>NC_050447.1:78106290-79306290 GCF_903995425.1 Onychomys torridus | reverse complement strand
CATGAATTACTCAGTGTGTGTAGGGACTTGAGCAACTACAACAAAAAGAATACATGTATATTCCCAAAGCTTGCAGAGAGGCATGCATTCTTTACTGTTATGATGAACAGATTCCTGTTGCTATTGGAAAATATCTCTTTGCTTACATTTATTCCCCTCTTGTAGACAGCTCTTCTTCACTCCTATGTGTTCTTACTCACATGTGGGAATCTCATACTCCAAGCTTCCTTCCTATTTGTAACTTCAGCTCCCTGGAAAGAATTACCAAAATGTCAAATGTACAAAAATTGTGTCCAGCATGGATACAGAGGCTAATGGATTTACACCGGGGCTGCTGGGGTTATGTTTTGTTAAACTCAACAGAAACTACAAGTATCTGATGGAAAAATCACAGAATCCCTCTAGTCTAGCAAATAATGGAAGGATTGGATCTTAGCAAGGCAGTACACTGCAGAATACTAGTGGCTTCCCCCCATGATCTCATTGTTGACTGGGGGATACAGTTATCTGCCACTAACAATAAGTAGCATTAAGACTGGACCACAGGGAGCTATCCCAGGGAAAGATCCAAAGTCAAAAATCAAAGGATGAGGGGATGGAGTTGCAGTTCCATGCATCAATTCTCAGCATAAAAAACTCCAAACAGGAAGCTAGGTGGATGAATTCTGCTGGATGCACGTGCTGCTTTACATCGTCATGAAGTTGAGACATCCTAAGCCAGGGACTGTTTAGGAAGCTGGAAAGGGTTACCACTTCATCTTTTTTCATGAGGATGCTAAAATATCTCTGTACTGTCTACTCAAAGACACATATACACAGAGAGAGACACACACAGACACACACACACAGATACACACACACACACAGACACACACACACACTCTTTCGCATCTGGTTGAATTTTTAACAGATTACAGCGTATTGGTACATGATGTGTCACTTGAAGCCCACTTGATGGATGGAGAAACTAAGGCTTAAGGAAGCATCTCAGCAGAGCTGGGAATGCAGCCTGCCTCCCACCTCTCAGCACTCCTTTCTGACATCAGGCAGGGATCCCTGCCCTCTGTGCTGTCTGAGCTGTGTTACCTTATCAGCCCTCACCACTGTGGGCTGTATGAGCCATTAGGTTTGTCCCCTTGTAGGGTGCTGTTCCTTCTCGAAGCTGGTGATATCATTGGAAGGACATTGAAGTCTTGGGCTTGTACATCTCCTTCCCATTAACCATTTGATCTCTACTTTCTGGAGTGTTTTACATACAGAGGACTTGTGACCCACAAACAGCCCTGCCCTGTCCCAGACTCAGTCCTGCCAAACTAGAAGACTCAAATTCCATACAGCGTGGGTGTTTATTCCCTTAAGCTCTATGGGACCCAAAGCCTTCCCCCAAATCCTACTGATAGTAGCCCAAGAACCTCTGCTTCGGCTTCCTCGCTTTCTCTCTAGAATGCTTCCCTGAGACAGGGACCACAATTCAAGCATCAGCTGGCATAGACTATCATCACTTGCTCACCACAGCAGTTGCAATATTGTTGTGTCTATCTGAAATGAAGCCTCTCATCTTCATACACATTTGACTCCCAAGCCTACTTCGGCTAAATACGTCACCTACAATCATCCCTGCTGAGGTTACCATCAGCAGCCTACTGTCCTTCACTCTTCATCACATTCTCCTCCTCCTTGGGTACCAACCTGCTCTGGATAAAAATTAATGACCCACACCTCACCGGGCACTGTAAAGCAGGCATTTAACCACCTACCAGGAAGGTCGGCTGAGCTCCATGGGTTTTATTCTTGCCCTGGTTATCTGCTCAGTCCCTGACCCAGCCGGAAGCACACACTTCCCCACCTTCCAGTACCACTCGATGCTCGGCTTTAACCAAATAGAACTAATTGCTATTCTTTATGCATCTGCCGTGTTTTTCTAGCTCCTCAGTGTTTGTTCTGTGAGAAATGCCTGGAACAGCGCTCCATCAGCCACCTGCGCTCCCCAGCCCACCCCCAGATCTCTCTGATCCAAATCTCTTTATCTGTTAGGTTGGCCCTTCTTGCTTTCCTTCTGCACGTTTCCATTCCACTTTCCCCCCTTTAATTCTTAAAGCACCTCATTTGTACTTCGTCTGGGAGAACTTTGCCAGATTCAAATGTAAACAGTACATTGAACAAATCAGGAACATTATGTTATAGTCATAAAAGATTTAAAAAAATCGTGACTGTCACTGTCCTTCAGAGGGTTCAACTCTGCCTTTTGCTCTGAATGAAAATTCAGGCACAAAATTGTGATTTTTCTGATAGCTCCTGCTTAAGAAAAAATTCCGTATTCACAGTAGGCCGCAAAACAGCCTCAATGAGAAATTCATAGCTCAACCCAATGTCATCAGCAAGACATCACTCAAAGCTAACATGCCCCCACTGTCTTCAGCAGGCAAGCTGCTGCCTTCAGTGTGGAGACCCCGCCTGGCTTCTCACTGCTCCTGTCCTTCCTTCACTGAGGCCTCTTACCAATCTCCATCCCAGGTTGTCAGGAAGAAAGAGCAGAGGGCCCAGAAATCTTTTGAGGCTAACAGATTCATAAATTTACAGTGGATTCCCTCTCTCTGGGGACCTTTTTGTGAATCCTTTGGATGGTCTGCTCTTTTCACTTGGGGATTCCTGTGACACAGCTGGCTGCTTTTCTCCCATCTCCCAGTGATCTGGGGTCCCCTCCAGCTTTGCTCTGCTGGGGTGTCATTTAGTCTCTGGGTTAGACGCACCTTCATCCTTTTGGGAACCACTGTTGAGGGGCAGGCTGAGTTCCTATTAGCAGCAATGTCCCTTCACTGTGGCTGTCTAAACAAACTGATAGGCATGGAGTGTCACTTCTGCATTTGTCATATTTAAACATCAGCCTACATCTTCCAAATCCAGTTCCTCAAAAAGAACTGCTGGCCTCCGGCATGCTAGATTTTAAAGCAGACAGGTTATCCAACCCTCCTCCATAGGGATGACAATGGAAAACTCAACATTAAAAAGGTAGAAACCTGTACAAAGCTCTCTCAATGTTCCCTTAGGGGCCTTTTATGCTTCTTTGTGGCTGAGAAAGTTTTTAAGTCGATAGAACCCATTCTTCATTTCCCTTTGAAACTGGCACCTTGATCTGCATTACCTCATTTTGGAATTTCCTATCTGTCAGAACCAAGAGACTCAGTTAAAAATTCCAGTTAAATACCTTGTTATCCAGTTACAGAACAGATATGAAAGGGGGTGCTCCTCTTGTAGACTGTGTACTGTGCCTGAGGTTGCAGAAGATGGCAGGCTCATCTAATATTCCTCATAGCATCCAAAACTGAGCATGCATCCCAATAGGCAATACAGAGCTAGAGCTCCCTGTAATGGACCAACCACAGAGCTACTGTCTCACACTTTTGATTATCCTCCGTTCAAAACTATGGATGATGCCCTGGACCTCTCTATAGTTGTCATATCCTAGAGTCTAGGACCTCAGCTACACAATGGACCTCTCTATAGTCATCTATTCTATTTCCTTTCTGTTTTACTGGAAGCTAGATTTCATAACTCAGCATCCCTTGGAGTTAGGTAAGGCTAAGAATTAAGTTCCTGTCCACAGAATGGGAGAAGTGACTATACCAGGTCCAACTGTGGCTCCAAGAAACCTCCTGGAGAGTCTGCCATGGCTTTCCCCCACTGGAGGAGTAAATGTGGAGGGGAGGTGGACCTAAAAATCACATTGTAATTGGATGAGTGCTCATCCTCACACACTAGACTGTGTTGACAGTCATACTCACATCTTTATAATGAGACGTCACTGGGACAGATATTGTCATTACCGTGGTGCTTAGAAATACAGAGCACTAGAGTCTAGTAATGCACTTCTGAAAGCAAACTAAACACATTTTCTCACGATCCTGTCCCTTAACCCCTATGAGAAAACACCTGAGGTATATGTGCTCAAGTCAAGAAATACGGTCTACTTTTTCCTCTGGCAGTTCACACACTCACTGAAAAGCTAAGGCACATCCTCTTTTTAGGTTAAGCAATTTTATCTTAGCTAAAAGAAACACAGAGAAGTTTTTTTCCTCAGCTCTGTAGGCTCAAAATTCATTTTAACTAAAAAATATCATTGGTGTGAAGGTGGGGAGTAGGCACCCTTGTGGAATGCCAGTGTGGGGACTTGGCTGCTTTTCTGTAGGATTGTAGTTCAGGATGTGGTAGGCTGTATTTCTGGAATAGGAGCAAGACAAGTTCATTCAACCATGCAAATTCAATTAGAAGCCTTGGACTTATTTCCTGTGAAAATGTGTTCTCTATACTGTGCTTGCTCTGGCATTCTCTCTAGGTTTTCACCATAATAGGTCCATTTGCCCTTTAAATAACACAGGATTGGTAAATGTCTCTGGTGAAGGAGATGGAATTTGCACATCTTTCCTTCAGTGTTCTAAAGATAAAAATATCTTTAAAAAAAAGACCCCACAAAGTAATAAAAAACAGACAAACTATTATTAGTGAATAGAAAATCCTAGATCCACAGACCTTAAAATAGTCTCCAAGTGCATTTTGAACCTTGGATGTTAATCCGACTTTTAATAAAATACAGGAATGCAATTTTATATTTTCTGCATTTATCTGTTCCATTATTCAATAACACTGAACTATGCATAAGAAAAATGACATTTTCCTTTATATTTAAACAGAATCACTCATGCTGTAACTGAACACATATATTTTGTTCCTCCATGAACTATTATGGCTGTCCCATCATTCTTGGCCACCTTTAACTTTTATCTTTTAGGCAAGGGAAGTTGGAGGCTTTATCCCTAGATTAAAAGGCAGGGTTTAAAGAGTCATGTCCATCAATTGCTGCATTGATTTATGGTAACTTTTGGAATTTTGAGGTAACCAAAAAATTGCTGGGAATTTTACAGAGCTGCAAAGGTTGATGATGGTGATCAATCATGTGGAAATGAAAACACCTTCTGGCTATGTGAAGTTTGATACCATGGAGAACTTACTGTGTGTTAGTCCTCGGGCACAGGAGAAGGTGATGCTAATAGATGCTGCTATGATTTGCATACATGGCTGGATGACTTCTCTATGATTGGTTGGTTGCTCAGGTACTAATTTCTTCATAGTTTTCAACTGTTAGGGACTCCATAATATTCTGCCAACGCTATGCATGAGACTGTTTTCTGGAAGCTCATTTTTACATAGAGAAGTTGGGTACCACCACTTCCATTAACCACTATGGTACAAATTATACAAATTAAGGCTGTATGGATCTAAATAAGGTATATAGGATACAAAACCTCACCACTGCCTCAATCAATTAAATAACCATTAATCTGGTTCTAGGAAAATAATGAAACGTTGCCTTCCTAGTGGTCGGCAGTCACATGTTCTTATTTAGGAAACGAGAGTTGATCGTATCTTTGAATCTAATAGAACTTCAAATAACCCAATAGCCTCAATCAGTTAGTTTTCATGAAAAGGTTGACTTATAACTCATACACAGAGGGAGGAAGCAAGGTGGATAGAAAGACGTGGGGAAGAGTGATTAACAAGCTCCTAATGCTTTTCAGAGTCCACGGCTCATTGCTCTTAGTAAAAAGGAGGAAGAGGCAGTGGGAGTCACTGGGAAGCAAGGACAGGGCAGATGGGCAGAGACTACGGGGCCTTCAGTCCTGAGAGACACGTAACTCTTCATCACAAGAAGAATTAGCCAGTGAAAGGCCATACAAGGGGAAAGAATACAACTTCTGAGATACTGAAGGCCACATGGTCCATCTGGATAGGATGAAAGTAGTCCAAATTAACTTTCTAGGAATGGATAAAGGAAGCCATTCAGAAAGGGAGATAGATAAGAACAATAAGATGGCAGGATGCAGACATATGCAGGATTAGATAGAGATGCTCAAGTCACATGGTACCTGGAGGGCTATTTAAAGTCAAGACTAACAATGCAAGTGAAGAAAAGCCCTGTGAACGTAACAGTTTCAGAATGAAAAACTGATCATATACGTTAAAGACATTTAAATTATTTTTCCCAAAAACATATTCACACACCCGTGATTCAGAATTATGAAATCTATAAAGCACCAAAGGCCAAATAGTACCTATGCATGTCCTTTAAAACATTAATGATGACATCTTGGATAATGAGGGCCACCCTTCCCCCTCACTCCAGTAGGTGCTGATTTCAATGACATTATTCATCTAACATTCCTGACTAAATAAAAACACATAAGAAGAAAAGACTGCCAGTTCTTTGTCCTGTATCTCCTTTATTATCCCTACCTACTCCTCTACCACACTGCAGCAAGGCCTCTAATTGAAAACATAAATTAAGCTCCAAACAACAAACTCTCTGCAGAACTGTCTGCCTCCGCATTTTCTGTGCACGGTGGGGGTTGTATGTTTCTCACCAGCTTGGTGTGGCCCACCTCCAGCACTTACTTCCTCCCACGTGACCCAGGGAAGACTAGGATAGCTACCCTGCAAAAAGAGGGAATGAGTTCTTTGTTGAAGGAAGAGACTGCACTTTAACTAAAGCAAGGTTAACTGGGATTCTTGACAAATGATTGTCCTTTAATAGTCAAGGTCAGAGTAGGTCTTGGTAATGACAGCACAGGTATCATCACTAACAATGGGGGGCGATGTAGCTAGGCATTATTAACATAGTTGATGAAGGTGAAAATAAAATTGTTACTGTTCACCTTGAGTCTCCAGCCCCAGCTTTTGGTCCAAATGTGAGCCCTTAAATCCTTGTGCTTGCTGCTCATCCTTAATGGGCAGTGCAAGCCTATGATCCGTTTCTCCCAGGACTTCACGCTCATTAGCCACAGTCACCAATTAAAAACTTGGTCAGAGAAATAAGGGCTTTGCCACAGCACATGTAGAGGCCTAGACGCCACTTTTGAGTATCACATGGATGAGTGAGTTGCCAGGACATGCCAAGCTACACATCAGTGAGTTGTGTAGATTCTGACAGATGCAACAAAAGCAGCCTGAAAAGTTTGAAATCAGCACTCTCTGAAAACCCCTCCTTTTCATTCCGAAGGATAAGGATTTAAACTTTTTCATTATCCTTGCTGATCCCAACTATTTTAAATGACAAACATTATAATTATTTTTATAGCAAGTGACACAATCCAGGATGCAGCCCAGACTCGATAATTTTCTAGAAATGGTTACTGACCTATGTAGACCCTTCCTTGCAATGATGAGGGGTCGAGTTGAGGTTAACATTCTGGCAAACCACTTAGGATCTAGAGTAACAACTGTTTGGTGAGGGATTATTGCCATTGGAAACCACTGACAAGGGCTGGAAACGGTAATTCTTAATGAAGAAAATCACGAGATCAGCGTCTGGCCTCCCTTCATACAGCTGACAACTGACCCCACCTCAATTCCAGCACACACAGAGAGAAAGTCAACAAAGGAATGGATTTGTTTTTGTAATGATTTGTTTTAGATATTTAATCTAAAATAACAGGCTGGGACTTTGGAAATAACTTTGGATACTGTATGCAGAAAGAGTATTTGTTATTTTTATATGAATCTTGTGTTTTGATTTCAATTGTGTCTCACAACTGACTTATTACTAACTTGTTGCTTTCAAAGAGAATTTTAGGAGAAAGTTTTAGGAGATGGCTTAAAATTATTGCACTGGAGGTAATAAAACTTCCCATGGTGTACATTGTAAAAAAAAAAATCATGTTTAGACAGTTTTCAATAACCTTTAAACTCAACAATTACTTTAATTGAAAATTAGTTGATTGTTATATGTATAGGTGTTTTGCCTGCATGTATGTCTGTGCACCACATGCATGCCTGATACCTGAGGAGAACAAAAGACCATATCAGATCCCCTAGAATTGGAGTTACAGGCAGTTGTGAGCTGCTGTTTGGGTGCTGGGAATCGGACCTAGGTCTTCTGGAAAAGCAGATCCTCTCTAGCCCTGCAAATGTTATTTTGTTTGCTACACATCATATTTTACTGGTGAAAAGTGAAATAAGCTGGAAGTATAGCCCTGTTGATAGACAACTTGTCTACCATGCACAAAATTCTGGGTTCAATCCCTAGCACTGAATAAAACAACATGGTGGTATATGTCTATAAGTCTAGCACTAGTGAGATGGGGGCAGGAGCATCAGAAGTTTGATGTCATCTTCAACTACACAGATAGTTTGAGGCAGCCTGGGATATACAAGATCCCATCTCTAAAACAAATGAATAAATAGAAAATGTAACATAATTGGTGATTAATAATTTTGAGATGTCACAAAAATTATTAGAGGAATATCAACAAGAAAAACAGGCTGGCTACAGCAACCTAGATTTCTCGGGAGCTATGATAAATGGTAGAGATTGGATGCATTAACAGCAATTATATAGCCTGTTGCCCAAGACTTGGCTTGAAACTATACACGTTCTGTAATATTTGTTAGTAAAATGTTGCAAGGTAGTAGGAAAACTGTGAAATTCTAGGAATAGAAAGAAATGTGGTTTGTTTGTTTGTTTGTTTGTTTTTTAATTAAAACCCTCTGGTTTTTGGGTAGTGCTGAGAACTGAAATCAGGGACCCATGCAGGCTAGCCAAGTGTCATACCACTGAGTAATACCCTAAGCCACCTTAACAGCCCCTTTGAGAGTATGTCCTAGTCTGCTAAGGAACAGCAAAACCTATTTGCATTGTTTCAGAAAATATTATCTGTGTCTCTGCAGTCCGCTCCATGAAACTTTTCTCTAAGTAGGGCACAGCCCTTCCCTAAACCCCACCCCATAATTCTCAGCACAGTGGGCTTTATTGCAGAGGTTCAAAGGAATGTACCTCCTCAGAGGTTATATAGCAGTACTTCAGGGTTATATTAGTTTAATAATTTTCAAGCTGGTTTTTGGAAAGTCTGCATTTCTACAGAAGCTAGCAAGAAAAGTGCACAGAAAATATGATTTGTGAACTTCTTAGATTCTAAAAAAAAGAAATCATGTCAAAAAAAGCCAAAGCTCAAGTTCTTGTTCTACATTTTTTCCCCGTAAGAAAGTCTGAAAACTTCCTCGCTATAAACACTTAGAAATAACGGATAAAAAAGACATTATTCTTTCAAATCCATTGCTAGGTTTGCATCTCCAAGCAGCAGAGAGAGGAGACATGAGACATAGAGATCAAAAAAGGAACAGTGGGGCCTGAGAGAAGGCTCAGCAGTTAGGAGCTCTTGGTATTCTTCAGGAGGCCCAGAACTGGGTTCCCAGCACTCACACAGGACAGCTCACAACTGTCGGTAATTCCAGCTCCAGGGCATCTGACACCCTCTTCTGCCCTCTGTGGTTCTCTGCACACACATGGCATAACACAGACACAAAAATAAAAATAAAATAAAAAAAATAAGAAATCTACCGCAATTAAAAAAAAAATGAACTAAGAAACAACCACACTGATTTGCAGTTAGGTACTGACAGTCTTGGTGACAGAGAAGCTTCAGTCTGAACTCTACACAGGAGTGGGGGACAGCTGAAAGTCCCACAGAGCTGAGTGTGGTGACGCATGTCTACATCCCAGTAATTGGGAGGTTGAGGCAAGAAAATTGCTGGGTGTTTGAGGTTAGCTTGAGCTACAGAGTGAGATCTTGTCTAAAGAGGAAAAAATTAAAAAAAAATAGGAAAAAGGTTCAGGTCTGGGACCATGACTTGGTAAAGTCCTGCCCTTGAAGCAGGAAGGTAGGAGTTCTACCCCAAGGACCCATGTGAGACATTGAAAACGGAAGCACACTTGGGATACCAACACTGGGGAGGCGGACACAAGCAGATTCTTGGGTCTGCTGATGGCCAGGCAGCTGCATTAGTGAGTCCCAGTGAGAGACACTGGCTCAAAAAGCAGGGAGGATAGCTCCTACGGTACAACACCTGACGTTGTTCTCTGGCACACACACACACGCACACACACACACACACACACACACACACACACACATGCACCCTTCTAAATGAAGCATGGAAAAGAATCAGAGCAAATGGACATGCTAATGGCACTCCTGTCTCCTGGAAGCTGCCAAGAGAAGAGAAAGTGTCCACTCAGAGTTAATAAGCAGACTGTGTGTGGTCCAGGAAACACAAGTTAAAAAAATAACCTAAGGATTCATCTGTGATATAAATTTTAAAAATGGAAGGAAAATGTCTCCGAGGAGCTGGCTATACCTACTCTATCTAGTTTTACACAGTATATATCCTACAGAAGATGAGTTCAGAATCCCATATCATTAATCCCACAGAGAACACAATCAACCAGAAATTGTATATAGCACTTGACACCTAAAAGATTGTTTAACCTACATTTAAAATGACTAAGACAAAAAAAGAACAAAAACTGTAGGAAAAGAAAAATACAGTGTTAAAATAATATGGAGACAGACTAGAAACGAAACGAGCAACTGAGTGAAAAAGTTGGTGGATGGAGGAAACAGCTGTTAAGACAGCGCCAAAGCTAGTATTAATGCTCTGCTGAAACACAGCACAGTAAGGCAAGGGGATAAGTGTATCTAAGAGTTGTGGTGGTATGTAATCCCAGCACTCAGGAAACACAGGAAGGAAGAGCTCAAGTTTTGAGGTGAGCCTTGGCTGCACAGTGCTTCCCTGGATCAACAATCAAGTGATGGGAGGGTGGTACACACACACACACACACACACACACACACACACACACACACACACGGGTGGGGGGAGGTGGGAGATAAAAGGGAGGAACGGAAAGTATGAAATGAGCAAAAATTAGTGCCTAATAGGAAATCCTGAACAATGGTAGAATTTTGAAGGGGGAATATTCCAAGATATATGCCTGGATATGTCCCAGAGGTGCTTCATTATAACTCCTCAGAGTTAGAAGAGACGATCCACAGAGAGCTACATTATAAGGAGAGGGATGAAGAGCAAGGCCAACTGGTCTGAAAAGCAACAGAGACAAGAGGCAAGGACTCACAGAAGCAACAGCCAACAGGACAGCCCTCAAAGGCAGAACAAGCAACAAGAATAAGTGGGGTACCTCATGGCATGTGAGGAAACACCTGCTGGTGTAGAACAGCACACTCAGCTGAAAGTTTGCCCGACTCTTCAGGTATTTGCTATTCATTGATGGGTCTAGAAAAGCCAAAGTCCTTTTAAAGGTAAGAAAAACTAATAAAGTTCTCACAAGACTGACTTTAAAAGAGAAAGCTGTGTCTGTGTGAAGAAAGGTGACAGGTATAGATGAGGAAGATTTTTAAAAGGTGAATATCAAGAAGAGCTTTGCGCCCATGAAAAATCCAGGCAGAATGATCAATTTGCTGCAGACATAATGTATGATTATTCAAGAAGAAATAGAAAACTTGGACTGACCAGGAGAAAAATGGGATCGTTGGCTAAAGTCTATTCACAGCCACATAGATTGAGCAGACCTGGAGCTTTCAGGCAAGTTTGTTCAGCTTTCAAAGTGAAGGTAATTCTAACTGTAAAAAAAATTCCACAGAGCAGAATGAACTGATTATATTTTCCAACTCATTTTCATGAGGTAAAAGAAATGATGCAAAATGAGCAAGAAAAATTACATGCCAGTTTCAGTTATGAATATAAAAGTCTAAGGAAGACGCCAGCAAACCAAATTTAGAATGAGCATTAAAAAAAAACCCTGTAATCAAGTTAGAGTTATTGCAGAATAGAATGGTTTAAATTCTGAAAATTTATTAATATAACCCACCAATGAATCCACTAAGAGACCATCCATTTCAATAAATGAGAAGAAAGGGCATGGCAAAATTCAAAATAGCTCCTTGATAAAACATTTTAATGAACAAGTAATAGAAGGAAACTTTCTTAACAAGGTAAACTATATCTTACAATGAACCACCAAGGAAATACTGCTTCCAGCTGTAAAAAGCCAGGGGTACATTATATAAAACCTGGAATAAGACAATACTGCTATCTAATGTTGGCTCAAAGAGTCTAATAATAAAATGAGAAAAATAGAAAAAGATAAGAACTACAGAAGAATGAACAGAACTCACATTATCTATACATTGAGATTATTTGTGTAAAATATTAAATAATCTACGTATGTTACAAAGTAAATAAGGAGTGAGCATGGTTAGAAATAGGGCAGACTAGTGAATGAATGAATTATACTGGGGTAATTGACTATTCATATGAAAAATTACAAAAACATCATACAATGTAGAAATATGAATTACAGGATAGATTAAATATCTTATTGATTAAAAAGTAATTGTAAAACTTTTGAAAGAAAACATAGAAAGGTAATTTATTAAATTATATGCATCACATACATATTACTATTTCCTGAATCACATATCATAAAAGGAAATATTGATTGACTTCTTCCAAACACTAACTTCTCTGTGATAAAAAGCATCACAAATACATTAGAACTATGTTATTCACTAAGGGTAGATATGTGCCTGCTTCTTCAGAGCTAATCTCTAGAACATTAATAAAAAGAACATCTACAAACTACACTGACATAATTTAAAATGAATAAAACAAAACTACAACTACATATATGTATATTTTACTGCTTTTAACACATGGTTTCATCTAGCCCAAAGCTAGTCTTCAACTCCTGATCCTGCTGCTTTTACCTCCCATATACTAGGATTTGTCA
The DNA here is from genome assembly GCF_903995425.1 of Onychomys torridus. Taxonomy (NCBI): domain Eukaryota; kingdom Metazoa; phylum Chordata; class Mammalia; order Rodentia; family Cricetidae; genus Onychomys; species Onychomys torridus. The sequence goes on along the minus strand of NC_050447.1, from coordinate 79,293,653 downwards.
TCTTTTAATAACCCATTGTGGGCCTTTTATCACCTCTAACATATAACTTAAATGTTTAATAGCATTCTAAAAGCATTGGCCTTACTAGTGATCAGAAAACCCTTACATCTATGAGAGTAACAAAAAAGAGTGTCTGATAACACTTAGTGTTGGAGAAGATGGGAGGGGAGAAGATAAACCAACTATGCATTAGAACCACCTGAGGAACTTAAACACTATTCTCAGGCCCCATCCTGAAGATAGGGCCAGATGTGAGCACTAGTGATTTTTATATGTCTTGGGTGATTCTTATCTCCAATTAGGTTTTTAAGTTACTACTCAACCTTGTTCATAGCTGGACATTACAGACCATTACAGACCATAGGGCAGTGTCTCTAGGAAGATAAAGATGCATATTCTTTATAAGTCAATCATTCCATCTCAGGAACAACTCAAGTGATTCTCTCAAGAGATTTTGGAACATGAGGCTGAGGATGTAGCCAAGTTGGCACAGTGTCTGTCCATCATACATGAAGTCCTAAATTTGAATCATCAGCACCATATAAATCAAGTATGACAGTATACATCTGTCATCCCAGCAACTGTACCCCTATCCCATCCCTATCAGGAGGCAGAAGCAGGGTATTAGGAACTCAGAGTCAATCCTTCACTACATAGCAAGTTTGAGGTGAGCCTAGGCTACATGAGACCCTGCCCCCAAACAAAACACAACAAAAAAGAAATTTTAGCAATGCATAAAAAGATACATCTATAGATCTTCAAAGCATAGCTTTACATGAAAACAGTCCAAAGTCCTTCCAGTAGGAAAATGAATAAATCAACCTTGAGTTATTTCCACAATGTGAAATCATCCTGCTGTTATAATAAACAGCTAGACACCTATGTACCAGCATGGATAATACCTGAAACAGTGCTGAGTTTGAAGAAGTTACAGAAGGATATGAGCGATGTTTTGTGTATTTTAAAGTGTGAGCACAAAACAAGACTATAAGCACAAACACAAACACACACATCCACGCTCAGCTGAGCCAAGACAATAACTATGTTAGGAGAGAGGGCAAAGAGCAATGGAGAGCAGTGTTTCAGCTGAGGTTGTAATGAGCTTCATTTTAATTTATAAGTGATATGAACTAAAGATGGGAAAATAAACATTTAAACTTGGTAGTTGGTTTGTAGATAATTATGATATGGTTTTAGATGCATTAAAATATTTTTTATAAAAAGATAAAGGAAGAACGTGATTGTATGATTATGGGACATGTCTTCATTTTTTACAAATCACTACAAAAACAGTAATATTTTTAAAACGTAAAAGGTAAAACTAATCCTTGTGTTGGCTTTAGTTCTGCAGCTGATTCTTGATTAGTGAATAACTTTTATCATATTGGTTTCACTATTGTCCTATACTAAGTAAGGGTATGACAGAAGTATTCTGGTTCTAATTGCCATTGAGAACCAAAAGTTGGGAAAGGGTAGTACTTCTGAGGTTATCTAGTCTCTCTCCTTGGAGGTCATCTGTCAAATTTGTACTTCACCCTGAGGTAGTAAATTTGTCCTCTGATGGAATAATGCGCCACTTGAAAAGTAGTACCCTATGGGTGCTCAAGAAATCGCCTTTGAGCTGGCAATGGGAAATCCAAGTGGCCAATCCAGATCAGGAGCAATGTGAAAACTCAGAACGCTGCCACTTCTGCCAATGATTGCCCAGTGACTTCCAGCCCCAGGTCTGGGAACTTATCTCTTTAGTCATTCACTTGTTGATTGTTTTCTTGAATGCTTGCTCACCATTATTTGTCACATATCAATAAACTCTATATAAGTGATGGTATAGTAAAAGTCCCTTAATATATTTCATGACAGAAAAACAGAAAAACCAACTCTTTCCTTTATTAATTTGAAAGACTTCATTCCATCCTCTAAAAGTCTTATTTGGTCACAAGGAAAACCCAGCCCAATGCAAACAACTCAACACATTTGTCCACTAATGTGCTGTTTTCTTCTAAGAATTAAGGCGCTGTTAGTCAACAAGGGCTAACTATCCACAGAACCCTGTAGAAAATGCAGCACAGAAACACAGGGTGGGTGTGGGGTGAAGCCATACTTTCCATAAGTACTGTACTGATGCAGGGCTGAGATGACTAAAAGCCACTTCCAACATGTGGGACACAACCTCATTCAAGTCTCAATTCTCCCATCTTCACCCTATCCCTGGCTGCTACCTGTTCTCTGCTCCACATTTTATGAAAGACTATCTGTGAACTGATAATACAGGAAGGAGGGGAGACGGTATACAGCCTTAGTGGCTAGACTGAATGACAGAAACCACGGAGCCAAATGCAGAAGGAATGCAGGATGGGAGTCAATGGGAATATTCTAAGATAGATTGTTCTTCATCTGTTCAAATATGACTGAGTGAAGGCAGGCATGCCATGAGCATTACTGAATATCAGCATATCACCCAACAACCGATGGCAGTCAATAATCACTTGATATGATCATTTCATCATCTCCTGCTGCATAGGATATGGCTGGTCCACTGAATGTTTATAAAGGAGCTGTTCAGAACAAAACACTTGCTTTAATAAGGAAAGCTGCACAAGATGGCTTGGTGTCTTTTGAAATCCAGCAATACAATTTCCATTGAAGCCTAATAGTGTCCCCATTCAGGAAGTAGATAACAGGATGCAAGTGGAGAGAACACATCTAGTGGGTAAAAGGCTGGAGAGATGGCTCAGAGGGTAGTGTTTCTGGGCAAGCCTCAGTTTGTACCCCTAGCGCTTAAGAGAAAAGCTGGGTGGGCTTGGGGAACTCAGATCCAAGGTTTGCCTGGCACTGGGTGTGTTCTTGCTTTTCCTTTTCTTTATCTCACTGGAATGCTGGCCAGAGTCTATGCACACCTTTCCGGACACCGTAGGCTTTCTGACTTTTTCCCTGAAGCTCTTCCCCCACCCCTCTGCCATGTAGCACCATACCAACTTCCAATGCTGACCATTTCTGCTCTCTCAGACTCTAAGAGAGATGTGACTATCTTCCTCCTCTCTGTCTTTCTTTTCCAGGCAACTGCTGAGATTTCCAGCTTGCCTGCTCTGGAGTTTTTCCTCTCAAAGTCTAATAAAATTGTCATTGAACTTCCTTTTGAGACCGTTTTTAAGTTCTTTTTTTAGTGAGATTTAAAGCCAACCCCAACTTCTCTGGTAAATACAACAGGAAAAAAACCATCCAATGAGTGTTTTCTCACCTGGTGACCAAGGAGCACAGTAAGTAGAGAATACTTTACATTTTTTTCTTGGTGCTGCTCAGAGTGAGACCCATGCCTGGCCTATGCTAGGCAACTGCTCTACAACTAAGCTACAACCCCACCCCACCCTTCCATCAATACTGCCACAGCTGATGCAGACCTGACATCCAGAAAGGGGCTACTGGCTGTGCCTGTGCCTCATAAAAGCCAGTGCAAACCCTTAAACACGAGTAAACCAGAAAGCAGGTAATTTGTTTGAAAGCAGCAACCATGTGGCATGGCAAAGAACACATTCGCTCTGTGTCATTTCTCACAGCTCCCAGATGACTGTCTACCTCCTCTAAGCGTTGGTTAGTGGCCAACCACGGTTATACCATTGGCACACAAAAGTGGGCCACAGATTCCTATTGCTCACAACAAGCCTTTGACCTAGGACCACCCCCTGAGCTGCTACCCCACCATGGAGAGGGAGAGTTAAAGGGCAGTCATAGAAACAGAACGATGCACTCTACTGAGGAGAAATAGCAGATGGCCTGGCAGATAATGATCTCTAGCTGAAGGGCTTAAACAGTAACCAGGCTGGTTTTGAGAGCATTTGGCTCTGAGGAAACAGGAGGAACAGGAACTGTTTCTTAGAGGGGGAGGCAGAGGACATTCAAATGCTAGCAGAGGGTGTAAGGAAGGGTAACAGAGGTGTGGTTCGACTATCATGGTTTTTCCCTTTTTAAATGCTCTCTTCTAAGCCAGTTAGTTTGGAGAAAAATGGGGAATTGCTGAGGGTTTGGTGGTAGAATAAGGACCTTGGGAAACAGGAGAAACAAAGACAGCCCAGATCTCCACCAGGCAGCACAAGCAGCTGTCATCTTCCCCAAAGGACACTGGGAAAAACTGACAGCTGCATAGAACAGAGCAATGAGGGTGGATGGTTGGAAGGCAGGAGTCTGGGAGGGAGTAGGGCTTCTCAGCCACTTCTAGATCCCAAGGTGGTCTATGTACCATTTAACCACATCCAGCTGGATGGGAGTCACAGCTCTAGATTTCTGGAGTCTTGAGAAGCTGCCTTATTACCCTCCCCACCCCACACCCCTACACACACACTTAATACTGTAACCACAGGAAACTGAGAAAGCCTGGAAGCTATCAATGTTTCAGTTCTCCGTTGTTTGGTACAGGCTAGAGCGATTCCTTCCAGCACCTGCCAAGTGACTGTATGGCATTTTCAAGAGTCCACGAATGTCCCAGCTTCAGATCATTTCACTCCCTGGATTTACCTATCCTTCAGCAAATCTGTCCAAACCTTCCTGAAAAGTCAACAGTTTGATATGCTTGCTAGGACAACAATGCAGTCTTCAGGAGAGTTTTCCCCCCTTCCTTATTTCTAATTTAAAATATAGTTTATATTACTGGAGGAAATGAGCCAAAAGATATTCACTTGCAACGTTAACAAAATTAAATAATTCCCGACACGAAAACATAAGCATGCCTATACACATTACCTGCTAAATGGTACCAAGAGCAGAAAATTCTGTGTTGACTCTTGTAATTAATTTATGGGCTGGCAAATCGCTTTACTTATATTTATAGTTGAACTGATAGCTTCATTGAGATAACAATATGCAAAAGACGCTTCATATTAAGGGATTAAAGGAAGGAAAAGAGAAAAACAAAGTACTTACTTGCAGTGATAATTTTAAAGTAATCTTGAATTTCAAATTAGGCTCTTTTGTTCATAAAGAAAGACTAAGCTAGCTATAATCCTTTAGACCACACGGTATACACTGGAAATCCACAGGACAAGTCTTTGAGAAGTCTTCCTTTTGTATTTATTTCTCCAAACAGCCAAAATATTAAGAAGCAATAAAAAATAAGAATGCCCTTAAAATGGGGTGGGGTAATAGCAAAGGAAAGGGGGCAACAATCAAAACATAAGCGTCCAAGGATGACTGCACCCTGTCTCAGACTCAGATTCGGAAGTGTCACTGGCCCTGCTGTCTGCTTCTGAAGCCTCCTCTTGTCTTCCCGGTGACATTTCTCATCACTCAGCCTCGTTCTGTTACAGCACCACAAGGATGTTTGAGGAGAAATGAACTCATCGTCAAAAGTTCCGCTAGTAAAGGAAAACAGATGGAGGATTTCCTGCTGAGGACTCCCTGCAGAGGCACAAATTCGGGGGGGGGGGGGGTGTGGAGTTGACTTGTGAAGCTCTTGTTTTCTGAGCTCAGCACGGAGACCACATGTGCTGCCTCACGCTCAAACCGAACCTTGCCATCTGAGGTAACTCCCTCAACACTGATGACGTTGCAGGAAGCAGGTCAACACTCTTTGAACACCCTGCTTGTCAATATCCCTGTTTCAATGTCATCTCTTCTCTAGGACCAGATAACTTTGGATCGTAGAGTCCTCCTTCCTAAGCCTGTCCACCCTGCCTCTTCATCTTCACTTCCACATTTCTTTCCTGATATCAACGTTCAGGTACACACATGTTGAAATTATTTTATATGTCACCCAGGTTTTCTTTCTTCCTGTGAAAGCATATTCTAAAAGCAGTATGTTTTAAAATAGGTTCTGAAGACAATGGTTGGCCCTAGATCATTATCCAATGAGAAGCAAGAATGGAGGCTAGTGCTCACAGCCATGGAGTCCAGCCTGTAGATGTAATTCTAAACTGTCTTATTAAATAAGAAACACAGAGCCAAATAAAGAGCTAAAAGCTCAGAGATCGAACAGTAGCCAAGACCTAAGACCACCTTATCTTACCACTCGCTGCTGTCCTTCCCCTGAGAGAGAGAGACCTTCTTCCTGTGTCCTGTCTTTTTATTGCCTTTCTGTTCTGCCTTCTCATTGGCTGTAAAGCCAACCACATGACTTCCTCATCACTGCCTGTCTATACAGACCTCCATGTCTCTATGGTTCATACTGAGATTAAAGGTTCAGGTCACCGCTTGGCTGTGTCCTTGAACACACAGAGACTCTGCCTACCATGTGATCAGATTAAGGGCATGTGCCACCACTGCCAGACTTCTACTAAATGGCTTACTCTGACCCCCCAGGCAACTTTATTAACATACAAGTAAAATCACATTTCAGCACAAATAAAATATCACCATACTGGCCCACAGATTGGTGCTTGTTAGATTGAAACACAAGTCCATTATTTTTGGTTTCTTCCTTCCCCATTACTAAGTATGAGGACACTATGGCCCATCACAGGAGGCTTTCCTTTGTTAATTTAACAAGCCTCTTGACAAAGCATCAACCATGTATTAATTTCAATTACCCTAACTCAACCCTTAAATCCATACCCACTTTTCATGCTGCCAACTGTGTTGAATAGTCCTCCAGAAGGAAGGAAGTATTATGGGCTGGCAAGATGGGTGAAAGTGCCTGCCATGAAAGCCTGATGATCAGAGTTTAGATCCCCAGAATTCATGTAAAAAACAGACACTGGTGTGTGTATCCATAATCCTGGTTCTCCTACAGAGTAATATGGGGTGGAGACAGAATCCCAGGGAGTTCTTCGGCAAATCTGCTGGAATATTCAGTACAGTGGCAAACAATATAGCAATCTTGCCTCAAATGAGGTGAAGGGTTGAGGACCAACACTAGGTTATCCTCTGACCTCCAGTGTGCACACACAAATAGACAATTTTGAAAAGGCTTTTGAAAACCATGTGATCTTTCTTTCCTGGTCAATGTCTTAGTGGAGTAATTTATTGTTGTGTGGTCCAGTTTTCTAAATTCCGGTTGAGTGACAGAACAAGTAATGAAAGAGGTAGAGATGGATGGGATGAAGGAAGGGTGTATGTTGTATGGAGAATTATGGCCTGTTTCCATGATGAGTTCTATGGAAACCTTTGTAGCCTGAACAAAGATTGTCTGGAAAGGCAGCGTTAGATGGCTCAGCAGGTAAAGTGTTCGCTATATGAAGCATGAGGACCCACCCCCATATTCCACTTAAGAGCCGGGTGGGTGTGGTGCTCACATGTCATCCCAGTACTCACAAAGCAAACAGAGAATTCCCTAGAACAAGCTGGCTGGCCAGACTAGCTGAAGCAGTGAGCTCCAAGTTTAGAGACAGAACTGTCTCAATATATAAGGTAGAGAGTAATATAGGAAGATACCTGGCATTAACCTCAGGCCTACTCACAACACACAGGCAGACACATGCACACATATCCACACACATGTGAACATCCATATACACATGCAACACACACACACACACACACAAAAAACAAAATTGCCTAGAAGAATATGCTATACCAGACATTCACAAATGTAGATCCTAGACTGCATGAGGCCCACTACCTATATTATAAATAAAGTTTTATTAAAAAATATGCATGCCCATTTCTTCTGTATTATCTTTAGCTGCTTTTTGTGCTACAATAACAGAGCTGTCTGGTCACAACAGAGACAGCATGATTCACAAAGCCCCAGTATTTTACTGTCTGGCTCTTTCTACAAACATCTTATAGATTTCTCCTTAATATGTCAGAGAGCCACTAGAAAACTACTGAATTAGTTTACTTTTTTTTCTGAGCTATATAGTCAGAAGTGTGGTATAGCCCTATTGAAGGACAGTGGTAAGTCAGGAGTTATTTCCCCACTAGTCCTAGGTAAATTTGGCAAGAGGGTTTTCTGGAGGCTTGGTCAAAGGATTGGGGAATCTCAAATTCCCAGGAGATAAAACCTATCAGGTGGTAATGTAGGCTGACCGAAGAAGAACCCAGATGTCCTGGAGGGGAGCTGGTATAGCAGAGCTGAGCTCATGAGAATCCCCAGAGAAGCATCAATGGAAGTATTGTGAGGACCTGTACAAAATCAGTGTATGAACATGGAAGGGACCCGGCAGTGGGAGATGAAGACCTGGAACTAAAGTAAGGATACTGTGTACCTTCTTTCTGATCTCCATGGAAAGGTTACATGGTTACTTTGACTTCTCCTGATTGTAACGCTCAAGGACCTGACTCTGGGCAAGCCTGAGGAATCTAGGTGGTTGATCACTGCACCCCAGCCTAGAAGTCAGGCTGAAAGACAAACAGCTTTACCAATACATGCCCCCTCATGGCTAGGACGTGCAGAGGAGAAGCAGGGAGCCATCCTGGTGCTACCAGGGCTGCTGGAGAAAGGCATGGTACTCCTCTTAGTGATCTGGCTCTGAAAACACAGAGTATGTGGACAGGAAGAGTGCAGTCCCAGAACAACCGGAAAGCAAGCATGAGGTTATCTATGCTGCTGGACAGTGTCTGCCTTAGCCTTTTCACCCCAAAGCCAGTCTGCATATTTTCCAAAAGAGCTGACTTGCTTGATTTGATGACTGCCTTGAATTCTATGCTTGAGTTTCCCCAAACTTCACAGTTATCTAAACAGTGCTTAGTTTTCAAGTGTAATTCCCTTAACCCTAATGATGAATGCTGACTTAACTTCCTGGATCCCATGAATGTAGCTCTCTTTTCCTCCACTTATCTACAGTAGATCAGTTCATCAGTAAATATTTCTTGCGTTGAGACTACGTGCCAGGCACTGTGCTGAACCTGGTGTAAAAGATCCAATTAAATAGGCAAAACCTCTGACCTCTTGGGCACTAGACCAACACAGACACGCACAGATAGTTTTAGATTGTGATAAGTCCCTGGAAGAAATAAGCCAAGCTGCTAAGAAGCACAGGAACTGGGCAGCAATGAGGGTGTTAAGCTGGTGGTTAGAAGATCATTCCTGAAGCATTTTAGATGAATTTTGGAAGCTGAAACAGAGCTGACTATGCAGTGAGCTAGGAGATTTTAGTTGAAAAGCAAAGGCTGGAAGCAACATGGCCCATTCCCCAAAGCAGAGGATCCTCTGGTGTGACTTAGTGGGCAAGCCCTGGGGAATGGTAAGTGCTATGCAGAGACTTGCTGGTGAGTGCTGTTCTCTGGAAAGAGAAACAGGTTTGGGCATTTTCCAAGGGCAAGGCAAGAGTCTAAGCAAAGGAATGTGTGCTGGGGCATGTTTTTCTAAAGGGATTTCTCTAGCCTTGTTGTTGAGAATGGAATGCTGAGAGAGGGCATGAGATCAAAGCGAGGGATGAGTGCTGGGTGGGACTTCCATGGGTATCAAGGGACAGAACGTTTGAGACAGATTTTACAGAGATGGGACCTGTGTCTGCTGCAACGGTGTAGGGACTGATTCCACTGTAGTGTTACTTTTGAAATGTTTTATTCACCCATGTGAGGTAAACTCAGAGGATGGGGCATCTTCTTCCTTATATCTTATGCATGCCTAGTGCAGATAAGGGATCCATGATTCTAAGGCCCTATGTCAGGTACAGTGAACAGGTGGCTGTGACTTTAGCAGGGCAAGTCTTTGTATGAGGAAAGAAGAGGTAGTTTTGAAAAAACTCTTTTCTTCTGGAATCTGAATACTTCCATAGGTCCAGCTGATGATCTAGAAGGACAGCTATAATCCCAGTATTTTGGAGGCTGAGACGGGAAGACTGCCATAAGTTCAAGGTCAGGTTGAGCTATATAGGGGGAAATCCTGTTTTTTCAAAGATATCTGAGTCAGTGTTCTATTGCTGTGAATAGACACCACGACCACGGCAACTCTTACAAAGAAAAACATTTCATTGGGGCTGGCTTACAGTTCAGGGCTTTAGTTCATTCCGGGGAGCACAGTGGCATGCAGACAGATATAGTAATGGAGAGTAGCCGAGCCTGGCTTTGGCTTCTGAAACCCCGGAGCCCACCCGCAGGGACAACTCTTCCTCCAACTAGGCAGCACCTCCTAATCGCCGTTAAGTAGCACCACTCTGTAATGACCAAACATTTCAGTATATGAGCCTCTGGGAACTATTCCTATTCAAATCACCACAAAAAGCTAGCAAGAAAACATGGGTTTGAGATGGAGGGCAGATAAGTTGCCCTTGCATCTGTCTGTACCCTGCCTTCGAACTCACCAAGTACTACGTCCAAGAGGCTTAGCAGTCATCTGACTTGTGGCTACACTTTGTCTTCTCTTCAGCCATGCTCTGTCATTCATGACACCATTACATGTATGTGGCATTTTATTTTCTTCCAACATTTTATTCCCAGCCGATCTTAAACTTACAGGAAATTACCCATAATTACTCAAATAAAATATCTTTTTGAAAACTCTCCTCCCATAAAAATGTGTTCCATAAACACACCCCTCAGGCTTTGGCCACAGACATTTCCTTAGTAATATCAGTAAAGGACTCATGTCTGTACAGACACAAAAAGCCAGGCAAAGTCATTGAAACCAACACTCTTCACTCATCCTTGGCAGGATGCTTCATGTTTCACAAATCAAACAATGATTTAAGTGATTTTCAGTACATTCTCCCCCTAGTTCAATAAGATCTGGTTCTTTAAATCTGAAGGAACAGATATTTTTCTCCAAAACACGAATATGTAAAGTGACACTACAAAAATATAGCCTTAGGGTAGAGAGATCATTTTCATGAGTAGAAGAGAAGATTATTACATTGTACTAGATAAGAAGCCATTCCATCAGAATTATTTTATCGATTTTCACTGTGCATATCTTACCAAAAGAAAATCCCAACACTCAAGTACTAGTCCCTTTTTATTTCAACAACTAAACTATACACAATCAGTTGGGTTACCCATAGCCCATCTTTGGGAGATTCATACAGAGTGCTGTGTTCTAGCTCATACTTGGCTTTGGTGTGGTAATGAGACAGCAATGAAGTTTATGTTCTCATAACGCACAAGAATGGTATTTTGTGCTAAGCAATGAACATCAAAAATAACTATCAGCATAAACAAACCACAGAACATACTGCTCTTTGTATGTGTTAATGTGCCATTGAAGATTAGTGTAAAGATGTAGATGGAATTTGAATATTTACAGTACAAGAACTCATACAGCAATCATTACTAAAATATATCATACCTGAAATGATTCTAAAATCGATTTTGGTGGCCAGATATTGTCCCATCTCATTTTCAATCTTTGTGCAGAGGGAGAAAAATCTGCATTTTCCCCATACAACTTAAACATTCAAATTTATAATGCAGAAACAGTCCTGGCAGAGTGGGCTCTTAAAACTTAGGCTATTTTGCTACTTGGCAGTATCTCATATTTGCTAATGAAATATTTCTCACAACACATCTCAACAAGGACATATAATCCATTTGCTTTAGTTAGAAAAATTAAGACAAAAATATCTGAAATTGGGTTTTTTTGTTTGTTTGTTTTTTTAGGCACACAGAAAGAACAAGAGCCATAGGTTTACATGGAAAAAAGCTCTGGCCACATAATTGCAAAAATTTATTATACCATGAAAGGAATGTCATAACTTAAATTGCTATGTTTTTATTGTTCAGTTACAGCAGTTATTAATAGTTCACACAAACTCTTTCAAAAGACAGATCTTAAAATTTTTCTGGCTAGGGCTGAAGAGGCAGCTCAGCGGTTTTGAGTGCATATTGCTCTTATAAAGTTTAGTTCCCAGCACCCATGTATGGATCAACTTCTTGTAACATCCAGGGGATGCATTGCCCTCTTCTGACCTCTGTGGGCGCTGTGCACAACATGCACCCACAAAGCACACACTCAAAAACTTTTAATATAAAAATTAAGAACTTGACTTAAGAATTCTTTCACGTGGACAAGGGAAATCTCTGATCACCTGCAGCAACAGCCAGTCTTCATGTGACAGTGGAACAGCTGGCCTGTCAACAACGCCCAGGTGAGGCAGGACCCGTCACTTTATAGAAACATGATAAAATCTGTCCCAAGACCCGATGCTCATCTCTTCGGTACTTGATGGCTATGTCAAAATGTGTGAATGAAAACAGTCCTCCTAAGCAAAACAAACTGACTTACCAGCAACATTCAAACAGAATTTTTATTTCCAGTTTCATCAATTCCAAGTAAATCTCAAGCCAAATCCTTTATCCAGTGTCTGGGATCTCTGTGATAGTTACTCAGTCCTTCCTGACCTTTTTATGTGCCCTATATATTTGTGTTTCTGGTTAGTTGTTTTTGTTTTTAAATTATTCCTGGATCATTCTTTTTCTTTGATCATCTGTCGTTCACACCTAAACATTTTTCCCTCTTTTTATTTTGAGTGTCCATCTGGGATTCCTGTTGGACCCAGGTCCCCACGGCCTCATTCCTACCTCACCCTCCAGTTTCTGTCTATTTGTCATGTCCTTTCTTTTCTCTAGCACAAGCAATCCACAGAGAATTACTGGCAGATGGTAGGAACCATGCAAAAACCGTAAGGCAGAGGATAATGTAAACACTCCTCAATAATACATCCAGTGAAGTCAAATATACAAATGAAAATGGAGACCTCAAGTGCACTGGAAAGTTAATAAAATCAATGAACATACAGGACAAGATAGTTATCCCTCCCACCCAAGTTAGACAAAAGAGTTAATGCCTTTCCACCTGTGATAATAAATACTTAAAACACCCCTGCGGCAGTTTGGGGCTTGTTTTGGCTGTCACTCATTGTACTGATCCTGTATCTTGGACGTCAGTTAAAAGGACAGAGTCGGGACAGGGGAGATGACTCAGAGGATAAAATCCTTGTCCTCACGTATAAGGGTGATCCCCGTGACCCTGGTATGTATGGCCAGCCCCTCCTGTAAGTCAGGTTCTCCAGGCAGCGGCAGGGTATTTCCAGGAAGAGCAAACAAGCCAGATTAACCATGTTGGTATAGTCTAGGTTCAAATGAGAGACAGGACCTCAGTGAATATGGTAGAGAGTGATTGAGAAAGACACCTGATATCAGCCTCAAGCCTCCACAGCATGTGCACTCACATGCACATACACACTTGTTTACACACATGCATACTACATGTATGGAGGAATGAAACGTAACCATTAGCCTGCTTTGAGAAAGGTTTCTCTCTCTCCAATCTCCCTCATCATTGTCTTTGGACATTGTCTAGGGCTCCATCTACCTTTTATTTAGGGGTCACATTCAGATAGAAGAAAGTTTGTATCAACTTATATCAAGTAAAACTTGGTGACGTGGCAATATTGGTTTCTGGAGAATTCAGAGATATCTATTGTGTTCTCTTTGTTCATTGACTTTATTATCCATAGAAAGCAGATGAGAGGCTGCAGTTGGTAAGTTACTTGCCATGGAAGCAAGAAGACCTGAGTTCAAAGCCCAGAACCCATGTATAAAAGCTGGGCATGGTGATACTTGCTTGTAATCCTAGTGTTGGGAAAGTTGAAAGAAAGATCCCTGCCAGACAGCCTAGCCTACTTGGTGAGCTCCATACCAGTAAGAGATTATGTCTCAAAAAACAAACAAACAAACAAACAAACAAACAAACAAACAAACCCAACAACAACAAAGAGATAGTGTCAGCAGTTCAGAAGGCTTGTGTACAAGCATGAAGACCACAGCTGGGCATCATGTGCACATCTGTAACCTTAGCACCAAATTTGAAAATGGGCTTAGACAGCTCTGTCCTCTACCAGCCTTTTTGTCTGAACCATAAGTCTTTCTCCTGGGCTGGTTCCACTCCCTATATGAAGCTCTCCTTGGCAGACATCTCATGGCACTGGCATTTCTGGTAACTTTGTTTTACCATTGCAATCCAGACTTCTTTCCATAACTTTACACAATGGTTTCTTCACCCCTCAGGTCCTTCTCACAGACTCTATCACAGTCATACTTTGCCTGGCTTCAGCAGTTCTCTGAAATGGTGGAGGACAGATCCATAGCCCCTTCTCTCTTGCATTTTTCATGCCTCCAAAACCAGTTCTCCATGGATGACAGTGCTCAGTATGGCTGCCAGGTTGGGATGGACCCTGGCCCTCCAGAATCACATTTGCAGGAGCTTTTGTATGTTGTTGTTTGGGGGAAGAGAAAACTCCTTAGACCTTTGCCTTTCACCATTTGAAAGCTTAGCTGACTGGGGCCTTTTCCTGAGGGCACACTCCCATTATTCCAGTACTTCATGGCACTAATCTTAACTATTCACTACAGCTCTCTTCCAATACATGCCTTAACTGTAATATTAAGCTTGACTTTCTGTTTTCCTCTCCAAACTGCACATTTTACATATATTTATTTTCTGCCCCACAAGCTTGTTTTCACTGTAAATCTGCAAAAGGAAAATCAGTAACAACCATGCCACAGATTCAATATTATGTCTTGGGATTTCCTCCACCAAAGAAATCAGTCCATTACTTTTTAATTTAGCCTCAGAAAAGTTCTCAGAACATTGACAAAATGTAGTCAGATTCTTTGCCAAAACATCACACAAACAGCCTCTAACCCAATGGATGCTGAGGTCCCTGTTTCCCTGAGAGACCCACTGGACCACATCTCTACAGTCTGCACTAATCTCAGCTCTACACTTCCCAGCTCCTTATGACGACAGCCCAATAAGCTCTGCTGACAGCACTTAAACTTCCAGGGGAAAACCCTAGGCTAACCATCCTGGGATTACTCTGGACAACATTGTCTAAATGTAGCTGTTTGGTGGGAGCTCCACCTCAACCCCTGGCACCCTGGCATCCCTATACCCAAAGAGTCTGGAATGTTTGGAAGGAATCTGTTGAAAGATCCCCCTCATCTCCAACCAAACATTCCAGACTCTTTGGGACAGGCATGCCAGGGTGCTAGGGGTTGAGGTGGAGCTCCCACCCGAACAGTGGCAATGTCATCCAGTCTAGCAGAATATTTGTATCAGATATTTGAATCATTAAATGTCTGCAGAATGTCTTAAAGAATATAGTTTTCAATTTAACTTGTCATCAACTCCAGGTGCAATAACCCCAATTGTAGAAACAAAGCATGAATAAAGGAAACTCACAAATATTTAAAAGGTCACATTCAAATTCTTGACTTAAGCATTCAGCTGAGTAAAGATCTTCACGAGCAGAAGTGGTGGCCTGGATATTTTGTAAGCAGGCACCAACACCTTAGAACTAATTTTAAAAATTTAATTTACATTATTTAAGCTTGCTGATAATTTCATGAATAATTGATTAACACATTATAAAACCCCAGTAATAATCATTGGATAAAAAAGAATCTATGGTCTTAAGCCAATGTCAGGTGCCCTCTTGTAATGTACATTATATGGGTAAATTGTCATTCTTGTTTGAACTCACTGGGAAGACGTGTGGAAGTGGGGCTCCCTCTACCCCAATTTCAGACCTAGACATGTTTTTCCTCAGTGTCCTTTAAGGACACCCCTAGTCTGGGGATGGGCTGTTCCCAGCTGCGACACAGAGGGAAGAGGATAGCAGAAAAGCTGAAGAGTGAAAACCCTATGTCCTTGAGAACAGGCCAAAGGAGAAGCATTTGCAAGAGATGCTGGAGTTGCTTATGCCATGATTCACAAGTGCCTGAGGCAGGAAAGAGGAGCCAGCAGCTCAGCCATCAGAAGTTCATCCATGGAGAGAAGGCTCAACCAGTCAGCCCAGCTGAATGCCTGCCTCAGCTGTCCTGGGCAGGTTCTCAGGGATGACAGTAGACCTGGTCTGGTAATGTCATTTCTCTGTGTTGCTATTTGTTCTTTTATGTGGAGGTGTCCTCAGAGGGGACATTCTGCTCTACCTGGGCATCTGTGCAGAAACTCCAGCTGACTGCCTTCCCAGGGCTTCTCCAGATGGTTTCTAATAGATGTCTATAAGCCTCCAGTGTGGTGCTATTACCTTCCTGGGGTTATTTATTCTTTTACTTGAAAGCTTCCCCCAAGGGGAAATTGATCTGCCTGGGATTCTCTCTATCCTAACCTCTGTGGACTGCTTCAATTGGGGCTTACCCAGTGAATTCTTGCTGGATTTTTTTGAGCACCCAATTTGATGATGTTTTGCTATCTCTCTAACCATGCATGCATGCATGCATGCATCCATCCATCCATCCCTTATTGTTTATTATTTTAGTTTGGCTTGCTATGTGCTTAATAAACCCACTCGTTCAAAATCACAAGCGTGCCTGTTACAGCTCATTCTCAAGGCAACACAGAATAGCTGTCTTCACAAGCTTCTCAGGAGGCCCCACGTCTGGTGCTTTGCACAACACACGCTAACTCAGAGGTTCTGTTCTCACCAAGCCAGCACTGTATTCCACCCTTGACCGTTACTGTCATTTGGTTTGCTGGGACAAATCATGCATCATTGTTTTAGTTTGTTTAAGCAACAGTCACACGAACAATATACCTTTTAAAAGGAAAAGGGAGCTGGTGAGATGTTTGGGAGGGTAAAGGTGCTTCCTGCACAAGCTTTGTGACCTGAGCTCAATTTCCAGAGCCCACAAAGGGGCTGAAAGAAAGAACCAGCTCCACAAAATTGTCCTCTAACCATCACATCTGTACCACAGTGTGCCTGCCCACCCCTCACCATGTATACAGACTCAATCATACTAAATATATTTTTTAAATTAAAGTAAGAAAGGAAATCATAAAAACCTTCGGGAATATTTGTGGCCAGGAATCAAAATTCAGTAAAGCACCTGTGTTGTTCCCGTTTCTAAGCATCCAATCCCAGGTTGCTTGAACTCAACCTTCACCTGCATCTAGAAGTCATTTAATAACTGGACTATATTCCTGAGCTTTTTAATTTTCATCTTGTGAGTAAATGTTAAAAACAATAAACCATTTTCCCTAAAAACAAGATGAAAGTGTGCAGAAGCAAAACACACAGGATAATTTAGATGCAAATAATAAGGAATCCATTACTGGTGGAGCTTTTCAAGAGCCTTGCTTATGAACCGACACACTTGCAAAGTGGTCAGGAAAGGGAAGGGTTACTATCTCTGGCCTTAGACAGCTCTCCAAACTGGGCCAGCACACAAAGGGAAATGACAACCTTGCTAAAAGCAATCTGCACTCAGTGTATTAAGTGCCTGTCTTACATAAGGCACCAGGCAGAAACTCACCCCACTTAGAGGGGTGGTTGGGGGCCAGCAGACAGACCTGAGAGTGTTGTGATTCGGGACATGATTGGCTGTGTTGATCTTGCCATCATTCTTTCATAATAATTTCACCCCAAGTGCATTGCAGTCCCACAGACTGAGCTCTAAGAGTTAGGAGCAGCCTCTCTGGGCACCATTAGAACCTATACCCACAGGGCCTTCAAAGGCGAGGAAACCCTTTTATTCTTCAGCAGTAAAACCGATGTGCAGCTTGCTATGCTCAGAGTTATTGACCAAGTGGAATAACAACTCTGGGCTTGCTACGGTCGTAATGATTCATAATAAGCGGTCTCAGACCCCTGTTCCATAGTGAGGTGAACACAACCAAAAACCCTGAAGATCACTGATGTCAGAAACAAAGACTTGAGGTTGAAAGCAGTCTCGAGACTAGGAGAGGGGGACCAGGGAGATGAATGAAGGCCTTGTCTGAAGGCCACAGGGATTAGCAGCAGTTGCTGGCACACCCTTGTCACCTAGCATGCAATGCCAGGCAAAGCACAGGAAAACTGAATCCAGACTCCTTTTGTGGGCAGACAATGGAGGTGGTGTTTGATGCAACTGTACTCCATCCACCTCCTGAGGGATAACACAAGACCAGCTGCCTTCCTTCTGGGAACAATCCTAAGCCTTAGGAGCAGAATTAGAGGGGGCTTTCTAGAGCCATTCCCCAATACCAGGAGTGGGTTAAATCTCCCCTGGAGTTCTGTCCAACATGAACCTGGCAAAATCAAGTACCTCTGCTAGAAACCTCTTTTTCTCTCTCCCTTTCTCTCTGCCTCCCTCCACCTTCCCTTCTCTCTCAAGTGAGAATTATAATTTGTTATCTTTCCCATAGTCTAGTAGTATGGGTCTGGGCAAGGATGATGGCCTCATGCAGCGCCCTTTAAAACTACCCGGCGTCTGTTCCCAGAGCTTGGAGAAACTACCATGCTTCTAGAGTGGCTGGAAAGTGGCTGGCAAAGGTCCTGCTGTGTAGTGTCTGGGCTTTAGTGGTTAAAGGCCTCATGTCTGTGTAGATAAAGCTGGACAGACCCTACTCTATTTCACAGACCAGAAACAGGCCTTGGTGGCTTCTGGTATTCAATAGCCCTGGTGTCTTCCCTATGTGGCTTTTGTTACTATGTTGGTAGTGGTCTTTTGGTGGTGGTGGTGGTGGTAGTGGTGGTACTGGGGATCAAACTGAGGGACTTGTACATGCTAGGCAAGGGCTCTATCACTGTACTATATGCCCAAGCTCAGTTTGCAAACCTCATGTGATGGTTTGAATAGGTATGGTCCCCATAGACTCATGTGTTCAAATGCTTGGCCCATAGGGAGTAGCCTTATTGGGAGGTGTGGCCTTGTTGGAGGAAGTGTGTCACTGTGGGCTTTGAGGTCTCATATATGCTCAAGCCACACCCAATGGGACCATTCACTTCCTGTTGCCTGTGGATCCAGAGGTAGAACTTTCAGCTCCTTCTCCAGCACTATGTCTGCCTAAATGCCACCATGCTTCCTGCCATGATGGTAATGGACTAAACCTCTGAAACTATAAACTACCCTCAATAAATGCTTTCCTTTATAAGAATTGCCATGGGTCATGGTGTCTCTTTGCAGCAATAGAAACCCTAACTAAGATACCTCAATTCTCTATTTCTAACATTCTTCATTTCTGTACTTTGTAATCTAAAGCCACTCTTTATTTCTCCTTTTAGCTTTTGAGATGTCAAGCAGTTGTCTCCCTTAATGTGCCGGTTAAATTCCTTTTATTTATGTGTACTTCCATGCACCTCTATGTGAGTATGTGCATGTGAGAGCAGGTGCCTGAGGAGGGCAAAGGCAGCTGATCCCCCTGGAGCTGGACTGACATCGATGCTCCTACAGATGAGATTCTTAGCTGCTAAGAGGAAGCCACAGTTCTTTTGAATCTGTTCCAGTCCACCTTGTGAGGCATTCTCAACCTGTTTTATAAAAACATCTGCTATTTTCCTTACCTCAGAAACATGAGTGTGCTGGGTGCCTATCTTGCACACACACACAAGCTTGCCTATTGTCGGAGGGTTAATTGTCCCCCTTTCCAGATCACCTTGCCAAAGACTGGTGGAAGTTGGAGGGAAGCAAACAGGGGAGAGTGTGTCCCTTTCCAGAAGACAGAGGCCTGCAGCTTCCAGTTCTAGGCAGTTCCTGAAGCAGTCTGGGTACTGCTCAGAGGCAGCCTGGCCAGGGCTGCATGTGGATAGAAGTCTGACTTCAGCACAATTCTGCCTAAAGGAAAGGAGACCACCTGTGGAGCAAATGAGCTCCAGGAATCACAATTTCATCAGAGTTCTCGCAGATGGCCCTGATTTAGAAAAGGTATGCAGAAAATCTTTGAAAGACAACTGCTGTTTCTTCGCAGCACTTGGAAACCTTCGCGTGCCTTGCCATCCTGTGCTGATCTGGTTAAACCAGCCATCGTCAGCTCTCCTTGAAGCCCAGCTATCCTATCCTTACTTCACTTTTTAAGACTAGATTCCAATTTCAGAATACTTGTTTCCCCTTCATCCTTCTCATTGCAATTAGCTATCGAGTCCTGGAATATCCTCTTGCCCGTGCTTGTGTCCCTATTCTAATGCAAACCTCACGGCTCCTGACACAATGTCTGATCTATTACATTATAGTCTTTATATTTAAAAGGATTCCTTGATGTCTACTGCACGGGATTGCCGAGTTCACGCAGGTTCCCCTTTACTTACACACTGGTGCCTTTCATAGCTCACCATAATCTTCACACGATGCACTAAACTCCATAAATAACTCGTCACCTTCATTTGTATGTCCTCCTATTAGATAGTAATTCAATGTTTTTGGTGCACTGTACGTCATCCTTGGCTCAAGAGAGACAGAAGCAAATAAGCCAGACCTATTTTCTCCATGCCTTGTAGAGAAGAGAGTTGATATTAAAGACCAACGTTCAGAAAGGAGATCTATTAAAGTTTGTTATAAGTTGGGGTGACAGCTCAGTTAGTAAAGTGTTAACCAATAGAGAGAGGTCCCCACACTCTTGTAAAAGCCAGCAAAGCAGAGTATAGTGTCTGCCATCCCAGCACAGTGAGGGCAGAGACAGGAGGTTTCCTGGGGCTTGGTGGCTAGCCAGTTTAGCTGGGTCAGTAAGTCTAGGCTCAGTGAGAGACCCTGTCTCAAAAAAGGGGGGGGGGGTTGGTGCCACCTTTAATCCCAGAACTTTGGAGGCAGAGGCACGCTGATCTCTGTGAGTTTGAGGCCAGCCTTGTCAGGCAGGGCTACACCGCAAAACCCTGTTTCAACACCTGCTGTCCCTCCATCCATAAAAGAAGAAGAAAAAGATGAAAAGGGATTGAATAAGATGCCTGACATTAACCTCTGGCTTCTCCATGCATGCACACGTACTGTTCAGGAGGAAGCTCCACTTCAGGCCCCCTCATCTCTCTCTCCAAACCCTGCCTCATGTCAGAAAACCCACCAAAGGGTAGCTCTTCCCCCATAGGTGCTCAAGACCATACCTACAGGGCATATAAACAGCCCCCTAGAGAATGGCCATGTGGTTTTCCAGTCTTTTCTCCCTGCCTCCTCTCTGGGAGCTGAAAAATCATCTGGGAGCATTTTATTCATTAAACCTAAACTTTAAACTCATAACTTGGTTTGATTTGGAATACTGCATTGGCAGGGGGGTCTTAATATCAGGGTATGGAAACCTTTCACATACAGGTACACAGACACACACATACACACACACACACACACACACACACACACACACACACACACACACACACTTCACAAGGGAAACCAACTTAATGTCTGGGTTCTTAGGAGGGTTCCCCCCAAATGACACTTCAGAGGCAGCATCCTTAAGGGGCATGGTGTGGGAAAGACTCAGATTCAGGCAGAGATGGTGAAGCCCAGGGGAGGTCAGAGGCAGGAAGGTCACCAGGGGCCAGACTGGGACAAGCCTAGTAGGAAGTGCTGAGGAATTTGGGTTTTATTATAAAAGCTGCAGGGAATCACAGCAGGTTTGAAGGGGAGGAATGCAATAATCCATTGGGTTTCAAAAACTGTAAAATGTAGTTTGAAGAAAAGACCTCTGGGTGAGAAAATGGGAGGGCTGTGTAGGTAAGAGACAATGGTGGTGGCGGGACATGAACAGAAAAGGAAAAGAGACTCCTCCGGATTCAAGAGAGGAGGAAATTTAGTGGTCTTCACCAGAGGAGTGAGGCAGAGGGAAGGGCATACAGGAATATTTGGATGTTCAAGCTTCCATCACAAACAACAGAGGAGACTGCTTTGGACCTCAGAAAACAAAGATCAGAAGAGAGACTGAAACTCAGAGTTTCACTTAGGATGCTGCAGTCCAACAGATACTTCAGAGAGGGCCAAGTGAAGCTGAGCATTAGAGCAGTTTTACTTCATTACTGTGAACTTGGAAATCAGTGAGAAGGCTCTGAGCTCTGCTCTTTCTCACCTGTCCATTGTGTAATATGTAACTTCATGTGGTCAAACTAACCAGTGCCAATAATAGCCCAAAGAAGTAAGTTCTGCAGAATCGAAAAGCATCTCCTGACCAAGAGATTAGGGTCAAATACATAACATCTGGCCCAGCTGCTGTGAGACAGCGCCAGCTGTTCCAGGAAAGCCATTTTTGTCTATCTAAACCTCCCTTAAATTAGTTCCTGTCAAGAAGGACTTCTCACTGAGCTGGATTTTGGGGTAAAGTTGCCTTGCTACAGAACCTTGCCACAAGGTGGTTGGCCTGCTGTATGGTGAGCAGCCAGACTTGGGTCCCACAACAGGAGTACATGTCATTCTGGAATTCCTGAGAGGTACCAGTGTGAGACATAAACTTGGCATTAAATGATCCATTTGGTAACTGAGACCATGGGACAGGGGTAGAAGAGACAGTGGTTATGGCCCAGACCCAAGCCTCAAGGAACAACACTGTGGAAAGGTTGAGTAGACAACAAAGAGCTTGCAAAGGAAAGGACAATATGGTATTGAGAAAACTCAGAGGAGAATCTATGCTAAGTGGGTCAGGATGGGTGTGTGGGCATGATCTTGCACTGAGTGCAGGAAAGCAAGCTGTGGATTAGTGACTCATTGATGGCCATTACAATAATTTGTTGTCTTAGGATTCCCACTGCTGCGATGAAACACCATGACAAAAAGCAACTTGGA
The DNA here is from genome assembly GCF_903995425.1 of Onychomys torridus. Lineage (NCBI taxonomy): Eukaryota > Metazoa > Chordata > Mammalia > Rodentia > Cricetidae > Onychomys > Onychomys torridus. Next base: position 79,271,324 of record NC_050447.1, on the reverse strand, counting down.
AAGGAAAGGGTTTATTTCAACCCAGAGTTCCATGTAATAGTTCATCATCAAAAGCAGTGAGGTCAGCAATTCAAACAGGGCAGGATCCTGCAGGCAGGGGGTGATGCAGAGGGCCATGGAGGGATACCACTTACTGGCTTGCTCCTGATGGCTTGCTTGTCTGCTTTCTTATAGAACCCATGACCACCAGCCCAGGGATGGCACCACCCACAATGTGCTGGGCCTTTCCCATGAATCACTAATAAGAAAATGCTCTACAGGCTTGACTGTAGCCTAATCTTATGGAGGAATTTTCTCAATTGAGGCTCCCTCCTCTCAAATGATTTTAGCTTGTGTCAAGTTGACATAAAACTGCCAACACATTCATCAAAAGTTTTCTTAGTTGGTATCTTGTTCTGAGGTCCCTTTGCATCCTGGCTTATTTGTATTTTGAAGTGCTGAGGGTTGACCACAAGGCTTTACATGCTGAAGAAGTACTCTCACAACGGGCCATGACTCCCAGCCTTGGTGATGCTTTGAAGACATTGTATATAAATAAATCCACTCTTCACTACAGAATACTTTAGGTTCTGACAGAGTCATATATTTTCTACTACATTCTATCACCCTGGATTTCTTTATGCTAATCCACTATAGTTATGTCTGGTGATATGTTTCTCATAGCTAGTACCTCTCCCTACCCCACCATATATATAAATATGCAATATATAACATTTTGGACTGGGCTCTTCCACTTCAAGAAAAATATTTGAAAATCATTCTTGCTATTGCATAAGTCAACAGTTCATTGCCTTTTGTGATTGAATGGTGTTTCGTTGTGTGGTCATACCACAATTTGTCCATCCTGAGACTGATGACCAAGTTGGCTATTGTCTGTTTTTGTTGATCATGAAGGGAGCTATTAAAATATTTGCAAGTGGGTTTAGCCTAAATATAAGAAAATTCCTTTCTCTTGGGGGTGGGATGGCTGGGAGCCATGTTTCCCCCATGCAACCATTAGCCTCTTGATGACTGTAGTAGTTTGGTAAAATGATATGGTAGAAACAGGAGCAGAGAGGGTTAAGACATAAGGAGGAGGCGAGGCAGTAGATACAGTATTTGAAGCAAGGCTTCAGAGTATTTCAGCTGATTTGTAAGCCGAGCTCCAGCTGGAGGTAGCTGTGAGGTTTAGGGAGGTGTGCATGTCAAAGACAAGAGATGCGTACGTGTGTTTAATGATGGCGGGAAGGAGAAGGGTGGCAGGGGGAGATTAAAGGTGAGGGAAAGAGCAGGATGTGGGGAGACAGATAGACAGTGTCTGAGAAGGATGGAACACTGGCTTTTGTAAGGAAGCGGCTCCTGTATTTCAACGGGTGAACCTTGCGAAGGCTGGATCTGACCTTCATTTGGCTTCTTCTGGGACAGTGGATTAGCTCAGCCCTTTCAGACTCCTTGACCCCCACCCACTGCCTCACAATGACATCATGGACATGCTGGTTTTGCTTGTTCAGTAATGCTGAGGCATTTGCTGAGGAAAAGTAGTAAAAGTACAAGTGTAGCAGTTTGTTAATGTTTATCCCAGAAGTATGCTTTACCTCATTTTCTACAAAAACACCTTTGTACTGTTCAAATTTGATCTCGTGTGACACTAACCACCTGGAGCACCCAAGAGTCCGTAAGCCATAAGCCCTGTGTATACAAACAAGACTTGGGGGCCAGTGACATGGTCATGAAAATTCCCTTAATGTTGAACATTTGGGGATTTTTTAACTAGCTTGATAACATAAACATGTTTCCTTGGTAGCGATCCTGACATGACCCCTAATAATTAGAGGCACTTGTGAATTTCCTCTGACTCATTAATGAGCAAAACAGACTATAGGTTTTCCTTGTATCTTTTAAAAACATGGTTGCAAAAACAGTGACATAAAATAAAACCTCCATCTATGTTAACCACAATGATGAGGCTGTGTCTTATTTAGGAAGTTGTGTATAGTTTCAAGACTTTCAGGGAAATATCTGAAATGACTAGCCAGTCGCTCAGGCTCCATAACACCTCACACTGACACCTTGCAGAGCAATTTGTTCCAGGACAGATAATAACACACTTAGCTATGGGATTTCAGATCTAATACTCTAAAAATGTATAGGAACACATAAATGCTTTGTGGAATAGCTCTGTACAGAGGAGCGGCCTGTAGCAATCTCATCTTAGTATCACTAGGGGTTTTAAGTCAGAAACATAATTTTTCAGTTTTGGAAAAGGCTTTGAGAAGGTCTTACGTCTGACAGAAAAAGAAAAGGATTCTGTAGGCAGAAACCTGGGCAGCAAATACTGAAATAGTCTATGAGTTTTAATGATCTTTGGCTCTCATTCTCTCCGTTGTGTTACATATGATGCCCCTTTGAGAAGGTCGTTTTAGAAGAGAGAGTCCTGTTATCCCGAGGGCTAAGAATGTTAGGTAGCAGGTCTGCAATTAGAATGCTACTCTTTGATTTTGGGCTCTGATCCACTTCTTCTGAAAAGCACTCTGCTAGGGACTGAGATCCCTGTGGAATGGACACCAGTCCTCCCACACAACATGCTCATGGCCTACCCCTCCCTACAAATGCTGTTTTGAGGGGCCCCAAGAAGACAGCTGTGATCCACTGTGGTGTGAGTCATTGGTAATCCAGCGAAGGAAAGGGTAGCTGTTTGGAAAGTTGAGTGATGTACTTGGAAAAGCCTCTAAGCTACGGGGCCCCAGCAAATGAGCAGCATCTCTTTATGGAGGCTGGGGAGAGGAAGGTGAAAGTAGAGTGGTCGGGATGTGGTAAACTAAAGACTTAGAGAAACATGGGTGTGGAAATGACTACCAGAGCCTGGTTGGAAGACAGCCCTGCACGCACCAGCATCCCTGACTTTCTAGTTTACCATCCTGTGATATCAGGTATCCACTCTGAGCAGGACATTTCCAGTGTGGATAGTGGATTACTGTCTTCCCAATACCCTCTCAATAACTCTTCTGCATCCAAGAATAATATACAACACTGGACTCCCTGAAGTGGAAGTGGAAATGGGAAGAGTGCTGAAATCTGTCACCATGAGCAAAGAGACTGTTGTGACAGAATGAGCTCATGCATGGCCTAGGTTATCCAAACACTTTCTGTAAATAGCATTGTGTGAGTAAATGAGCAGTTGGGAATAAGGCCATGTCTCTTTTAGGGAGTAAAGTGGGGCCAACTAGTGGGAAGGAGGGTGGGTGATACACCCTTTGCAATGCTAGTCTGACACGAATCCAATCCTTTAAATATGCTTTCCAAGCACTGCTCGTGTAGAGAGAACCTGGGGTAACCAAAGAGAAGCAGGATGCAAGAAGCTCATGAATTTGCATGCCTTTAGTTAAAACATTGGGGGAGTATATAAAATTTAACTCAAATCCTTAGAGAACCAATGAATGTAATACAATTTAGAAGGATCCTTACATTCTGTTGTCATGATCAAATGCCTAAGAAAAACATCTTTTTCTATTTTTCTTTTATTGAAAATAGGTGTGTTTCATACAATATGTTCTGATTCTAGTTTCTCCTTCCCAACTCCTCTCTGATTCTCTCTACCTCCACTCCCATCCAGATCCACATCCCTTTTCCTTCTCTTGTTAGAAAACAAATAGGCACCTAAAAAATAATAAAATCAAATAAGAAAAACAGACAAATTAGAATAGGACAAAACAAACTGAAGAAAAGAGTAAAAAAAAAAAAAAGCACAAAAAACACAAACACTGCAGAGATACACATACAGAAATCCCATAGAAACACAAAACCAGAAACCATAGTGTATAGGCAAAAGACCTGGGAAAAAAAGCCTGGAAAAGCATTATGAGACAACCTCCAAGAGTTAGTTTTTGTTAAGAGTTTTGTACACCCAGGGAGACTCTGTTGGAGAAAACTAATTTCTCATTGAGAGTGGTTATCAATTGGAGATGGATTCTGGGTCAGGAATGGGGCTTGTGTCCATGCCCCCTCTAAGCTTTAGCTCTGGGTCCCAACTTTAAAAGATGAAAAGATTGATTGTAGTTCACAGAATCAGAAGTTTAAGTTTGTGGTATTCTGCTTCATTGTTCTAAAGCTGTGGTGAAGTGTGTGATGGGACAAAGCTTCTGGGTTCACAGAGCTGACAGCGTGGCAGAGCAAGAGAAAGCAGAAGGGTCTGGGGACAAGACATAGCTCCCAAGTACATGTTTCCAAGGACCTACTCCCTTCAATGAGGTTCCACCTGCCACATTTTCATCACCATCAAATAGTGAAGCCATGGTTGTATTAATCCATGGATGGGGTCAGAACTCTCATGCTCCAATCGCTTCTTCTAAACCCCACCTCTGAAATCCACTGAGTTGGAGGGCAAGCTTTCAACACATGAGTCTTTGGGAGGACACTTCCTAAGCAAACTATCCAATTAGCTTTCGACAACTCTCACTTGAGAAGCAGCTCAAGTTGATCCACTAGAAACAGACCATTCTCATAGAGGTGTCAACTTAGAAATAGTTTCCATCAGGCCACTATTTGATATGACCCTGTCACTACAAATCTTTCAAAGTAATGAAATTCTAATTTTCTTTTTTGGAATAGTCATATTTACTTTAATTTTATACATATAAATGTTTTGCCTGCATATGTATGTATACCACATGCATGCCTGGTGCTTCAAGAAGCCAGAACAGGATGTTGGATCTCCAGGAACTGGAGTTACAGATGGTTGTGAGCCACCATGTGGGTGAATGAACCAAATGTGGGTCCTCTGTAAGAACAGAAAATGCTCTTAAGCACTGAGTAATCTATCTAGCCTCCAAACTACATCTTTTATATTGATTTAAGGCTTCCAACTCATTCAGATTCTTCCTTCCACCCTGGTTGTTACTAAACATTTCTTTGCCCGCTGAGTAAGCACCATTTGGATAGATTTGCTGAATTTGGATAACACAAATATTACACACAAGCCTTCAAATTGGATGGAAGCATCAATCCAGCCTCACTGGACAATTAGGAGAATAAGGATGACTAAGGCCACATCTTCTGGGGAGGGCTGTTATACCATCCTATAGCAAGTCAACTCTCAGTGCCTAGACAAATGATACCACAGTTCATACTGAACCCACAGAGGAAGCCCAGGCTTAAGAAGTCACAACCTTGGGGTCTTGCTTAGCCTGTAAATCCATTCTGGGAAACTTGAAGCAAAGATTAAACTGTGTTGGTTTTGATATCTCCTTCTGTCTTCCTTCATTCCTGCTGAAAAGAAACTTCTATTTTTAGGACTAATTTGTGTATTTGAGTTTGCAATGGTATTCCTCATTCTCTCTTCTCCCCTTCATTAACATTTGGCATATCTATCTTAAAAACATTCACCCCCTAGTAAAGCCAATTATGACGTGCATGAAAGATTAGTCAGAAAATTTGAAATTTAGGATTTGTTCCAAGTTTACTTTGTCCACATCATTGATGAAATTCAGGACTCTTATAAGCACAACAGCAACAGAAATCAATCTAGAAATGCTCCTTAGTTAAAATCTGCTGCACAAGGAATCTTCCAAAAGGAATACAGGAAATAATTAGGACAACAATCATTCAAAGGCCTTTGTTGACATTAAAATATTCAGGGTAATATCAGTCTGATAACGAATGCACATCTGTAACTCTCAAAATGGGGGGAGGCTACCCAAGTTTGAAATCCTGTCAGAAGCAATAGGAACTGCTTGATTTGCTCAACTGCCAGAGGCAGAGGCAGTCCTGGAAAAAGCATTCCTTTGTTGTGGCTTCTTTTAGGGCCACTCTACTGGGTTTTAGTGACTTGCATTAAGTGCCTATTGGTACCAAGCACCATTTGGCTGCTGGGGATAGAGAGGGAAAGAAAATCGATAAAAATCCATGGATGGTGGCATATAGGTTAGAGCAAGGGGGGCATTACAACAAAATACCAGAGTAAAGCAAAGCAAACTTAAGGTCAAATAATGTCATAAATAATGCTATGCACTGTGGGAGAAACCAACCCAGAGGAAGTAGACAGGAAGTGCTTGTGCAGAGGCATTTGCTATTTAAAACTGGGCGCCAAGGGAAGGCCAGCTGCAAAATGACATTCTGGGCAAAGACCTGGAGGAGATGGAAGAAATAGTTAGGGTAGGGGTGGGGTGAGAAGAACTCTGTTAGCTTTTGTAGATCCTGGGATTACCCTGAGATATAATTTGACAATTTTCTTTTGGAAAAAAAAAAAAAGACTCTATGCATGAAAAATAGATCAATTCTGTGATATAGAGTTTAATATTCATTGCCAAACTAATTCACTTTAGAATCACCTAGGAGATTGATTGGTTAAGGTACACTAGTCTGGGTATGTCCAGGAGGGCATTTCTAGAGAGGAGTGACTAAGGAAGGCAAACACCCCCTCAGTGTGAGTGGTACAATCCCCTAGGCAGAGGTGCTCCACAGAATGAAAGACAGGAAAGGAGAAAGCCAGCTGAGGGCATTAGGTCCTCTCTGCCCCTCCATCTGACTGACACATGTCCCCACTGCCGGCATTTTCTTCCCAAGTGCACAGGGCAGACACCTTTGGGCTGAGCACTCTGAAACCATGAACCAAAATAAGCCCCTCCCCCCTCAAGCTATTCTGTCAGGGATTTAATCACTGTGATGAGAAAATAATACAATTCTTTCCCAGGCTCTACAAAAACTAACAGATCACTCCAAAGCTCAAGGCAGGACATGGACTAGCAATTATTAAGTGTTTTCTGTTGTTTTATTTAATTGCATCCCCCACCCCCCCACACACACATACACAAAATCAGGGCCTAGCAAGTTGAAACAATCATCCAGAGGTTGGACAAACAGTGAACCATAGGTTTGTATTTGAATTTGGGCAAGGTGACTGTCAGGTCCAAAAGAAACTCAGGACAAATGGCTAACTGTGATGCCTATTAGCATACCAAAGTGCACACTGACCTCTAGGATCACTCAGTATCCCTAGCTCCTCTCAGCTCTTCTCACCCCACCCCTACCCTAAACTTCTCCAGCTCACAGGCTTCCTCCCCTTTGCCAGCTTCTCATTCTTATATAACCCTGCTATTTTGGCCATGGCTCTCTCTTGGCTCTGTCTCTCTCTTGGCCATCTCTCTCGGTCCTTTTCCTGTCCTTTTCTTCCCCCCTCTCTGTCCTCTCATGGCCCAGTTAAGTCTACTGGCCATATTCAATCCTCTACATTCTCTCCCTGCTCTAGACTCTTCCAGATGCCTCTGGCTGTCCTCTCCCTGATATCTACAATAAAAACCTGCCCTACAACCATACCTTAGAGTATTATGTCCTTACTTTTTTATACAGTGACTACACAAAATCTTCATATGCCATGTGCCCTCTATGTACAGGAGGAGGTAGCTAGAGAATATGGCTGTCTGTGGAGCCAGAAGCAGCAATACAGAGCAGTTAGAGGTAGGCTCTGTTCCTACTGCCCCTCTCCTCTACAGAACTTGGGCTTCTCATACATCCTTTACTCTGTATAAGATGGAACATTACAAGAAGGCAGCAAAGATGCCAAGCAAATAACAGACACTAAAAGTTGTTGAAACTCAAGGAGAATTAGTACAATGGCCCAGCTGGTGCCCGGAGCAGCACAGTGAATTCCTTAGCAGTGAAGTTATCCACAGCCCCATCAGTCATCTTCACCAAATGGCAAGTGGAGTAAAGCACCATGGCCTTTGACAACAGAAAGCTTCTTCATTTCATCTTCCCTTGTGAACTCTGGTAACCCGTGCCACACTGAATCCCATTTAAATGGCTAGTGCATCTGCCAAAGTCAGGTCTACTGTAGACTTGACCTTATGAAATCAAAATGCCCCTTGGACCCAGCTGGGTGAGTTTTCAGCTTTTACAGGAAGGGACATGTGAATGTGGGCTGTTTCCCACATGCTCCAAAACAACTGCCATGGTTTTTGTGCTTGTGATAGAATGCACAAGAGCATTTATAAGGCTTAGCTTAAATATGAGGGGGGAGCTGGGTGTGGTGGCACATGCCTTTAATTGCAGCGTGTGGAGGCAGATTTCTGTGAGTATGAGGGTGACCTGGAGTACACAGACAGTTACAGCCAGGACTATATAGACACTGTCAAAATAAATAAATAAAAATAAAAGACAAGAAGTGAAAGCAGTGGTCTACAGGAAGCACAGGGAAAAACCAGGAAGGAGTTCCTTTGAAATGTGAATGCCTGGTTGAGTCAGGCTGTCTCAAGGTCCTCAATGGGAGCTAGTCCCAGTGCTGTGGCCAGCCTCTCAACCCAGCTTTTATCTCTCTCTCTTACAGAACATGAACAAAATGTCTGCCTTGGTTGTTTACTGACACTTCCATGGCATGTCCTCATTAGACATTCCTGCAGATTTGACATTATAGTAGCCATCTAAGATCTCTATTTAAAATGCTAGCCAGGGCTCTCTATCCTAGTCTCTAGCCTTTATGAACAGCAAATAAATAATCGGGAGGAATGATCTGGGCACCCTCGTCTGTTTTTGAATTGAAAGGATGGCATAAACTTCATAGCTTTATCAAACATTCAGGAGAAATGTCAGCTCATCCACAACACAGTTATTTCCCGCCAGCCTCTTAAAAAAATTAGCTTCTGAGTCAGCTGAAATATGAAACCCTAAGAAACATGTAGAAAGCTTTAAGACAGGATTTTCTCCCTAATCACTGTTCTATTGATCCCCAAATGCAATAATCTCTGTATTGTAGGCTGCACTAGTTTAAAAACAATTGACAAGTCTTAAGATGAAGTTAACTATTGTGTTTTCCATGAGAAGAATGATCTTGCTAAGCTTTAGTGCTATAAGATTATAGGAATGTTTAATTTGCTTGCCTCAAAGAACAAGCTGCTCCTTGAAGACCATTTCCATGCTCCAAATATACATATCAAGCTAATGTGCTATTTAGAAATAATTTTTATTTACACATTAAGTCAAATACCCTCAGACTCGTTGAAATCACTGTGCAAAGTTGAAAGAAATTAAATTGTTGCTTCTTTTAGAATCTTAAATTTGCAATGAGCCTTTCTTCTTAATGATAATTAGTGGTGTTTTATAGAAATAATAAATCACAGGGGATGTATCTAGCTTCATGGGTAGTTGAGGCAGATTCTAATCAGGACTGCTAACCTAATGTTTGAGAAAGGACTGACTGTTTCCGGGAGAATCCATTAATGACTTGGGAAAACAGATGTACTTCTCTACAGAGCTAGTCATGCCAAGGACAATATGTTCCTTCTTTTCCTTCCATCCTCTCAAATAAACCAAAGACAGACATTGACTTAGTGTATAAACAAATGAATGCTTCTGGTGTCACCAGGCTCTGTGATGACCTTCTCTTCCCCCACACTCTACTGAGATTTCTCTAGACTGGACACATCTATTAGACACCATCTCCCCCAGCAAAAAAAAACAAAAACAAAACAAAACAAAACAAACAAACAAAAAAAAAACCAATGGAGGAGGGAGGCCAGCAAGAAGGCTCAGCAGGTAAAACCACCGGTGAGGATGATCCCCAGAACCCACATAAGATAGTCAGATGAAGTAGCAATCCTTTGTAAGCCCATCACTCTTAGAGCGAGATGGGAGCCGACATTGGAGAACTGTCTAGAAGCCTGCAGGCTAGCTTGGCCACAGTATGCAGTACAGGAGCAGAAACAAGAGACCCTGTCTCAACAAGACTGAAGGAGAGAACCCAGGAGTGGTCCTCTGACTTCCACAGGCACACCTGAGCATGTGCATGCATGCACATACAAACACACTAAATAACTACATAGATAAATATTGAAAAAATGGCAGAGGACAATGAAGCCTTGGAAATCAGGATGTTTTGATTAGGAGTAATTTGGTTGCAACAGAAACTCATCTGAAGTAGCTCAGATATGATCAGTCATGTGCTATGATAAACCTGGATACTCAGGGCATTCTGATTTAAATCCGTACAGACTCAGCTCTGATCCCAAATTTTCAGAAGGACTATCTGTTGTTTTAGTATTTCAGTTCTCTTGGGCATTGGCATTAGGGATACAAATATTTCTACAGGAGCCATGGTTGCAAGTCACAGAGATTCAGACTAAGTCTGCAGCCTGATCCCAAATGCTATCTATAACTATCATGAGGGCTGTCCCTCCCTATTTGCAATGGCCAATTTTCTAGATACATAAAAATGTTGTTTCATGAAATGGACAATTTCTTAGCCAGGGCTGACCAAAGAGCTTTTATAGGAAGTATGCTTCAATATTTCAAAGGAATGAGAATAATCATACCTTATTTATATTTAAATTGGCTTATTTTAGTGCCTTTCCCTGACACTGTAATACCATTAAGGGATCTGTAGCATCACACCACTTATTTTCTAAGGTAAGTAGAGATTATTATTCTGCTCAGAGAGAGAGAATGATAAGAAGTAGCTGTTGAATAAGCAGTGCATTATGGGAGCTTTGTGGTTCAGACAGAATTTGTGTAAAGCCCTAGATTTCCTGCATGCCAATTTCCTTGTGGTAGATGTGGTTGTTGGGTCAACTGAAAGAAAGAAACCTGTGCACATGGAAATGGATGTGATTCCCAGGATATCCATGGAGCAGGCTCAGGGAGTCTCATGAAATACAGGAGCCACCTACCATCACCCTGAGATCTTGAGTTCCAAGCTCTAGAAACATGGAGAAGAACTAGCTGGGTTTTCAAGAGTAACCCTAGGAAGAAAGCCCAAGAGTAAGTAACTCTTCTTCATAGCTACCACACAGAATGTGAGCTACACTACCAGGTCCTAGGTGGTTCCAGCATCTCTCGCCACTTTTTTAAAAGTAGTATGTTCTCACAGCAGCAATGCTGGGTGATCAGTAGTAAATGAAGCATAACCACTTGGTACTGACATTTAGCCAGCAGGGAAGGGACCCCGTGGAATTCATGCGCTGACCATGTTAGTCTGAGAGTATCCCAAACAGCACGGAAAAAAGTATTGGTTAGTCCCATATGGTAGGTCATAACTTCTGGGGACCCCATGCCTCACAAATGACTCATTATGGAAAACAACTCTATCTGCTTCAAATAGCAGAAAGAAAATCCAAGATTTCTTTTAAAGGATAGACTGTCTTTAGTAGTGACCTCTCAGAATGAAAAAACAAAAACAAAACTAACTAGGGTTAGTTAATAAACATTATAATAAGAATGGATGAAATGATTTTAGATTTGGGAAAAGAACCAAAGAACCAAAAATTTTTTAATGATGTTCGGTTACTTTTTTAATTATTATTATTTTTTTCATTTTACATTCCAACCTCTGTCCCCCCTACCTCCCCTTCTTAGTTCTTATTTTTTAGCCATTAGGGAAATCATAGAGGGAGAATATCATCAATACTGAGTAATTAGATCAAAGACCTCCACTGTTCAGACGACTCACTGAATAAAATGGAGAAGAAAAAAACACTGGGAAGATAAACTCAAAATACATGCTTAAAATATTGGTACCAAGTCCTTTTTACCAGATGTAAAAGTACGCTAAGACAATGGCTACATTTGAATACCAGATGGGAAGCACAGGGATCACCTGAGATTCCTTGCATCCAACCTTTCCTTGGCTATAGTATGACATCTTAGTAACAACTCCCACTTAAAATACCTCTTAAAGAGTTGTAAAATTGATTCACACTGTTTAGAAAGCATCATGATTTAGAATAATGTCTTCCAGAATAGTTTATGTTCTTACAGGGAGGTCTGCTTTAATGCAGAGAAGGAAATGCCTATTTTGGAATTTGGGGCTGCACTGTACATATGAGGAAGATGTATATATGTGTGTCTGGTGTGTCTGTGAGTGTGTTATGTATATGTGCATGTGTGTGTGTGTGTGTGTGTGGGAGAGAGAGAGAGAGAGAGAGAGACAGAGAGAGAGAGAGAGAGACACAGAGAGAGAGAGAGACAGAGAGAGAGAGAGAGAGAGAGAGAGAGAGAGAGACAGAGAGACAGAGAGAGAGAGAGAGAGAGAGAGAGAGAGAGAGAGAGAGAGAGAGAGAGAGAGAGAAATATTATAAGGAGCAGAGGATGAAGGACGATTTCAATTCAATCTCCTAAATCCACATCAGGATCAGAGAGTGAGGAAAAAACAGACGGGAAGGCGTGGGGCACTATAGTATTAGATGAGGAGGAAGACAAAAAAAATCTAGATACTAGAAGGAAAAGAGAAGGAAGACATTGACCCTCAGAGAAATGTCATGCACCTCTCCCTGGTCTTCCTTTTTCTGTTTGATTTTTTTTGACATTTTTATGACAAATAAAAGTGTTTTTCACCAACATATTGTTATAGAGAAACCTATGAAAGGAAAGGAAAGACTGTATTATATCTAAAAGAGGAAAATGTCCATGCGACAGAAAACAGTTTTTAAGTTAGATTTTAAAAAACCTTTATATGGACTGCCTGATGGGGAGAGAAGCTGATGTGGATTTTCTTTGCTGATGTTGGCATTTTCCTCCTGCTGTCTATAGTACACACTTCCTCCTAAACTTCAGAACAAGAAGAAATGGGGGAATCCAAAGAAGTTGGCTCCCACCTAGAGCAGGCCCCTCACTTACCTCAGCATAGAAACCTGATGGATTCCTAAGGCAGCTATATCTTCACATATCAGAAAGCAATAATACTGTATTATTTCTTCTTCCCTGATTAATTGGTCCATCTTAGTTGTAGGGCATCTGCACTAAATTGGGGCTTCTCAAGACATCCTTCTGCCCTGAATGGGATATTCATTTTAAAAATAGAATATACACCTTTCTTTTCTGTTTTCAGTAAGATTCATTAAAAAAAATGCTGATAAATGATTTCTTATTGAACAATTATGCATATTGAATTCTAAGGTTAAGATAAGAAAATCAATATTCTACTTTTCTTGTTATTTTTCAAATACATTTTAAAATTATTCCCTCTCTTTCCCTTGGTACTAGGCTTCCTCAGTCCTCCTACAACATTGTGATCTTGCTTCTTGCTGCTGACAGTGACAGGCAACGGTGCTTTTTAGGGTCACTGCTGCAGTCACGATTTGTTACTGTCATCTGGTCACTGATGACATAGTCACCTTGGCATACAAAACACTCTATCCTGTGGAAGCCCACATGAGTTGAGGGTTCTCTGTGACTCACCGCTTGACTTACCAGCCTCCAGGAGAAAAGATGTGACTTCCCATATGTGTTTCAGAACCAGCAATGACTAGCATGGTGGTGCTTTAATTAAATATTCAGTTGGAAAGAAAGAGTTAATTTTTTTTTCTTGATTGCAGGGAAGAGAAGAGCTGAGAACCAGGGTCAAGCGAAAGCCAATGTCAAGTGCGTTGACTTCACAGACCCTTCCTAGTGAAGGGTAAAAGAAAATATAACCACCCAAATAAGGCTGGAAACCTCAGTGTTTTCTCCATTTCTGGCTGTGCTCACATAACCATCTGTACAGTTTTAGGGTCTTTAGCTATTTAGGTGGACAGGTAAAAATAAGCAAGCTTTAAATTCCTCCAGTAATTGAGGATTATCTATATGGAAGGATTTAATTCCCTTTAATTATTTAATAATTAATAATGAAGCTGAAATGTTCCTTTTAATTGGTATCATTAGGTATGCTAACAGATATGGTGATTTATTCAGTATATATGCTTTCATGAATATTAAAAAATAATGAATATATAAACACCCTTTAAAAATCTTAGCACATCTATGATATTATCCAAGAAACCTGAACACTCAGAATCCCAATGAAAAGCTTCCAGCGATACATTCAGAATATAAAATGGTCATTCAGAACTTGCTTTTCTTTTGTCCATTTGCATATTATTCTCTGAGTGTTTTTCCCCCTTTTCAACCTTTCTTTGAACTGATAATATACAAATGAAGTGACTTGAAAACAGTTTTGCAAAACTGATTAAATTAGCAAGAATAGTCTAGTCTACCCCTGTCCCTATAACACAAAAATTGATTATAGCTAGTAAAACTTGGCTTTGAGAGTTTTTTCTTTTCTTCTTTGAGAAAGTGTAGCACAATATAGTCCAGGCTGGTCTTGAACATACAGCTCTTCTGTCTCATCCTCCTGAGTGCTGAGATTACAGACCGAACCACCATGACCAGCTGTGAGTTTTGATTCCCAGGTTTTGTGTTAGAAGGCAAGGTAAGAGAACCACACTCTTCTCAGATATATTTGGTTCAATTATCACAGAATCAATAACTAATTTATATATCAACTAATTATATCAAGGCATGTCCAAAGGCAACACAATTTAGTAGAAATAGTTATAGGTAAAAAGCTATTAACTATTGTTTGATATCTGTCCATATTGGTATGAAAATTAATCATATATTATCATTATGTATTGAAGTATGGGTTTTTTTTTTTGTTTGATTCATTGTTTTTGGTGTATCTTTCTTGGGAATTATTGAGATTTATGCTATCTAAAGGATGTTGATACTTTTTAAAATCAATTCTGTAATATTCTCTTTCGTTATCTTTCAATATCTTTCATAGTTTCTGCACTGTCTTCTTCCTGACATCCGGTTAGACATATATTGGGCCTTCTCCCTCTGCTGTGCTTGTCTCCAAAGGCCTTCCTAGTTCCCACTACTCTTCTTTTCGTCTTATATTCTCAGGGATTTCAAAAGCCTATCTTGGATTGACCTTAGCAATATGGTGGAGTTGGAAGCGCTGAAACCCCTTCCTGGACACCGCCTCCCCCATAGGCACAATGAGTCAATAGCAATAAGCAGATGAACTCTGTTTGTCAAGTATGTAGAAAGTAACGTAAAGGCCTCTTTACACTGAATTACACAAAGGTAGCCAAACGGAAGTTGGTAGTGAAATTAGGGATGCTGTGTCTGGACCATGATCTTCATCCCCAGCACAGAGCTAGACAACTGAGAGAAGGTTCCAGTTCTTGCTGTTCTACAAGGAGATAAGCAGTTGAGCTCCACCCTCAGGTCCCAACTCTTCCATTTGCCAATAGATTGGTCTCTGTCTCACCTGCCTCTGAGTACTGATAATAACCATAACATGCTAGACCTCCATGGGCTACAGAAAATAATTGTGGCAATTTGAACTATCATATAGGTACCACCACAGTTCGCCATGGAATAAAGAGAGAAATTCAAAATAAAAATAAGTTCTTAGCTTCTTCTTGGGGAGAAAAGAATTGGACAGACAAATGTTATGGTGCTACATAAGATTCTGTTTTTTGCCTCACCCATCCTGTAGTACTCATGGGTCATGAGAACAAAGACAGTTGTCTGAACTGAATTTTTTTTCTCAGTCTTAGATTTTTTTCCTCAGTCTTTTCCTGTGTGTATCTTGTTTATGAAGACTCAGAGAAGTGGTAGGTTTTCTGAATGTGTACATACTAATGGAATCAAGAAAAAAAAAAAGAAATAGGGAGACATGATCCAAACAAATGAACAATATAAAACTCCAGTATCAATTCTAATAAAATGGGGCTCTCTGTATTGCCTGATATAGAATTGAAAGTAATCATCAAATGGCCAATGATCAAGTGTGGTAGTTTGAATGAGAATGATCTCTATAGGCTAATATATTTGAATGTTTGATTCCCAGTTGGTGGACTTGTTTGAGAAGAATTAGGAGGTGTGGCCTTGCTGGAAGAAGTATGTCACTGTGAGTAGGCTTTGGGGTTTTAAAAACCATGATACCTATTCCCTTGCAGCTGTCTCACTCTTTCTGCCTCATGGTTGTTTTCTCAACATGTAGCTCTCAGCTGCTGCTCCAGTACCATATTTGCTTGCCCGCTTCCATGTTCCCAGTCATGGGGTCATGGACTCACCCTCTGAAAATGTACATAAACCCCTAATAAAATGCTTTCTTCTATAAATTGCTTTGGTCATGGTGTCTCTTCCCAGCAAAGAAAAGTCACTAAACAGACCTCAAGAGAGTAGTTCACAGAGTGAGAATCTCAACAAAGATTGAACATTTAAGACAGAACTAAACAGAAATTTTAGAATTGAATATTACTTGTGGTTTATTTAAAAGAGCTGCCCAACAGTAGACGGGAACAAGCTCAAGTGAACCAGGCAACTCTAAGGAAAGGGAGTTCAACTCGTCTAGTCAAGGGGGCCATAAAAGGTGCTATGAACATGCCATACAGAGGAAAGAAAGGATGAGAATGCTTATTCAAAGAACCAATGATAAGCTGCTTAAATTTGGGGAAATAAATCATATCTGGATCCGGGAAATCCAAAGACTTAAAATAATATGAACCTAAAGAAAAAGATACAAGACACAGTACAGTCAAAGTCCAAAGTCAAGGGAAAAAGAATTTTGAAAGCAGGATAGGAAAATGGCTTTTCACATACATAAGAACTTTCATAAGATTATTGGTGTAGTTTTAATGGAAACATCATGGGCAAGACAGAGGACTGGCATCAAATACTAAAAGCATGAAAGAGAAAACAATGACTAACCAAAGTTATTGTTCCTGATTTAAAAAAAATGCTCTTCAAAAACCTGGGAGAGGACAAGACTTTTCAGGACACCCAAAAGCTTGGAAAATTCATTACTAGATTTGTATTAAGAGAAACACTAAAGTGAGGCCTTCAACTTGAAACAAAAGGATACCACACAACAACATGACTACAAGAAAATGGAACTCATTGGTAAAGGTTGGAAAGCACAACACATGTGCAGCTACCCATATCATGGGTTCTTCAGCTCCAGACTCAATGAATCACTGATTTAAAATAAAAGCAAAACAAAAAAACCCACTGATTTAAAATTTAAAATACTGTTCGTGCACAGGTTTTCATAATTACACACACACACACACACACACACACACACACACACACACACACACACACACACACACACACAGACACACACACACATTGAACTCACAGAGATCTACCTGCTTCCTGAGTGCTGGGATTAAACATATATGCCACCATGCCCAGCTCTAAGTTGGTACCAGAAGTGGGGTATTGCAGTGAAAGCCCTAACCATGTTGTTTTGGGGAGGATTGTGTTTTGAGGCTGGAAAAGCTACTCACTAAGCTGTTCTGAAGGAGCTTCGAAAATAAGAATTTTGCGAGCAGTGCATACTATGGAGGCTTGTGATATTTCAGAGGGAAGTTTAAAGATTCTACCAGGTCTTTGTGGGACAAATCTGTGGTGTCTGTTCAGCTAGAACTGAAGAATCAGCTGTGATTAACAAGATACTAGAATTCTTAAAGTAAATCTTTGTCTTACTGGGACAATGACGCTGATCAAGGAGAGCTGAGAAATTAGCGGTGATTAATGAGACCCACATTCCTGAGGTGAAATCTTTTGAAAAATGTCTTCTAAGAGCCAGCACCCAGAACCTGTGTTATAGAGGCAACCTCCATTGTACCTCGTGCTGGCAGCCGAACTTGGTAGTATAAGAGTCACCCACATGGTACTGGTGTTGAAGGCATGAAGTGGATATAGAGAGCATCTGAGGCTTGGTACTGTGAGAGGCTGGGAGAGGCCACCGTTAAAGGTGCAGCCAGCGTGGCAGTGGAAGCCACAGGGTTGAAGGGGGTCATAGAGAAACGTTGAGGCTTGGTAACATGAAGAGAGCCTATGAGGGTGATATACCGTCTTGTGGCCCGCAAGAATATATTATAGAGATTCAACTGTGTATGAAAACCATACCAAGAAATTTCAAGGCACTTTTTTCTAGAGGAAGCCATCTATCAGGGAATATTTGGTGTTATTCAGTTTTTAATATTTCAGCTGTCTTCTACTATGAAATTCTTGCTGGCCCATATACTACTAGGCCATTTGGCAAACAATTCAGCTTCTCAGACCTGCTAGATAACTAACTCCCCTGCCGAGCCTAGGAGACAGGCAGACAGGTGAGGCTGTAGATGCATAGCTTTGTTTCTTGTGCAAATAAGGCTCAGACCATCCCCTTCCTTCAGGTCTAGGGGCACTGAAGAGAGACTGACTGAGGACAATAGGGCTTTTTGCATAACCAGGTGCAGTAAGGACTGGAGCTGAATTCCAGACACCACTCCCCACCCCCCCCCCCCCCCCCCCCCCCCCCCCCCCAGTCGCTTGGCTGAAGAGAAGAGAAAAAGGCAGAGATTCTGTAGATGGAGATGGTAAGGCAGAATGGCTCAGGCTGAGGAGTGAGGAGCAAGGAAAAGTTTCTTGTAGATTGTAGGTGAATCTGATCAGGAGAGGAGAAGAGGAAGAAAAGATGGAGGATGAAGGAACAGGGGACAAAGATGAGATCAAAAGCATAAGGGCTTAGATATCACTAGGGCTGTGAGGAGAGAGAAAAAGTAGGTACATCAAGGAACTTCAGGATGGACCTGAAGAGAGTTTTGTCATAGAGGAATAAAGTAAACAAAGAGCTTGGTGTATCTAGATTCATTTCTTCACTATTGGTAGCGTCTCTCCTGGGCCCCTGGGAAGGAAATTAAAAGGCTGGACCTAAAAATTCTGATAGTACCAGTAGGTGAAAGTGTAGCCCAGTTGCAGCAGAAGACCCCAGCATTTTGGAGGTGGCAGTACTATGGGATGATCACCAAATGTGTTTTGAATATATAGTATAAGAAGGTACATACTATAATATCAATAGCCTAAAGATTGGGTTGGAATTAAAAGTGTGTTCCAGGTCAGCCAGGGATACATAGTGAGAACCTGTCTCAAAAACAAAACAACTGCCCCCACCCCCCAACTCCTATGCATCACAAAACAACAACAACAACACCCCCCCCCCAAACATACACAAAAACCAGTATAGTTCTTGTATGTGATTAAAGTTAAAATTAAAATAGACCATAACAACCGTAAGATACTTTCAAAGGGCTCATGGTAAGTATCAAACAAAACGTCCACAGAGATTAGAGAGTACACAGACGAAAGACAGAAAGTTATCAGATTATTTCAATCCAAAAGCCAGGAAACACAAAGTAAGAGCAAGAAAGGCAAAAGAACCACAAAGCTAATGGAAAACCATCTCAAATGTAGATGGTTAACCCCCAATCACAAGATGAAGATAGTCTGAATAGGCTACAACAGAAACTTCAAGGCCCAGCAACATACCATCTAAAAGAGATTTAAGAACATACATAAGCTGAAAGTGAAAGTTTGAAAATGGTCCATATGGACAGTAGGAGCCAAAGATGATGATTATATTCAGTCGGACAAAGCAAATTTCCATAAAAACAAACACAAACAAACAACCCCACCCTCCCAAAAAAACTTCATTCAAGGGCCCTGGAGATGACTCAGCAGGAAATAGAGCTTGCTGGCAAGCCTGATGACCTGAGTTTGATTCCCAGAACCCACCTGATTCAGAGAGAGAACTGACTCACACAAATTGTCCTTTAATCTCCACATGTACATCATAGCATATGTGCCCCTTCTTAGAATTACTGGCCACTCCCTCAGCTACAAGTCTGCACATGCGCTGTTCAGATGCTTAGTCATTCCAGGGCTTTTTGTCCTACATAACCTGTGTACTGCATGCAGCGTGATCATGTAATCTATGCACATATGTGGTGTTGCTCCATAAGCCTGTATGTGCATGTGCAGGGGAATGCATATAAAGCAGGTTATGATAGACAATTACACGGTTGGGCTTGCCCGGCAGACCGCCTAACTATTTCCGGTGTAGAATAGCCATCTCCGGGTCAGACATCTCGCGGGACCGGGACTCTGTGGACTTACGTGGTTGCGTAAAGCGCGCGCGCAGCCATGTAATCTACACGCATGCGTGGAGTACTCACAGGAGTCCCTGTACGCATGCGCGGCCCAACCTTTAAAAAGCCGGCGCCATCTTGCGCGAGGCTCTCAGTCTCTCTCTGTCTCTCTCTCTCCTCACGTGTGTTTCACCCAGGCCTGTCACCTCTATCCTCTTTAAGAAAACTCTCCCGTGGTTCTGTCCTGTTCGGGACGTGTTCCTAGCGCCGCATAACTACTAACAGGTTACAGACTCCTTCCTCTCCCCGCCTCCTTGCACATGTCTTCCACAGGCCTGATCACATTCTCTTCTGTCCTTCCCTTCTCCTTCTCCTAATAAAACTCTGATAGTGGGTTTTGTTGTGCCTCATGGCTCTTTCTCACAGTAACAACGCTGCTTAATGAATAACATTGTACCGCCGCATAAAAACCAACAACCCCAACCGCTGGCCTGAAGAAAAATATTAAAGTACACCAAACAAACACACCTCACTCAAGGCAAAGGACAACATTATGTAATCACTAAAGAGGTAATTTACCAAGACAATGAGACAATTGTAAGTACATTCTCTCATATTTACTCATACATGTATGACATGCTAACCCTCTGTAATCTTCCTTCCACCTCCACCACCCCCAATCCCATCTACAAGTCCTTTCCCATCTCCATTTCTGTTTTGTTTGTTTGGGGTTTTTAAAAAATGAAGGTGACAAAACATTAGTTAGACTAAGAAAAAGTTAGAAAATAAGGGGGACATAGAAGGGGTTGAAGGGAAGAAAGGGAAGGGGAGATATAATACACTTATACTTGAATTTCAAAATAAACAAAAATCATAAAGAGGAAAACTAGGTGATGTCACAAGAGAATAAGAAGGATAAAGACTACTATAAATAATTATGGGCCTGCCAGAAATCCAGGTAGGCTGCCCACAGACTGTCTGCTCTGTCTCTGTTCCTCCTAGACCCAATCCCTCAGTCTCCTCCTTAGCACTCCAACAGAACACCAGATACAGCCTTCCTTCCCCACTGCCCATTCTCCTGTGGCTCTCACAGACCAGTAGTTCTCAACCTTCCTAATGCTGTAACCCTCAACAGTTCCTCATGTTGTGGTGACCCCAAACCATAAAATTAATTTGTTGTTACTTCATAGCTGTAATTTTGCAACTGCTGTGAGTCATCACGTAAACCTCTGATATGGGATTTGAAGTGGTTGCGACCCACAGGTGGAGAAGCATTGCCACAGACACTCCTCTCCTCATCTCCCTCCCTGACTTGTTGGTTTGTTCCAGACCCCAACTCCAGCAGGCACACCCTGCTAAACCACAGGCCATGCCTGCTAGAAAACCAGGTAGGTTGCCCACAGACCTTCTTTCTCTCTGTTCCCCCAGACCCAATCCCCTAGTCTCACCCCCAAATCTGTAGCACCACACTTGTGGCAGCCTTCCCTTCCCCCTGCTCCCATCTCCTGTGGATCTCACAGGTGATCTACTTCTAATCTTCCTCTCCCATTTGTTGCTTTGTCCTAGACCCCAACTCCAGCAGGTATTCCCTGCTAACCCAAGGGCTGCTCCTCCCAGGCCAACAAATAGGCTGAAGGCAGATCCATACCTCTCTTACTGCTTGAGATCCACTCCTCACCCCCCACCCCATGCTCTTATTTCCTACTTTGTAGCTGGGAACCTGCTGTGGTCTCCCCTTCTCTGATCCCATCTGCAATGGATCACAAAGACCTCATCCAACCTTCCCACCACCAACTCCCCCTTTATCCCAGACTCCAACACCAGTAGACATTCCTTGTGAACACACCAGTTGAGCAAGCCAGGAAAACAGGCAACACATGGCCATCACACTGTCCAAAAATCCAGAGAGGAAACAGAAACCAAGGAACAAACACTCACCCAACAAAGACGAATCTGGAAATCAGCACCTATATAATCATACTAAGCCCTGATGTCTAGACACTAGTGTTAAAAAAAAATCAATCAATAACAGCCAGGACAAAAGGTCTTCACTTAGAGCCTAGCTATCCTATCACGGCACAAGCACAAGAAAAAGACCTTAAAACCAACTGTGTAAAACAATAGAGGTCCTTAAAAAGGAAATGAATATATCCTTTAAAGAAATCTAGGAAAATACAAACAAAATACTACAGGAAATGAATAATCTTTTAAAGAAATCCAAGAGAACACATAGAAACAGTAGAAGGAAACTAGTAAAACTGTTCAAGACCTGATAATAGAAATAGAATCAATAAAGAAAACACAAACTGAGGGGATTCTGGAAGTGAAAAATTTAGGAATGTGAACAGAAACAACATTGGCAAGCTTCACCAGCAGAATACAAGACATAGAAGAGAGAATCTCAGGATATGCTTAAAGAATGTTTACATCAGTCAAAGAAAATGTTAAGTCCAAAAAACTAGCAGGAAAACTTGGGACACAAAACACCCAGGAAGCCTGGGACATTATGAAAAGACCAAATCTAAGAATAATAGGTATAAAGGAAGGAGAAGAAACCTAGCTCAAAGACCCAGAAAAAGTCTTCAACAAAATTATAAAGGAAAATTTTCCTAACCTAAAGAAAGAAATGCCTAGAATGGTAGAAGAAGTATACAGAACACCAAATAGATTGGACCAGAAAAGAAAGATCCCTCAACACATAATAATCAAAATACTAAACATACAAAATGAAGAAAGAGACAGCATTCAGGATATAGTTCAAGGCCAGCCTGGTCTACACAGTGAGTTCTAGGACAGCCAAGGCTGCACAAAGAGACCCTGTCTTGAAAAAAACAAAAGCAATAAAAATAAAAAAATAGCCAGGCAGTGGTGGTGCACACCTTTAATCCCAGCACTTGAGAGGCAGAGCCAGGCAGATCTCTGTGAGTTTGAGGCCAGCCTGGGCTACCAAGTGAGTTCCAGGAAAGGTGCAAAGCTACACAGAGAAACCCTGTCTCGAAAAACAAACAAACAAACAAACAAACAAAAAGAATGAAGAAAGAATATTAAAAGCTGTAAGGGAAAAGACCAAGTACATATAAAAGCAGACCTATTGGAACTACACCTGACTTCTCAATGAAGACTCTAAAAGCCAGAAGGGCATGGACAGATGTGCTATAGACTCTAAGAGACTACAGATGCCAGCCTAGACTACCATACCCAGCAAAACTTTCAGTCACTTTAGATTGAGAAAATAAGATACTCCATGATAAAATCAAATTTAAACACTATCTACAAATCCAGCCCTATGGAAGATGCTAGAAGGAAAACTCCAACCTAAAGAGGTTAACATCACTCGTGAAAACACAGGAAATAGATAATCTCACATCAGCAAAACCAAAAGAAGGGGAACACACACACACACACACTCATACACACCACCATGACCTTCACCCCTAACAACAACAAAATAAAAGATGTAGCTAGAGTTTCTCTCCAGGTCCCACCAAGCCCCCGCAGTACCATAGCCCACTTATAAAATAATCACTCAAAACCTTATATTACTTATAAACTGTATGGCCATGGCAGGCTTCTTGCTATCTAGTTCTTCTATCTTAAGTTAACCAATTTCTATAAATCTATACCTTGCCATGTGGCTTGTGGCTTACTGGTATCTTACATGTTGCTTCTCATGGTGGCAGCTGGCAGCTATGTCTTCTGACTCAGCCTTCTACTTCTCATAATTCTCCTCTCTCTTTGTCCCACCTATACTTACTACCTGGCTACTGGCCAATCAGCACTTTATTTATTAACCAATCAGAGCAACACATTCAGAGCATACAGAACATCCCACAGCACTTGTCCCATATCAGAAAAGGAATCAATAATTATTAGTCATTGATATCTCTCAATATCAGTGGTTTCAATTCCTCAATAAAAAGACACAGACTAACAGAATGGATTTGAAATAGTATCCATCCTGCTGCATACAAGAAACACACCTCAACATCAAGGATAGACATTATCTTAGGGTAAAGGCTTGGAGAAACATATTCCAAGCAAATGGACATTAAGAAGTGAGTGGGCCATTTTAATATCTAACAAAGTAGACTTCAAACCAAAACAATTCCAAAGAGATGGAGAAGGACACTACATATTCATAAAAGGAAAAATCCACCAAGATGACATTTCAATTCTTAACATATATGCCCCAAACACAAGAGAACCCAAGTTTGTAAAAGAAACAGCACTATAGCTTAAATCATGTATTGCCCCTTACACATGATACTGGGAGACTTCAACAATCTACTTTCACCAATGGACAGGACATCCAGAAAAAATCTAAACAGAGAAATACTAGAGTTAGCAGATTTTATAAACCAAATGGACCTAATAGATGTTTCCAGAAAATTTCACCCAAACACAAAAGATTATACCTTCTTCTCAGCACCTCACAGAACTTTGTCCAAAATTGACCACATACTCAAACACAAAGCAAGTCTCAACAGAACAAGAAAATTAAAATAACTCCCTGTATCCTAATAGACCACCACAGATTAAAGCTAGATATCAACAACAACAGAAACAACAGAGAGCTTACAAGCCCATGGAAATTGAACAACTCTCTACTGAATGGAAAATGGGTCGAGACAGAACTAAAGAAAAATGGGGACACCAACTCAGCAACAAAACTTTTCACCTACAATCTGTCCTGCCCACAAGATACGCTAGGGTAATGGTGGTACAGAACTTGTAGGAGTAGCCAACCAATGTCTGATTTGACTTAAGGCTCACTCCACAAGAAGGAATCCATTTCCAACACTGCTTAGGTAACCAAGAACCAGAGACTAGATAGCCCAGAGACCTAGGTTAAAACCAATCACTACAGGCCTTTAAAAAATAATCAATAAAATGATTCCTAATGATATTCTGCTATACTCATAAATCAGTGCTTTATCCAGTCATTATCAGAGAGGCTTCTGAGAGCTGAGGGGAGCAATTTGCCGGAACAAATGCAGAGAACCACAGATGGGAAAATAGGCAGAGGCCTACAGCCAGACATTATATAGACACACAAAGAGAGAATCTAAATTGGGGTTCTCCGTCAAATCCCTACCCTCAGAGCTCAGAGAATCCCTCAGAAGAGGTGGACAGATTGTAAGAGCCAGGGGGGATGGAGAACACCAGGAGAACAAGGCCTTCTGAATCAACTAAGCAAGGCACATACAAGCTCCCAGAGACTGAAGCAGCAAGCACAGGGCCTACAAGGGCCTGCACCAGGCCCTTTGTGCATATATTATAGCTATTAGCTTAGTATTTTTATAAGATTCCTGACTGTGAGTACACATGGATCATGGGACCCTTTTCTTCCTGTTGGGTTGCTATGCCCAACTTCAGAATGATATTTTTTGCTTCATCTTAGTGTATTTTATTTTGTCATGTTTTGCTGTGGATATCGCTCTGTGTAAATAAAGTTCTGATTGGCCAGTGGCCAGGCAGGAAGTATAGGCAGGACAAGAGAGAAGAGAATTCTGGGAAGTAGAAGGCTGGGGAGAGACACCGCCAGCCGCCGCCATGAAAAGCAACATGTAAAGACACTGGTAAGCCACAAGACATGTGGCAAAGTATAGACTAACAGAAATGGGTTAATTTAAGATAGAAGAAGTAGATAACAAGAAGCCTGCCACAGCCATATAGTTTGTAAGCAATATAAGTTTTTGTGTGCTTTCTTGGTTGGGTCTGAGCGACTGTGGGACTGGTGGGTAAGAGAGATTTGTCCTGACTGTGGGCCAGGCAGGAATACTCTAACTACAAATGGTGTCCAACGTGTTGGCAAGAATTTCTACCTAAAACCTGAGAAAAAAGATTCTAAAACGGAACTAAAAACAGCTTCCTAGTTGTCTCTCTCAAGTTAGTGGCAGCCTGCTGGTTTGAGCTACTGTGGCGGGTTCCTGGCGTGTACGTCTGACCTGCAGTGTGGCGGGAATGAGGAATCTACAAGCAGCACTTTGCTCTACTGCATGGTGGATTTAGCCTTTTGGAGTTAAAAAAAAAAAAAAAAAAAAAAAAAAAAAGAAGAGTTTCTGGGCTATGCACTGCTTTGATAGAACTGCTCCTGATAGTTGATGGTACACATGGCTCCAGACCCAGAGCTGGCGGTAAACTGTACCACCGCCATGTTGGGAAGCTGAGGTGGGTGGAGCCAGCAGCCACAGAGGCATTTCAGTCTTACAAAGATGAATATTACACAGAGAATCTGTTTTGCCTTGTCTTTGGGATTTTTAACTGCAGAGAAAGATTTGATTGTAAAAGCTGTTGAGTTAAACAAATATGCAAATTTTAAAGGTACCTTGACTTCAAAATTTGGATATAAGGATATGTTGCTTTGGAAAAGAGTCTCTGCTTTTGTTTCCATAGAAAACCAGAGGCTGTGGATTTGTTCCAGATTAAGATACATCAGGTTTGATCAGCCAAGACCACCTGAAAGGTCTCCGATGATACTATGGCCCAGATGATCCAACATCCAGAATGGTTTCAAGGCAACTGGCTCAGAGGTTCACCCTCACAGACGACTCCATAATCCTAAAATTTTCTTTGTGTCCCCATAAGATACAGCGCCCCCCTCCAGCAGGAAGTAGTAAGAAAAACTACACCCAAATTCCCAGCTGGCTTTGGAGATGGAATTGGCTCACTCCTTCTCTAAACCCAGGCACATTGTTAAAATAAAAGGTTAAGAGCTTCTTGTGACCCAAATCAGAAGAGCCCTCTGGTGTGGGACAGAAAAACCACTATTTTATTTAAAACAGGTTGATTATAAATGCAATCTCTTTCTAAAGATAAAAAGGGGATATGGTATAGATATAATAGGATGAAAGAGTAAATTAATGAACTTACTTCTAAAAGAGCAACAACTCATTTAAAATGTTTGACATTGGCATAGATTTTAGTCTATTGATACAAACTTAAAGTTAATTTTGTTATACTGTGTGTATATTTCTAATCATGTTTAAGGTATTATGTTTGTATAGCTCATTTTAAATTGAAATGGATAATTAAAAATAGATTAATGATTAGTCATCTATGATAGTCATACTCGTAGCCATGTTAGTTAGTCTTCTAGATATACATAGAGATATTTCAGATAGATAGGTAATCTTCAAATACTTCAAAGACCTACAGAATATGGCATTTAAAATACTTTAAAAATTTAGACTTTCTGGACAGTGAGACATGTCTGCTCCTGGCAGCACCGATTTACTTCAGAGAGGAGGATAGGCATTGAAGACACTTCATATCTTATCTTCACCTTGGCAAAAATAGCCATTTGGGCAAGAAACTGTTCTTGCCTGGACTGCTTGATCTACTGGACATGCAGGACCCATAGAAAGGTGACCACTAAACTTTGATTGACAAAATGGTCCTTCAGGTTCCTGCTTCACAGAGGAAACTGCCAGACATTCTACAGGACATTGAGAGAAGTAACCGAGAGACTCTAGCCCTGTGGGCTGAAGACAAATGCCCCAACTTTACAAAGGAACATTAGGTGACTGTCCAGGCTGCCAGCTGTCTCTGTCTACTCTTGCAAGACTCCCGAAAAATGCTTGCATCCTTCTCCCAGTTCTCAAGTAATATTATATCCTTCTGAGGTCTTTGATGTGGTTGAAGCCTAGATAGTTACAATTTCCTCAGTTATGATAAAAGATAAGTTAGATATAAAACCTTAGACTCACAAATATAAGACAGATAGGATATCTTCTTTAATATTGTAACTGTAATTCTTGCTTGATAATTGTTTTGTTATATGTAATTGTACTATGTAAAAGTTAAAACCTTCCTTAAAAACAAAAGAAAAGGGGAAGTGCTGTGGATATCGCTCTGTGTAAATAAAGTTCTGATTGGCCAGTGGCCAGGCAGGAAGTATAGGCAGGACAAGAGAGAAGAGAATTCTGGGAAGTAGAAGGCTGGGGAGAGACACCGCCAGCCGCCGCCATGAAAAGCAACATGTAAAGACACTGGTAAGCCACAAGACATGTGGCAAAGTATAGACTAACAGAAATGGGTTAATTTAAGATAGAAGAAGTAGATAACAAGAAGCCTGCCACGGCCATACAGTTTGTAAGCAATATAAGTTTCTGTATGCTTACTTGGTTGGGTCTGAGCGACTGTGGGACTGGTGGGTAAGAGAGATTTGTCCTGACTGTGGGCCAGGCAGGAAGACTCTAACTACAATGTTTTGTTATCTTTTAGAAGCCTGTTCTTTTCTAATGAGAGACAGAAAGGGAGTGGGTCCAGAGGGGAGGGGAGGTGGAGATACATTGTATGAGAAAATAATCTATTTTCAGTAAAAGAAAAAAATGAAATTATTTATGTAGAAATAAAATAAATAAATAATGTGTCAACAAATCTAGATAACCTAGAAGAAATGGATAAACTCCCAGAAACATGCAATCTACTGGAACTAGTGATGCAGAGATGAAATTCTGGGTATACTTAAACATATTAAGGGTGTTGAATTGATAATCAAAACATTTCTAATCAAACATCAAGACGCAGTGGTTTCACAGTAAATTGTATTGAACATTTAAAGAATTACCATCAACCACACAAACTCTTCTGAAAAACTGAAGAGGGAGGGATATTTCCAAACTCATTTTACAAGGCTAACATTACCCATATATGAATATGAGACAAGGATAGTACAAAGAGGAGTAAGAGGGGAAGGAGCAGGACAAGGAGGAGGGAGGAAGATGAGGGGGAATAGGAGGTAGAAAGGGGGAGAATTCGGAGGAGGAGTTGATATATACCAACAGTCCTCAGAAGCATAGATGTCAAAATCTTCAACAAAATCTCAGCACACTAAATTCACAGCATTAAAGGATCATGCACAATGTCCAAATGAGATTTTTCTCTGGATTGCAGGGATGGTAGAAAATAAGGAAATCAATCACTATGATATAGCACATTGATAGAATAATGACACTAAAATACAAGCAGCAAAGAATCAGAAAAAGCATTGGACAAAATCAAAACCCTCTGCAAACTAGGGGTGGAGGAAAAATTGGGCATGTTTGCATATACTTGTGATCCCAGCACTGGTGAAGGTAAAGATGGGAATTTCAGTGGCCAACTAGTTAACTGGTGAAGTCTACCTGATGGGCCCCTGATCCTTCTCTCAGAAAACAGGATAGATGGTTCCCAAGGAATGACAATGGCCTTCACATGCACAAACATATGTGTACACACATGTACATATGTATACACACACACACACACACACACACACATGAAAATTGACAAGTATAGCAGAAAGATATGAAAAATCTCTAGTTTTGTGAGTTGAAAGCAGCTATAATGGTTAGAGACTAGTATGACTACAGAGAAGCTGGGCACTGGGTCTGGAAGAAAAGCACCCAGAAAGCAGAAGCCCCTTTATGGAAGGCTCCAACTTAGGAAAATGCAAATTAATATAAAAGGAGATGCGATAAAGTGATAATGTCACCACCCGCCACAGAGATTCTCTACTCTAAACCAGTCATCTAGAGAAGCATTTCCCTAGGGTCGGTCTCAGGCACACAGAAGCTGCTATCATTGTCTCCTGATCTGGCCAGATAGCAGCTCTTGACATCAGCATCCACACGTACTGGTTTTGTAGGAGCAATGATGCAAAACAAAGAAGTTGTAAAGCCTTGCACCGAGGTTCCAGAAAGCTGCCAAGAGCAGGCAATGTGCTGGATTCCTTGTAAGGAGCCCCTGTGAAACCATTGTATGACACTCAAAAAGTGAAGGCTAAATTGCACTGGAGACTCCAGAATGTTGGAGTTGCCAGAACTATAGAGCTCAGCAGAGGAAAGCTGCTGCTGACCCAAGCAGAAGGTCACATGTGCTGTGAGTGACAGACTGGAGGATGAGGGTGGCCATGGCCTTTGGAGCCCACATGATTCCAGTTATGAGCCTTAGATGCTGGACATGGAGCCACAGAATTGGGTGTTTGCTCTACTAGGTTTAGGTCTTGCTTTGGTGTACGCTCCTTCCCTGTTGAAGGACTGTTTAGTCTGTGCCATTATATATTGGAAGAATTAGATTACAGACCCTCTAGCTGCCTCTTTCTCTCTTCCACAAATCAGGCCAATCTCCCCTACAGTCTATCCCTTAGGACAAACAACTCATAGGCATATAGTATGACTGTTAGGGCACTGAGGACTAGCTGGAAAAGCAAACTCTGCCTCTTCCACATGCTGCCTTGTGCCTTCCTTCATTGTGACTTTGTAACCAGACCAGGTTATGTAATGTGGAATATTCCTCCCACTACCAGCAACTTATAAGAGTCATAAACCCCTTCTGCAGGGTTTAAAGGGAAGGCACTAGCTCCCTTCAAGGCCCCATTATGGCTGCCCATGCCATGATGCTATATCTCTACTACTATTCAGGAAACTCAAGGGTCTATCTCTCTCATCAGCAATGTGGTCACATGGTAGTCATTTCCTTTAATTGTCTCCCACTTCAAAATCCAATCATAGAGGACCATGATTATGAGGTTCTCTCTCCTAATGAAGCTCATTATGAAGGGTAATTTGATGTCTGTTCCTTTCTATGAATCTGATCTGAGATTTTGTTTTCTAAGTTCGGACACCAAATATGTAACATGTTTCTTGATTTTATTAGGCCTCTCATTCAAAAGATTGCCTTGAGTCTCAGGGGAGACTTTAGACTTTTGAACACTCTTGGGTCTCTGCTATGGAGAAAATTTGAAGTTGGAATGAATGTATTTTGTATTTCAAGATTGTTTCTAAGGAATAGGGGCAGGTTATGATTCAACAGTGATGTGTTAGGGCAGTGGTTCTCAACCCTTTAATACAGTTCCTCATGTTATGGTGACCCTCGAACTGTAGGCAGAGTTTTCTTAACTGCCTACTCCCAAATAGCAGGCAGTTACTTCCCAAATACCTGACTTGGTGACTTAATATTACTTATAAATGCTCAGCCAATAGCTCAGACTTGTTACTACCTAACTCTTACATTTAAATTAACCCATATTTCTTATCTATGCTTTGCCACATGGCTCATGGCTTATTACCTCATTTTCTACACATCCTACTTCCTCAGCAGCTAGCTGGTGTCTCCCTGACTCCACGCTTCTTCTTCCCATCATTCTCCTAGTTTGGTTGTTCTGCCTATAATTCCTGCCTGGCTACTGGTCAACCAGTATTTTATTAAACCAATTCAAGTAACAAATCTTTACAGTGTACAAGGGGATTATTTCATAGTAACCAACCATAAAATTATTTCATTGCTATTTCATAACTGTAATTTTGCTTCTGTTGTGAATTATAAAAGTAAATATCTGATATGCAAGATATATGATATGCAATGTCTGTGAAAAGGTTGTTTAACCGCCAAAGAGGCTGAAGCCCATAGGGTGAGAACTACTGTATTAGGGTATAAAGTTGGTAAAAGGACTTCTGGTGGTTAATATCATGACAGGATTTATAATTACCAGAAAAAAACCCCCAAAACTCTAGATATGTCTATGAGAGTCTTCCTTCTGGGTTAAAGAGGTTCAGAGACCCACTCTGAATGTGAGCATCACAATTCTATAGGCAGGGCCAAGACTGAATAAAAAGTAGAAAGTTGGAAGAGCACCGGCGTTCTTCTCCCCAGCCCACCTCTCCTGAGTATAAACACTACTTAACTAGCTGCCTTATGCTGCAGCTGCCTTTCCGCTCCTATCCCTATGACAGATTACACCATCAAGCTGTGAGCCAAAATAATGGTTAGGCTTAGAGTTAGATGTTAGGGCTTAGGGTTAGAACAATTTCTGAAGGTGTGACAGTCAGGCATTTTCTCACAGCAGTGAGAAGGAATCAATAAGCTGTGTATCTGATAAAGAATTAATTTTAAAATATATAAAGAGCTCCTACAATAGCCCAAATAACCCAAACCAAAATAATCAATAATCCAAACAAAAAAACCTGTTGATATGACTAAGAAATCATTAAGAACTTCAGTAAACATGACTCCAAAGAAAATATACAGATGGCCAATAGATATGTGAAATGATGTCTAATGTTACTAATTATCAGAAATATGCAAATCAAAGCCCAATAAAATATTACCTAAAATATGTGATAACATAAGTGAACTTTGAAGACCCTGGGCTTAATAAAACAAGCCAGTTATGAAAGATAAATATGAAATCACTTAACTTATATGAGATGTCTAAATGGTTAAACTTGGGATTGGAGAGATTTGTCAGGAGTGAAGAGCACTTGATGCTCTTGCATAGGACCTGGATCCAGTTAGCAACAATCATGATGTGACTCACAACTTTCTGCAATTACAGTTCCAGGGTCTGGCCTCTGTGGACACATGGTACACATACATACATTCAGGCAAACAAATATACATATGAAATAAAAAGAAATCTTTTAAATTATTGTATTCATAGGAGAAAAAGTAGAATGATAGCTGTCTTGGGTTGAATAGAGGGAGAAATGACAAATAGCTAAATAATGGTTAAAACATTTCAGATACACAAGATGAAGAAATCTGAGAGATATGTGGTAGAGCATAATCCCATGGTCAACAATCTGCATCATACACATATGAGGTCAGGATAAGTCTCATGTTATATACACAAAAAGTTCTGTTACAGGTAGGCTTCATGTTATATCACAATAGCAATAAATTTTTTAAAGTCATAGATTATCAGATTTTTCTTACTATATTTCGTCTGGCACTTAACAAATCTATTGAGTTTCTTTTAGTTATTAATTATATTTTTTCATTACTAGGAAATATATATTTAAAACACGACAGGTCATTGTTGCTAGAATCTGTCCCCTCAGTGTATAAATGTCATATATTCCAATATCAATAATGTATTCAAATCTGATGCAGCAGTGTTTTTTTCTCTCTTTCCTGACCCTGCATATGGTCACTGATTTCTTTATGTGCTTACCAAACGTTTACTGTGTGCATGTCTTCAGACTTTTGTGTGGGGGAATGCTTAGATGCCACCTAAAGTAAATTCTCTCAGAGATGACTTATAATTTTTGCTTCTAAGTGGTTTTGGACACTGCCAATTGGGAGGGATTAGGCAGCATTTTGGACACTTGGCTTTTGGTTTTTATCCATCCACCTTTAAATTATACATTTTTAGTCTGTGGGGCAGTACACATTGCCTCCTTTTTCGTTATTGTGAAAAAATACTTGGTCAGGTGCAACTTAATGGGGGAAGCACTTATTTTGCCCTTTAGTGTGCTCAGCCCATCAAGATGGGGAGTCAGGGAAGCAGGAAGATAATTGCTGGTGCTCGGGGTGCCCTCTTCTTTTCAGTTGTCATTTGTGTGCATCTTCGCATGTGTGTGCAGGTGCATTTATGCATGTCCTTGTGAAGGCCAGAGTGAGACTCAGATGTCATCCTTAGGAGCCTTAGGTTTTGAGCTAGGTCCCTCAGTTGCACATGGGGCTTGTGAATTGGGCTAGGTTGTCGTCTGTCTGTCTCTGCCATCTAGACTTGGGATGACAAGCATGCACCACCATGTCTGGCTTTATATGAAATTCTGATATACATCAACAACAACCACTTCATCCCCTGAGCCATCTCTCTGGCCTCAGCCTTCTTTTTCTTCAGTCTGGGACCACAGACCCTGGAATAAATGTCACCCACGTTCAACGTGGATCATCCCTCTTGAATTAAACCTCTCTGGAAATACCCCAAAGACACACACAGAGGTATGTTCCAATGGGATACTCAGTCATTACCCTGACATTGAAGATTAGCCATCATGCCGTGTGAGTAAAGGCAGGTGGTTGACATACTCCTTTCTTCCGCTCTTCTGTATGTACAGCTCAGGCTAAATCAATGGTTTTCTTCAAAGTCTACCTCTGCTGGGTAGGCTTTTTATTCTTCCTCTGATTGTGCCATGGCTCCTGCTATGCCTCAATAGGTAGTTCTTACCCTCCAAATGTACCTATTAAAATTTCCCAGGCAGCAAGGCTTGATAGAGTCCACTACCAAGATGCTAGTAACGGTTCTGGGTTTTGCTGAATTTCCCTATATTGAAGCCTTCTTGTGTTTGCCTCAGAGGAATTTGTCTCTTTCCTGCCAGAACAGCCACGCATTACAAAAAGTATTTGTGGTATTTTTAAGAAATTCAGTGTTTTTAGCTTTGGTCCTCTGGGAAGGCATTCTCTATTATGTACAATTTCCATTATGATTTGTTGATAATTCTTCTGGTTATAGCTATTCAAAAACCTTTGCAAAATAACTTTACTAAGTAGGGCATAAATAGAACAGAGATTTTCCTAGTGTAGCATCGTTAAATATTCAAGATGCCTCTTCTCAAATCACTACAATGTAAATAGAGGTCTCATCATAAAATAAAAGATGGCATTGTATTGTGCTCAAAATTGAAGAAGCAAATCAGTCCTCACCTTAAAAACAAGTTCAAAGTCAAAATCAGAAAATGACTCTTAGGAACAGATGAAGGTAAATAAACACTAACAAATGATATAAAACAATTATATGGTGCAATTATGAAATCACAAAGGAGATTAGAAGGAAGGCGAATGTTTCTTAATACCTCCCCTTTGCTGGGTCTCTGGGTGTAGAAAGGGCACTCTAGCAATAAATAATGGGGTTTTTGTTGTTATTTGAAGCTATACTTTGAAAATGGTGGGAGATGTTTTAATTGTGATGGTAATTCAGTTAAAAATAATTTCAAATTAAATAAACAAAACATCAACTATATAGTCCAGATAACAAGACTTAACACCACCTAAAATTAAAAAAAACAAAAAACAAAAAACAAAAAAAACAAAAAACTTCGGGGCTAGAGAGGTAGCTTAGCAGTTAAGAGTGAGTACCCTTCTTCCAGAGGTCTCAAGTTCCATTCCCAGCACCCATGTGGAAGAGCTCACAGCTACCTGTAACTCCAGTTTCAGGGTATCTGACTCCCTCTTTTGGCTTCCATAGGCACTACATGCAGGTGGAGATACAGAAACATATAACACACACATAATTTGAATATTTTTCAAAGAAAAAAATCCTTCTGTGGAGTATTTGTTTGCAACAACCAAGGGGTCTGGATGCATCTATTTGTGATGGGATGCTTAGAATACCTGGCCTTAGTTTTAAATGAAAATTCTCAGGTTGGTGTACATGAGGCTTAATATTTAAGGTTTCTCTCTGCTTTGACCCTTTTATATGGGAATGCCCCAGAGTCTTAGGTCACTTAATCACCTCAGCCAGGGACCACACTCTGTTTTCTATATTTTCTATCCCTCTAGGTGTCCATCCAACCTTGTAATTTCAATGCTTATCCATGTATTTCTCACTGCAAACCCTGCTATGATCTCTAGATTCACTTCATATCTGACACTTCTCTGTGAATCCTTACGAGCCATACAACAGGAATTTTAAAAACAGATTTTTTTTTTTTTACTTTCTCAGTTCCTTTATCATTTTTCCTCATTTAGTTTTTGTCATTGAGCATGGCAGTGGCAGTTAATTTTCATGATCAACTTGACTGGATTTAGAGTTACCATGGAAACATACCTCTGGGTGTGTCTATTAGGCTGTGTCCAGAAAAAATGTAACTGAGGAATAAAGCCTCATCTTGAATATGGGCAGTATCATCCGAGGGGCTGGCCCTTGGCTGAATAAAAAGGGGAAAGTGAGCTGAGCACCAGCATTAATATATCTCTGATTCCTGACTGCAGACGTTAATGTGACAGCTCCTTTACCCTCCAGTCCACACGACTGTCCAGCCACAATGGACTATATCCCATTTGGTCTCAGGCATTTGGTCACACAGTGAGACAAGGAACTCTCCCACTGACTATGCCCCATGAGACCTCAGCCGCCATTTATCACGGCCTGCATCTCAAAGCCAGGAAGGGTACGTGGTCCACAGAAGTGAGCCAGTAAATACTCACTGATGCGACAAGGAGCTTAGCATAGTTTTCTCTTGAAATCATTTCAGAAAACCTGTCCTTCCCTCCACTGTTTCTCAAACAATTTCTTTCCCTCTGGCTTCTGCCACCGTGGTCTGCTGTGCCTTGTCCTCAATGCAGCATGGTCTTTGATGATGCATCCATTCTCCTCCAACCCGCCAGATTCTTGTTCCCTGGGCCAAATGGCCTGATCAGCTTCTTTCATACATTCATTATTTTGTACATAAATACATTGCAAGGTTTTATTTCAATATCTGTATAATACAGGTAATTCAGGCATTGTTGGGTTTGATGGCAAAATGTTCCCACAGGCTCATGTGCAGGGTCATGGTGACTCTGTGTGGGGAAGTGATGGGTGCTCTTAGGAGGTGTGTCCATGTAATGTATTCAGGTAGACAATCCCACCTCCTCTGGTGAGAGCTGCCCATGCAGCCATGTTTTCCTTAACACAACAGACTGTCGCTCATCAAACCACAATACAAACTTCCTTGTATAGCTTTTGTCAGATATGCTGGCCCAGCAAGGAGAAAAGGATCAAATTCAATCCCCCAGAGCAAAAACATTGTTTTTGCTTTAAACTTCCAGAATTCAGCACAATACCAGATATAAAGTAGATGTTCAGTTATGGTTTGGTTCTTGAATGGGTAAAGACCTTACAGGGATTATATCTTTAAAAAAATACTAGTATTAAATATTTAAAAATTAGCTTGAGAAATATCTAGCAAATGCATGTCTAGCATATATTAAAATGGAAAATTTTAAGCATATTTCTATACAATGGATATGTCAAATACCATATACCTGTATATTATATATTCATAATGCATATAAGCTATCAGTCAGTTACAAGCATCTTTGTAATGTGAATATGTTAGTAATTAACTTCCTTTGAAATCTAACTTGTTTACTATGTTTATAATATGAATTATCAATAAATATAAAAAGGAAAAAATATGTATTCCTAACAGATACTTCTAACCAAAATTTTTCTATATAAGAAGAGAATCCTAATTTACTTATAGCTCCCTATAATTCACTTTGCTAATATAATTTTATATTTTGGAAACATGAAAAACAAAACAACCTGAACTCAGGCGAAGTTTCTGTTGCCTTCTCATTAAAAAGGGGTAAAAAAAAACCCACACAGGTGAACTTCTGGCCAAACTGAAGACTGGAAATTATTAACTCAGGAAACCTGATAGTTAACCTGGCGGATCAGCATCATTAAGAAGAAGGCTGCTGCTTCCCCTATCCTTCCACATTCCCAGACACTGCCTCAGCCCACACCTGGCAATGAGCTAAGACTGGCCTTATGCAGTTACAGAAAGGAGGGTCTGATAGGCAGACAGACAGGCAGAGGCACAATCATCTGCTCCCAAGTCACCAAGTTAGATAAAAGTGTTTTCAAAAACATAGAAGGTGACGATTTCTTTGCTTAGAAGAATTGTTATAAATATATCCCCAAACAAAGTGACAATATCTTTTCTGTCCTTTCATCTATATTAATTTTGGTTATTTTTCAGGTGTCCACATTGTGGTTGCATAAATGAATCTAATGAAATAAAAGTATTTTGAAGGTAAAGTGGCTCATTAGAACTGAAAACTTAAGGTTGAATTAATATATATTAATTCATATTAATATATAACTTCATGCAAAATTAAAACAGTACAAGGAATCAAGATGAAAATGTAGCTTGGGTAGTAAAATATTTCATTAGAATTGGGAAAGAAATCTGTGTTTTTATATAATCTCTTAAAGGTCTTACAGAGGAAAAAATCACCGGACCACTAACCCATGTTTTGGGGTTAGTGAACAACACAAACTTTAAGTTAAAAAAGGTAATTTATTTTATGTGTATGGGTGTTTTGGCTCCATGCGTGTATATGAACCATTTGTACGCCTGGTGCTTGAGGGGTCCAGAAAAAGGTGTCAGATCCCCTGGAACTGGAGCTATAGATGGTTTGCACCCTATTGGGAACTGAACCCAGATTCTCTGGAGGAACAGATCATACTTTTAACTGCTGAGCCATCTTTCCAGTTCTGAATACTACAGATTTTAGAAAAGAGTGTCTTTTAAAGTTTTTAATTTGTTGCTTTTGTTCAAAACTCTAATTAAAACAGAAACAGAAAGTCATATTTCCTTTTTAGTTTTTTGAAGGGAGAAACTTATTTATTTAGTCCCCTGAGAGTAACCAAGAGCAAAGCTTTGTTTATGAACACAATAGGAGACACTGGTTGTAATTTTTTTTTTTTTTTTTTTTTTTTTTAGCATAAATAGGGCAAGGATCTTTACAGGCATGGCTTGATCAATGCCAGATCTTCTAGGCTTGAGATAATCAAGTAAAAACAGAGAGCTAGTAGGTCACACAGCACAAGAGACAGTGTATATCTAAGATCAACTGGGAAAGGGAAGATTTGCAAGGCAACCTGGAGGCATCTAGGGGCTTTTGTCTTTCTCACTTAGGTTGTATGGGCAGATGGAAGCACTGACTTAGAAGACAAAAAGAACTAACTCTAGCCTTTTCTGTATTTTTCTAAAGGGAGAGATTAATTCTTTCATTGTGAAGGTGTTATTTATACCTGTGAGTTATTGATCTCTATACACTATGTAGACTAGTCTACATTAAACAAAGACATTCCCAGATTAACTTTAAGGTGTGATTTCACCGGGTGGTGGTGACACAAGCCTTTAATCCCAGCACTTGGGAGGCAGAGCCAGGTGGATCTCTGTGAGTTCGAGGCTAGCCTGGGCTACCAAGTGAGTTCCAGGAAAAAGGTGCAAAACTACACAGAGAAACCCTGTCTCAAAAAAACCAACCAACCAACCAAACAAACAAAAATCCAAACAAACAAACAAACAAACAAAAGGACGTGATTTCAAACTCCTTCAGTGAATGCTAAGAAAATCAAGGAGGCAAATTATATATATATATATATCTCAGTACAAACCCACTCTTGCTTTTCACAGATCCTAGAAGCATATGTATGGTTGGTTGAGGAAAATAAAGAGAACTCCAGATGTAAAAGTTATTTTAAATATTCACAGTCATATCTCTTACTATATTTAGTTAGAGAAAAGTTGGCTTGAAGTAACTGGAAAGAAGCATTCAAAAGGTTGAATTTTCTTTTGTAAAATAACCATGCAGAGGAAGTCATGCACATTTTAATAGGATGAAGAGAAGTTTATTGGCCTGCACAGATGCTCGATGAAGGAATCTGAACTCATTGGCATTGGTGATGAGCCAAAACTATGAATGAGTAGGTTGGAACGTGAGTTACCATTGCTTTATTGAATTAAAAACAGTCCTCTTGATATTAGCTCTTCTTAAATATTGGGTGAAATTGATCCCAAAGGCAACCAGAGAAAGAAATGGACATGCTAAGTATAAATGCAGTACAAATGTGTCACTTCTAGACAATACTAGACAAAGTATGGGTCCTACCAGTGGACCATTGCTTCCTATTATTATTATCATGTTAGCAGAAAACACAGTAAAACCAGTACATCCATCCGAGGGTCTGCCTCCCTGAAGCAAGGACTGCGGTCCCCACTATTCCACTGTGCCAGGGTCTAACATCATCACAACCAGTAGTAGAATTCAGAATGAATTCATACCCTCCTAGAGAAAATGAAGACATTTTTGTGTTATGGTTACTAATATTTTTGACTATTGGAAGTGGGCAACTTTAGGCTCCAGGCTTCCACAGGCAATTAAAATCAGTAGGTCCTCTGGTAAACAAGGGCATATGAGGTTACCTCTTGGCCATAAATAACAGTACAGGGCATGTGACCTGGGAATTATAATAGAGTGTATCTGGCATAGGTACATGCATAATACTGTGAGAGTGTAAGCCTTTACCTTCTTCTGTATTTGGAGATAAACAGAGACTTCATTGTACTTGACTTTGATTACTTATGTGGGGCACGGACTCTTGAAAACACCAGACACACATTAACCAAGTCATTCATCCACACCGATCCTCTTCCCAGAGACCACATATTATTATTCTTTAATGGACAACAAAACTCAGCCAGGAAGGGTAACTGCCTTGCTCCAGGCCACAGAGGGAGGCTTGTGTCAGGACAGAATTAGAGGTGAGTGATTTGGGGCCTACAGGCTTGTATTTGGCTCATTAGGTCATGTGTAATGGGAAAAGAATTTTTTGACTTGTATGGATAGAGAGAAAGACAAACAGACAGACACACAGACACACAGACATAGACACAGACACAGACACAGACACAGACACAGACACACACACACACACACACAGAGAGAGAGAGAGAGAGAGAGAGAGAGAGAGAGAGAGAGAGAGAGAGAGAGAGAGAGTTTGTGTGTTCCTCTGTGAGCATGAACGCAGGCATTAAGATAGTGGTGGCCATGTCTATAACAGCATTTTCCATGTTAGGGTAGTATTTACAGATTGTGACACAGTCGGTCACTGAAACTAGTTTGCTTCCTTTCCCATTTCTTGGTTTTGTCTAAGAAAGATACATGCTAGATAAGAAATAAAAATGGCTCCACCCAGAGGCCCATCTCCTTTCTTGTCTAGTTTTCTGTCTCCCAGGCTGCCCCTGAGTGTAGTTCTCCATCCTTAGCCTCTGTCGTAGATGCCTTATGGGAGTGCACCTCCATGTCTGCCTCAGAAGAGCTTGTGTTGAGTTGTAGAATGTCACTAGAGGTTTTTCTTTTTCAGGGAGCAGACTGAACAGTCACCAAGTTTGGCTAGCTTTGTCCATTTCTTCAGTCAGCAGATGCTTGCTCAGTATAGAAAGGTGCTTTAGAGTAGAGGATCAGGAGATAAAACTTACGGAATTAGTTCCTAACTGCATTTTAAGTGCACATCCTTATGTCTACAAATAAATACAGCTCTCACCTTCCAGCAAAGAAGTTTCTCTTTACAATAGACAGAGACCAATACCAAACGCCACACAGATCACTATAAAGAGAACAACTGGTTGTGCCCAGGCCCCATAATACATCCACAACACAACCTTCATACCTAAGGCTCAGGGAACAGTTGAGATGAGGGAGGTAGAAACACTGTAAGAGCCAGAGGTCTAGGAAGTCTGCTGGGAAACTATGTCATTTCATCCTAGAAATGACAGGGGAGTTACACTCATAATACTTCAACAATACAGCTTCCTAAACAAGACCTGAACAGAGACAGCACCGATAGACACGCTATTGGACAAAGGAGAAATCTTATGGGGCCCCACCCCTAATGAAAGAACTACAGACAACTAATGACCGATGAGAGAGGAAGAATTAGTCATCCATAGGGATGACCCCCGAATTGGTTATCCAGGACCAAGTGGATTGCCCTGAAATCCTATGCAGACAAGCAACAGTAAATGAACTCAGCATGTTGTATTTGTATATTTTGGCATATAGATATATATGTAACAACAATAGCTAAGGAAAAGGAGGCCGTGAATTTGAGGGGGAATGAGGGAGGATACATGTGAAGAGTTGGAGGGAGGAGAGAAAGGGGAAAATAATATAATTACATTTTAATTAAAAAACCCATGAAATTATAATTCTGGCTCTATGACTTCCTGGTTAATAGTTTTGGGAAACTGCCTCAAACTTTCTGTTTCAATTCCCCAGTCTGCAAAGTAAGTGCGCTAATAGACTCCCAAGGCTGCTTACAGTTGTGCTGGCCACACCGTAGAACTTACAGTTGTGCCAGCCACACCACAGAACTCAAGAGATTAGATGTCACCATGACCATCTTTTTCATCACAGCAAATGCACGAGAGGAGGGAAGCTATTTCTTCAAACCAGCCTTGTTGATATCCAGGTCTATTGCGTGTGGTCTTTTTTGTTGTTTTTTTTGTTTTGTTTTTTTTGTTTTTGTTTCTTCAAGACAGGATTTCTCTGTGTAGCTTTGTACTTTTCCTGGAACTCACTTGGTAGCCCAGGCTGGCCTCGAACTCACAGAGATCTGCCTGCCTCTGCCTCTTGAGTGCTGGGATTAAAGGCATGTGCCACCACTGCCTGGCCCAGGTCTATTTTTAAGAATGATTTTCTTTATTTTAAATAGCTGAGGGACAAACAAATGTAAAGTCAAGAGCTGGGCCTAATGGGATGGCTCTGTGGCTAAAGTGCTTGCTGCAGGAACCTGGTAACAATGAGTTTGATCCTTGGAACCCATGTAAAGGTTAATGGGAGAACTGACTCCACAGTGTAGTCCTCTGATTTCCACACGTGTGCCATGGCATATATGCTCTCCCACATCATGCTGCCTACATATACATTAATAAATGATAATTATAATAACATAATAAATCAAGGCTGAAGTACAGCTCAGTGATAGATTACTTACTTAGCATTATCTGGCCCTGGGCTCAATTTGAGAACCATATGAATAAATATAAACCAATTAATTAATGAAACCAGAATGGTGCTATCTAGGGGGGATATATCTAGGCAGAAGAAGGCAACACCGCTCAGGAAGAGACACCACAGTCTCAGACACTGACTCATATCCTGAACTGGAAAAACCTAGCCTGTATCAGGGCACACCAACACTCAGCTTCCATTTGGTGACTTTTCATCATGGCGGAAGTTCCTTGGGAGAACCTTATGAATGCTATGGTCCTAAGGGACATTGGTGGCCTTGCTCTGCCCCCACCCCCAGGGATCAGCTTGGATCACTGATTAGGAATGAAAAGCATAGCAGCATCCCAGTGATGAGGTCCATCCTTTCATAGTACCCTCAAAGTAGACTAGGCAATGATAACTATGTTAAGTGACACTGCTTATGCAAGTAAAGTAATGCTATGTATTGTGGTCTCAAAATTAGAGTGACAAAAACTCTTGAGGAATTCCCAGCACAATTACATAGTAGAGGAGTTGGAAAACAAAATCAAGAAGATCCAAAAGATAAAATATGAATTTAAAAAATGTAAGTAAAGATAAACATCACAGGACAGCAGCTGACTCCTAGAGGTTCACAGAGAGAAAAAGAGCAAAGAGACAGATAAATCAACTAAGATTTCTAGGCTAATCTGGGCTGAGGGCACTCTGGAACTTGAAAGAACCCATTGAAGATCCAGTCAAAGTGGACAAAAAAACCTGATGCCTTCAAATACTTCAGTGAAGGTCTGAAACATCAAGGATGAAGAGGAGATCCTGAAAGCTTTGAAGGAAAGAGTGAAAACATTACCTTCAAAGAAAACTATGAATATGTGAGTGATGTAGGGCTATTGATTCAATCTAGAGACCCATACCCACTCAAAATATCACGGGGACATTAAAAGAATAAAGATAGTTGGGACATGCAAACACACAGAACATTTTCTTCCCATTTGGCTTTTCTCATGTTTCTGGGGATTGCAATTCAGCAAAATGGAGCAAAGAGATACCTGTTCAATGTTCTAGAAACAGGACAGGAAAAAGCAGGCAAAACGGCTGAAGGAAACTGAGAAACACATTGGGGACAGAAAGGTGTTTCTTTCCTTGGAGAAATTGGAAATGCCCCACAGAGAAGACGACTAAGATTTTCAAAGCCACCAGAGGCAATGACAATATCAGGTGTCTTGCATTTGCCATGAAAATATTTACGAGGTCATTTTAGTTATGTACTGCATTCATTTCCAGTGTTTAGAACTGGTCGGTAGATAAACTATGGAAGACCTAGTTATGATAACAACACGTGACACCCACATTTAAATGTGAAATAAAAGCACAGATTATAACATTAAACTAGAAGGGAGGGGACCTTGGAAGCAGATGAAGGTGAGGTCCTGCTGTAATCTGTGAAATACACTAAATGAGACACAGACTTTAAAAAATAAAGAATGCACATGAGTAACAAAAGAGCAGACGTGTGACAAAGACCAAGGCATACTCATGGCACAATTAACTTCCTAAAGTGTAAAACCAATTCTCCGTGAGGACCACAAGGCCATAGCTCAACTCAAACTCAATCCCAATGGTATGTCTGACATCACTGGATTGCTGTTCACTTCTTTGTGACAGGGTATTCCTAGCCTGCTTCAAAATTGCAACAATCCTTCTGCCTCCCAAGTGCTGGAATTATAGGCATGTACCACTATGTGTGGCCTGGGCTTTTTTTCTTTTTGCATAGTGCTAGAGATTTTATCCAGGGCCTCACATTCCAGGCCAATGCTTTATCACTGGGCTGTGCTTCCAGACCCAGGATTTCTTTTCCTGTTCTACACCTATCTATCTATCTATCTATCTATCTATCTATCTATCTATCTATCCATCCATCCTCACATACATCAATCTATGGTGTGTGTGTGTGTGTGTGTGTGTGTGTGTGTGTATGTATGTATGTATGTATGTATGTATGTATGTATGTATGTGTTGTGTATCACAGAAGAAGTGTGGAGGTCAGAGGAAAATTTATGTGAGATCGTTTTCTCTTTCTACTATGTGGGTCCCTGGCAGGGGCAGAGGCAAAGCTGAAGACACCAGGCTTGGTGGGAAGCACCCTTCCCATGAGCCATCTCCCTGGCCTGGGATCTCTCCTACTTTATTCATTCATTCATTCATTCATTTATTCATTCATTCATTCATTTATCTATCTATTTATCTATCTATCTATCCATTTATTTACCTATCCATTTATTTGTCTATCCATTTATTTATTTATTTATTTACATCTCTCCTACAGTACCCCCACACCTCCCCTTTGCCTTGGATTTCTTAATCACATGACACACACGTCAATGAAAACACAATATAGTTCTGCTATAATACCGACTTTCTTTACCTCTCCAACAACTAGAAGTTCCTATGGATATTATATGATATGAAGGTGTGCTGGCTAATTTGATGTCAACATGACACAAGGTATAGTCATTGGAGAAGAGGGAATCTCAATTGAGAAAATGCTTCCATCTGATTGGGCTATAGGCAAGCCTGTAG
Organism: Onychomys torridus; assembly: GCF_903995425.1. NCBI lineage: Eukaryota > Metazoa > Chordata > Mammalia > Rodentia > Cricetidae > Onychomys > Onychomys torridus. The sequence continues at coordinate 79,226,832 of NC_050447.1, read as the reverse complement.
GATAATTGTGGGTGGGGTTGCACTAGTGGTCCTGGGTACTATAGGAAAGCAGGCGGAGCAAGCCATGGAGAGCAAGCCAGTAAGCAGTACCCCTTCATGGCATCTGCATCAGCTTCTGCCTCCAGGTTCTTGCTTTGGCTTCCTTCAGTGATGGACTACCACATAGAGGTATAAGCCAAATAAACCCTTTCCTCCCCAACTTGCTTTTGGTCATGGTGTTTCATTGCAACAATGAATAACATTAACTAGGATAAAGGGATTGATTTGAAAAGAATTCTGATTAAAAGTAAAGAAAAATGTATATTCTAACAATGTGTTTCTGTCTTGCTGTCAACTTCAAAATTCTCAATTTCTCTCTCTCTCTCTCTCTCTCTCTCTCTCTCTCTCTCTCTCTCTCTCTCTCTTTTGAGACAAGGTTTCTCTGTGTAACAGTCCTGGCTGTGCTTGAAATCACTCTGTAGATCAGGCTGGCCTCAAACTCATAAAGATCCACCTGCCTCTGCCTCCCAAGTGCTGGGATTAAAGGTGTGCACCACTATGTATTACTAACTTCAAAATTCTTAAGTGTTAGCTTTCCTTTTCCTCCCAGAGAGGTACAAAAGAAATATGACTTTATTAATTTATATTCTTCCTCTAGTTTATTTATTTTGCAAAATGTCATTATCTACATTGATCTTGTACTGTGATAAAGATTCTTGGTTTTAATGGCTTTTGCTAAAGCCCCCCAAACATCCTCTATCAAACATTATTTTCACCCATAAAGTCTGTTCAGGTATACCCTCAATTTGGCCAGCAGAGGCTCAGCATGATCAATGATTGGAGCAAGCACCTGGCTTAGACTCTGTGTGAAGGTCTTCCTGCCTATGTGGAGTGGACACAGCTGTCTACACTGTGAATGTGCGAGCATTCTATAGGTGGGGAAGGCTGATATCCCTTTTCATTGAGTACTTATGGATATCACCACAGCAAGGTTTCCTTTTTAAGACAGCCATAATTCAGTCTCTTCAACAACTTCTATTGATGCTTTTAAAGTTTTTCTGTGTTCATTTGATGGACAACTTTTCACAAAGTCTTTTTGTCCCAGTTTTTATATACAAATGGACAAAACAACAGCAAAGGTAAGGAAAAACAAATTTATTCCCAGAATGATATTTGCATCTTTGAAATAGCATACAGCGCAAGAATGTATTATTGTAGAGTCTTTCCAATAGTTTTTAAACAGGAGAGCCAGGATTGAAATTATAAAATGAATTTTTTTTATATAAAATATAAACTTCTTCTTCCAGGACGAAGTTATTACATTGTTGGACAAGAGCTCATATTGAAATAAGCACCATAAAATACTTCTTAGAGATTTAATGTACAGTTCTCGGTAAAGTGGGAGAAACTGGTATTAGATTTTTAAAATACAATTTAATTGCCCTCTGTGATTATCAACACTGAAGTAAAAGTTCTCAGTAGTTCAGCGTTTTTCAATTCCAGGTCAAATATTCAACAGTCTTCTTGCTGAGGGACACATTCTAACATGTACTGGAGAAGGCTCATCCAGGTAACAAGATTAGCAGGAAGTTTTTCCTCACTTAGAGAAATTCATTGTTAGATTGGCATTTCTGAGAAGCATCGTTTTAAACAGAGACTACCAATAATGAAACCTGCAAAATTTCCTCAGCTAATTAATGACACGACTTTAGGAGACCTTTTTCTATTTCTTTCCATGTGGATAAACCAACAGTAAGACATTTTATGCAGATATGATCAGATTATCCAAGAGTACAGAATGCAAAAATAAGCTCTCATCTGAAAGAGAAACGACACCCCCCTTCCCAGCTTTTCTCACATCATTCTTTAATTAATTAAAGCACTGCCACTTCTACCGTCCTAATGACTGGTTATTTTACAGCCTACTAGGACAGGGGTGCATGCACACGAACACAGCTAAGCACCGAGCTGCGTCCATGCCATATCTCTATCAGTTACCTGGAAGCAGGAAGTTTCTAGGCACACTAGAGGTCAGCCGCTGACTGCAGCCTTACCTTTGGGAGCCGCTGTCTTCCTCTGAGCTGGTGTTGCCGCTGCCTGCACCTGCTGCTGCTTCCCCAAGTTTCCTTCGCTTCCCGTTCTCTCCGGCTTCTCACCTAGGCTGCTTTTCTTCGGCTTGCTGCTTAAGTCATCCTTCTTAGAGGACGGCAGCTTAGAAGCTGCGTTAGTAAGGAAGGATTTAGCCGAGCGGGAGGATTTGGACATTTTAAACGGCAGGAAAAACAAAACCAAAAAACCAAAAAACCCCCCCCCCCCCCCCGAACAAAAACAAAACAAAACAAAAAAAGACCCGCTCTAGAATGGTACCTGCTGGGGCAGCAAATTCTAAAAAATGATCCTGTGAGTTTCACTTCTCAACAGCCAGCGACAATGTGGAGTTCAGCTGGATAGAAAGTGCTGGGCTGGGCTGCATGGACTCTTGTTTTTTGTTTGCTTGTTGTTTTTTTTTTTTTTTTTCTGAAACAAAGGCATCCTGCTGCCACACTGCCCATACACTGGACCTGTGGAATGGAAACGTGCTTCAAAGATGAAGGAAGCAGTTGCAGTGGGAAATGCGCTAACTCCAGGAACCTGCAGATTCTGCAACAGGGAATGTGAAATACGCATACAGACACACTCACCCAGAGAAGTCCCCAGCACGTTCAGACTAGACACTGGACAGCTAGAAATGGAAAATGACTATAAATACAGCCCCACCCACTCAGGTACAGTTTGTGAAAGTGAGCCAGATGGAAGGTTTATAGGACTATGGAGCTCATGCCGTGGTGAGTTTCCAGGCATTCCTTCAAGCAAATATTTCCTTGTCCTAGCACATTTCTAGATTATAGTCCAAGGGTGGACTGTGCAATGAATGTCCACCTACAGAACCACCTCTCCTGTTTACAGAACATGAAAGGACCATGGAAAAGAGAAAGCCAGAGACTACATTTTCCATACCTCTTGGGGCTGCTTTGCGGCACCCAGAATTGATGGGAGGAGAGCTGCATGTCTGGATAAGGGAGTGTGGGGTATATGTGTATGCATGCTCTCTCTCTCTCTCTCTCTCTCTCTCTCTCTCTCTCTCTCTCTCGTGTGTGTGTGTGTGTGTGTGTGTGTGTGTGTGTGTGTGTGTGTGCATCTGTGTGAGTATGAAAATCTGGGACTATGTTATTTTACCTTTAAAAGAGCTGGAGTTTCTTCTAGTGAGTAGCTGTAATTACTTAGCCTTCTGAAAGGCTGAAAGTAACATGAAAAAATCACGTGTATTCACAGGTCAACTTTCCTTAGGCGAAAACAGTCCTTTTTGACAATTAAACACACAGAGCCCACTAGAAGCACGGAGCCCCTTCCCCACTAAGGGTAACCCTTTCCCTCCTCATTTCCCATGTCAGTGATTTTTACTACTTGGGGTTAAGCTGTTTCCAAGCTCAATTATTCTGTGTTCCCTCAGGGAGAAACTATACTAAACACTCTAAGAACTATAAAGGGTTGTGGGAATCTGTGACCATATAATGGCCCTTCGCTAGCAAATGCCCTGATAAATGCACAACTACTTAGCACTATATCAGGGGAGAATTAGAGGCCAGGAGGAATGTACATTTTGGGATCAACTGGAATATTTAGCTCAGAATTTTACATGTGCACCTACCATGAGAAAAAACCATTTCCAGCATTTAATTCATAAAGCTGGAACAGTTTTGATTTACTAGGGAGGTAATACAGATTGCCTCAGATAACAAACCTGCCCTTCATCTGGTAATGGTAGTAATCAATACACACATGCACATGTGCGCGCGCGCGCACACACACACACACACCACCCCTACTTCTTCTACCCCATCTGTCCAAAAAGTTCCCGACTTTAACACTACTTAACAAACCTGGCCCAGTCCTAAAAGTCACGAGTCACAAGCTTAAATCCTGACTAGAACTGAAGGTCCATAGTGGGATCCCATTCATGATTTCAGACCAATAAAACCCAGAGAAGCTAGGAGTAGCCCTTAATGAGAAAAGCAACCTGTGAAGACGACCAGCCAGTGCCTTCCCAAATTCCACTGCATCATTAAATTAGAAAGCATAAAACTTAAGTGACCCCCCCCACCCCTCCCTCTTAAAACTCAGCCAGGCCAGGCTTCAACTGCAGCTGCAAGGAGGTGTCTCCATCTTTTCCAAAGCCATGTCTCCTCAAGCTGCCTCAGGCTCCTTCCTTTCTAGGATCTTTCTAGCAGTCTCTTTTAGGAATAAAAAATTTGACAAAGAAATTAACTTTGGCTACTTTGTAGACTGCTGAGCACAGGGGATCCGAGCCTCGAGCCTCCCAGGCTGCAGCTCACCAGCTGAGTGAACTAACACACTGAAGGATCACCATCCAGGTTTTCATTTTAAAAGAGATGAGCACCAGCAGTACAGCTTGGTCCCAAGTGGGTACAGACACCATGGCTGCTAAGCCTATGGGACCTGGCAATGCACTGGAGCCTGGCAAGCCAGTGAGGGATCCATGCCAGGAAAGAAGTGTAACTGAATCCTGATGCCATCTAAAACAGGTGGTTTTCCTACCCAGTGGGTGAGGCATTTAGCAGGGATCACATTGTATATGGGTGTAGCATGCCTGTCTCTGCCAACAGGGCCTGGGATAACCACACTGTAGAAGCCTGTTTTCAGGTTCCTCGTGGCTTTACCCAGCAGGCCCACATAGAGAGGATGGTTAGGACCACAGGCCTGAGTGCAGGAGTCTGAGATGGTTTGCACTTGGCTGTGCTGGGGGGAGGTCTTTTGCTCCACCCCTTGGAGTCTCTATAAATACCTTGGGGTAGAGACAGTCGGGGCCCATTGGAATAGGTCCCAGGCCCTCTCGATGCTATCCTTTATTTTCTATCTGTTTATCTCCATAATCTAAATCCTTCTATCTAATATTTCCTGCTGCTCACACTCAAGAAAACTCTGGGGAGCTGTGGGGTTGGTGGTTAAATGCCCTATACCAGACCAGCTTATAAAAGACAGAAAAAAAATCAACAATGATTATGAAATAGGCCACTGGAAGATGTGGGGACTATACTAGTGTACTCCAGAGAAACAACCAATGAGAGACTCTTGTGTTTTTTTTTTATATATGTGTGTGTATATATGTGTGTATATATATATATATATATATTATTAGATACATATATAACTAACTATACATATACATGTACTTGCATGTATGTATATACAGACAATGTCTGTGTCTATGAATGTACATATAAAATACATGTCACTCACTGGGAGATCCAAATATATACACACAGATGTACATAATATATTATGTTCATCCAATAATTAGGTATATAGTAGGATATGCATAATATATTTATTAATATATATTATAGATCCATATAGTCAACTATATAATATACATTCATGTAGACTAAATAATACATATATGTACACTTATATAAAATACAATATATAAAATATGAGCTGAATGTTGGGATACCTGGGTCATTGTTGCTGGTACAACTGTCTCTAGGCCCTGAGAGGTTATAGAATTATCTGGAAATTTCTAAAATGGAACGTATCTGAGCTTTACCTTAGATCAGTGGAGTAAAATTTCAGGCAAGGCCCAAGCTAGGTTTCCAGACCCTCACAAAAGCAATTTGCAGGCATGTCTCTTATTCAGGGGGCCCTGGGAGATACTCCAGCCTGCATGCCTATGTGAAGGTCCTCAAAGGACCATTCCTGACCACTGATGTTGCTGCACTTCGGTGGCTCTGTTTGTTTCTTTTTTTTTTTTTTTGTAGACACTATCTGCCCTTCACAAGCTGTGTGGTGAATCTGTCTGAGAACATCAAACACACATTGCTCATCAACTTGTCCATTTATTTTTGGGCCATGCTTGGTTTGAGCTGTAATACTTGAGGTAAACACATTACCCCATCACTCAAAAAGTAGACTTGCCTGTCTGCACTAACATTTGTGCATCTTAGGAGGAAGCTGGCTTATGCAGAAGGTACAGGCCTGGAAGCAGCACGTGGTTCATTCATTTTCTTCTCCACTCACTGGAAGTTTCCTGAGACACTGTCACTTAAGGCATATCAAACTCTTAGGCCACCATGTAGCCGGAGTCCATGTAGCGTGGAATATTTTTGTTTTAGACAAAGAAAAGAGCTGACCTAGAAGCATTTGCTTGGTCAGCTAGCACCAAATGTGCCTGAAACCATCACACAAAAGGAAGACAGAATATGAGAGGTTTGACTCAAGAAAAAAAACTTAATTCTTAAAAGTACTTAAATTGGTTGGCAAAATAATACGCTATTAGGATTAATTGTGTGAAGTTAAAATAAAGAATAATTAATAATTGAGAGCAGAGACGTAGAAGTTTGTTTGTGAGCTTCCTAGCACTCAAGCAAAAAGGGAAAGGGGGCGGTTGTAGAGTCTATGCTATTTTATTATTAGTTTGAATATAAAGATAACAAAGCTGCCACTGGATCAAAAAAAAAAAAATCTTGAATTGTGAGACCCAAGAGGAAGAACAGCTCTCTAGAACAAACACTGTCACATTCCAGGAATCACCACACTCCTGTGAACTTTTCTGGAAACACTGCTTTAATCTACATGGACAATTTCTCTCCTAAGTTCAACAAATAACCTGCCATCTGCTCCTGATCCTAACAACTCCCAGCCAACCAGGCATAGTTGCACCTTCCTCTCAACTCGAGGGCTTTACTTTTGCCTCTGGTGATAGTATCTCCCCACAATGGTCCAATCCTAACCCAGCCTTTCCTTTAAGACAACATCAAGTCTGCCTGTGCTGGGGACAACCTCTGTCCTCCAGGGCTCTCTGATCTCCAAATGTCACTGTTACTACCTCTGCTCACCAGTGGCCTGGTCAGCAAGGTAGGCAAAGGTTTCTCCTCTTTTGAATTATCGTTTACCCAAACTCATAACTGATACTTTTGCTGGCATGAGGACATTGTCCCAAGCTACTTTTATCATTGTTATTGAGTTTTTGTTTATTTTGAGATGGGGTCTTATTAATATAGCAAGCTGACATGAACTCCCAAACTTCCTCCTCTCCTGAGTTCAAAAATTACAGGCTTGTGCCACCATATCCACTACAATCGAATGGCTCATTGCCTTCCCTTCTCTCCCTCATCTTCAGACCAACCTGCACCTTGAACTTTTCATAACTAGATGGCCCAGCCTCACATACTACGTTGGGAATTCCATTGTTTTCCTATGATTTCTAATGAAAAGAGAGAACATGATATTCAAAACTGTAGCTTGAGCAAATCTGGTTACTGCTCCCCTTAACTCTCTTCCTGGCCTCTGACCTCTGACCTCTGTGACCGCTCCTGGATTTGGTCTGTGGAACACCATGCCTGACGGGTTCTGGCATTTGGCTCTCAGTGGCTCCTGTGTGTTTGGGTTCACTCAAACCTTGCTCAGAGTTGCTCTCTGCTTGTCTAATCGAGTCTGTTTTCCAAATCCTGAAGGCACAAGTTGCCTTGTTTGGTTGGTTGGTTGGTTTGGTTGGTTCCATTTTTACTGGCCCATTTACTTAGCTAACTTAAATTCCTCTGATCTACTTCAAGTCAATTTTCTCTTATTTGAAGCATGGAAGCTAAGATCATTTATAAACAAATACTCCTTATTTCTTCAAGGAAATAATCACATGATGAGGGTTCTTGAACTAGCCTTTTCCCCATGGGCTTGTGACTAAACTGGCTGAGAATCACCTTCCCAAGGCATTGCCATGTGCCTCTAAAGCCAAGACCACTAGTATCTTCCAAGTTGTGTGTGCTGCTGCAGGTCTATGGAGTGGACTTTCCAGGATTCTACCTTCTTCCCAATCTTAAAAATGTCTTTTGGATGAGAAATGACAGGTAACTCATGACTACTCTTGGATGTGAAGATATCACGTTCCTTGAGGAAATTCATAAAGGTGCCTCCCAGGGTGCAAATGCTATCAGTCGCAGTAGGTGTGGACAGCAGTGATCACTAGTGACAAATGCTGACACCCATTCTGTCCTATGTCATTCATCTCTATCCTGAGAGGTAGTACTATTACTAGACTCATGTTATAGCTGAGTCAATTGAAGCATTCAGAGGTCTAGAAACTCACAAAGAATTCACAGATAATATATGCTAGAGCTGGGATTTGAACTCAGACCATCTCATCCAAGAACCTGTCGTCTGTGTAAGTCAAAATATCTGTCTTTAATTGTACCCATGTTCTGAGACATTGAGTGCCTGTTCAGTTACAGCAGTGACCTGGGAAGTGTCTTCCTCCTTGAATCCTGTGTGACAGACCCTATAGATGAGTCCCCAGGTGGGACACAGGTTGTGACAGATGAACCCAGCAGCCCCTGTATGGAAGAAAACCCCCTGTGCACAGGAACAGATGGCAGAACAGCCATGTGGAAGGCAGCTTCCTATGGAAGGGAGACAAAGGGTTGCTGCCATGCACAAGGAACACACATGGGCCTCTCTGGAGCTTCTTGACCTTTGCCCTTCCCTGGCCTTCTGACCTTGTTTGCTGAGCTGTCAAGGGAAACAAGTAGGCAGCATGTTTCTAAATGCATCCTGCTAGAAGAACATGAAGACTTGTCATGACACCCTTGAGAAATCATTTCAGCTCTCAGAGCTGGATCACCCGGAAGACGGTTCTGTAGTATTTCTCCTCATATATCAAGGGATTGTTTCAACATTCAAATGAGACAATGAATATGAAGGCACTTTTAAAACGATAAAAATGTCAATGTTACACTGAATCAAAGGGAATAATTATAATGGTTATAAAATACTGATTTCCTATTTTGCTTTAGCCTTATATCAGTTTTTCCATTAGCAGAATGTACTGTGGCAAGACTCAGCAAATCTTTTTTATAAAGGGACATAGAGTAGATATTTTAATCCTTCTGAACAGAATGACTTCTGTTTAACAACTGAGCTTTGCTATTGGCACATGGAGATAGTCAGAGACAAAATGTAAACTAATGAGCAAGGCTGTGTCCCAATAAAACTTTATTTACAAAAACACAGCTGGACAGATACATCTGTTGTTTGCTGAGTTCCAATCTGTAATAGCCAATTACAACCATTTTGGAATTTCATTCAGATTCCTGTCTCCATGAACACTGCCTGCAAGATGGATTCTTGGCCTCACTCTTGGGTTGGCTGAATTTTTGTGTTCTGACTCTCAGCCTAGCTATGAACAATTCCTCAAATTTACATCATCCTAAAATTTGGACATTGTATCATTCAGTTGCTTGAGGTGAGTTCCTCAAATAGCCAATGCTGAATCTAACTTAACTCCCGAACAGTGGCAGCAAGGGCAATGGTCAGTTCTTCGGCTATCTGGATTACAGCATGTTTTGGCAATTCATTAATATATAATTATTCAGTTCTGTAGGGAAACCTTTTGGAGCACTGGCTATTGATCTATGGACTGAGCTTATCTTGCAACATTTCTTGTTTCTTAGCTAAAAGCCAAAGGCTAGTGAGTTCAGATTCCTTGACTTCCGAGTTAAATGTGGCATGAAGACTTCTTGATTTAACCACTCCAATTTCTAAGAATCCTTTCAAAAACACTTTTAATGATTTCAACAAAAGTTGCTTTCCACCATGATGTCACCCATCTGTGCTTCTATACTGTAGAGGAATCTGAAAATGATTTAGGATGTGCTTCATTCTGCTACAAATTGTCAATGCCAAGAAGGTGTTTTTTTTTTTTTTTCTTTCCTTTTATTGCAAAACCCTCCCATACATAGAAGACTGAATGACTTATCTGAACCAACAGGCAGAGCTAGAAGCCACCTAGAAAGTTGTACAAAAACGTGTTAGCTGGCCAGGTTGTGATGGGGCTGAAACTCTGGAATCACAGTCAGTTTCCCATATGTCATTTGAAGAATTCATTAGCTTTGAGTACAAGTCAAAATTTTATGTTTTCAGAGTAGATACTGATGTAATGATACACTAGTTCTTAGGCTGGTGTGTTCAGGTGTAATTGACAGTATAAATTAAACACAGTCATCTGTAAACAATGCATTGAGTCACCATTGCTTACTAGTAGTGATAACTGTATCCAGGTGAGGTTTAAATAAATCTCTGAACCTAACCAAGCAGTATGACCTTTTACACACTTGAAAATGCAAAAGAGGCAAAGGTGATGAAATTTTGCCCCTACTTTAAATCCCCCTAATGAGAAACACAATGTAGGGACTTAAAGGGAGCAAGCAGTCCTCTAGCCCTCTAATGCCGAGCTTACTTCTTCTCTCATGGTAACGTAGAGAGGTGACAGTCGCTTGCTTTTAACTATAAAATATTGAACACACTGAGAATTGTAGGTGAGTAAGAGCTGAATCTTAAACTATAGAACTAAAGAACTAAGAAGAAGTCATTTTCTGACTCACAGACATCTGTTGAAATGCAGGATGACATTTAGTTCAAGCACAAGTCATAAGGGAGCAAATAACCTGCTGCTTTCTGTAGCTCCAGTGGGATTCCTTTCTAGGTTCCACAGGTTTTTAGATGCTCTAACTTAATGATGGAGAGGAGAATGGTAAATTCAGGAGTGAACGAGGAAAACGGAAGAAAGCTGGGATTGTGTTCAGCTTTTGAGGAAAGCCTTGTGTTTACTGACCAAGAACAAGGGAGGATTATGTCCATTCAACATGTTGAAAATCATGCACCTGCTCCATCCTCAAGCTCAGCGTGAATGTTTGAAGCATGGTGAAGGGTCACATCTTCCTTGTGTCCTATTGAAACTCCATATACACTATATGTAAGTGAAGCCAAACATACAACAAAAGAAGGAAATTAAGAAATGGCTCTATTCTTGGAATATGAAATCATGAATCTTTACAGTTGTTCAAGGCTCATAAACACATAAGCAACCGCTCAATATCCACCATCATTTTTACGGAACCACAACTCAACATTGTAATGAGCGCCACTTCACACTCAGTAGGATTGATGCCTTGAAAAAACTGCCAACACAAAACCAAAAGTGATGAGAGATGGGAGGAAGTATAAAAATTGGAAGACTTGTGTGTTGATGGGAGGAATGTGAAATGGCGCAGCTGCAAGGAAAGTGATGTGGTGGCTACCCAACACATTATGCATAAAGCTGATGTCATTTAGGAGTTCCATTGCTGCATCTGTACTCAAGAAAAAGCAGGGCCTAAAATCAATAGTTGGGCGTGCATGTACACAGTGATGTTATTAAAATATCCAAAATGTATGTGGATTCCAAGAATTCAATGAGAGATGATTGGATAAAGAAAAGTAAATGTATATGTATGCATCCCATGTACATAATGAAATATTATTGGCCTTAAAGAGATAGAAGTTCAGACATATGTTGAAATCTGAATGATCTTGATGGCATTCTAAATGGGATAACTTAGCCACCAAACATCCAAATACTATGTGGTTCTATGTAATTTAAGGTAACTAAAGTAGACAGATTCACAGGGAAGAAAGTATAATGGGTCTCCAGGGGCAGGAGCGGAAACATGGAGTCTCTTGGTTGAAGAAAATGAAATATTCTCAAGATAGATGAAAGATAGAGATGGTTAGACAATCAGAAGACTTAATGCCATGGAACTGTGTACTTTAGAATGGACAAAACAATAAGTTTGATGTTACATATATTTCATCACAATAAAAAGTTTTCTGATGGCCAGAGAGATAACTTGCTGGACAAAGGTGCTTGTTGCCAAGCTTGATAATATTGCTTTAATCCCTGGGACCCACATGGTGGAAGGATAGAACTTACTCCTACAAGTTGTCTTCCAACCTGCATATGTGTGTGTGTGTGTGTGTGTGTGTGTGTGTGTGTGTGTGTGTGTGTGTGTGTGCGCGCGCGCACACGCACACATAAAGGAAAAATATTTTCAGACCTGGAGTGTAGCTCAGTGGCAGAGCATATGTGTAGTTAACTGTGGTTATTTTATTGGCGTATCGCTCCTTCCTCATGTGGGATTGAACTTACGTCATTGGGCTTGGCTACCAGTACCATATCACCACTACAAGAAGAGAACTTGTCCGTCACTGTACCACTGTCACTGAACCACCAGAGGCATGCTGTGACTCTCCTCCTGAGGCCTTACTATGGCTGCTGGGACATCTCAGCATGTCTTCTTGCCTTGTCATACTTTAACAATGCCCCAGAGTTGATCCCAATCTTTTTGTTTGGAAACTGGCTTCCCTCTCTCCCGAACTGTAACAGGCCTCACACACACTAACCCTCTAATGGTCATAGATTACCTAAAGATCAAACAGCCTCATGCAGTCTTTGAAAATAACTTTCTGGGGCCTGCAGCATGAAGATACAATCATAGGCATGGTCATGATTAGTCATGTTCCTCTCTATGCCACAGGGACAAAGCCCCCCAAATCATGATCCAAATAAAATGTCTTGCTTCAAATTATTTCTCTCACTTATTCCGTCAACTGTGCTAGTCATGGCTCCTTTGTGAGACAGGATATCAGAGGGAGATGTCTTAAGGAAGAGAGATTTATTTATGTTCATGGTTTCAGAGGTTTCTGTCCCTCACGGTAGGAAGCATATGGTAGAGAAGGGTTCATATGGGGAGGATGAGATGTAAAGAGAGGCATGTCTGCAGTAATGGATTCTTCCCTTTTATTCTGTACAGGTCCTCATCCTATGGGATGGTGCCACATCATTTAGGGATGTTCTTCCCTTGTTAGTCAGGACTCCTGGAAATGCCCTCACAGACACACCCAAAGTCATGCTCTCATGATCTCCCAGTTGGCTCCCAATCTAGTCAAGCTAGCAGTTGAAGTAACCACCATGCATGCTCTATAGTTGAACTCTACCGCCTGAAAATGACTTCCCAGAACTCATTTCCTAGTCCCTTATTTCCCTGGCCTTGGCATGGCATTTTGTGAAGACTTCTGTCTTTGGGGAGATTTGTTAAATTCTTTTTGAAAGGAGAAAGAGACTTTCCCCCTCACCTCCTTTGGACCTCAACTTTACAAAATTTGCCCTGAGTTATGATTCTAGAAACTCCTGAACTGTAGTGTTCCATTTTTCCTAACTGAGAAGCTAAAGAGCCAATGAGCACCCTGCACTTATCTCTATGAACAAAACCAAGTTTATTCCAGTCCCTGGATGCTCTTCAGGGATCAAGTACTAGTTCACAGCACATGTTAGTCGAGTACACAGCCCACTTGTCTCTGCAGACTCATGTTCACAAATGAGGCTACATCGATGTTTATGTAAGCAAACAAGCAGCTTGCAGTTTAGCTTGACACTCCCCTTTGTACACATTTTTTTTAAAGTTGATAAGCAGTTGAGGACCTGAAGATCTTCCATTGAGAAGCCTGCATCTTTGATCTGAGGTTATATGATTTGGACAATTAGATTCTTTGTTTCCTTACAAGAATTCACAGACCCCACTCCACCCCCCCCCCAAAAAAAAGTAAGCATGGCAAGCAACTAGGGAAATTCTGAAGTAGAAGTTTCTTGTCCATTATATTTTAATGTCATTTAGCTCCCTCAGCTTCCTCTGTCTTCCTGTTTTCTGGGCACATCTACATGTCCTCAGGAGATCCCTAGTTCTAATCCACTAAAAGCCAGCTTTCTGGAAAGTATCTTCATGGAGGTATTTATAACTTGAAACATTTCTTAGGTGAAAACAAGTTCATTTCACAGCATGAAAATTTAAAATGTAAAACAAAATACTTTTTTTATGGAATAGAAAACTATTTTTAGGCCACAAATAATGATTCAGCTTTTGGGACACTCCTCAGAAACTTTTAAAAATATTTGAAATACAGCAAACCAAAAAGGGATGTAAGGTAAATATAAGCATAAAGAGAACACAAAGGACCCACTTGTACTCTTTGGAAATCATACTCTACAGTCACATCACCCAGCATACATCTGACCGCATCTAAATAACACACTGAAGTCCTGAGATTGTCTAGGGACTTCCACCTGAACCCTGATGTGCACATCCTCCAGTTACTCTCTTTAATTTCTTCATAGCTTCACAAATGTCTGTATGTACTTCAATTTTCCTTCAAAACCCCTATATAAAGGCCATGGAATGACAAGTGCTGTATTTATTCTTCTGTGACGTAGACTTTGGGCTTCAGCCTGGGATTCATTGTGCTATTACAATTCCTAGATAGTAGAGTCTGACACAGCACAACTCATTTTCACTCTGCATGTGTATACAAGCACAAAGATTTTACAATCAACATGAATGAGTACATTGTGGGAGACATATTTTTCTTCCAGTTTTTGTATTAAGTAGTTTTTTAAAATCATTTTTCATGATTCCTATATACTTTACATCTTTTGTAAAATATATTTATGGGTGACTGATATGCTTTCCACTACAGAAAATGGCAAATTTTAATGTATTTTCTATTCCTTGCTATTTAAGGGAACACAATTGACTTAGTTCTCAACTTGCTTGCGGGCAATGGCTGAGTAAAGGGAGGACAATTACTCTCCCTCCTTATGGTCTAGGAAAAGAGACACAGTATGTGAAATGATTGTTCTCAGACACTGTATGATGTGCAGCACAATGATTGCTCAGAGGATTAAAAAATGAATTAAGCTCAATCATAGCTCCAGGTTACTGGCTGGAGTTTCCAGGACATAGTGTAGGAGGGGACACCTCAGTAGAGCTTGGTGGTCAATTCAGAGATGAGAAGATAGAGTTCATAGTTCTAAGAGATTATTAATATGTAACTTACAGGACAAAATGCCAAGAGGAACAACTGCCTAGAGGTAGAAGAAACATGGAGAATCTTCTCTGGTTAATGGACTCATGTTAGCAACCAATAACAGGAAGATGCTTGAACAATGTAAAAATATTTGGAAGTTAAGCAACCATTGTCTAAATGCCACTCTTGCCCTGGCAAAGGAGAAACACACAAAATCATAAGTGGTTTGAATAGAATAAAATAAAAACCATTGTCTATAGAAATCAGGCAGATGCTTCTGAAACTTAAGGGTGAGGGACAGCATGGATGAGGTGACATTATGTAAAATGTCTAGTTTAGACAACACCTATGTCTCCCATCATAATGTAAGCTTCAACTTTAAAAAGAAATTAAGTATAAACTATATGTCAGCTGGGTATGATGCCACATACATGTAATTCCAACAATTTGACAGGCTGAGGCAGGAGGACTGCAAATTTGAAGTCTATCTAGGCTCAAAATAAAATAGGCAAGGGCTGAGGATATCGTTAAGAGGTGAATTATTTGCCTGTTACATGCAAGGCCTGGGATTTGATTCCCCTGTGCTACAGGGAGCAGAGGAATCCCTGAGTGAGTGAAGTCCTGAGTGAGTGTGTGTTTTGAAACAGGCATGGCCTGTGGAGGATTCCAAGACTAGCTGGCTCATGGTAAGTTGGCAAAGCCATTACCCATATGGGCCAGGCTCAAAGAGATGGCAAAGCTTTCCTCAGGAGTCCAAGTCTGAGTGCTTATGGATGATTGAACAGTGTGTGCAAAGACTAGCAACTGCGACTTTTTCCTCTAGGATGTTTACATCTTGAGAGATTGCTCACCTACTGAGATCTCCTTCCCAGCAGCTAGCAACTGCCTGCCTCCCCCACACCCTCTATGATGTACCTATTAAGGACGCTGGGGTTCCAGGTTGTGGAGGTGGTGTGGGTTAGAGAACCTCACCTGATCCCAGCTTCACTGTAAGTGTGTCTGTGTGTCTGTCTTTTCTTCATTCCCATGCTGCCCCTAGCAAGGGTTCTGGAACCCAGGCTGTGCAGGATGCTGCACAGTGCCAAAAATCAAACAAACAAACAAAACCCAAACAAATAAGCATAAAGCAATATGGAACAAAAAACAATGAAATAGATAAGAGAAAGTAATGGAGAAAAACATCAGTGCAGCCTAATTCTAGTTACATGGAAGGATCAATAAAATGTTCAAGATGCAGTAAGACAAGTGAGAAAGAAGAGTAATGGCACAGTTTATGTTGGGAATGAACAAAGATACCACAACATGAAGGAACTGTTATAAACTTTATATTAATCAGCCAAACAACATAGTGAAAATATACCAATTGGTTTAAAGCTTGTTGTATTAGATACAGGCAATAGCTGTAAAATGAGCTGAGCCTTCCTTCTGGCTCGGAGTAGTACTGCATGCCTGTGATCCTTGCACTTGTGAGGCAGAGGCAGAAGGATCACAAGTTCTAAGCCAACCTGAGCTACATCTTACGGAGGTAATGCCTTAGCTGAAGTTTCCTCTTCCCAAGTGACTATGGGTTGTGTCAAGTTGACAGCTGAAGCTAACCATGACACATGGTAAGAGAGTATCTATAAATAAATGAATAAATATATAAATAAATAAATAAAGTGAAGAGATTGAATTAATGATCAAAAACATCAAGAAGATGGAATCTCCAGGTTAAAGTAGCTTCATTGGTAAATCCATCTCCTGACCTCAATCTGGGAAATATCACACAAATCCTATCAATGTTCTTTCAAGACAGAAGGAAGGGAGCATTTTACCTCATTCTATGAAACCGGATTACATAAGAATGAAACCCCATGATTTGAGGCAGCATGGAACCAGAAACCATTATAGTAAGTATAATATCCAGGCAAAGACCAAAGCTAGGTAAGTAGTCGATTCTATTGAGTAGGAAGTAGGACAGTGCTCACTGGTATGGAAGGGCAGCCAGGTGTTAAAACAATGAGAAAGTAAATTCCAGTGTTCCATAGCACAACAGAGAAACTGTGGTCTACAAATCTATTTACATAAATCTTATTAGAATACTGGAGTTCAGTTTTTCAACACAAATAAATGACAGATGGATAAGGAAATGCTAAGAACTGCAATTTGAATATCACACACTGTGTTTATGTTTCAATTGTAACATGGAACCCTACAAATACATACAAAAGAAGAATCAACTGCTGTAGATTTACCTCAGTTGGTGCTCTATGTGGGATGGCCAGAACCACATAAGGTGGGCAGGGTGCTACATGCCTTTATTCCCAGTACCCAGGAGATGAAGGCAGGAGGACGAGAAACTCCTTGGCTACACACTGAGTTTGAGGCTAGCCTGTGACACAGAAGACCCTGGCAAAGAAAGAAATTACTATTGTTTTAGTAGGAAGAAGATAAAAAAATTCAACTATATTCAACACTCTTTCACAATTAAATCTTCTAGTAATCTAGGAATAAAAGAGAACTTATAAATATGATAAAAGTCCTTTGTTATATAACCAAAGCAACCACCTTGCAGATACCATCTTAATGATAGACAGGTAGGATATTTGACAGCTAATTCATTAAGCAAAACTTAGAAATTCAAATAAATACTGGATATTCTACTTATTCCTCATTAAGATAATGCAAATTAAAGCCCCATGAGAATGGTTGAAGTCATAAATACTTACAACACCAAGTTCTCTGAAAGCGTAGAGCAAATAGATTGCTCATGTATCACTGATGAAAGACGATCCAACCACCTTGGAAAGGAGTGTCAACATTCTCTTGTATAATTTTATACAGTTACCTTATGATGGGGCAATTGTACTTCTAGAATTTTAAGAGATATGAAAACTAGGTCCACATTCAGATGCACCCAAATATTCAGCTACATTTATTCAGCTTAGTTTATACATATTTAGTATGCTCATTAATAGACTTATGTTTATGCCTGTCATTTGTTTTCTAAATGTTTCACTTTTTCCCTATTTTTCTTTATTATCTTGTTAGAGCCTAATAAATCTATGCATACCATTATTAATTACTTTGTTATGTTTTAGTTATTTTCTTACAGCTTATTCCAGGGTCTGCACAATTTGTCTTTTTGTTGTTGTTTCATTTATTTTGATCTTTCCAGATGTTTTGTTTTGTGTGTGTGTGTGTGTGTGTGTGTGTGTGTGTGTGTGTGTGTGTAGCATTGGTTGTCCTGGATCTCACTTTGTAGACCAGGCTGGACTCGAACTCAAAGAGATTCACCTGCCTCTACCTCTCAAGTGCTGGGGTTAAAGGCGTGTGCCACCACCACCCAGCCCTCAGGGTCTGCACTAGTAAACTTAGTTTTATACAATCTACTTAGTTTTAGTACTGATCTAATTCTGCTTTTACTTCCATACAGCTTCATTTGTCCCCACTCTGTGTTAGTACTCATATTTTTTCCATAAAAAAATCAATGTTATCTTATATAAACACATATGTGTACACATAACACATATATGACATTATATACACAAATGTACAAGTATAAACACAACACTATAATGTTCCATTAACACTTTCTGGATTTTTATAGAAATTAAGAAAAAATTCTGCAGTCTTGAATTTCTGTATGCATATATTGTGTTAAAACTTATCACTTCCTCCTTTGAATCCACATTTCAGTTGGTGTCAATTATTTTAGAACAAAATACTTTCTTTTATTGATATTACTTTCTTGACAGCATACAAAGTTTTCATTACAGCATTTTAATATATACTTTGTATATTCATTTTCTCATTCCTCCCATCCCCGCCACCCCTTACCCCTTCCTGCTAGGTCTCTCTCTTCCTCCAACAGAACCTTTCTGCTTTCATATCATGTGTATTCTCTTACCCTCCACATTTTGATTTCAGATTTTCCTTCCCCTATCATACCCACATACACACATAAAAATTAAAGTCTATGATCTGCATGAGAGAGAATATAACATGCCATATCTATCTCTCTGAGTCTGGCTTATTTTACTTAACATAAGGACTTTCAGATCTATCTGTGTCCCTACAAATGCCATATCATTTTTCTTTATGGCTGAACAAAATCCCACTGTGTATATCTAACACATTTTTTAAAACCATTCATCTGTTGATAGACATCTTAGGCTGGCTGATTCCATGTCATTGCTATTCTGAATTGTGCAGGGGAAAAAATCATGGCTATGCAGCACTGTGTGGTAGGACTCAAATCTCTTGAGTATATTCCTAGGAGTGGTGTAGCTGCATCTTATGGCAGTTCCACTTTTGGCTTAATGAGAAGTCTCCATGGTGATGTCCATAAGGGCTGCGTCTGTTTACATCTCACCAGCAGTGAATATGTTTTCCTCTTTCTCCACACCCTGGTCAGTATATGTGTCATTTTTTTTCTCTTGATGTTATTCATTCTGACAGGTGAGATGGAATCCCAAAGTGGTTTGAATTTGAATTTTATGATGGTTAAGGCTGTTGAGCACTTTTCAACTATTTATTGGCCATTTGCTTTTTTCCTTCCCAGAACTGATTTTTCAGTTCAATAGCCCATTTATTGATCAGAAGATCTGGATTTCTTTGTGAGCTCAATTTGCACAGCTCTTTATTTACTCTAGACATTAACTATCAAGTACAGCTGACAAAGATTTCTTTCTCCCATTGGTAACACGAATCTTAAAAGGTCTTATTAATAAAAAACAAACCTGGAGCCAGGTATTGGGGCAAACGCTGAAAGATCAGAGAGACAAAACAGGCCACCACTAACCTCACCTCGCCAACTTCTTAGCGGATCTTGTTTCCTCAGACTGGAAGCCTCTGAGTCTTCATTCAGAATGAATCTCAGCTGAACTGCTACTAAAAGGCTAAAAGCTTAACCAGTCTCTAGTTCCTGGTCCTCACACTTTTTATACCTTTCTGCTTCCTCCCATCACTTCCTGGGATTAAAGGCATGTGTCACCATGCCCTGTTGTTTCCAGTGTGGCTTTGAACTCACAGAGATCCAGACAGATCTCTGCCTCCTGAGTGTTAGGATTAAAGATTTGTGTGCGCCACCATTTTCTGGCCTCTATATCTAGATATCTAGTGGCTGTTCTGTTCTCTGACCTCCAGGTAAGTTTATTAGGGTGCACAACATATTGGGGAGCACAATATCACCACACCCATTCTATAGGCTTTCTTTTTACACTGGTGACAATTTCTTTTGCTTTGCAGGTTTTTTTTTTTTTTTTTTTTTTTTTTTTTTTTTTTTTTTTTTTTTAATATGCAACCTCATTTGTCAACTCTTGGAGTTATTTCCTGTGCTATTGGGGTCATTTTCAGAAAGTTCTTACCCATGTCTGTATTTTAAAGTGTTTTCTCTTAGGAGTTTCATCATGTTAGGCCTTATATTAAGGTCCCTTTTGAAGTGATTTTTGTTCAAGGTAAGAGATATGGATCAAATTTCAAACCTCTGAATGTGAAAATCCAGCTTTCCCAGCACCACTTGTTGAAGAGGCTGTCTGTTTTCCCATTGTTCGTTTTCAAACCCATAGTCATCCATTCTTCTTGTCACCTTGGCTGCATTTGGAAACAAGCTCCTCCCCAAGGGGGCGTGTCCATGAGGGTGTTTCCAAGGGGACTACCCAAAGAAGGAAGACTTACTCAGGATGCCAGCACCACCAATCCACTGGCTTGGATCCCAGATGGAAGAGAAGGACTCCTGATGACGGACAGACATGGTCGGACACAAGCGACCAGCTGCCTCATGCACCTGCTGTCATGGCTTTCCAGCTGTGATGTATTGTACTCTCAAGCTGTGAACTAAAATCATTCCTACTTTCTTAAGTTTCCTTTATGAAGTATTATGGAATGAGAAAAGTTACTAAGAAGACATATTTGTTGAAAATTAGATGGCTCTTGCTGTGTGGGTTTATTTTGGGGCCCTCTGTTCCATTCAATCGTCCTGTATGTCTGTTTCCGTGCCCAAATCATGCCCTCTGTCACTATAGCCTTAGAGCATAGTTTGAGGCCAGCCATTGTGATACTATTAGCATTGTTCTTTCTGCTTAGGATTGCTTTGGTTATTCAAGGTCTTTCATGTTTTCTTATCAATTTTAGCACTTCATTTTAGTTTTTATAAGAATTTCATTGGAACTTTGGTGGGGATTATGTTGAATCTATAGACCACTGTCAGTAACATGTCATTTCTCTTGACATTAATTCTTCCTATCTATGAGCATGAAAAAGACAAAAATACTTTATTTTTGTTTTCTATTTTTTGTTTATGTTTTTATTTTATGTGTATTGGTGTTTTGTCTGCTTGTGTTTGTAGACCACAGGCATGCATGGTACCTATGGAGGCCAGAAGAGGGCATCATTGGATGTATTGGCACTGGAGATATAGACAGTTGTGAGCTGCCATGTTGGTGCTGGGAATCAAACCTGGATCCTCTACAAAAACAGCCAGTGCTCTCAACCACTGAGCCATCTCTCCAGCCTCCCACCTTCTTACTGTTTCTTATGAAGAATTCTGTGAGAATATATTTTTTAACAGTTTCCTTTTAAGAACTACTTTTGGGTTAGAAAAAAATTTGTGCAGAAAGTTCAAAGACTTGCACATGCTTCCTGTCCTCTCTCAAATACCCTCTTATTATTAACATAGTGTGTCAGAATGACCTGGTTATTAAAATCGATGAAATGATACTGACATATTACTCTCAATATCAGTTGAAACCCAGAGTCTATGTTCAGGTTTACCCTCTGTGTTGTGCAGGTCTACACATTTTAACACTGCATGTCATGTGTCTACCACCAGAATACAGAGCAGACCAGTGTTGCTGTTCTAAAAACTACATGCTACACCTACTTACTTTCTCTCCCCACTTTGTCCTATCTGGAAATAACTTAACTTGTTAGCATTTTCCTGTTTTATGCATTATAGAGTGATTTGTACTCTATAGACTACATTCATAACCTTTTTCACACTGTCTTCTTTTGCTGGGCATTGTGGTATATGCCTATAATTACAGCACTTGGGAGCCTGAAACAGAACTGCCATGAGTTTGAAGACAGCCTGGACTATAAAGAGAGAAACCCTGTCTCAAAATAACTGAAACAAACCCAACACACACACACACATACACTCACACACACACACACTCACACACACACCCTTATACCTTTCATCTTTCACATTGCAATATACATTTAGGTTTCCTTCATGTCTTTCTATGGCTTGACAGCTACTTCTCTTTAACTTTGAGTACTATCTCAGTATATGGACCTAGGGTAGTTTTCTTATCTGTTGAACTATTGAAGGACATCTTGGTTCTTCTCAATTTTGACAACTTTGAAAAAGCTCCATAAACCTTTATGGGCAGGCTTTTGTGTGGACATACATCACCAATCTGGTTGGGAAAGCACTGTGAAGTGAGTGCCGGATGGCACGGTGAGTTTGGGTTTAACTTTGTGAAGAATTGCTGAGCCACTTTCAGAAGTGGTCTACTATTTCTGTGTTCACTCCAACAGTGAATGAGAGCTTCGGCCACACCCCCTTCTGGCTGCCAGTTGTTCTGGTCCGCGCTTGGGTCTTAGGCATTCTAGGATGTATAGAATAATTTCTTGTTTTGATTTGCAATTTCCTAAGGAGAAATGTGAACTTCATGTTTCTGTTACTATTCATGTGTCCTCTTAGAAGAGGTATTGGTTTAGATCTTTTAAGCCCATTTTAAACAATTATTTTTATTTACATGTAGTGTGTGTGTGTGTGTGTGTGTGTATGTGTGTGTGTGTGTGTGTTGCATGTGTGCAGGTGATAACAGAAGATAGAAGAAGGCATCAGATCCTCTGGAGCTGGTGTTAGAGGCAGCTTTGAGCCACCAATGTAGGTGCTGAAAATTGAACTCTGGTCCTCTGGAAGAGAAGCAAGTGCTTTTAACCCCTGGCCCATCTCTTCAGCCTTACAGGCATTTTAAATCAGGATGGTTGTTTTGCTTTTGCTGAGTTTTAAGCTAGCTTCTCCCTCCTTCCCTACCTCACTTCCTTCTTCCCTCCCTCCCTTCTTCATTCCCTCTTTCTTTCTTTTTCTATCTTTTATAAATAATGCTTTTTTGCAGGGTGTAGGGTCATGGTGCACAGTTGGATAGAATAAGCTTCCAGGTAATAGACAACACGCACTCACAACAGGAGAGTCAGGCAGGAAGTTGGAGTCAAATTGTCCTGTCTCAGGATTTGGGAGTTCTTCAGGTATGGTTAGGGGCTCATGGGGTAGCAGGATAGAGGTTAACCAGACAGAGGAGGCTGCAGTGCTTCTTTTCTCCCATGGCTCAGACTTGCCCCCAAAGCCAGTCCCCACTAGGCTAGGGAAGGAGCTGGGACAGACTGTGGCACTGACTCCTGGGCCCATGTCTTTAACCTAGCCAGAAAGGCAGGGCTGGTCCAGTAGAACAAGTGAGTGACAGGTAAGGGGGTGGCCTGTGCTGGGTATCTCTAGCTGGCACCTCTGTCTCATTTCTAAGTATCTCTCTGACTGTCCATGCTTCTCTGCATTCCACTCTGTGCATCACCTGACTTCGTTCCTCCCCTGCAGGTCATTTCTCTGAGCATCTCCCTGTTGGTTTGGCACCTGTAAAGGGGAATTTAATATCGAAATATTTAGTCCTCTTCCAAATGTGGTGCTACACACTTGAAATTCCAGCATTAAGGAGGTGAAGGCAAGAGAATTGTGGGTGTGAAGCTGGCTTGAGATATGGAAAGAGCTGTAGGCCAGCCTAGACCACGTAGTGAGGCCTTGTCTCAAACTAAAAAACAAAAGATTAAACTAAATATCGTGTCCCCATCTTTCTAGATATTTGTACCCCTCTTTGTCCCAAATGACCCAGGCTCTAAGGTCATATTCCAGAGTTTTCCAAACTGGAGAGACTCCTTATATTAACACTTGTCAAGTACTCTTCCTGTATTTTAGATGTGAGTCTTCATCAGCTAAATGTTTTCCAATATTTTCTCCTAGTATTTGACTCACTTTTCATTCCCTTGACAGAGTCTTCCAAAGACCAGAAGTCTTTAATAGTAATGAAATCTGACAGGTACTTTTCTATTCTTTCATGATTTTTGCTTTTAGTCTTATATCTTACATGATTTTAATTTTTTAGGATTAAATATCAAATGATTAAAATATTTTCATTTGTGTTGTCTTCTAGCAGTTTTATAGTTTGGGGTTTTATGTGTAGTTCTAAGTTCCATTTCAAGTTGATTTTTGTGAAAAGTTTAAGGTCTCTGTCTAAGATTGAGTGTGTGTGTGTGTGTGTGTGTGTGTGTGTGTTAAAAAGACTAGCCTTTCTCCCACCGGGTCACCCATGTTCCTTTGACAAAAAACAGTTGATCCTATCTGGACAGTTTCATGCTACTCATCCTCCTTTTCTGCTGATCAGCCATTCCCCACCAACCCCCACTCTCCTGTTTACCATAGCTTCACATGTGTAAGTGTCCAGGTTGAATTGTTCCAGTCCTCTGGTTTTGTTCTTTTCTCTCCACATTTGTTTCATTGGTAACAGGGGTCTTCTGCCTTTTGTGTAGACTTTATAAATCAACTTGTCAATCACCACTAAATGACTTGCTGGGATTCTGATTGTAAGTGCATTGCATCTGCAGATACATTTGGGAAAAACTGTCACTACTGAGTCTCCAATCCATGAACATGGTATGGCTTTCTGGTTATTCAGATATTCCATTAAATTATCAGTTTCTCCATGTATACATTTAGAATTTATAACTGAAGTATTGCTGTTTTGGTGTTACTATGATGTGTGTTCTTAATAATAAAATTTGATTATTTATTGCTGGCATATCAGTAAATAACTGACTTCTCTGTATTAATCTTGTATTTGTTTAGACTTTCACAACAATATTTGGTATGCATTCTTTATTGGAACTATCTGTATAGATGATTGATTTTTTTGATATAGTTTTTTGTTTTTTTATTAACAAACTTTTGTGACTGGTTCATCCCCCGTCATACTCCTTTAATTTATCATATACTTTCACTGTCTTTAGGGGAACATAATTCTAACAGAGGGGATTGATGTTCTAAAAACCTGGCCCCATCTGAGAGCCAGCTGCTATGGGCTACTCTTTTTCCTTGAACATAGGTATTGGGTACACATTTCTGGTTTTGTTTTGCATTTTTTGAAGTGTTTTGTTGAAAACTGACATGTTACATAATATAATGTTGTAATTGTGAACTGAATCCTTGTAAGAAAAGTTGCTGGAATTAATCTACAGAAACTGTCTCCTGTTTTGTGCAGTTACTAAAATTTGTGTTCAGTCTTATACCTTAAATTATGCTTCCAGTCTGGCTTGCTAGGTGATCACTCTTGTGACAGCTTGGCTCAGTGGTCAGCCAATGCCTGGGCAGAGGGTCTACTCACATACCTCAAGCTGTGGTGCATGGCGCTTCCACCTTCTGTGTGTTCACTGGGAGCATGGCTAAGCCTTTTCATTCACCGCTTGGCTTGGAGCTTCCTACCTTAGGTCATTCTGGTACAGGTACAGAGTTTTCTAGAAGTCTTTCCCTTCAAAGCTCTCTTTCTATTCTTCTTGCTTGCCCCATGCTTATCTAAACAGGACCACGCCTCCAGGTGCAGAACAGCATGCTTCTCCATGCCTTTTTGTTGCTTTTGTTGACCAGACTCTTGATGTGGCTTTCACCTTCGGTTCCACATCAAGTTATCTGGTTCTGCCTGTTACACGTTGAAACAGTCAGCCTGACTCTCGGGGGTACTGGTGACCTAAGCTGCTGCTCACAGTGAGGCAATGGGATTCATCCCAGGAGTGACGTCACAAAGCCATGATCACACAGATGGCCTAGTTAAACTCAATGGTTCACAAAACAAAAAGAATAGACATGAATTTGTGGACAGAGTTTGTAGAGAAGAGAGTAGTCAGGGGCAGAAGGGATGTGGAAGCGGATGGCGGGTCAGAGTGGTCAGTACTCTTCATGTACACATACACGGTGCAATTATCAATAGCAAATTTAATTAAAAATAGCAAAGAATCAGTGGAGCATCCTGAGAAGTTTAAACCTTTATCTTTGAGAACCGAAAAGACAGTTTGTTTTTGTTTTTCCATGCAAACAGGTAGAAAACATTTTTCTAACACACCTTCCAGACTGCAAGTGTTCCTAACTGCCATACAAGCTCTCTTTTGCCACGAAAACTTCACAAGTCACAAGATCAAAGAAACTGTAAAGAATCCCAAAGGACCACCCAACCATGACCCAACTTCTTTATCAGCAATAAAGTCATCTTTGTTGTTCCAAGCGGCTCTGATAGCAGCTGGCTTTAGTTGCTGACTAATGACATGGAGAAGTCCGAGCAGTCTCGCTCACTTAAGAATGCAGTCTGGAGAGCCTAGAAAATTACACTCTAGCCTCTAAAAATCTCCGTTGGTGTCACTTTTTGTCTTTAACTTTGCTGGCTCTAAGAATTTCTAAATTGGGACTGGAGAGATGGCTCAGTTGTTAAGAGCACTGGCTGCTCTTCCGGAGGAGCTACATTTGTTCCCCAGTACCCACATTGGGTTCACAACTGTCTAAAATTCCAGAAAAGCCAATGCCCTTTACTAGCTTCCACAGGTACTATATGTAGATGGTGCACAGACAGACATGCAGAAAATACACCCATAGAAAAAGAAAAAAAATAAAGCAACAAACAAGAACAAGAAGTTTATAAGCAATAAACAAACAAACAAATAAATAAATAAATGAAGATACTTGGTTCAGGACAACTTTGATAATTGCTAATATATGCTATTTCGGGGTCACTATTCATTATAGCAGCAATATTATTACAATAGCCAGTACTAAGAAAGTCTATGAACTTTTGTGTTATGCTCCTCCCTATGTGCTTTATTTTGTGGGGCTGGAGAGAGGGATTGGTGGTTAGAGGCTTTGTTGCTCCTCCAGAGACCAGAGTTCAGTTTGCAGCACCCACATCACAAGCAACATTAGCTCCAGGGGCTGCAGCTCTCTCCTCTGACTTCACGGGCAATACACTCACCTGTGCACCACCTTCTGAGGTAACTAAAAATTACATAACTATTTTTGTTTCATTAAAAATCCACACAAGATGGCATGGCTGTTGCTTCTCAGCAGTGATCCAACATGGTTTTAACATTGCTTTGAGAAATCTCCACTTCACAAAATGAATTTAACTCCTAGGAAGATATAGAACATTTTTCATGTGTGAAGAGATAACTTGGCCATATTTCACAAACACTTATTTTTTGTGAAGTTTTCAGAATCTTTCCTGAGATACTAAAAACATTTTCCCACCAGATTTGAGGTTTCTAAATGAAGCTCATGAGTTAGAGTCTATAGTGATCTCATATACCATTAAGTGACAAAATGGTACAATTTATCATGTCCACATGGCATTATGGGAAATTCTCTCCACTGCTTGGGTTCTCTATTTATACTTTCTAATTTCCTCACATCACAAGCTAATGACAGAAGAGTTTCCTTTTTAGGTTATTGTTTCCAACAAGGAACTGCATAGAAACAGCAATTATTTCTGAAGTTGCATCCTTTTCCCTACACTGTTTAAAGCAATGATTTGTTTATTTCAAGCTTCAAATTCTATTTTCTACCTATAAAACAAATTACCTTATGCATGAATATGAGAACACATAGCTTCTCTACATTGGCCAGTAAAAATCTCTCTATGCATCGCATACTAAGTAAGTTGTTAAGTTCTACTGACATAAGTACATGCAAGTGTTTCCAGTTGAAGATCAACTATATTAATTCACACACACACACACACACACACACACACACACACACACACACACACATGTTCTGACCAGAGCAGCCATGAAGTAAAGAGGCATGACCTTACATGAGCAAGAAAAACAAATGAACAGACTCAATTTACACAAAAAGGATGTCAGTCAACTCAGTGGAATATATCGGTATCTTTTCTGCCAACTCTCAAGAACATACAACACATGGTGTTTCACACATAATAGTCCACACCATAACCCACTGTCTAACATTGTTAACATAAACACTCATTCCCCTCCACTTCTGCTTCCTTTCCCCAGCTTCTTCCCATAGCTCCATCTTCTGTCTCACAGGGCGGCTCCCTCAGGGCTTATGGCCAATTGTCCCCTCTACCTTCCAGAACATCCTCTTTTCTCTGCCTTTTGTCTAAGACCCATGTGATTCAGATCCAGGCCACCTACCATCTCATTATTTAAAACGTGGTCCTCAGCATAGCAGGTTGTTTCTGAATTGTATGTCAGTGCAAGGGTGAAAACTATCTAGAAATATCCTGGAAATAACCAGACAGCACAGACCTGTTAGACAAACACAGTGCATTTTCATTAGCTACCATAGTTATGTTTTCTATCAGGAATAGGAAGACTGAATTAGTGAATCTTGAATGATTGCCTTAAGAAGAGATAGAGTTCTTAAAAGTGTTGGGTGGTGTTTTTGACTACTAATCAATACATAATATGGTGCCTAGTTCTCTTTAATGATCCCTTACTTACCATGTGTAGTTGATTCACTAACATTGATCTCATACCTAAAAGCACTGTCATTTATGCCTCAACAAACCTCAACAAACCCATATGCTTTCTCCATAGGTCCCACCACTGCCCCCTTTCACACAGGGACACTTGGGCCAGTTGAGCCCACTGGGCTCCATTTTACGTTATGAAAACATCAAAATATATAGAAAAATGCAGAAAAAAAGAACAAAAGAAAAAGTGTGGGACTACAAGGACCATGAAAAGAACATGTGTTTATAGTGTGCTTTGTGTAATTCAAATTTACTGCAGCCCTGTGTTAGTTTTTGAATGTCTGCAAAAGCACCATTACTACTGACTTGGAGACTGTACATATATTTTAATGAGAATGTAAATTTGTAAATGGGGAATCCAAAGATAATGAAGATCAATATTATTTAAATAATAAAAATACTATGGGGTAAGGATGTAACTGGTAATAAAAAAAAATTTTTTTTAGTATGTTCCAGCTTAATCCAGATGACACTGAACCTTTGTTAAAGCTCTACTTAAAACCTTGACTTTTCTTGTCTCTACAGGATGTTTCTGAATTACAGTTTATCATACTAGGCATTACAGCCCAGCTTCCCTTGAAAGCCTCGGCTTTTCTTTAATCACTGGGCTCTAGGGCTGCAACTAAACTTAGGTCATCAGCATTGTGTTCAGGGGAAATCTCTCATTCAAAGGCACAAGGGAGAGTTTTACCCAGTTATCCTAGAGGGAGAGACTTCTATCTTACCATCAAACAGTGTGATTTTCTGGGACTGGGGAATCCCCCCCCCCCTTGCCTTCCCTTTATTCTGTACCATAGTTTTATGCAAAAAGGTACTTGTTTGGCATTTGCTTGTGGGCTGTTCCAGTAGGATCAGGGCAGGGCTGTGACTAATGTGAACAGGATTGGAGATGTGGCTGTCAGGTGCCTCTGGAGGAACAACCTGGGATTTCAACTTGTAAGGTTTGACATGGAGCCAAATTCTGAGGTTTATCGGGCTTGATTTTCTCTTTGGGCTTTATATATATATATGGAGAGAGAGAGAGAGAGAGAGAGAGAGAGAGAGAGAGAGAGAGAGAGAGAGAGACTTTAAAACTTGCACTTTCAAGTCCTCCATGACAGAGGAGCCTGAAATATTCTCAGTGAGTCAACACAATTCATTTGACAAGGACTCATGGCACAGTGTGACAGACACACCTTTTGTAGACATACCTTAGTTCTTTGTGAGATCATGAAATGGAAATCAGCTTTAAAGTGGTTTTCAGGTTGACTTTTGGTTCTGTTAAATGTTAAATCTTCTCTCTCTCTCTCTCTCTCTCTCTCTCTCTCTCTCTCTCTCTCTCTAACTCTTTGGACAAATTAAATGTCACCATCAATTCCACACTAGAAAACCTAGGGAAGATAGATGTTACTGGGTGGGTGGGTAGGGAATAGAGGGTTAGAAAAGCTTCTGTTTTGTAGCTGAGTCTACCACAGCTATCACATCAACTTTACTTACAACATTTAATAAACAAAAACATCCAAATTGACAATCCAACTCAACAACCAAACAGCCACCACTGAAGAGCAGAACTCCACGATCAAGAGGTGAAGGTGCACAAAACGTCATGGAGAGAGTTGAACACCACTCACTCCTCAGCACACCACCATGTCAAGCTGCATTTTGCCCATCCTGTAAGTGATTTCTTTTGCTTCAAGAGAGACACACACCTTGTTTGACTCTTGTTTCCACAATGTTAACATGGTTTAAACAGTACCTCCCAGCAGTCTATCCCTAGGACACGAGGTGACTCTTGATGCTTTGCAGAAGACAATTTCCCAGACGAAAACAGCCTTGTAACATTCCAGAGATCTCATCTATTGCATGAAGTTATGCATCTAAGGGCAACACTATAATTTCTGGTTTTGTTATTCTTCTCTACCTGGCCCCGTTCCTTTGCCAAGTGGTTCACTGTACTAGAGGCCATGTCTCCACAGCTGCACACCATCTTCTAATTGCAGGGGAAATTACAGGCCTAAAGCAAATGGAACCAGAATCTCTGGGCTTTACCTTTAAGAAGTGGCTGCTTACAGCTTCATTATTTCTGTATCCGAATCTTACCTATTGGTCAGTCAGCATGTCCCATGCTCCCCCTCCATCACCAGTTGGAGTGGCTACCCCTGGGAGAGTACTTATCCAGGGCCAGAAACATCCTCCAGGCACCAGACAGAGAAGAAGAGAAGTTAGCAAAGTGCAACTGGTTTTTAAAGTTTCCATTGCTTTTCAGTAAATGTGTTTTCTTCCTGTCACAGAGCTGAGAACATATGCAGCACCTGGCAGCTGATTTCTTCGAAGCTTAAAGTTAGGAGAGGGAAGGCTGACTCACAGTTCCTTACACTGCATGTGTGAAACCTTTTGAGAAGATTTGGAGGCGGAAGATCCACAGGATTTTGATGATGCTCTCAATTGCTATTAAATCAGTATAAAAAGAGAGAATCTACTGCCTCTCTGCTTCTATTTCTGACCTTTACAAACTTAAAGAAAAAAAAAAGGAACATGGAGGGGGGTTAAGTGCCAAAAGAAGGTGACATTTTTAGGTGGCTGTGGTTTTCTGATCATCTTAAACATTTGGTCTCCTGGCATCCTTTGGATTCAAGTCTTATCTACAACAAGGACAAAAGCTCTGGAGACCACACATCCATTGACCCGGTACTGACTCTAATCACTACATCCTTTATACTGCACTGCTTGCTTTCTGTGAAAGGCTCATGCCATTCAGGTTTTTACTAAAATGAAGATAGTGTAAGGAATGGGGAGCTAAGACATGATTCTCATTAACATAGTTCAGGAAATGGTGTCATGGCCGTCTTTGCCAAGTATGTGCCGGAGTCACTCACAGACATTGGTTTCTAACTCAATGCAAAGAGCAGCAGATGAAATACCCGCTTATGTACTGTGCTGTACAGGATATGAGTGACTAGGTCTGACTGCCCCAGATGGCCACAGGAACAGGCCACCCACGCAGGAATACATGTTAAGTGTTTTGAGTGTTCAATGAAAGGACTTCACATGTTGCGCACGAATTCCACAGAGTCTGACAAGGGTCCTTTCAGAGATAATAGTCTTGTCAAGTATTTACCTTGACATACTTCCTTTATTTAAATTTAAAATTCATTTTATGTGAATGAATGTTTGGCTGCACATATATCTGTGATCCGTGTTCATACCTGGTGCCCACAGAAGCCAGAAGATGGCATCAGATTCCCTAGGGCCAGAGTTACAGATGGTCACGAACTACCATATAGGTGCTAGGAATAGAACTTGAGTCCCCTGAAATAGTAGCTAGTTCTTTTAACCACTGAGCTATCTCTCCAGCCCCCTAACATGGTTTCTTTATCACAATGTTTAGGACACATTTTACACTCGAAAACCTGCCTGTGACATGAAGCAGGTTAACAAGCCACAGCATGCCCATGTGGGCTAGTACAAGAGGAGCCAGGCACGCTGGGCTTAGGACCATCTAGTTCAGTCTGAATCCCAGCGATCATGGGCTGCTGCTGCAAGCTGAGAAGGCAAAAGGGCTCCATTGGCTTCCACAACCCAGGCCAGAAACTGCAGCAAAAGCCAGAAGGGGTAACCACAGGCTAAGTGCTAGTCACATCTTCTCCATTCCAGAGCTCTGTTCAAATACTGGACTTTGTATTCAATAACAATGTGACCTTGAGTCAAGCATTTCAACTGTGTGGAGCCTGTCATCCTATGTGTAAGACAGGATAACAAGTCCCCCTTGTGCACAGCTGTGAGGATTAAAGATGCCTTGTGACTGCATGGTATGTGGCACACAGCAGACAGGGCATAGAGAGTAACTATTATTTTGTGCATTGTGATTGTCTACAATCCTGAGATTTGAGGCACACTTTTTTTTTCCATATCCTAGCAAACTAGTTCAAAGCCTGTTTTTCAAGGACATTAACTAGTTTGGGGTTAAAAAACCAAATCCCTGTGCATGTTCTGCTCTGCTTATCAAAGGCTGCCTCTAATGCCTGCTCACTGGTGAGTAAATTACACAGGTTACTCTTCCACCTCCGGTTAGTCTTGAACCACATTCCGTGTGGTAATGGGGCAATTTCTTTACTTCCTTATCCCTCCTACCACATTCCATACCCCCAAAGATGCCAGTTTTCACTTGCCTTCGAAAGTGAATTTTCATCTGTATTTTTCGAAAAGTCCCTTAAGTTGTAAGTTCTTTGAGCCTCCTCCAAGCCCAACCACCAGCAAAGAGTCCCCAGAGAGAATGACTGGTGCCTTTGCCAGAATCCTCCCCCAGAGAACAGGGGCTTTGCAATGAGCAGCACATCCAGAAATGGTTGACTCTTTGATCTTTGATACTTGTACAACTCTAAAGAGAAAGGCATTCCATCCCAACCACACACAGAGAGGGACACGCGTTATTTATGGAAGGCCCCTGACTCTGAGCTTAGCCTGGCTCTTCAAACACTCAAATACACACATCACTTTGACTGGCCAAATTGCTCCCACCCCTTACAGTGTGTCGAGTTGGAAGGGGGTGGGAGGAAGGGTAGGGGTGTCTGGTCCTTGGCTTTCCCCTGGGGTGAGAAAGGTAGCTTGGCAGAGACAGTCACAACAATATTTATAAAGACAGGAGAAAATAGAGTCCATATGTGCACAAAGGAAATCAGAGTAAATCACAGGAGTGAAGAAGCCTCTTGACTCCATTTCTGGGGTCTGGCGGCTTCTGGTGGAGTGAACGGAACCAGCCACTCTAGGCTTCAGTACTCAGAGTCCAGTGTTCACATGGCTTCCTTCTGATCAAGTCCGCCAGCCAGGCAGTTGCTCAGATGAGTTGAAGCGGACTCTGGTTCCCTCCTTTCAGACACTGTTTTCTAAGCCTCATGACCTAGGGAACTTCCTATCTCAGAGCTGATAATGACCTGGAAGCTGTAAGTTCTTGCTTCTGCAGTTGCTGAAGGGCAGGTTGATAGCTTCCTCCCCTTGATACTCAAAACTTCATACCTAGGTCCTGCCTTCTCTCAGGTGTGCTGGCTCTATGATGTGTCTGACTATTGGTCCAGGTTTCAACATGGAATGTCCCCCACAGGCTATTGTTTGGAACTCTCGGCTCCTAGCAGGTGGTGCTGTTTGGGGGAGGTTAGGAAAGCCTTAGGAGGTGGAGCCTGCCTAAAAGAAATAGGTCAGTGAGGCCAGATTTTGGGGGAGTCTTGTCCCTGGCTCTTTCTCCTTTTTTTCTGTTTCTGTCCACTGTGAAATGAACATGTGTCTTCTGTCATCTATCCTGCTGCCGT
Source organism: Onychomys torridus (assembly GCF_903995425.1). Taxonomy (NCBI): domain Eukaryota; kingdom Metazoa; phylum Chordata; class Mammalia; order Rodentia; family Cricetidae; genus Onychomys; species Onychomys torridus. The sequence continues at coordinate 79,193,270 of NC_050447.1, read as the reverse complement.
GATGCTCTGAACAAATACACAAAGCTAAGTGACTAGGGAATAAACACTCTGAAACTGTGAACCCCCAAACTCCTCCTCCTTTAAGTTGTTCTCTCAGGGATTTGGGGGTACCATTATGCAAAAGTAGCTAAGATAGACACTAAACCAAGAACCAAGTTAAATAAAAATAATACCATGGTAAGATCTGTTCTCTTTGCTACCTTTCTCTGGGTCCAATATATTGAACTGGTGGATTTGTGGTAAAAAAAAAAAAAAAAAAAACTGAGGCTGAATGAATCTGCCTATAGTTGGAACATCACTAGGGCAATTTCTCATCTAGATATCCAAGGCCATCCATGAAGATCAATTTAGACAAAGAAAGTGTGGTCTTTGGATATTTTCTTATTCTATGGTGGTTATGATGTCTTCAAGCCAGAGTCTGAACACAAAGACAGGCATATCAACATCAATGAACACGATATGCATCTTGGAAAATAGCACATCTGCTCATACTGCTGTCTACATAACCAATAAATAACAGATAAAGCAATATACAGCTGCATCTCAGAAGAAATGTGTATAAGAAAGCTGCATGGTTCAACTTAGACGTTTTGTTCCCTGGGCTCAGGGAAAATTTACAGAAGCCTCTTTCTACAAATATAGCTTTGCCTCATAATTCATTCACTCATTTCATGATTCAGTAAAAAAACAGGACTTACCAAAGAGGAAAACAAGGAAGGGGAGGGGTTGACAGATTGTAAGCAGTACAATCCTTTGAGGGCAACTTTCAGGAGCTCTGGGCTGTGGTCCTACCGTTGTCTCTGGGATACAGTATAGTCAGCTAGAAACTTAGGATCCCAACATTTCCATCTGTAAGATACAAACAATAGTGTAACTGTTTATAACTGCTAAGCAAATTTTAGAGTCCCAGACTGACTGAGAAAAAGGAAGAGCAAAGAATAAAATGCTGATATGTAGGGCAGGACATATTGAAATCACACACAGACCTCCACACAGCTATTCAACTTAGTGCTCTTAACTGGAAGTTTCCCATCATTTGTTTTTAACCAAAACAGGAGCGGGATACCACAAGGCAAGGCAAACCCACCAAATTAGACCAACCATGGAAACAATGCAGGTTTCCAGAGTTGAGGGCAAGGGGAAATAGGAAAGGGCTGATTGAGGATCAGAAGAGACACAGAGAAGCTGATTCCCCTGTGACTGTCCCCCAGAGATCCTGGCACACAGAGATACTGTATCCTATGATGACCTAGGCTAAGTGGGAAATGACATGAGATTGTGGACAGGTTCAGAGGCTGGACCACTGGCAAACATGACTTGCCCAGCACAATGAATGAAGCCTAAACAGAATTGCCCAGGTTCAAACAGTTTAAAATGATGGCTGAGGGTGACAGGCACATTTGTGTAGGGAGGACCCAGGATCACTGAGAAGCCCCAGAAAACTGAAGCTGACATCCATTCTTCCCTACCGTCAGTAACCTCCAAGCGACTGGAAGCTGCAATGATTTAGCTGATGACAGTGAACCTGGTACACACAGAGCAGGCCTGCTGTTTAGAAGAGCAGTGTTTCCCTCATGGACATTTGTTGCTATAAATCCCTCTCAGGGTCCCAAAAAACACATTTCAAGGGGAAAGAAATGGTGGATAAGACTATGAAAGATGCCACTGACCATATTTCAAAATATTTTGCAAAACACCATTGGGTTTTGACTCAAGCTTTTAAGACATGGGCTAGTCCATGGATTTCAGATTAGTTATTGTACTGAGTTCAAGCAATTATTAATTTAATCATTAAATCCACAATTAGTTATTTTTTTAAAGTATGACTTTGGCAACAAAATGGTCTTCTATACACAATGTCTAAATAAGGAGAGATGAATGATCCAGATGCCAGGGAGCCTGAGGTCTGTGTCTCTGAGCCACTAACCCCTGGCCTTAGCTTCATCACCAATAAAATAAAGCATAGAGAGGCTGGAAGGTCGAGAATAAACCCCTCAGCTTTCCCAGTCTTCACTCAAGCTTCTACTGTGATTTCTATGACCACTTCATTTGAGATTGTATGCATATACTTTTTTGCTTGCTTCTTTTAAAGATATTTTAACTTACCCTTTCATGAATTTCCTATGTGTAGACAATGTTTTTGGATTGGATCCACTCCTAACGCTTTGCTCTACAGACTCTTACCTAATTTGATTCTCTCTTTGGCTTAACTGAGCCAGTTTTCCATTAGTGTGAGAAAATACCTGAGATAATCAGCTTACAAAGAGGAAAGGTTTATCTTGGCTTACAGTTTCAGTTTATGGCTGCTTGCTTTGGGTTTGTGGTAGTATTGTGTGGCACAGTGGGAGAGGGTGGCTGAGGAAGCCTGTTGACTTCACAGCAGCCAGGAAATAATAGAGAGAGAAAAGAAGGAGCTGAGATCCCAATATTTCCTTCAAGGGAACCCACTCCCACAAATATTTAATTTCCCACCACCTCCCAACAGTGCCATTGGCTGGGAATCAACCTTTAACATGTGGGCCTTTGAAGGACACTCCAGATCCAAACTAGAGTAGACTATCCAGTGTTGTGGATATCACTCTGTATAAATAAAATACTGATTGGCCAGTAGCCAGGCAGGAAGTGTAGGTGGGACAAGTAGAGAAGAGAATTCTGGGAAGTGGAAGGCTGAGGCAGAGAGGCCTGCCAACAGCCGCCAGGAGAAGTATAGATTAATAAAAATGGGCTGAATATAAGAGTAAGAGCTAGTCAATGGTAGGCCTGAGCTAATGGCCAAGCAGTTTAAATAATATAAACGTCTGTGTGTTTGTTTTATAAGTAGGCTGTCGACCAACAGGGCTTGGCGGGGGCTGGAGAGAAGGTCTCCAGCTACAATCCAGATTCAACAAACTATGTTCTTGGTGAGTCATGGACCCAGGATATGAAGTTGATCTGGCTTCAAATTCTGGTGTCTTTTAATTTACTACATATCCATGTACCCACTGGCTATGACAATGAGTGATGTTCAATAAAATATTTAAAATACACCTATTTGCTTCAATTTAGTGTTGGACTAGTCACAATCTATTTTTCAGGTATCTTTGTAGTAAAATTCACCAGGGTCAAATCTGGTGATCCCTAACTAACTGGGGGTTGGTGGGTAATTGAAAATTACATATGGAGGGCTAGAGAGATGGCTCAGTGTGCAGAGCACTTGCTACATAATCACAGGGACCTGAGTCCAGATCCACAGAACGTACATAAAGTAGGGCACATCTGTAGTCCTAGTGCTCGTATAGTAAGATGGGAGACAAGAGACAGGAGAATCTCAGGATGCTTATGGGCCAGCTCATCTGTCTTAAGCAGCAGTGAATATAAGACACTGTCTCAAACAAGGTAGAGGGGCCAGGACGAACATATGAAGTTGTCTCTTAACTTCTACATGTGCATTGTGGCACACTAGCACCACACTCAGACACATGAACATTTATACACAAATGAAAACACAGAAATGTACACACAGAGACTTAAGAGGAAAAATACACATCAACAATATGACAGCAACTAGACGATTTTGCAGGCATTGCTTCCCACCCGTTGTATTAGAGAATTCTTGCTGTAACCCTACTGGGTAGACAATGTTAGGGTCATTTTGCAGCTGACTGAACTCATGGAGATTAAACACATTGTTCAAAGTCACATTGTAAGTCTGGAGCCTGATCTCAACCCCAAATCTCTAAGCAGCTACTGTGTGTTTGTGTTGGTAACAGTTAGAAATTATGCGGAAGTCTACTGCCTGAGACAAGTTATTCCCAAGCTATCCTTCCTCTTGTTTTTCCTCTGAAGTTTTGTAATTGGCTCTGTCCACTCCCCCCTCCCATGATTCCACACAGGATCTAGATTGCACCAGGTCCACAGTTCACAGCTCTACTTGCTTCCCCTCTGGACTGGCCCAATTCCATTCTGTTCCAAAGATTGGTATGGGTGTCTTTTGCTCCCTCTTGATCTTATACTCCTCTGTTCCCCACTTTCTTAAACCACTGTGTGAGAGAAGAGCACTGTGAACATGTCACACATGAGGAAGCATATGAACTGTGTGTGTACACAGCAGGCACTGTGGAACAGGACAGGGAAATACATGCTTTAATTATTTTCTTGTTACTGGGACTTATTGGGAAGTAATTAATAATAATAATCCACTGCTTAATTACGTTTATAATACAATTCTGTAGGTTGATTCCAGAGACTTCAGACTCATTGAGCCATGGAATTGAAAAGCACAATAATTTTCCAATATAGTTTTTGTTCCTTTTACACAAATGAGTAACTTTGGTTCTGTTACTGAAAATGGCCAAGTAGAAGTCCACAAAAGGCTGTGTTATAATGTGTGTTATCATAGATGAATAGAAACGTGCAGTCTGCAGCTATTTAAAAAAATGAGTTCACGTAAAGCACTTGGTTTAAACTGAAAAATCTTTTCTCTTAAAAAAATTAAAGGGCCCTGAATTAGTTTGGATATTGTTATTCAGTTTATGAGATTGAGGAAGAGAATGTTTACTTGATACATATTAACAAGTCATCTGAACTCCAAATTATTACTGACAAACCAGACAACATTGAAATAAAAGGACCATGCAGCCACCAAGTATGAATAAGTGAAAATTTTTATTGCAAATTACTGATATTTCAGAATTCAGCATGACAAGCCAGTCATCAGAGAGTTATCTCATGACAGCAAAATCTTTATGGGGAAAGCAATCATAAAATTCACCTTTAAAAATTGTATTAGTATGTGTTAATTAAACAGTTAATGAGTTTCATAATATATTTATTCAAACGTATCACATAGCTTCAGCCATCCTTTACCCTCTTCTTTCCCACCTTTCCTCCCAATAGCCCCTTCTCTTCTCAAATATTCCCATTTTTACTTTCTTGTCATACACTTATCTGTTGGTCTCTAGTTTCATTCAATGTCTTAAAACTGACATAATTTCATTCATCCGTACAGTGTAACAAAACCCTATCATGAATATAGGCAACATTTTCTGTAGTCTATGCATCTATTGATGGACATCTAAGCTCATCTATTTTTATAACATAATCTTTCCTGATTCATTGGCTATTGACCCCCCTTTTCTCCTTTGAGGAATATAACTTTGTTCAACGAAGCAGATAAAAATATAAGAAGAAAACACAAGAGTTTTCCTAGGTGTTAAATAGCAAATAATATTCAGAGTTAAATGAACGCTATTTAAGATCTAGGTATGACTATAATCCCAGGCCAGAGGATCAGGAGCTCAAGATCATCTTCAGCTACATGTGAGTTTGAGGCCAGTCTTGAGCCATGAGACACTATTTCAGGAAAACCAACCAACCAAATACCACCACCCACCCAAATTGTTTAAAAAGAATGAAAATGGGAGGATTGAAAAACATAGTTCCTACTAAATAAATCACTTGAGGCTTTTGCTAGTCATTGCTGGTTTGATGAAGGCAAGGAGATGTTGAGAGCTGGCAGTGTTGGAGGTCCCCTATCTCTAGATGATCAGGCTGGCCCACTAGGGAGGGCTGGAGCAGCAAGAACACTCTGGCCTAGCAGCTGGGCAAGCTCTCTTCATTGGTTCAATAGTATGCCTCAGTGGCCAGATGTGGTGGTATAATCTAGACAAGCATGTGACCTAGAGCTGATCTGCACTGAGTTCCAGGGACAAGTGAGATTAAGGATGACATGGGGACAAAATGGGAGTGAATAAGAGACGGACTCAAAGCCCCTGGGAGAAGTACCAAGGACCATACTTGTAAGGGCTAAAATCCCAAATCTACTCACACCTATGTCTTTCATCATGCAGAAATTAATGTCCACACCCCTGAAAGGACCATGAAAACCCCCCTTCATTTATATTTTTGGCTTACTTAGCAGACTCCTCATCTTAAATGTCCAGTGTTTGAAAAGTCTCTACATAGCTTTGAGGGCCTCAGAACAGCAGGTTTTCTTCTGTAAAACCCAGAGCCAGTTTCTCTGTGCTAGAGAACAGTGGAATGTAGTTGTGGTGGTATTGTGTTCCCCAAAATATTGTGCACCCTAGTAAATTTATCTGGGGTCAGAGAACAGGACAGCCATAATATTAAACATGAAGATAGGCAGTAGTAGCACACGCCTTTAATCCCAGCACTGGGGAGGCAGAGCCAGGTGGATCTCTATGAGTTCAAGGCCACATTGGAAACAGCCAGGCATGGTGACTCACAGAAAGGAGTCTTCAGGGAGTGACGACAGAAAAAGAAAAGATATATAAGGCGTGAAGACCAGAAACTAGAAGCATTTGGTTGGTTAAGCATTTGGCTGGTTAGGCTTTTAGGCTTTGGAGCAGCACAGATCAGCTGAGAGCCATTGGGATGAGGACACAGAAGCTTGCAGTCTAAGGAAACAAGACCAGCTGAGGAACTGGCAAGGTGAGGAAACTGTGGCTTGTTTCTGCTTCTCTGATCTTCCAGCATTCACCCCAATACCTTGCTCCAGGTTTGATTTTATTAATAAGACTCTTTAAGATTCCTGCTACATGTAGTGACGAAGAATGTCTGTCTGAGACAACCAGATTGAATTAGACATCATCTGTCTGGGCTCACTTTAGCTGTCAACTTGACACAGCACAGAGTCAACAGAGGGAGTCCCAACTGAGGGATTGCCCGGATCAGACTGGCCTGTGGCCATGTCTGTAAGAGATTGTCTTGATTGATGATTCATGTGGAAAGTCCCAGCCTGCTGTGGGCAGCAACATCCCTAGATGGAGGACTCTTGGCTATATAAGCAAGCCAGCCGAGCATGAGCCAATGAGCAAGCCAGAAAGCAGGCAAGGGAGCAGTTATCCTCTAAGGAGGCAGCTATCCTTCCCTCCTCAGTGATGGACTGTTACCTGGAAGCACAGGCTGAACCAAACCCTTTCCTCCCCAAAATAACAGTGGGTCAGAGTGTTTTATACATCAACAGAATGAAATCATTCTAGCCTAGGTCAACCTGTGTTTCTTATGTCTAGGAACTTTTCTCCAGGACACACACAACCTTAGCTCTGTACATCAGGACACTTGTAATTAGATTAGCACTTTATCCAGGTCTGGGCAAGCCAGCTGACCAACCACTCAAAGACTCAGTTTCTTCATCTGCAGCATGGAACTGATGATGATGGCCACAACAGGGCACCATGCCATTCAGTTGTCTTCCTCACTAAATAAATATTTATGATCTGTATGGTAAACTGCTCACCATATGATAATGAGTCTAAATGTCAGATCTATTCACATGACTTACAGCATATCATGTATTACCGAAGCACTTGCTTTCTTCTTCCCCCACTAGAATGTGAGTTCTTTGAATGAGGACCTGTGTTGTAGTCATTTTTTTTTCCATACCAAAAGCAAAACTTGTTACACAGTGAAATCATCCATTCAACAAAAATTCATTGAATGGCTTCTTTCTGACAGACATTATTATGCTAAGCATGTCAAACATATAAATGATTAGGGGCTTAAGACAATAACTACAGTTTAAAAGTATTGTAAGTAACGCCATTTGTTACACAGAGATGACTGGGAATGATTATATTCTATCAACTGACCTATATTACTTCAATTATAAATAAGGTAAAGTTTTAATTCCAATATTTTTGCCTTGACAGCAAAAGCGGTATAGTCTTCTGGTGTTTGAGAGTTAGCTGAGCCCCCAGGATACTACTACACAGCATAGAGGTGACAACATGCTGGTCAGTTAGTATTGTCAACTAGACACAACCCAGAGTCGCCTGGGAAGAAGGGACCTCAGTTGAGGCATTGCCCAGATGAGACTGGCCATCTCTGTGAGAGATTGTCTTCATTGATAATAGATGTGGGAAGGCCCACCCACTGTGGGCAGCGCCATTCTTAGATGGTTCTAGGCTGAGCATGAGCAAGCCAGCAACGTTCTTCTCAAGAGCACCATTTTTCAGTAATGGATTGTGACCAGGAAGCGTAAGCTAAACAAACCCTTCTCTTCCAGTTGCTTTTGGTTAGAGAGGTAGTTTTCAACTAGTGAGGTCATGACCCCCTTGGGGGTCAAATGATCCTTTCACAGGATTCTCATATCAGATATCCTGCATATCAGATATTTACATTGCAATTCATAGCAGTAGCAAAATTGCAGTTATGAAGTAGCAGCGAAAACAATTTTGTGATTCCGCAACATGAGGAACTGTAGTAAAGGGTCACAGCATTAGGAAGATTAAGAGCCACTGGGTTATCACAGCAACAAAAAGCAAACTAGAAAAGACATCAACCTGTATGTTGCATCCCTTGACACTTGCCATTAAATGCTTAACAGTGCACCATCATGGTTAGTGCTAATTGTCAACAGACTCTATGGGAAACAGGCCTCTGAGCACTCCTGTGGGGGATTATGTTGATTACGTTAATTAAGGTGGGGGAGACCTGCCCACCATAGATGGCACCATTTCTTAAATGAGATCCTGGACTGTGTAAATGGAGAAAGGGAACTGGGCGGCAGCATGCTTTTCCTGCTCATTTCTTCGGACTGTGGCCATCATGTGGTTAGCTGCTTAAACTCTTGCTACTCTGACTTGGCCTGCATGATGGGCAGTATCTTCAACCATGAGCAAAATAAACCCCTTCTCCCTGAAGTTCCTTGTGTCAGATAATTTTATCACAGCAATAGGAAAATGGCTAGGACATGTACTTTTACTGAACTGAGTTTTAAAAATGCAAAACACTAGAGATTATTAGAAGATATTAACTATGCTTACCGCAATCCTGTGAGCTCTGCAGTAATCTTAATAAGTCAACAGAGAGCACATGAATTTTCATTACCAGGGTATTCTAATATTTCCCCCTCTATAATGAATATGGGGGTGGATCCACTACTCAGAATTACTTATCATTAGTGGGAAATTCTCTCCATTGTCAGAGAGACCTACGACAGCCTCCCCCGATTGAGGGAAGCTGAGAGGGTGTAACCCTGTTTCTCTTCCTGCCCCACATAGCTACTCAGTCTCTTTGGTGGGCAGTGTCCAGGTAGCTAACCTGGCTCTACTTTAAATGCCTAGGGAATGATGCCAAAGACTTGGGGACTGAGGTGGTGGTAATAATATGAGAGTGTCTTGTAGTGATGGGCAGCAGAGGAAAGTGTACCTGCTCCTTCACTGTCACAGCCAATCTAGTTCTGTTGGTGGCCCAAGGCTACCCTCAGTCATGGGTAGTCTGTGAGCCACAGTCTCCTAGGCCAAGACAGCTTCTGTTTCTCGAAATTAGGAACACTACCTGAGGCAAGCACACAGCCTTCACCCTGTTCTCTATAGAAATCAAAGTGGTGCATTGCACACATCAATCACCATAAAGGATCCATGCCACTGGGCATCCCATTTCTCCTGCATCCTCATCTTAAGATGCGACAGACACAGTGTTTCTTTCTCAGTTGCTGGGCATTTGCGGGCTGGAGGAATGAATGGTTATTTTTAGTGAGAGAGCTAGTCTTAGAAATATGAATCTAAAACTATCCCAAGGAAAGAAGTTCAGTTTGGAATCTTTAAAAAAATAAAGGTATCTAAATATACTAGTATACTGTAACTTTATCATTTCCTCCCTATCTGCTTGGAAACATTTCCAGTGTTTAAACAAAGAACCACAGCCAAACATTAACTCTGGAACTTACATTCAGTTTTCCACTTGCTTAAAAAAAAAAAACAACTTATTAACCTTTCTTCCCCAGATCTTCCTAAGCATCTTCCTTATGCTCTGTCTGAAAATGCTAATAAAAGCATTTTCAAAGCAATGCAAAGCTCTCTGCTTACAGCTCATGGTTGGTCCGAATACAAAAGGTGAAAAGGTCACTGAGACCTTTGAAAGTGTCAGACCCTGCTAACTCATTCTCCTCTATTATTTAGAATGAAATCCAGAGCAGAGAGTCCCAGGAAACTAAGGAGCGTAACTATCTAACATGGTTAGAGGACCAGAGAATGTGAGGAAATCCTTGAAGATTATCCCAAGGCACAGCTTCTTCTCGGTGGTCTCACACCTTGTCTACCATGCAGAGAATCACTCTAGGAGTGGATAACATTGTCATCCTCTGCCAATCTTACACATGCTCACATGGGTACTGGGCCCCAGGGTGAGGAAGGAGAGGAAGGGGACTCTCAAAACAGATTCTTTGGGGAAAACATTTATGGCCACAAATGCCCAAGGTTTTAAAGACCGGATAGATAATCTCCTGGGTTTCTTTTCTGTACCAACATTTGATTTTAACGAATTACATTTTGAGAAAGAAAGATAATTCAAGGATAGGGTCAGAGCCGAAAGTACATGATAGCCAGAGAGATCACAGGAGATAGATTCCAGGGGAAGAACGTGTTTGAAGATTTTGCTGTACAGATGTCCTTCCTTCTGGCCTTTCTCCACTCTCTTTTAAAATGTAAATGAATTTACTCATGTTTGAAAGAGAAAAGAGGAAAATGGAAGATAAAATAGAAATCATTAAAATGACATTCCAGGGGTGTTAGCATGAACAGATTCCAGAATAAAAGGGAGAGACTGGCTTCAGAAAAGAAAGCCACCCTGTCCCCTTCTCTCTTGGCTTCAGGGGACAATGAACCCCAACAGATAATGCTCCCAAGTGAGGAACCACTACTGAGGAGTAGTTGGAGTTTTCAGTCATTTGCATCAATTCTTGCAGCCTTCACATTTTAAAACATCCTGGGTGCTTAAGAGTAAATGAGGATAGTATCCACCCAATGGAAATTATCCGTTCCCAATGTGAGCTACTTAAGTTAAGTTTAATGCAGTAGCTCACTTCCTTTACTTTCTGGGCACTCAAGGTTGGGGAAAACCTGACTGCTAGACATAACAAACACCAAAGTTAAAATTCATGTTTACAGAGTCCTATTCTTTAAAAAAATATTTTGTTGGCATAAGTACATGGGTGTGGTGTCTGTGCATGCATATATGTGTGTATTTGCAAATGTGTCAGCACATGCATGTGCATGGAGTGGGCCAGAGATTGTCCGGTGTCTTCCTTAATTGCTCTGTACCTTACATGTGGAACCTAGAGCTTGCCAATTCATCCAGCAGTGCTAAACAGCTTGCTCTGGGGATCCCATCGCTACCTCCTACGGGCTGGGACTTACAGGCAGGCTGCCAAGCCCATCTGATATTTACATTGGTGCTGGGGAGTCAAACTGGTCCTCATGTCTGCGTGGTCGATGCTTTATCTGCTAAAGGGATAGCCCAGACTCGCCTCAAACTGGTGGTCCTTCTGCCTTTGCCTCTTCAGTCCATGCTACCAGCATGTGTCTCCACAACCAGCCCTACTCTCAAAAATGTTAAAATATTGCCACAAATTGAGATTTAAGATGAGTTAGTATCAATTCCTCTATTTAGGGGTTATTTTATATGTAGCTTTACAGTAAATGTACCTTTTAAGACACTGGCTTTACGATTAGCAGTTTTAAACAAACTGCTCGATATACCTCCGCTGTGATTCTAGCAAATAATTTGCTCAGTGGCCACTCTGCTAGGCACCGTGACAGTTGTTAGTACATGTTACAAAATAAATGAGCTTGCAAGGAGTGATGGTGCATGGCTTTATCTAGCACTCAGCAGAGAGGTAGAAGCAGAGGAAGAGGCAGGAGGATCTCCGTGAATTCAAGACCAGCCTGGTCTATACAGCAGGCTCTAGGCTGGCCAGGGCTACATAGTGAGACCTTGTGTCAATAAACAGACAAATAAACAAGCAGACTTTAATTTCTGCTCTTCATGTTATGGTGACTATAGAGGAAGAGTGGTGACCGTGTTGTCCTTTACATCAGGACACTGTCTTCTTCCTACATAATAGACCCAGGTTGCCCCTTTCTTCCTGAAACCCCACTCTTTCCCTATCGGTTTGATGCTGGGGTTTAGCATTAGCGTTTGTGAAAGGTATTTCTATTTCTTTCATTCATGACATTAATTGCAGCATCGTAGGGAAACAGTCCATTTTATGGCTTCTACTTTACTCAAGAGAAATAAAATACAAGAGCTTCAGTGATTTTCTTAAAGTCATTAACAAACCAGGGATCAGGATTCCAAGTTTGCAAATGCCGACCTTGTACACATGCATAACCTCTCCAAAAAAAAGGGGGGACTCTCTTTTTTCTGTTTAGCTAACAATAATAAATTAGAATAAAGACACATTAGATAAGGAGGTGGCACCTGGTTTGTAACATAATATCCTTGTTGTATTGCTGATTCAGTCTAAGCACTTGACATTCTTCTAACCTTCTGGTTGCTCTTTTGACTTGGGTCTACCCTCATGTAGCATTCATTTGTGAAATCACCTGAAGAAAATATTAAGAAGTTATGAAAATTCCAGCATAAGGGGAAATGCTTTCTTTTGGGGGGAGAGGGGTTTTGAAATGGTTTCTCTTTGTACCAGCTCTGGCTGTCCTCGAACTCACTCTGTAGCCCAGGTTGGCCTCAAACTCACAGAGATCCACCTGCCTCTACCTCCTGGGTGCTGGGATTAAAGGTGTGTGGCACCACTGCCCCTAGGAAAATGCTTTCTTAACAATGGGTAGTCACTTACTTGAATGGCCCCACTGTGGTCATGTATACACAACAGGCCAGAATCAGCTGTGATGGAGCTGGCAAAGCCAAAAATTCACTTGGAAGCTTTGATCCCAAATGCAAAGACCAGGAGCACATCAGCTTCCCAGGGCTGTTCTCGTTTGCAAAATGATTCTATGGTCTCTCGTTCCTATTTTTGAAACTGACTAGGCCTTTGCTAGGGAGACTTTAGGGATACCTGGACACTGACACCCCTGTTATTTCCTAGGGTCCCTGGAGGGTTGTAAGCTCACAGAATCCTGGAGCTATCTCTGTACCCCTGTTTCCAAGGGCTTGATACAATGGCAAGAACCAAGGGAAAATCAGGTGGGTGTCACTCGGTCCTTGTTGCAGCACATTGCTCTGGGTGCCTTTAAAAATTAATAATACAGATCAGAGGCAGAGTTCTGAAAGAACAGAAAATAATATTCAAAAATTTTACAGCTTAGGACAGGGACATTACATAATTATAAAACATTTGTATTTCAGATCTTGAAATCCCTGAGAAATAGCCATTTTAGACAATAAATAAAGAAATGTGAGCAGGCTCTCAGTGAAGATGAATTTGGTAATGATTGAGGAGGAAATCCAAGCTACAATGGAGAGTGTGGTGATTCCAGGTTTTCTAACTGCTTCTACAGCTTAGAACACTAGTGTCTCTGGGATTTAATGAGGCTCTCCTGCAAGACAGAAAGGGTCCTAAGGGTTGAATTTTACTTTGGTCAAGACTGAAATGATTAGTGGACACAGCTCCACATTGCCCCCTGGTGGTATCATGCTTTACTGTGCTCAGAAATGTCTCAACCTGAGTGTGAGCTTGGTTTACACAGTGGTTTGGGAATGTAGAACTATGGAAGCTCATTTTACTCAACATTCAAGTGTCCTATTGGTAGCATTTCTCTAGGGATTGACCTGAGCATCATGGAAGAAGGCAAATGACTTACAAGAGGGATGTCAGGGTTTCAATGTAGTCACCTCCACAGGAAGTGATGCAGGGCATGGAGTTGCTCTAGGAACTAATGCCAGTACAAGAGAAGTGTCCAATGCACCAGATGCCCTTGACCCTCAGTCATCTAATCCCATCTCAAACTCACACACCTTAACACATGAGAAGTCAAAGGTCATTGAGGTCATGTTTAGCTTTAACAGCAATGAACTTGTGACTTAGATGTCAATCAAGACATGGTTTTAACATGAAGGTTTTCTTCAGCTCTGACAGACCAGGAATGCAGTATAGTCACTGCCAGGTTAGACCAGGGCTAACTTGCAATGCACACATCCTTCTCTTTCCCTCACCCATGAGCTGGGGCGTGGTGAGACTCCTGTACACTGTCAAGGGAGAACAGGACAACTTTGAATTTCAGAATCATTCCTTGATTCTTCTGAAGCTTAAGAGACAAACCAGGATTTGGAAGACTCAGAAAACCTGCCACCCTCAGCATACAGAAGAAGAGGGCCTCGGCTAGACAAACCAGAATGGGAGTCTGAAATGCCAAGTATACTATGACATTTCCAAAGGCATTGGCTATTTCTCACTGAGATTAATGGGCTTGGAAAATGCCTAGATGAAGAGAGAAGAGGGCATACTAACAGGCTCTCTAGGGCTTCCTATTTACTGAGCTTAGACATATTGGAATAAAAGCAAGGCCTACATCCAGAGAAAAGTGACTCCTAGCAAAGCAGGGGGACATGAGGCCATTGATGACGTCATTTACTCCATTGTCCTGTGATGTAGGCAAGGTTGGTCTGGCTTCTCTTTGCCCTCTTGCATTCTATGCATGTACCTGCTAGGATTTTGAGCTCAATAGAAGAGGGTACACCATTTGACTCTGCCACAAACCAAACAGTCCTATTACATTTCTAGGAGCCAATAAAGAGTCCCTGACTTCACAGTGGCAGGGAAATGGTGGCCTTGTATCAGGCTTTTCCTCCATACTTTGATAGCAAAGGGTCCCTTCACATCATTGTTGGGCATGTTCCCTCTTACAGTGCCATGTAGCTTCCAATAATGAGGGGACTTGGCTTTGCTTTATGCTAAACACATTTTATGAAGAGCACCTGGTCCTGGTGGGTTCTTAACCTTAGTCAGGGCACAGCTGAAGGACATGTTTCAGTGAGTTTGTCTGCTCACTCTCCCCTCATTTTCCTGTTCCTCTCAGGCTACATTTGTGAGCTTTCAAGGTTATCATGGGACAGGCAGGATATATCAGTCATGTGACACGTTGTTACACTGAAAGTTCAAGCCTCAACATTTCTATTTTTTCTGTGGCTCTGTGAGGGTCATTTTCAGATACTTTACCTACCCAGTACTTCCTTCCTTGACTGAGAGAGTCCTTGACTTCCTTTGTTGAGTGTATTTCTGAGTCCATATTTGCCAAAGCACTTTTCACAATGAGGGAATTACAAAGGGAAGGCTTACAAATCCACACGGGCACAAAAACCCAAACACTATCTGTTGCTGTGTTACCATCTGGAGTATAGTCTTCATATTTCAGAGTTAGAAAAGCAATGTAAGCCAAGGGGGATCTTGGGAATGACTTGGCTTCATGTCATTTAAATAGGTCAAGAAGCCATTTGTCTGCTCTACTTTCTCCATGAAGAGTTTACTTAGTCACAGGACACTGTCTGAGTTATTTTTCTTTTGCCATAACAAAACACCATGACCAAGGAAACTTATTAAAGAAAGCATTAAGTTTGGGGTTCATGGTTCCAGAGGGCTCAAATTCATGACCATCACAGTGGAGAACATGGCAGGGCGCAGGCAGGCATGGTGCTGGAACAGTAGCTGAGAGCTCACATCTGATTCACCAGCACAAGGCAAAGAGAGGAAACTAAGTGGCAGTAGTGTGGGCTTTTGAAACCTCAAAGCCCACCCCCAGTGCTACAGCTCCTCCAAAAAGGCCACACCTCCTAATCCTTTCCAAACAGTTCCACCAACTGGGGACCAAGCATTCAAATATATGAGCCTATAGGTACCATTATCATTCAAACAACCACAGATGGTTATCAGTCAGATTGTTCTAGTAAATAAATAAGTGTAAAGGGCTCAGCCTGGTATTCAGCTATTCAAGGCCACCTAACATATATCCAACCAACCATTCCCTGCCATGAATCTCCCTACTCTCAGCAGATTCTTTTCTATCTGATGCTGGAGTATATGGTGGTTATTACCAATGTCAAGTGTGTATGTATACTATTCTCTTCCATAGAATGCAGCTTTGTCTCGCCTTTATATATCTGTCATATTGACATACTTCCATATTAATAAGTGTAAACACATTTGGATACATATGAATCTACCCATATATTTATATTTAGAAGCCACCCACATTTTACATGTGAAATATATAGAAAATATGAAGACATGTCTAGGTTTTCTACCAGACTTGCAGGTATATGACTCCCCATCTTACCCATGCCTGAGACATATGTCTCAATTCTATGCAAGATCCTTAGAAGCCTGGTTTTGCACTTTTCTACTTTCCCAAAACACTTGCCTCAGAGTTATGCAAATCTGTGATTCTTAGTCAACAGATGAAGGGCTCCATGAAAGAACCGAGAAGCCAGCACAAACGGTATTGTAGGAAGACAGGCTTCTCTGCACGAAACTGCTAAAAGCAGGCCAGCTGGTCCAAAGGAACCATGTCTGGTCTTTATTTTCCTGTGGACACAGAGACTGGGTTTTCAAATAACAACTTTGGGGTAGACATTAAGAAAAGACCAATTAGTGTGATGACCCAACCAACCGAGACTGCAGACTTGACAATTTGGGTTCTCTACCTAATTTAGCAGAGCAAGAGAAGGAAGTCATTCTACATTGGGAAATCTTGATTTTCCTTTGGTTTTGTTTATTTGTCAATTTATCTCACCTGACTGCTATTACTCCATTTATAAGATGAGGTATTTGGAATGAGGTTCTGTAGGTTGGATCATTAATCTACTCCATGTGTTGAATACTTGGCTCCCAGCCTGTGGTATTGTGTGAACCTCAAGGAGCTGGAGCTTAGTGGAAGGAAGTCAGATGCCCTTGGAAGGTGATATTGAGACCCCAGCCCCTTATCTCCCTCTGTGCTTCTACAATGCCAGGCAGTGAGCAAATCTCTTGTCACGTGTCCCACACCAATGTTCTGTCCCATCAAAGACCTTCAGCATAAGGAAGAAAAGGAGGGCTAAAGCCTCTGAAGCTGGGAACCAAATTAAACCTTTTCCTTAATGAGCTGATTCCCTCTGGTGTTTCCTTGCAGTAGCAGAAACCCAATCAACGCTATTCAATTATTCTCCGAGGTGCTTCTACTCTCTGAGTTAGGGTTGCTATTATTGTGAGTAGACACCATGACCAAGGAAGCTCTCATAAAAGAAAGCATTTAATTGAGGGCTTGCTTACAATTTTAGAGGGTTAGTTTGTGATCATCATGGCGGGAAGCAGACAGGCGTGGCACTGAAGCAGTAGCTGAGAGATTTACAACCTGATCAGCAGGCAGCAGACACACACAGAGAAACAGGCCTGGCATGGGCTTTTGAAACCTCAAAGCCCAGCCCCAGTGACATATCTCCTGCAAGGCCACACCTTCCTAATCCTTCCCAATCAGTTCCACTAACTGGAGACCAAGCATTCAAACTTGTGAGCCTATGAAGTTCATTATCATTCAAACCATCACATCTACCTCTAGAAGCCTATGCCTAGAAATACACCCCTTCCTCTATAGCCTGTTCCTTGATCGCTCTGGCTTTCACTCTAAGCATCATTTTATCATCCAATAACACACTCTGATAAGAGAAAAAGAAGGCAGGTAATTTATTTGTTGATTAGGGCCTCTTGTAAAAAACTCAGAGTTGTAATTTAAAAATTATTAAAATACGTTTCCATATATTTTCACTTGACCATAGCTCTGCCACTCTTCTTATAGTGAATGAGCTTTTACAGGAGTTGTATTTTAAACCAGTGCCCCTCCTTTGATTAAAAAAAAAAAAATCAAGAGCCAGGCAGTGGTGGCGCACACCTTTAATCCCAGCACTTGGGAGGCAGAGGCAGGTGGATCTTTGTGAGTTTGAGGCCAGCCTGGACTACAGAGTGAGTTCCAGGAAAGGCGCAAAGCTACACAGAGAAACCCTGTCTTGAAAAACAAACAAACAAACAAAAAACAAACAAACAAACAAACAAAAATCAGGAAACATTGAAGGGCTTGACATCCTACATTTTAGTTCATTTTTCTTGTTTTATAACTAAAATTAGAACATGGGAAAGGCACCTCAAGAAATTGAATGAGGAGAAGAATGTGGATTCTCCTGACCAAACATGAATCAAAACTTCATTTCAAATCATTAATACTAATAATTTAAAGGTAAAGGATGTTATTTACTGGGAAGAGAGAAAATGATGCCAAGGTCCTCAGTGGTGGAGGAGTTAGGAAGGTAATGATTGATTTGAGCGAAAATGACAGGTGAAAAGGTAACCATACAATTCCCTACCTGGTTGTTTTTACAGCACATGCTTGTTTTGAAATGTCCTTTGAGCTTAGGAAACAATACATTTAATCAGATGATCCTCATTCTTATCCCTACGGCTCCTAACCAATAAATTTATTTCAGTGGAAATGCTTGTGCAGCATGCTCAACCCCTGAGCATTTTGGAATGTCATTACACCCAACACAATAAAGGAGGTGACAGGAGATCAACTTGCTCTCACAGTTTTGTCCTCTGTCATCTAGGTAGGTGTGTGACAGAATGACTATTTATAGTACCTGCTTTGCATTTCTATTGACCAGGCTCTTGCCAGTCATTTCTGGGCCCCTGCTATAGTCTTGGCAGGTAGGTGTGAACACCCCTTTTCCTGACTGGCAGAGATTTAAGAAGGCTAAGCCACTTGTGGTTAACTCATGTGTTCACTAAAATTAGATTTCGCCAAGTCCTAATTCAGTTTTCTCGGGTCTGCAGAACAAAGAGGATATAAATGTTTAAGCAACTGACAGTCATTTAAAGGTAACTCTGACAGCCAATTCTTCCCATTCTAGGATAATGTTTCCCTGAGCAGCAATCTCTGGAGTGATGGGGCACAAGAACTACTGTGGGACCTTTGCCTACAGAAGGCAACCAAGAAAACTGCAGCTTTGGGGTGGACTCTCCATCTCTCTTGAGATCCTCATGAGGCAGGTATCCTGCCCTACATACAAAAGGGACAAGTGTTGAAAAAATGTCAAGAAGCATCAGAACAGAGCATCCCCCAGCCCCATCCCAGTTCATAACTGGCCCCTTCTCCTCCTTGTCTAAATGTACTTCCATACAACTGTTAGTTCTCCCCCCTCTCCTCCTCCCCTCTCCGCCAGGTTTAGATGTGCATTTCTGAAGACTCCCTTTCCATGTGATACCCTGCATTTGTTTTGCTTTTCTCTTCAAAAACTGTCTTTTGTTATAGAAGCATCATCATCCATGAGACATAAACCAGGAAAAGATTTTACTTTTTCCTCTCCTACAAAAGTGTGAAAGGCATACCTTCAAATGGATTAATCTTCATTTTGTCTCAGCTAAAGATAGAAGGGTGAGTCTAGGGAGACGGACTGATCTGTAATCATCCTCAGGAAGGTAGGCCTTTCTATAGTCAAGACATGTTTGAAGGACTACTGCTTTTATGATACACATTTCAAAAAGTTGAGTTCTGTAAATTTCCACAGCTGGTACATTTTCAGTTCCACTAAGTGATCAGGAACCCAGGTTATGGCTGCATTGTGGGTAGAACCATTGGACAAGCCACTAGTCCAGACTTTGAAGTTTGCAAATTGAATGGATTCATTTGATTCAGAGCTATTCCTTATACAATGTTGTGTTTCCCATGGTGATCTGTGGAAAAAGCTTTAAATTTAAGGGAAATCTAATTCTATTGTACACACATACACACACACACACACACACACCTTTTATTTTATATGATGAATGCAACTGCAATACTCATGTCTTTCCTACAACTCTGATAAGATGTTTGAATTATAATCAGTGATGGTTATTGTGTTTAGGTTACTCTACCTTAAGATACCTTGCATATTAAATATTTTAAGCTGAAGGAATCTGAGAGCACAGTGGAAGAAAAAAGAGTAATCTCACATTTTTTTTCTTTGTCCACTGAGTAGGTCACCAAATTGCCATTTGAAAGGTTACCTTCCCGAAGCTGAAGGGAATGCCATTCTTTCTGAAGACTCATAGAGAGAAGAATCTGAACAAATGACCTCGCTGCTTCTCCTAGCTTAGCACCATCAGATCCCATCTCCTTTATTTATCACATTTCTCTATCACTATCCCTTTCTTTATCAAGTAGGACATAAAAATTAGACAAGTTTACCTCTTTTTGGGGGGGTCTTCATTTTCTTATAAAGTCCCAGTGTCACATAACATTTATAGCAAATAAATTTGCTTGCCTCCTTCCTGATATTGACAGGAGCTTTAGCGATGAATCTATCATGTTTAAGGAAAAGACATATCTCTCTACCACAATGGTGAACATTTGTACAAAACTGAGACTTAATCTACTTTGTTGTGGTGATATAAGTTTTCCTCTGCAATAGTTAGAAGTGTGTTTCATATACTAAAAATTGTGGCAATTTTTCCCCAACAAGTTAAAGAAATATATGAAAGTTCAGAAATTGAAAGAAAAGTTAATGGGAATTTTTAAAATCAGTCATATCAGTAAATCATCGGAATTTTATAATCAAGAGAGGTATGATGTATGAGATACTAAGTCATGTTCCCAAGATTCTCTGTGCAAGACATTTCCATATGGTACCAGTCTGTAAAGTTTTATAACACATTCACAAATCATGGTGACAAGGAACACATGTTAAATTCTTAAGAGTCAATGTCATTTTCCCAATATAATTTTATTTCCTTATGCTTTGAAACTTAAAAAAACCACATTGCTTCTTAAAAAACCACAGCTAACTCCATAATCAACAAACACATGAACAAATTACATGTCTCTCATGTATTTAAGGTGTGTCTTGATATTATTAAACATAAAGCAAGGCCTACACTCTGAATATATTCTATCATTTTATTTCTTTTGTGGCACTTACCATAGTCTGTGTAGTTTGCATATGTGTTTGTTATTTTTCCTTTGACTCTCATCTACAAAGAAAGTTGATTTCATCTTATCCCAATCAGAATGGCTAAGACCAAAAAAGCAAGTGACACCAAGGCCCAACAAATACATCTATAACACAACTCCCACACTGAAGGCTCAGAGATATTGAGGAAGAGTGGGTGGAAAGACTGTAATAGCCAGAAGAACAGGGAGTTTGCTGTCAGAGGTATCTCCTAGCAATGTTAGAAGCCACACCCACAGTCTCACCAATATCACTGCCCAAATGTGAGCTGAACACGGACCACAATAGACATGCCAGTGTGGATGGGGGAAGGGCCAGAAAGCCTCAACCTTACACAAGAACTACAGGCAACTAAGGAATGTTGAGAGCAGAAGAAATGGTTTTCCCCAAGGAAGAGTACACCAGTTGGTTACCCAATACCAAATAGCCAACCCTGAAAACTTACATACAAGTGACAGTGTGCAAACTGTGCAGGTTGTATTTGTACATTTGGAAATATTTATGTGTATACATTAACAAATATGTATGTAAGGGCAATTAATTAAAGAAAGAAGGCATGAATTTGAAAGAGAGGAAGGGTATATGGGAGGTTTTGGAGGGATGAAAGGAAGGAGGAAATGATGTAATTATATGTTACAGCTGAAGTGCTTGAACACCTCTTGGGGGAGGGGGAGAGAAGGCTCAGAGTCAATGATGCAGATACTGGGAGTCAGGTGAGGAGCAACAAAACTCTGTGCCTTTTTCCCCCTCCCCCAAGAGGTGTTCAGGTGGTTTGGTTCAAACAACGGTGGTTCAGTCCGTAACAATTATATTATAATATAAGATAAAATAATTTAAAAATAAAATAAAAAGCAAATGGCAACGAATTCTGAGAATGTGGGAAGAGAATATGGGGAAAGGGGCACACTTATTCACTGATGGTGGGAGGACAAATTGGTACAGCCACTATGGAAATCGGCATGGAGGGTCCAGCAATACCACTCCTAGGCATATATCCAAAGGACTCCATCATATCCTACTACAGAGATATGTGCTCATCTGTGTTCACTGCTGCTCTATTCACAATAGCCAGGAAATAGAGACAGCCTAGATGTCCATCAATGGATGGATGAGCAATGAAAATGTGGCTCACACACAATGGACTCTTATCAAGCTGTAAAGAATGAAATTTGAAGGTAAATGGAAGGAATTGGAAATAATCATTGTGAGTAGGTAATCAATATCCAGAAAGATGAACATTACATGTTCTCTCTTATGTGGATGCTAGCTTTGAATCTCTAGATAAATGTGAAACAACAAGATATTTGATATCTCTATTTTCTCATTATAGCTTCAGAAAACCCATATTAGAAGAGACCTACCAGATTATCACACCTCCCAAAAGTCCAGGCACTGCTTTATAAATCTGGCTTTTATACTAAAAAACATTTATCCCTGAGGGACATTCAATAGATGGTCAAGAGTATTCAAAGTAATGGAATAATTTTTGAGTATCAATTTTATTTAAAGACTTCAGCGAAAAGAATAAATCCAATAAGCACATGAAAAATTTGTAGGAGGTGCATGACAAACTTTATGATTTGTCTTAATTACATTTGGGAGAAATAAAATATTTCTATTTTTGAAATATAAATTGTTCTTAACAGACATAAGACATGAGATTCTGCATATTTATAGGGCAGCATATGATATTTTCATATATGCATTTATAATATTTACTTTTTTATTCTTTTACAACTTAACATACACATCTAAAAAGCACTTTATTTTTATCTAAAATTTCCGATTTCTCTTTCTTCCAAGTGACACATGCAGCTGTGGAAATGGGAGACTTGGCATCTTCCACATGGCATTCTGCCTGTTTGATCACTCCTTCTGTGATCCACCATGAGAACAAATATGACCTGAGTGTCACACTTATGCAAAGAGGTTGATGAAATAGGAGAAATCTGAGTCTAGCTGAAAGCCTGGCATTGCACCACACAGATCCAAAGCAGGGAAATCCCCCCACTGATTGCTTTAGTCACTCAGACTTTGATTTGGGTTGTTATGCATCCAGCACCAACTAATACAGAAACTGGTATCCGAAAGTAGAAAGCTTCTGTAATAGGCATTTAATGAGCAGCACTGACCCCGAGATCAGCAGGCAATAAGGAAGCCTCGGAGAAGAAAGAAAAAAAACAAACAAACAGTGATCTCCTCATGTAATGGACAAGCCATTTGCCAATACTGTCCTCTGTGGGTACTCAGAATACAGAAAGTATCAATAATAAATTGTGTTTGACAAGAAGCCTCTGAGGCAAAATGTTGATAGAATGAGCTGCTCCTTCTGTGTACTCTTAGAAGAACAAGAGCATTAAAAATGGCAGTGTGCAAGAGGAAGAAAGCCCAAAGCTGAGCAACCTGTGGGCTGGATGAATGAAACTGTTGAGTATCTAGTGAAAAACTATCACCAGTGAAGGACGGCCTCGGATGCTTCATCCAGGGCTATCATTACAACACAACCTCAAGCCAAACCCTACAGCAAGAGCTGAGTCGCTATACTCTGTGAGAATCTGAATGGCCCAAGTGGGGAATTTTAGCTGGAGAAGCTTCTGCAATCACTGTGAGTTTGGGTGCTGGGAGACCATTCAACTCTGAGCACTTCTCTCAGTCCTTGGAGCACCATGTCTAGAAAAATGGTGGGCAGGACTTAGGCACACGGAATTGTCCAGAATGAAGTCCATAGAAAGCTTTCAAAATTTTTGAGATAATTGTACTGGGAAAAACACTGACAGTCTTATTTGAGGGAGCTTTAAGGACTACTAACAGTTTTCAGGAAGGTAGACAGCAATGTTCATCTTCCTGGAAGGAGATGCTCTTCAGGGCCCTCTTCATAGCCCTCTCCAGGTGGCTATGAAGAATGACAGAGAAGGAAGTGTGTCCTGGTGGTATGGAAAGGAACGATAAGAACAATGTGCTAGAGGGTGCTCCCAGAGAACGCAACTGGGCTCAACCGAAGAACATCCCCTCACCTGTGACCTGGCATCATTTGCAGCATGGGGCTGCTGACTTGCTGTGAACAAGTGACTGCTGTGTGCTTCCCATCCTTGAACTCCCTAAATAGCACTGCCTTCTGAACTTGACTTCTGCTTCTTCTGTAATTTTGTCAGGCTGGCAATGGGGCTAGGTGCATGGAAGATGGGAAGGCAGCATATCAGTTTTGTTGATAAGCTTCCTTATCAGAAGGAAGCCTGCAGGTGACTCTTCTTCTCATCTCCATTCTTCACTGTCTCTGTCATCAGAATATGTAGTTTGTTGGCCCTGTGCTAGCTTAGCGGCATTCAATGGAAGGAGGTTGGAGGTGATGGCTGCTTTAGGAGATATTCCCTGCTTGCTCTGGCTCCTCTTGTGTGCCTCTGATCACCCATGATGAAAAAAGGCTCCAGGTCACCACTTGTCCAAGGAGAGTGAAGAGACTTGTGGGATAAACCAGGACCCACAAGGTTCAGAAAGTCTCAAGAGATCTCACAGGCATTAATCACTATCTAAAGAAGGACCCTAGACTGACTCCAGGAAACCTGGCTGCTGAATCCTCTACTTATTAGATCTGGGGAATGTCGCACTGTTTGCCTGGTACCCAATTTCCTTCTTTATAAATTGTAGCTTGTCCTCAACCTGTTAGGATTCCTGGGATTAATGAGAATAAAGGAAAGAAAGACAAGGGAAAAGAAAACCATTTTAAGATGGTACCGTGCCATAGAGCAGGGGGCACCATTGTTACTATAGGCTTGCGTTAGACTTCCTGCAATATTTATGTCAGTTATTCAGGGACACGGCACATTGCCATTCCAGGTGGGCAGTTAGACCCTCAGCTCTGCAGGGTTCCTGTCTCCAGCACTCCTTCTGGAAGTCATACGCCACTGCTCTCTCGGGTTTGGTTCTTGTATCATTTTATCCATCCCTGTTTCTTAAGGCTCAGCTGAACTCAGCAAATTGAATTTTCTTAGAGAAGATGTAGCTGATGGTATGTTTGCATTCTTAACTGAAAATTTCATGATCAAACCCAATGGTGAATATCTGAGAGGCAGGTACAATTCTCTTCAATGTTCTCTTCAGAGAAGATGCTATCCACAAGCAGGGATGTTCTTCATGTGTGTAGAGGGAGGAGGTACACATGTCCAGTGGGAGAACGAAAGAGCATCAAGCTGAAGAACAAGTCTGATGTTCTGACTACAGACAAGGAATGTCAAAGTTTTTACAGGGTAAGAAATAAGAGTTTTAAACTTATTAAGTTATTATCTGTTCTGAAAAAATGGCCTCTGTGTGCTCTCAGCCGTGACAAAATCTTGCAGAATCAAAATTAACCTTTGATTTAAAGGTCACCAATAGCTTTTTTAATTTGCAAAAAAACACAGGGAGGTTTGATAATCTGTCTTCACTGAGCATGGCCAGGAGATGAAATTCTTCTGAATTTAGAAGACGCTTTCTAAAAACACAAGCTATGGTTCAAGAGTAGACAAACCTATTATATCTTCAAAGAAATTCTTCCAGGAAGTATTCTCTAAAATGAAGATAATCTAAAAAATATAATTTGAGATGGAAGTTTGAATTGACCAAAACTCCTTGAAAACTCAAAAGGTGCCCAAGCAAATCTCATGGAGATAGGGTTGATAAATGTCTTTGGTAGTTTAAAAACATTTCTATCTGAGCCTACCATTGTGTTTTCTTTTTCCAGGCTCCCTGGACACATCACCTAAACTTTCTCTCTACTTAAATATGGGTTTATTTTGAACCATAAGAAACTTTGAACAGTTTATCCTATAACTAAAGTTACTGGATAGAGATACAGGCTACTAGTGAGAGTGGAATTAACCATGCGGATGTCTCAGTCAGAAGTTATCAGTTCTTAGACCTGGGGAATGCCACACTGTTTCCATGGTACCCAATTTCTCACCCATTGTCTCAAAACATAAGGTCTTTAGTTCAAGAAAGCTAGGGGGAGGTGGCAGCATGGTTACACAGGAAGCCAGCACTCAGGAGGCTGAGGCAGAGGGATTCCCAGCCTGGGAAGAGAAGAGTGAAGAGAGAGGGTGAGAGAGGGTCGTGGCATATGGATAGGAAGAGAGGGCAGCAGAAGAAAAGCGTCAACTAACATTTGAAAATGAGAGGAGGAAAATGGGGGGACTAACAACAGATTGAGTGGAGTGGAAGTAAGAAGTAAATGTCTAGCAAGAGGTGGGCCAACCAGGTGTAGCCAGTTTTTCATATAGATCCAATGATGGGGAAGCTCCGGAAAACAAGGCTTTGAGATGGTGAGAGGAAGCTCAAAGGAAGAATAGCCACCTTTGGTGATGCCTTGCAAATGTCTCACCCCTGAACCACACCCTTCTCATAGGAACCCGGAAGTACGCTCGCTCCAGACAACAAACAAGGCAGGGCCTGCTCACTGAAGCTGGGCTCCACGCAGGAAGGAAACAAAGTTCCGTACATCGAACAGTGGGCTTTGTAGGCAATTTCCTTACTCTTGCTTCCGGAATTCTGGAGGCAGCTTGGTGGCGCCACTCCCCGTTTAGCCAAATAGAATGAATGACTGTTCTTTGGCTAAGGAGACCATGTGACACAGTTCCAGTTCTCATAACTTAGCTAAAGAGACCGTTGTTTGGATAAAAAAGCTGTGTGATAATGTTCCAGTTTCTGGTTGAGTGGATACAGTCCCACTTCCTCCTTTAGTGTGGTTACTTAAGGAATAAAATCATTTGTATAGTGGTTTTTGGATGCACGACTTGTTCCGTTTTGCCCTCACAGTATTGATGGTCTGAGATGGTCTGGGAAAGGAAATAAGATGAATACATTTATTGAAAAAAAAAAAGCAATATAAAACCTACACCTTTGAAAGTGTTAATTATTGATGAAATGGCTGAACAGGGGGTTCTAATTAGGCCCTGGAGATGGAGATGAAGATCAAGACTGGAAGGTACAAAAAACAAAACAAAACAAAAAAGAACCCCACAAATGAGTTTGGGAACATTTGCTGCTTATTTTGTAGTGAAGATATTAATGCTTTTATAGTTATAAAATGCAAATTTGAAAACTAAGAATCAAGAAAAAGGATACAATTTCACGTTATGAGTTAATCACTAGAAGATTATAAAAATAAGAAAGTGTTACAGAAATTACATAGATATATAACTTAGGATAGGTATAAAGGTTTAAAATAGATTATAGTATTGCTCATTATAAGTTAAGAATTAGCCTTTTAGATTCTGTCTGGCCATGGTGACCATGAGGAAATATTAAAGGCCTCTCCCCCCTTTCCTGCCTCCCCGCCTAGTTAAACTTTGTCTACTTGTTCCAGGAACTGTGATCATTGAATTTTATGATTATGGCTTTGTAAGGATGTTTTGATTCATGTTGGGAAAATTGTTATGTATTCGATACCTTTTGAAATGCAAATATAGACTGATATAATCATTGTTGTAAGATATAAAAAATAAACCCTGTGGCCCTGGGAAGAGACAGGAAAAAATGATATACAGAAAAGAGATATACATACACTGCCTTCCGAGCGGCAGTAGAAAATAAAATATTCCTAGAGGCTCAGAAAAAGGTTACATGCTGTCTGGTGTAACTTCTTCATATCACCTGTGATATCCACCCTTCTCAAGTCCTGATCTCTGGAGCTGGTCTCCAGCAGCTGCTATGTGGATGATGCCTCCCTTGGGCACACTAACAGTTGCCATAGTCTTCTGACAGGGAAGCTTAACAGTTAGCACTAATAGCCCCTCACAACATTACCGTACCTTTTTAAAGGGCTATGCACACTGTAATAGATTTATGTATATTCATTCTTTTCTAAATCTGTTTACTTTATCTATGAGGCAAGAGCTTGCTAGGTAGCCCAGGCTAGCCTCATATTCATGACTCTTCTACCTCTGCCTCCCGCTGTCAAGGATAACTGTCAGGCAAGGTCACTCACTGGACACTACTGTCTGAAAGAGATGGACATAACAGGAAAGACAATGGGCCTCTTTGAAGATCAGAGAACTTGGGATGTACATGCCACTGTCACCAGAGGGGAGGAGGAAGGTGGTGTAACCATGAAGAAAAAGTGGATTCTAGAAAGAAGAAAGGATTGACAGATGAGAATCAACAAAATCAGTCAGACTTTTAAAAACTAAGAGGTGTATGAAGTTGGGAGCTTTTGTTGTTTTGCCATTCTGAGACAGCGTTTCGTGTAGCCCAGGCTGGTCTCAGCTTTGCTATGTAGCCAAGGCTGGACTCTAATTCCTGATCTTTATGCTCCAGCCTCCCAAGTGCTGGGATTAAAGGTGTGAGTTACCATAGTATATGGGAGTTGGAGGCTTTTGTGCCACTGATCTAGGAACTGTAGGATAGGCAGGTCCTGGAGGGAGAGGGTCGGAAGCCTAGATCCTAAACTAAGGTGTCCTTTAGGGCAAGGAAGAAGAAGCCTGGGGAGTGGCAGGGTGAAGATGACCCTTGAGGGACAGAGAAGGCCCTCTTAGGGAAAGAACAAAAATTTCTTTCATGGTTTTATGCATCTTTATTTTACAATACAATTATTTTTAAGTACATTAATGTCAGACATGGTGAGGACACCTATAATCCCAGTGCCTGGAAAGTGGAGATAGTGCGTATGTGGAGATCCTTGATTCTATAAGCCCTTCTATTCTTCATAATGTGATTTAAAAGCACATTCAGACATGTACTGGCTGGTTTAATGTCAGTTTGACACAAGCCAAAGTCATTTGGGAACAGAGTCTCACTTCAGAAATCACCTTCCTGGGACTGGCCTGCAAGCCTGTCTTCAGGGTATTATCTTGATTAGTGATGGATGTGGGGGGGTCCCGTTCACCATAGCAGATGCCATGCTGAGGCAGGTGGACCTAGGTGGTATAAAAGACAACAGGCTGAACAAGCTAGGGGAGCAAGTCAATAACTGGTGTTCCCCCATGGCTTCTGCTTCAGTTCCTGTCTTTAGGTTCCTGCCTTGATTTTCCTGGACGATAGATGGTAAGTCGTAAGATGAAATGAACTCTTTCCTAGGCCTGTCAGGAATTCACCATGACATAGTTCACACACTGAGGAAGTCCACTCTAATTTAGGCCATTTGTCAGAATAACTGTTGTTCGAATCTTAGATGGTCTTTTAATAAAAAAATCATGAGCCAACTATTGGGGTGAAAGCTGAAAGATCAGAGAAGCAGAGAAGCTACAGCCAACCTCACCTTGCCAACTCCTGAGCCGATCCTGTTTCCTCAAACTGAAAGCCTCTGAGTCCTCACCCAAAAGGATAAACTGCTGCTGCCATTAGTCCTTTCCTCTACGAAATCCTCAGTCTCAAGAGCCAGAGTTCCTGCTTCCTCACATCTTATATACCTTTCTGTGCCCTGCCATATTGCGTCCTGGGATTAAAGGCATGTGTGCTTCCTAGTACTGGGATTAAAGGTGTGTGCCATCACCGCCTGACTCTGTTTCCAGTGTGACTTAGAAGGCATACTCATTTCCTTTGTTTCCTGTTTGCTGAAATAATTACATCTCTGATCAGAAGATTAAAAAAAAAAAGCCATGAACCCAGGAGTCTGGAGGAGGTGTGTTGTGATTTATGGAGGTCAGGCTGAGGCTCTAGGGCAGTGTTTCTCAACCTGTGGGTTACGACCCTTGTGTGTGTGTGTGTGGGGGGGTGTCAAAGGACCCTTTCACAGGGGTCACCTATGACCATTGGAAAACATAGATATTTACATTATGATTCATAACAGTAGCAAAATTACAGTTATGAAGTAGTAATGAAAATAACTTTATGGTTGAGGGTCACCACACATGAGGAACTGTGTTAAAGGGTTGCAGCATTAGGCAGGTTGAGAACCACCACTCTAAGAGGTGGTGGTGGGAGCAGCGTCAGTTCTTGAAGAATAAAGATGCCCCTTGGAGGTATGAGATCTTGAGGTAGTCCCTGAATATTAAGCTTGGTTCTTAGACTAAGATAGTTTCCATTCTTCTCCCCAAATCACCATGACGATCATCATGGAGCATTTACAAGCAGAATGTGCTATCCAACTCCCATACAAAGAACAGTCATGGTCAAAGAAAATGTTTTGAAGAGCAAATAGCGGAGGAGAAACTCAGGGAGAGATTATGACAGGAGAATCCTATCCTGCAAGTATCAGGAGCAGTGATATTTTTCCAAAGGCTACAAAATCGGGGCTGTTATTCTTAAATAGTGGCTGGTGTGCATCTAAATGATCCTAAGTGAGGCCACAATGGTTTTCACCATCCCTAAACCTCTCTTTTTAAATCACAGGTTTGCTGAATGAGCAGTCGGAGCTATACCTCTTGGTCTAGTTGGCTTCTTTCAAATTACCTGGCATCTGCATTCATTTAAAAAGGAAACATCATTGGGAATGGCTATTAATAGAGAAAATAACATTACCTTTAAATTGTGGCCCCAGAGAGCTGGGCAATGAAATCTTTTATAGGTGTTCATTCATTTTTCATTTTATACAACACTGGTGAGGGCCTTAGAGCATATAAAGATAGAGCAGACTCTTCTTGCCTGGTTTGAAAAGGCTGGGGCACTCCACCGAGCACACATCCACTTTAGCTGTTCCCTTCATCTTTCCTTCTTTCATCCTTTCTTCTCTCTGACTTGAGGACATTACGGCAAGGCAGAAAGAGCAGCAGACGGAATCAGTGACGATTTAGCCTCTCAACTAATTCTACCTTTTATTAGCTGTGCGACCTTGTGCAAGTCACCTCGCCTCTCTGAAGCTGAGTCTCTTCATGTGTAACATGAAAGTAATGTTTGCCCTCTCTTTGGCTCTAAGTGGGGAGATGAAAGTGCTTTATAAGCTTCACTGTTAAATAAATTTATAACATTCTAAAAACTCGAAGGACAGAGGCTGACACTGGACTTGTTAATAGAATTTAAGAAAGTTTGAAAGCATTTCCAATGGGCTCTTCTTCCAAGTACATTGCAGTCCTTGCCACATCTCAGCCCACACACTCTCCTTAGAAGACTTAGAAGGGCTACAAGTAGAAACAACATACTTTCCAAGGATACTCTTTGCCCCATGTCCTTATAAAACACAAATGAGAAAGATCTTCAGCAAGGGAAGACTCATGGACTAAAAGTTATAATCATTGTTGATTTTTAGCAATTATTCTACCGGGGAACTGGTACCATATGGGGCTTTATTATCCCTCTGGCTGCCAATGACCTTGCACCCATATTCTTGTAGCGTGACTTAAACGCATATCCACAAAAGGGGAATAGATTTCGTTTTGAGCCACAAGGAGACTTCCCTTGACTTCCTATGATGGAGAATCTTGACTATCAGTCTGACTGGCTTGAATAAAGTGCACCTTGGAGCTTAGTAAAGTGCGCCTCAGGGTGTTTCCAGAGACAATTTGATAATGAGGGCTTTGGCCTAGTGAATGAATTCCTTGATGGATTCAATGTGTGATGGTACAATTAAGAGATATGAAAGGTGGGGATGGGGTCTAGCTGGAGGCAATAGGCTGTTCTTGGGGCTGTATCTTGCCATTCCCCCTTCCTATAGTCTGTTTGCTCCCTGGGCCACCATGAGGTGAACAATTTCCTTTTCCTCATACTCCCACCATCATGATGCACTGCCTGTGTATTCCTCAGAAACACAGAGCCAAGTAGCCATGAATGGAGCCCTCGGAACTATGAGCTAAAATATTTCTCCCCCACCCACTTCTAAGTCATGTGTGTATGTGTGTATATTGCCCATGGGTACATATTTGCATGTGTGCTGATGCATGTGTGTGCTCATGAGTGTAGAGTTAAAAAGCTGATGTCTAGTGTCTTCCTTAGTTGTTCTCCACCTCATGTATTGAGGCAAGGTCTCTCATGTGAGCTCAGTGCTCACTGGTTTGTCTAGTATAGCCAGCCAGCATGCTCCATGGTTCTGTCTCCATCTCCTGAATGCAGGGACTCTACGCCACCATGCCTACTCAGCGTTTATAAAGGTGCATATTTATACAGATCCAAACTCTGTTTCTCATGCTTGTGGAACAAGTGTTGAACCCACTGAGCCATCTCCCAGACACTCAAAGTATTTTAGCTAGTGATGCAAAGTCCAAGCCATCTAGTTACTGTGATAACATTGTCTTTAGTAGGACTTTGATTTTCCTTTGTTTTGTTTTGTCTTGTTCTTCTAGTGTTGCTGGTGAAACCTATGACCTCAAACAGGATAAGCTGATCAATATCCTTAGGCCTTCAGAAGAACATAACAAGAAATATCCACTCTTTTATCCTGTCTCCCCATAAGAGCTATTGACTATTCAGGATCCAGAATGTTTTGGGATCCAGAGATTTGGGTTCCTTTCTATATTGGTTACTTTTCTTGCTGTTATGATCACAC
This sequence comes from Onychomys torridus, assembly GCF_903995425.1. NCBI lineage: Eukaryota > Metazoa > Chordata > Mammalia > Rodentia > Cricetidae > Onychomys > Onychomys torridus. The sequence continues at coordinate 79,161,199 of NC_050447.1, read as the reverse complement.
AGACCACAAATGTGATAAAAGGAATATAAGGAAGCATACAGCTTTATTTTGGCTCACAGTTTGAGGGGAAACAGTCACCAGAGATGGGAAGGCATGGCAGCAGAAGCAGGAACCAGCCAGCCTCATGTGTCCACACCTTGGAGGCTGAGTGATGGATGCTGGGGCTCTGACTGTTTTCATTTTCTTTTCATTATTATCAGTCTAGAACTTCAGTCCATAGGATGGTATCACTTACACCCAGAGAGATGTCTTTACTTAGTTTTCTCTGGAAGTGTCCTAAAGTCAGAGGTATGCCTCCTGTGTGATTACAAATCCAGTCAAGTTGACAATGAACCATTATGTTCTTCCCAATTACCCCCCATACCTTCATTATTTTAAATCTGTATTAACAGTTTCTTCTTTCTCTGATCTCTGTTGCACCTAGGAGAGCTTCGCACACACTGGAGGCATTCATTACATTTGTACTGATTATTTAGGAATCTTTTCTTGTATAAAAAAATATTATGAGAACTCAAGTTCCTAGGGAAAATGTTGGCATAGGTGTGGGTATGTCATCTGCCTATAAATAGAAGTCGTACATGTTGATATGAATTATATTTTAACATGCCTAAATTACCTCCAACATGTTCCTTTTTTGCAGATCATTTGAGAATTGACCATTTCTAATATTGTAGAGAGAGTCTGTGTCCAGCTAAGCTGCTGCTCAGTAAATTCCCACAGCTTAGTCATAGGAATAAGAGTCCTTTGGAATGATGAGAGCTTTTCTAGCCCTGATTTTGCCATGGCTTCCAGGTATCTGTGAATAACTTGCTTTATCTCCCCAATCTTCATTTTAGCTTTGTATCTAAAAGTGAAATCAGTCGATTCATAGGACTCTACTTAGCTCTGACATTGAACTTGTGGTGGTGGTTGTGGTGGGTTCCTCAGAATTCATTCTAGATTTGATAGATCAAATCCTTGGCTTGGGGGAGGTGGACATGATAATAATAAATTGCATATATGTATGAAATTCTCAAAAAATAAATTACAGGCCAGGCAGTGGTGGTGCATGCCTTTAATCCTAGAACTTGGGAAGCAGAGCCAGGTGGATCTCTGTGAATTCGAGGCCAGCCTGGTCTACAGAGCAAGATCCAGGACAGGCACCAAAACTACACAGAGAAATCCTGCCTTAAAAACAAACAAGCAAGCAAAACAGTTACAAAATCAAGCAATACATTCCCTGCAGTTCTGATCTTTAATAACTCTAGATGTAGCAGGGTCTTGCAAACAAATGTTTTTCCTTATAGTTTGTGCTCCAGGAAAATACTCTGATGCCTTTGAGTCATGGACAGGTTTGCTACCTTCTGGGGGAAAGTCTACATGTCAGAGATTTCTCTGAAGATGTTCTCTTGGTCACACAATTGTGCTCTGACACACTCTCTCCCCTTTTCAGGTCTCCCAGTCATGTTGTCCCCAGTGGCAATCTCTCTTACTCTTTTTACTTTGACTTATCATCACTCTTGATGACGCTCCTCTCTAGATTTTAAAAGGAAGCCTTTGCTTCACTATTAAGAGCGACATTGTGTTGTCTTTGATACAAATCCCTCTCTACCCCTTCTAATGTCTCTTTCACAGCATGACCTCATCACGGCCTCCGTAGTTGGGAGTGTCTCTCTCTTAATAAGGCTCATTTTGGAGGGTGACTGGTCTCAGCTCCTTCTCCATGAGCCAACCGACCCTGCCTCATTTTTCTTTTGGATATAACAAAGGGACTTTGCCACGAGAGTGGTACAATCACCACAGTCCCATTGTCATTTCCTACAGATAATGCATGTCACTGGAGTTTGCTGTCATGTTCTAAAGTAGAGAGAAAACAGAAAGAATGACAAGTCCTTGCTTCAAGAACCCTGACACTGTGCAAAGGTGTCTTGTTTGGTGGCACTGTAGGGGCTTTGACTCTCTTAGTCTCAAGTTTATTCAACGAGCTCTCACAGGTAGTTTGGAAAAGTTGACTTTCACGTTTCCTTGGCCCAACAGCATCTGACCTAGGAAGTCCCTTCCATCCCTGAAAGTCATTTAAGCCATTCTCTTTGGGTTCTGTTTTACTCATACAAGGGAGTCTAAGATACATTGACCTGTGCTTTTTAAATCAGAGCTGAGAAGTGAGTATTATTATTATTTTTTACCTTTTACTTGCAGAGGAACTTCTGGTGTTTCTAATTTAATTTCAGGGTAGAAAGTAAAAATTGGAAGAAACGGGTGCTGGGACAGCAGGTTGACATCTTAATTTCAGATACTTGCTTTTTATAAAATGTGTACTGCTGCCAGCCTGCCAGCGAGCCAGCCAAGCATTTCCCTGAAACTAGATCTCACTTCCAGTCTGAGAGGAGCATGGGGAGCCAGACACGAAGAGCTAGGATGCCGTAAAATCAGCTGGCAGAAAAACGTTTGAGGGGCCAGTTTCTCCTGATAAAAACAGTCTCTGCCTCTGTTTTCTAAGATGTTTCTAAATTGAAAATGTACATTTTCCAAGCAAGGAGTCCGGAACTGGAGTTCCACTTCCTGACCATCAAAATCAGTGTGCATCTGCTCTGGGAACCCCTGACCTAGGGGGAGGTGTGCTGTCTGCTGTGGGATTTGAGGAATGAGTCAAACTCTCACGTTAACTGCCAAGTGGAAGAAAACAACACAGTTACACCAAAAGTCACATAAATGAGTCAAAAGGTTTCCTTGTTTACATTCTGGCTACCATGGGATAGCTCCTCTCAACCTATAAAGTGGGAGAGAGACATAGTGAAGCCCGGGTTTATGTTATGGCAGGAATTGTAATACATGAGGTATTTAATATAGTATCAGCCATAGTACTGACAATAAAAATTTATATTTGTGTATATTTTCTTTAAAATGGTTCATGCAGCAGTTAGCATATAGTAGCAGGCAGGTTCAATTTTTATAAACTTCCTACGTGTGATTTTACTTGATCCTCAGGAATGCTTTGTAGTAGAGCTCATTTGTTGAAGAGAAAGCTGAGGTGTAGAGAGGCCAGCTATCTGCTCAAACTGACAAAGAAAGGAGGCTTTGAAGTCTGCCATGAGTAACTCAGAAGCCCTTAAACTCCACGTGATACTTCAATCTGTCAACAGCATCTTCATTTTCAAGGCAAGAAGACTGAGATTTGGAAAGTGTTGACTTTGCTCTGAAGCTGTATCTTAGGGGTTTCAGACACTAATGTCAAACCCAGTCCTTCTACACACGCCTTTACACCTCTACTGATAATAAAACCTTCACTAGGCCATGTGCTTAATAAAGAAATGCCTCAAATGTAAGAGCTAGTTATTTCAATCTTTTTATCGGGGATCGGGGAAGGCAGGAAGCACAAACGGAGTCAACACAATGCCTCTTCCATTGGGTAGAGGAATTAACCCACGTTTAACCTCCACCAGTCAAGTTCATTGTCTTTCTTTTCAGTGCTTCAAACATTGTTCATGTATTTTAGAGGCTGATTGACATCCAATTCTAGGCTTGGTCCAGATGGCTGAACAAATAACCCAGGTGGGAATGCAGCTGCACCTCTTCCCAGAGGCAGAGCGAAGGTTCTTTTTGTTTCTCAAGTTATATTTCCGCCCTCAATCGGCAGTGGTCCTATAGAAAAAAATAGCTGCCTGAGACTAACGTGAAACTTACAACATGTGAGCAGGCTCCCAATGTGAGCCATGGTTTCCCACCATTACCTCTGATTGCCTGTGGTGACTGATAACAGCCTTGCAGAAGTGAGCAGGCTGCTGGTTTGGAGTGCACCCAGCAAGCTAAGAATGTGGTGCTAACTGGTCTCCCTTGATCTGAGGGAAATAATTGTTATCTATTTGCAAAATTACATACCCTTGTTTTCCTAATACAGTATTTTATAGAATTTCACCAGGATTCTTCTGTGAAGAGGGAACTGTATCCAGGCTGTAAGCAGTCTTTGGATGTTACACACAGATAGACCTTGCTTTGGATGCCACAGCTGCCTTTGGCAAACAGCATAGCATCGGGGACATAACTCATCATTCTAGCCTCAGTTTCCTAATCTTGAAGATATGTAGCTGTCTTTAGGGATGAGATCATCTACATAGCGCTGAGCAAACACTCAGTAAATGGCAGCTATAGTTAAAACTACTGGGACACAAATTATTTACCAATCCATTCCTCTCTCTCATGCTGTTTTTCTACTACATTTAATTGTCTGTGTATCTAGATAATACGTGTGGGAAAATTGTTTTTTAATTCATTGACATCAGCTATCAAAGTGACATCACAATTTTAAAGGGAAAGCAGGTAAAGGCATATAGCCTTTCAAACTGAGCCTTTTCAATTCAAATAGAATATCTTCCCCAGGATTACTGGGCTTTAATTGATAAAATCTGTAGGTACTTATGTCACACAGTGTGAAGAATAATACAGTGTCACAATCAAGCCAATTGACAGGCTTATCACTTCCCACACATCTAAAATCTGCTTCCTTAGCAATTTTTTAAGCACACAGTGCATTCACTATAGCTACGATGCTCTGCAATGTGTCTCCCAGACTCAGTCCTACTGTCTAGCTAAGACTGTACTTTGAGCTCATCCTATTTCCCTGATCACCCTGACCTGCTACTCTTGATAACCTTCCTACATTTTGATAAAGATTCCACACAGTAAGATAACATTTCTGTGCCTGCCTTGTTTCATGTAACATAATGTCCTCCAGCTCCATCCATTAAATCACAAATGATGGGGGCTTCCTTCTTCTTAAAAGCTGAATAGTATTCCAGTCTGTACCTCTGTGTGTGTGTGTATGTATAATGTGAAATATATGCATTACATGATATGTAAGAGACTAATATGTATATAATATATTTTATCTAAAGCATAGAAATGGATTCAGACTTAATCTGATAGCAAGGCAAAGAAGACAACAGAGAAGTAAAATCTGGTTAGTCTGGATCACATCTTTGTGACAACACCAAAAGCACAGAAGAAAAAGTAAATAATTGGATTTCAACAAAATTAAAAACCTTTGTGCTGCAAATCAGTTCATTGACAAAGCAAAAAAGTAAACTCCAAGAATGAGTGAATATTTGAAAATCATATACTTAAGAAGGCAGATTTGCCTACAATATGCAAAACATTCTTACACTTCAATAGTAAGATGATAAATAATCCAAGTATAAAAACAAGCCAGAGATCTAAGGAGATACTTCTCCAAAGATACAAAAGTAGCCAATAAGCACATGAAAAGGGTGTCACCACACACTAATTAAAACTGCAATGTGATAATGCTTCACAAACACTCTGGAATGAGGACAAATGCTCACCCATATTGGTAAGGGGCAGAGAAATCACTGTCACCAACTGTGGTAGGTCTGTGAAATGTGGCAGCCACTTTAGAATCACCTCAGCAACTACTCAAAATCCTGAGCTTAGAGTGCCCGTGTGATGAAGAGTCCACTCACAGGTATGTACTTGAAAGAAATGGAAGGCAGATCCTCTTAGGGGCATGCACATAAATATTCACAACATCGTGATAGTCAAACTATGGAAAGATGCAAATTTCCATGAACTAATATGCAAATACATAAGATATGGTGCACCCTCACCAGTGGGATATTATTTGACACCAAAGAATAAATGTACCTTCTACATTGTGAATGGATTTGAAAACATTACACTGAGTGAAAGAAACTAGTAAAATATCTTATGTCATATGATATAATTTATACGAAATGGGCAGAATAAAATAATTCATAGAAACAAAAGCTAGGGTGGGAGGTAGGGTAACCATGGGAGCATCTGTTAGTGGGTAGAAGATTTATTTTGAGAGACAGAAATGAATTGTAATGATAGCTGCCCAACTCTGAGAGGGTCTCAAAACCCCCGACTCACAGTTGGAGTGAATGAACTGCACACTGAGTGAGCTGCACCTCAACGAAGCGGTTAAAAACAAGAATGAGGATAGTGTACTGTGATTTTTACAAGTCAAATTACACAAAGCCATTCTACATGTGCCAGGAAATGAGAAGGAAGTGAGCCAGTGCTCCCAGAGAGCCCTCCCTACTGAGCGGACCAACTCCGCTCACAGTTAAACAGCTCTTTGGTATCTTGGCTGTAATCACATCACTGTGTGTTTAACTGCTGCTCTCATTAGACATTTGGGCTGTTTTGAGCCTGCCATTTGATGTTGCAGTATTTTACACACACACACACACACACACACACACACACACACACACACACACACAAATAAATAGATTAATTAATTAATTAATTAAAAACTGTTTTTATGCTCCGGTAGCCCTTTGGGACAATCACTACAGGGAATTATTGTGGCCTCACATCCTTGTAAGTCACCTAACATTCTTAGCTTTATTGCAGGAGGAAGCCTGCCTGCCTACCCACAGCTTTGGCAATGCTAATTAGAATTCTGATAGTGAAATTTAACATATTTTATGTTTGAATAAAAAATTTTTTAATGAAGAATGTGTTACTCCATTTATATGCTAGCCATTTATATTTCCTTTTCTGTGGACTTCTTGTATTTTAGTTGATTTTTTTTTTCCTGTGGAAATTAAAGAAATACAAGGTTTACCTAATGACTTACATGTCACAAATACATCTCTTGTTGTCTTTTAAGAAATTATTATTTAAGCCAGTTCTGGTGGTACATGCCTGGAATCTTAGTGTTTATGAAGAAGCTGGAGGGTGAGGAGTTTCAACATTACCTTTGTTACATATTGAATTTGAAGCTAGCCGAGGCTACATGAGAGCCTATCTCAAAAAGCGTATGTGTATGTGTGTGTTTATACATGCATGTACATATATACATGAACATGCATTAACATAACTTTAAAAATTAGGCTGTAATGTAAGGTTTTCTTCTTGGCTTAAAGTTCTATATAACCTCTGTATGTGCAATCATATGCACATGCGTGTGTGCATACCATGCTACAAATCAACTCAAGACCTTGCATACACTAGGCCAGTGCTATACTACTGAGATCAAACTTCAGACCCTATATTTAAAACTTTATACATGTGTACTTCCTTTTTGGCTTTTGTTGCTATTTGTAGCCTAGGGCTGGAACCCAGGACTTTGCCCAGGTGAGCAAGGACTCTACTACCAAGCTACATCCCAGCCCTGGAGTCATTTGGATTGACACGCAGAACAAAAACTCACCTAAATTTATTTCTTAAAAATGTGTCATAACTGTCCCACCTTCCCTCTACTATCTGAAACTCCACTTGAAGTATACACAACCTTTTAAAATGCTATAAATTCAGATCAATTTCTAGACTATTCTATTCTGATGATCTATCATTTTGGTTTCATTGCTAATATGTTTTAATTTACTATAGTTTCAGAATGTCTTAATATTCAATAATATTCCCATTATTTTTCTTTTCCAGAAATATTTTTGTAGTGGGTAGCCGTTCCAGCCTTAGCCTGGAAGTTCCAACCTCCACTGAGGCTTCAGTAAGGGTCACGCCTACAAGGCAGGGCTGAGAGAGGATGCTGAAGACCCAGGATCAAAAGGAGAGGGAGCTCTTGGTTCTGGGACCCTGGGAGTAGACGGAGCAGAGTTCTCCAGAGAACACCGCCGGACTGCACCATACGTTTCCCAGACCCTGCAACCTATCCCTTCATTTGTAAGCTACCCCACAAAATAAACCTCCCTTTTAACTACATGGAGTGGCCTTAATAATTTCACTAATATATCCTGGTCAAGATCATGTATATGCCTATTTTGTTAAGGTATTAGAAATATATCTTTTTTGGTTGTGCTTATTTCAGAATCAGTATCTCAGTGATGACTTGTCCTAAGTAGAAAGTGTTTTTCCTCTACCTGACTTATCTTCAACAGCCCTCCAACGGAGTTGGCAAGGTTCCCTTCACACAGGTCTGCATGCTGGAAATAGTCTTTGTCATGTAAGTGGCATCTCTTTACTTCTCCATTGTGTTTTTCCTCTTGTGATTGTTCTGTGAAAATGATTACGTTTTAAATGTTCAATTTATAACCAGCAACTTTCCCAAAGTACCTTAGTGATGTTAACATGTCTCACTTATGCTCTTGTGTAACTAAATTCTAAAGTCATGTACTTACACATCTGGAAATACTTAAAATTATTCTCCTTCGTAATAGATATTGCGCATAGAAACATATCTACACATTGCTCATTGGTTGTCTTGGGGCCATTTTTTTTTTTTCATAATTAAGTTAAACAGAAAGTAGAAAGAATGGGGGCATCTCTCAAGCAGCTTCTGTCTCCAATAAAAATCCCACCCTATTCATCAGCAGACATAAGTCTGGAACATTTCCAGCTGGCTGCCATAGTGACTCTTCAGAAAATCCTCATCCATTACTCTACAAAGAAGTCCCTCTTCTTCTCATGCGAGGCATACTTCTCTTGTGAGAAATTATTTTTCCTTTCAGATCTTTGAGTTAGTAGGAGGCATATTTCTGAAGCTCTCATTTGCTTTTTCAACCATTTAGAAGGTGCTTGTCATCTCTTTGGGATAGACTTCTGGAGCCATATAGCTTGCATCTGTCACACCATCCTAGGTATTCTTATTTTTAGTAGATATCAATAGCCTTTTCACGAATATGACAAAAAGGCAAACTGAATTTTGCTTAAAGCTTTATTATATTGAACCATCCTTGTACTGCATGCCAACTCCACAGACCCATTCTGGAATTCACCTGAATTCCAGAATCAATATTGCAGCCTGTACTCTTTCTCTTTGGCTTTCACGGGGATGGTGTCTCTGAGCTTTCCTGACTGGCAGTCCGCAGTGACAATCAAATGAGCAGATCCCAGTGGGAAAGTGGCCCAGGGTTCAGTGAGGAGACACAGCCCAAACACCCAGGAGGTCTCTTCTGCCACTGCTTCCTCCTCTGGAGCTCCAGTGACAACCCAGTGGCAAAATATGCCATGATAACTGGTGGTTGGAGTGAGAACGGCCTCTGTAGACTCATGTGTTTAAATATGTGGTCCCCAGTTGGTGGAACTATTTGGGAATGACTAGGTGTAGCTGTTTTGGAGGAGGAATGTCACTGGGTGTGGGGTTTGAGGCTTCTGAAGTCCACACCACTCCCAGTCAGCCCCCTCTTTTTATCCGCTGCTCCCAGCTTCTGCTCCAGGCCATGCCTGCTTGCATGCTGTTATGTATGACGGTCATGTACTCATTCTTTGAAAGCTCAAGCCTCCACTAAATGCTTTCTTTTGTAAGTTGTCTTGGTCACAGCGTTTTGTTGACTGCAAGAACAGCAACTAAGACAATGTCACAGATAGGACATCAGTGTCAAGTATGGGAGCACTGCTACCCTCCCTTGCTGAAAACAAATGGGCCTCTTTAAAAGCCATTGTCATGACACGTTCGCAAAATCTTCAGAGGCCCCATGGTGGACACAGCAGGGTGCTTTTGCCCTCATCTTTGATGACTAGAAATTACATCATCTATAACTCTAGGTCACTCTAAACCCACCCTGCACTAGAGATGTCTATGGGGGGTTGTTTAGAAAGCCTACTCACAGCTGTTACCTTTCACTACCTGCACCCCAACAGGCATAATCACCTCAGGTTAGTGATGCTGTGAGCTTCTAATACCATTATTCCTGTGTATAACAGATTTCTGTTTACTTACAGCCCAGGAAGTAAGCCCATGTGTGATGTTAATTCTCTCCACACCTAGTTGTTGATTGGTATCCAGGTCAGATCTTAGGGGGATCTCAGCTGGGACCAAGAAAAGATACCCAAAATACAAAGAATATGGACAAGCAGCATAACCATGAATTCTGCTACCCGTGGCTGACCAAGGAATTGAAGGCCTGTTAGTTACAAGATGTGCAGTGGTCATGAACCCTCAGGATCTGTGAGTCTCACACACACACACACACACACACACACACACACACACACACACACACACACATACCTAGAGACACATGGAAAGGCTTTTCCTGGATGGGTCTGAAGTTGCTCATGCTACCAGGCATATATTGATATCTCTTTGAAAAGATATTATAAAATTATAAGTTATATCATTAGTAATTCAGGCTGTACTGGTTCTATGGTTTGCTCTAATCACAGATATATTTTCACAACATTTACATATCCCCATGTGAGACAGGATCTGATACAAGACTGATAAATTGTGACTTTATTTTCCTTTCAGTAGAGGGTCCAAGGGGAAGCCTTTGCTCATCTACTTCCAGTAGAAACAACCCCACTATAATCTACCTCATTATAAAGTTCAAATTCCTTCTTTCTTTTAGTTAAGTTGAATTATAGGAAATGGCTATTTTTGTATCTCAGATAAGGTTAAATATTGTGAGATTCATTGTGGTTCAGCCTAAAACTTGAATAAAGTTTATTAACTGTGATCTGAATGACTTTTTCTTTTGCTTTCAGATATTGTTTATTTTCCTAAATTTTTTCCTATTAAAAATAATTAGTACAAATAAGTAAGATATAAGTTGGGGTGCCCACCTCTTTCTCTGCTCTGAGGTTCACAGGAACTAGTGACTCTGCTGAGGAGGTGCTGATCTGACTCCATTGCAAGAATCATGAAAGTCTGCCCACTGGCTAGTCACTCTCTGTTGTGCAGAAGGGAAAACCAGAGCAACAGAGATAGGCCACTTAATTCATGACCCAATCATGGGCATGATAAACAAAATTTTAAGGCATACGTGGAGTCAGATTAGTTATATGCCTTGGAGTTAGGGAGGAACCATTCCTCTGTCTCTAGTTTTATTATCAGGTCGCAGGTTGAGTACACAATACTTTCCATTCAGAGTTTCTTGAGGAGCACAAACACTATGTACAGTTGATAATCTGCATTCAAGTCTACATTCTTAGATTCTACCAGCCAAGGACTAAAGCTAGTTAGGAAAACATTGTATGGGTTCTGAACTTGTAAAGACTTCTTTTTTCTTGCTGTTATTTACAAAGCAAGGAAGAATTTAAACTTTTTATATAGTATTTGCATTTTGTTACAAGTTATTCATCTAGAGATAAAGCATATAGGATGGTGTGTGTAACTTTTATGCAATACTATGCTATGTCATGTAAGGGTCTTAAGCATGTACAGATTTTGGTATCCATAGGAGTTCCGGGACAACCCCCTCCAGATAACAATGAGGGATAAATGTATAGAAACAGAGGAACAGAACTCTTTTTATGTAGCTAACATAAATATAACAGGCATTATTATGGAAAGTTATGGTGAAGGAAGGTAACAATAATGAGGCAGTCTTTTATGTTTGAGTGCACATCTATTTTAGTGACTATTTACTTCCACGGCACATATTATTTAAGACTTAGATTCCTTAGTTTAATATATGTGGACACTGACATTACGTGAAGTAAGTGACACTCTAACCTCAGGACCTTCCCTCTTCTCTCTTCTGCATAAGAGTTGTGTCTAAAAATACCCTCAATCTGATAGTTGCGTTCACATGTTCATTATAGGTAGACTAGTTGCCCAAGCATTCACATTTCACCTCACCTCCAGTCTCTCAAGAATGTGCCTATTCAAAGACAGGCTCTCCAGAAGTGATCCAGTTAAAATGAGATCAGCAGGCTTAACACTAATGTAATTGTCACCTTTATAAAAGGACATTTGAACACAGAAACAGATCTATATGGAGAGAACACTGTGCAGGGGCAGAAGTAGAAGACAGTGCTATAGTTTGGAGGTAGGAAACCTGTGTGGTGCTACTAAGAGATGATGTGATCTTTGGGAGGTGGGGCCTTACTGGAAGAGTCTAGGCCACTGTGGATGTGCTCTTGAGGGCTGGAGGCTCCCTTCTTTTCTTCTCTCTACTTCCAGGTTTGCAATGTAGATGGGTTTGCTGTGGCACACTTCTTATGTGATATGGTGCACCATGGGTTCCAACACAATGGGGACAAATGATCTTGACCTTGAAACTACCATGAACTATGAGCCAAGTTTAACTGAGAGATCATTATAAGTTAATCACCTCCTAGATTTTGAAGAGTGACAGTAAACTGAAATGCAATGACCAACTACCTGCAAGCCAAAGACAGTGGCTTGGAACATCTTTCTTCACAGCCTTCAGAAGGAACCCACCTGGCAGCCTCCAGCACTTGCCCCACAACCTCCTGTTAATGCTACTCAATCCATTCTGTTGGTGATTCTCTGTCATGACAACTTTAGCCAATCTGTGTACCATCTTCTGCCATTGAGTACCAAGGAACAGTTTTCCTAAGCTTAATCACATCTATTTAATTTTCTTTGTCACACAAAAAAGTTCTGAAGGTCATTCCAAAGATATTTTATAGGCCTGAAAATACACAAGAAACTAGACTTCTGTGGGCTAATGACATCACAGTGTACCCAGGGAGAGAAACAGAGACACAGGTGGATGTAGTAACCAGTGAGCAATCTTCCTGAAATTATAGAGGTTGTGCATTCTTTTTATTTAGGAATATTTGAACGTCTATTTTGATCTGCTCCTAACAAATGGCTGTGCTGGCTGAGAGCTTCACCAGCCTGTGACTTGGTGCCATTTCTAATATTATTTTTGGATTGAGGGTCCTCAAAGGGCAAATGAAATACCATGAACCCGCAGATCTGCATTTGGATAACCCTACAACAGTAACATGAACAGTAAAGGGTGATGTGATTGCTGTATTACAGCTAGAGGAAAGCACAAAGATAAATAAACTGGAAATGTATTAACATGATATTTTATGGAAATTGAACTTTTATGGGGCTCCACAGAAGTCCTTAGTGACCCATAAAAATTTCTACCTTTGAAGTGTTTTACGGAATCCACAGAATGGCTTCCAATACAAATTCTGAAATTCTCAGGAGGCTTTGTACATATCTTTCAATTCATAATCCATAAAAATATAATTTGAACATTTTTGGCACAGTGTAATTTCCTCTCTTACTGACTTTGATTTCTGAGGAATATCAAGATACTAGTTGTAAGTATAATAAGTTCTCAATTATTTGCCTTTAGATATACTTCTTAAAGTCACAGCTGCCAAATCTTATTTTGCCATTATAAACTAAAGATGTAAGAATGAAATGTACAGTTTCATGAAACAGAAGATGAACTTCTAATCATATTAGTGTGTTTGGGTTTTTAAATAAGATTATTTTGAACTTATGTGGGAAATTAAGCCTTAATGAATCAGTTAGGATGTGTCAAACTGGGTTAGATTTCTGGAACTTTCATAAATATTGGTTTATAGTTCTTCAGTGAAATATTAGTTCGCACTGTCATCTTCTCATTGTCTAGAGCATTATCTAACAACAAGGCAAGGAAAATCCAGAAGACGCAGAAATATTATATCCAGCGATTTCCCTTTCTATATACATATTACTTCAGTTTTGAACTGAAAATAGTGAGCTCCAATTTCATTAAAGAAAGAACATGATCTTTCATTTAACCAAAGCCAAGATAGGGTATGGGAGACAGGGGGTGAAGTAGGGAGGGTGACCAACTTTATTATTTCAAACTATACATAGAAGATGCTTGAAAAGACACTTTGGGTTATGATAAGAAGGGAATGCTTACCAGGAAGATGTGTATGAGTAGGTTTTGATGGGTTATCTCCAGATAGGGGACATTGAGCTTGGAGAAAATAGCAGGGGTAGGAAGGTCCCTGTGACTGTCTCATCTCCCTTCTCCATGAAGCTGGCTACTAGAAAAATTGGGACCTCCCATTTGAACTCTGTCTTGAGGTGATATGAACCCACAAAGCCCCTAAGGTTATCACCATTAGATCATCATGCCCCTATCTGTCCAATCACACTTCTTCCCACTGCTCAGTAAACTTAGCACAGAAATACAAGTTTGAGTGTTTCTTCAGTCATTTCTGAAGGCTCTGGTGTCATGTAAAACTTAAATTACACAAAGTTAGTTTGTTCTTTTTTTTGTTAACCTGTCTCTTGCCATGGGCCCAGGGAAGGGATATGTTCTTCCCTCTCCCTGTGCTGACCTAGCATCCTTAACTATCTGGTAATACTTAGCATTCTGAGGCTGTAGGTCTTCTGTAGGAAATGGAAATTCCTAGTTTGCTGTATCAGTAAACAGTAGAACTCTTCCTTCTAGATTGCCCATCCATGGACAGCCACAGGTCGGTGAATGGCTGGACATACCCTCTGACAGGTCTCAGACGCTTGATATAGCTTAGACAGCTCACCCAGAGCACTTTCTTGGAGTTTGCCATATGCAACATCAAATATTTTTTATATATATAAAGACTTATTTCAGGGTAGGGATCAAGTCTAAACATGAACTTTGTTATGTTTAACACATATCTCATCCATGGAGTTTGAGAATAAATTTTACACAATGCTGTTAGTAGTACATTTGTGCGTTGACTATTGTTGGACACTCTTCCTGGGGAGATGTGGACAAATGTCTACTCACCCCAGATAAGGAACTGACAACAGACCAAAGTAAGGAACCACCAAATTCCTGAAGCAATATTATGAACCATTGTAAACTATGAGTTTTCTTGGGATTACTTAGGCAAGTATGGGTGATAGTTTACTTACAGGAGCAGAAACAACTCAGAGACAGCTACATCACCAAAGCCACCCTGGTGTGGGCAACAGATCACAAAAGCTGGAGACCTAGAGCACACTGTACAGCTTGTAGGCAGCTCAACAGGCTGGAGAGTACCCTTCTAGGTATTACATGATTCCGAGCCTCTTCCAGGATGCTCAGCGGGCCTCTGCTTCTTTCAAGCTTCTTGGCTACTCTGAGCCTTTTCTGGGTAGCTCAGCTTGTCAGAGTGGCCCTCAGCAGTCCTTATAGCTTCTATGTGCTTGGAGGGAGGGGCTTAGTGAATCTGGCCAGTTTTACTTGCGGAGTTGTTTAAGCGCTGAGCTTCCCTTCAGGACTCAATGCTCTTACATCAGCTATTCTGCTGACTGACTTAGCTTTCAGTGTCCCGTGTCTTCACAAGAGGGAGGGTTTTAATAGAAACTGCTATACAGCTGTGACCTGTCATGTGAGGTCAAGGGTGGGCTTTTCCACTTGTGTTGTCAGTTCAGTGTTCAAACATGCTGGGGTATGGGGACACCTAAGTTTTCAGATTCTTAGATTTGAGATGTCCAGTCTGAAGTGTCTCATGGAGGGAAGTACATGGAGTGGGGCAGTCTGTCAAGTCACCAGGGGGGAAAGACAGCAGGAAATGGGAAGTACTCAGCAGCACTTCAGCCTGGCCATGGCACCATGGCCAATAAGTTTCTTATGCTGTCTGAACGAGTCTAAATTCCTCACCCTCACAACTGAGCCAATCACAGTCAGTCTTTCTATTTTTTTTTCACCCTTCCCCAAGACATGGGAAAAAGCTGTTTCAAAAGGGGCAAAGTCAGCTGCTCTTTTAATGTGCTGTTAAATGTATATTTGACCCATTCTGCATCCCACTGAGCCTACATCCCACCCAGCCTACATTCCATCTTGGCCTTCTGGCTTGTGGTCAAGGAAGCTTTAGTAAACAAATGTGGCACTGTCTTCTCTCTGTTATCATTTTGTCTCCATAAGAACAGCTCCTCGGTTCAACCAGATGGCTACTGTGGATGTGGGGATCAGGTACAGTGGAGATCTGGGATGTGATGGTTGGAGGCAGTCCTTTAAAAATTCTGTCCAGTGAGGCCTTTACATCCCACACACTCCCATGAGGAGCTTTGGTGTAGACAAATGTATAGAGAATAAGGTTCTGAAACATTAGCCCCAGCACATTCCCAATTTTAATGAGCTACTGTACTGGTCTCTACTATATAATCTGCACTAAGATAACCTTTTATTGGAAGAAAAAAATCTCTTTTGCATTTTTGCTTTAATATTAATTAATTTGGAGATAGGGTCTCACTATATAGCCATGGCTGGCTTGGCACTCACTGTGTAAACTTGGCTGATCTTGAACTCACAGAGATCCTTCTGCTCTGCTCTGATGCCCCAGTACTGGCATGTGTCACTATGCCTGGCTTCTGTTACATTTTTAAAGGTCAAGAATACTAATTAAAAAAGAGAACTTTTTAAAAGAATGTTTTCACTTTTACAATTTTACTGAGCTACTACTACACAGGGCAATGTCTTATCCCCAACTGATCAACATTTTGTCCCCAGGTCCTTTATGTTAGTCCATTTTTATCCATCATAACATATTTAAAATTATGTTTGGCTTTTGCTGTCCTTACATGCCTGTTTCTCTTTCTGGTTGAAATATTGTGACTATTGTAGTTTGAATGAAAATGTCACCCACAGGCTGAGACAACTGAACACTTTGTTTCCAGTTGGTGGTGCGATTTAGGGATCTTGTGAGGAGGTGTGGCCTTGCTGGAGGAAGTTCTTCCCTGGGAGCAGGCTTTGAGAGTTTAGAGCCTCACATCATGTTCACTTTCTGTATCCTGATTGCAGTTGAGGATGTGATTTCTTAGTTTCCTGTTCCTGCTGCTGTGCCTGAATTTAAGCCCAAATAAACTCTTCTCTTAGTTACTTTTGGCCATAGTTTTTGTTGTTGTTTGTTTGTTTTAAAGTTCAATGTATGTATGTATGTATGTATGTATGTATGTATGTATTTATTTATTTATTTATTATGTATACAGGATGTTTGACTGCAGGCCAAAAGAGGGCACCAGATCTCATTACAGATGGTTGTGAGCCACCATGTGGTTGCTGGGAATTGAACTCAGGACCTCTGGAAGAACAGTTGGTGCTCTTAACCACTGAGCCATCTCTCCAGCCCTGTTTGTTTGTTTTTAATCTCAGCAATAGAAAAATAACTAATACAAATAGTAATTCCAATTTGTTATTTTGGTTCCTAATGCACACAGAATAATTCAAACAGGCAGTTTCAGTGAAATAAAATGTGAAAATTCTTTATTATGCAAAATGTAAGCAAGCAGGCAAAACACTTGAGCAGGATTTCAATGAAGAAAAGGGCCTCATTGTCTGCGCTGGCTCTTGGATCTTTTGTTTCCATTTCTACTGTTAGTCTATTTCAGGCTTTCAACTTCTTTTACCTGTTTTTCTTCTCACTCATCCATAAGATTCTGCTACAAACCCTGTGGGATTGACAGTCACCCTCTCCAGGACATTGAGCATTGCCTTTTTGTCTGTGTATGTGCTTCAACTTTTTGGGCTCTCTGAGATTTCTCCCAACTCCTCGGTCTGGCCATGGCTTTGACCAAGTGAGTAACTTTGATTGGGCAGGGCTCTCCCTCCATTCCGCGTCTCTTGCTTATACTTACAATATGTGGAGATTTCCCTGGTTTCACCGCAGGAAGCTAACATCTCTTTTATCTGTGCACACAGAATTCTTTTAATCAATCAATCAATCAATTAATTAATTAATTAATTTTGCATCCTGGCCACAGTTTGTCCTCCATCCTCCCCTCTCAGTCCCCTCCCACCTCTGTCCCCAACTGCCCACCCCCTATCCATTCCTCCTCTGTTTCTGTTCAGGAAATGGCAGGCCTCCCATTGATAGCAACAAAACATCGCATATAAAGTTGCAGTAAGACTAATCGTGACCCCCTCAACGTATTAAGGCTGGGTTAGGTGACCCAGAATACAAGAGATGGAAGACAGAATCTCAGTCACTGAAGACATGATAGAGGAAACAGATTCATCAGTCAAAGAAAACGTTAAATTTAAAAAATTCCTAACACAAAACATCCTGGAAATCTGGGACACCATGAAAAGACCAACCCTAAGAATAATAGAAATAGAAGAAGGAGAAGAAACCCAGCTCAAAAACCCAGAGAATATATTTAGCTAAATCATAGTAGAAATTTTTCCCCATCTAAAGAAGGACATGCATATAAAGGAACAAGAAGCTTACAGAACACCACAAAGGTTGGGCACATAGCATTCTTTCTGTTAGGTTAATGACAAATCTTTCTTCCTTGGCTTCTGTTTTCACAAGATGCAGCTACCATAAGTAGACAAGATCAGACACATGGGGGTAGAATGGCCGTGGCTGTCAGCCGCCAGGGAGAGAAACCTGCCTTGTCGCTGACGTCTGCTGTGCGATCAGTCCCACAATAGAGTCTGCACTAAACATGGCAGACTTTCCCTTTATTTCCCCCTAAAGAATACAGTATATAGCACTTACATGGTCTGAGTTATTATAAACCATCAGTAGGTGATTCAGAGTACAAGAGAATACATACTAGGCCATTTTTATATGAAAGACTTGCTGTTTCATGGATATTGTTATAAGTTGCACATTCTAGAACCAATCCCTTATAGCAATCCAAGGTTTGCTGCTTTATAAGGAATGTAGGTTCCATTAGCTCAGGTAGCCCTATCTGATTTCTATTTTACAATTTGGCATCATATGGTAGAATGGCATGCAAGAAAAGTCCATATGAACAAGAGGAAATAAGAGACCATGGCGGTGGGGGCCGGCGGGGGGCCGCAGCCTTGCTCTTTGGCAATAATCTACTTACTGCCCAAGAAACAAATGAACTACTTCAGGACACAACTCACTCCAGGAGACCATCACTGATCTATTCATAGGATAATCATGATTTTGCCATCTTCCATTCAACACCACCTCTTCAAGGTCCATTACTAATCTTTCATTATTACTCCCCTGGTGAACAACCTTCCAGGACACGGCTCTTTAGAGGGAGTGGGTACAAATTTAGCACATACCCAAATCAGAGCAATAACTATACTAAGTTATTTTATTTATCCATTCAACAAATACTTAGCATATTTTACATCTGAGACGGTGTTAGACCCCAAGAATATGGCAACTAAACACCTTGTGAACACCTTCTTCTGAAGGTATATTGGTTTATTTTATGGAGTTACAAATTAACTATGTCATTTAGTATGTAAAGAAGATTGTGATGGCAGAGACTTAGGGGAGAAAAGCATGAAGTTGGAGAATTGGAATGAAGCTCAATGATAGAGTGCTTGCTTAGAATGTAAAAGCCTTGGATTCACCCTGAGCACTGAAAAAACAAAAACCAGTACAGATTGTTCAAAAGGAGAATGATGTAGATGAAAACAGGAAAGGGAAGAACTCATTGAAGGAGTGTGAGAGAGTAAGTGTATGTGTACAGAGTCGCAGGAACTACACACACACACACACACACACACACACACACACACACACACACACCCCTCTCACATTTGGAGTAAGTCTGTCAAAAATGTAAGAACACAAAGACAAAATACCACTTTCTCTCTTAATCCAAGCTTTTCACTTTTAAATTCACTGTTAGGAAGGAAGATTAACAGAGAGACCAATTAGAGAGAGTTCAAAAGTTGTAGCCCCTTTATGGATTCACCCAGCAAAAGGTTTTGGAGAGTTATACATCTTCCTTGAGTCTGTGCTTTTGCCTGGAGGCTTGCAAAATATTTCCATAGTAATTCACAATGTCTGCTCTTAGGGATCAAGGTAGTTCATCATTTTTTGTTTGTTTGTTTGTTTGTTTGTGTGTGTGTGTGTGTGTGTGTGTGTGCAGATGGCAAGATGTTCCCTCTCTGTGTGTTTCCTCCTGATTCACCACCCTCTCTATCTAATCTAAAGATTCCAGGACTCTCATACTCCCTCTGATTGTCTCTGTCCATTTAGCTGCGCCTGGGAAAAGAGGACTTGCCTTCATCTCTTAGATTTCTATGATAAAACAAGCTGAGAAATTATTCTTAATCACTTGGCCTAACAAAAGGAATAATGGCTAATCAATGTAAGAGGATTATGGCTAAGCTCTCTATTAGCAAAGACCAAATACATAATACAATCTGGAAGCAATTATGCTATGCCCTAACTCACCATTTGATGGATGCTTGCCTCAAATGTCACCTTTGACCCCTTCATTGGTACTTCATCTTTCACAGCCTTCCCAGTGGGAAGGCAGAAGAATGGAAATTGGTCCCATTCCATATTTGATTTGATAAGATTAGAAAAATTGCAAATGCTGGCCTCACAGAAGGATGGAATCCAAAACCACAGGATGGATGAGAGGGACATAGAGGATCAATCAGACTCCCCTCCTTTCACTGAACATCTTGAATCAGTGGCCAGAGCTGAGGGTTTCTCTGCCTTCCAGGTACATCTGCTTTACCTTACTGGCTATTGACTTACTGTAGTAAGAAAGCTCCAGATGGCTTCATTTGCTTGAGAAAAGACCTGATGCTCTGTCTCATTCAGTGAACGACAAGCTACAGGAGTTGATATCTCACCCTGTAAATGTACCATCATCTGGACATTGGATAAAATATATTTGTATCACAGGAAAGTTGGCATCATAGTAGGAATTGGTTTTTAGACATAAGATGCTTGGGTTTTAGTAGTTGTTGGGAAAAGCTCAAAGCTTCCTGTAAATGAGACTGGTTCTATGCTGAGGAATATCCAAGCAATTCAAAGGGGAGTTATGGAGTGTTGTCTTATATGGTGATATTGTGTTCCCCAAAATATTATACACCCTAATAAACTTATCTGGGGTCAGAGAACAGAACAGTCACTAGATATATAGGCCAGAAAATGGTGGCACACACGCCTTTAATCCTAGCATTCCAGAGGCAGAGATCTATCTGTATCTCTGTGAGTTCAAAGCCACACTGGAAACAGCCAGGCATGGTAACAAGAGCCTGTAATCCCAGAAAGTGATGGCAGGAAGCAGAAAGGTATATAAGGCAAGAGGACCAGAAACTAGAGCTGGTTAAGCTTTTAGGCTTTGAGCAGCAGTTCAGCTGAGATCCATTTGGATGGGGACTCAGAGGCTTCCAGTCTGAGGAAACAGGATCAGCTGAGAAGCTGGCAAGGTGAGGTGGCTATGGCTTGTTCTGCTTCTTTGATCTTCCAGCATTCACCCCACTACCCAGCTCCAGGTTTTTATTAATAAGACCTTTTAAGATTTGTGCTACAGTCTTACCCACTAAGAGCTATCAGACCAAGCTCTTCATCAATAACAAAACAATATTACACAGCACCAACTTTACACTTATTCAGCACCAGAGAATATACTCAGTGTTTCATGTTCACTGTTTGAAATGTACAAACAATGGCCACATAGGGGAGAAACTTTTGTTTTATATACAAAGAAACCTAATTTAGCTCAATGATGGTGGAGCCAGATGTAGAGACCTCTCATGCTCCTTATTGCTTCTCTGTTGCATCCTAGCAACACAAGAAGGTGGTATCACCAAGGCTCTGGAAGGAAGACAGTCATACTAGGTTTCTAACCAATAGAGTATGAGTTGGGGTGAGGAGTGCTACCTTGACATTCAACGCTGATGTATCACTGCCGTCTTCACCCAAACATTCCCCCTCAAGGTGGCAAGTCTGAAAGCCATGTGCTGAGATATCAACAGCTCCAGTGGGAAGAAGCCTAGATTCCTGAGACACTGGATGGAAGAAAATTTTTATTCACCTGCATTAGTTTTCAGACAAAAGAGAAACTTACAGGGTGTTCGTTCTCAAGCTGAATTGCTTCTGCAGCTCTAGCTGTTATAATCCCAACACTGTGTTATAACCCTGGACTGATGCCAGTAACCAAAATCCCTTTCCCGTCTGATACGTCTTCTGAACCATTTATATCTGTTAATTTTAAATTCTAAAATTAACCTTTGGGATATTTAAGATATCAATTAGTAGAAGGATAGAATGTTTGAACTGTCTTTCCATGAGGAAGTCCAGAAAGGGCATTACTCCTTAGGCAAATTCTCTACATTGTGGGTTGTTGCCATTCTGCATTGACTCTTTCAAATAAAGACAGTCCTGAGGGTGTGAGGGTGTGGCTGATATCAGCAACATGCTTCTATGTCATCTCAGACAAGTCTTCATGCTTGCTTGAAGTAGGGATGATAAGTGAAATGAAAATGCCCATGTGTAGCTCAATCTGTGCTTGACAACAATGCTATCAACTTCTACGTTCTATGCTTTGTAGCTCACAAGGGAGTCACACATATTATCTCATTTGTTCCTCATAATAACATTATGAGGGTTGGCGAGATGGCTCAGTGGATAAAGATCTTCCTGTACAAGCCTGAGGACCTGAGCTTGAATCTCTAGATCCCACATGAAAACTGGGTATAGTGGTGCATGCCTATGACCCCAGTATGGGGGGTGTGGAAATAAGCAGAACCCTGGGCGCTTGCTGGCCAGCCAATCTAGTAGAAATGGTGAGCTCCAGGTTAAACGAAAGAGCTATCTCAATGTGATCAAGTAAAATACCTGAGGTTGACTTCTGGCTTCCAAATGCGTGCGTGTACACACACACACACACACACACACACACACACACACACACACACACATACACAGAACATGCACACAGACATACACATACACTTCACAAACAGGTTATGGAATAGGCAGGTTCACTATTGCTATCCCTATTTTGCACACATTAGGAAACTGAGACTTAAAATGACTAAGGACTTTTACATAGTGTGGCCAAAGCTGGGACCCTAATTCTCCAAATCCTGGTACCTCGTTACTAGATGGGAGACTATGGCTAAGAAGAGTTTAGTAAATTCTTGGTGATGTTATTATCATAGAAAAGCATCCTGAGGTCCCAGTTGATGGCAATAATTTAAATTGTCTAAAGGAGACAATCTGTTAGAGGACATTTCCTGGGCAATGGACATTATTAGCTTGCAGGGCAGATTGGGAGAGTGCTTCTCTTCTCAGCTGTGCAGACCATTATGTCCCAGTTATATGAGATACCTGCTGAGAACACAGAGGTAAAGGGCAGGCAGAAAAATCTAGAGCACAGAAAGATGGTGATTAAATAAAAATGCTTAATAGAGAGGTGGAAAAACATTGACAACTTAGGCAAATTGTAGTTTGTTTGGCCAGAAAAGACATAGATGAAGTCTATGTAAGATGGTCAAGGTGGCTAAGAGGTAAATGTAAGATACATGTTGTCTCAGTAGACAGCACTGGATAAACAGATGCCAATCCTCCACCACGGAGTGTTTACAGAGAATGGAGGGGAGTTCTTGTTATGCTGGGAGATTCTAGTCTATGAGTCACACATACAGCATAATGGAAAAGATGGGGCATTTGAGGCAGTCAAATCTGCATTTCAATCTTGATTTTGTGTGTCCCTAGATTACATACTTTTCTGAGTTTCCATTTTCTCAAAACTAAATTGTAGATATTACTAGTCTCCTTTGTGCTGTCCAAACCATTTATGCATCCTCATCTCCTTCCTCTTTTTCTGTGTCCCTTCACCTGGGACACCCTTACTCCTTATCTAGCTATGCGATATCTCTCAGGTGTCTGCTAAGGTGTTCCCAAACCTTCCAGGGTGGGCTATTTTCCTTCTTGTGGCAGTGTGAAGACAGTAGCATCCCAAAGGCACTCCTTGAATTTCTGCTCTGGTGGTAGTGTAAACTTTCACACCAAGCAAGTGAGTTTTTCTTGATTTATTATCTCTCATACTAGATGGATGGCATGATTATTAAAAAAAGAAAAAAAGAATGGCAGTATCTCTTCTTATAGACATGTGACCTAGGAAAGTATCTGGAATAGGATAACAAATACAAAATACTTACTTCATCATAGATTCATCCACCCATCCAGGATTTATGCCCACTTTATATTAGGTTGTTATCTAGACTCCGATGATGCAAGAGTAAAGGAAACAAAATAATCAGGGCCTTCATGCATATTTCATTTTAGGAAGGTGAAACAGGCAATAAACAAATAAAACATTCGCAGATGAGGATAAAATTATTTTTAACAGTGGTTCTCAACCTGTGGGCTGAAACCCCTTTGGGGGTTGAATGACCCTATTACAGGGGTCACCTAAGACTATCAGAAAACTCAGATATTTATATTACAATTCATAACAGCAGCAAAATTACATTCATGAACTAGCAACAAAATAATGTTATTGAGGAGCCTACTGCAACATGAAGAATTGTATTAAAGGGTTTCAGCATTAGGAAGGTTGAGAACCACTGACTCATAGTGTCCTCTCTCCTCATCTCCATCCCTGTCTCCAACACTATCTCCATCCCTATTATCTAGGTCTTTATCTCTGTCCATCCCCATATTTATATCTATCTCTATTCTAATCTCTATATCCATCTCAATCAGTCACCATCTCTTATCCTCATCCTCATGCCCACCTCTATCTCTATACTAGTTACATTTGTTGAGGTGACAAAATGTTATGATCAAAGGCAATTTAAGGAAGAAAGAGTTTATTTGGGCTTCTAGTTCCAGAGGGAGAGTCCATAAAGGCTTTGGAGGAATGGCAGCAGCCAGCCAAAGAAGAAACTAAGAGACCACATCCCAACCATACAAAGGAAGCAGAGTGAGTGAGCTGGAAGTGGGGCAAGGTGATAGACTCCATAAGCCCTTTCCCACTGATATAGTTCCTCCAGCAAGGCTCCACCTCCTAAAGAGTCCATAACCTCCCCAAACAGCACCACAAACTAGGAACCAAATGTTCAAATAAATGAACCCATGGTGGACATTTTTCATTCAAAACCCCACAGTTTCTAGTCTCACCTCTATCTCCATCTCTCTTTGTCCCCATTTTCATCTCCATCCTTTATCCATCTTCATTTTCATCTCTGTCTTCATCTCCATCACTGTCACCCACACATCTTTATTCCCATCCCATCATTAGATCCAAGCATAGCCCTATGCCAGTCTCCAAGCCTACTTCATTAATGCATACTAATCTCTAACTTGAAATTCATCCTTCTAGCATTATCCCCAATGAATGAATGATATGATTAAGGAAAATAGACCACGTTCAGCATTTGAACTGTATCTATAGCTGTAGTCTTCTCATTAAGCATTTAGCAAACCCTCACATCTCTTCAGTGTAGTGATCATCAAACACAAACAAACAAACAAATAGACCCTGGTAATCTTATGAATGTGAATTAGAACAAGTATCAACTTGCATTTGGAAAGCTGTGGTCATAAATATGAGAGAGGGGACTGTTCTATCTGCTGGGTGACTCTAAACTGAACTTGAAGGTCAGAGGTCAGATTGTGGTCAAGGTGTGGGCCAATACAGTGACAGAAGGGCAGTTAAGGTTGTGGAATTACAGGTTCAAACCTTTGCCACTTACTGGCTCTTGAAAACCACAACCCCTATATGTCTCTCATTCAGTTTATTAATTTGTGAGTGAGATAACTAAATCACCACTTTATAATGAGATAGCACTGTAAGGCTGTGGAAGAACTTCTGACAGAGAAAAACTGCACACTGTTAGCTGTTGTGATGTGGATTCATGGTTGTAATGAAACCCCACAGTATTCACTCATGTGTAATGCAGCGGAAGATGGCTAAGCAAAAAATTTAAAGGCTTCAATTCTAAAGAAGCTATGATTTCTTTCATCTCTGTTTTTCTCAGTTACTTCATATGCATAAAACTGAATGCACTTCTTTAAAAAAAATAAAGATTTCATTGCTGGCGTTGCATTATCATCTACATAAATGACTTCCACCATGGTTGCTTTAAAAACAGAAGTCTTTTCTTCAATATCATAAAGATTAAATATTTTAGAAAGGTAAAAAGAAATAAAGAAATGCTGTTGTCTATTTTTTCCCGGCAAATGAAATTTATAGTTGTGATTTCTCTTGGGTTATCTGAATTTAATGCATTTGTAATGTTACTGTGTACAAAGCAAGTAACCATTGTCAAAGCCACAATTTTCAATATGCATGTCTCACAGTCTTGTACACATCTACAGATTAAATAACATAAATTACTTGGAGAATTGACAAAAGCTAGAAATGTAACTACATAGTAATCAACTGAAAATAATCAGACTTACAAAGTTGCTTCAGAGTTTCTCAGAGAGCAGCTCTCTTCATTGCTTATTTTGTTGATATGGTTCCTTCTTTTACCAGAACTCAATATGTATTTTTCTATCATTGGCTCATGTAGCTTGCAAAACTTGACAAATATCTTAATTTTGAAAAGACTTAAGAAACTTCATGAGAAAATAGCATGTGTCCATAAATTATCTACAAATGTCAGAAAGATATTTTCTCTAATGTACTCTTCCTAACTTACATTATTTATTTATGTTCCTTTTATACTTGTGATATTAACTGTGAACATCCAGCAGACTATATATAGAGATTCAAAAACACTCTAAAAATATGTATGTTTTATCAATGAGCCATAGAGCCCTAGTGAGGTGTGACTAAGCCAGAATCAGAACTGCCTCTCTTGACAATTTGTAGCCTTCAAAAAATTCCCTCATTCCTTACTTACTCCTTCTTTTACTCACTTAGTCAACATATATAGTATCGACCACATGCCAAATACTATTCTAGCTACTTGGAATCCACCTGTAAACAACAAAGCAAAACCACAAAGCCCCTTGTAATACAGCACACCTGTCATTATAGCACTCTGGAGGCAGAAACAGGAAGATACTGAGTTTAAAGCTAATCTGGGCTACATAGCAAATCCCTATCTCAAAGTAAGAGAAACAAAATAAAAGGATTACAAAGATTTCTCGGTCAGTAAAGTGCTCACATTGTAAGTGTGAGGATCCAAGTTCAGACCTGTAAAACTCCTCTAAAAAGTCAGCAGGCATTGCATGCCTGCAATCGCAGCACCAGGGAAGGGAAGACAGGAGGATCCCTGGGACTTGCTTGCCAGTCAGCCTAGATAAAACACTGAACTTTAGGGTGTTTTAAAGACTCTGCCTTAAAATTTAAGATAGAGAAGTAATTAGTTAAGATACTGATGTTTAGTCTTTAGCCTCCATATCTACCTGATTACAAAAGCACATATACATAACACACACACACACACACACACACACACACACACACACACACCCACCACCACCACCACCACCACCACACACCACATACATACTGGGGAGAGACTAAAATAAAATAAAAATGAGACAATTCTGAAAGGAAGCCAAATCTTTCCCTCATGAAGTTTGCCTTTGATTTGGAGGAGATCTTTGAGATACATAGGGACTCAATTTTTAAGCCAGCTTAGAAATAAATGGACATAGTATTCAACAACTTTTTAAATCTCAGAAAAAACTGCTCTAAATCTAGTTTTGCTTCCAGGTCCCTGCGATGTTTGAGAAGTGGGTGTCATACTGGTTAGAACCTTGAACCCACAAAATATTAAAAACTATCCAAATGCATCAGTCTTCTCTATATAGTATTACTTAACAATTTGCCTCCATTATGTCTTGTATAATCATAACAAAAAGTGATTGACAAGGTGATTAATCACAATTCCATGAGATATGTACTCTCTTTATTCCCACCTTTTCAACTAAGAGACAGAAGCACGAGATTTAATAACTTGTTCATGGTCCCCAAACTGCTGAGAGCTAGGATTTGAACCAGAATTCATGTGCTTACATAGTAACAGACTGATTTCCCTTGTTCATACTGAGTTTCTACTTGAACTGACTGAATACGCTTAATCTTCATATTGTACATATTGTACATATTTGATCTTTAAATCCCATCAAGAATAAATAGAATGACCTTCCAATGTTCTTCTTTTCAAACCAAAGTATTGTGAAAAAGATCTGTTACTGTTAGAAAGATGGAGTTTCATAGGTTTGGGAAGATCTGTACAGGCTGTTTAGGTCAATGGCAACATTGTCAGTAGGTATTAGAATAACAAACAAGGGTAAATGATTAAACACCCCAGGAAATGATCATTTCTACACATGTGTTAAAAAAAAAAAACAAAACAAACTTGTCTGGAAGGTGAAGATGTCATTTTATTTGTTAAAATTTTCTTGTATTAGACAGATGAATTTCACCTCAACAATAGCTCTGTGTGACATTTAGATGAGCACATATCTAATTACAGAATCATAGTCTGAGACCCTGAAAAACAAGGAAACACTAAACTCATTTAAGTTGAGATGCTTTTTCTATGATAGATTTTAGTTATCACAGGACAAATAGCTCCTGTAAATTTTATTTTTCACAAAATGAACATCAGAACCACACAGCATACAAACTTTTTCTTTAGTCAGAAGCCAGTTCAGAAGGTTAGGAAGTTGCTTAAAATATTTAACCATGTTTCATGTTCCAAGTGCGGTCAACATGCATTCAATGGTTGGGAATTGTTATCTAGCAAACTGTAGTAACCAGTAGACTGAGCTCTATAGTAAGGTATTTCAGGGACTAAAACCCAGGCTTGCAGGTTATTGAAGATCTGAAAATAAGTGCAGGGATTTATAGACTCAACCTTTAGTTGTAATTGGCCTTCATGAGTCAAAACAGACTTTCTAACTTTTCCTTGTGAATAGACCTCTCATTTTCCACATGCTGAATCTTCTGTTGATATTAATTATCACTACAATTGTGAGCTCAATACTTCCAAGGTCTACCAATGAAACATTTATTTTATATTATGATATATTTGATTTTTAAAATACCGCCTGAATAATAAAATGATCTATAAAATTCCTACTATTCTCTGAGATAAAATTTCATTGCACAGATCCTAGATATAAGATCTGTGGAATTGTGGTGAGTGTGCACATGCCTGTAAGCATCTCTCAGCTGAAATGTAAAAAAATACGTAGCAAGTTCAGACTCAACTCCTATCTCCTCCCATAGGCAGCTAGTCTGGTTTCCATCACTAACATTATGTTTGGCTGTTTGAATTTTATACCATTGGAGTAGTACTGTGTTCTGTATGTGTCCTGGCTTCCTTTTTTAATGGTTTGCAATTCATGGTATTAATATTGCATATTTATTCCTGTATTTTCTGTTACATGACTATATCACCATTTGTTTATTCATTTTAATTTCCATTTTAGGGACATAATGGATAGAGCTAATACAGATTCCTTATATGGGTGATTTCTGTGGGTATGTATGTGTGTGTACTCTCCTGTAGGTGGACATAGATCTTGTGCCTTTGAGCAAGGGTATACTACACTTTATGGGAAACTCCCAAACTTTGCTAACATGCCTCTTCACCAGCAGCAATATAATGGATCCCCACTCTTTCCAGTGCTGGTCATCATCCAGTTTTTACATCAGCCAGAGTCTGTTCTGAAGAACACCTTTTAGACATGCTGGTAGTCATTTGTGTGCTTTTGAGTAAGTATCTCTTCAAATCTTTCCTTAACTTTGTTGTTTGCTACAGGAAGGCATACCCACTCCTTTAGTCTCATTATAGAAGTTTTTATGGCCAATTCTACCAGAAGGAAGTGACCTGTATGAATAAGTTGACCTACTTATGAAAAGGCCAGAAGCAAAGCTTCACACTGTTTATAGGATTACTAAGGATCCATCTGAACATTTTCAGTGATTTGTTTCACAATTTCAAATGACTTTGACTTGACATGGTGTTTCATTTCCCAGTGTATATTGCCTGCTGCTAAACAGAAACTTGGATTTTGATGTGCTCTGATTTGTGGAGTCTCTTCTTTTGATTTTACACTTCTCATAGTTGTCCTTCCTGAAAACAAGTCTTTGCCAAGGTTGGAAGGATGCTGACCTGTATTTGCTAATAGATGTGTTCAAATTTAAGCTTTGACTTTTAGCTTTATCTAATATTAATTTTTCATCATAAGATGAAGCTGGAGCCAAAATTTAACTTTTTATTGTATAACAAGATTTAGCATTTTGGTAAAAAAAATGAATATATATCTACACATAAATAGATGAATATAAAATATTGACCCATTTCTGAGCCACTCTGTCCTATTTTCTCTTTTCTTCATTCTTATCATTTTAAATTCATTACTAGTTTAGTCATTTTGTTTTCATAGAAGTCTTCATGTTTAATAGTGTGAATCTCACAGCTTTGTTCTTCAAGGTATTCTAACGTATTTTAGGGCATTAGAGCCTTTGATTTTTTTTTAATATAAATTTTGAAACAATTTGTCAAGTCCTATTTTTAAAAAGGCTTACCTATTACAGCTTTGCTCAGAATTACACTGAATCTGTGGATAACTTTGAGAGAAACAATATACTTCAATGTTAATCCATGATTATGGTATATTTCTTCATTTATTTAGATGATCATATTTACATATGTTATTAAATATCTCAGCAATAGTCTACAATTTATAGTGTGTACACATTTCATATCTTTAAATAAATTTATTCTTGCTGGGTGGTGGTGACTCACACCTTTAATTCCAGCACTCGGCAGGCAGAGGTAGGTGGATCTCTGAGGTTGAGGCCAGTATGGTGTAAAAAGCCAGTTCCAAAAATCCAGGGCTACACAGAGAAACCTTGTCTTTGAAAAAAAAATGTTTCTTATACATTCTTATCTAAAATATTATGTTACAGTGCGTGCCGCTGCTGTATGGATATAAGATTGGTTTTTCATATTGTCTTTGTATCATGAGATTGTTGTTCTAGGAGTTATTTTATACATTTCTTGGGATTTGCTAAACAATTATCTGTAGAAACATTTACACTTAAAACTTTTCCCTTTTTGTTTGCCTTTGTAACACATATGAATTTCATTTCCTTTTCCTGATGTGTTACTTGGCTGTGGTCACTACTGTAGTATACACAGGAATGGGGAAAGTTAACATCCATGGCTCCTCTTGCTGTTTGTATCCAATGTCTCCTACGCTCAGATTCTCTCAGTGCAGCTATAATATACCAAAGTGTGTGTGTGTGTGTGTGTGTGTGTGTGTGTGTGTGTGTGTATTTGACTCATTAGAATTTAGTATCATCAGACTTGTTCATTGGTGAGTCAAGGGTTTTATTATTTATTATATCAAGGTTTAGGTTATTATTTCTTCAAATGTGTTTTTATTCTCTCTCTCTCTCTCATCTCAACTCCCTATAACATATAATTTTTGATGACCTGAAATCAAATTTATAGATCCTATTGTGTCTTCAGTCTAGTCAGTGGACATAAAACTGTCATTGTTGTTTACACATCTAAATTTCTCTGTAGTTCCTTTTCTTAGTGGAAAAGGTAGACTTTATTACAGACTGTGGTACAGGAACTAGGATTTCACAGAGTGGAGTTCCCCTGAGACTGAATGCTACTCAGATTTACATTAGAAAAAGGACTTTATACAGTTCTTGAAATTTCTGGGGCAGTTGCCTGTGGGACTGTCTTTCTAGGTGATTGGCAGGCCTAGTTGAATTAATTCTTAAGGAAAGGGACAGATACACATTATACTTTAATGATTTGAGAAGCCTGGAATGTTCTTGTTTTGAAGTTTTATTTCTCTTCTGATATCCCTTGTTTCTCAGTATCACTTTCCCTTTATATCACACGCACAGTAACTGTGTAAAAGCCTTTGTCTGTTAATTCCCAAATGTGTGACATCTCATTAACTATTTCTGTATACTACATTTTACCCTGGTTTCATCACATTTTATTGCTTCTTCATAGGCCTTTTACTTTGATTATACTTGACATTGTGAATGACGTTTTTTATGATGTGCCAGACTCTTTTCTGACATATGTCTTTACCTGACATCAATAGGCTTTGAATTCTGTTCCTGTAGACAGTCAGATTATTCACTGACTGTCTTGGTATCCGAGGAGAAGGTCTTTTATTGTGTTAGGATAAATCTGTCACTTTTACACTTGTTCACAGGATGCTTCCTTAGTCTTAGCTGCTAGGGTGATGGGATGATTTGGGTTTATACTTTGTTCAGATACCTGTCGTTGTACTGGATATCATCGCAACAACCCATCTTGTTTCAGCCCTTGTGCCTAGAAGTTTTCTCTGTAACAGAGAAACTTTCCTCTTTTGTCTTATTTGTATATCAGTACAAAACATTTAGTGTCCTTAGTAATTAGAGAAACGCAAGTTAAACTTCTTTGAGATTTCAATTTCCCTCAGTCAGAATGGCCAAGGTCAAAAACCAAACAAACAAAAACTCAGCTGACAAACAGTCAGGAGAAAATGCAGGGAAATGGGAGCCCTCCTTCATTGTGGGGATTTCACATTTGTCATCCATTATGGAAAACAGAGTGGAGAACTCCCCAAGAGCTAAAAACAGATCTACCATTATACCTATACCCACCTATACCAGTCCTTGGCATATGCCCAAATGACTTGATAACCTCCTCCACAGATAATTGCTCAGCCATGTACATTGCTGATCTATTCACAACAGCTAGAAAATGGAAACAACCTAAATGTCCTTCAACTGATGCTAAATGACAAAAATGTGGTAAATATACACAATGAAATACTGTTTATCTGCAAAGAAAAATGATACCAAGAAATTTGCAGATAATGAATAGGGCTAGAGTATAACATTCACTGAAGGGAACCAGATTCAGAAAGACAAATGTTGTATATTCTCTCTTATTTGTGGATCCTGCCTCCAAATCTTTAGATGTAAGTATATAACCTGGTGTAACTAACCGAAACCAAGTTAAATCAGAAGAGCCTGGGAGGAAGTACTCTTGAGGGGGTAGAGTTGCTCACAGGTGCTTTAAGGAGGAAATGAGAATAAATAGGTGTGTGGGGATTTTACTGGGGAGGGGTAGAGAGGGAATACACACAGGGAGAGTGAAGGAGCAGGATAAATAATACTAAGCATATTTGAGAAAGCCATAGATAAATATTCATTTATGTTTACCTAAGACACATGCATAACATATATGACTTTACATGTATATACATATATATTTGAATGAAGCTACACTACTTGGGGTAATAATGCTGCCCTCAAGCACTATAGACCATCTAACAAAAACCCCAGTCCCAGGCATGGGAAATCTCCCTTGGAGTTGTTGGTCAGGGGCATCAAAGAGACTCCCCAAACAATACAGGCTACTGCCATTGTCCTTGGCTGCCTTCCAAAACCTGAAGGTAAGACCCCATTGTTTAAGAAACCACATACTTTGAACATAATACTTAGAGGAATTGAGTTGAAACTGACCCAAAAGGCTTCTCCCTGAGCAATACCTCTCATAGTAACACATGATGCCATCCAATCTATCTATGAAGAAAGCAACCAATAGTCTCACCTTGATGCAAAGCTTATGAAACGAAACAATGACAAGTCCCACAAGGTGTGCAAGGATTCAGTGGTGTCATTTTTATCTTGGGCACACCATCAGCTGTCTAATTGGACTTACTGAATGAAGGAAATTCATGCCTAGTACTGTAAACCTAGTCAACAACCAGTGGCTGGTAAGGTCACAGACCCTTGAGGATAATCTACTACTGCCCCTTTCCCACAGCAGTATAACATCTCATACTTTTATAATTTTTCCACTCCATACTTTGCTCATCAATGTATCTCTATGTAGGGCAGAGTTGTATGTCATGTAATTGTCTGAGTGTACAGTGGGAAGAGGCTTGTAATCTGAACTGTGGACAATTCCTCTAGCCCACTGAATCTTGTTGACCTCTGTGAAATTACTTTGTTTTGAATATCTTGTTCCAGTCAGTGTAAGTAGAGGGACAGATGTTTCAAGAATGTCTCATAGCCTCATAAAAAGACCTCTGGCTTCTTCTTTATGTGTCACAACCTCCAAGGCATAAGGAAGACCTTCAAATAGATAAGGATAGCTCCCTCAAAGTGGGGAGGAAGAGTATGTTCAGGACTTTCCTGGGTAAGCTTAGAAGCAGCATTCCTGGGAGAAGGCATAAATGATTCATAAGGAATTTTCCATCAACCCAATATCCTCAAATTGTACAAATATTAAAAGTGCCTCAAGTATGTAACAGGTGGAGATGAAAACCAAAGGTGGCATGGCAGCCATCATGTGGCTCAACTTTGCTGGATCTTTGTCAAGCAGCTGTGCTGGATTTATGACTTCCGCCATTCCATTCAGATATGCCAAGCCATATCACTTCCTGTCTTAACCTTCCTAGTGTTGGGATTAAAGGCTTGTGACTCTGAAGTACTGGGATTAAAGGTGTGTGCCACCACTGCCTGACCTCTGTGGCTACCTCTGGCTAGCTCTGTCCTCTGATCTTCAAGCAAATTTTATTAGAGTACAACAAAATATCACCACACTGGGGGATCTTTCTATACAGTTCTGTTGGCTTTAAGCTCACAATCCTCCAGCCTCAGCACCCTTATACCGTAATATGATGAGCTCCTTTGTAATGTATTCCTCCACCTTGCAGCTGTTTTTATCTTTTTGAAAGCAGCATATGAACCTTGTGATACTGGGTTTGAAGGAGTTCAGATTCTAGTTACCCACATTGAGGTAGCATGTTCTGATGTATGGGATAATACAGTGTAAAGTCTCGAAGGACAAATGAAAACCAGGTTAGGGAGACCATACGATTATCTAGCCCAGGGGTCTTTGAACACCATTTTAAACGTCTGAGTAGGCACCATCCTTCCTCACAACATACATCCCCATGGTTACAGCCCCTGGGATCTACATTGGGAGCAATGGTTGCTTAAACTGGAAGACATGATGAAGAGGAATTCAATAGTGTGGCAATGGTGCTGGATGACATGATACTTCGTGTTACTTTTACCAAGAACTGAGTTTCTTAAAATAGTGGAAATGTGCTCCTTTATAGTTCTGGAGGCTAGAAGTCTGGAATCTGGCTGTCAGCAGGGCCATGCTGCCCCTGAACCACCTTGGGAAGAATCATTCCCTGCTTTTGGTAGGTCCCCATGGTGGTTTCTGGCACTCTTTGGCTTACAGGTGGATTGTTGTATTTCTGTTTATGATAATATAGCTCACTGTCTGTGTGTACTTTTTGTTTCTGTTCCTAGAATTCCCCCTACTTATAAATAGACAATGAGTCACTAAACTTGGGGCCCACCATAATCTATCACAACTTCATTTTTACTTGCTGGCATTCACAAAGACCTCATTTCTAAGTGAGGTCATACTCACAGCCACCATGGTTAGGGTTCACACAGCTATGGGAAGAAGTAAATTCAATCCATTAAAATTAGGGTGTCAATAGGCTGTGGTGGCGCACGCCTTTAATCCCAGCACTCGGGAGGCAGAGGCAGGCAGATCTCTGTGAGTTTGAGGCCAACCTGGGCTACAGAGTGAGTTCCAGGAAAGGCGCAAAGCTACACAGGGAAACCCTGTCTAGAAAAAAAAAATTAGGGTGCCAAATACCTGCCTCTGTCTCTATGCAGCACTCATTCTTATAGCTTCCAGTTGGATTCAGCAAATGTGGAGCCCTGGAGAAGGTGGGAAAGGCTGAGAAGAATATAGTCAAGAGCTGATTTATCTGATCCCTACTGCTTGATGCCTTGTGTCTTGGCAGAAGGTCACATGGCTGTTTGCTTTATTTTACCATCTTGTTCCTGATTCTAATAGACTTGAACCTGTTGTCCTTTGGACAAAGGATTGGGGATAGCATGATTTTGGTTCTGTCTTAAAATCTTAAAATTACACTCCCTTGTAATAAATTCCTTTACTAACCATCTAGTTATGTCTTAATTTATGTGTGCCATCTGTCTCCTGTTGGGACCCTGACATTTACTGACCATTGGTTAGACTTCAGTCATTTTAAACAATGATTTAAAAAATGTTTGTAGTTCACTTTCAAAGTACCAAAACTTAAAGCAAAAATGAACCATTTAAAGAAAATTTTCATGTACAATATTATGTAATTCTTAAATACATGGTGGAATAAATAACTATATACAATTAGTGATGTAGAAATATTACTCTATTAATTTCAAATTTCTTCTTTCCCTTTTGTTTTATCTGTTACTCAGATCCAGGTTCTGAAACTTGCTTTCCTTTGCTGTTACTATGTGTATTTCCAACTGTTTTTCCCTGACACCCAGCTTGTTGCTAAGATGCTTTGCTCTAAGGGATCAGTTCATCTAGAGTGCAGGGTAAACTGTCCACTAAACCTGCAAGTTCATGTTAGAACACAGGATATGCTGAGGAAGTACAGATGGGGGAAGAACATGCCCTTTTGGCAGATGTCTTCTAGGGATGTTCAAAATTGTTTATGTCCCCCTCCACACACACACCATGGTCTGAGGGTGTACAATTCTGACATGTAGATGTCAATCTACATTGGCCTGAAGTCAGTGAAATAATTTGCAATAAACTCTTGGACATTTTTTACCTCTGCTTGTCAATCCTTTTCTCTTACCTTTAGAGCTGGCCAAAAATTTCACATCAGAAAATTATCTTTGCTTTCTCTGCTTTTTCCCTCATTTTTTTAAGAACAGAGCACTTAATTAGCTAAAAATAATACCAAGAAGTGGAAGGAATATAAGGTTACAGATAGCTGGGGTCATCAGTTTTGCCCTATGGTTAATATTTATATCAGACTTTATTAGAAACTAGATAAATTTTTTAATCCCTCCCCCCATTCCCCTAGTTTACCCAGGATATCTCATCTATTTCTTCTTCCCAGAGAAATCCATGCATTCCTCTTTGGGCCCTCCTTGTTACCTAGCTTCTCTGGGGCTATGCATTGTAGCCTGGTTATCCTTTACTTTACAGTTAGTATCCACTTATGAGTGAGTGCATACCATGTTTGTCTAGAAACTAGATAAATTTATATGCATTTGTTTTGATTATCTTATCCCAGAGAAGAAACCAGGACTATACAATATTTTGGTTAGCAGAAAAACCATGGCATTTCAGAGCTGGAATAAAACCTAGTGAACAATAAAAATGAGAGCAACGATTTTACAATGAAAATGAAGGCCTGGAGAGGAGAGAGTTTTACTCTAGGGGCAGATGTGAGCCACTTAGCAGGACCACATGCTTGGTTCACAGAAGCCACTTTGGGTCCCTAGAAGCAGAACCCAAAGCAGTACAGTCACACCAGAAACTAACTCCTCCTTTTCACAGTGACAGGATTGTCCTCCGAGGCTGTTCAAATGATACCCTTTAATATCCTGAAATTTGATCTATTTTTGGCACCAAAATCATTACACAGCTTGCAGGGAAAATGTGAAGATGGGTTTGTGTGTAAACAGACACGCTCTTCAGTGTTCAGCAGAGAATATGCTGATTCTATTACAAAGGAAGTGAAGTGGGCAACATAATGGCAATCATAAGCAATGGTGGAATGCTAATGAATGCCTGTGCAGCTCATACATTCTAAGCACCCATAGCTCCAGCTAATCAGCTAACTAATTGTTTATTACAGGTTCTGAGGGTATTTAATTTGCCTATCATTATAACAACCCACAAACAAGGGCAGTGCTTATAAATGGCTCTATTTTTACCTTCATATTTATTAATTTTTCTAAGCAATTTTATGTATTTCTTTCTGCTTCATCATTATTTCAAGGATTAATTTTGGCCAAAACACTTTGGAGAAACACACACAATTATGCAAATACCACTTTTATGTCTTTAAAGCAAAAGTTTGTACCATCTACAAAGGTCTCCTGCAATGGGATAATGCTTTTGTATATTGGTTTAACAAAACACTGTTTGGCCAGTAGCAAGGTAGGAAGTATCGGTGGGATAAGCAGACAAGGAGAATTCTGGAAAGAGGAGGGCTGAGTCAGGAAACAGATGCCGGCCGTTCAGGGAGCAGCATGTAATGGCACACAGGTAAAGCCACGGAACATGTGGCAACATATAGATGAACAGAATTGGGCTGAGCTTAAGTGTAAGAGCTAGTCAGTAGTAAGAGTGAGCTAATGGCCAAGCAGTTTTAATTAATATAAGCCTCTGTGTGTTTACTTGGGGGACGCAAGTAGGAAAGATTTGTCCCAACCGCAGACCAGGCGGGACACAGGAAAACTTTCAGCAACAGTCTCCTTTATCCATGGAGGCCATATCCCAGCACTCTAGTGTGGACCTCAAACTGTAGCTAGAACTCATCCCTGTATGGACTACAGTGCTCCCACAATGTACACACCATAGATAAAGCTTAATGTATCAGTCATGCATGGAGGTTAACAATTATAAAAAAATGTTGTAATGAACATTAAGTGAATATTTTTTCTCTCTTTCTCAACTCCCTCTCCCAACCCTTGTATGTTTAGTCTGTCTCTCAAAAGAGTTTGTCTCATAATCAAAAATTTTGGACTACAGTGAACTGTGAGAACTAGAACCAAAGAACACAAAAACACGGATAATAGATATCTACTTTTAGTTAAAGAGAGGTGACATCTGTGTTAACATTTCACCATGGTGACAAAATACCCTAGCCAGATGATCTTAGAAAAGGTTTTAGTACAGATCAGAGTTTGAGGGATCTTTCTTGCCATGCTCATCTGTTTTTGTGGTTTGGGACCTAAGAATGTCATGGCAAGAGTGTGTGGGGGAAAGCTGCTCACCTCAGGTGCCTAGGAAGCAGAGACAAAGGGAATAAGAGGAAAGGGCTAGCATCAAGATACATTCTTTCAGGGCATGCTCCCAATGGCCTACTTCTTCCAATAAGACTCCACCTCCTAACAGCTCATTCAGCTAGAAACTCTGGATCATCTCATTGATGACATCAGCACCCTCATGAGCCAATCATTTCTCAATAATACCAGAAGCTTTCAACACATGAACTGTTGGGGATCTACCTCATTTCAAAGGCATAACAATATCTAATAACATTAAAGCTAGATTAGAGGAAAAAACCAAATCTGTCAATGGTATGGAACAAAATGTTAAAAAAATCACTATCTAAATATTATACAGATAAATTTTCATGATCGGACTCAAAAGCCTTTGAAAAAGTTTTCTCTGTGTAAAATTTTATTAACTAGTCAATATTCTCCATGAATAAATTTCTTGAGAGATGTGTGCTTAGCCTCCTGACTTGACCACACTGCTTGCATCCTTTAAGAGTTACTGCTTCTAAGATTCTGTGAAGTTGTCTGTTTTTAAAGACTTGGCGAATCTGGCTCAATTCATATACTTTTCCTGGCACATCTGAGCCCTTCAGCAGATACTTGATGAATGACTGAGAACTGCTTGGGGTAAGTGAGAGCGCTGCTATTTTCATCCATTACATTTTTGAGTTACACAGGCTCCACTCTTGGCTTTTCACACAAGCTGTGATGAATATCATCTGCTTCCTCCTCCAGATGCC
Source organism: Onychomys torridus (assembly GCF_903995425.1). Taxonomy (NCBI): domain Eukaryota; kingdom Metazoa; phylum Chordata; class Mammalia; order Rodentia; family Cricetidae; genus Onychomys; species Onychomys torridus. The sequence continues at coordinate 79,122,322 of NC_050447.1, read as the reverse complement.
TTCTCCATCCTTCTCTAATTTGTATGTACTCGGAAGGTGGAAGCTGTGTCAAGGAATCCATTTCCTGTGACCTTCAACCAAGACCAGGTCCTGGCAAAGATGAAGAACACCAAAGCCAAGGTGCTTGCTCCCCTGCTTCCTCCCTGGTGACATTTTTTTGCCAGTGGTCACAGCTCTTGCCAGCTGGTCTTCTTCATCCATCATGCTCCAAAGTGCAGTAGCTGGTACTCCCTCATTCCTCCAGGCCAAGGGTTGGCAACAGATCTTGCACCTACCAGCTCTGGACAACTGTACCATATCTCACCATGGGTCACTATTTTATAAAAGCTCCCTTTGGTAGCTGCTTCTCAAGTCCTCAGCTTAAGTGAGCCAACTGTTTCCTCCTAAGACATTAACTGATATATGGGAGCTCTGAGAAGTTGTGTTTATGCATTTATGCTACATTTCATATTTTATGTGAAAATGAAAATTAGGAAAAACCACCACTTCACAAATGGTTGTGTCACGTTGTCCACAAGACAAGAACTGAAGAAAACTATAAAAATATTTAAATTGTCTATTTCGGTACCCTAGATAACCATGACTTTCTCACTAGACATAAGACATGTTATATGTCCTGTATTTTAACAAGAGACAATGAGCTAAATGTTCCAAAAATGGCTGGTTCATTCAGCAGGAGGCACCCCCATAAGGGAGGACAGGCTCCATATCAAGGCCATCTGTGGTAAGAAATGTACAAGGTCCAGTATCCAGGAGCTAACTGAGAACCACACGGAGCTGGTATAATTGAATAAAAGGCAGAACATTCTCAGATGTCTAACACCTTGACAAGGAATCACATAACTGCATCAAAAACATCGATTTCACTAACTTTGGATTCTACTAAGATTATAAATAAGTAGCTTTATTCTCATACTGCCCTTTCCCAGCAAGCTGCAGAAATGAAGTGGTAACTTCTGAAAGTCCCTGGTATTTTCTGTAGAATAGAAATAGACATTTTGATTAACAGGTGCAAACCAATTTCAGAAACATTGAAACAGGAGAAAGCTTTTGTTGAAAAGTTAAGAGCAGGGGCCTAAAACAAAAGAAATACAGGTATCGCTACTGGAAGCCGCTACCACCCTACACAAGGCCTTCCAGCCACATTTGTTTTAAAAACTTAAAGAATAACTTGTAAGATGACAGAGACAGTGTTAAAGATTCTGGGGTTGATTTCCAAATCACTCATGTTAGTGCATACGTTTTGTTTCTGTTTGTTTGTTTTGGGTACAAATATGATGAGGTATCCTATAAACAACTGATGATAAATGAGAAACTTCTGTGTTTTAAAATGCATTTTGTTTTATGATTTGCATAGCAGTTTTGAAATTAATAATAAATATTCAAACTCTGGTTCTGATTTTCCAAAGCTGTACTTGGCTTAGCCTTGTACCTCGTTCCTTCTGGCCATATTAGTACTTGGTTGTATTTTTAAGATAGTGACTTGCCACATAGCTCAGATGGGCTTTGAACTTGCTATCCTCTTGCCTCTGGAGTGAGCCTAAGATTGTGGGTGTGCGCCACTATGTGTGGCTCCACATGGGTCTTCTTTGTTATTTTCACTTGGAGACTTGGTCCTCATTGTCCCTTGCATGTTTGGTATCTTCGTCTTGTCATTCAGACATGGTGTCCAGGAAATCTCAGAGATCCTGTCCACGATTCTTTCCTCTTCACTTCACTTTATCACCACGTCTCTCCATCAACCCTGAGTACTGAAACCTCTAATGGGCAGGAGAAGAAAACATTATGCAGCCGCATTTCAGGTGCTCAACTTCTTTATGAATTGTGTGACTCCAGGAGCTTCAGGTATCTCAGCGTCTCTTTGTAAAATGCACAGAGCACTGCCCACCTCCCAAGGCTAGTAGGAACAGGACACATGTTGAGAACTGTCAAAGTGTGTCTCAGTGATCTTCCATTCCTTAACTGCTTTGCTCCTCCAAGAGGTTACAAGCCCCATGAGGACAAAGAGCTCGCTATTTTCTGCTTAATACACGATCGTGGGCTGGAGTAATGTTTGCATAGCAGGTGTTCAGCAACTACTTATCAAGTGAATGGCTGCATGGATTTAAACAAACTAACAACAACAGCAAGGTGATCGGAGAGGAGAGAGCACTACCATGGTGGGAAAAACTAGAATTCAATGCCATTCTGGGAAGCCACTTTCTCAAAAAGCTGGTCTTAAAAGCAATGTTTTCCACTAGATTCTGCTATTTGCTTCCAACGTGAAGAGCCAGAAACAATTTTGCTTTCACTACTAGGTCTGGAATATGGCCCAACAAAATGTAAGTAGGCCCCCAGGTGTCCTCATGGGGCTCCACAGGAGCTTCAAATGTGGCTTGCTTACAAAATCAAAAGCACAAGGTCTCCAAGAGGGACGGAATTGCCTGATGATAAGACAAAAGTCAGCCAACCCAAAGAAGTAGACAGCTTAACTGGTTTTCTCTTTTTAGCAATGTTTTTAGAGAGAGCAAGATTCTGTGCCAGGATCTCCCTTTGGGGTGCGCCAGGGGTGGGGGGCGCTTACTGTGAGGACAATGTGTCCCTTCTGACCTAGAGCTCAGAGACCACCCCAGAATGATGAGCTGTTCAGTTCACACCTACAATTTTTTTCTCATTAAATCAACTGCTTTCTATATGAATATCCTCCCAAGTCTGATGCTCAATGTGACACTTGGCTCATCGCACACTGTTCTCAGAACTAAGAGAAGGAATCGCACTGTCTTTGGAGGGCTGACTAGCACATCTGTTTATATGTAAATCTGCTACAGAACTCCAATGCCCAAACCAGGGGACAACCCTCAAATCCAGAAAACTATTTGAAAACATTAATTTTGGGAAAGGATAGGGACTTAGAAAGCCTATCCTGAAGATACCTGACCAAAAGTTTAATGTATGATCATTTTACCTTCTTTATGATGTCATAACAATTACTTCCCATCACACACAAACGAATCATGGCACGATATCATCCTTCCTTTATAGTTTAATGAATTTTGATTTTGATTCTTTGAAATTAGATCTCCAATTTACTGAGAGATTTATATAACATTCTCAGATTATTTCATGTTACATCTTAAAGAAGGATGTATCAATAGTATTTATTATAAAAGGAAAGACTTCACCATTACATACACATACACACATACACACATACACACATACACACACACACACACACACACACACACACACACACACACTTTATCACTTGCTAGAGGAATACCAGGTGAGAAAAAAACGGTACTATTTTGAGACTAGAAAGACATTTATAGCAAAAATATCTAGGCAATTAAGTACATTAAGATAGATTGTTCCCCCTAAAAACACAGGGTGAGATACATTCAGGCCTTGACAGAAAGAGGGGAAAAACTGAGAGCAGTAAACAGGTGGTGGCTAATGAGTGGGAGTATGTTTTGAAATATGGAATTCTCTTCAGCCCACATAGTCTTCATTGACAAGGATGAGAAATGAGTATCAGAGGCTAACTTCCAATACTTCCTTCCATGTGCAGGAAGATTCGGATGATACATTCTGCTACAGGGGATTGGAAATACTGCCATACTGGTTAGTTTTTGTAAGGTTGACACAAACCCAGACACACACTATGCGAGCGGAAATTTCAGCTGAGCAGATGTCTCTATTGAATTGGCCTGTGCTCATCTCTGTGGGCCATTTTCTTGATTAATGATTCATGTGGAAGGGCCCAGTGCACTGTGGGCAGTGCTACTGCTGGAAATCTCCCAAAGGCCCAGATGTTAAAGACTTAGTTTATCAACCTGTAATGCTATTGGAGGTAGTGGGGCTTTGGGAAGATGAGACCTAAAAGAATAAGTTGGTGACACTGGAGATATGTCTTTGAAGAGGATTTGAATCACTGCCCCCCCCCAACACACACATACCACAAAAGGCCTCTTCTACTGTATGCTCTCACTATGATGTCCTGTGTCAGCCCAGTCCCAAAGAATGGGCACCAAACAACTATCAACTTAACCCTTTGAGTCCCTGAGCTCAAAATAACCCTTTCCTCTCCATAAGGTGATTTATTTCATGTCTTTTAGCACAGCAAAGGAATCTGACACCGGCATCTTTTTTTTTTTTTTTTTCCCAGCTCCTTTACTCTCAATTCCTATTGAGGGGAAATCACTCAGTCTGACTAAGGGGCAGGAAGAAGATAGTGGGGATGTGTTGATCAGCCCCTTCTCTTTCTTAAGAACCCACATTTCTGAGCTGATTTTGACCCCCTCTTCTCGAGAAGCAGCTCCCCTTCAAGTATGGAGTTCAACTACAAGGATGAGGTGTAGGTGTGCAGTTCTAAGATTCACCATGGGACAGTCACTTGGTCGGCATGTGAAGACTATACTCTCCTTTATCCAGAGCCCAGCTGTTCCTTTAACTATTCCTTGGACTAGTTACTATGCCTCAATTCTCAATTAATAAGGTGCTACAGAAAAAGAGGTAGTGTTTTATTGGTCCCCCCAAAAGTCTCAAACATCAAGTTTAGAGACAGTAACCTGTCCAAAGTAACACAGTGGAAAGAGATGAGAATGAATTTACTTTTCATTCTGACATTGCCTGGAGTTATCATAGGCCTTACAGATTAATGGCTCAATTCACCATAGTGCCCCAACTCCAGTCCCAACACTGGTTCCCAAGGCTGCCCACTTCGTTTCTGATCTGATTACAACTCCCTGGTTCCAAGAACTTCCTCCTAAGGCTTAGCATGTATAGCAACTCACTGAACTCAGGGCAGCACTCAACTTACTGTCATTGGTTTATACAACATAAATAACTGTAAAGAGAACACAGATGAAGATCTGGGGTACATTGCTCATAGGTAAAATGTTTGCTACTCAAGCATAAGGACCTGAGTTCGGATACCCAGAACCCCTGTAAATGTTGGGTGTGGCATTGTGTACCTATGATTCCAGTGTTGGGAAACAGAAAGGTCAATCCTGGGGTGGGGGTGGGGTGTTCACTGGTCATCCACTCTAGCCAAAACTGTGAACTCCAGGCTCAGTGAGAGATCCTATCAAAAAATAAGTTGAAGAAGTGATTGAGGAAGCCATCTTGACAAATTCTGGCCTCCACACACACCCACATGGACAAGCACACTTCCACAAGTGCACATGTGCATGCACAGGCACACATGCATGTACATACAAATAAAATAAATTAAAAAGAAATATGGACCAGCAGTCAGATGAAGGTGCAATTGGAATGTAGGACATAGTATAGATCTTCCATCTCTCTCAGAGTGCTTTGCTTCTCAACACTCCAGAATGGTCACAATTTTAGGTTTTTATAGAGGCTCTGTACCCTGGATGATTGATGACTAAAGTCAATTTCCAGTTCATCATCTCTCCCTAGTGTTGGATGTATCAAAATTCCAAAAGTCTAGTCATCAGGTTGGCATCAACTTTGGCAATTTCAATCTCCATCTTAAAATTATCTAAGAAGCCACCAGCCATCTTTCTTTGTACATAAAACTCACCCATAGGGGTGAGGGGACTTGAAGTGTTTTAAAAGCTCTTTTGCCAGGAAGCAGAAGATAGGCTTACTATGTATTTATTAAAAAAGATTTATTTATTTATGTGTGTGTGTGTGTGTGTGTGTGTGTGTGTGTGTGTGTGTGTATGTGCACATGTATGAATGCCCATGGAGGACAGAAAAGGGAATCAGATTTCTGGAGTTGGAATTTCAGGTAGTTGTATTCCTCACACCAAGGGCTTAGGAACAGAACTTCACTATTTCAAGAGAAGAGAAGGCATTCTTAACCACTTAGCCAGCCTTCTAATCCTCCAAATATACATTTCTTATTAAGTCACAGGCATACAAATCAGAACCTGGCAGGTAGGAATATTCTGCTAATTACAAATTAGAAATAGTGTTAGGAGCCAAATTCAGGGGTCTTGTGTTATGAAGAGGCTATGGGCACTTCATTGTAGCTAGCCTCAGGACATGTTTGGTGTCTCTGAACACTTTTCTAGAAAAAAATCACTGACTACTTAGCAAATAGCATGTTAAGTCCACATCTCCAGGTATGGTACTGTACAACTTGAACAACAGCTATCTGGACCTTTGGAGACTGTATCCTTATTTCCCTTGCAAAGTTTAAGCTCTATCTTTGCACTGTCCATGAGCCATCTATATGAGAGCAGAAAGGCAATTCCTTCTCAATGGTGTGAGAAGGAAGCAACCTGGGTGTGCTTGACCCTTAAACTAAAGCAATCAAGCAGATGGACCCAGGGAAAAAGCAAGTGACCTCACTGCATCAGAAAATTGGACCACAGGAGCCTATGCTGTCCACTTTAAACTCCAGTATCAGTGAAGGGGTCTTCTGTCTCAGTGACTTAAAAAAACCCAGCTGCTTAATTCTTCTTGGGTAGGGGCATCCCAACACACACAGCTCACCAGAGACAGATTTTCCAGTTGCTGAAATAGTCATGCATAAAGAACATGAGACTTTGGTTTTAAGGTAGAAGCAAGTTGACCATAACCCAAGACCTAGTCCACATTAAGAAGGGCATCCTCTTGGCATGTTTGGTTGGTATCTTCTAGAAGCCTGTCCTTTTCTAATGATAAACAGAAAGGGAGTGGATCCAGATGGGAGGGTATGTGGGGAGGAACTGAGAGGAGAAGAGGGAGAGGAAACTATAGTCAGGATATATTGGATGAGAAAAGAATTATTTTTCAATAAAAGGAAAAAATGAAAAAAAGTTAAAAACCTAATAAACCATCTAACAATTAAAAAAACAAATAATATAATAATAATAAAAAAGAGTGTTCTCTGTCATTTCACTATCATTAGGCTAAGCAGTTGCTGCAGGTTGAGCATATATCGCAAACTGGTGAATTGGAAACATTATGCTAAAGTTATGTGCTAACGGTATTTGAAGGTTGAAGCTTGAGGAGCTCTAGGAATCACACGGGAGGGACCCATGCCAGCATTAGTGGCTTTCTAAGTAGAGTATGAGAGGCCTCTTGCCGCAGACCCAGGATCTCCCCAGCCCTTTCATTTCTTATCTCTAGACTTACCCTTATCCTATGGTGGCTCATCTGTAGGAACCTCTCCCCCCACCCTACTTTGCTTCCCTAGGGTCTGTCTCTTGGTGCAGATGCAGCTTAGCTCTTTCCCACTGTCCTTTTCAGCCTTCCCTTCTAGCCCATCTCTACCTCTTTGTGTCAGCACTGATCCACAAGACACTTTTCATCAGGGATTCCCAGTGGGCTGGAAAGGAGTTAGGCATTTTTCACTGTCCTCTCTGTCTCCCATCATGATCTCTCCAGATTTACACTTAGCCATGCAGCAGCCTGCTTGCTGTGTCATCTCTTTCCACCCCACCTCCACTCCCTGGGGAATCTGTCTCTTCATGCAGACCTGATCCACTAGATCTTTCCCACAACTCCTTCAGCCTTCCCTCCAGGACCATCTCCATTTCTTCATGCTACTCACTGATGCGCAGAAGCACTCACACCATATCCATAGTGGGCAACAGCAAGTGAAGCGCAGAACACCCACCCAACAAAGAAGGAGCCAGATAACTACACCAAGAATCACCCCAAATAGCATAACTCTAGGTGCCTAGATCACAGCACAAACACACCAATGTGAATAACCAGGACAGTGTGCCTCCTCCAGAAGTCAGTGACCCTATTGCAATAGGACCTGAGAAATGTAATTTAGCTGAATCATAAGATAAAGTCATCAAATAGCAATTATGATAATGTTCAGGGGCCTTAGAGAGGCAATGTCTTAATGAAGACAGTGAAAATACAAACAAAACAGTGGAATGGAATAATGAAAATGGTTCAAGACATGAAAGTAGAAATAGAATCACTAGGGGACACCAGAACTGAAATAAAAGTGGAAATGAAAAATTTAGAATGTCAAACAATAACTTCACAGGTAAGCCTCACCAATAAATTACTGGACATGGAAAAGAAAATCTCAATTGTTGAAGATAAGGTAGAAGAAATGGATACCTCAGTCAAAAAAACAATCTGAAAAAGAAATCCAGGTACAAAAAGAAAGAAACAAACAAAAACAAAAACAAACAAACAAACAAACAAAAAGCCTAGGAAATCTGGGACACCATGAAAAGACAAAAATCTAGACATAATGGGGATAGAGGAAAAACAAACAAAACAATAACAAGGAAAGAAAATAGAAAAAGGCTCAGAAAATATTTTAACACTATAGTAGAGCATTCCCCCAATCTAAAGATGGAGGCACATATCAAGGTACAAGAAGCATACACAACATGAACTAGACATGGTGATATAAGGAATTCTACATGATACATGATAATCAAAACACTAAATGAACAGAACAAAGAAAGAATATTAAAAATTGCAAGGACAAAAGACCAAGTCACATATAAAGGCAGACCCATTAAAATGACACCTGACTTTTCAATAGAGACTCTGAAAACCAGGAGGGCCTGGATAAATTTTCCACAAGCTCTAAGAGACTAGAGATGCCAGCCTATACTACTATACCCAGTAAAAAGACCAATCATAATCAATGGAGAAGGAAAAACATTCCACCATAAAACCAAATTTACCAACTTTTATCTAGTAGTCTACTCTACAGAAACACTTAAAAGAAAACTTCAGTCTGAAGAGGTTAACCACACCCAAGAAGACACTAGTAATAAATAATCCCAGACCAGCAAATCAGAAGAGGGAGGAAATCCCCACAGCAAAACAACAAAATAACATAAATTAATAAACACTGCTCATTGATTACTTTTAAATTTTTATTTTATTTAGTTAACATTTTTTTCATTTATTTTACATGCCAACCAGTTTCCCTTTCCTCCTATTCCCTTTCTTCCCCCCACTCCAATCTACTCCCCTCCCCATCCACTTCTCTGCCATCTCTACTCAGAAAGGGGCATGGCACATGTAGTTGAGGTAGGCCTGAGCTCCTCCCCCTGCACAAAGGCTGAGTGAGATAGTCCAGCATGGGGAACAGGCTCCTGAAAGCCAGCTAAGCACCAGGGACAGGCCATGGTCTCCCTGTAAGGGGCCTTATGAACAGGTCAAGCTACACAATTATCACACGCATGTGGAGAGTCTGTCCCATGCAAGATTCATAGATAACTCTCCATATTAATGGTCTCAGTTCCCCCTGTAAAAAGGATGCAGACTAGATTATAGAACAAGATAATTTTTCCCTGCTGCATTCAAGACACACACATCACAAAATCAATGATAGACACCACCTCGGGGAAAAAGAATAGAAAACGGTATTCTAAGCAAATGGACAAAATAAGCAAAAAGGTGTAGTTATTTTAATATCTAACAAAATACACTTCAAACAAAGCTAATCAGAGGAGATAGGGAATGACATTGCAACTCTTTAAGGAAAAAAAAATCTACAAAGAGGACACCACAATTCTAAACATCTATGCACCAAATGCAAGGATACCCAAGTTCAGAAAAGAAACACCACTGCAGTTAAAAATCACAAACTCATCCTCACACACTGATAGTGGATGACTTCAATACTCCACTCCAGCCAAAAGTCAGGTCATTCAGACAAAAACTGGAAAATTGCTGGAGTTCAATAACCTACCAGATATCTACAGAACAATCTACCTAAACACTAAAGAATATACTTGCTTCTCAAATGTTCATGGAACTTTCTCCAGAAATGACCATATACTTGGACACAAAGTAAGTCTCAACTAAAACAATGCCATGTGTCCTATCCAGACACCACAGATTAAAGCTGGTTATTAGCAATAGCAGAATGTATACAAATTCATGGAAACTGAACAATTCATTACTGGATGAAAAATGGGTTAAGACAGAATCAAGAAGAAAAGTAAAACTTTTAGAATTGAATGAAAATGAAAAACATAACATACCCAATCCTATGGGAAACAGTTCTAAGAGGCAAGTTCATAGCACTAAGTGCCCACATTAAACAAACAAACAAACAAACTGCAGAGCTTTTTTATTAGTAACTTAGAAACATATATCAAAGCGCTAGAACAACAAGAAGAAATAATACCCCAAATAGTAAATGGCAACACACAATCAAACTGAGGACTGAATCAATGAAATAGAAACAACTAAACAATATAAAGAATCAATGAAATGAAGAATTGATTCTTTGAGAAAATTAACGAGATTGACGTACTCTGATCCAAATTAAGTAGAAGATGGAGAGAAGATTCAAATTAATAAAATTCAAGTTGAAAAGGGTGACATTACAATGGACACTTCTAAAATTCACAGAATTATAAAGACACACTTTAAAAAAAAAGCTATATGGACTGGAAAAATTTAAAAGAAATGGGCAAATTTTTTAATATATACAACTTACCAAAATTAAATCAAGATCCAGATAAGCAATTTAAACAGACACACAACCCCTAGTGAAATAGAAGCAGAAATTAAAAGTCACCCAACAACAACATTAGCAAAAAGCTCAGGGTCAGACTGATTCAGCACAGATTTCTACAAGATCTTCAAAGAAGAATTAACCATAATACTCCTCAAATTAGTCCACAAATTAGAAACTTAAGAAAAATTTCCTAATTCTTTTTATGCTAGCAAAAGCACACAGAGACCCAACAAAAAGAAAATTACAGTCCAATATTCCTAATGAACATAGGTGAAAAATTCTCAATGAAATACTTGCAAAGTGAATCCAAGAGCACATCAAGAATATCATTCACCATGATTAAATTGGCTTCATCCCAGAGATGTTGGGATGGTTCAAGATATGTAAATTAATAAATATAATCCACCACATGAACATATGGAAGAGAAAATACAACATGATCATCTCATTAGGTGGAGAAAAGGCCTTTGACAAAATACAACACAACTTCATGATAAAAGTCCTGGAGAGATTAGGGATACAAGGGACACATATAAGCATAATAAAGGCAACTTATAGTAAGCCCAGAGCCAATATCAACCTAAATGGAGAGAAACTCAACATTCCCACTAAAATGAGGAACAAGACAGCTCTCCATACCTATTCAACACAGCACTCGAAGATACAGCAATAAGACACCTGAAGGAGATCAAGGGGTACAAATGGGAAAGAAGTCAAAGTATCATTATTTGAAGATGATATGATTTTATACATAAAATATTCTAAAAACACCACCAGAAACTTCTACAGCAGATAAGCTATTTCAGAAAAGTAACAAGATACAAAATTAACTCACAAAAATCAGTAGCCTTTCTATACACAAATGACAAAAAGACCAAGAAAAAAAACCAGAGAGGCAGAACCTTTCACAATAGCCTTCGAAACATACCTTGAGATAATTCTAACCAACCAAGTAAAAGACTTGTATAATAAAAACTTTAAGGTTTTGGAAATATTGGAGGAAGATGGAAAAGTCTCCCATGTTTATATCTCAGTAAGATTACTATTGTAAAAATGGTCATTCTACCAAAAGCAATCTATTGATTCAATGAAATCCCCATCAAAATCAAACGTAATTCTTCACATAAACTGAAAAAAAAAGGTGTTCAGTTTCCTATGGAAACACACAGACAGAAAACTCAGGATAGCTAAAACAATCCCGAATAATAAAAGAACTGAAAGAGATATCACCATCCTTGACTTCAAATTGTACTACAGAGCTACAGCAATAAAAACAAAGTGGTATTTGTACGAAGCCAGACTGATCAGTGGAATTGAATTTAAGATCCAGTCATAAATCCACACACCCATGGATGCCTGACTTTTGATAAAGAGGCCAGAAATACACATTGGAGGAAGGAAAACACCTTCAATAACTGGTGCTGGTCAATCTGAACATCCACATGTGGAAGAATGAAAACAGATATATATTTATCACCCTGCACAAAGTTCAACTCCAGATATACCAAGGACCTCAACATAATACCAAATACCCTGAATCCGATAGAAAAGAAAGTCAGGAATGGCTTTGAACTCATTGGCACAGGGAAAGGCTTTCTGAACACAACACCAATGATGTAGGCACCAAGACCAAGAATTAATAAATGGAATCTCATGAAGATGAAACACTTCTGCATCGCAAAGGACACCATTATTTGGACACAGTGACAACCTATGGAATGATAAGAGATTTTTACCAATTATACATCTGGTAGAGGGTTAGTATCTAAAATAAATAAAGAACTAAAAAAAAAAGCCTAATTAAAAAAGGAGTACAAAACAAAACAGATAATTCTCCAAACACAAATGGCTAAGAAACATGTAAAAAAATGTTCAACATCTTTAGTCATCAGAGATAGGCAGATCAAAACCATTTTGAGATTTGACCTTGCACCAGTCGGAACAGCCAATGACAGCACATACTGGCAAGGATGTGGAGAAAGGGGAACATTTATTCATTGCTGGTGGAGTACAGTCACTATGGAAATCTGTAGTGCTTCTTCAGATGTCAGATGACTATAAGGACACACAACAATACTGATGCACATATGAATTTCCAGAGACTATGGCAACACACACAACTTATGTGAGTTTATGCCTGATGGGGGTTCCAGCACTAAGAGGAGGAAGTGAACAAAGTGTTCTGCCACTAGCAAGAAAGCTGTCTATAGTTGGTACCCACTGGCAAAGGGAAGATCAAACTTCTTCGGAGGAGTCTTCACTGGGCATAACAACCATGTTTCAGGGCAGCCCCCATACCCAGAAGTAGATGGCCAACAGAAAATGAACTCAATGGTATTTTTGTGGAATTTTTTTTTGTTTTATTTTGTGTTGTTTTGGCATTTTCTGTCCTATTGGTCTTTTGCTTTTTTATTTTCAGGCAAACGAAAGAGTGGACTAATCATAATATCCTCAAAGACTCTTCAAAGTTGATATTTATTCTTTTTTAGGTCCAGATGATTCATCTTAATGAGTTGACCTGAAAGACCTCTGGGGAAGACTTGTGGATTCTGTGGTCACCCCATAAGGCCAGATTGCTTTCAAATAAAATTTCATTATGTCAGAAATTAATTTCATGGTAATCAGTTCATCCAGCCAGAGGTCTTCCCAAAGGAGAGGACAGGTTGGAAAAGGCTGACCAAGATGAAAATAAAATATTAAATGCTTATTTATGCATGTCCATTTTCACAGCTGGTTCAAAATGAAACTTGCTAGCTCCTCCCTGAGTTGTGTGGTCGGAAAGAATTGGGAGTTAACTGTGCTCACAGAAGTACTGGAGAGAGCTGAGGTCAAAATCATGAGCATGTGTCTAGAGTTTCTAGGTCTGGAGTCTGGGGTTAATGACATTTGTATTTCGATGGCAAAGCCTCTCAGGACTCCCATTTTCACTCTTCTGGAAGACTGATTTTTGAATTGGTCTTTCTTAAAATCCCTTACTTTCTAGAGTGCATCCCATATAGCTCTCTTCTTCTGAGATAAGAAAAATCCAATACTTCTTCCTTGAGATCATATTTAGGAACAACATGACCAAAAAGAAAGGAGACATGGAACAAAAGAATGGGACACAATTTTGAGGACTCAGGCAAAAAGCCACCCTTACAGATTTATTTATTTTTATTTTTATTTTTTCTCTGTCTCTCTGTTTGTCTCTCTGTCTCTCTGTCTTCCTGTCTCTCTCTGTCTGTCTCTGTCTCTCTGTCTCTCTGTCTCTCTGTCTCTCTCTCTCTCTCTCTGTGTGTGTGTGTGTGTGTGTGTGTGTGTGTGTGTGTGTATAGGTACATATGTGCACAGGTACCACAGAGGCCAGAAGAGGGGCTTGGATCTCCTGGCACCAGAGTTACAGGTAGTTGTAAGCTGCCTAATATGGGGTACTGGGAACTGAGTCCAGGTCTTTTGCAAGAACATTAAGTGTTCTTAATTACTGAACCATCTCTGCAGCCCCAAAGAAGCTCTATTACATTCAGGTTAATTGTCCTTAATTAATACCCACAGGACAGAATTTAAAACAAAGCCTTGAGTTAATTAACACTGACATTTGCTCCCAGAGGCTAAGAATGCCTGAGCAAATACTTCTTAAATGAGTGACTGAATCAAGTAGTCTATGTAATCTATTAAGGGTTGAGTAAGGTATGACTATTAGTGATTTTCTTGGGGAAGAGCTGTAGCTGGAAGAAATAACCTTGTCAAAGATTGTGACCTTAGCTTCAAACACTCTTAGTTATCAAATTGTGTTGACTGTCACCTTCCTTGTTAGGGACTCCTGGATTCCTATTCAGTGAGATAAACCTTTATCCAGACAGATTCCAACCAATAACCACAAACACTGATGATGGGGCAGGGAGGGGTCATTTCCCATTCTTTCAACACCACAGACTGACAGTGGCAGGTGCTTCTATGACTTGTGTTTGTCACTCAGACCCTGATGTAATCTGCATTTCCTTATCTTCTTTGGTTCCAACATACTTGCTTAAGACCTGTGTGGGTAGTTTCTAATCAAGCCTTGGGACACACAACTCTGGTTATGTGGCTACATATGCAATGACAATCACTGGGGAAGTGGGAAGTCCCGTTACCCACATGGAGTATGCATTTTTCTTTGATTGTTAAAGATGCAATACTGTAACCACTCAAGAGATATAAAACGTTTGTGTTCTAGCCAGCACTGAGTGCAGGGTGAATTGTTCTGAGCAGCATTGTCAGCTTGAGAGATGCAACAAGTCCTCAAAACAGTAACCTTCCTGTTGAAGCAACCATGGGAATAGGGACATTTCCTACAGACCTTGACCACGACCTATCAGTGGCACAGAACTTACTCATAGGCCATCATGACTGGAAACAGCTTCCTGAAAGGACAGATCATGGGTCAGCCATGTGACATTAATTAGACAAGACCCATTGTGACTAGGTATTTTTCACATTTTTTTCATGTGCGTGAGATAAGCTCATTTCTCATTAGTTCCATCTTTTCTCCATCTTAAAATCTATGGGATGAAAACCATGTTGCCTATCACAAATATGAGCCCTGTTTAAATGCATTTGAGAAACAAAGGACCTAGCTTATTATTTACATACATGTAGGTCTGTATACATTATTACATTCTGAAAACAGAGAACTTGAGTGATGAAACCACTCCTGAAGCCAGGGAGAATCACAGGTCCCCAGATTTAAGGAATGGAACCTCTTCCTCTTCTTCCCTTGCTGGTGGGTCAGGACTTGGGAGGTGGGGCAAGAGATCCAGATGCCATCTGTTAGCCACAGCTGTTTGGACAGCTGGGGAGAGCTCTGCATTTCTATCTTGGAGCTCACTGGCTGGATCTCTTTCACTGATCTTTCCTGTCACCTATGGTAGAAAAGCTCTGGAAAGTGGTGTTTCCTCCAATGACTTTATCCTCATAGAGTTCTATGCTCCACATTTTATATTGCCACCTATTTCTTTGCAATTTTCAAACACAGCTGCTCACTTACATACCCTACACCAGTCCAACCCTCCACTTCCAACTTTTCCTGCCCATTTTTGCCAGGAAATAGGCTGGTCGCAACCTAGTCACAGAATACGCACACTGAAAATGCCATAAGAAATAAGGAATGGAGGTCTGTGCTTTGGGTGCCCTGCTGTCCGGGTATCTCAATGAGCAGAAGTAACAACAGTCACTTTTTAAGTGACTAACTGTGTTTGGAAGCTAATCCAGCCAGACTTCTGTTCAGCACATGGAATTTACATCTGTATGCAGTGTTGTCTTTAGCTGAGTTTTCTTCTTCCATTTTCTGCTTAGTTTGGGCATGATAGCCAGTATGGAATTATTAACACAAACAAATCACTAAAAAAAATAAATAAAAATTTGGGCTCCAACTGACATGCGAATATTCTGTAAGAAGAGAAAAACAAAGAAGATCTGCAGATGGGGACAAGTATCTCCAAATCCAGTTCTCCTGGGTATCAGATATAGTTCAAGACACATGAATAAGAAACTCTAATAATCACTTCTTTAAAACCTTAAAAATACTTTCCTATTAATAAAGCAGAAGAAAGACATAAAAGGAATACAGATAGGAAAGAGAAAAGTCAGATAACTCCCATTTGCAAATGATATGATTTTATACTTTAAGAGACCCCAAAGGCTATCACTAATCTCTTGGAATTCATAAACACTTTCAGCAAAGTAGCAGGATACAAAATCAACATAAAAAAAATCAGTAGCTTTTCTATATATCAACAACGAACATGCTGAGAAAAATCAGGAAAACAATCTCACTCAAAATAGCCTCAGAAATACTTCGATATGTATGAGGTGTGTTTACATTTGAAAATTGTTATGTATTTATTCTACTCTAACACCAACACATTAAATAAACAAGGGATAGACTGTGGTGGGTGAGATAAACATTGCAGTAAAAGACAAAACACAGCAGCAGCGTGTTAGCTTGCCATAGAGGAAGGGATGCTGAGGAAGGCAGAGAAGGGACCAACTGAGTGTAGCTTGGAAAGATGAGAGAACTGCTCAGACGAAAAGCAAAAGGCAAATCAACAATAAAAAATACAATCTGTCCCTGACCACTGATTGGCTGTAAACAGCCACCTTGTGCTCCTAAAACCCTAGCTGGTGGTCTCTCCTGCTACCATTCTTCCCCTACAATGATGGACTATACCCTCTTGTAAGTCTTTTTTCTCTTTAGAACCTGGTCAAGGATTTTATTGTAGGGATCAGAAGTCATTTTGGTTTGTTTGTTTGTAGTAATTGGTTCTCAGAAGTATAATAATTGCTGTGACAAACTTGACCATGTGGTTCTTAGGCCATTGGGACTTGTTTGGGGGAGGAATGTGAAAGAGTTTGGACATAAGGGCTAAAGAGACCCTAGAACGCTATAACAAAGCTTAATAGGCTATTCTGGTGGGACTGTGGAAGGTCAGAACCCCAATAAAACTGCTGACAGTAAAGGCTGTGCTTAAGGGGTCTCAGAGGAAAGCAAGGAATTGGACTAGAAAGCATTCAAGTTATATTCTGTCTATGTCTTGACATTTTTTTCTCCAGTATCAGAGCTTTATTGGTGGTGGTGGGGGAACAAAAGAACCAGACCTGGGGAAGAAGCATGTGCAGAGAGCAGAGAGGGGGGGAGAGAACAGAGAGGAGGGGTCTGTGTCCAGCTTTTTAAGGATTCCCATGCACATGTGCAAGTGGGCTTATGGAGCTACGCCATGCATATGCTGATTGTGTGACCATGCTGTGCGCATTGGCACAGTTATGCAGCATACAGATGATGTAAGATGCAAGACCCCTTGCTTAGCTCCTGAACTGTGCATGTGCAGTCATGCAGCTGGAGCGATGGCATAATCCTAACATTTCAAGCTTTTTGCTTATTGTAAAAAAGTGGGTGAACAGAAATAGGGGTGTCATTTCTCCCAGAAAAACTGCTTCCAGCTGACTTGGTGGGTGTTGGTTGACTCTTGGGGGTGGGGTAGGGAAGGGAGCTTCTGAGGTAGACAGGTGTCCTGGGATGGTGGGCTATTGTCTGCTTCCTGGTGCTGTTCATCTAACTTGGCTTGGCACTCTGGCTGCTTATGTCTGCATGTCTTGAAATTTTGAGTGTGGCTGAATTTAAGTTTTGGACTGATTTTATTGGAAATCATTTCAAGACCAAATAGCATCCAGGGTGTAGCATGGGTGGTTATTGCATACTGCTCTCTGCCAGATTTATATTAAGAGATAGCAGAATGATGTGAAAGTGTAGTTCTGTCAGTTTGCTGGTCTGGTATTAGAACACTTGGTCCCCAGTTGGCGGCACTACTTGGGGAGGTTTAGGAGGTGTGGCCTTGCTGGAAGAAGTATGTCACTAGAGTCAGGCTTTGAAAGCTTAAAGTCTTCCAGTTTTCTGTCTGCTTTGTCCTCATGATGGAGGATGTGAGCTCTCAGTTTCGTGCTCCAGACATGCCAGCTGCTTGCTGCTATGTTTTCCCCACCATGATAGACTCTTGCAAGCCAAAAATAAGCTCTTTCTACTCTAGGTTGCCTTGTTCATGATGTTTTATCACAGCAATAGAAAAGTTAATACCATGAGGAAGGAAGGGAATGTGGACAATGTTAAGAATACAAATGGAAGACAGGAAGGGCAGGGCCAGAGCAGCTATAATTGCTAAAGAAATGATCATAATTAAGGAGAATCCATGTATTTTCCACTAGGATGGTAAAAATGACAAACCAAGGGCAATGTATTACCCACTAAAGGGTTTAGGCTCCTGAAAAATTATTTGAAAAATATTCATTTGGAAATAGAGTACCCAAGAAAACAGTGGTTGAACAGGATATGGCTTTGTAGGAATTCCTTGCTCACAAAACAGTCAAATGACAACAAAAACCACAGTGCAGCATAAGGAACTGCTTACCCAATACAAGAACTTGGATGGATAGCCATGGTCCAAGGAGGCTCGGCTTTGTCTTGTGCTGGCAGCACAACTTGGTGGTGGCATCCACATAGTACAGATTTGATAAGTCTACATAAAACCCACATACATCATGGAGGCTTACACCAAAGTTCCAGAAAGCCACAGAGGCCAGACAATGTGTAGCATGGTCATGATGCCTGTCAGGTGCTCCTCAAAACTTTCACTTCAGAAAAGTATTGGAATTTGATAGATGGATTATTTGTCAGTTATTTGAGACTAGACAAGTGTAAGTTCACTCACAAGGAACATTATTCAATCCATCAGGCTATGTTTATCAACTTCGTCATTAGAATGGATCAAGTAATCTGACATCAGCCTAGATGGTGGCTTTGCAAGCAGAGTCTGAATATTTTAAAGTGACAAGTAGAATACTGATAACAAGCTCCCAAGAAAGTGCCTGAAAACCCATCTATAACATTCATGAATTCTGCTCTCATGCTACATACCATGGCTTTAAAAAAGATTTCTATCTTTTAAATCTGCATTTTCCCTTCTTCCCCACGTTAGCCAATGATAGCAGCCCTTCTCTCTGACAGAGGAAGCAGGTGATATGGTGAGATGATGTTGAACTTCCCACTGGTGAATGCACAGGGCACACTCTTCCCAAACCTCCCTGCAAGGCCAGGTCAACAGCCCAGCCTTCTGTGAGTCTCATTCTTTTCCTTAAGACTTTCATTCTCACCCTATTAGATAGCAGGAGTGAGTAGAGAGCTTGCATGTGGTAGAGGCTTCTGGGGGCTGAGGAGAGGGAAACAAAGAAGCCACAGCACGGTCCAATGAATGGCGGGGTGTGTGCGCGTGCGTGTGCGTGTGCGTGTGTGTGTGTGTGTGTGTGTGTGTGTGTGCGCGTGTGTGACTTTGTCATGTTCCCCCATGTATCCCTCTGCCTCCACCTTCTACCACACCACAGCCATTTCTAGTACCAAAACTCCAAAATTTTAAAATAGCCAACATCAAATAAGATGTTGCCAAATATTGAAGACAGAGAAGCTAAGTGGCACAAATGACATACCCTGTTATCCTCAGGGCCTTGGATAATAATCCACAAAGCTCAAGAGCCTACACAACACACTGCATTCTGGAAGAAAGAGCCATAGTGCCCTGTTTCTCTGTGCAGAAAGCGTGTGTTCCTAGCAATTGAAGCTGTGTGCATTATCAACAGAGAAGACCAGCCCAGTAGAGTGAAACTGTGACCCTAGGAACAGGCCCGCCCACTCACAGACACAAGTGTTTTAAGAGTCAATAGTGAAAGAATGGACATTTACATTTAAAAAAGTTTATTTGAATATTTTATGTACATAGGTACTTTGCCTGCATATACATCTGTGCACCACGTATGTGCACATCCCCACAGAGGCCAGAAAGGGCATCAGGTCCTGTGGAATTGAAGCCAGCACTCCTTATTGCTGAGATATCTCTCCAGCCCAGAAACAGACATTTTAAAAATGGCTATTGATTTGCAAAGTGATAGAATCGGACTTTACTTTTTTTTTTAATACACAGCACAGAGAGAAGTATGTTCTAGATGGTTTGACTACAAATTGGAAGAGAACATTTTTGAAACAAAATTCACAAATGCATTCACCATCATAGGATAGAGGATTCATTTTTAAGAGGAAAGCACAAACTTCCAAGGAAAATGTTGATACAATTTCTACATTAAATTATTTTATATAAAAATTACTGTGAAGTAAATGAAGTCCTAGATAAATTGGAAGTGTGTTTTTACAGTGAGATGTTATGGATATCGCTCTGTGTAAATAAAATGCTGACTGACCAGTAGCCAGGCAGAAAGTATAGGCGGGACAAGCAGAGAAGAGATTCTGGGAACAGGAAGGCTGAGGGGAGACACTGCCAGCCGCTGCCATGACAAGGAAGATGTAAGGTACCACTAAGCCATGAGCCACATGGCAAAGTATAGATTAATAGAAATGGGCTAAATATAAGAGTTAGAGCTAGACAACGGTAGGCCTGAGCTAACAGCCAAACAGTTGAAATAATATAAGCATCTGTGTGTTTATTTTATAAGTGGGCTGTCAGACTAACAGGGCTTGGTGGGACCTGGAGAGAAGGTCTCCAGCTACAGTGAGATAACTTTCAAAAATAATGCTCACAAACAGTAAGAAAACCCAGCAACAACAACAATGAGCCAAAGGACTCAGACTTTTCTGGTGGGTACATATAACATGACTTTGAAAGTAATTGCATCAAAGCCTAGTGAAAAATGAACCGTGTGTACCTCATGACCCAGAGATTTCCTTTCAAGAAAAGGACCTAAGCATGCAGTCAAGTCCCAAGTGAATGTATACTGTTTCACATAGACATGGCCATATCAAGGTCCTGTGCCTCAATCTCATGGGAACAGCAAAGCCTTCCGGGGGTGAGGTTCAGAAGGACAGCAAAATCTTCCTCTGATCCAAATGTAAATGTGGCTAGTGCATGCAGAAAATTCCCACCACAGCTTTCTCCCCCAGGATGCTTATGGTCTGATTGTTTTTCCACAGAGAATGGTCCTACCAGAGACCAACTAAACCTTGTTCAGCCCTATATAATAACCCAGCCTCCTTGTTTATCTGTATGTAATAATACCACCTTCTTCTTCAAGCCGTATGCAATAACCCCACCACCCAGGACAACAGTATTTGAAAACATGCTATAGCTTCTTCATACAAGAGCCCCCATCACTAAATCCCAGCTTTTCTGTGTCGGATTTTTTTTCATTCCCTGCCGCCCCTGTTAGGTAAATCCCTGGAGCAATGTAGGATGTGGCAGACCTAGGAAAACTTGCATATACACACAAGAAGATGTGGGTAAAGCTGGTCTTAACAGCATATATATATATATATATATATATATATATATATATATATATATATATATATACACACACACACACACACACACATACATACATACACACAGCTCACAGGATTATTGGTCAACAGAGATTAACAAGGTTCCATGCAGAAACTCAGATGCACTGACCAGAGCTATGTTTATCAACAGGACCACTTAGCTTCCAGGACAAAGGCTAGAGAGAAGCTTTCCTTCTAGAATAATCAGGGTATGTGAATAATTTTCTTATAACTATTTCCAAGTCCCTAGACTGAGGTCAGAAATTAGAGTCCTTATTGGCCTGGATGGATTTCTCTAAGTTGTGTCAATGGTTAGTATGAACTCTACTTTCACCAATATACTGAGGTACATCTGTGACTTACAGAGATTTATTGTTAGTCTCATTCAGTCTCCAAAGCCTGGGACCTTCTACCCAACTATATATATTACTGAAGAGTCAACAGGCAATTCAAATTAATGTAGACTGAATGTTTGTGATGACTGAAGTTGTTCTTCCAAGTGTGATTAGGCATTGGAGCCAGTGAGGGATAATTAAACATCATGAGCGTGATCTGTGTTCTTAGGAGAATAAACAAAAAGACATCATTTCTACACTGTGCAAGGGCACAACAAAAAGCCCCTTAAAAATCAAGAAGAGGGCTTTGACCAGAACCTGATCCCAGCACCTTGATCATGAGTCTTGAGAGCTGTGAAAAATAAATGTTGCTGTTTAAGAAAAAAAAAAAAAAATATATATATATATATATATATATATCTCATCCTATCCTACAGGCATCTTCCTAAGAGCTAAATTTAAAAGAAATGTAGTTATTTTAGATTTCCAGGGAAGTTGCAAAAATAATACAGAGTAGTTCTCACACACTGTCATCCAATTTCCAGTAGCATCATCATACACTGTGAACAAAGCCCCCCCAAAAGAAGTGGCATCTTCCATCGAACCTCCCTCAAGGCTGAGTCACCCAATAGAACTCCAGTAACTGTGGAAAGTTTGGAATGTTACAAAGTCTATAGCCAAGTTCTCTTGAGACATCCTTCACCCTTTTAATAGCTATTTATTACCCTCCTCTGATGTAAGCTAATATCTCTGTGAATATTGGCTTAATCCTTTGGAATGTATAAACAGACACCCAGCTCTGATTAACAAAAGACTAAGAATAATATCAGATGGTGTCTGAGGCTCATGGCAGAGATTTCCCCCACTTTGCTCTCACAAACCTACCTGCTGTTTTTACCAATGTACTTGAAAAGTGCCTTGATTTATGGCTTTCTTCATCGTGTTATTATAAAAACTTCATCAAGGGCTGGAGAGATGGCTCAGCAGTTAAGAGCATTGGCAGCTCTTCCAGGGGTCCTGAGTTCAGTCCTAGCAACCGCCTGGTGGCTTACAGGGATCTATAATAGGATCTGATGCCCTCTTCTGGCATGCAGGTGTACATGCAGATAGAACATCATACACATAAACTAAATCCTAAAACAACAACAACAACACTTCATCAAACTTTGTCAATTTCGTTAATGACCTGTCTGTCAGGTAATGTTAATTGTTCACTTGAAAAGACAGAGAATCCCCTGGGAGATGGGCATGCCTCTGGAAAATTATTTTGGTTATGTTCATTATGTGAGAAGACCCATCTTAATTGGTGGTGGGACCATTCCATGGGCAGCAGAACTGGAATGTACCAGAGACAACAGACTGAACAGCAGCCTGCATTCACCCACTTCTGTTCCTCACTGAGAATCCTGTGTGACCAGCCTCTACAAGCACACATTGCCTTCATTTTCTTAACAGGAGCTAAAGCAAATCCTTCCCCCAAGCTTTTGTCAGAGTATTTTTATCACAGCAACAGGAAAAGAAACCAAGAGATCTCGCTAATTTCCAAGTCCACACACCTCTCCTTTCCCCTTGGTACCACCACTTTCTTGAACGCAGACTCTTCTAATTTTTGAGTCATTCCCCAGTGAGCCTTTCCAGCCTCCACTTGAACTATTTCTTTTCCTTCTCTTTCAGTCCCTCTTTTTTCTCTTTTCTGTTTTCTTATGAGATTCTCTTCCTGTCTCAGGTCGGGTCAATTTTAAAAAATATTTATTATTTCAATTATTAAGTATGTATCTGGCTGGGGGCTATGTGCATAGTTACTGGGCATTGGCTCTCCTGGAGCCAGAGTTACAGGTAGTGGTGAGCTGCCCAGTAGGGGTTCTGGAAACTGAACTGGGGACCTCTGGAAGAGAAGGAAGTGCTCTTAGCTGCAGAGGCATCTCTCCAGCCCCATAGTTGGTTTTACTTCTTTGTCTTTGGCGTTTGTTTTGTTTATTTGTCTTATTACTCCAAGCTTTCTTGATGGGAGATGTCACTTTTCAACTAGTAAGTAGAACCAATGACATTTATCCCTCAAATGTCCCTGTAGAATCCATAGCCTCAGGCTGTATATCTGAGTACACACTGGCCTGGATCATAGGCAGTTTGAGCCTGGCATTTCAGCCCCATCTTCTAACTTCGTTCTCAGCCCAAGAGCCTATCTTCCCACTACCTTGAGGGCATTATTTCTGGTCTGTATAGTACTGGCTTGGGAATTTGGGCTGTTCCTACATTGCAAGTGTTGTGACCGACTCATTTAACTGGCAGGTAATGATTTCCTCCTTCTTTGGATGGATTTAAATAGAAGAAGATTCGCCATGCTTGTTAGCATAAAGGATGGCACAGCTATTTGTAATGTCTCCAAAATCTGGAGATATGGGCTGTGGGTACTCTTGCCATTGCTTTCTTTTATGTGACCAGAGTCTTGGTGGCTTAATAGGTGCTGATGCTGAGAGGCTTGGTTGAGGAAAAGGCAGTTGTGTACATTGGTGACTGACCACAGAGGTATGCTCAACACACCCCATCTGCCTTAAAGTCAGTTATTAACACCTACAAGGGTGGGTGCTCCTTTTGTGGAAGGGTGATGTAGGGTCCACTTATGCTTCATCCTGGTCCAACTGACCTTTCCCTTGGATAGACTTCACCTAAGTACCCTAGCTAAGCTGGATCTCACCTACTCCGACTTAGTAACACTGGGGTAGCAGTGAGTCCTAGCCCTCTGGGTGCAGGCCATGTGTCAGCATTGCTAGAGTATCCCCAGCACCCAGAAGAGTCTGCTCCAAGGAGTATCCAATAAACACTGGTTAAGGGGACAAAAGGATGTACGTGAGCCACCTCACAGGTGTAAGAACAACAGGTCAAAGATGAAAGAAACAGAATCCACTCTCCAGATTCAGAGATGCCTCCCTATACATGACTGTCTACCTCCCAACTCAAACACACTATTAAAAATGGGAGAGAGGCCATGCTTTTATTAGTCTAATAAAAGAGTGAGGCTGATTTTTTTTTTCTCTCAGTGTGCCCGCCAACCCAGAGTTCCAGTACTATTTTAGCACCAGGAATTTCCCTGGCAGCCTTCCTAGTACTTCACCAGCCAGGAACTTTCCAGTTGCTCTGGGGTACCCCTCAGTTATTCTTCCCTTTCCAGTTCCTTTCCCCCAATCAATCAATCTCACCATACTCTTCACTCTTCATCAAGTTTATCCCCAAAGAACCACAAGCCCCAGAGAATATTGATATGACAGGTGATGGTCAGGGTTGCCTAATAGTAGGGAAAAGGTTTTTCTCCTTTGTTTGCTTTTTTTTTTTTTTTTTTATGGCAACAGGAAGGTACTTGGCTACAAAAGCACAAACGATCCTTGACAGACTGTGATAGACTTCCTTGCCAGTATAAACTCATGTGTTTCACAGGATGCCTGCTCCCTGACATTGATTCAGTATGACAACTTCTTTATTGCCAACCCAAAAGAATTTCTGAGAAATGCCAGGGTCCTGCAGTCAGGGAGGCTAGCGCTCAGCCCTGGGGAATTCTTAACAGTACAAGGAAGGTCTGAATTAAGACTTTGGCTGGCTATCGTAAGTCACTGTGAAACCACAGACTGTCAATGAAAGGACAGTGCAAGTGGTAGGGGTGGAGGGTTAGGGGGTAACCTTTATCCTGAGGATAGATGGATGAACATAGCCTTGTTTTAGTTTTCTATTGCTAGGAATGCTAGGCCAGCAACACAGGAGAAAAACTAATATGTTAAAGGAAACATCATTGACATACAGGCTCAGATGGTGTCACTGTATTTACAAAGGACAGTGAAGTGGAACTAAGATGCTTGACATCCCGGGAAGCTGGCATCGTTGCTGGGGCTTGAATGCCTGCTCTCTCTCCTTGCTACTCTTGCTACCATTATCTTTCATCCTGTTAGAACTGCAGTAGGTCGTTCTCTTCATTCTGAGATCTAGGGGTGGAAGAGTGCCTTGTTAGCACACATAAGTCTCTGTACTGGAGCCCTGGCGCCATAACAATATTGTCTTTGGCCTTCAGCTGTTTTTTTTTTAATTTAAATTTTATTTTATGTGTAGGAGCGTTTTGCCTGCATGCATGTCTGTGCACCACTTACGTGCCTGATGCCTGCAAAGGACAGAAGAGAGCACTGGATTCCCTGGAACTGGAGTTACATACAACAGCTGTGAGTCAGTATGTGGGTGCTGGGAATCAAACCCCAGTCCTCTGCAAATGCCGCAGGTGCTCTTGCCCACTGAGCCATCTCTCCAGCCTGTGGTGGTATTGTGTTCCCCAAAATATTGTGCACCCTAATAAACTTATCTGGGGCCAGAGACAGAACAGCCACAATATGGAACATAGAGGATAGGCAGTGGTAGCACACGCCTTTAATCCTAGCATTCCAGAGGCAGAAATCCATTGGTTCAAGGATACAGCCAAGCATGGTGACTCACGCCTTTAATTTAGAAAGCAAGCCTTTAATCCCAGGGAGTGATGGTAGAAAGTACAAAGGTATATAAGGTGTGAAGACCAGAAACTAGAAGCATTTGGCTGGTTAAGCTTTTAGGCTTTGAGCAGCACAGTTCAGCTGAGATTCATTCTGGATGAGGACTCAGAGGCTTCCAGTCTGAGGAAACAGGATCAGCTGAGGAACTGGCGAGGTGAAGAAGCTGTGGCTTGTTCTGTTTCTCTGATCTTCCAGCATTCACCCCAATAACTGACCTCAGGTTTGATTTTATTAATAAGACCATCTAAGATTCCTGCTATACCAGCCTCCAGATGTAGCTATTCTTTCTGGCACTTAGAGGCCTTCTTCAATGGATGGTATCAAATGTTCCTTTAAATCTGAATGAAGAAGTCAGACAGCACCTGTGAGAAGTTTAGAACCTACAGCTTAAGCTGTGTCCTTCCAGCGGGGAGTACTATTTCCCCCACTCTACTGAAAGCTTTCCTCAGAGTAAGGAACCATGGGCTTTAATGTTGGTTAAAGGAATGGACAGTGCTGTAGTTTGGATGTGAAATGTACCCATATGTGCAGCTGTTTGAACATCCACAGGTGGTGGAGCTGTTTGGGAAAGTTCTGGAATCCTTAGGAGGTAGAGCTTCCTTGAAGGAAGTGAGTCATTGGGGTTCAGGTGGGAAAGGTCGAAGCTTTATAATCTAGCCCCACTTCCTATTTGCTCTTTGGTTCCTGAGTACGGATACACCATGCTTTCCCTACTTGCCACTATGCCTTCTACACTGTGATGGACTGTACCCCTCTAGAACTGTAAGCCAAATAAGGCCTCTCTTTTGTAAGTTGCTTTTGTCCAATTATCTTAACATCAGAATAATGGCACAGAAACTAAGACAGACTATCCAGGATCAAGTGGGAAGAGAAAAGGATGAGGAGGGAAGCATGCCAAGGATCCATATCTCCTAGACAGGTGTATACCTGCTCCAAGGAAGACATGTCAGACCTGGGATGAGGGGTTTATTTGTGCTGTTCCTGACCCTGATTCATTGTAGCCTGAAGCAACTACTATGACCATATCTCACTCTACCTGTCTAGGGCCAGGTAGATTACTGACAAGGAGGTCATTATGCCATAGAACCCAATAATACAGAAGATCCAACACAGAAGAGTTACATCAAGTGTCCTGAGTTGTTATCAATTGGACACTCCTACTGTGGAGAAGAGCCAGCGCCATCAAATGCTTTGCTGAAACACTGGGTGATGCCTGCCATTCCTGTAAATGAATTGTTTCTCTTAAACTTTTCATTTATTGCCAGCTTGGGAGGCAGATAGAAAAGGAGAACAGGTAAGCAGAAAACAAAATCTCTGTATCTGTGTGCACACACGCATCCATACACAGGCATACATACAGAAGGCACATCCTTCGCTTCCATGCCTGTTCTAATGTGTGGAAGTAAATGCAAGAAGGGCAGGTCATTTGCATTTTGATGGCAGAAATTGTAAAGCTGCTGCTGCTGACTGAACACTTCCAATTTGAAGGATTCAGGGGCTTATGGGGAGACTGGGGTTATGATAGGGAGACTGAAGGTCTAGGTGGCATCTCACATTTCAAACTGATGGAAAATCTAGTGACAGGAATGAACAATGTCAGCCTCAGTCCTTTGAAGACAGTTAAATGTCTACAGAAATGAGTCAGGTTAGAAAAACAGGAAAAATTAAGGAGACTTGAGAAAAGAAATGAGCACCCCATTCCCTAAGGTCTGGTTTATGTTTCCTGCTGGCAGAGAGTCAAGAATTTTGACTGACCATGGAGAAGATGCCCACACAGAGACAACCCTCCCTTTCTGAGAGATAGCTCAAATAAGAGGGCTGAAAACTGCTCATCAGCTATGCCTCAGGCCAGAGTTTATTCCTAAATCCTTGTGTCATTAAGTTTAATCTCAGCAGCACCTCTTTCTTGTCTGTCAGTCTCCACAATGCAACACAAAGCATTTTATAATCCCACTACAAAAGAACATTCTTACGGATTAAAGAAATCAGTAAACCAGTTCATGTATTTACTTGGTTTTTAAACTCTGCTTTATCTGTGAGCCTGCTCTTGACTTGTACCCTTTGACCACTATAACTCCAGAAGACATACCACATATGCAGCTACTGTTACAATATTTTTCTTAACATTTCTTTCTTAATGCTTGGACTCTGAAAATCTTGATTGTGTACTTTTTTCTTAATAACTTGCAAGTTTGCTTCACAATGACTCTTCCAGAAGTACTTTTCTGTGCACAAGTGAAGATCCTGTCTATACCTGAAGGGACACCCGAGGGGACTTCTTCAGCAGCACAGCTAGCAACTCCTGTAGACAGGAATACCTCTGAAGCTGGATCCAGAGAACTTTAATCCTACCTTTTCACTTAGCAGACACATGACCTTGAGACAGTCACTTCTAACTTCAATATTCTCACCTTTAAACTGGTATTCATGGAGACAGAGGGATACACAGAAGTGCTTGATGGAACCCCGGGCACATTGTAGATACTAGGGTTAAGTAAGTGCTGGTTGACTATAAAATTTGGCTTGGACCAGGGATAGGCATCTCCTTGTAATTCCAGGACCATTCCTGGTTTAAGTATTGAAAAGCTACATATCAGTAATCTTTGGCAGATCCCTGAAGACCAAGACTTTGAGTTAAAGTGGAGCATCACTTTCCTTCACCTGGTAAATGTGACATTGCAGCAGGGTTGCTACAGTCTTCAAATCTCCCAGGCTTGAGCATTTAATGCTAAGAACTGGGGCCAGGGCTTGAATCATTTCTTCATCAGCTTCTTTGTGTAGCTCAGGGCCATAAGTCACCATTAGGATACAATGCTCAGGCCTGTGGAGACTCACAGCACTGATATGGATGAACCAGGCTATCCTTTCTCTTCCTGAATGGGAACACTATGGGCTATTTGATATGTGTTATCACTCATCATACCTCCAGTTTGATTCCACTCTTCAAGCTATTTTCTTTCTTTTCAACGAACAGTGTTCTATTCTTAGGAGTGGACTCCCTTGGCTTAGGGAACATCACTTTGCTTCACCTGGTAAATGTGACATTGCAGCAGGGTTGCTGCTGGACCCTTTTCCCATGGTATTCTCAGGGCAATAAAGAGGCTTCCTTAGAGGCCTTCTTCTTCTCACCTGCCTAGATCAGTCACTTCTGTGTTTCTGCGACCACAGTATCGACACTGAAAGGGGGGGATTCATTTTGGCTCATGGTTTTGAGATTTTCAGTCCCTCATGCCCAGGATAGAATGGCCAAGGAGCTTAGTTCATGGCCGGAGAAATATGTGTCAGAGTCTCCACACATCCCAGCAGACCTGGAGAGAGTGAGCTCAGAGCGAGGGACTAGACTATAAACTTAATCTTAGAGGCTTGCCCATGGTGACCCCTGGCCTCCAGCTAGGACTCGCCATCTGTGATGGTCAGTCTTGGTTGTCAACTTTATGGGATCTGGGATCAACTAAGAGGCACATCTCTGAGTGTGTCTGTGAGCATGTTTCCTATAAGTATTAACAGAGGGGAGAAGACTCACCCAGAATAGCCAGCATCTTCCAGCAGTGGCCCAGATATAACAAAAGTCTTAGGGGAAAGCAGTACTACTTTTGAATCAACCAACTTTGCCTCTCGCTGGTATGTTCATCTGCACTATTGCCATCACTGAAGCTGCTACCCTTCATTGACAGTAGAAACTAGAGCCTTTGGTCTTCCAGTGTGAACTGAAGACCAGGGACTGCAGGAATTCTCTAGGACCTAGAGTGGTTCTCAACCTGTAGGTCACGACCCCTTTGAGAGTTAAATGACCCTTTGACAGAGGTCATATATCAGATATCCTGCATATCAGATATTTACATTACAATTTGTAGCAGTAGAAAAATTATAGAAATGAAGTAGCAATGAAATAATTTCATGGTTAGAGATCACCACAACACAATGAGTTATATTAAAGGGTCATGCATTAGGAAGGTTGAAAAACCACTGCTCTAGGACTTCAGTGCCAGATTTTGAGTGCTGAATCATGCAGCCTTGTGGACTGAGCAGCTACTGAGTTCTCAGCCTCTCCTGTGTGCAGACAACCAGTGCTGGACTACGCAGCTCATATCAGAAAGCCAATCTAAAAATCCTCGTCATAATAGATGTTCAGTCAATAAGTTCTTTTCTATATATTCATATACATAGTTGGTTAGTTATAGATGAATAGAAAGGGAGAGGGGGGGGGGGCAAGTGGGGATAGGTTAGTTCTGTTTAAATGGCTCATTTTCCCTATAAAACTAACACAGTCCAGTAATTACTTATTAAAGAAGAAAGGAAGGAGGAATAGAGGTCAGAGAACATAAAATCTAGATGCAGTCTATTTGCTGAATAAGTCCAACTAAGCACCATCCCAACAAAGGTCTTTAGGCCTTTGCTTTAACAGTCATAAAAGAATGGTGATATAGCTCAGTGGTAGAGCGCTTGCCTAGCAAGCACAAGGCCCTGGGTTTGGTCCTCAGCTCTGACCAAAAAAAAAAAAAAAAGTAAGCAATTTCCATGCCGATAAAAGACTGTAAACTGACTCAGACTGCTTCATGTGGACTGAAGCATACATGATACTACAGTGCATAAACACTTGTGTGATTGTTTGAATGAGAATGGCCCTATGCGCTCATAGGGAATGGCACCATTAGGAGGTGTAGCATTGCTGGAGAAGATATGGTTTTGTTAGAGGAAGTGTGTCACTGGGTGTGGGCTTTGAGGTTTCGGATGCTCAAGTCAGGCCCAGTGTTATTCTCTCTTCCTGCTGTCTTCTGATCTGGCTGTAGAACTCTCAGCTACTTCCCCAGTACCATATTTGTCTGCACGCGGCCATATTTCCCACCATGATGATAATGGACTAAACCTCTGAACTGTAAGCCCCAATGAAATGTTTTCCTTTATAAGAATTGTTGTGGTTATAGTGTCTCTTCACAGCAATGGAAACCCTAAGACAACTTGAGTCATTGAAAAAGGGCATTTTTTTTTTTTCTCACAATCTATGACAAGACATTAGCTCAGGAAATTGCACACAGCTTCAAAGGCATTTACAAAATGTCTGGGAATTGTGTCCTAGTGGCTGTGGTCAGTAAAAATCATTTATTATGAACACAGCTAGCCAGGATCAAGGGTGAGGAAAGTCTTCTACATTAGCCCTACAACAAGACCTCCCTTCTCTGCTGTCCATATGGCTGTGGGATCTCTAGAAACCACACCCACAGTGGATTGTCTTGCATGAAGCCTGCCTATACATCCAGGCATGAAAACAGATGCATTCTGTGGGCAGAGTCTTGCAGACACTAGGCTTCCCAAAGCAGCGTGTGCAACCATTTTCCTAAGTATAATTCTGTAAGAAAGCACGAAATGGGGCTTCGTAAAATTCTTTTGGTGACTGGGACTACCTTGTATAAACCAAAGTTAAAAAACAACTGTCTCTATTCCAGGAAAAATGCTAAAATCACATATAATAACCCCAAATAAGGCTGGGCATGGTGGCTAGCACCTATGATGTCAGCACTTAGGGGGCTGAGGCAGGAGGACAGCTGTGAGCTCAAAATCATCTCAGAGTGCTCAGTGAACTCCAGGTCAACCTGAGGCAGTTTAGGAGGACTGGGTCTCACAAGACAAAACACTCTTCCCTCAAGCCCCTAAAGTATCTATAAAATAAACTTCTCACTTCTTGTTTAGGCAAATTTCGTTTCACACCTCCTTAATCTAAACACACATTGAGTAATGGAGAGATTAGGAACACAGAATGATGAGGATACGTTTGATTATATGTATGTGTATTCATGTTCATTTGTTATGGTTTGAGAGTTCATGCTCCCTCCCAAAACTCATATTGAAATTTAATTCTCAATTCAACAGTGGTGACAGGTAGGACCTTTAAGAGATCAGGCCAATACCAGCTAGATGTTTTTCTCTTCTGCTTTCTGCTGTAGGACACAGTAATAAGGCACTGCCATGGGATCACAGATATTAAAGTTGATATTGATGCTAGACTTTCCAACCTCCAGAAATCTCCTCCAGAGCTATGAGAAAGGATATTTCTGATAGAGGAGGGCCCATTGTGGGTAGAATTATCCCTAGGAAGTAGTCTTGGGATATATAAGAAGCTAGCTAAGTATGAGCCCGAGTGAGTGATCGAGCCAGCAAGTCTTGTTCATCAACGTTTTCTGTTTCATGCTCCTGCTTGAATTCCTGCCCTGACTTGCAATGGGCTGAGACCTGGAAGTAGAAGCCAAATAAACCTTTTCTCCACTAAGTTGCTTTTGACTAGAGTGTTTTCTAAGAGGCAAGTTCATATAGCACTTAAGTGCCTACTGATAAGTTTTAGGCCTCCTGAAGGCCTCTCGGCTGTTGCAACAAACCGAATCAGACCAAATCAGGAAAAGCCCAGGTTTAATGGGTGAAGTGCTCCCAGACAATTCCCCAACCTGCAGAGTAGAAGGAATGTGCTAGTGCACCCACTGTGGGAGTTGTCCTGAGCCTCTCTGGGGGAGGAGCTGTGTTTTGGTGGGCTTTGAAGGGGTGGGTTTGGGGAGGAGCTGTGAGGTGGAGCTCCCACCCAAACACTTACATTAAAAAAAAAAAAATGGAGAGATCTCATATTAACAACTTAACAGCACACCTGAAAGCTTGAGAACAAAAAGAAGAAATCATACCCAAAAGGAGTATATGACAAGAAATAATCAAACTCAGGTCTGTAATCAATAGAATAGAAACAAAACAAAATGAAAAAAAAAAATTACAGAGAATCAATGAAACAAAGAGCTAGTTCTTTGTGAAAATCAGTAGGATTGACAAACCCTAATCCAAATTAACTGAGGAGTAGAGAGAGAATATCTAAATAAAAATAGAGATGAAAGGGGAGACATAACAGCAGATATTGAAGAAATCCAGAGAATCATAAGGAAACACTTTAAAAACTTGTACTCCACCCAATTGGAAAATCTGAAATAAATAGACAATTTTATTGATAATACCACTTACCAAAGTTAAATCGAGATTTGATAAGCAACTTAAACAAACCTATAGCCCCTAGTGAAATAGAAGCATAATTAAAAGTCTACCAACAAAAATCAAGCAAACAAATGAATTCCAGGGCCAGATGGTTTTAGTACATAGTTCAACCAGACTTTCAAAGAAGAGTTAATGCCAATACTCCTCAAATTGTTCCACAAAATAGAAACAGAAGGAAAATTGCCCAATTCCTTTTACAAGGCTACAATTACCCTGATAACCAAACCACATAAAGTCCCAGCAAAGAAAGAAAATTACAGATCAATTTCCCTTATGAACATAGATGTAAACATTCTCAACGAAGTACTTGCAAACCAAATCCAAGAACACATCACAAAGATCATTCACCATGATCAAGTAGGTTTTGTCCCAGAGATGCAGGGATGGTTCAACATATGAAAATCAATAAATATAATCCAACATAGAAACACACTGAAAGACAGACAAATACAACATGATAGTCTCATGAGGTGGAGAAAAGGCCTTTGACAAAATCTAAAACAACTTCATGATACAAGTCCTGGAGAGATTGGGGATATAAGGGATGTACCTCAACATACAGTTTATAGCTACAGGCAGTTTACAGAAAGTCCAGAGCCAATATAAGCCTATATGGAAAGAAACTCAAAGACATTCCACTAAAATTAAGTATATGACAAGGTTTTGCATTCTCTCCATAGCTATTCAATATGGTAAGACAATTAACTGAAGGAGATCAGGGGGATACAAATCAGAAAGGAAGAAGTCAAAGTAGCTTTACTTGTAGATGATATGTTAGAATAATAAGTGAGCCTAAAAATCCCCCTGGGAAATCCCTACAGCTCATAAACACTTTCAGCAAAATAGCTGAATACAAAATTAACTAAAAAAAATCAGTTACCCTCTTATATATAGATGATAAACAGACTGAGAAAGAAATTATTAAAACAACACCTTCCAGGATATCCTCAGATATTATAAAATATCTAACCAAACAAATGAAAGACTTATAAGATAAAAACTTCAAGACACTGAAGAATGAAGCTGAAGAAGACATCAGAAGATGGAAAGATTGCCCATATGCATAGATCAATAGAATTAACATATTAAAAATGGTCATCCTACCAAAAGCAATCTATGGATTCAATATGATCACCATCAAAACTCAAACACAATTTTCCACAGATCTTGAAAGGACAATTTTTCAATTTCATGTGGAAGCACAAAGAGCCCAGGTTAACCAAAACAACAATCCTGAATAGTAAGAGAACTGCTTGAGGCCTACCATCCCTATGCTCAAATTGTACTATAGAGCTACAGTAACAAAAACAATGACATTGACACAAAAACATATACATTGATTAATGGAATTGAATTTAAGATGCAAACATAAATACACATGCCTTTGAACAGTGGATTTTTGACAAAGAGGCCAGAAAAACATTCTGGAAAAAGGCAGCATCTCCAACAAACAGATGGTGCTGGTCAAACTTGATGGCAGCATGTAGAAAGAAGAGTGTGAATAGATCCATACTTATCACCTTGCACAAAACTCAAGTCCAAATGAATCAAAGACCTCAGCTTAAAACTAGGCACACTGAACCTAATAGAAGAGAAAGTGGGGAAGAGGTTTGAACTCATTGGCACAGGAGAAGACTTTTTGAACATAACACTGTTAGCACAGACACTAAGATCAACAATTGATAATTGAAGCCTCATGAAACTAAAAAGCTTCTGTAAGGCAAAAGACACTGTCATTTGGACAAAATGACAGCCTATGAAGTGGGGAAATATTTTTACCAACTCCACATCTGATAAAAGACTACTATCCAAAATATATAAAGAACCCAAGAAGTTAGATATCAAGAAAACAAATAACACAATTGAAAATGGGATACAGATGTAAGCAGAGAATTCTCAAAAGAGGAAACTGAAATGGCTGAGAAACACTGAAAGAAATGTTCAACATCCTTAGTCATCAGATAAATGTAAATCAAAACTACTTTGAGATTTCATCTTATACCCACCAGAATTACTAAGATCAATGAAATAAATGACAGCTCATGCTGGTGAGGATGTGGAGTAAGGAGAACACTCACCCACTCTTAATGAGAGTGCCAACTTGTACAATCACTGTGGAAATCAGTATGGTGGTTCCTAAGCAAGATGGGAATCTACCTACCTCAAGACCTAGCTATATCACTCTTGGGCATATACACAAAGGACGTTTTCATCATACCACCGAAACACCTGCTCAACCATGTTCATTGCTGTGCTGTTTGTAACAGCCAGAAATTGAAACAACCTAGATTTCCCTCAACAGATGAATAGATAAAGAAAATGTAGTAGTACATTTACATAATGAAATATTACTCAGTGATTAAAAAAAGACATGAAATTCTCAGGTGAATGGATGGAAATAAATAAAAAAATCATCCTGAGTAAGGTAACCCAGATCCAGAAAGATATATGTGATAAGTATTTGCTTATACATGCATATCATCTGTTAAGTCAATGATAACTAAGCTACCATAGACCCCCAGAGGTTAGGTATAAAGAAAGGGACAAGGGGGGTGAGACAGATCTCATTAGAAAAGGGAAATAGAATAGATAGTTATGGATGAGTGGGGGAACTGGAATGGAAAGATCAAGTGGGAGGGGAAAGAGAGGGTGGGATGAGGGAAGGAATATGGGGAGAGGCAGCTAAAATTAAGGGCCATTTGATGGATAGTATGTAAACCAAATACAGTAGAAGCTTTGTAAAATAAATACATACATGAAGGGGAACTAAATGAAATCACCAAACAGCAGGAGAGACATGTCATCACCAAATGAAGCTTCAAGTCCCAGGACTGGGTTACATCTAATTGAGTTCTTGACCAAAGGGGTTCCATGGGAACTCCTAAACAACCCAGACTGTTGCAAGACTATTGGTTGCTCTCTACAAACTGACAGCAAGGCCCATTGGCTGAAAACAACACTCACACAACTCATTAAAGATGGAGATGTCGAGCTGGTACCTATATACGGAACCTTTGCTCCTACGATCCAGCATCTCTGCTACAGGAAGGTACTGTTCATGTTTAAAAAAAAAAAAAAAAGAAAGAAAGAAAGAAAGAAAAGAAATGTAAACACCAACCCAGCCACAAACCCTTTGATCTATACTGTGTCCTGCCTGCAAGCTATGCTAATGCAATGGTGTCACAAAGCTTGTGGGAGTAACCAACCAATATATGATTTAACTGAAGGCCCACCCCACCAAATGCAGCCCATACTTGACACTGCTTAGGTGACCGAGAACATAAGACTAGATATAATAATTTAGTTTTCTCTAAGGGAGTCTCTAAGGAGCATGCCCCATGCCCAGCAGTAGACAGCCAACAAAAACAAAGTCAGTGGTATCATTGGGGGTTCCTTGTCTCATAATGTTGTGTCAGGGCTTCATTTTAATCTTATTTTTTATTTTTATTTTTATTTTATTATATAGATCCCCCTTTGTATCTTACAGGTCAAAATTGTGTGTATATTATGGATTTCAGGTTAGTGTTTCTATGGTATTCCTGAATGTGTGAATGAGTGGGTCTCTGCATCTCTGTTTCTTAGGACATTCCTTGGGCCCTTTTCCTTCTGTTTGTTTTGTCCAATTCCAATGTATTAGAATTTATTTTATCTTGAAACATTTTATTTTATTGTTATCTCTTAGGAGCTGTTTGTTTTCTAAGGGAAGACAGAAAGGGAGTGGATCCAGATGGGAGGGCATGTGGGGAGGAACTGAGAGGGAGTAGAGAGAGGATACCATAGTCAGGATAGAGTTTGTGACAAAAAAAATCTATTTTCCACAAAAGGAGAAAAGAAAAAAATACTTAAATTACATGTGATGGTATGCTATTCCATCTTAATGTAATATTATAAAATAATATGAAATGATATATAGTTAAAAATTGAAAATAAAATATTTCAACAATTTCAGTGAATAGACATCAAATTTAATTGTCACACATGGGTAAGATCGATATTAAAAGCATGATGGTGTTCTATCAAGACTCAAAATTCCAAATAAACTTACAGTATTTATAAAAATTACGTAATGGGCTAAATATGACTTGTATTTACTTTTTGCGTACATTTTCTGGTAAAGCTTGAGTGAAATTATGAGCAGTAACTAAAGACAACATATTCACCTCTAGAACCTCCTAATAAGTCCTCCACTAAACACAACAGGTACAGCCTC
The DNA here is from genome assembly GCF_903995425.1 of Onychomys torridus. Taxonomy (NCBI): domain Eukaryota; kingdom Metazoa; phylum Chordata; class Mammalia; order Rodentia; family Cricetidae; genus Onychomys; species Onychomys torridus. The sequence continues at coordinate 79,085,001 of NC_050447.1, read as the reverse complement.
TACACTGCATAGTCATGGGGTAAGAATGGCTTCAGCAATATGTTACATCTTTAACCCTTTAGACACTATGCATTAATTTTTATTTAAAAACAAGTGCTTGTAAATTCTTAAAACACCATAGCATGCTATGGATTCCTGCAGCTTGGGCAGACTGAAGCTGGATTTCTTTCTCCCCCCCCTCCCCCCCGAGATAGGGTTTCTCTGTGTAGCTTTGTGCCTTTCCTGGATCTCGCTTTGTAGACCAGGCTGGCCTCGAACTCACAGAGATCCACCTGCCTCTGCCTCCCGAGTGCTGGGATTAAAGGCATGAGTCACCACTGCCCGGTCTGAAGCTGGATTTCTTGAGTTGTAAATCAAAGATCAGACAGAAAATATCTAGGTAGAAATCATCTAGTCCAATAGAATATCCTCCAGTTGGAATTAAATGTGGAAAAACAAAGAGAAAACTAAAACAAGTAAGTGTTCAGACTGTGCCATCTCTACTGATGAGCCGCCAACTTGCCCTGACACAGAGCTGTTGTTTCTGTCTTCATGGACCCAAGATCTTAGGAACTGTTGTTACTCTTTAAGAAAACAGTCAATTCTATAAAATGCAGGACTGTGAAAATTATATCCAAAGAAGGCATGTTGGCACTTACCTATAATCCAAACCCTCAGGCATAGGGGTTGATTTGAGGCCAGCCTGAGCTATGCACTGAATTCAATGTGGCAGGGAGCAAAAAAAGAAAATCAGAAAATCATACCTGTATTATTTACTGCAGAAATTCTTTATCCACAAAAGACAAATTTAACCATTAATTACTGAAAATGATTCAATAATACGCTACCAAATGAGAATTTAAAAAAAAAATGTGCACCTGGAGATAACCAGAAAAAAAATCAGCGTATAGACAGGACAGTGAGTTAAGACAATGGTAGAGATGGAGTACTGCACACTGCTACATTTCCTAGCCCACAACCTTAGTACAGCCTCCCGGCATGCTGTCCTTGATGTTAGAGCCTAATGCCATAGAGTCTCTTCTGATCATCTGCATTAGAATGTGAGGATTTTTGCAATAAAATCATGTTTTCTACGTGCCTCAAATGCCACATAGATTTACTGTACTATTAAAAGTAAAAATTAACTCTGTTAAAAGAAAAAAGAATCATGTGACTATAAGAAGTGGAAGAATGATATCATTTTCCTATATACATGTATTTTTTTTATTTTTAAAATTAATTTACTTATTTAGTTGAGTGTGTGTGTGTGTGTGTGTGTGTGTGTGTGTGTGTGTGTGTGTGTAACATGTGGGAGTTTGTTCTGTCCTTTTATTATTTAAGTCCCAGACATTGAATCCAGACTGTCAGGCTTGTTGGCAAGTACCTTTTCTACTGAGCCATCTTGCTGGCCCAAGACACATATATTCTTTTTAAAGTGTGCAAAGGAGTTAAAAGGAGTTTAGTTGACTTTGGGTCAGAGCAATATTCCACCATACCTTGAGTTCACTCTGGTCCTTAACGACCTCTCTGGTGGTCCCAAGGTTTCCCCTTTCTGAAACAAGTGATTCAGTTTGTCTTTAGCAAATCTGTCAAACTCACATTCGCCTTTTACAGCACTCTTGAACCTATGGGCCACCTGCACCTGAGGACAACTGAGCTTATAGACCCCTTTCGCAGATAAAAGGGACCACTGAGTCACCACACCCAGAGTGCAGATTTACTAGGGTTCTCTGTTCTCTTGGCTTAATCTTGTTCTAGTGCAACACCCCATGTTGGTCCCAGCAAAATGAAACTGTAGTGAGTACTGTGTGATGTAGCTGGGCTGGTAGGTACCAGTTTGCACTGTGCACAGCCTTGCCTGCCATCTGATGCTGCATTTAAAGTACTGCTCTGAACTGGCTATGGCCTCTACACCCTCCTTCTTGCATATTCAGAAGTTCGTGATATGTACTTTATCTCAAAACAGGGAGCTTCAGCTGGGCCCTCAGGAGGTGAAGCATGATGTGTGGTATTTCCAGCAGTGGGGGAGGCTTGGCAGCCAGCCAGCCTTCTTGCTCCATCTCTGGGAAATTTCATGGCCATAGGTGAGAGGGTTATTATCAACACACACACACACACACACACACACACACACACACACACACACACACACACACACACGGGGGAGGGAGGAAGAGAGCAAAAGAGGGGGGAAGGAGGGAGGGAAGGATAGAGACGGAGAGAGAGAGAGAGAGAGAGAGAGAGAGAGAGAGAGAGAGAGAGAGAGAGAACACTGAGAAAAGAAATGCTAACACAGACCACACATCAATTGACTCAAAGCTTTATACATTTGCCTAAAGTTGTATTTTCATGCTTGATTTTACCTTCTGGATTCTTATGCAAAACACACCAGCTCCTTCATAACTCTGTGTAGTTGATGAATGATAAGCTGCAATCAGAGAAGTGTGATCCCTTAGAGACTCAGTCCTAAGACACAAATGAAATTTTGCACTTGGATGTTTTATTTCGAACACAGCTGAACTTTGCAACCTTTGTACATGAGTGTGAGCTCGATGTGTCAGGCTTGGACTTTAGTTCCCTTGTTGTGCAAAGGAGAATTGTGAAGATGTGTTAGACTGAAAACCAGTGGAGTTCCAGGTGGTGGTAAAGAACTTTAACCAGCTTATTTTGACAGATAGTACAACACAATGGTCAGGACAGAGGGGACAATGGAAGCCCAGCCCCGCCCGACTTCCCTCCTTACTAACCACTCAGCTTTTTTTCCCTAAACTTTAGTTAGATGATAATTACAATTGCTTTACAGACTTGTGGCAAGTATCAACTGAAGGAAATAATCTGTGGGAAGTTTTTCTAGTCAGTACGAAGTAAACATTTAATCCATGTAACAAAAACAAAACGAGATGGCCCAAAGCCAAGTGAACCATTATTTTTGAAAATAAAATTACTAATTGCCGAACTCGTTGTGGAAATTTAAACACTTCCTAGGTGCATTTTCACAGAATGTATTTTACTTAATTCCCACAGAAACTTTATGATGCTTTTTTCTTTTTCCTCCTCACAGGAACTTATTAGGTGCATTAGTGATTTCTTTTGCAGCTGAGTGAATAGAGCAGATGAGCCCAAACATATCAATATGTGGCAATTAGACATGGTATAACTGGAATTTAAATCAAATCTTGATCTAACTGAAGACAAGGGTCTTCATCCACACTATCTCCCACATGTGCCTCTCCATGAGGCAGCTGGTATTTAAAAGAATGCTTAAGTTTTCCTAAAGCCAAGGAGCAGTCACTTAGAGACAAATGGTTACAAATGCTACAGGTCAAGTGCATACTGTCCATGAAAACTCTGTAAAGTACACTTTTCTGCACCACAATTTCCAAGGGGGAGTTGCAATTTCCATCCAGGATGAGGAGATTTGAGGGTACAAGGACATTTCCCTGTGATCACTATAGGCCTATAGGCACTGTGGGGCAAGAGGCTTTTTACAGAGTGTTACAAAATACACTTTTAAAAAGGAACTTCTCATGATGTCATTGTTTTTCTCTGCTGAGTAGTACTCCATACCACATTTTGTTTATCCATTCTTCAGTTGAAGGGCATCTAGGTTGTTTCCAGGTTCTGGATATTACAAACAATGCTGATATGAACATAGATGAGCAAATGTCTTTGTATGATTGAGCATTCCTTGGGTATATGCCCAAGAGTGCTACAGCTGGGTCTTGGGGGAGATTGATTCCCAATTTTCTAAGGAAGCGCCATATTGATTTCCAAAGTGGCTGTACAAGCTTGCATTCCCACCAGCAGTGGAGGAGAGTTCCCCTTGCTCCACATCCTCTCCAGCATAAGCTGTCTTCAATGTTTTTGATCTTATCCATTCTGACAGGTGTAAGATGGTATCTCAGAGTTGTTTTGATTTGCATTTCCCAGATAATTAGGGATGTTGAGCAGTTCCTTAAATGACCTTCAGCCATTTGAGCTTCCTCTGTTAAGAATCCTCTGTTTAGTTCTATAGCCCTAGAAAAAAATCATCCTGAGTAAGGTAACCCAGACTCAGAAAGACAAAAATGGTATGTACTCACTCATAGGAGGATACTAGATGTAAAACAAAGATGACTAGACCGCTACTCACAACTCCAGGGAGGCTACCTAGAAAACAGGACCCTAAGAAAGACACAGGGATCACCCAATGACAGAGAAATGGATGAGATCTACATGAACAACCTAGATGAGAGTAGGGGTAATGAAGGGTAAGGTTCAAGAGAAAGAGAGTTTAGGAGAGCAGGAGATCCTAGTTGGATCAAGAACAGGAAGGGAGAACAAGGAATAACAGACCATGATAAATGAAGACCACATGAGAATAGGAAGAAGCAAAGTGCTAGAGAGTTCTCCAGAAATCCACAAAGATACCTCCACTGTAGACTACTGGCAATGGTTGAGAGAAAGCAAGAACTGACCTAGTCTGGTGATCAGATGGCCAAACACTCTAACTGTCATGTTGGAACTCTCATCCAATAACTGATGGAAGTGGATGCAGAGATCCTCAGCCATGGCCCCAGGTGGAGCTCCAGGAGTCCAATTTTTGAGAAAGAGGAGGGATTGTAAGAGCGTGAATTGTTGAGACGAAGATTAGAAAAAGTACAGGGACAAATAGCCAAACGAATGGAAACACATGAACTATGAACCAAAAGCTGTGGAGCCCCCAACTGGATCAGGCCCTCTGGATAAGTTAGACAATTGAATAGCTTGAACTGTTTGGGAGGCACCCAGGCATTGGGACCAGGACCTGTCCTTAGTGCATGAGCTGGCTGTTTGGAACCTTGGGCTTATGCGGGGACACTTTGCTCAGCCTGGAAGGAGGGGACTGGACCTGCCTGGACTGAATCTACCAGGTTAAGCTGAATCCCCAGGGGAGTCTTTGCCCTGGAGGAGATGGGAGTGGGGGGGGCTGGGGGGAAGGCAGGTTTGGGGACAGGAGAGGGGAGGACAGGGGAACCCATGGCTGATATGTAAAATTAAATTAAATTAAAAATAAATAAATAAATAAATAAATAAATAAATAAAAGGATAAAAAAAGGAACTTCTCAGGGTTTGTTTTTTCAGCTACTTGAATATTCAGTTATTACATGTTTCAACATTCTGTGTTCTGTGATGTGGGGAAGAATTCATTATTGGCTGAAACTATGTCACATTTTATTTCTGGCTTGTGATTAATTAAAGTCAGGAGCTCCATCACAAACACCCCAAACAGTACCAGGATGCAGAGCTTTTCCCTGAGGGGACCATCATACTTCAGGAAAACTCTTGAAAATAATATACACTATAACTAAGACAACATGAACATGGTTGCTCCAGCAACATTAGCCAACCAGCTATTCAAGCAACAATGGAAAAAATCCAGATAGAAACCTGAATGGACAGATAACTTCTAGAATGGCTATATAATGGAATGATTGGCAGCAGCAAAAAGTAACCAACAGTAGCTCCATGCATCAACATGGTATAGATCATGAGTGAACACTGACTCAATGAAAAGAAAGTTGCACACAGCTCCCAATGAGGGAGGAGATCTGGCATATGCTCTGACAGAGATTCACCTGAGGACATGATCCCACATAAAATAATGACAGAAAAATAAATCTTCCATGGTTCTATTTTATAAAGCACATAGAGTAATAATATTTATAAAGGCAGAACATAGAAAGGAGGTTGCTGGGGGCTGAAGAGAGAGGAGAAGAGGAAGTACTGTTTAATGGATATGATATCAATTTGTAAGAAGGAAAAATATGACATTGTTTTGGAGAAGGGTGATGTAACTAACAATGTACATGTTTGATACCAACATTAAAAAAGTGGTTGAGATGGGAAATTGTATCATATGCGCATTTTGCGACAATTAAAAATACTATAAATTAAAAATTAGAGGAGAATTCACATGCATAACAAGACATCTGTGAATCACAAGCATCTGCAGATGTGCCATACAAAAGCTTAGAGAAACCAACACGGTAATATGACAGGATAAGGTGATGTCCACGCCAGCAGGGCACCCACGGGATCTTGATCTTCATCCTGATCATCAAATTGAATACTATGTGTTGTAGTTCAATGGTTGTGTATACATAATGCACATGTCTTATAAATGTGTAAACATTTTTGCCCAAGACACAAAGCTCTGGTGTGAATGTCAGAGTTGAGATCAGTATGACAGAGTCAGAGCAATCAAATTTCAGGTTGAAAAGTCACTGTGTTTGTAGTACAATTCCCTATTGTCTTCTTAAAACTAGAACTTGTGTGTACCCACTGTTTTCTAAGTCTTCCCTTGCAGTAGTTAAGTCCTGGTACCAGAGCAACCAGCCATATCACAGACGCCTGGGCAATTTTTCTCTCTAGTTATTATGAGCCTAACCCATATAGGAGTCTACTTGTAAAAGAAGGGAAATTAAAGATCCAGGAAAAACTTTTTGGAAGCATTTAAAAATTACTTATTATTAAACAAAATTATAATGTATCAGATTATTCTGAGAGCTTTTTATACACTGTAGACACACAAAAATGTCTTAATATTTAGGAAAAGAATGGCCTTTTGGTTATACAGGAAACAGTGCTTTGGTCTCATGTTAAACAAAAATTAAGGGCTGTGAGATGGGTCAATGGGTAAAGGCATTTGCTACCAAAACTTGGGATTTGCATTTGATCCCCAGGACCCACATGGTGGAAGGACTGGACTGATTGTGACCTGTCCTCCCACCAATGCCCAACACATCTGTATCACACACACACACACACACACACACACACACACACACACACACACTGAATAAATGTAAAAAACAAATCAATCACTGGCCAATTGTCATTCCCATTGCAGTGATGGCTGCAGAGCATGCAGTGCCCCTGACATCAAGGAGCTCTTAGTACTCTCCATTTCCCACAGTGACCACTGCTCTGACTAGAGACCCTCCTGAAATGGTTGTGAACATTCCAGGCACCTACCTCTACAGCTCGAGTCCAAGGCTGTGTATAGTTTACAACCTCAGCCACACCTGATACTCCATCTTAATAGATTTTCTGCCACACATATTAAGTTTCTCTGTTGATGCAGTAAGCCAGATCAAGCCAAATTGAAAAAGCATAGCAACAAGTCTTTTGAGAGCAAAGTAACTCCTGGGCGGGTTCACTGGTCTCCAAGACAGACTCCAGAGAAGTTGCATATCCAAGCTAGGGCAGGAAAGTTTTATAGGTTGTAGGCAAGGGGTGATGACATGCCCACCATAAGCCTGGTTTGTGGCCAACCAAGTATGGTCAAAATGAGTTCTTAGGTGGGGACTTGAGTGGCTGGCAAGTTCAGGGGAAAAAATCTACAAGAGCTGCCAAGAATGTGGAACTGGACTTTTGGAGCCTTTCCTTTGTTCAGAGATTCTTTGAGCAGGGAGGGTTTGGAGAGACAGGAATGAGGCTTCCTGAACCACACAAGGGTGAGCTCAAGGCTCTAACTAAACACCTCTTACAACATCCACCACCAACAATGTCAGGGGATAGTTCAGCATGGAACCAACACTGGAGAGCTGGGGCGGAGACTAACCAAAGGGAACACTCAAACCAACAGGGGAAACTCAAATGAGATAATTTTTTTATGGGGGTGGGGGGTGGAGGGCGGGCTCATGTAATGGTGCATGGATGGAGGTCTAAGGACAACACACATGATTCTAAATCTGCTCTTTTAGCACGTTGCTGGTCCAAGAGAGGATTTTGATGGTGACAGTCAAACAGGACTATCAGATAAATGATAAATGGATCTTTTAAATTTATAATACAAAGTGATTACTAAAAATCATTGATGGGGATGTCAAGATCACATGCCTTGTTTGGTGAGCTAACAAAGTCACTTCTAAACTGGTTTCTGTTACTAGGGAGCAGCATCAGATCAGCACTCACTTCTATCAACAAAACAGTCCAAAATAAACTCTGATAAATGAATTTAACTGCACAAACAACTGGGAGCTTTGTAAGTTTGGCCTTTCAGAAGGTCACCATTTATTTCCAAAATATTATTAAGCAAATGTAGTGGTACCTCTTTAAAGCTTTTCATTTATAGCTGTCTCCAAATGGAGTGAGGCCAGCTTAAATCTGAGAGTTCCTAAGTGTGCACTAAGAGCTTCTAATATCCAGGACTCAAGTGTGTGAATCACTCACCACTCACCATTAATTATATCATCATTGTAAAAGGTCTGTTTTCACATGACTCAACTTTTAAAATCAAATAAAAATTAATCTAAGAAAAATGTCCAAAATTTTAAAGTTAAACTAATAACACAACATAGCTCAATCTTAAAGAAGTCAAACACCACTGTAGTTGGTTACCCATGGATTTCATCAGACTCCTAAGAGATGCTTTCTTCCAACAACCTGATGCAGAAATGAAATATGAGTTTGTAAAATTATTCCTGAAAAGTCCACATCATAACAAATCCCCCAACTGTAATTTTTGCCACAGACATTAAGGAACCAACGGTAAAATTCAGCCATGACTTCACAAAGAACACAGTAGCTCTATACTGGTCGGCAGTGAGAGCTTCATCCACGGCCTGAAGCTAAGACATGACAACAAGGTGATGATGCCATTGAGGGAGGTGAGGCTAGAGGAAGACGGGGTGGGGGGGGTGGGGGGGTGGGGGGGGGGGGGGGGTGGGGTGGGTGGGAAATGAACAGGAAGAAGTCATGACATCAGGTGGAGTGAGTGCTAATAATCATGGTGAGAGAAGGGGGAAAACTCATCCAGAAGTGCATTTAATAACTGAAATGAAATCTAAAGATGTGTCTAATGCTAACAGAGTTTTGTGGGTATTGATTATGAATTATCAAAAACCATAAAAGCCATTTGGAAAATAGATAAAAGTGATCCTGTAAATGGGACAGGAAATGCGAAGCTGTCCTTTTACATCTTAAAGAGACTTTAATGCCATGTGATGTTTTTTGTCGTGTAAACCAGCTGGGAGGGAGAGGGAAGGATATCATTTCATTTGTTACCAGTTCATGATGTTTTAGTGATGGCATCATATTGTAAGTTCTTCTATTAATTCTATCAAGATTTTAACCAAAACATTATTTCTTTTGTTTATAATAGAGAACAGTGAGCCTTTCCAATGTGTGACTCTTCAATAAAATTTGCAAGTAGGCTTACGAAAAGACATTTTCCACAATAAGTAAGGCACACTGTGCAAATTGTCTGAGATTTCTCTTCCCTGGAGGAAGTGATAGCTGGTGCTTAATGCCTGTCATTAATAACTCCTAATTCAAAGGCTGCTCCTGTCACTTGAGAGGCCAAAGTTAGTCAGCTGACTCAGTCTCAAGGCAAAGAGACACTGAGCATATTATGAAAGACAATTCACTTGGTTATCCAGGACATCCCACAAACCCAACCAAAAGCACATGTTCCTGGGAACTAGACATAGCTTTCCAGCTTCTTGTAATAATTTCATTCCCATTAGTTAGAAGAAGAAGACTAAAGGAAAGTCTCATGAAAATATTGCTTGCTTAAACATTGGCTGCAATCTCACAAAAGGAACCTCCCCATATATTACTTAAAAGGCAATGCTTAGAAGATAATGTTCTAATTAAGGAAATTTTAAATTATATTTTCTTTAATTAGGATTTTTCCCTTTAGAGTTTGATTAATAGTTCATTGAGGTGAATAACATATACTTTCAAGACACTTAACAACAAAGAGCTAGAAATGTGTATATTATAAAGTTAGGCAGCTAGGGCTTAGATAGGGCTTAGTACCCTTGGATGCCATTGAAGATAGACACTTCCTTTATGATTGCTTTTGACTCCACCTTGTGGTTCCCAGGAAACATCAGAAAGGGAAACATCTTAACTGCCTCTTAGTATTTAAACTACTACATGAAAAGGTAGATATATTACAGCCTTGTTGAGGCACATTAATCATGTGGTTGGGTTTACAACCAATGAGAAGGCAGAACAGAATGTCTATAAAAAAGTCAAACACACAGGAAGTAGGTCTCTTGATGAGGGAAGGACAGGAGTGGCAGTGAAGGGTAAGGTTTTTAGCTCTTAGCTATTACTCTGACCTCTTGGGCTTTCATCTCTGCATTGGCTCTGTGTTTCTTATTTAACAAGATGGTTACATCTACACATTAAGGAAAGCTACCTCTTCCTGGTCAGAAGAATGGAATCTGAGTTCCACCTTTGGCCTGGGTAGAGACATGACATTCTGATCTGTTCCAAAGATAAGAACATCACATAGGATCATTCTCTTACTGAAGAGTTAATCCAGCCAGGGCTGTTATCTGCCCTGCCAGGAGATCATCCTTCAGGAAATTCACTCATCTGAAAACTCATCAAGGCGTGGGGAGGAATAATTATTCCTGTAACAAGACAATGTACTCATCCTGCCCAGAAGCTCCTCTCCCAGTCTACACACTTAGAGCTGTCCATGAAGCACTGAAGAGATTGCCCATGTTTCTGACTTCTAAGTTAGAAAGTGTAATGCTTTTTTTTCTGTCTGTCTCTTTTTTCCAGACAGTAGTCAAAAGTCTAAGCATGCTTTCCCTGGCACTATGGTCTTTCACAAAAGCACCACCACCCCTTCCTTTGTGCAGCTACTTGCCAGCCTCTATTGTTGAACATGCTTGATTCTCTGAGATCCTCTCTCCAAAAGTCATATTTTCCCCTCTTTCCTTTCCTCTTTCTCCTCTCTCTCTCTTTCCCTCCCTCTTTCCTTCCCTCCCTCTGTCCTTCTGTCCTCTCCCTCCCTACCTCTTCCCCATCTCTATCCTCCTGGGAACTGCTGAGATTTACAGCTTCCCATCTTATTGTTCTTATCTCAAACTCTACCAAAATGGTCCCAGAGCATCCTTCTGAGTCCGCTTTTAAATTATTTTATCAATGAGACTGAGAACTCAGGAAAGGGAACCTGTTTGTTTCCCTGATTGTAATGACATGTAAAGCAATGGTACTTGTTTTTGTTTTTGTCACTAAAGGAATAAACTCATAAATATACATGTAAGTGAAGGATTATGTATATCAATACTAGCTATAAATTTGAGAGATAAACTGGCATATAGTTAGATAAAAATTTATAAGTATTTCATATAAATGACTCTCAGAGTTTTATGAGCTGAAAAACTTCGATGATCCTACAAACTTCACAAATATTTATCTTGACAAAGTATTATTTTTACGTGGGTTCTTTATGTGGTTTTCATTTTTAAGGTGGTTTTCATTCTTAAAATGAAATAAAAATTAATTTCTAAATAATGAGCATAAAATTCAAGAGTCCTGAGAGTAGAAAAAATTTAATGTAATGAGAAAATGAATACCTGAGGATTAAAAAATAAAAAGATTAAAAGAATATAGGAAAAGAAATTAGGGAACTTAAGTGGACCTTGTAACATAGCAACTGGACAAAAAAAGTTGAGAAAATAATTTCTAGGTAATGGATAGTAGGAAGTGTTAAGAATGCAGTTCTGGGGCTAGAGAGATGGCTCAGCAGTTGAGAGAAGTGGATACTCTTTGAGAAGACCCAGGTTAATTCCCAGCACCTGCATGCTGGCTTCTAACCAGCTATAACTCCAGGGTGTTTAATTTCCTCCCCGGCCTCTGTGGGCACCGCACACATGAAGTACCCAGACATACATACAGGTAAAACATAACAAAATAAATAAACTTTAAAAACAAACTTTACACAAAAGAATGCAATACTCAGAGAAGAGAAACCCAGGACCCATAGTTCCCTGGGAATTCTATCTAGAGAGAGTGTCCTGACTCTGGCAAAGGTGTCACCCTCCAAGCTAAGTCCAGCAGTTCTGCTGACCTAAGAGGACAAAGGGGTCAAACAAGTTTGAGGTAGTTTGAAGACTTTGAAATACTGGTTGGATTGATCCTAAGGAGCAGAGAGCTGCCAGCTCCTGGGGAAGCAGCCAGAAGTTTAAGCACATGCTCCCTGTAAGATTTTTGTTCAGAATCCCACCACACATGTGCAGAACACCACCCAGGTAACCAAGAACATGAGCATGCCCACTTCCGTCTCAGGATTCTATCCGGTGGTTACTGATTGAGGCCAAATCAGAGTTATTTTAAATTCTCTCCCCACCCTGCAATATAATATTTTATTGATTATTTGAGAATTTTGTACAATGTACCCCATCACATTCCCCAAAACAAAACTCCAACCAAACCTGATTTGTGATGCTCATATACTCACTGCAGCATGGTCAAACTTCCAGTGGACAGCCCCTCTTCAAGAAAACTGAGTACCCATTCCCCTTACCCCACTAGAAACATCAGTTGTGAAGAGCTACACTTCAGCATCTTTATCATAGTTTTTGTTTGTTTGTTTGTTTGTTTGTTGTTTTGTTTTGTTGGTTTTTCAAGACAGGGCTTCTCTGTATAGTCCTGGCTATCCTGGAACTCACTCTGTACACCAGGCTGGCTTCAAACTTACAGAGATCCACCCGCCTCTGTCTCCCTAGTGCTGGGATCAAAGATGTGCACCACCACTGCCCTCACTGTCCAGCTTTATCACAGTTTTGAGGGCTCTCTCCAGACAGGACTAGCTTCCTGTCTGGACTCTTTCTTTTGTTCTTTCTTTCTTCTTTGCCTTTTTTTGTGGGAGGGGTGTAAATTCTTAAAGCTTATCCCAAGGTTCAATGTCAGGCAGTTGGGCAGCTGTCAGCCTTGGATCATGCTTCAGAGTTTAGAGGGAATTCCCTGCATCGAGCTTGGCTATCCCAACAGACATTGGTGGAAATGTCTAGGAAGCTTCTCCAAACAATCCCAAACCTGATTGCATTCTGTTTTGTAACCTGGAGATTTTTTCCTGCTTGAAAAAATGGCAGTTTATGAACTGATTTCCATAAACAGAGACTGTTCCTCTTATGAAGAAAATTCCCCAAATTGTAGTAAAAATGTCTGAGACTTGTATTAGTAACTTGTCTCTTGCTGGGATAAAACACTATGACCAAAAGCAAGTTACAGAAGACAGAACTGATTTTGGCTTACAGCTCCAGAGGGAGAGTCCATAATGTGGAAAGAGACACGGCAGCAGGCAGCCTGCAAGGAAGCTCAGCCCCGAACACAGAGCAGCAAGAAGGAACTGAAAGTGAGATACAGCTGTCCACTCTCAAAGGCCACTCTGGTGTCATACTTCTACCAGGCAAGCCATACCTCCTAAGGGCTCCATGACCTTGCCAAGCAGGGCCACCAACTGAGACCAAGTGTTTAAATACCTGACCCAATGGGGCAGGGGCCATTTCACATGTCCATCACCACAAGACATGATCATGTGAGACCCATAACATACACTGGCCGGTCAGTAACTGGGTATTTCTTTGTACTTTCCAGAAGTGAAACGAGTCTAAGTCATGGACACTAGCTCTTGGTTAGTTTCAGCTTCAGGTTCTTTCAAAGGGCAATTGGATCAAATGCCCCAAAGTTAGAGTTTTATTGAAACAAACAAACAAACAACAACAATTAAGAAAATACAGGATAAGAAAGATAAATACAGATGAGTAGCATTTATAGCCTGATTATTGCCCATTAAAAACATTTCAGAATTGGTTTTGTATTCCCAGATGGACTTCAGCATTTTTCCTCTGTGCTTGTGGATCTGACGCCCCATGACACACAGGGGGCCACTTACACTCTGTCCACACACATTCTAACTCACACTAATGGCTGCCTGCTGCTGTGCCCATTTCTTCTCTTTGTTCCCGTCTCTTATATTTTTATAACCCTTTGCTGTAAAAGCATCAGTAATAGAACATTTTCCAAAGAGTGTGATTTAGACATTAGAAACACTGTGCCTCCTCTAGCATTTCTATAACATATTTTCTGCATTTATATTTTTGTCTTCAAACATAAAACACTTATGCAATACCTTAAATCTTTTAGAAATACTCTGATATACTTTATTGCACACAATCACTAAGAAAAACTGTCATATTGTTATCCTTTAGGTTTTTTTTTGGGGGGGGGGTTGTTTGTTTGTTTAGTTTTTTTACAGTTACCAAAACTTAAGTTCCAGGGGTCAAGGTAGGAAAAACAGATAGCAGCAATCCCAAGTGTAAAATCTAGGATTCCTGACTCAGTCCATTTCCCTGACAAATGCATTTGATTCCCTGTATCTGTATGTTCTCTATCAATGAATTAAAACAACTACTGATCAAAAATAGTTTAAAAACCACCTTGAGTCTACACTGAACACATAGAGACTTTCTTCTTGACAGTATTTCCTAAACAACATAGTGCATTTACATAGCATGCACATTTGTACCAGTGGTGTAGAGCTCTAAGGATTCTGTCAAGGGATGTAAGTGGGAGATCTGCACAAGTTGTATTAAAATACTGAAGTATGTTATATCAGGACTTGAGCATGATGCTACAGCTAAAAGCATTTAAGTTTTTTTTAATTATGTATATGTGTGTGCATGTATGTCATTGTGTGGATATGCTCATATGAGTCCAGGTGGCTTCAAAGGCTGGGAGAGGGTGTTGGATTCCCCTGGAGCTGGAATTACAGGTGGCTGTGAGCTGCCTGAAATGGGTGTTGGAAGCTGAACTTTTGTCCTCTGAAAGATCAGCAAGTGTTCTTAACCACTACTGAGCCTTCTGTCCAGATCCTAGAAGCAGTTTAATTTTAAGTCCTCAAATATTTTACATTGTGGCTAGACACACAGGATAAGGCATGGGGAAATGCATCCTCTACAGCTGCAACCATTGGAGAATTTGATTTCAAAGGTCAACATGACTAAAATATTAGCTATACATCCTTGGACAAATTTAAAAAGATTTCCAGTTCCTAGAACTTTAATAACTACTAATATTTTATGAAGTCATATTTTTAGGGACAAGAAATACCAAATAATCCATCTACACCAACCCTGTGTATGCATACTCACAGGAATCAAGCCAGCACACCACAGAGATACAGAATGCTCGTGCTCCCTACAGCACCACTCACAATGATCGAGGTACAGGGTCAGCCTAGGTGCCGAACAGCAGTAACTAGTCCCAGGAAACGCAGGATGTTTATGCTCAATGGAGCTTATTAGGCCATGAAGAAGAACAAATGTACAACAGTTACAGTTACAGAGTGGAAAACAGATTAGCAACACCTCTCTCTGCTGCACCCTAGTGAGTATGTTAGATGAATGGCCTTTTCCAAGGCCCAGCAGGTCCTTCAGTCCTCCCAGTCAGATATCCTCCTGTCAAAGGCTTCCAGCAGCTGGCTGCTTCAGCTACTTGTGCAACCTGAGAACACTTAAAACAGTGTTTTTGTCTTCCAAGGAAAGACCTTTACCCTTACCCTTTCCCTTTCCCTTTCCCTTTTTCCTTTCCTTTTCTTCTTTCTTTCTTTCTTTCTTTCTTTCTTTCTTTCTTTCTTTCTTTCTTTCTTTCTTTCTTTTCTTTTCTTCCTTCCTTCCTTTCTTTCTCTCTCTCTCTCATTCTCTCTTTCTTCCTTTCTGTCTTACTTCTTTTTTCTTTCTTTCTTTTTTTTTTTAAGCAACTCACTGGTAAGGTCAGAATTATGTGCAGAGGTGACAATCCATTTGAATGCATCGAGGAAAACAGACTTTGAAAGATGTGCACATTTAGGGAAAAAGTGAAGCCATCTATTTTGTCATCTACAGAGTGAGCAGTTAGGAATGCCTGGGTGCCTGAGTACCAGGAAGGCAGTCAGGACACTGTTGGCTAGTTTCTTTTCACTGTTGTTCCTGAAGAATGGGCTGCTGGTAAACATAAGCCAACATCAGCATAGCGGTTTATGTTCGTCAATACAGACTTCATAGCCCCCTCAGAAGGCCCTAACTGCACCATCACTCCCAGAGGTGAACTAGAAGCCCACCGAGGTACATTTCCCAGAGCCTGCAACACTTTACCTCTCTAAAGTGGTGATGGTAAATAAACATTTCTTCTGGGCACCTTTGGTCCCACAAATAATTCACTAACCACAACTTATTCACTCCTCTGTCCATGGTCTGAAAGAGAGCTAGGTTTAGAACTGATTGTGTTCATGGCTTACACCAGCACACAGCTTCCAACGGGGAGGTGCCAGAGTTATCTGAGAAGGAAAGCCTTATTTCCATCTTTTTGCCCCTCATCAACCCATCATTAATGACTTAATTCTACCCAGTCATTGGCTGATGACCATGTGTCTCTGGTCCAACAGTGTATGGCTCTGTCCAGTTCAGCTCCACAAATATTTATCAGGTACTTCCTAAGTGCTACATGCTGAAGCCACAATGACTAACTGCAGCTCTTATCTTGGGTTTACAAAGGTCAACTCTGTGAAAGAGCTGGAGACAAGAGCAGTTGCTCCCATTTGTTCTCTGAATTGCAACCTTCAGACTCTCCCTGCATGGGTCCTCCCAACTTCAAACCCACTCTCCATTACTGGCTGCATGTAGAAGTTTCTCTTAGCTGCCCTAAGGCGGAGGTGTTGTCTAAGGGTCGGTTCAGGTACTAGCAGGAGTAAATTCTAGGGGGAGTATACTGCTCCTGGGAGCAATCCTGCTTGCTAGTTGCTGAGGCCAAGAACTGAGGAGTGAGGGAGCACATGGGTTAATGACTTGACTGGAGCAGCTTGGAAACTTGACTCAAACTGAATTTTCCTGTGATTTTCTTCCTTTACCACACTGTTCTCTGATACCTATCATTAATGATACCATACTGTATGTTGCAAAGAAAGTAGATCAGATGTGTTCTTACCACATGTGTACAGAGACTGTGAAGAGATTCATGACCACAGTGCTCATCTCACTATACATAGCAAAAGTGGCACCTTGTACATCTTAAAATTTTTACGAAAAAAATTAAAGTTCACTGTGATCTATAATCCTCAAAGGACATTTAGTTTCTTTGACAAGAGGAATTAGCAATGCCTCTTTCTAAAAGCAGCCATTCAAGCCATAGCTGGGCGAGAACTGAGTAGTGTGGATTGAGAGAACAGCAGTTGGACTACCTAGGTAGGCACCCAGGCTAAGAGTTGAGAAAGATGTGCTGGTGATAATGGGTAACTACAGAGAGAGGCCAGTGACTGTTCTAGCATCCGCTGGAGAACTTGCCAGACTATGTTATACCTAGTACTTCAGGCACTAAGACCTGCCTGGAACCACAGTGAAGGGTGAGCCCACAGAGATAAGTCTACTAATTCCACTGTGTGGCAATGCCTGTGGCAGGTAATTAGTGAGACAATTTGAGAAACAAAAGATTACATATTACAGCACCTGAATTTCATTTTTCTATGGATATTGGCTAGCTACTGGTGAGAGACAGGTCACCTTCAAAAATGATTGTGCTATTGAGATTATTGAATTGACAGTGGATTATAGGCTAAGTTGGTTGAAAAGACAAGGAAGACATGAACCAAGCCTGTGACTTGCTGGCTTGCTGTGCTGAGAAAGGCCAAGTCACAGTCATAAGATTACAGTAAACTTCTCATGAATGTTGTAGGAATGCCTCCACAGTTGACATATCTGGGAATTTACAAAGTACATTTTTGGGTTTCAGAGTAATGTTCTGAAAGAGAGCTGGGTTTCCAATAATGGATAAAAGGGAATACCAGCCACATTACATGCCACCAAGGAAACACAAATGAAACAAGGAGACAGCACTGTGTACCTATAAGAAAGGACAAAGTCCAGGGCACAGCCAGCAACATTCCTAGCATCTGTGAGGACACAGAGAAACCAGAACTGCTGCTCATGACTGTTGTTCACATCTTAGATGGGTTTTTAATAAAAAAAAAAAAAAAAAAAAAAAAAACCCAGAGCCAGATATCAGGGTGAAAGCTAAAAGGTCAGAAAAGCAGAACAGCCAGCTACTAGTTCTTACCTCTACGAAATCCTCAGTCTAAAGAGAGAGTTCCTGTTTCCTCACACCTTATATACCTTTCTCTGCCCAGACATCACTTCCTGAGATTAAAGGCATGTGTGATTCTCAGTACTGAGATTAAAGGTGTGTGCCACTACTGCCTGGCTCTGTTTCCAGTATGTCCTTGAACTCACAGAGATCCAGATGGATCTCTGCCTCTTGAATGATAGGATTAAGGGTGTATGCCACCACTGCCTGACTTTTATGTCTAATCTAGTGGCTGGCTCTGTCCTCTGATCTTCAGGTGAGTTTATTAGGGTACAAAATATATTACCACAAGAAATAAGGACTGTTGCTCATGACTGGTGGCAGTTCAAAATAGCAATCATTTTGGAAGACAACTAGTCTGGCTGTTTATTACAAAAGTCAACATATGTTCATCATATGATCTAGGTTTCACAGTCCTTGGTATTTAAAAAGGAGTTGAAAAGCTATGAGCATATAAAAACGTGCATGAAGTGTTGTAATATCCCTATTTATAATTGCCATCTCAGAAGCAGCTAAGATGTCCATCAGTGGGTAAGTGGGTAAACTATAATATGTTCAGACAAAGGAATATTATTCTGCACTAAAAAGAAATGTGTTATCCAGTCATGAAAAGGTATGAAAAGATTCATACTACTAAGTGACAACATACAGTAATAAAAGACTGTATAATGTCAACTCTGCATTCTAGAAAAGGCAAAAGAATGGTGGTTACCAGCAGCTATTAGGGAGGGAGGGAAGAACAGGTCAAGTATCAGACTTACATGACATTAAAATTATTCTGTACAAAATAACAATGGTGGATAGATGTAATTACACACTTTTGAAATTCACAGAAAGAGTAATACTGAGCGCAAAACCTATGATGAACTCTGAACTCTAGGCTACAATGATGTGCTAACACAGTTCATTGACTTTAATATACCCCTCTCATCAGGGATGCTAATAATTGGGAAGGATAAGCAAATGTGGAGGATGAACGAATTTTAATCTTTGAAAAATGGGTTTTAGTCAATTATAAAAATCAATGGACATTTTTCATTTGTAAATGGGAACCAACAATTAGGTGCAAGAAATTGCTTTTAATTAAATTTAATTCCCAAAGTGTACAGCCAAAATAACTCCCTTATACCCTACCTTTATACAATACAATGCAAATTTTACAAGCTGGTAATGTGAGCAGTTATCTAGTGTCATGCCCTCCCATTAGGTTATATGATCTCAGATGAAGAGTGTTTGGGATATTGACTAGACCTAGAGCTCAGCTCTTAAGCCTCTGGGCAATGTCTTATCACAGTGTTTCCCCTGTCCCCAAAGACTGTAGTTGAGCACAGGATGACACAGTTAAGCACTGCTTACCAGCCAAGATACATCCTGAGAGATGGATTGTGAGTGGCACTTGTCACTGGGCAAATATTCTAGAATATACTTAACACAAACCTGATGTATAGGTCAAGCTACCAGACAGCTTCTTGACTGTATCAAGAGACTTGTAAACATGCCATGCATAAGCTTGCTGCTGACACATGCTCTGTCTTATCTACAGTGAATACTTCAATAAGAGGGATACACTTATTGTACATGCTGAACTTTGACACTCCTGGTAGCATGACATGCTTGTTTACACAAGCACCATCAGATGTATTGTAAAGCACTGCCCTGTGATGTTGAACTGTCTACAACATCCCTGGGCAATGGTGACTTTTCAGCGCCATTAGATTCCTACAGACTTTTTCATTTAGGGGAGCCATCATATATGGGAACACTGCATGTGGTATGTGCTGGAATGATTTGGTTGGCTCTTAAAACAATCATACTTCTGAAAATACATCCACACCTGACTTCGGTCCTCTTATTTGTGATTTTAAAGTCTTGAATATGAACTAAAGCCACAAATACTGTAATGCAAAGCATTGGGAAAGAAAAGGGACATGACTTATCCCTAGAGACATCCATTCTAAAAATATCAGCTCTCCCAACACAATTAACAGTTGCTCTGTCTCCTCACTTCTGCCCAGGGTTTCATGGAGTGTCTTCCAATTAATTGGAAAATTATGGCATTGGCCACAGTTTTCCATCCTTTAACTCATTTGCATATGGAGTGGAAGATATTTTTCCATCTCTATGATGTGTCACAAAGAACAAGCTTTATAAACATGCTTAAATTCAAAGTGAACTAGCAGATATCCCAGCACTGAGACTTAGTAGGAGCCATGAGCCTGGATGACTCCTAAGAGCAGCCATTTGCTGCTTTGAGTAGTGAATGCGAATTTTCAGATTTTATTTTAAATGATCATGACAATTGAT
This sequence comes from Onychomys torridus, assembly GCF_903995425.1. Lineage (NCBI taxonomy): Eukaryota > Metazoa > Chordata > Mammalia > Rodentia > Cricetidae > Onychomys > Onychomys torridus. The sequence continues at coordinate 79,064,832 of NC_050447.1, read as the reverse complement.
TTCCTAACTGAAAGTCAATCAATAGATGAGCATATATCAATACAAGTGGTACAAACTGGGATGCTAAGGGAACATTAGGATCTTCACCTACATAAAAGGTAGAATTGAGCATGTGAAAATGACATTACACTTCCTGATGACTGAATGGAAATTAAGGGAAAACATGGGGCATAAAGTTCTGACACTACCGATGAGGAACACATAGTTCATCACATCACATTGCATCTCTAGCCTACACTGAACACACATCAATACTAAGGTATTTAATTAGAAAAGAACAAAGTCAAGAAACACACCCCAAACAGTGAAACTTTATCTCTAGAGATAGTGAAATGACACTTGGGATTTACTTTTGTTCTTTGTAGAAATAAGAGTCTGTTGTAACATATATTTATGTTTTAATTTCCCATGTTGATTTTCACATTTTCGGGAGTGTGTAATATTGAAAATTAAGGATTGTTGTTAGCACTGTTTCACCATAGTTTAAACTAGAAAGCAACATTGCTCTGGTGTTAGGGTACTGGGGTCATAGGCTTGTCATTGAGCCCAATAGCAAGGCAGAGGGTTGATGCGCAATCTGTCCAGGATTAGCTTCATAATCACACGCAGGCCAAAGGGAAGCTTCTTTGGACTTGGGACTAATCTCATCAAAAAGTAAAATAATTTGGCTCCTCTTGGCCACAGAACTTTCAGAAGGAAAGTAAAGGCTTTTAATTTAATCTGAAACATATGCTGGTCACACGTGAGGGAATGGAACTGTAAGAACATGGAAGGTGCAAATTCCCCCCTGAGAATCACATACAAACACAGACATTTTGCACAGGGAATTCATCCCATCTAAAAACCAGAGGCTTTTCAACCGTGCTTTCTATGGCTTGAAATGTATTCTAAAACTTAATCTTAATGGTGCTGCTAAAATGAAAGTTCTTTAGACAAATTATATTCAGGAGAATTTGTATGAGCAAACAATCAAACCAAAACAAACTTTGTGAATCCCATAGCCCCTAGAATTACAGCAGACTCTGAGAACTTCAGCCAATAATACTATCAGACAGAATTTATAGACAGGTAGAAGAAAGGCATAGAGAACAAATTAATTGACTGCAGCCTAATCAATCAGCCAGGCAGTTGGCTATGGCTTAGTTAACCCGCTACAAGGCCTTCTAAAACCAGCCATGCTGGTACCATGACTAAACTCCACACTGGTTTGGTCTGTCAGGCCCACTGCAGGTATGCAGCACCCATTCATGGCCTCCTCCCATAATTGTTTAACTATGCCAAAAATTAGGATAAAATAGAGACGGAAGACGAGCACAGAGGGAGAAAACAAACAAAACACTTGCTCCTACACACAAATAAAATTTTAACATGTCAGAATGAAAGGTTATTAGGTCAGGTCTCAGGTGTCAACTCCCCATTCACATGCAGAAGATCTCAGGTAGGCTAGGTAGAATTGTATCAAAGCCCAGTATTTTGTAGCTTTGGCATCTGTCTTAGGTAATTCAATTTGATCAATTTGATTTTGAAAAGTTCCTTAACTGCAGTGAATCCCTTTCCAGCAATTTAGGAAAATTAAAGCGATTTACAAGATAGGCAGAGACATGCATTATGCTGTCTGTCACCATTTCCCCAAACCATGGGGATGGCAAAGGAGAGGGATGGCTTAATTCTGTCTTTGGCAATTTATTACTTTAGATGAGAAGAATTACTGAGATGTAGACTAGCAATCACTAATTGTTTTTAGATTATACACTAATATATTCATTTCATAATTTTAAGTGAAAGAATGCATACTAATGCTCAAAGCTATGGTCTTTTTTTTGCATAGCTTAACTAATTTTAATGGGTCAAAACTTAATTAAGTAGATTCAAAGTGCAATCAGCCTTTGGTAATGAACATGCTTACTTTCTGTCAAAATAGACAGTTGTTTCAGGCCACAGCAAAGACTAGAACTGCATCTTCAGCATTATGGTCCTCTGCATACCTCCACACAGTTAATGCGGCCACCTCTCACTGCACATGATCCTCTCTCTTGCTCCCCCTGGCTAGTATGTGTGGGAAGGCTCATTACTAAAATGTCATGGCTGCCATTGTTTTTAGCTTCAGGTCTCTGGTTCACTTCCCTTCATTCTATTTACTTGGCAGAAAAGCCATGAACCCACTCTTGCCACTGCTGACTCTTCAAGTCTTCAGTGCCAGGAAAGCAGCTGAATGTAGCTGGGACACATCCACAGGGCTGCTGATTGCACACCAAAGCTCTGACCTCTGACTTTTCAATTGTACAAATCTTTCTGTGGCCATTTAATTGCTCATTCTCCTTTTCTGCATATATTAGTCAGTTTCATGTCACCACTGCAAGGAGCTCAAAGAACTGACTTATAAAAAGGGTTATTTACCTCATGGCTCTAGAGATTCTAGTCCAAGGTGTCTGGTGTCTTTCATGACTTTGGCCTGTTGGTGAGCATACCAGAGGGCAGTAAAGGGATGTGGGCCATAGCAAACTGGTCCATCACAAAGCAGGAAGCAGAGAGAAATGGATAAACCAGGGTTCCATAGTCCCCCTTTAGGGCGACATGTCTCAAATGACCTAAAAACCTCTCATTAGGTCCTACCCCTGAAAGACTCCACTGTGCCTCAATAGTACTATTTAGGGATTATTCCTTTAACTTATGGGTTTTTGGAAGCCATTCAACATCCAAACAATAGCAATGGAGTTCATACTTTGCTGAGTATCTACTTTCCTACTTCCTATCCCCTCTTTTATCTGAAAACTTGCTTCATACTTCCCAGAGAAAATGGAAGCAGTCCCAAAGACAGTGTCTTCTAGCTTCTCTATGTTGACATTCACCTGCTTACAAATGGCTTGTGTCAAGCCTTTCCTTCCCCATGATACCACATAGAGTGACACCTGAGTGCACACATGATGCCTTTCCATGCTCAATATAATCATTAGCCAATTCTTCCTCTTCTTCCTCTGTCATTCATGCCCCTACTATACTAGATTCTCTCCAAGAGCATGCACATGTACCAATATGTTTCCCACTTTGAAAAATAAGACCTCTGATCTCCAACACAACTGCTAAGCCTCTCTTCTCTGTTTCCTTTTGCTGAGAAACCCACCAAAAGAACTGACTTACCAGGGTCCTCACCAATCCCTCTCTTCCCATTCTTTTCACCTCCATCCAGCCACCATCTTATTAAAGCACTAACACTGCTACTGTAAAGTCACCACAGACATCACTAGTAAAGTGACCGATTCTCAGTCCCCATTGATGGGAACTGCTCATGACATTTGATACAGTTAATCACTCCATTGTCTTTAACAGGCTGTACCTGGATTTCAGAACTTTTTTTTTTCTTCATTATTTTCTTCCTGCCTCACTGTAGCTTCTTCTCTTGTCTGGTTCTCATTCATCCCTGTACCCTTTCGGGTGCCCTGCAGTCTAGCTTATGATTTCTGCTGTCTCCAGCCACATTCACTGTTTAAGGTAGATGCACTTATTTTGTGTTGTACGACCATGTTGGGAGGTTCCTAAAATCGCACACATTGATATAATGTGTGATACCTACTGCATTCCAATTAAAGGATTCTTAAGGGAGAAGGTAGGCATTGGAGACTTGCTGCCTACTTGGTCTCATCTAGCCTCAGGCTTGAATGCTGCCCAAGAGCTAATACCCTCCGCAGTATGCCTTCATTAAAGATTATGCCCCCTGGACTCCAGACTTGAATATTCAACTGCCAATTGATTTCTGCATTTGGGTGCCTCGTAACTATTTCCACCTTCCTAGCTCTAATACAGAATTCCTAGTTCTTCTCTCTCTAGTCTTGGTTTGGAGGACTTCTGCTGTGGGATGTTCTGTATGTCAAATGTGTTGCTCTGATTGGTTAAAATAAATGAAGTGCTGATTGGCCAGTAGCCAGGCAGGAAGGATAGGGTAGGCAGGACAAGGAGGAGGAGAATGCTGGGAAGTGAAGGCTGGGGCAGAGAGACACTGCCAGCCTCCACCATGACAAGAAAGATGTAAGGTACTGGTAAGCCACCAGCCATGTAGCAAAGTATAGATTAATAGAAATGGGTTAATTTAAGATAGAAGAAGTAGATAACAAGAAGCCTGCCACGGCCATACAGTTTATAAGTAATATAAGCGTCTGAGTGATTATTTTATATGAGGGTTGTGGGACCTCGGGAGCTTGGTGGCACCTGGAGAGAAACTCTCCGACTATAGTCTTCTTTGTCTAGGTATGTGAGAACTCCTTCCCTTGGATGTGTACTCCAATGACTGTGGAATCATTCCAATCATGTTTTCCACTGACATCCCACTTTCAACATGGAAGAAATCCCCACTGCTTCTATCTCCAAAATAGTCCAAGAATGTCTTGTTGCTTATCACATCTGTTAGATCCAAACCCCATCACTTTCTCTGAGATAGCTGGCCTACTTACTCTCAGTTCTGTGCATTTACTGCCCAGTACTGTACATCCAGGGAGTTTTTCTCTGAACACCCTGTTCTAACAGTCCCTTATCACTGTGTGACTTGTCCATGCTTTTGGACTTATCTGACTCTAATACATTCATCATCATCTGACAAACCTTTCAGATTTTGGTTTGGAAGTACTGGAGACTGAGCCGATGCTAGATAAGCACTCTGTCACTGCTACAACATACAAACCACTTACATGTTTGTTGATTTTGCCCCTCCCTTAGAATGTATACTTAAGAGAGCCCTAACTCTGAAAGAGAATCTGTCATGTGAACAGAGTAGATGCTCACTCAATATTTACTGACCCATGATCCACTCTTGTATATGCTAGCCTACAATCCCTCTAGAAATAAAATTATGTAAATGAGCTGAGAAAAGCAGTCTGATGGTTTTAAGCAAAAAGGAAAGACTAACCAATCCAAAGTCAGAATACTTCTGTTTTATGCTCTCCCCTGCTTTGTTAGTGATCTAAATGACATTACAGTGCACAGGTACACTTCCCTGCATAAAGTGCAGGGTGAAGAGGAGATCAGTTTGATACACATCACTTTCTCTTGCCTTGATGCACTTTAATGTCATGGGCTAAGTGGGTCTTTTTGTTTCAATTAGAGCCTTCCTGCAAGGATAGAAAAAGCAGAGGGCATTGAAACACCTTCACTGTGACAGTGTGCATCTGTGTTACCTGGAAACTTCTCTGTGCTAGCTATTGGTGTCACTGAACTGTGTGCCCCAGACAATCTGGCTCCCATGGTGACTCTGCAGGAATCTGACAAGAAACAGTGGAAAACCAATGTCTTGATGTGGCTGCATGTCAGGGTTTTCGCTGTGCCCATAAACACTCCTGTGAGCATCCACATCATAGGATGAATCTTTTATGAACCTGGGTGCATTCCACATATAACAAAACATATGCCAGCCAACTAAGACAAGAGATTTGAAAAGCCCCTTTGATATCTGAGTGTCAATTTGTATCTCATGTTACGGTCTATGACAGTGAAGATTTATTCCAAAGCTATCAAAGAGAATTAACTCTTTGATTCTTAAAGACACAATTGTGCAGATCTGACACAGCAAAAGAAATATGGCTTATTAAATCTATAAATATAATCATAAAAATCTTCCAGAAAAATTTATTAACTTCTCAAGATACCAAGGCAGATACACTGATAACACAAACATGTTGATTATCCCGTTGTTTCACTCACCCCATAGTCAGTATTGCTTGTTGTCAGAAGAGTTTTGCTCATGGATGGAAGATGTTAAACTCAGGGCCCAAAGGAGGAAACCTAGAGAAATTAGAAATAATAAATGGATGTTCAGTATCAGGACACAGAGAATAAGTTTTCTTCCTGCAGACAGAAAAGCCTGCAGGAGTTTAAAGTCAGCAATGCGGTGGAGCATGGTCAAGTGGGTGGGGTTTTAGGTCCTTTGATCTAATCCTGCTGGGAGAAGGGCAGTGGGCACTCTGTCCTGCCAGTGAACACACTGTCAAGGTCTCAGAAAGTTCTGTCTCACTTAAAGAGGAAAATGGGACAGTGGTTCTTTGTTAGCTGAAGGGAAGCAGCCAGTGACATGTGAGCTGAAGATGGCAGAACCCAAGAAACTGTTGTACCACACTTCCTCGGTCTTTTTTGTTTGTTTGTTTTTGTTTTTAATGGTGAACTTGTAAGGGTTAAAAGAAACTGGTGGGAACAAATTACCTAGCAGCAGTGTGGTGTCTGTTGACAGATGCGGGACCCAGAAACCACTTCCTCAGCACTCCAAATTGGAGTGAGACTGTCTCTCACTCCAAACCTAACCCATGACAAATCATCCTTCACGACTGTTGTCAAAAAGATCTGGACATTTCATGGCACTCTCAGCCCCAAGCCTATGTTCCTTTAAGTCATGAACTTTTCCTTTCCTTTGGAATAAAGGCCAAACTTTTACAGTCAAAACAAAAGCCTTAGCATATAGATTCCAACTCCATGCTAAAGATGCTTCCTGAAGCAGCAGATTGTGGGAGAGAAAAGAAGAGATGTGTACGATAGACCCCTGGCAAAATTTCTAACAGATGTACGTGTGGCCCAAGTTTTAGGGAGAGTTCCACCCAGCAATACTGACTCCAGAGCAAGCTTTCATACTGTGTGCTGTGACATTGGAAGACAGTTTCCAGGGTGGAAACTTACAACTGAAATGCTGGTTGAAGTGGGAAGCAGCCACACTTTCTCTTGAGCAATGTTGAATTCAACCAGCAGAGCTTGGAAAGAGTACATCCTGGTCTTTGGTGGGTGTGTGTGTGTGTGTGTGTGTGTGTGTGTGTGTGTGTGTGTGTTGGAACCCAGGGCCTGATGCAAGCCCTCTGCCATTGAGCAATATGTCAATTCTCTTTCTTATTTTCTATTTTTAGACATGGTCTCACTAGGCTGCCCAGGTTGACCTTGAACTTATTGTGTAGCTCAGGAAGGGCTTCAACTTGTGATCCTCCTCCTGCCTTGGGTCTGGCTGATAGTTCTTTTATAGTGTCCTCCCAAAACAGTGCTCTTCCTGTCCCTTCTGACTATTTTCCTCTCATCAGGCTCCTGCCCTCTGTTCTTTATAAAGAGAAATAAATAGACAAATAAACAAACAAACAAATAAATGTATACGTGTATGTGTGTGTGTGTGTGTGTGTGTGTGTGTGTGTGTGTGTGTGTGTGTTGGATTATTTGTAGTACTAACTGTAGAGGCACCGAAATAAAATCCACAGTTCCTGTGAAGAGAAATATTGTTTCCTTCTGGCTTCACACTGGAATCCACTACTGAGCCTTTCAGAATCTGATGTTTATACTCCACCCAAAGTTTTTCCAGGTTGTAGTTGGGTCCCAGTACCCCAAATGCTTCCACAGATAAGTACAACATAGTTCAGGTTTAAGGAGACATTAACCTAAATTATGGAATCTAGAAGAGGATAAATTCAGGTACAAAGTAGTAGCATTTTGGAGGTAGAAGGTGTGTTAGAAAGTTTGAGGAGACCCTTTTCCAAAATTGTGAGGAAATTGAAGGTCAGGAATGGACAAGCTAAAGTTTTAGAGCCAGCTAATAGCAGAGATAAGCTTGAAGGGTTGTCTCCAACCCGAGAGAGAATTTGAAATGTAAATAAAATGAGGCAACACCTTTGCTCTGGAAAGATAAAATATATAAAAAGAGAAGGAAAATTCAAGGACAGATGATCAGACACACCCACACGGTTTCAGGTATCAAAAGTGAACCACACTGGCTAAACTCCAGGTAGGAAGGAGCACAGCAGGATCTCTCCTAGCAAACAGTAAGCAGGATAACTGGACTATAGAAACTGCCCATGACTTGTTGCATATGTTTCTAACATTCACGTAAAGTGGATAGTAGATGCTTACTTAGTATTGTAAGTGCTTGGTCTAGATGGGTTCCATTAGTGGCAGGTGCTCTCTCACCCCAACATAACAATGATCAAAATCTAACCATACAAGGGTGACTCTTGTTTCTCCTCAAGTTTGGAAATCTATGTTTGTTGTCAACTTTCCTCCTGGGCACATTCTTGCCCTTTCATCTGACCCCATGGCATTTTTGCCTTTTGTAAGGTTACATGGTTCACTTTTCCATGCTATGTTCATGTCCTGTCCCCACTGTCAGTCACCTGCTGCTTCAATGGTTAGTGGCCACAGATGCTTATAGTAACTCTTCCAAGTTGGGGAGCTGCATGCTTGGTTGATTTCCTCAAATGGGCAAATGCAGTTTCCAACAAAATATCATTTGGTAACCTAACCATCTCAGGAAAGCTGAATAAAACTGGAGAAGATGTGCTCATATGGGCAAGAGGGAAGCTACTGGTATTGTGGGCAAGAGGGAAGCTACTGGTATTTGTGGACATGACTCAAGAGTCACTGTTTTGTATGCCTTGTACTTAGCACAGAGTCTGGCACACTGGTGATGTGTAGCACCTGCTATTTTCACGGAAAATGCAAAATGGCACATTGGCTATACACTTCCAGTTACTTGGTTCCTGGGGCTACTAGCAATGATTACTGATTGCTGAGATTTCATAGGAGTTATTGAAACCCCCAAACAGGCTGAGGCTATGGTTACAGCCTTGATAAAACAAAAAAACCAGTCCTATGGAGGGAGTGGTGATTGACATGTCAATTCCCACACTCAGAAAGCCATCAATGCATCAACTCTAGCAGTTGGTAGTAGAGGGAAGATGTTTTGGTTACTTCTAGCCAATGATTGAGGATAACTGGCAGTCCTATTCAAAGAGAGGAAACTGACCTGTGCTGAGGGCTGTTCAGTGGCCGAAGATCAAAGTGGCAGTTCTGTCAGAGGCTTGAGCAGGAACCAAGCACAGGGACAGAACTGCTGTCTTCTGTAGGGTCATGGGTGGGGCTGGAGGTGACCTGTACCTTCATAAAGCTGCCTAAGGTTAGCAGTTTTGCTATTGCACATCGCAGCTGGAAGGTGGGCAAAGAGACAGGCTCCCTTGTAAAGCTTGGTTCTGATAGGCTGCAGGCTGAAGGGGCAGGGCCTGAGAACTAGTGGCCATTAGCTGAGGGCCAAGGAAGCTAGACATGGACAGGCTCTTACTTGGAATATATGTTCCAAATTGTAGTGCAAGTGAGTATACTATAGATGCTCACATGCTAGCATCTCAAATCCTTTGAGATGACAGAGAGAGTAAGTGAAAAGATGAAAATGTCATGGTCATTTCCACTAGGTTTCTCCACTTTACAGAAAATATAATTTAGAATATAAAAACATGAAATTTAAAATCCAATCCCCAAATCTCGGGAGACCACAGTCTCCATGGCGAAGCAGTGAGCAGCAAAATAATCAGAAGAGCAGAAACATCCTGGAGATGCCTCTGCCTCTGGACACCTTCCTACACTTAGATGTAGTCATTAACTGTCTCCTGTCCACCTCTCTCTGCATGTGAGAGGGAGCAGAGAAGGCAGTGGGCCACAGGGAACAGAAGGGAAAGATCAGCCCAGGAATAGCTCCTTAAACGTGAGACCAGGTATCAACAAAATATCAGCAATCATTTGCTGGCTAGTAAACCAAGTAGTCAGGACCTTACTGGAAACAGCACCCCTGAGAATATTTCATGGGCATTTAAATAATGACATCAGACATTTGAGATCCTGGTGTCAGCAGCATGCCTTGTTCATAGATAGCATTAACTATGGCCCTCAAGGTTAGTTTTTTTGTATGTACTAAATATAATTTGATGTTGCAGCCATAATTCAAATTTCTTCTTCCTTCCTCTGCAAATGTCAGCATCAGATGGTGGACTGGCATTAATGGCCTCTCAAGGCGAAGCTTGCCCATGTTGCAGCCATGGCTCATTTGCAGACATCAGATTTTATGTCTAGTAGCAGTAAGGATTTCCCTCTCGGCCAAGTGAGACGTGCCAGTGTGCACCATGCTGCAGCTTAGAACTTCTTTCTAGTAGCTTCTTCCCTTTTGTGGTCAATCAAAGTGAAGCTCAGAGAGTATAAATAAATTGTTGGGGGGGGGGTCACACATCCAGCAAGTGCCATTTGGGTCACCCACTAAAAACCATGTCAGTTGACTGGAGTCGAGAGCCCACTTCACAGGACACTTCCTACTTCCCCCATGCAGGCCTGAAGTTATTCAAATGATTAACAATTTAGTAGTGCAAAACATGACTCAACTTCTCAACCAAGACATATGCTATCTTCCCACAGGGAAGAGTCATCTATTCCTCATTTAGCTGCTGGACCACTTTTAACAGATAGGTGGCTATACTGCATTTTCAAAATATCTAAGACTCATTCTAAAACCAACATCCATGCTCACACATTATACTGCAAATTCATATACCCGGGACTGAAAATACATCTATGAAAATGAAAAGCAAAGCAAAACAAACAAACAAAAAAACAAACCAAAAGAGCCAACCTGGGCTTCCCATTGCTTAGATAAATTTGTGATTTTATGAAATGATTTCTTACAGCAGAGAACATTTAATTCCAATGACAAGAGTGCCCACAGCACTTTTACTTAGGCAGAACCTTGACATTAGAAATAGCCTATATTTAGAAAGACATTCTAGTTTTTCCACGGGGAAGATAATTTTTCAAATACTATTTTAAAAAGGTATGAGTATAGCCTCAACACGGGATAGCAAATGATCACTTATTTTTTTTTTTTTCAAATTAACCATGACCTTCAATGAAGAGCTTTTGCAAGCATCGTGGCAGTATAGCGGGCATGGGAGCTGGGAGACTGCCAGGAAGGACAGACAGACAGCTTTTAGGAGATAGGTCCTAAGAGAAATGAGAAACATTCTTCTTGAATGAACTGACAGCTATTCATTTGCTCAATTGCTAGACTGCAAGATATTAGAACATGCCAACATTTAAATGGAACAAGAAACTAGCCACTGCATCTTGACCCAGGCTGACTGCCAGGAGAGTCTTGGTTTGGTAACAGATGGAGAAAATTAAAAATAAAATAAAATAAAAAAATCTCTGTACAAAGAACTGTACAGATAAGCCAGATATTTAGTCAAATCCATTTCTTGCTCGCTCTTCCTACAGCCTCAGGCCCAGTGCCAATATGAATGGAGGGTCACCATGCCCTTGGAGCAGGACAAGCTTTTCAGAGGTTCTGTTCAGCCTGTGTCTCAGTTGATCTTCCAATCCTCCATGCCAAACCTGGCTTAACCAAGTAGCCACATATTTGGGTACTTTCCCAGCCACAGAGAAAAGCATCTGGCCAGGAGCTATGGTGAGAAAGGGTAGCAGTGGCCCATGGGCCAGAGCCAAAAAAATATGTGGAGGTTCTTTCCTGGGATTGTGTCAAGGACACGAATTCTGTACTGCTTGCCTCTGCAGTAGCATGAGGCTTTTGGATATGCAGAATTCAAGGGCCTGAAAATAGTTCTCTTGGGCCATGAATACCAGAGGAGTAGGCAGACAAAGGAGAGAGGCATCAGAGAACTCCAAGTCACCCTCATTCCAAATCCAAGGAGAGTGCAAGGCAAGATCAAGCCAGTGCCAAGGGTCCAGAGAAGAAAAAACTCTCCAGGGTAAATGGTATTCTTTACCCTCTAGGCTTGCATGAGGGCAGGGAGTCCTACACTTTCTCAAATAATAAGATCCAATGAGCAGGTTTTAAGTCCAACTAGACAGCTCTTGATTACCCCTAAGCTACGAGTGTCCCTACTGGACCTCCAGGCTTATCTTTCTGTGCAGGTCATTGTGTTTCCAGGCATCAGAGTGGGATGGAACCTTTTCTCCCACATGCACCTTTTTTGGTATTATGAGAACTAATTCTGAAAGAAGAGGCTTCCAGGTCAGTTCCAACTCAATTCTTCCAAGTTCTATGTCCATTCTTCAATGGAAGGATATTTAAGTTATTTCCAGAGGTGTAGTAGCAGCATCTTCTAAATTGGGGGTAACCAACAGTTGTCTAATTAGATTTAAGGCCCACTTAGTAGGGAGGAATTTATGCCTGATGCTGCAAACTCAGCCAACTACCCATATCTAGGGAGGCCATTGAACCTAAAAGAGAACTCCCTACTGCCACTTTCTTAAACCAGCTTAAGTTCTGAATGCATTCAAAAAACTTATTCTTATGCCTGGGGAAGTAGTATGGCTCTCACTCCTAATCCAAAAATCTTTTTGTAGCAGATGGAGATCATCACAGAAAGCCACAGACCGGCCAACATGCAGAATACAAGTAATCAGTGGATGCCCAGCCCCAGTTGACACATCTATAATATAACCCAGCCCCAGCTGATGCATCTATAATATAATCCAGCCCCAGCTGATACATCTATAATATAATTCAGCCCCAGTTGATACAGCTATAATATAAGACAGCCCCTGCTGGTACATCTGTAACATAATCCCTACACATGCAGCTCAGAGAACAGCTTGGAACAGGGGCTGGAAAGATTACAAGAGCCAGACGACCAAGACATCTGCTGGGAGATTGTGGCCTCTGTGTATGATGGGGAAGCTACATCCATGAAATCTCCATAATCTGGTGGCCTAGATAAAACCTGAACAATGACATTGCTGGCTGACATGCCTGTGTGGCTGGGGGAAACCTCACAAGGTCCCACCTCTAGATGAAGAGCCACAGGCAATTACTGACCTGCTGAGAAAGGGAGAGTCAGTTTTTTCCAGGGCTGATCTCCTTAACTGGTTATTCAATACTAAGTGATCATCCCTAAAAATATACAGCTGATCTACAATAAATCAGCTCAGCAGTTTGGACTTCTATTTATATGTATGTATACCTCTAACAATCATAACTGAAGAAAAGGGGAAAAAGAGGGGGTAGGGACGTGGGGGGTAGATCTGGAAGGAGTTAGGGGGAGGAATTGAGTATGGAGATAAATATAATCTAAATAGATTTTTGTGAAAAATTTCAAAGAATAACAAAAACATTAAAAAGAAAAAAAGATACAGTGAGAAACAATTTCTTTACCTACAAAAGAAAAAAAATTGTTATAATATCAAAGCTATTAAATTTTCACTCTACTTTTATGTTGTTGCTTTTTAATCAATATGATGAAATTGCCCATACCAAACAGCCTTGATGAACTTGAAACAACTAGGCACATAATGATATTTGTTTAGCAAGTAAGCAATTTCTATTTAGATGAGAAGATCTAATATCAAGAAAGCACAGTAATGTATCTCCCCTAAGTGACACAGAAATTTAACCGGAGAAGCTGCTGGTAGGTGTTACAGTCTGCAAAGTTTACAGTATTTCCTCAGTTAGACCAGCCAGCTCAGGAACAGACAAGCAGATCAGCAGCAAATTCAGAAAATGATCTAAATATCTATGGTGACCTGGGACGTGACACAGTGGTTCAATTCATAGGAAGATGGATGGTTTAGTCTTTTCTAAATTAAAATTTTATAAAGTTTAATAAACTTTTCTGCCACCAGTGAGGAAAAAAATGGTCCTCATCTCCTGCATCAAATACAAAAATAAATTCTAAATGAATTAAAGATTTAAATGTTTAAGAAATTAAAAAAAAAATGAAACAAGCGTCCTTAAGCAAAACAGGAATCTCTGCAGCTATGCAGGAGAAAGCATTTTTACTAGAAAAGGAAGTTTGAGAAAAATTTAGAATGTTAAATAATTCCAAAACAAGGAAAAAAGATAAATGACAGAAGGAAAAAAGTATGTCACAGGAGAGACTGAGAGTTAAATCCCATAATTTATAAATCATTGAGCAAAAGCCAAAGGCATCAGTCTTTGATTGGGTGGGAAATGTAATTCCATACTCAAGATGTAATTCACAAAAGACAGTCCTATAGGTTAAATAGAGGAAGAGATGCTCAAATCCATGAATATTCGAGGAAATGTAAATTAAGGTACAAAATGGCCTATCTAGCCATTGGATCAGCAATAATTAAGAAGAGCTCATAAGAGTATAAAATGGGATGCTTCTCTCACTCACTGCTGGTAGGTAGCAAGAAGATGCTAAGGTTATGACATGGCCCAATGAAACCTAGTGAACAGTTAAATTGTGGCATCATTTGTGGAACTCTGACCCTACAAAGAGATCCTGGTGAAGTATCTCAATAATAACTGGGTAAGTTACAGGATACGGTGTTATGTAAAATAGGAAGCATTAGGCAGCTTTTAAGAACGAGTTGTATTTGCCAGTTGTGTTCTTTAATCTCAGTACTCGGGAGGCAGAGGCAGGTGGATCTCTATGACTTTGAGGCCAGCTTGGTCTACAAATCAAGTTCTAGGACAGCCAGGGCTGTTACACAGAGTCTCAAAAAACAAACAAAAAAGAGAATAAATTGTATTTGTAGTCAATGACACATATGAACACCAAAAGTACCTTTTACTGCTTTTTTTCCTTTTATCTCTGCATAAGGTCTCCCTATATAACCTAGCTCAGGATCCTTCTGCCTCACCCTCCAGAGTGCTGGGATTATAGGGATGTGTATTCATGGCTGGATTTCTACATTATTTAAATTCTCTGAGTTTCCACTGCCTTATTTATAAAGTTGAATGACAGTAATATCTACTTCAGTCCTTCGAGATCATGTGGGAAGCACATATGCTTCCCCTAATGCTGGTGTAGGACAAACAGGTGTATTTATCACTAGTGTTTTTGTGGCTATAGAGACTACAGACAAGTGAGATTCCCAAAGGACCATTAAGGGACTCTAAGAAAACTGTACAAAAAGCCATGAAGTGGCTGGTTGAGGAATTCAGCACAGCGAGTGTGAGTGAAGGAGAGTCCCATATGAGTTGCTCTGCCCATGCTTCAGGGGAAGGAGCAAGGGCAGGAGGAATGAGTGGAAGGGAGACTCAGAAAAATGCCTTGAAGTTTTCATTATCAGGGGTGACTCTGAAATTGTAGGCTACAGTGTCTTAGTACCTTTGTGAAGCAATAACAAAGTCAACAGCTGTGGGTAACTTATATAGACTAGAACGTTATCTCTCATGTTCTGGAAGCCAGATGTCCACCATGCAGGTCATGGTATCTGGTGCCCATGACAGTCTTCTTACTGATCCCCACATGGCTGAGGGCATGAGGAGCAAGTGAGAATGAAGTCTGTGCTATCCTACAGCAGAGGAGAAGAGCTACTAGGTGCTGAGAGACCTCTCTGAATGAATGTTACTCCTGTGAAGCTGGAGGTAAGGTCCCACCTCTTAACACAGTCACAATGGTCACCGCTGAATTATGGTGAAGACACATTCAGCCAGAGCACTGAGTGAGTGCTGGTGATGGAGGAGGGCTGTGGGATGTCTTTCTGTATGCTGTGAATATGTGTTGCTACCACTGGTTAATACAGATGCTGCTATGGCCTATGTCAAGGCAGAATAGAGCCAGGTTGGAAATCCAAGCAGAGAGAGGAGGTGAAGAAATTGGAGTCAGCGGAGATGCTGAGTGCTGCCGGGGGAGGAAAATGTAATGGAACACAGGTGACACCACGAAGCCATGTGGCAAAACATAAATTAATAGAAATGAGTTAATTTAAGATGTAAGAACTAGTTAACGATAAGCCTGAGCCATAGGCCAAACAGTTTATAATTAATATAAGCCTCTGTGTGTTTATTTGGGACTGAACGGCCAAGGGACCTGGTGGGACAGGGAAACTTCTGCCTATGGAAGGAGTGGAATCAGAGCCTATTAGTGGGTAAAAAAATTCCTAGGATTTAGCCAGGACTTATTCTTTGAAACCTTCTCCAACAAAGTTCAAGTTGTTAGGACCGCTTTCCCCAGGCCACAGACAAGGAAACTAGGAGGGAAAGTGACTGTTGACATTACAGCTATTGGAGCTGGGCTGCAAACAGATGAAGCACATTTATGTAGAGGCATAGTGTCAAAGGCATTAAGAGTTGCCCAAAGCCTCAAAAGATGAACACTAAAAACAATCAATTCAGTAACCCAGTTACTGTGGGGATGCCACACCTGTTGGGCTGGCTTCAATGGATTTAAGAGCCATCAAACTATGAGCCAAACAATTTCTTCCTCCAGTAAATTGATTTTCCTCAGCTGTGGTGCCCCAGCCATTAAGAGGAACCCGACAGAGAGCAACTACAACAACAAAAAGGGATAATGGGAGGGGTGGTATGTTAGTCGGGGGAAGGTTTCTAGAGCACCAGTTCTCAACCTTTGAGTCGCGAATGACCCTTTCCTGGGGGTCACATGTCAGATATATTGCATATCAGATATTCACATTGCTATTTACAACAGTACCAAGAACACAGTTATGAAGTAGCAATAAAATATTTTTATGGTTGGGGGTCACCACAGCATGAGGAACTGTATTAAGGGGTTGCAGCATTAGAAACGGTGGGAACTGCTTCTCTAGAGGAGCAGAAATGTGTGTGTGTGTGTGTGAGAGAGAGAGATGGGGGTTATGAGAGGGGGTTCTTAGAGTGGCTTACAGGGTATGGTCCTGCTAGTCCATCAATTGCTGTCTACCAACAGCAAGTCCAAGAATCCTTTAGTTGTTCAGTCCATAAGGCTGGATTTCACAGCTGGTCTTCAATGTACAGCAGAATCTTGAAGAAGTGAGCTCTAATGCCGGTGAAGGAATGGACTTCAGTGAGAGCATGGGCAAGTTGGTAAAGTACAAAGGCATCGTTCTTCCTTGTCCTTTATATATGAGAAGGTATGGCTCAGATTAGAGGGGGGTCTTCTGACCTCAGGTGATATGGATTTAAAGTGGGTCTTTCTACTTCAAATGCTCCAATTAACTAAAAAATCCCTCACAGGTGTGTCCAGTGACTTGGGTTTTTAGTTAATCCCAGATGTATGTAGTAAAGTTGATAACCGAGAATAGGCATTACAGGTGAAAACATGGCAAGATAGGCAGAGGATTAATAAGAACAGATATGTAGAATGAGTAAGTACAAAGAGCTAACATACACAATGAAGACCAAGAGTAATAAAGCTGTACTGTATACATGGGAGTCATGTTTGATGACCTCCTTTTGCCAGAAAAACAAAAAACCATGTATCTAGGTGAGATGTTCTCAGTGAAGAATCCATTTACAAGCTCATTCCTGGTGTTGGAGAGAATGCATCCCCACATGGAATAGGAGAAAGGTCCTGCTTCCTTGCTGATTGCTAGCTGGGAACTTCTTTACAGTCCTTAAGCTCTTAGCGTCCTCATATACTTTCTGTCTCCTGCTTCAAATGTCCAACTTTCTCTACTTCTACTTCTGCACTAGCTGTGGGAAGCTGGGGACTCAGCATGGTTGAGGACTTAGGTTCAATCCCCAGTGCTGTAAAAAATAAATAAATAAAATAGAGTCATAATTGAAGATATTAAAGAAATATAACCTTAAAATGCCTATAAAATTGGGTTTCCCATGTAATATGGTTAGTTCCAGTGATTAAGGCACAAGCATCCTTGAAAGCCCATATCTACTTCACTGCTTGGAGCTTGAAAAACAGCACTAGAAAACAGCAGCTTCTTTGTTTCATTCTTTAACCAAGTAGAAATTTCTCAGAGTCTAACTTCCTTCTTCTAGTCATCATGACTATGTGATTAAACAAGATGTGTCGTACCGTGAT
This sequence comes from Onychomys torridus, assembly GCF_903995425.1. NCBI lineage: Eukaryota > Metazoa > Chordata > Mammalia > Rodentia > Cricetidae > Onychomys > Onychomys torridus. Next base: position 79,047,319 of record NC_050447.1, on the reverse strand, counting down.
GTTTGATGACCCAGATTTCTTGTGTGACACAGGGTCAGTGTACCCTTTCCCAGGAGAGAAAGTACAAAAGAACATTTAAAAAATGCAGTGTTTCTTGACTTTTATTTGGCCCAAAGCAAAATGAAAGCAAACTGTAACAGTGCCTAATTTTTTCCTGAGTGTTTCTATAAAAAAATTATCTATTATGGATATTAAAAAAATATAGTTTCAAAAAGTAGATGCTTAAGTTATCTGCAAATAAAGGGTTAAAGAAAATATGTAGCATAACCATCATTAGCTCCAAAATTCTATTTCATTGACCTATTTATCCCTGTTTGGTCTTCTTGTAAGTATCTGATAATGTGTCACATTGTCATTACACGATGTGCTTTTTACAGATGACAATGGTGTCCTACTACTTAGAAGGGAGTTAGAGTATGGAATCACATTAAAGCCAGGGGTGGGGGCACAAAAGTGACATGGAGTAGCTTCTACATAGGTTGGAGACAAAAAGTAATGATTTTAAATTATCACCTAGGAAACCAGAGGTATAATTAAAAAAAAAATTTATCATCAAAGCCAGTTAGAGCTTAGTACTAAGATTAAAAACAATTCCTTTATCTCAAAGGCATCAAGAAAGTCACAGAGAACAGAGAGAGCAGAGCAGCAGGCAAGGCAGGCCCTGCTAGGTTCCCACAGTGCAGAGGAGGCTGAGGAGAGGTCAGCTTATAGAAGAGGAGAGGCTGCCGGGTGCATCCCTACTGTTCACCCTATCACACACAAGTGACAATGTATATTATGGCTGCAGATGCCACTTCTCCACTGAGTACAGACTGAAAATACACATGTCTTTGAAGGCTCAGATGATTTTCTAACTCACAGGGAAGATCTACTAAGCCTGACCCTCGGTAGATGCTTTTGTAGCAGCTGCTAAGATAGAAACAGTTCCAGGGAAGTTATTTCAGACACTTCATCTTAAACAACAGTAATATTTCCACAAGCCTAACCAAGCCATTTCTATAAGGCTTATCATTGCATATAGTCAGAAGTCCTTCAGAAAGCACATAGCCTTTCCTTGGGTAAACACTGACTTGTTCTTTGTATTAAAGGCGTCATAACTATCTGCTATCTCCCTGCAGTGACCCTTTGGCACAAGGTTGGTGGAAGGGGAAGCCACTATTGTTTCTCAGCTATGACACTGACTATGTTCATTTATTTCACTCTGGGTTAGAGAAGTAGTCAGTCAATCCTGATGACAGTTCCCATCCAGAGTTGCTCTTAATTGTCTGTAAGTTCTAGAAAGTTCAGTGTCTGTTGTTGTAAGATAGAGTTTGCAGCAGCTGTCTGTCAAAACCAATGCCAAAGATAAAGCAATTCCAGAGACACTTAACATTAGAGTGGGGAAGAGCACAGAGTTCCTGTAGTCAGCCACTCCTACCCACGGACTCCAGGTTGCTGTTCTAACAAAGGGACCGTGCACTTGGAGGTGCAGCAAGCCTCGCTGCTCTATTCCCTTCACTTTCTGTCTCATTCAGAATATGAAACTGAGAGGTGCCAACATTAAGTCACAGCTGGGACAGAAGCCAGGGGGCAATCAAAGGAAAAAGAAAAGAAAGAAGATACCTGTTCACCATACTTCTGGACCCATTCCTATTGTCCTACCTACATGTGCCACCTCCCTCTTGACAACTGACTTCATTTAACAAGACATAAATGCTCAGGTTAGCCTTTTCTTCTGGTAGGTTTCCAATCACATCTGCAGCTTTCTTCGTAAATACAACCACACACACATAAATATAAGTTGTTTTCTTTTCTGATATATTGTATCTGATCATTTGTGAGGATCTAGCAAAAAAGTTATTATTCCTTCCTCAAGGTAGAGAACAATCCTACTAAGTGTTATTAGAAACAGCCTAGCTTACAATCAGCTACGCATCAGAAACATAATTATAGGTTCCTGGGTCTTGGACCTGAATTCTTATTTTTGTGTTTATATTTAAATGGTGCTGGGCTTTGAACCCAAAACATCATTCATGCTAGGAAAGTACTCTACTATTGAAGGGCAACCTGAGCTCTAGTTTTAGCATCTTTAATGTAGACCACATTCTCCAGGAAATGCAGGTGTTAAGGCAGGCTGAGGGACCTCTACTCTGAGGTACACAGGCAAGAAAAAAATCCATAAACCCTTTTAATTACAGCTAAGCATCATCATTATTAATGATAGAACCCTGCTTCTATCAAGTGCTCTGTTAATTGGCCATCTGATTCCTGCTCCTATCCATCTCTGGCTTCCTATGTGGTCTCATCTTCTTCCACTAACACACAAAGTGACCTGATGATGAACTCTATTAGACTGGGCGGTCACAAGAGGGGACAAAGAAGATTTTGCTTTCCTGAGAAATAAAAGGGACTGACTTCTGAAATCCATTCTCAGTTAAAGCATAGGACTATCTGAGCTCATAATTTATTAAGAGAAAGTACTGTCTGGTCTCAGGGAAGGCAATCACATGGCCTGTGTAAGACTGAGCCCATGAAGGGTATATAAACTAACTCTTCTTTCAGGAAGATGTAGTTGAGTAGTGAGGAGAGAGATTACCCTCCCCATTTATATTTCTGCTTCTGGCTTTCCCCCTATGGTGGCATTGTCAGCTGCCATTTTTTTTTTTTTTGAAATTCAGATTAAAATGACAGCATTAGAAAGAAATAAAAGAATTGAAGTCATGATTACTCCCTCCAACACTATTCTGGGAGACTTAAAGAAATGAAACTGAGGAACTCTGAGCATTTCAAACAAAATTACCTGAGCCTCTAATGGCCAGCCTGCTCTTGGGCTAGGGTTAATTTTGTCTAGAAGATGTTAAGCATGGGGGCAAACTATTCTGTTTCCCCCAAAGGCTGCTGAATGATCCAGCATGCTTGAACAATGAGGCACCTGTGGGCTGTTCTTTTTAATTAAAAACTCCTTAATGGGATGGACTTTCAGGCACTTATTTGTTGTAAATGCGAGAATTTGGTCCACCTCATTTTCCGAAGTCCAATTTGAAAATTATGTTTAAAAATAGCCTCCTGGTTTGAGAACACAATGAGACATTCACAGCAATCTGTGAAGGATGGATTTATATGTTGTTCAGATTCAAGAGGAAGCAAGATTGCAGTTTATCTGTCCTGCAGATGATGTGTGCAAGCAGCTGGAGTTTAGAGGGGAATTCTGGGAAGGCAGAGGAAGGTCAAACAAGGACTGTCACACCAGGAGACCTTTGGTCATCAGAGCTGGGAGTGAGTTAGGAGGGGATGAGAGGGGAAGCAGCCAGAAAGCTGGACAGGAAAATGCAGCAAGAACAGCTGTTAATTAGTTAGTGAGATGTCAAGCTCAGCTGTGGTTTTTGTTTGTTTTCATCTTTGTTTTATTTGTTTGTTTGATGGTTTGTTTTTGAGACTTTGAGCCTGATAACATTTCCAGAATGTTCCTTATGAGGGCTAAACAAAGACTGTGAAAAAATTCAGTGTATGTGTCTCACATTCCCCTACAGGCCAGTCTAGTGGAGGCATTTTCTCAATTGAGTTTCCCTCTTCCAAGATGCTAGCATGTCAAACAGATACAAAAACTAGCCATCACAAAGGTGTGTGTATGTCTTCTATTGACAAAATCTTATCAACTATATATTAAAAAGTGTCAGGCCAGGCGGTGGTGGCACATGCCTTTAATCCCATCACTCAGGAAGCAGAGCCAGGCAGATCTCTATGAGTTTGAGGCCAGCCTACAAAATGAGTTTCTACAGAGTGAGTTCCAGGAAAGGCACCAAAGCTACATAGAGAAACTCTGTCTCGAAAAACAAAAACAACAAAAGAAGTGTCATTTACTCAACTATTCTACCATTGTTTAAGCTATGAAGGACTATAATCAATAATAATCAGCTTACATTATCTGTTTCATCTATTCATTCAACACATTTTATTTTTAAGATTTTATTTTTAATTGTGCACACATTTGTGTGTGTGTGTGTGTGTGTGTATGTGTGTTTGTGTATGTGTGTGTGTGCATGTATAAGCATAGGTGCCTGTGAAGCCCAAAAGAGGGCATCAGGTCCCTTGGAGTTGGGGTTACAAGTGGTTGTGAGCCACATTTCCTGGGATCTGAGAGCCTAACCTAAGTCCTTTACAAGACAGTAAAAATAAAAACAATTCCTGTATTAATAGAGCTAATAATTTAGTGATGGAGGAGGACATTAAGTTAATAACTAAGAAAAATACATTATTCAAATTATGACATTAATCAGGATGAGCTAAATTATGTGGTAACCACAAACAATCTCAATATGTCATTGCTTTGTAACAGAGGTATAGTATACAAGGTATAATCATGTGACTCTCCAGGGAAGACAGTAGTTGCTTTCCTAATGGTAACTCAATATATACATATTGGAATGTAAAAGAAAATGGAAGTGTTTGGCTACATGAGGTAAAGAAGGGGGTGATCTACCAATGTTCATGAAAGGTGATCCGTTCATTCAAATATGAAATGTTATGATTTTTAGGCAGATGGAATATTATGGATGTTACAGAAAAATCTAGATTAGTTTTTAGAAGCATTGAATTTTGAGGTTTATTTAAGACTGGTGAATACATGATACACACACACGTCCATGTGGGTGACCCAGACTAAAATATGACATAAACCAACAACAAAACAAAAGACATGATAGTGGGAAGAGGGCTTGCAGGGATGAGTAGAGGGGTTGTGGAGGTATGCGGGGATAAGAGAGGATGAGTGGTGAGTGAGACCAGAACGTATTATATCTATGTATGAATTCAGTGACAGACAGAAGCTGTATCTTGAGTGTACTGAAGGAAAGTAATAGGTCACTATTTAAAGGTAGCAAATGGGTAAGATGGGGAATATGGCTCAGAGGGAGAGAATGCATTCTGTGCAAACATGCAGACCTGAGTTTGATTCCCCAGAACCTACATTAAAAACCTGAGAATGGCCCTGTGGGTGCCATGTTATGGGGACTGAGACAGGAGGATGAATGGGACTGGCAGGCTGCCAGCCTAGCACCAGGTTCAGTGAGAGACCCTGTCTAGAGAGAATAAGGTGAAGAGTGACAGGGCAGGATGAATGATGTCCTCCTATGTCCTCCTACGGGCTCTACCTGTCCAACCCACCACCACTCTTTTTTTTTTTTTTTCTTGAACCAATGAGTTGACCCAAGGTAAGGCTTGACTGAAGCCCAGCCAGTTAGGTCTACCTTTGCGAATCTGCAGAGCAATCCAGCTGTCCTGTAGGATAGACATGACCTTGGGTGCTGTGAGCAGGGGCCATTGCTCCTGCCAAGTAGAATGGGTGAAAATCTGGTCTACAGCAAGAGGGAGTAAATCAGTTATACAGAGAAGAAGAGAGAGTGTTCCTAAACCATAGATTAGCTAGAATCACATCCTTGTCTTCTATAAGATACCCCATTAAAAAGAATATTTAAGCCTTAAGTTTTCATTAATTTGAGCTGATTTCTGCTTCTTGAAATTAAGAATCATAATACCTACTGATACATAATAAATAGAAGGTACTGTTTTGTGAGGAAGTGAATATGCAGAGAGGTTCAGTTCTATGGCACATAGATTTAGAGAGAGTCACTACTGAGACTGCAGCTCGAATGCAGGTCATCTGACAGCAGAGCATATTGACATTTAGTCTACAATGTTCTGGTTTGAATCTAAAAGATCCCTCTACAGGCTCATGTTTTGAATGGTCAAGCCCCAGTTCCATGGCATGAATTTGAAGGCCATGGAACCTTCTGGAAATGAACATTGGCTAGCATAAGTACATCCCTAGAGGAGACAGCCTGAAGCTTATGTCCAACTGTGGATAAGCTGCTCTGTTTCTCATATGCCTCTATGAGAAGACCAGATTGCTGGCCAAAGCTCCAGGGACCACAACCTGAGCTGCTATTTTGACCATTGTGGACTGAAATCCTCTAAAGTTCTCAATCTGTGGGTCACAACCCCTTAGGGGGTCAAATGACCCTTTCAAAGGGGTCACATATCAAATATCTTTCATATCAGTTATTTACACTGTAATCCATAACAGTAGCAAAATTATAGTTATGAAGTAGCAACGAAAATAATTTTATGGTTGGGGATCACCACAACATGAGGAACTATACTAAGGGGTCACAACCTTAGTAAGGATGAGGACCACTGCAAAACCAGGAAGCAACATAAGCTGCCTCCCCACCCCTTAGGTGGCTCTGTTGGGCATTCCATCACAGCCATGAGAGATAACTAATACAGAAACTTGCTTATTCAAGTGGAATCTGGCAAAAATGTAGCCGCCAGCTAGGCGATAGGAAAAATCAGACTGTTACTTCTATTAACTCTAGCTCAGAAACCCCATGTATTTTGTAGTGTCTCAATGATGATGTCTGTTTCTACAAATTTCTTTCAAGATTGAAGGTGATCTGTAAACATCAGACATTAGGGAGTATATAACTCATACCAAATAAATCTTCATGATCTAAAATGCACTATAAAAAGATCAACAGTGTTGCTTCTTATATGAAAAAATAATTCTTTATTCAATACTTATTTTACTCAACCAACATTATCACTTTTGATACTATATTTCATTACATAGAAAAATATTGACCTTGTAGTTTGGAATAGAATGTTCCTCTAGACTCATATACTGAAGACCTGGTCTTTACTCACAGTGGATTCCCCAGGTAAGAACCTCATTAATGGACTAAGAGAACATTCAATGTAGAGACTCGTCAATTTATTAGTCCATTGATGAGGTTCTTACCTGGGGAGGAATTGGGTCACTAGAGTTAAGCTTTGAAGGGTGTATCATATCCCTGTCCTCCTCTTCCTCTCCCCCTACCCTTCTCTCCATCTCTCACTCTCCCTTTTCCTTGACCACTATGAGGTGAGCCACCTTGCACTCTGCATGTTGTCTGTCCAGAAGCAATGGAACCAAGGGACCATTGATTGGAACCTCTGAAGCCATGTGCCTAAGCAAGTTATTGTTCCCTTAGGTGTTTCTCTGATGTAACAGCAATGAGAAGCTGACTGACACCCTTCCTGGGATGAAGAGAGTTAGTGGTGTCATGTGCACCCTCTACAACCATCCTACTGAAATAGTCACCATAACACAAAAAAGGGGGCCCAATTACAGGGTCGCTGGAAATGGAAATGCTGATCAATAACATGCCAGATGCACTAAACAGGCATTAATAGAACATTAATCAATTTCTGCTACTGGTCAAGGGGCAGAGAAACCACTCCATGTTTAGTGGATTTAGTCATCTCAGGTTTAGAGATTTCATTGGTTAAAATGGGGAAAGGCATCAATTAATATGATACTTGTATTTGCAGCAGCTGGGATCCCTTCAAACTCATTTGTACCAATGAAAAGTATGTTTTTCTTTTTAAATTCCCATTTGGACATGTATGCTTTCAATAAAACTCAGCAGGCTGGAAGACATCAGATTTTGTAATATGGGATTGATCCCATATCATAAACTCAATTGTAAAATGGGAAGAAGAAAAAAGAAGGAGGAGGAGGAGGAGGAGGAGGAGGAGGAGGAGGAGGAGGAGGAGGAGGAGGAGAGTCACAAGAACCATACCCACCGGGGAGGTGATAACTTTGCTTTCACTATTTCTAGAAAGAGATGATCTAGAGGATGCTTCAAGAAATCTAAGAATAATCTTTTCTTCCCATGTAGATGATGGCAGAGCATAAGGTCCTTCCTCCTTGCAAGTATCAGACTCATAAAGAAGAAAAGTGCCTCTATAGAGCAGCCAGAGCTCTTGTAAAAGAGAGAGGTTAGGACTGTAGCCAAGAAGATGTTGAGACCACAAGACAATTCAAGGCCAATGCATTGTCAGACTTGAGCTCTTCCAACATTCCTCTCAGCTTATGAGTGGTCACCTCACTGCATTGTCACAGGGCTTTCTCATCCTGTGTCTGTGTTCCAACTTCCTCCTTCTCTAAGGACACCAGCTAGATAGGACTAGGGGTACCCCAATGTCCTCATTAAATTGCCCTGTTTAAAAAAAAATCCCATTTCCATACACCGAGGTCCTGGATCACATACCTAAGGAATTTAGCATATTCAGGAATTTTGGAGATACACGACCCAGACTTTAACAGAAGGTGACTGTGTTGGTTAACTTTTGTCAATTTGATACAAGCTGAGGAATTGCTTCGATTATGCTGACCTATAGGCTTGTCTATGGGGCACTTGCTTGCTTAATAATTGGTGTAGAAGAACTCAGCTCATTGTAGGTGGTGGCATCCCTGAGCTACTGGTCCTAGATTACAGATGAAAGCAGGCTGAGCAAGCTATGAGGAGCAAGCCAGTAAGCAGCACTCCTCTGTGCTCTGCTTCAGATCCTGCCCCCCAGGTTCCTTGGCTCCCCTCAATGATGGACTACAAGCTGCAAAATGATATAAACTATTTTTTAAATTCTTTTACTCTTTGGCTCTTTGGGGGGCCTGCCACCCAGCTCCCAAATAAACACATGGTTATTTTTGAATGCCTGGCCTTAGCTTATCTTATTTCTAGCCAGCTTTTCTTAACTTAAATTATCCCATCTAACTTTTGCCTCTGGGCTTTTATCTTTATCCTATATATTTTTCTTTACTTCTTACTCCATGGCTTGCTGTGTGGCTATGTGGCTTGTCCCTGGAGTCCTCCTCTTTCTCTTGCTCCTCAATATCTTTTTTTCCTTCTATTTATTCTCTCTGTCTGCCAGCCCCATCTATCCTTTCTCCCACCTAGCTATTGGCTGTTTAGCTCTTTATTAGACCAATCAGGTGTTTTAGACAGGCACAGTAACACAGCTTCACAGAATTAAACAAGTGCCACATAAAAGAATGCAACACACCTTTGCATCATTGAACAAATGTTCCACAGCATAAACAAATGTAACACATCTTAAAATAATATTCTCCAACAATAAACCCTGCCCTTCCCAAGTTGCTTTTTGGTGATGGTGTTTATCACAGCAACACAAAGCAAGCTAAGACAGTGACCAAGGGTGTAACATTTGACAAGAATGAGAAATATAATGGAAGCATGCCAAGTACGATGATTACAAATGAAGGAGAGATGCCTTTTTGTGACAAGATGATAGGTTGAAAGATTTGCACCACCTCCAGCTCAGCTGCATGTGGAGTTGGGTAGAAAAGGGATCACCATCTGAGAATGTCACTGCAAAAGCCACAGCCTTGGAGGTTGCTCATGGTGAAGCCAGGGAGGGCCAGGGGATAAAGGAAGCATTTACTGAAGAATATAAAGTTGTAGAAGAAAGAAATTTCAGTCAGGAAGATAGAGCACATTCATACTTTCCTACTGCTAATACCAATGTAATCAAGCAGAAAAAGGGGAAAGCCTATTCAGGCTTTTAAAGAAATAAATATCACTTTGGGTCAGTAAAAGGGAAGAAACATCAATGCCTAAGGCCACGGCTCTGCTGGGTGCTAGTGCAGATGCTGGCAGGTGGTGGAGTGGTGGTCATCTCCTGGGAGCAAATACATTCTAGATGATAGGAGATGTTCCCCATTCTCAAAGAGCTTTAAAAAAAAATTACTCAGTTTTAATGATGGTGACCAAGGATCTATACTTTGTTATTTTCATAGCTGTCTTTTTGGTGTTAATATCTACTCTGACTTACTATTCTCCCCTCTTGAAATGCTTTCTTTATTCATCTTCTTTGATGCCATTCCTTCCTCTTTCTTCACTGAACTCTGTTTCTCCATTTTTGCTGGTTCCTTTTCATATTTCTCATCACTGAGAGAAGTCAGGGCAGGAGCTCAAATGGCAGGAACCTGGAGGCAGGAACTGAAACAGAGGCCATGGAGGAGTGCTGCTGACTGGCTTGCTCTCATTGCTTGCTCATCATGTTTTCTTTTAGCACCAGGACCACCAGCTCAGGTTAGAACCTCCTATGGTGACCTCGGCTCACATATCTCAGTCATTAAACAAGAAAACACCCTACAGGTTTGCCCAAAAGCCAACCTGGTGGGAGAATTTTCTCAATTGAGGTTTCCTCTTCTCAAAAATTATTCTAACGTATTGAGCAGACATAAAACTAGCCAGGATACTAGGCTTTTCAAAAACAGCTTGTTGTATCTCCCCATGCCCCTCACTTAAATTATTATTAAAGAAAGAAGTAAAAATACATAGTCAGAAATTAGAAAACTAAGGAAGGGCAAGCAAAGCCCAAGCAACTAGTATGACAGGAATGTTTGAGGTCTGGCATCTCCCGATCATGGGGTCCTGGTACTGAAAGCAGTAGCAAGCTCTGGGCATTGTTTTCTGCCATATGATTCAATTCCTAAGCCCTTAGTCTAAAATTATGTCTTCTTTCCTGATGATTGATGTTCTGGGCCTTGAAATACAGCCCCTGTACTTCAACCAGCTGCAATGATTCTGCAGATGGATTTGATGATTTTATGGAGATAAAATTCAGGCTTCAGGATGGACTTTTGAAATACTTCAGTCACTTGGGAAAGACTCACTGCAGTTTCTAAGAATCATTTTCCATCTATTCCATCCTGAATTCTAAAGTTCAAAGCATGCTTAATAAACTTTTTTTAATGTCTAAGGTATTATACAAGTATTTTGGCATATTCCATATACAAAATCACAGTGATTTTTCAGGGGTATAGAGAGATTTGCTACCTAAGAATATCCCCCATCTCCTTCCTCCTTCCATCCCTCCTTCCGTCCGTCCATCCCTCCCTCCCTCCCTCCCTCCCTCCCTGCCTCCCTTCCTTCCTTCCCTCCATTCCTTTCTCTCTCCCATTCTACCTCCCTTCCAGTCATTTCTCTCCTCTCCTCTCCTCTCCTCTCCTCTCCTCTCCTCTCCTCTCTTCTCTTTTCCTTTCTCTTCTCTCTCCTATTGGTGAAATTATTAAGGCCACTCCATGTAGTTAAAAGGGAGGCTTATTTTGTGGGGTAACTTACAAATGAAGGGATAGGTTGCAGGGTCTGGGAAAGGGGTGGTACAGTCCAGCGGTGTTCTCTGGAGAGCTCTGCTCTGTCTACCTCCAGCATCCAGGGTTCTGGAACCAAGAGAGACCTCTCCTCTCAATCCTGGGTCTTCAGCTTCCTCCCTCAGCCCTGCCTTGTGGGCGTGGCCATTCCCAAAGCTTCAATGGGGGTTGGAACTTCCAGGCCAAGGCTGGAATGACTGCCCACTACATTCTCCCCTCTCTCTTTCTTTCTCTCTCTTTTTTTTTGAGCCAGGGCCTTTTTGTAGCTTGGACAGGTCCTGAGGTCAAAATACTCATGCCTCAGCCTCTTCAGTGCTGGGATAAGATCACAGATGTGTACTATAATACCTGTTTTGTTTTGTTTTTTTAATTTAATGGTTTGGATCAAAAATATTTAAATCTCCCTTTATCCTGGTGACATCAGAGTTTCTTGCATCACAGCAATATCTACTGACATTTTTTAATAACATCACTTTCTGCTACTAGAATTTTAAAAACAAATTTTAATAGTTTGCTATTGAATTCTTGTAAGTGCCTAATGTCTCTTTTTTCTATACACCCGCAGGCAAGTTACTTATGAGTTCCCTGGGGCCTTGTTTAAGAGCAACTTTCCAAACCCATGCCACACTTCTCTTTGCCCCTGGTTGTTCTTTAGGAAACCTATGCTTACTTTTCATCATGACTACAAAGAGTAATTAGGAATAGATTTCAACTCTTGACAATATTATGTTCCACTTAACACAGCTCCACTTGTTTTTCTAGCCCCAGGGTCTGTTTGTAGAGCTGTAACAAAATACAATAGACTGGGGAGCTTAGAAACAACAGGAACTTGGAGGCTAAAATGTTGGCTCAGCAGTTAAGAACAATGGCTGCTCTTCTGCAGGACACAGGTTTAGTTCTCAGCACCACATGGTGGCTTATAACCATGCGTAGTTCCAGTTCTATGGGATCTATTACCTTCTTCCAACCTCTATGGGCACCAGACACGCATGTGGGACATATAAATATAGTTGTACAAACATTCATGCATATAAAATAGAAGTAAATAAATCTTTAAAACAAAACAGAAACTAATTCCAAACAGTTCTGGGTTCTGGGAAGTTCAAGCTCAAGAGAGTCAACAGATATTCTTGTTTCATGGACAATACCTTGTTGCTGTGCCCAATCGTAGTGGATGGGGTGAAGGGCTCCTTCAGTGCCCTCACCTTCAGTTTTGGCAGATCCAGGCCTTTGCACATCCTAGGCAAGTCTTCTGCTACTAGTTTGTATCCCCAGTCCCTCATATTCTTACAGAGTTACTAATGTTATTCATGAGCAGTCTATTCTCATGACCTGCTTCCCTATGGCCCCATCTCCTGATTCTATCAGGTGAAGGTCAAGATTTCAGCACAGCCTTGAGGAGACACAGATACCAAGACCATAACACTCCACCAAAACCATAACACTCAGAATTTACAAGGTACAAATTTAAGTTATAATCATTTATATCTTTAAAATACTATTTCAAAAATTAAACTTTTATACTCCAGGAAACATTTTTCAGAATGATAGTTATTTTTTTAAATTAATGGCTATAAATCATTTTTACATCTTTATTGTGACATTTCTAAAACTGTTACCTACATTGAAACATTCATTTATTTTGACTTCCATGCTGGCATAAAAAAAGCAGTGTGTATGCTGATGTCAGAGTTATAAAATTGATGGAAATAATGTACCCTATCACATAAAATACATATTGGTAAGTTAAGACAGAAGATGACTGAGAACATCTCCCAGTTCCTCATCCACTCAGAAAAGAGGATTTTAACATAATATTTACCTTTACTGTCGAGGAAGCTGAGCCATGTACAAAGAGGAGTGACTTGCCACAGAACACTTTCTACTCAAATTGCCTTTCACAGCCTTTCTGCAGCTTGATATGATTGACAAATTGTTACTTACACTTTGCTGTGTAATAAAATATTCTAGGGTATTACAACAAATTTACTTCTGTGGAATTTTTAAAACTCACTTAGAGATGAGCTCTCTAGTTCCGGCAAGCACAGGATTAAACTGGACCAGGAGATGACGAGGCGACAGTTCTGTAGGGATTCAGTCCGTTCCCCAGTCCTCCATACTGCAAGGTTGGTGCCCTGTGAAGTTTCCTAACCAGAAGAGATACCCTCCTACCTGTTGAGCTCTTACAGAGGAAAGTGGGGCACCCAGATGGACAGCTAAGTCAATGGAAATCACTCCCTGTGCCTGGGTTACAGTCTTTGAATGGTCTCATTTAATCCTCAGAAAACAGGTATGCTGTGGATATCGCTCTGTGTAAATAAAGTTCTGATTGGCCAGTGCCCAGGCAGGAAGTATAGGCGGGACAAGAGAGTAGAGAATTCGGGGAAGTAGAAGGCTGGAGAGAGACACCACCTACCGCCGCCATGAAAAGCAACATGTAAAGACACTGGTAAGCCACAAGTCATGTGGCAAAGTATAGACTAACAGAAATGGGTTAATTTAAGATAGAAGAAGCAGATAACAAGCCTGCCACGGCCATACAGTTTCTAAACAATGTAAGTTTCTGTGTGCTTTCTTGGTTGGGTATGAGCAACTGTGGGACTGGCGGGTAAGAGAGATTTGTCCTGACTGGGCCAGGCAGGAAAATCTAACTACACAGGTATGAAAATTATCTCCACTTTACAGTAGACTGAAGAACCTGAATAGAATGCCTAAGGTTGGTAAAATAAGCATATTTGAGTATATTAGTAAAGTAAAGTGTGTGTGTGTGTGTGTGTGTGTCTGTGTGTCTGTGTGTCTGTGTGTCTGTGTGTCTGTGTGTCTATGTGTGTGCATGGGAGGGAAAGAGAGAGACAGACACAGAGAGAGAGACATACAGACAGACTACAGACAGGGGGAAGAATATGTGTGTGAGTGTATATGTAATTGATCGTTCTAGTTTCTCATGGTTTTCCCCACATAGCTCCTTAAATTCCTGCAATTGCTGGATGAATGAGTCTCTTTTGTAAGCTAATGAGAAGCCGGGCAGCTGGTGGCCTCTGGATTTCTTCAGAATGAGAGTTCTATTAAAAGAAAGATGTAGGCAAGGAGCAAAGCTTTGAGATCGCCAGCAATCCTCTCCAAGCTCCAGGAAGGTCAGAGCATCACCAATGGCCAGCGATGTAACCATCATGCCCATGATATGAAGCATAACCCCCCAAAAGGACAGGGTTTCAGAGATCACTCAGACTGGTGAACTGCTGAAGGTGGTGGGCGGCACCCCCTCATTCACACTTTGATCCCCTTAACTCTTAATCAAACTGTTCACTGACATTCTCTGTAATATCTTTAAAAACAAACAAACAAACAACAACAACAAAAAAAAACCTAACAGACGTTAGCAAGGTGTTTTGCTTTGTTCTATGTACTATCCTGCAATTCACAAAAGCACCCAAAGAGGGCGCCATGATTATCATGGCTTGTAAGAAATAAATCCTTACCCAGACCAATTTCATAGGGATTTTCCCATATTTTCCTCTAGTAGTTTTACTGGTTCAATTTTGTGGTTCTTAATCTGGTCTTAAATCCAGTTTAAGCTGATTTTCATGTCTAGAGACAGAGGTTTCATTTCTGCTGCTTAGGGGGAAGCTACAAATCATCAAGAATAAGTAAAGAAGACAAGTTCTAGAAACAAGTTGGCTTATCTCATAGCTCTACAGGTTCCTAACCCCTCTACACTCCCATTTTTTCCTTTCCATGAACTCTTAGCCACATTCCATGCTTATGGACAGTTGAAGATGCTTCTAGTTTTGATATGAAGTGTACTATGTGAATGTGCATGCTTGTATGTCTGCCCTATTACCCATCTCTCTTTAATCGATCATCTACCCATCTGTGAGCCACCTTGTCACCAGTTTCTAACTTGCTTCTATTTCATACTTCATCTGCCTGTGCAGGGAGAGATGTGACCACACCTGACCACTGAAGTTGGGGGCTAGAGGCTGAGGCAGATGATTCAAGTAGAGAAAGAGCTTCACAAAGAACAACCCTGGACCCCTTCTCGCAGCAGCAGGCAGGTATCCAAGCTCTCAGGAAGCCTGACTCAGCCATGGTTTTTTTCTGAAGCTAAATCATTTTGATTATTGCAACTTTAAGCAGGCATGGAATTGCCATGTGCTTCAGCTCTCTCTAGAGAGAGTTGGTCACCAGTGAGGACTGTGTTTGTGCTCCAGCACAGGGCTTGCTCGGTAAAATGTTCCACCCCCAAATGCATTTGAGTGCAGAGAAGTCTTTTTTAAGGGAGCAAAGACACCTGCTGTCTTAAGATCTATAAATTGACACACAAAGTCACAAAACAAGGGTGGTACATGGGAGATTGTGACTATTGAGTCATTCTGTTGTTAAATCAATTACTGCATCCGATTAGCTTTTCAGTAACATTTGGAACAGAGAAAATGTTGTTGGCAAAATAGTAAGAATCTGGCAGCCCTGAGAATTAAACATTAGCAGCCATTCAGAAACAAACAGGGGCAACTTAGTACAACAGAGAATTCTTTGATCTAATTACTTCCACTAGTAAACGCCACTATTTTTCTTCTCGCTGATTTATTTAGCTCCACAGCATGAGCTCAATTAATTTTCTTTTACTAAGAGGTCATGTTAATCTGAACCTTCCCTATAAATACAAAGAAATGCCCAACAACTGTGCAATATTTTGTTAACCCCTTAGTATCTGAAAGTACCACATATAGAAAAAGAATAAAGTTGTAACACCTAGTATACAGAGGACATTTAGCCAAGTAGTATTTAAATATGAAATGACTGAATCGTATCAAATGTCATAAAGATGGCTAAGAGTTTAGACATGAAAACCTTTAGATGCCCAGTGAACAAATAAAAGATAGCTGGGTTTTCTATCAGACCATGCATCAAGTTGTAAAATCACAAAGAGATATTTTGAATAAAGAGGAGAAAACATGCAGTAACTAAATATTGTTGGGATTCCCAATCATCATGTCCACAGTTCTTCCCTCTCACATAGTGAGCTCCACTAATCACAGCAGACTCTATATTGCACTGTAGAGTTGACAATGCAGGTCCCTGTCTCTCCAGGTTTGAGGGTCCGTTAAATGACTAGGTACAGATGTAGCTCAAACTCTGAACATGACCTAAGTCCCAGGGGAGGTTAGATGATAAAAGAATCAATCTAGCGAGTCATACTTCATGTTTTCATAACTCAGCTGAATTTATGGTCACCTTTCCAATATTGTTTTGCAGAGTGAGAGTCAGTGTAGATCCACCATTCATGTGTTCTGAAGACCCTCCTGGAAACAGAATAAGCTGATGGTCAATTCTAGATCCAGAGCATGCCAACTTGAATACTTTTTCACTTTCTTATGCCTGAATTTGAATTCTTATGCACAAAAATATTCAATACAAGAGAGAGATACCTTTTTTTCCTGTTTATTCTTGGTATTTTATTTATTTATTTTTTAAAAAGTTGTTTTACTTCAACTCATGCACAAAGCTGTGAGATATATATGTAAAATGTGAGGGCAATCAGACATCACTTTCCTTCTCAAAGTGGCCTGGCATGGGTAATATACACTCCATTCCTAATAGCTACACATACCTAAGTTCAGATCCCAGCTCTATCATTTACCAGCCTCATGATCTATAAAATGATGCAGTGATGTTGCGTATTTGAAGGGGCAGGTGAGGAAGCAAATGAGTCATGATGAGGACTTGAGCAAAGCTAGGGACGAGTGAGACCAGGTGCCCACTGAGCAATAAATAGTTATTCTCACTCAAACAATTTTTATTTTGGCGTACAGTTTATACTTTTCCTTAGACAAAAATCAGAGTTCCAGATTTCCTTTCTCACAAAAGGCATAGCCAGGTGTATAGTGTAATAAAACCAGTGGCTGTGATGTACTGGAGTGTCGCAGTCTCTTACAATCCCATCTCCCCAAACTCGGCTGTTTCCTCCTGAAGCTACCAGGGTCTTGAGAGAGGATGTATACCCACCCCACCTGCCAAGGTAGTGTCAAGGGATGTGTTCATGAGTCCACATCTGGATAGTTGTGACTTTTTCATGGAGGCACTAGTACATTGGATGTGACACAATAAGACCACTGTTCTTAGGAAACTGGTAGAGCTTGACATCACTCCTGGAGAAAAATAAAGTGCTCAGGCCCAGGAACATCTTGTTCCTTAGCAGTTTATCACCCCCTTAAAAAAAAACAATAAAAGTTAATGAGCTTAAAATTACTGAAAGCCTTTTACAATCTGGTTTCAATCTCAATCCTTTGGCTTTGGCATAGAGTCTTCGTTTGTTTGATATGCTCTCTGTCTGTTCTCTGCTTGTGAGCAAACAGTCATTGTTCATTATTTCAGGGGCTTCCTGCTCCCAAACACCTCCTGGTTTCCCTGGGAAACAACTTTGCTAGCATGGCAGCCATCCTACTTTCCACCTAGCTCCATCCTGCCACTGGGCTTCTGTGTGTCTCTACTTGTGATTCCAGGAATTTTAGTCACAGCAGCCATAGCCATCTAGGAAGCTTGTAAGCAGAGAAGACCCTGGACTTCACCCTGGAAGGCTGAGGGAGAACCAAAGAGCTTGGTAAGTTGCTCTCCATCACCACCCACTGTTTCTAATAGAGGAGGAACTGTAGTGTGGGAGACACTGAGCACCTGGGTAGACCTGGCTTACCTCCTGCCCCAACTGCACTACTCAGCTGGTGCTCAGATGTACTATTTTCATAACTCTAAGAGAAAAAAACCACAATTTGGATGCAAAAAAAAAAAATTATAACATGGATACCACTGCAGGGATGTGATTCTTAGTTACTCTCACAGAAACATCCTGAAGAATAGTGTATAAAATAATAATCAGGGCATTGGATTTGGAGTCACAGGCCTGTAATCCTACCCACTGAGGAAGTTGAGGCACCAGCATCATAAGTTCAAGGCCTGCCTGAGCTGAAGAGCAAGTTCAAGATCGACTTAATCAGTTTAGAGAGAATTTGTCTGATAATTTTTTGTTGTTGTTGTTGTTTTTTGCTTTTTGAGACAGGTTTCTCTCTGTAGTTTTGGTACCTATCCTGGAACTCACTCTGTAGCCCAGGCTGGCCTCAAACTCACAGTGATCTGCCTGCCTCTGCCTCCCAAGTGCTGGGGTTAAAGGCATGCACCACTACTGCCCGGCTCTGATGCTCTTTAAAAAAGCTAGAGAATGTAGTTTGGTAGTAGAGTTCTTAGCATCCTCAAAAACCTAGCCTCAATCCCTAGTAATGCATGTGAGCATGTGAGCACCATAAAAAACCTTACCACCACCACCAAACAGCCCACAGTAACATGATTACTTGTGGGGCACTTGGCAAGGTCAAGGTCATTAAAAGCACTAGAGGCTGAACAGGAGAACGGCTACAAAAAATAATACTCTTATGTGCCCTGAATGAGGAGCTCTTTTTCTCATATAACATATCCTGATTACAGTTTCCCCTCTCTCTACTCATCCCAGTATGGTGATATTTTATTTGTACTGAAATGTGATTTTATTTGTATGTTAATAAAGTTGCCTTGGGGTCAGAGCAAGCCATAGCAGAAGCTGGGTGTGGTGGTGCACGCCTTTAATTCCAGCACTTGGGAGGCAGAGCTAGGAGGATCTCTGTATGTTCAAGGACACAGCCAGCATGGAGACACACGCCTTGAATCTCAATACCAACCATAGAAGACCTGGAGGTTTGTACAGACAAGCAGTGATGAGGAGGTCATGTGGTTGGGTTTACAACCAATGAGAAGGCAGAACAGAAAGTCTATAAAAAAGAGAAAAACACAGGAAGTAGGTCTCTTGCCGAGGGAAGGACAGGAACAGCAGTGAAGGGTAAGGTTTATAGCTCTCAGCTATTGCTCTGACCTCTTGGCTTTTAACTTTGCAATTGGCTCTGTGTTTCTTATTTAACAAGACGGTTACATCTACATCCCAGTTCATCCCCACCTCCCCTCCCATCTGGACCCACCCCATTTCTGCCTCTCATTAGAAAACAGACTTCTAAGGGATGATAATAAGATAAAATATAGTCAGATAAAATAAAAACTAAAACATTGGAATAGGACGAAACAAACAAAGGGAAAAGAGCCCAAGAAAAGGCACAAGAAACAGATACAGTCTCAGAGATCCATTCCTTTGCACACAAATACATGAAGTATGGCCAGTGCCTCAGTCTGATTGTCAGCACCATGGACAAAAGCCATGGGCACGAGCCATAAACCAGGAAGCAGCCAATGCTTGGGAGTCTGTGTCCACTAATACCAATCAAGGCTGGTGGGGGTAGAGGTGGTGTGTTAAAACTTTATTCCAGAGAAAAATGTACCATAAAGGATATTTTTACTGTTTTAAAGAACAGTAACTGATGCTAAATTCTTCCTGGTAAGAATTTTGAACTGGAAGCATTTACTATCAAAATGCCAATCAACACCAATGCAACAGGGCTCTTGTTTCTAGGCACGTCATAAAACATAAAGTTTCTCATCTTTTAAGAAAGTATTTTATGTTATTGCTTTGGAAAATTATTGTATGGAATACTTAAACTTCCCTTAGTGAAGTTTATTACACCTGAAGGTATAATAAAAAAAATTTCTACTCTAATTAGAATGATACAAGAGGATATTAAATTTAGACAAATTCCTCTAGCTAGTTGAGGTTAAGGTTGGATGAAGGGCTTGGGTGACACACTAAATGATATTTCCACATGGAAAGGCAATGATAACTCATCAATTTGCAACTCAGGGTACCAGAATGTCTGGTGGGTATTTCTTATTAAAGTTAGTCTACATCATACTTCCATCATCCTTGGGCTGTTAATGGTATCATAGTTTTATCCATGAAGATACTACTTGTTAGAAAAAATGAGCATTTTGTAAGGTCACATGGTACCTCAGAACAAAGTTGGAGTTGAATCATAGTCTGCCTAAATGTGAAGGTGACATTTTCACCTCTCTGCCATGTCATTAGACCAGAGTACCACAGGCCATTTTTATCTGTGATAAATTGGTTAGCAACCTCATTCACTATGTCCTAAATGCACTGCAATCCAGAATAATATAGATACTGTTTATAAATTATCTGTAGGGCATGAAAATTTTAGTGAAACCCAAATTGAACATATCTTATAATGAAATAAACATCCCTGCTGACATCATAACTGCAAGTCAAGTGCTTTATATGTAACTGAATAACCCAAACCCAGATACACAGTTCTTTAAAGCCAGAGGTAACCTTTTGTGGGTCAGGTGCTATTTCATTTATTAAGGCTTTCTATATGTGCCCATCAATACAGAGTTATCAGCATGCAACTATCGGTACAATTTCTAAGAATCTAAAGTATTTAAAGAGGGCCCAAATGATAAGGAAAACCTGACATTTTAATGCAGAAAAAAATAACAGAGAACATATTTTGAGTTAACATCTAGGAGATAAAGGGTTTTCATTTTCCTTCCTCTAAAAGCAAAGTGTCACATTTAAAATTATGTGTTACGTGATGATATATTAAGAGTGGAGAAAGAAAATTACTTAAAAAAAATAAACACAGGCATTATCCAGTTCCACTAACAGAGCTTACAAGCTGTGAATGTCAGAGATAAATAGAAACACAAAATGGATTCAGGAGTTAGAAACTTGGTTTAGAGATCTAAGTCAGTCCCTAATGAATTTCACACATTTTTCAGGATTCTGAGATCAATCCATGTGGTCTCACATATTCCAGACTACAGCTTAAATGTGCCAAAAGCAGATAGTTAATCTCCCTTCCAAACAGAACCCTATAAATGGAGGATTTGCCATGAAATACATTGTCCAAATCAAGATACTGATAATAACTATGTCAGGGCAATTAGAATTCAAGAGGACTATCTTAGACAAATTAGGAAATATGTCACTGTAAATGATGGTACGCATCCTAGATGATGGGAGGTATCAATCAATCTTCACTCATGGGACTTTTTCTTTATTCATACACCTGTTTTG
Organism: Onychomys torridus; assembly: GCF_903995425.1. NCBI lineage: Eukaryota > Metazoa > Chordata > Mammalia > Rodentia > Cricetidae > Onychomys > Onychomys torridus. The sequence goes on along the minus strand of NC_050447.1, from coordinate 79,026,338 downwards.
TCCTCTGTATACTATTGATATTATATTATATAATCTTTGTAACCAATAGATAATCCCCATTCTTCTTTGTCTTTTTTCTCTCTAGTTCCTTCTCTGCTATTTATTGTATCACTTCTATCTTATCAAATCCATCCCAGCCAGCCACTTACTGGAAATTATATACTTATTTGTTTGTTTGTTTTCTTAAGGTTGTTTTGTTGATTTAATAGTTTCACGTTGTAATAGAATGTAAAAGGTGTACATTCATTGTGTTTTGACGTCAAAAGACATTAATCAAAGGCTCTATATTTTATTTTTCTACAAGAAGGTATTTTCACACAGTAGAAAGGCATAGCAGACCTGGCTATGTCATAATCCATAAGAGTTTGTTGGCTCACATAGTAAAAACACTGTGAGATGTGGAGGCTGTGGTTTTTAAGAGGGTTTTCCTCGATTAGCTCTGTGGGCCTACTCTGCTTTCATGAGCCCTGAAAAATAAGTGTATTTCTCTAGCTAAAGGCAGAAGAGAAAGTCAAAGAGATTATAAGGATGGAAAGGATGTCAACTTTTGCTGGCTCTGAGCTAGAAAGGATTATGTGCCTGGGAGGCTTTGGACAAGAACAAGCAAGCCTCAGGGAGCTGACAGAGTGTGGTTCTGGCTCAAGCAGAGCAGAGCTAGGACCTCAGCATGGCTATCTTCAGGAGCTGAATCCGAGGAAGAACCTCACAGACCTTGGGAGAGAAATGCCCCCACCACCCCCGGGAAGGAGTCCAGTCCTGTCAGCACCTAGATTTTAGTCTCCCAAGACCGTCAGCAGAGGACCTGTGTGAGTCACATAGTAGTATGTAAAACTTCTGACCCACAGACTGAGAGAGGATAAATGGATTCTTAATCCCCCAGTCTGTGGTAATTTGCTACAGCAGTGTATTTGTTATTTCTTTCATTGCTGTGACAGAGTGTCAGACCTAAATAATCTTTAGAAGGAAATACATATTTTGGTTCCCATGTTCAGAGACTGCGGCCCATGGTCACTTGGCCTTATGAGCCTGGGCAGGGTATCTCTGCAACAGGAGCAGCGCACAGTGGTGCTTCTTCACCTTGCTGAGGACAAACAGCAGAGAGAGGAAGGCAAGAAGAAGTCAGAAAGTCCCACATGCCTGTTTATAGTGACTCGGTTCTTCTACATAGACCCCCAACTCCTCCAGCTTCCAGAACCTCCCAAGACAGTGTCAGCAGCAAGGACCTTGGTGCTCACATATTAGTTTATGTGGGGCATCTTATACTTAAACCCTAATAAGCAACAATGGAAAATAATATAATTATGGATTCTATTTAACCTTACTTAAATTTGGGAGTATATGAGTTAGAGCCTCCTTAAATCTAAAAGGAGAGGTTGTCTCTCATCTTTTAGCTAAATGTCTACATATGGCACTTATGCTGATTTTTAAAACGTATTTTCAGATGAAAGAATACACTTAGCAATCCATGAAAACTCAGCCTCAGGCAAGTCCCTCCACCGTCAGCACCTTGTTCATCCTCAGTCTCGGAAAACTAAAGGATCCAACCTCTTCGTTTGCTCTTTTTTTTTGTTTTGTTTTGTTTTGTTTTGTTTTGTTTTTGTTTGTTTGTTTTTCAAGACAGGGTTTCCCCGTGTAGCTTTGCGCCTTTCCTGGAACTCACTTGGTAGCCCAGGCTGGCCTCAAACTCACAGGGATCTGCCTGGTTCTGCCTCCCGAGTGCTGGGATTAAAGGCATGCACCACCACCGCCCAGCGTCTTCATTTGCTTTTTAATATTACCCTGTTAGAGTTTGTTCTTGGGTGTTCCTTAAAAGTGCATTATTAAAACCTTGATCCTTAGCCAAGTGAAGGGTGGCAAGAACTTTAAGAGGGAGGCACAATGGGAGGAAGTTAGTTATTGGAGGTTTACTTGTGAATGGGTTGGGTATCTTGATGTCTTTCTATCTTTCTTTGTATCCTGGTCATGAGGTGCATGGTTTTGCTCTGCCATCCATTTCTGCCATGTGCTGCCTGACAACAGGTCTAATGCAATGGGGTCAACCAATCAGGTTGAAACTTCCCTAACTGTGACACAAAAGGTTTTCCTCTTCATTAATCGATAGTGACAGAAACCTGTCCAACATACCCTCTGTCCTTATTGGAGACTTGAGAGAAAAATCTTTCATTTTCCAGTAATCAAGGGTCATACTGTTCTCTGCCTCCTTATCAAAATACGACAAAAGATAATGAAACTGTAAGTGGAACATGAAGCTGGTAGCACTATGATTGAGAAACAAGTTTCTGCCTGTTGACTCAACTCATCAGTCAAATGGACCTGAAAGAAAGTGTCACCTTGTAACACAAAATGACACCATCAACACAACTGAAAGACCTAAACAGACAAATGATCCTCAGCAAACAGCAATGTTGGAAATGTCATAACACCTGATCTCAAATCACGCTACAGAGCCATAGTGATCAAAATGGTATGGCACTATCATAAAATAGACACAAGTACCAAAAAAAAAATAGACTAGAGGACACAGCTGCAGTAACCAGCTTATCATTATTAATTATTCTATTATTTGACAAAATATCAAAATACATATTGAGAAAAAAACATCCCTTTTAACAAATGGTGCTAGGAAAATTGGATGTCTGCATGCAGAATATTGAAACGAAATGTATATCTCTCACTCTGCACAAAAGTCACTTCAAAATGGATCAAAGGCCTTCCCATAAGACCTGAAATACTGCAGCTGCTAAGGAAAACACTTCAAAATACTGACATAAGCAAATACTTCCTGAATTTGACATCCATAGCTTGGGAAAGTTAACCATGAGAATTGACAAATGGGATCATGTTAATTTAAAAATTTTTGGCACAGAAAAAGAAACAATCATCAGAGGGAAGAGACAGCCCACAGAACAGGGAAAAAATCAACTGAGACTATATAAATAATGAGAAATTTAAACACCCCAATCCAAAATCATCTAATCAATCAATGGGCTACTGACCTGGATAAACAGTTCTCAAAGGATAAAATGCAAATGGCTAACGGGTGTTTGAGAACATACTCAACATCTTCAGCCATTGGTGAAATGCAAATTAAACTGCTTTGGGATTCCATCTCACTCTGACCAGACATGCTATTATCAAGAAAACAAATGACAACAAATGCCAGCAGGAATGCACAGGGGAGAGGAACCTGCTTTTGCAGCTGTAGGAATATAAACTGGTGTCGCCACTATGGAAATCAGAATGAAAGTCACTGAAAAAAAATAGTTAGAATCGAACTGCATATGATCCAGTTATTCAACTCTTGGATACATACCCAAAGGACTCTACCATGGAGATATCTGCACATCCATGTTTAATGCTGTACTGTTCACATTAGCCAGGGTATGGAACCAGCCTACGTGTCCATCAAGAGATAAACAGATAAAGAAAATGTGCTCTATGTAGACAATAGAATTTTGTAGAGCCATAAAGAAAACTGTAATTCTGACATTAGCAGGAAAATGGATAGGACTGGAAACCATGATGTTAAGTGAAACACATTGTACTCAGGAAGACAAGATAGCATGCTTTCTATCATATGCAAAGCTTGAATTTAAATCTGTGTTTGTGTGCACATGTGCATGCCACCATGAGTAAGGAAGAAAAAATGTTAAGGTAAGGGGAGGCTGATGGAATACTTGTGACATGAAAGCAGAATGGGGACTCTGACAGGGAGGAGAGGGTCAATCATCAAGAGAAAGGGAGGGAAACATGAAAAAGGAGTAGGGGAAGAGGACCAACAAGAACAAATCACGTAAGAAATAGAGTTAACCTCATTTCTCTGTATGCTCATTTCAAAAAACAAAAATAAGAGACTCCCCCTTTACCTGGAAAGTGAACTTAAAGATTAATAAGAAATGAAAATAAAATTTAAAATTTGGCAATTTTATCCTGGTAAAAAAAAATTCAAATTTGTTCCTACATCCACCCTCATTTTAACATACTTTTAAGATGCTCTGTTCAAATACAAATTTGTGTCTTTTTTTCTGCAATAGGGATGAAGTAAAATGAGGAATATGAGCTCTAATTTTCCTTGATAGGACGTTTGAGGTCTGGGTTTCTCAGAAAATTTAGTTTAGTTTTTCAAAAATTTTAGGTTGTAGAGTCAAAAATAGAAATGTCCAGAAACCTGAAAAATAATCCCACTGTAGCTTTGGAGTGTTGTAGACAAAAAGCGAGTACTCCTTTCCAGACAAGAAAACAGTAGTGTCTCCAAATAAATGATCTGAGAGTTGAGTGGCAAGTTCATTGAGCTACGCATTCTGTCCCCAACCTCCATTTTTGTCTAGGGTGTCTGATGGATGATCTGAAATTCTGGAGCCTGAAGAGAAGCAGGAATCTCAGGAGATGTGAAGAATGACACCCACGTCACCTTGATGATAGCAGGAGAAGGTCATGCTGCCGTGGAATTGTTGCAAGGGTTTAAACAATACCCAACTCAGCAGTGACTTATGAGTTGATGTTCTGTTCTCCGATTTTCTGAAGTGCAGAATGACACAGGCCTCTTGGGCTACCTTTTGGAGAACAGGCACCCAGCAATGACTGATTCACATAACATGGGTTATACCTCACCAAGAGAAGTTAAAGCTGAAACCAGATAAACATCAGAACACAAAGCTTTGTGATGGTTTTATATATTATGATTGTTGCGAAGCAAATCTATGCCAATTGTATGTGTACATGTGGATGAATAGATGAAAGGGAGTGGATGAAAGGAGTCTAAGAAGTAAGCTCTATAAAATAGGCCCAGTGAGAAGGCGGTGTCCTTCTTCTATTTCTCAAGATGTGCTCTGGAATTTCTTTTGTGGATATGCATGACAAGCCTGCATAGATAGTGTATATTCATCAGCCATGCACAAGATGGCAGAGCACCTGGGAGATGGCCCAGAAAGACGACTCCACACCTCCTCCGGAAAGCAACACAGCCTACTAGTAAATTTAATTTGCAGTTTGAAAATAGCCTTCTATATTTGCAGCTTTCTATAGACTCTTCAATCAAAACACATGGCTGTGTGTTTTGTTACTGTGACAACGTCCAAACTGGTCGTCAGGGACTACCCTGAATCTGCAAGTCTGTGCTGTGTAATTTGGAACTGGAGTCGATACTTAAAATATATTGACTTCTCCCGTTTCTCACACTTCTGATAATTCCATTGATGATCCACTCAGGTAAACACACCACTTGCAATAAATCAGCTACCTATTTATTCTCCTCCCATTAACTGTCACACATGTGCATGCATATGTGCACACAGACACAGCAGCAAGGAAAATTAAACCCATGAAGATACTTTATTAGTGGAAAGTCATAGCTGACTTACCTTTGAAGAGTCAGGCAATTCTAAGTTCCTCCTGCAACTTTATCTCACCCATACCACATAAATATACAATGAAGCATGAAACCCAAATATGCAAACGGAAATATCTCTTGCACAAGGAGGCACATTCTTACAGTGATAATTCTGCTAAGCTTGCTCTGTATCTTTAAGATTACTTCCCCCAGAGTTATATTCTTACCCATCTCTTTTCTAGATAAGCTACTCCCACGTCTGGTCTTAAGGGGACTGTTTGGTATCAAGGACTAAGTCATGGAGAAACCAAATGGCAGGAAAGCTCTGGGGTCCTACTAGCTTGAAGTCCTACCGTTACAGTTTGAATATGATGAGTCACCTCAAAGAGCTTATTTGTTGAAGGCTTGATTCCCAGATAGTGATGCTACTGAGAGGCGACTGGCCTATAAGATGCTAATCTCATCAACATATTAACAATGGGTGATTGCATACTGAATGGGGTATCAGATGGTGTCTATTTGAAGGAAGTGTGCCACTTGGGAGTGCATCTTATAGAGTGTAACTTGTCCCTGGACCCTTTACTCACTGCTGTCCAGCTACCATGATGTAGTTACCTCTGCTTCCAGTATCTTTTCCTTCATGATGCTCAGCTTCACTACCGGCCCACAGCCATAGCACTGCCCACTACAGACTGAAACCTCTGAAATTTGAGCCGAAATAACATTTCCTTCCTTTTTTGAGATACTTTATTAAAGCTGTTTACAAACCAATATACTCACACTGGACCCACTTCCATCACCTTCTCCATCTGCTTTGTTAGATGGTAACCAGCCCAGAGTCATTGCACACACCATTTACTCCATTTAAGATACCCTCTGTACACACAATTTACCTCTTTAAAGATACCCTCCCAAACTCTCTGGCAACCAACATTTATCATTTCCTTGAAATTCTAGATCAAAACTCAGCTCCTCCAGAAAACCTTATTCTGATTTAATTGTCCCATCAACTCTTTCAACACAGAGGCATTCAGTGAACAATTGCATTTGCTCTCCTGATATGCAGCTTTAAAAGAGAGATGGAGCACAGTTAATGGTAGGGAAAGAATGCATGGCTAATATCATAGCCAACAGATTAGTCTAAGATGGGGAATAAATGGGGTAGAACTGTATTTTGTAACATTAAATAAAAAAATTAGAATTAAAAAAAGAATGCTTACTATAAGCCATAGAGCAAGCAGGCCTTTGTAAAATTGAATCTGCAGGGCTCTATGAAAGAAAGAACACTAAGTACAAAAGACATGGTAAACCCAAGTGAAATGTCACAGGTCATTCAGAATTCTATGTCGCAGTGTTTAAACAATTAAAATGTAGATTCCTTAAAAATGAGTTAAGTGGCTCTCCTCTCAGCAACACATACATATACTATATAATACAATGCTGGACAATAGCCTACATATGCCAAGCACTTGGTAAGTCCCTGGGTATCTGAGAATGATTGGTTATATGATTGGTTTCTTTCCATTCTAAGAATACTCAAACCACCAGAGTCTCAGATCCTTCAAATAAAATGGGGTAGCTTTGTATCTAACCTGTACACATACTCTTGCATACTTGAAATCATCTCTAGACTACTTACAATATCAAACAGAATTGAAAATAGTAGTTGTTGAGGGAGTGATGACATGAAGATAGCCTGCACATGTTAGTGCAGATGCAGTTCTAAGAGCAGCATTTCCGGTCTGCACTCAGTTGACTCTACAGATGTGGTATCCACGGATATGGGGAGCCAACTATATTTGCATATGCCAGTAGGACCCAGAACCAGTTTTCAGAGGAAGCAGCCTTCAGTGCTTACAAAATTATAGAGACTATTTAGCCCAGAATTCATATTTTACAGAGGAAGAAACACAGATTGGAATGCTAATTGGAGAACATCCCATCAACTAAATGAGTCAGGTGGCACAGAATTCAGGCTTCTGGACTTCTTGTCCAGTATTCTTTTCAAGTCTCTATATAGCATCTAAGGAAACTGATTCCAAATTTTGGAAACTGATTCCAAAATTTCAATACGATGATGCAAAAGCATTCTAAGCCCTATGTATGGTGCATCAGAAAGGTACTTAGTAAAGGGCATCTATTAGCAAGATCTGTAGATTGAATTTCCTACATAGGTTGTGCTTTGAATGTGATTTATAGATATGTGTTGTTTACGGTTGTATTTAGGAGAGTGTATCTGGAGATTTAAAGGTAATAGTGGTTTTAAAAAGAAAGACATTTATTTTTTCTGTGACTAAAGGAAACTACAGAATGGGGGTCCAAAGATGGCATGGGGCATCCTGGTGTCAACAGCCCTTATCCCTCCACACTTTGCCCCCTACTTTTCCCATATTACCTTTGGGTTCAAATGGATCTAATAGTTGTATATACCCACTCTGAATCCAGCCAGAAAAAACAAGAGACAAAGAAAGGCTACATCCTTCTTTGTTAGTACTCTTAGAGCTCCTGGACAACAAATCTGATCGCATCGCTTTCATCCAAATCTAGTCAGGTGGCTCCATCATGCTGTAAAGGGCCTGAACAATGCTGTCTTCCATCGTAGTGGACACACACCTGGCTTCTGTTGCTGGGATAAGAGAGAATGGATATGAAATGCAACCAGCATTCTTTCTCACAGAATAGCTGCCCAATTGTTCTTCGACTGCTTTTCTTGTAAATTTAAAAATTGCTTTAATAGTATGCGAATAACCCAAGTTTTCAAGGAGCTAGGATAATGCATATGAATAAGGTTACATGAAGCAGTGTAATGACAATGATTTAAAAGATTTTATATGTAAGTAATATTGTATTAGGTCATCATTTTAAGGTCACATCTTTTAGTGATATCCCTGATAGCCTAGCCATCCCAGGGCATTAGAAAATTCCTCACAAGCCGAGAAGAGAGTCACCAGGTCACAACACTTGCCAAGAGCGCTTAGTAAGACGACCAACTTCTTTGAGTCTGACAAGTTTTCTAGTCATGCTTCCATATGCCAAATGCCAAGCCCTTGCCAGGGCCACTGAGGCCACGCTCCCGAGCTGAGCCTGGTGCCAGTGTTGGGGGAAAACAAGCTCTAGAAAGCAAGAAGATTCTTTGGGGAAACTGGAGGTTCACGGTTCTCATCTGCCAAAGAAATGCACATCTTATCCCTACAGAGATGGTGGTGACTGGTAGTTCTTGGTGAGGGAACAGGACATCTTGAAATCAGAAGCTATAAGAATCGAATCTTAAATAACCAAATTTTCCACATTGAATCTAATGAATTCTTACTACATTTATTTATTTGGAGGCAGTGTGATCACATGCCATGGATGCACATGGGAGTCAGAGGATAAATTGGAGGAGACTGTTCTATCCTTCCATCATGTGGGTCTCAGAGATCCAAGTCAGGTCATCAAGTTTGGAGGCAGATGCCCTTACTCACTGAGCCATATCACAGTTGTGATGTAGTTGGTCACTTTAAATCCTTCCCAATACATCATAATAATGGTGTGGCCATTTAATTCATATAGACATTTTTACAAAACTCTACTTGCAGGGATCATTTCTATAGTTCCTAGAAAATGTTCATCTCTGCCTAAAGCTTACATGAGCCTATACCTATTTTCAATGGTGTAACCAATGCCAACAAGACACTCCCCCTGTCTAGCAGCTTGTCCCTTCTGTTGCTTCCACTTCCCATGTCCTGTCTGTCACTTACAAAGACTTCTTTACACTCCTTTCATTCACTTAATTGTAAGTGACTATGATCTTTTCGGTCTCTGGAGGTGCTTTTTACCTTTGGTTTACTCAAGACACCTAAGTGCTCTGGGTCTCTTATCTCATTTGAAAAGGTAAGTACTGTGGAAGAGACAATCCCTCAAGTACATCCTGCTCCAAACACCCCATGATTCTATGATAGAACTACCAAGTAGCAATGTCACATAATTCAGCAAAGGCTTTAAACTTCTCTGGCAATGTTTCAATAAGAGCTACAACCATTTGAAAATAATTTGACAATTCTTCTGGATGAATTCTTCTGGAGAAGAAATCATTTGTATACATCATCCTGTCTTATCATGCTTTTACAGCTGCTGACGGGAAGTAATTCACTGCACCATTTGAGCAAGCTAGTGAAATGGAAAGTGAGGTAGCCTCTCAGGTAAGTGCCAATTAAAACCATTCCAACTCATTTCAAATGAGTGGTATGCAACAACCTCCGAGTGCGGCTTTTGGAAGAATGAACTAGCACTTTTTAAATTTTACTTTTCAACCATGCAGGAATGTCTGAAGACAAAGATTCCTGCTATATGCATTCCTCAGCCCTCGTTCTTATGTTGAGTTCCTGACAGTAGAAATAGCAGTGGATGCTGTGGACTGAGAATGGCAGTCATCCTGGTTTTTCAAATCCCTCTCTTTCGCCTCTTTTCCTGGATCTCTGTGTACCCTGTTTTGTTGTATAACGGATGCTCCTTGGGGCTTACTTTTACTGCTCTGCCTAGGTCTCCCTAGCAAATGATGAACATGACTCCTGTCCTCAACCACCTAGCTACCCACTTGCCCTTCAAATTGAAGTAGGAAAGCAGGCCTTTTTCTAGAGCTCTTTAGATAAATTTAGACTTCTCAGTCACTCTAGTTCTTCCAATTAAGATTAGATAAAGAATTATTTATGTCTTGGGGCTGCATTCAAAATATTGTGCAAAACTTTGCAGTGGCTGAGCATGTACCTTAGTGAGAGAAGGCTTAGTTAGCATGTGCAAGGCCCTGAATTTGATGCCAGTCATGCACAAGACACCATGTATGCACACACACATACACCCTTGCATACAAAACCTTTATAGCTCAAGGAAATGTGATTATTAGTGGCCAGGAAATAACTTCCATACAGTTTTGCTTAAGGAATGTAATTTAACTCCAAATATGGCTTTCCACAGGAAAAAGGAGCTCCTGAAAGTCATTAACTTTTATTAATTTCTATGTAAATTACCTCCTGGGGAGGCAGCACATGTTTTGTAAGCAGTAACCCAAAGGAAGGGGACTAGTTGGAAAATTTGGAGCATGCCCATGGACTAAGGGTCTAAATTGTACCCTGCTTATGCAGCAAAACATTTCCAAAACAGCAAGATGATCAATTCCATTGAAGACTTCATAACTAAAATTTAATTCAGATTTTACATATTTGCTTTCAGATAATAACATTTAAAATTCAATCAAGGGCTTGTATTATGGCTCCTTGGGAGCCTGGCAGCAAGAGTTTGATCTCCCCGATCATGATGGAAGAAGAAAGCTGACCCATGAATGTTATCCTCTTACCTATACACATATGCCTTGGCATATGTCCACCTATACTGTACTGTCTGTCTGTTCACCTGTATGTCTGTCTTTCTCTCTCACACACACATACACACAAAAACAATAACAATGATAAATAATAACTACAACACACTCCACCTCACTAGACATGAGACACACAAGTACAAGTATACAGTTTCTTTGCCTTGTGAAGATAATTAATACAGTCTTTTATAAGGGTTAATTTGGGGCAGCTACAATTTGTAAACTGAGTAACAAAACTTGCTTTTAATATAAGGTGATTTTGATGAAGTGCCTTTATTTTTTTTTCCACATATGAAAGTGAGAAATTCAAAACATAAAGCTCCTCAAAGAATAGTCTATCTCACTTTAATACCTTAGGAAATGAGAAATGACATCAAATTGTGCCTAAGTATTGGCCCCTTCACATTTGATTGTGCTGATATAACCTAAATAATAATAATGTTGATGATGATGATGATAATAATAATAATAAATACTTATGGCTTAAAATTATTCCTGGGGCACCTTCCAATCTCGTATCTCATTTACTCATTATGATTACAAATTTGGGGAGAAAAGATTATCTTATTCTCACTTATATGTGCTGTGGATATCGCTCTGTATAAATAAAACACTGATTGGTCAGTAGCCAGGCAGGAAGTATAGGTGAGACTAAGAGAGAGGAGAATTGGGAGAAGAGGAAGGTGGAGGAGAGACCAGCCAGCCGCCGCCATGACAAGAGAGATTTAAGGTACAGGTAAGCCTCAAACCACGTGGCAAAGTATAGATTAATAGAAATGGGCTGAATATAAGAGTAAGAGCTAGACAATGGTAGATCTGAACTAATGGCCAAGCAGTTTAAATAATATAAGCATCTGTGTGTTTATTTTATGAGTGGGTTGTAGGACTGACAGGGCTTGGCGGGGGCTGGAGAGAAGGTCTCCAGCTACATATATGTCTTTACAGTTGTTTCTGAGCCTGAGAAGTTTACTTAAACCATGAAATCCTGACCTGGAAAAGCCACTAAAACTTTCCTTTTTTATAGTCAGCAACAAAGCTGAGGGGCAGAACAACAGTAGAGCTTTCACACTTCATCATTTTTCCCCTGAAGTCAGACTCAAAATGAATTTTTAGAGGACTATCTGTTAATGATTAAAAAGCAATGTCCTGCAAGAATGGAAATATGACAGGCTGCAAATGCTGGTTCATTTCAGAGTAAAAGCTCACTAAAGATGCCTAAGTGGATAAGAGCCAAGGAAAACATCAAATGTGAGGTAGCTCATCTGAAATGGAGAGGTATGCATGGACTGTTAAATATGGAGAACTGGGAGGTTTCTTCCATACACACTTTTTGGACATTTCCTACCATATATTCATTCAATATTGTAATGGCCATCTCATTGGCCATCCAAAGTTGTTGTCTTGTAGGGGCTCAGAGAAGAGGTGTTGTGAGTTGACTGTCTACCATCCGCCAAATGCTCATGTGGTGGTCCTCAGCTGGTGGCTCTATTTTGGAAGGTTGTGGAACCTTTGGGTAGGAGGCATATACACCACTGGAGGCAGACCATTGGGGGTTATAGCCTAACCTCATTTCTGACTTGAACTCTCTGCCTCCTGACTCACAGGATGCGAGGAGTCTTCACTACATGCTTTGGCTGTCATGAACTCTACCAAGCCTTCCCACCAAGATGGACTGGAATGTTGAGCCAACATACACCTTTCCTTAAGTTGTTATTTGGTCACACTAAGGAGGAAAGTGTCTGATTCAAACAGTAGGAAATAGCTCACATCTATGGAGGCCCTAGCATGTGCTTAGCTATGCTAAGTGTTTTGTGTATAACTGAGATAAAGCTGAGATCCACCCAAGAGAAGAAAGCACCTCGGTTCCAATACCGAACACAGAGAACTGTGCTTTCCACACCTACTAACAGAATGATAAACTCAGTCACTGTCCACAAGGAAGTCACCCCTAGTAGAGAACAGGAAGATACATTCTTTCTGCCTTCAGTTTTGCAACTACTCCTGTCTCTCCCTAAAATAAAATACCATTAGCTCAGAAGTCATGTCTGTGAGAAATTTTTTAAAAGCTTCATTTGAAAAGTGTCTGGAAAATGAGCTGGTCATTGTTTTATGACCTTTCAAGTGAAGTATCAAGTCACTGAGGAATTATGGAAATGTGACAGCTTTGGTGAGCAAATAGATTCCTAGGAGCCCACAGCATCCAGTAGCTGCAAACTGAGTTGTGCGTGCACACAGGGAACTGCACACAGAGAAGGTGGAGGTGTTCTCATCAAGTCTGTGACATATTGATGGACTGGGCCCCAGAACCTTGAGTTAGAATAAACTCATTCTCCTTTTAGTTGCTTTTAAGCATCTTAGCAGAGCAACATGAAAAGACACTGAGACAGGAAGAGAGTACAAATTCAAACAACTCTCTGGAAAACCATTTACATTAAATCTAGAAAAAAAGCTGAATTCTTTGAACCGCTTATTTACCTCTTTAACTAACATCAATTCTAGAGAAAGAAGTGGGTGTGTTGATACCAATGCTAGCTAGCCCTTGCTAGTAATATCACAATATTGAAAACAGTTTATAAACATGCACAAATATGAAAAGGGACAAGGACATTATGGTGTATGTTAAATGAGGGGCCCTACAGCCATTTTAGATGATCATCTACAAATGTTTTTAAGGATGCAGGGAGATACTCACTATAAAATTTCAATTGAGAAAAATAGTATCAAATCATTATATAAGAGGATCTTATTGTTTTATTTTTACTTTTAGATTTCTGTTTATTTTTTAAATGTGCATGAGTGTTTTTTCTTACAAGTATGTCTGTGTACCGGGTGCATACAGTGGTTGTGGGGGCCAGAAGAGAATGTAAAATTCCCTTGGAGATAGGACTACAGGTAGTTGTAGGCTACTGGACATGGGTGCTAGGAGCCAATCTCAGGTCCTCTGTAAGAGCATCATCCATTCTTAACTACTTAGCCCATGAGGTCTTATTTAAAGATAGGTAATTATAGGAAGAAAAAGGGACAAGACAAGTCTGTGTGTGTATGTACATATGGGTATGTGTATGTATGTATATATGTATGTATATACATATGTGCATGTATCTATATGTATATATGTATGCATATATGTATATATCCACATATATACATGTATACATACACACATATATATTATGATCTATAGATAATGATCTATAGATATATCCATTTATCTATAGATGTATCCATTTATCTACATCTATCTATCTATCTATCTATCTATCTATCTATCTATCATCTATTCATCCACCCATCTATCTACCTAAAATAGGGAATATAACAAAACAAACACAAAAGTTATAAAAGCAGTAAATTTTAAGACAATTTTTTTGAATTCAAGGAAGTGTTATGTGGTGGTATCTGGCTGTCATCACAGGACTTAGTAGATACAGGCAAGTGGGCTACAGGATCAAGGCTAGCCTGGGTTACATGGTGAACACTCGCTCAAAAGGAGGACTGTAAAAAAAGAGGGTGGGAAAGGAACAGGAAGAACAGGAAACGGAATGAAGTGAAAGTAAAGGCAAGGAAGGAGAAGAGGGAGAGAGGGAGGGAGGGAGGAAGGAGAAAAAGAAGGCAAGAAAGGAAAAAAATAACCCTTAAGGAGCATGATCCTGAATTTGGCAATTAAGTCTTTAAAAGAATTATCATCATCATCATCAACAACAACAAAACCTCACATTTCATCACAACTCTGCCTTATAGGCCTTGACCAGGAGAAGAAAAGAAAACTGAGTAGGAAGGCATTGGTGCAAATCCTATGAGAGAGTTGTGTAGCGATTAGGTAAAGAATCAATACAACCTAATAACAACAAAAAAAAAATACTAAGTCATTTTAAATATGTGAAAGACCATGAGATACACAAATGGCCAAATGCACATGAAAAGATCCTTGACATGATAGGATGTAAGGGAGCTGCAAACCCAAACCACAATGTGGCACCATACCATCCCCACAGTCTGCTATATTCAGAAAGTCAGAAAATAACAAGTGTTGTACAGGACACAGAGAACTGGGACCCTTCTTATGCTGTAATGTAAAATAGTATGGCCACTTTAGGAAACAGTTTGGAAGCGCTTCACATTGCTAAACATGAAGTTACCATATGACCCAGCAGTTCCACGCCTATGTATATCCTCAAAGGAACTGAAAACATATGTCCACAGGACAACTTACACATGAATATTCACAACAGTACTATTTATAATATTCCCAAAGTAGGAGCAACTCACCCATCAAGGAACGAATGGGTATAAGAAATACATATCTAATACATTAATATACCAGCTGCAAAATGCATGATGACATTGTGACTCTATACCAAAGAACACTTCTGACATGAGCAGAAATGAAGTATTGATGCATGCTTTGCAGTACTTGGACCATGAGTAGATTATGCTAAGAAAAAGAAGCCAGATACAAATACCTACATTCTATGTGACGCCATACAAAAGAACCAGAACTAGCAAGTGTACAAAGCCAGCAAGCCAATTATTTAATTACTGCTGGAGTCTACGGTTGATGGGGACAGTATTGAGGGTAGCAATAGACTTGAAACTCCTTTAGAGGGTAATAAAAGTATCCTAAGATTGACTGTGGTAGTCCACTGAATACATTTTTAAATAAGTTAATTGTGTACTTTAAGTGAATTGTATGGAACGTGAATATCCTCTCAGTAAAGTTGATGTATTAAAAACCTAGACTCAAAACTGAGTTTTCACGAGTTAATCTACTAACTTTGCACAAGCTCTTGCTGTGGCCTGTGTTGTATATTATCAACTTTTTTATGTATTGCAATTGATTTAACTATTAATGAACATTTGGATTATTCCTTGTTTGGAGACGAGGTATATGATTCTTCAAACAAGTATTATTACATTTGTCTTTTGATACATACACACATACATTCTGAACTTCTATGTTACTAAGAATGTACCCATGCAGCATTAGGAGACATTTGTGGTTTCTACCTTTTCCCCTCAACCAGTGACATGTTCCAGATATTTAATGCTACCTATAGTCACTGCCAATGGCTTTTAAAAAAGCAGTTGTGGGGGGGGCACACATCTCACTATAGCTTTCATTTTATTTCCCCAATGAATAATGTTGAACACTACTTTTAACACCTATTTGTCACACTGATCCTCTTTTATAAAGTGTCTACTCAAGTCTTTTGACTAGTTGTTATTGAGTTACCTTTGTCATGATTTATCAATTTTATGTTATGTACTATATCAATTACTCTTCTTGTTACCATGACAATGAGGGTCTTTCCATTGCTGCGAGTTTACTTTGGCTTACAGTTTGAGGGTACAGTCTATTATGATGGAGAGGTCATGATAGTGGGAGTGTGAGGCTGCTGGTCACTCTGTATGTATAGTCAGAAACAAAGAAAGATGAAAGATGGTACGCAACTCATTTTCTACTTTTGATTCAGTCCAGTACTCCAGCCTATGGAATGGTGCCACTCAGTTTTAGTACTGGCTTTCCTACCTCAGTTAACTAAATTTAGAAGCTCCCTCACTGACATGCCCAGAGGTTGATCTCCTAAATCAATATTAACTGCCACAAGTCCACCCCTTATCAGTTAGACACCCAACATAGCACTTTAAAGGCACAACTTTCCACCCCTGGTCCTTATAGGTTTATGGATAGCTCATAATGCAAAATGCACTCAGTTTAACTTCAAAGGTCCCCAGAGTCACTAACAGTTCCAACACTATGTAAAAGTCCAAACTCTGAGTTTCCTGAAATCAAGGCAATCTCTTATCTACAAACTCATACAATTTTTTTAAAGCAACATATAAAATAGCACAGAATAAACATTCCCATTCCAAAAGGGAGGAATGTGGGCATAGAACTACAGGCCCCAGGTGAGACCAAACATTCATCAAGGCTAACACAAAATCCTGCAGCTCCATGTCCAGAATTTGAGCTTCAGGATGGAATTGTGGCCTCCAAAGGACTTGGGTAGCCTTGTCCTCTATCCCCTCGGTCTGTATCACACATAACTTCTCTCTTGACCCAAATCTGCTTTGTGCCGGAGGTTTTGCTTAAAGGGCACCACATGGCCCTGGCATCTCCAACATCCTGAAGTCTCCAATCTTCCCAGGTGTCACCTTCCTAGTTCCATGCAATGACTGTGAAGGGTCTCCTTGCAGAGGATCCAATTCCATCACAGTGCCCTACGCAGCAGTTTTTAAGGGCCTAGGCACAAGCCTCCTTGACCCACTCACTCTGGAACATTCCATGCCTGTAAAACCAGTAATAATTGAATGGTGCCACCAAATTCTGCCATCGGTTTGAGATGCAGCCTGTCAAGCCTGGACCGCAGATGCAGCAGCCTCTATGTGCTGTCTCTGGGGAAACACATCCCTAGATGGTTGTTTTGATCAAAGAATCCCTTCAAAGGCATTCTCAGTTTAGGCTCTCCCCTTTCGAATACATTGAAAGCTCACAAATTGGAGTGGTCAATGGATGGGGTCTTTTACTTGGAGCAATTTTCTATCCTCCTAAGGCAGCACAAGGTGCTCATTTTAATGGTGTTAATACTGTCTCTAACAGTTTCAATTGCTCCCCAAGCAATCCTCTCTCTGAAACTTTGCTCACACTCCCTTTCCTGCCAAACTTCACATTTTTTTGTGTCCTTCAACTTTATTTTTTTCTTTTATTGGAAATAGATTTTTTCATACAATATATTCTGATTACAGTTTCCCCTCCCTCTACTCTTCCCAGGACCTTCCTACCTCACTCCCACCTAGATTCACACATTTTCTGTCTCTCCTTAGAAATAATAAGATAATTTTGAAAAACCAATGAAATCAGAATATGACAAAACAACCAAACAAGAAAAAAAGGAGCCCCTCCCCATCGCAGAGAGCACCAAAACCACATATAGATGTGGAGATACACATGTTTGTACACTCAGGAATCCTATCATAGTACATATGCAAAGGACTTATAAGGAAGAAAAACAAATAAATAAAAAACCCAAAATGCCCCCCCCCAACTTAACATTAGGAGACAAGAACCTCCAAAGAGCCATTGAGGTTGTTTTGTGCTGCTCGTCTGCTGCTGGGTATGCAGCCTACCCTTAATATCCCCATGGATATTGCCACAGTCTCTGTGAGTTCATATGTGTGCCAACCCTGCTATATCTAGAAGGCCTCGATTCCTTGGTTCCTCCATCCCCTCTGGCTCTTTGGCTCTTTCTGTTCCCTCTTCTGCAGAGTTCCCTGAATCCTAAAGGAAGGGAATTGATGGGTACATCCCTATTAGGGCTGAATGTTCTGAGGTCTCTCACTCTTTGCATATTGTCTGGCTGTGGGTCCCTGTATTTGTTCCCATGTGCTGCAGGGGGGAAGTTTCTCTGATGATGACTGAGCAAGACACTTATTTATAAGTATAGAAGAATTTTGTTAGGAGTCATTTTATTGCTGTGTTCCTTTAGCAGAATAGTAGCATTTGGTTTTCCCCAAGGTCCCTGCCCTATGTAGTTTTAGGTTCTTGGCCACTGAAGCAGCATTGTCCATGGTTCCCACTTCATGGACTGGGTCTTAGCTCAAGTCAGATATTGGTCAGTTACTCTGTAAGCTTTGTGTCACGATTGCACCAGTGTTTCTTGCAGGCAGGTCATTCATGTTGATTGTAGGGTTTATAGCTGAGCTGGCTGTTTACCTTTTTCCTTCAGTTGTGTGCAGAGTACCTTCAAGTACCATGAATACTAGGTCACAGGGGTTAAGCCTCTCAGTAGGCAGCAGCTCAACTTTTCTGTGTTCAATGAGTTGTGTGGGTGTTATCTTCAGGGATAGGGTCTTCCTGTCAGTGTGTGAAGAGCCACCTATACTCTTAGCAATAGCCTGGGTTGTTAGATGGTTCCCCTGGGACCCCTTTGGCCAAACCTCAATTAGATCTAACCCATTCCTGGTTTTGGAAGCTTCATTTGGCAATGAAAGATGTCCAGTTGGACATCCTCTCCATTATTTAGCATTTCATTTGGGCTGCCTTCATATATGTGTGTATTTTTTCCAATTTAAACTCTTTTTTTATTTATTATATTTGTGTTTTAATTTTATACATCAGCCATGGGTTCCCCTATCCTGCCCCCTCCCGCCACTGCCCCCACCTCCCCCCAGCCCCTCCCCTCCATTCCTATCTCCTCCAGTGCCAAGACTCCCCTGGGGATTCAAGTCAACCTGGTGGATTCAGTACAGGCAGGTCCAGTCCCCTCCTTCCAGGCTGAGCAAAGTGTCCCTGTGTATGTCCAAGGTTCCAAACAGCCAGCTCATGCACTCACTAAGGACAGGTCCCATCCCACAGCCTGGATGCCTCCCAAACAGTTCAAGATATTCTATTGTCTCACTTATCCAGAGGGCCTGATCCAGTTGGGGGCTCCACAGCCGTTGGTTCATAATTCATGTGTTTCCATTAGTTTGGCTATTTGTCCCTGTGCTTTTCCAATCTTGGTCTCAACAATTCACACTCTTATAGTCCCTCCTCTTTCTCGTCAATTGGACTCCTGGAGCTCCACCTGGGGCCTGGCCAAGGATCTCTGTATCCACTTCCATCAGTTATTGGATGAGAGTTCCAGCATGACAGTTAGGGTGTTTGGCCATCTGATCACCAGACTAGGTCAGATCAGGCTTTCTTTCGACCATTGCCAGTAGTCTACAGTGGATGTATCATTGTGGATTTCTGGGGACCTCTCTAGCACTTTGCTTTTTCCTGTTCTGAAATGGGCTATAGAACTAAACAGAGAATTCTCAACAGAGGAAGCTCAAATGGCTGAAAGACATGTAAGGAATTGCTCAGCATCCCTAATTATCCAGGAAATGCAAATCAAAATGACTCTGAGATACCATCTTATACCTGTCAGAATGGCTAAAATCAAAAACACAGAAGACAGCTTATGCTGGAGAGGATGTGGAGCAAGGGGAACTCTCCTCCACTGCTGGTGGGAATGCAAGCTTGTATAGCCACTTTGGAAATCAATATGGTGCTTCCTTAGAAAATTGGGAATCCATCTCCCCCAAGACCCAGCTATAGCTCTCTTGGGCATATACCCAAGGAATGCTCAATCATACCTCAGGGGCATTTGCTCAGCTATGTTCATATCAGCATTGTTTGTAATAGCCAGAACCTGGAAACAACCTAGATGCCCTTCAACTGAAGAATGGATAAAGAAAATATGGTACATATACACAATGGAGTACTACTCAGCAGAGAAAAACAATGACATCATGAGGTTTGCAGGCAAATGGATGGATCTAGAAAAAAATCATCCTGAGTGAGGTAACCCAGACTCAGAAGGACAAACATGGTATGTACTCACTCATAGGAGGATACTAGATGTAAAACAAAGATGACTAGCCTGCTACACAACTCCAGGGAGGCTACCTAGAAAACGGGACCCTAGGAAAGACCCAGGGATCACCCAATGACAGAGAAATGGATGAGATCTACATGAACAATCTGGACGACAGTGGGAATAATGAAGGGCAAGGTTTGAGGGAAAGAAAGCTAAGGGGAGCAGGAGATCCCAGCTGGATCAAGAACAGAAAGGGAGAACAAGGAATTACAAACCATTGATGTATGTGTATATTTTAGGAAGCTTCTACTATACTATCTTCCCATACTAACCCTCAAATGGCCCTTAGTTTTATCTGTCCCCTTCCATATTCCCTCCACTGTTCCCCTCTCTCTTTTATCTTCTCATTACAGCTACCACTACCCCAGTTCATCCATAAATGTCCATTCTATGTTCCCTTCCCAGAGAGATCCATCCTTACCCTCTAGTCCCTTGCTCTCTACCTAAATCACACAGTTACACGGATTGTAGAGTGCTTATTAATCATATAAGCAAATACATATCATATTTGCCTTTCTGGATCTGACTTACCTCACTCAGGATGAATTTTTTCTGGTTCCATCCATTTTCCTGTGAATTTCATGATTTATTCATTTTATGGTTGAGTAATATTCCATTGTACTAATGTACCACATCTTCTTTATTCATTTGTTCATTGGCAGCCATCTAGGTTGTTTGCAATTTCTGGCTATTATGAATAGAGCATCAATGAACATGATTGAGCAAATGTCCTTTGGGTATATACCCAAAAGTAGTATAGCTGGATTAGGAGGTGGATCTATTTCCATCTCTCTGATGAACTGCCATGGGTACCAAATACAGGCAAGAAATTACATGAAGCAACCTGACTACTATCTTGTCTTGACATTTCCTCTTCCAAATAAATTAGCCCATTGCTTCTGAATTGGCTCTCAATTCAGTTTACTGGCAGGATGAAGCCAGATTCTTTGCCAGACTATAACTCAAATATTTGGCCTGTAGCCCAGTTTCAAATAGAGTCCTTGTTCCCCTCTGAAATGAGGTAAGCCTCAGCTCTTCACATTTCTTTCTAGGCATTTTGATCTAAATTTCCACCAGAGTGGTGCATTCAGTTATGCTTACAGCATCTAAGGTCTCTCTACACTGCAGCTCCAAGTCAGTTGCAAAATACAATGACCCACACGATCAGATTTATCATAGCAGCACCTTGGTTCCTAGCATCTTATCATAGCCACATTTCAGCTCCTAGTATCTATTTCTTGTATTAATTACTTTTCTCATCACTGGTAAAATACCTGAAAAACAGCAACTTCGGGAAGGAAGCTTTTATTTGGTTTTGGGATGCAGTCCATTGTGGCTGGGAAATCCTGGCAACAGGAGAATGAGGTCACTGATCATGTTGCATTCATCATCAGGAGGCACAGAGAGATGAAAGCTGGGTG
This sequence comes from Onychomys torridus, assembly GCF_903995425.1. Classification (NCBI taxonomy): domain Eukaryota; kingdom Metazoa; phylum Chordata; class Mammalia; order Rodentia; family Cricetidae; genus Onychomys; species Onychomys torridus. Next base: position 79,004,828 of record NC_050447.1, on the reverse strand, counting down.
CCCAGATTGCTTTCTTTTTGTCCTTTTGCATTTATTCTGGAACCCCAGAATGTAGGGTAGACTGTCCCACCTGAATTAACTCAGTTTGGAAACTCTATTTCATACATGCCCAGAGGGTTGTATTCCAGGTTATTCCAGATCCAGTTAAACTGGCAATATTAACTTTTGCACACACTCAAGGAATATATGTGTATGAGTATTTCACACTTATTATTGGCTTTACACTCCCTTATAGTATCAACCTTCTCTGAAAGCTTTAAAATGATTTTTGAAAATTTCATACATGTGTATTGTATTTACGTAATTTCCTCTGTCTCTTTTTGTGTTCCCTGACTCTCTCAAAGTCATTACCTCTTCTTATATATACATATATATAATACACACACACACACACACACACACATATATATATATACATACATACATATACATATGTTGTAGAATATTCCTTTACACTGTGTGAAGATGTGTCACTGTGATTGGTTTAATAAAAAGCTGAATGGTCAATACCTAGGCAGGAGGTACAAGCGTGACTTCTGGACAGAGAGAGCTCTGGGAAGAAGAAAGGCAGAGTTGCCAGCCAGACATGGAATAACCAGGATAGTCATAATGGAGATGAGGTAATGAGTGTGTGGAAGAACATCAATTTAAAAATATGGGTTAATTTAAGTTATAAGAGTTAGTTAGAAACAAACCTAAGCTGGGCCTAGCTTTCATAATTAATAAGTCTTTATGTAATTTTTATGAGCTGGTGGCCAAAAAAGAAAAGTATATGTATGTATGTATGTATATATATCCTATATATTATATATAATATAATGTGATGATATTTTATTTGTGATGAAATGTGATATTTTATTTGTATGTTAATAAATAAAGTTTGCTTGGAGATCAGAGGTCATAGCCATAAACAGAAGTCACACATCCTTAATCCAATCACTTGGTAGGCAGAGTCTCTGTGTGTTCAAGGACACAGCCAAGCATGGTGACACACGCCTTTAATCCCAGTACCAACCATAGAGATGTGGAGGTCTATATAGTCAGGGAATGATGAGGAAGTAGTGTGGCTGGGCTTAGAGCCAATGTGAAGGCAGAACAGGAAGGCAATAAAGGCGCAGGTTAGACAGGAAGAGGCTTTCTTGGGAAGCTATGGTGACGTGGTAAGCTAAGGTTAGTTGGTGGCTATTGCTCTGATCTCTACAACTTGCAACCCTGTATTTGGCTCTGTGTTTCTTATTTAATAAGACTGTTTAGAAATTCATCTACATATATATATATATATATATATATGTATATTCTTTGCAAATATCATGAAGAATGTATTCTCTTGTATTGTTTTCAAGCCTCTTTGATGAAGCACACCTGGAATTCTAGTATGTGAAGGTCAAGGCAAGTAGATTGTGAGCTCAAGACCAGCCTGGACTGCAGAGCAAGGATCTACCTTTAAAGGAAACAAATACATATTTTGGTTGTGCCATCTGGACATATGATTGGTTCAGAATCCAGTTTGGTACACAGTAGACATTCATGATTATTTTCCCAGAAATCAATGCGTGTCTTTTGTGCACTTGATTACAGTGGCCTCTTTGTTCAAACTAGGCCACTAGTTGTGGAGAATCTGCTTCTGGAATTTTCCACTGTGTCCCTGCCCATTAGTGAAGTTTTTCCATCTTACTTCTAAACTTGGCTGTTCTTCCCTAAGACTATCTTGGATATCCTTGTACACTTCTATTTTATATGAGTATTGGATTTAATTTGTTAATCTCTCTAAAATCACATGGTGGGATAACTAATTGGATTTCATTGACTCTATAGATGTTACAGGCAGATCTTTTTCTTAATAAAATTGAGTCCTCAAATTCACAAATTTGATATAGACTTTAATTTAGCTAGTTCTTTAATTTTTGTAAACAACATTTAGCATTTTTCTGTGTAAATAAATCCTTACTAAAATTAGTTCTTAGAACGTGATTTTTGTTGCTATTTTATATTGAGTATTTTAAATTTATTTTCAACTGTTTCCACTACACAGAATATAGTTACAATCAGTTTTTTATATCAAACTCCAATTTGGTGACCTTTTTGTTAAATTCTTTCTAATTTATAGATCCCTGAGAAAGGTTATGCCTTTCCAAGCATATGTTTGAATTGTTTACAGTTCCTGGGATAAATTTATCTGTCTAGCCTACTGCTGCTATGCTATTCATGTTTTGAATTAGCCTTGATGGTTTTTGGCTTCTCCCTCTTTTGTTCAATTAGTTTACTGCAAGTTTTAAAAAATTTTTTCTATGCTATTTTTGCTAAAGTTTGCATTCTATTTATTTTCTCACAATGCATACCTTGACAAATTTCACATGCAAGTTGAAGTTGAATTTTAGTAAATTAGTGTCTCCCAATTCTCCTAACAACAACAGGACACAATTTTCTCTCCTTCTCTCACCCACATCCCATATTATTACTGTTAAGTGTTGATCTTTAGTCTTCAAAGATCCATTATTGGTCATGTTTCCCTTTGCTTATTTTAAGGCAGGATCATGCTATGTATCCCAGACTGGCCTAAAGCCATGATCTGTGATCCTTCCTTAGCCTTCCAAGTGCTGGAATTTCAGATGTGTGACACTATGCCTGGCTAGACATTTTTGAATGGTACATTCTCACTTGCCTGCCTTTGTACAAAATTCTTCATTCCCCATCCTTGTCTGCAATGATTTCCTTATTTCTGGTGGACATATTTCATCTGTGGAGTCAATGTAGTAAATGCTCCCCTTGTGTAAGTCACAAATCATCTCCATCCTTTATCTCACCCTGGCATATTGTTCTAGAATGACAATTTTCCATCCGCACTTGGAAGATAGTATTTCATCTTTCTCTGCCATATCTTGTTACAGATTTAAAGAGTATTGTTTTTCTAACTACCCTTCTTTGCTATTTTTACTTGTTTTTCCCTCTGTAAGCATATAACTTTTCTTTATGCTGATGTGGTTCCACATTTTCACAGCTATGTGTTTTGAGTAGGTTTACAGTTCTATTATCTGCTTACATTCAATACTCACTGTGCCCCCAACTCAGATGCTGTGGATATTGCCCTTTATAAATAAAATGATGATTGGCCAGTAGCCAAGCAAGAAGTATAGGCAGGACAAGAGAGAAGAGAATTCTGGGAGGTGGAAGGCTGGGGCAGAGAGACACTGCCAGCCACTGCCATGACAAGAAAGATGTAAGGTATTGGTAAGCCACAAGCCACGTGGCAAAGTATAGATTAATAGAAATGGGCTAAATATAAGAGTAAGAGCTAGACAATGGTAGGCCTGAGCTAATAATGGCCAAGCAGTTTAAATAATATAAGTGTCTGTATGTTTATTTTATAAGTGGGTTGTTGGACTAACAGGGCTTGGCTGGGCCTGGAGAGAAGGTCTCCAACTACACTCAGAGACTGGAATTTTCTTACCATTGTTCCCTAAATACCACTTCTTTTTCATTATTTTCTCACCTGGAACTTGCATTAAATATACATGGATTTCCCTTGATTAGCTGGCATTTCCCCTAAATTTCCATATACTTTTCATCTTTAGTTTTCTATAATGAATTTACCATCAGTTCCTCAAATTAATATTTTAATTATTGACTTAGTTGTCTTTGGGGCTAGTTCTCAACCCATTTCCCCTGTTACTTAAGTGATCTCAGTTCTGATTTTAGACAGTGTGTTGCTGACTTTCAAAGCTCTTACTTTCATCTAGTTTTACATTGGCCCATGTTTCTTCTTGGCTTTAGCTCAGGGAACACCTTTGGAAAACCTATATTGATGTTTGTGACTTTCTTTCACTCACTGCTAGCTCTTACAACCCACACCCTACTGTTTGTTGAGTCCTCTACTTCCAGGTTTTATTCTTGCTCATTTGGTTTATATATCTCCAGCTTGAGCTCATTTCCAGTGGAGGTTACTGTCTAAGGTTTCTTGAATGAATATCAACATAATGGTTAGAAATGCCTCTGTAAGAGGAGTATTCCAATTTCGATGGTAGTTTTTCAATACTGGTGTAAGGAAATCCTATGTTACATCTGCTATGGTAAGAGCTTGAAGACTTAACTTCTTTTTGGTGTAATTGTTCCCACTAGGCCCAGAGGTATGGAAAACTTCATTCTCAGTTCTCTGAACTTTATTTGCTTCTTCATGGACTAGCCAGTACTTCTTAAGTCCTGATTTGGAGCATGTTGATCTGCAAGTAAAGCACAAACTGCCTCCCGTGGGCTTTATATTCCCATTGCCTGCATGTAAAGCCTGCATCTGCACTACTTTTTTCTTGGTCTACTTGAGCATCATTTCCTGCTCACTCTCCTGGCCTTGAGATTCCTCTTTAGTTTTGAGAGCTGAGGGTTTCCATTTCTTGCCTTTGAACTTGGAATTTTCACTTTCATATTTTTGAACATTTCTACACATTAAAATGAAAGTCTAGAAAGTTGTTTCACACCAGATTAACCATATCCATCCTATTACTTTTTCTTTTCTTTACCCATCCACCAGTCCATCCACCCATCCACTCATCCATCCATCCATCCATCCATCCACCCATCCACCCATCCACCCATCCATCTACCCATCCATTCATTCTTCCTTCCCCCTCCCTCTCTCCTTTTCTTCCTCTCCTTTTGACAAGGTTCCCTGTAGCACAGGCTGGCCCCAAACTTACCATATAGCCGAGACTGACCTTGAACTTCTGCTCACCCTGATCAACTTCTCAGGGTTGGGAATCACCAAGATTAGACACATGTGTCACCCTGTGTTTATGCGATGCTGTAGATTGAATGTAGGACTTTGTTCATGCTAGCGAAGCACTCTACCAAATGAGCTACATCCCAGACCCCTCATCCTGTTTTTCTGAATACAAATTTGAACACATTGTCTTCAATAGGGTCCCAATGGTTTGAAGCATGAAGCCAATCTCCTTATCAAGCTACTTCATACACTTCAGAATGAGGTGTAATTCTGGCTCCAAAAAGTGTCCTAGAGCCACGTCCTAATTCCAGATGCCGTACTAGACTCACAGTGGCGCAAGACTTCTGCCTCAAATGTTCCATACCTATTCTCATTGTTATTTTAATTTTAAGATACTTCATTTAGAGGTGGCTTCTAGACCATGTTTCTATTTCTACTATTCCTATTCTGTGACCTTCATCTAAGCTGTGATCCTTTCAAAATCCATGGGTTAAAATAAAAAAAAAAAAAAAAAGAATTTTTAAGCAAGGTCACCTCATAATCCAGGTCACAAATCCATTAAATCAAACAAAAATTAAGTAGAAGAATGAAAGTGTCTATCCATCTAAGATGCCAAAAGGGTACTATTGTGCAGACAGAAGTCACTGACACACTGATAAGCCACTGAGCTTCATGGCAGTGCCACAGTCCTGCGTAGACCAGTTCTTGACCTTTATTCAGTCTCTGCTTAGCTCTGCTCTAAGGCAACATTTGCTCAGCCCTCTTTAGGGAGAGTAGCCTGCTGTGGAGATAGCTGTTATAGTTTATGTGCTTCATTAGAGCAAGGAAATATAGTTCATTGTGCCTAAACAAATCCTCGATGCTAATGGGCCAGGAGCCTGTGAATGCAGAGTTAAAATTGCTGCAGCATCAGAGAAATGAAAGGAAGAATGAGCAGCTCTGGAAGCAAAGGAATTGTGCCCATAAGCTTCATTTCTATATACATCTCCAGTGAATCAATAACTCAGAGATGTACAGTGAGGGCGAAAACGAGTTGATTGCAATCTTCAAAGAGTCCGCAAACAGGAAAAGTAGCAGTGTAAATTAAACTCATTCAGAAGAGCAAAGACACTTGGCTCAAACTTAAGAAGATTCAATAAGGCTGGCAAAAAAATTCATTATTTCAGAAGAAACAACAGAGGAAAGTAATAGCCTCTGAAATCTGGACATAAAAACTACCCAGATGTTTGTCTTCAGACCTTTTTCCTCACAGTCTAGTTCTTGAGAATGCAAAGCTATGTATCCTAAGGTAGGCTTATGAATATACAAACAGGAGGCCCTCAGCCTCTAGTTGCTGAAAACAATGAAAAATTACTGTCTGGATCTCTAGCTAGGCTACTATTCCCAAACAAACCCAATTTAATGCAAAAATGTCATTTACATTTTATCATTCATTTCTTATCTATTATTCAATTTGAACACACTGCTTTTTAATATACATTAACTCTGTCCCTGTAAATACTGGCACAGAAGAACACAATCAACTCAGCAAGGACAAACCCTTTTAAACCTGTCCTCTCTACTCATACACACACACACACACACACACACACACACACACACACACACACCCCACAACCAATTCTCAAGCATCCTTGGGTTCAATAGCTACAAAATTCCCCAAAGCAAGCTCTAGATGATTATATGATCAAAGATATTCAAAAAATATTTGCCTATATTGCCCTCTTGCAGGGACTTAAGTCTTGAGTTCAAACTGAGATTTCATTCACAATATGGTAACTGGATCAGCAGACAAAAGGACTGGTCTACTGTGGTCCATTCAAGCTGGCCATCTTTTTAATATAATCCATAATGCATATAGGTCATATATACATTTGTGTGATCTATGTTCCATATATATGACTGATACCTGTAAAAATGAGGCAGTAACTTGTAAATGTGCAACAAATGTAGTATATATTATATAGAGGTACCTGTCTATTATATGTCACATATGTACAGATAGATGAAAGATGGACAGATAGATGATAGACAGGTAGACAGAAGAATAGACTGACAGACAAACAGATGAATGATACTGGAAAAACTTCAGCCCTCTAATGGATAACTTGCACCCAAATTCAGACTGATAAAGGCATTAAGCACAGACACATATTTATATTATCATGTGCATACAATCTCTTTTTAATAATCAGAGAAGTTTATCTGAGTGAAAAATCCGATATCTACTGTTGTATTCCAAAAACCTGGCTGTCAGGCATTATGTGAACAGAATGTAAACCACTTAAATAAGTGGTTTCTCCTACCTCACTCACACAGAGAACAAATGTTCAAAAGGAAGTGTCATCCAACTTCCTAACATACTCCTCCATAAAGAGCAAGCAAAGTGACAGGGCTCAGAAAGATTTACTCAGTGCCCTGCAGGATTCTGCAGTGGATCTGTGCCATATAATTATAACCTTCCCTGAAGAATCCCAGCAGTTGCTGTGAGCCTCACTCCAACAATTTCACTTTGCCTGTTCTAATACAGGAGAGGAACCAGCAACAGAGAGGAAAAGAGACCTTGGTTCCCACAGAACAGCTAAAATCCACATCTGTGTCCATGCTGTGTTCAGTCTTCCTCCACATACCCATATCTATATTTTCTTATAGATAAAATGTCTTTGTTTAACCTATATTTTTCTATATTTAACCATTCCTTTATTGATCTATACATAATGGTTTTGATTTGATATAATCATATACATTCCTCTAGATTTTAGTTATTGTCCTATCACTGCCTGCTGTGTGCACATGCCTATACAAACCCACTGCATAACATCAAAGCATGTTCATAACTTTATTGACATAATTAAAGGTATTTCCCTTACACAAAGCAGTAAGAGAAAACAAAAACAGATTTAGACATTAAGAGGCAATTTCAGGCCTCCTTCATGAAATAAGGACAGTCTTCTATGGATTGAAAATTGGCAAGAAAAATATTGGAAGCAGGTGTCATGATCAGGTTCCTTGACAAGCAGACTCTAAAGTCAAAACATGTCTGTGCGAGACTCTGTGTCTCAGGAGCAAGACCCTGTGTGGTACTCTTAGTCTCAGTCCCCTGTGAGGGCAATGCAACAACAAAACAAAAATAAGACAGACACTGGCTGATTCTCCAACAATTTGTGAGATGCTGGAATCAGGTGGTCTCTTGGAGATGTCCTAGATTGACATCTAGGAGGGCTGTGTCCTTATACCCTTGCCTTGAGCACTCATGGTTTGTAGGCCAACTCTGTGGGTAGACTGAATCTTACTTAGCAAGTAATCACTTTCATGGATAGCAGTGCCTGGGGCAGGGGGTGAAATTATCTTAACCCAGTGGATGTTTCAACAGCTGGGAAAATACGGGCCTCAAGCTCAAAAAGAACCAGGTTGGTACTGGGGTATCACTATCTGAGTTTCCTGAGTCCATCACATTTTTTATGAGAACTATAAATAAGTACCTCCAATTATGAACCTACTCTTCTGATAAGCATGTCTTGTGACCTCGGTGATCCTTCCTTCCTTCACTGACTTCTTTGGAACTATGACACGGGTCAAGTGTCTCCCAACATTTAGAGAATTATATGAATCAACTTGACTCACTATAGCAATCCAATTAGATATCCAGATTATGATTGCCAAATCCATGTCATTAGAAAACTGGCTGACAACTAGCTGAGTATACTGTTTCAGCATTACAATCCCACTACTCAGGATGAAGTGGAGAATTGGGAGTTCTAGGTCACTCTAGGCTACATAGTGAGACCTTGTCTCGAACGAACAAAATAGCTAGCATAAATAACATTGTGGCTGAGTATAAATGTTGTTGTGTGGAACTAGAACAATATTTCTCAAGTAAGTGACTATGTAGGTAACAGCAAAACAAAATAAAACAACAAAAACCAGGGCCCCCATCACTCTTTTATGTTTTGGAGCAGACACAGACATTTCTACATCCTCAACTACTCCACAATATGAGCAGAGAGAGTGACTCCACATTGAGTAACCAACCTTTGGTTTCCTGAGAAGGCACTAGCCTTCCTTGAATGGTACCCAGGCTCATGGAGTTGCCTGTCACCATCTGCAAGCTTCCAAGTCTATATCCAGCCTTCTGTCCTAGGCTATAACCTATGGATTTCTTCTGCATCTTACAAAACCATCAGGAGAGAACTCTTTCCAAGAATGCCTGAGTGAGTTTGGATTCTTCAATCTTCACAGCTGGTGCTCTTCATTTATTAGAAAGAACTTCAAGGAATAAATGAACACTGCAAAATTAGCAAGTGCATGTGGTGTTATGCCTGGTTGCCTATTTTTCTTGAGACACAGTTTAATGATTTTGACCAGATTATTAAAGAGCTTTAACAAGGGAAGGTCTTTAAGGTGGTTCAGGCCAGTCCAAACTTGGATGGCTGGAGTTTTATATCTGATTCTACCACTTATTAACTGAGTGACCTTATTTATTTTCAGGAGCCTCAAGTTCTGGATCTGTAAGCAGTTTTAACAAGAGTCCCTACCTCTGCAGCTTTTATGTAGATTGAATGCCGCTGAGCTTCATCAAGGGTTGATACAAAAGTCCAACTACACGGGGCAGTGATGGCAATGTCCCTATCATATAATGTCCTTTTTATGGATTCCACTTGGGGAAATCTTCTGCAGTTAAGGACTCAGAGAAGATACTCTGGTATGTGCTCATGACTACTAATATCTCACAAAGACCAGGTGATTCAGGAAAAAGGATATAGGCATTGAGAAGTTGAGTACTGTGTGATGCCCAGCTTCAGTATTTCAAAGTCTTCAACCTGTTCCTTGTTTGATAATGTTGTCAGGTGTGTTTTCTCCTTGCTCCTGTGTCTTTTTTGTTTATTTAATCCTGCTATAATTTATGGTCTTTTGTGGAACACCTTGAATCCACAGAAGAATAAATCCATTATATATATAAAGGGATGAACAAATCCATAGAGTATGGATTAGTGTCTTGTTGCCTATTATGCTACTTGTTCTGTTTTAAGGATACTGTCCCTCCTCTTTAAATGAATTTAGAACTTCTATTGTTAAGAAAGTGTGAGTGAGTGGGATGGGGAAATTTTTTGTGCTGTAAATAGATAATGAAGCAATCGAGATATTTTGAAGAAGCCCGATGGTGATCTCAACACAAACAAAATTGCGGCAAATATATATATATATATATATTAAACAAAGAGAAAGAAATTACTTTAGAACCTATCTTGTTTATACCCTAGGCAGGCATTTCTTGGAGGGCTAACATATGCATAAAACTCTTCTGTATTTTAAATCTGAGTTTCCGAAAAAGAGTGGAGGGGCCTCAAACTCCCTGAAGCAAAATGGCAGCTGTGAGGAGTCTTTCAGCAGAGCGTTCCTAGTTTATGTGGCCTTTTAAGTGCAACTGTGAGTCTTCATAAGTCATAAGTATTCTGCAGAAATTCCCTATGAAACTCAGAACCACAGTAATTGGTCTTGATCATAAAGGATCTGCTAAAGGTAGCCAGGCTTTTTTCTTTCCTCATAACCCTGTGGTGGCAGAATGATTTTAACATCTCCATGCTTCCTATAGGCAGAAGCCTGCTCTCCAATACTCTCGGATCTGAGGATTCCTGCAGCAAGCAGCCAGAGCAATGATAAAATGCCCAGCAATACAATAGGAATGGCTCCCATCTGTGCTGTATTTCACAGTTTGTGATGTGCTTTCATCAATATTATTTTATATGATCCTAATAAAAATTCTAACTTCAAAGTCTACACTCCATTGCTGGTTTTTAAGGTTGTTGTAGGTTAAATATTTCCTCTCAAAATTTCACAGGTTGAAACCTTAACCCCCAGCACACCAAAATTTGACTTTATTTAGAGATATGTCTTTAAGGTATTTGAGTTCAAATGAGGTCATTAGGGTGGACCCCAATCTAACATGACTAGTATCCTCACAGAAGAAGTTAGAGAGAAACAGGGACACAGAGACAAAAACTGTAGGACTAAGAAGGCATACCAGAATGACCAAAGATGGTCAGCATGCCTCTGAAAGCTAGGAGAGATAATGGGACCCTCAGAAGCCATTTTGACAGTGTGCATCTACCTGTCATAACAATGAGACAGGATGCTTTTACTCTTTACATCACAACATGATCTATTGTTTCAACAGCCCTAGGAAACTAATACAGAAAGACCTTTGTCATCTGGTCCTCCTTCCCTCTGACAACTTATTCCTCTTTCCAGCGGACTATGCACTTCAGCCAAATAGCATCCTACTTGGGAGACTATCTACAAAGAGTCTGTTGTTGGCTGTTGGGATTAAAGCAATAGAAGGAGAAGCTTCTGGGACAATGTTCCTTGCACATTTCTGAGTCCTAAGGAAGCCAAGTGTCTTCCCTCCTTTCATGGGGTACCCACAGACCTCTAGATAGCCTTGAACTAGTGTCACTTTTAAACTTTTTTACTTGGTTCCTAGGAGAAAAATGTTAAATTCAAGTGGGATTTAATGTCTTTAGATCTCATAATTCGGGACACATTTCTTCTTTCATTTCTTATAGAGAGACGGGGGAGAGATGGAGAGAACAGTGTTTGGACACAGGTGCTACAGCACACATTTGGAGATCAGAGGACAACTACTGGTAGCCAACTCTCCTTTGACCATGTGGTTTCCTGGGACTGAATTCAGGTCACCAGGCTTGCAGGGCAAGCACATTTACCTGCTCAAACTATCATTCTGTCTTGTGTTGTCTTTGAGAACCCAGGTTCAATTCCCAGCACCAACATGGCAGTTTATAGCTGTCTGTAACTCCAAATCCAGAAGATCTGATATCTTCATGCACATAAAATAAACTTTAATAAAAAAGATTAAAAAGTACCCTGAAGGATTATAAGCTCCAAGGGTTGATAGCTCTTATAGGTGATGTGTAAAGTGGTGCTGGATGAGCACACAGCACATGGCTACTGTGATGGTTCCTCCTGCCTCTGTGAATGTGATTTTGTTTTTTCTAAGTACTGCACCTCCCAGAAGATTAGAAAGCTAGAAGTTCTGTGCCATATCCCCCATACAACAGAAGTCTGTGCTCTTCCTTGGTTTTGGCAGATATTACAATCACCTGACAAATAGAATGTGGAATGCTGGTTCTCAGGCTTTAGGAGTCAAGCACCTTCCTTTCCTGCTTCAAATTTTGATTCCTCTCTTTGGTGAATTGTCTTTTATATCATACCGAAAGACCATTATTCTAAGAAAAAGGCCAAATAAGGGGGGGAAAGGACATCCTGCTTGATCAGTGGCTGGCTGTAGAACTGGATTCATAAACTCTCAGAATGCTGCAGGTAGCAAGTCACCTTTGAGTTTGATCTTCTTCAGCAATTCATGAGGCCAAGGCCACAGGATGTTCAAGCTTTTATGTGACCCACACTTGTTTCATGACTCAGGAAATCTGAGCCTAAATTTTGGAGTGAAGCATTCTTTCGAATTAGATTAGCTATATGTATTTGAACAAGTTGTGCAATCTCTTATAAGTTCAGTATTCTATAATAGGAATATCTTTAGGTGGCTATAGTTAGATAAAGGACAACAAATATAGTTTCCAGAGCACATGAGGCATGTCAGTTTTCAACAGAGACAACGATAACATCACTCTGAGTTACAGGCACAATCTATAACTGAATTCAATGGGTCCACATCTTGATGACCATGAAGCCAAAACAAGCACAGCCAAGTAAGAGCAGAGAAAGCTGTGTTGCCTGCAGCAGGAGTGAGCTGTTCCAAAGGAATGACCCCTCCTAGGCTCAGTGGTTTTATTACAGGAACTTATGCATATCTTTAGATGAAAGTACTTAAGCAGTTTATTTCTAAGAATGTTCAGTCAAGGTCATAGTTCAAGAAGAAAGATGACATGCATTTCGGGCATGGGACACAGGGTAAGGTTAAATGCTGAAAAGAGGTGCCTCTGGACATGCTCAATCTGTGTCATGATGCTTTAACAGAAGAAAATAAATGCTACATTGAAGACTGTTAATGGTTGGAGATTTTTCAGTGTCTTCTGGAAATGGCAGGACCCCTGCATTCAGAAACTTACATTAGCTACAGTTGCCTGAGCAAGGTCTGCACAAAATCAAGCCAGTCAACATTCCAGCATGGAAGAGAAAGGAATTCATGTGCCCCCACACCTAACTGAGAAGCTATAGATAGCCGATGGCTCCTGGATAAAAACAATTCATAAATGAAGTTGGAATTGGGGTGTGGAGAGGAGTTGAAGGTAAATATTATCAAAATACATTCAGTTTTCAACAATTGTTGAAATTCTCAACAAACAAAATATTTTTAAAGTAAACAAGTAAAAATAAAACAAAATAAAAGAATTTGTCTTTCGAGATGCCTATCTAGCTCATGGGTAAAAACCACTACTACATCTGCTCAGATCCCTTAACAGAGTGGTGAGATAGCCAGCCATCTTCCCTAACATAAAAAATGGATTTACTTCAGGAAACCTAGAATTTTGTTCTGAAACGTGACAGAAGAAAACCCAGAGCTTGTCTTCCACATGAAATGCTCACAGCTGTTAACAAATATCAAGCCTCCCTGAAAACTGATTACTGCAATTTTGTCAGCTAAATGAAAACACTAACAAATGGCATTTTCTGCTTTCATAAGCAAGGCCATAGGCCTATTCATCTTTAGTGAAAAAGAGTGGTCTTAGTCCCTCGCACATAGAAGTAGGTGGAAAGCTGAGCAGCTTATCAGCTCCCCTCCTAACCAACCTAGCTTCTCAGTCCAGTCATTGTACAAATGATTGTTAGACCCAAAGTAAACACTCCATAAGCATAAAGGTATTTCCCCAAACACTGAATTCCTCCTGAGCAGTGACAGTGAGGTCAGCAGTAACAACCAGCTTGAAAGGACAGTGAATAAACAGACTTTTCAGGGAGGAATTTGGCAATAGTTGAGAAGGCACAGTGCCTCTCTTTTGGCACTGTTCTCTCTAAATGACTGGATTAAATACGACATGGGGAGTGAACTTTCAGAAGATCTAAAATGTCTGCTCTGTGCAAGGATATTGTTTAAATCGAAAAAGATTTGAAAGTGTCATCCCCCCCTTTTCCTCTTAACCAGCTGTTACATACTTTGAAAAGCAATGATTTCATAATAATAGTCAAAATGGCTTTGATGAATGACTATTAAAAGTTAATTTCACTGCATTTGAGCCATGGGATGGAAGGTCAAAACAAAGCCATCTCCTCTGCTCTTAAAGAGCTTTTCCCGAGAGAAGCCTAAATTACCCATGTTGGATTTGTGCCAGCAGCCTAAGGTATTATGTGGGCTTGTCTGTTCCCAGCCTGGGGGGCAGGTCAGGGAAAGAAAACTGCAATGGCTGCCACAGGATCACGGGGCTTCAAATGGTAGGTGCTCCTGCGCAGACATTTTATGTGCAAAACTGTACATGGTTAGTACCTGTCAGCACATTTCAGGCAGCAGAGTGATGGCCAAGGCATTGTTGCTAAGAACATGGTCAGTATGGTTGTGTTTAACAGTGCAAAACCTTCACCATGTAGCTGATGGTTTCTTGTGTTGCAGTAGTGAAAACTATCCAGGAAGAAAATGTGTCATAAATGAAAAAAAAAGTAAGAGGAGGGAAAGGTGAAGGAAGACACAAACAGAAATATGGTTTCTTGGATCACAAAGACACCCTTGGTCATTAAGTGTTAGGACTTGGTGCGCCATAGGCAAATGTACCAGGCATATTTGACAGATGCTACTTGGGGTGACCTAACAATGCCATCTGTGAGCTGCTTGAGCATGAGTGGAAATGGGGTCTCCAGGTCCCCCTCACTCTGGTGAGGGTCTCCTTGTGACCATAGTAAGATGAGTTGAACAGACTTCTGGTCTCTGACAGCAGAACAAGAAAATGATGTGAATAAAATACTTGACCAATAACTAGAAAATAACTCTCCACACATCTACCCTTAGTCCTTCCATGAGAAGATCAGGAGTATAAATGACCTTTCCTGGTTAATATACTTCTTCCTCCCACACAGGTCCTACTTCCTGTAAAATAACCAAACCTAGAAACAAACTGTAAGTCCATATAAAAACAGAATGACCCACATGACTCAGACATGGAACAAATCAGTCTGGGGGAAAGAATTCTATAGAACAAAAGTACAGTGACAAAATGGCCAAAGATTAGAGTTGTCACCCCATCCATCCTTATTTAAAGGCTAAAAGGGGAAATGGGGGTAATGCTTCAATAATAACGAGCTAGATCTATTTAAGGTTATAAAAATATATCCCTCACATTGCAAAAGAACTCCCTATAAATCTTTTGTTTCTTTCCTTATATTTTTGGTTGTAAGCCTAACCTCTAAGAGCTGAGCCTTCTCTCCAACTGTCTTTTCTTTTCTCTCTCTTGTGTCTCTCTCTCCTCTGTCTCTCTCTTTCCTCTCCCTCCCCTCCCTCCCCCTCTCTCTCCTTCTCCCTCCCTCTCCCTCCCTCCCTCTCTCTCTCTCTCTCTCTGTCTCTCTCTCTCTCTCTCTCTGTCTCTCTGTCTCTCTCTTTAATTTTTGAGACAGGGTCTCACTGGGTAACTTAGGTTGGCCTTGAACTCAGAATCCTCTTGCCTCACTCTCCTGAGTACTGGGATTAAAGTCCTGCATCACCATGCCCAGACACAACTGTAGTTCTCACATAGCAGTTTCTGTAGGCATCCAAGGTACAGCTTAGCTTGGAAAGCATGATGGACATGCAGCCATCCTGGATTGCTATAGCAGAGAGTAAAAAGTTTTGTCCTTTGCTGACCCCACTGGACCTGTTCACTTGTTTGTTTGGTCCTCCAGTGTCCTGGTTTGTAAAGATAAAACATATCATAAAAAGACCACCAGAAGAGTTTCCATTTAATTCATTTCTAGGGCATTCATCACTTTGAGAGAGGAAGGTCATGCAGTCTTCCATAGACATCGATATTTTTCCCAGATAGAATGTGGTTTAGATGAAGCTCAAATTGCAAATCAAAGGGGAGTCTTGTAGCTGGCTTCCTAGATACAAGATTGGAAACATAAATTATCCTGCATTAAGCCAGTCTCTAGATAATAGGAGTGAAAAATCAGCTTTTATTGGTGGAGGAACAACACAGTATTGCTGAAGTTGGCCACTATAATTCTAACCCTCAATATGATATTCACCTTTGATAACACCATTGACATCTTGATATAACCATCCGTGGGCCTTGTAAAACTCAACTACAAAAAATATATTTTCCAATATTTCTGGTGAGGCAATTTTACATTTTAGGAGACAATTCCCAGAATTTCCTAGAGCACCTCCCATGATATAAACTCACTTTCTTTTACTCAAAAGTGGTACTCACACTATAAAACAATATTCACAAACCTGGGAAGCTGACTGGTTATTTGATGATGGCTAGGAATTTAACTTTTTAATGTTGTGATAATGTTATTTGTGTTTTATTATATGAATCCTTCCCCTGCTTTTTTAAATCCTCTTTATAATTCAGGACATCTTAGTTTGTTGTAAAAGGATACAATGCAATAGGGCCAGAGGGAAGTGGTGGAATTTGAAGACAGGATATATATTGTTAATTGTGAAGGTTGAGTGATGTGTATATGGGGGATTATTACATTCTTCTCTCCATTCTGTTTAAGTTTTAACTTTCTTTTACTTTCTTTCTACTTACTCCTTTATTTATTTTTAAAGTATTTTAAATTTTATTTTATTGTTCTCATTTGAGCTCTACATAACCCTGCTCTTCTCTTCTTCTACTTCAATCCCCTACTCCTCCCAAATCAGGATCACCTTTTAAGAGATGTTGGTAAAAATCAAAGTCAAGTTGTGGATTGACATTGTAGCTCAGCATACACAAAGCCTGAGAATGATTCCCCAGGACTGCATATACTGTCTGTGGCAATCCATACTTGTAATTCCAGCACTCAAGAGGTAGAGGCAGGAGGATCAGAAATTTAAGGTCCTCCTTGGCTACCTGATGATTTCAAGGTCAGCATGGGACATATAAGATCCTGTCAAAAAGAAAATCTAAAGTTGCCAATGCTGTAAGAATCAGCAGCCTCAGCTAATAACCCCCAGCCGTGCTCATGCAAGCAACACTAATTAAATGCAGTGAGCCATAAGAAAAGACATGACTGTAGGAAGGGGCCTTGTTGGGAGAAGAGGTTTGGTGGGAGGGGGAGAAGATAAGAAAGATAATGGGAATATAATCCTTAAAGTTCATTTTATATATGCATGAAATTATGAGAGAATAAATATACATTAAAGAATAGTGACCACAAGCCTCTAATATTAATACCTTAACTAGGCCCATTGCATAGAAACTGTAAAATAACCCACTCTAATATGTATGTGTTTAACAATTGGGGAAAGAGATAAGGGGAAAAAATTCCATTTGTCCTCAAAGTTCTGTTAAGAATCATAGAGATTTAAAGAAGGATTTGCTTTGCATCCATAATTGAGAGTATAGTGACCTCTCACTCAGCAGAATGACTTATAAAAACGTTCCATTGTGACCTGCAGCTCATTTTTGAAGGTCACTGAGTTCTAAGACCATCTGAAGCCTCAGGTAAAATCTTAAGACTAGAAAGAACCAGTTAGCTATATCTTAAATGTATCATTGAGAATTTCAGTCACGACAGGGCAAAATGTGGGTGCTTTATCCTATGTCCTTTTGGGTTCCTCTATGGTCCTATAGAAGTCCTACTCTACAGAGCTTGCTGACATGTGCATAACAACTCGTCATGCAAATGAGCACTGTCAGGAAACCGCTCTCCTGAAAATGTGCACACCTAATCACTCTCAATAACACATATCAAAATCCCATTGGAGGGCAAATCGTCTGTCACGATCCATCACATGACCTTTCATTAATTAACTGTAAGCTCTACATCAGGGAGGAAGGGAGGCAAAGGAGAATGTCACAGTGGACACTAGCCGAAGGACAAGAGGAGCCCTGCAGAGTTTCTGTTGGAAATGCAGGCCGAGACTGGGGAAGTGGATGGGGATTTAGAACTCTGGCAGCAGTGTGCTACTCTTATCTCAACAGGCTGAGTGACCTTGGGGAAGCCATATCCCCCATTAGGAATTTGTCAGCCTTCTTAGCAACCCTAGGCTTGCGAGTTCTGGGAGTATAGTGATCTCTAACAACACAGAAACCATGTGCTTCTCCCACTGGGATTTCTATAAGTGTTAAGAAAAGGGATATTAATGTTTCTCAGATTTAAAAAAAAAGATATTTAAAAGAAGCATTACTGGTGACTAGATGGTAGACATCTAACAGCTGACACATACACATCTATCCTGAAGTGTACCCTACCCAATGGATTACAATAGATTAATATCTTAACAATTACTTGTTTCAGCAATCAGTGTAGAGAAGAAACATCAGACAAAAAAGCCCATTAGCCACATAATGTGCAAATGTAATCATGGATTTGACACTTGGGTAACATGCTAGATTCCTGCTAATCTTGTCTTCTCACAAATACTTACAGTACAGCTGGAGTGTCCTGCTACCTTTCATGGGTGAGCCTCTTTACCCCTCCCTCCAGTTTCACAACACTCTCAACCCTAATGTCCTCTCTCTGAGCATCACCCTTCACTCTCAAGTGTGGGTAAGAACTTGTCTGCATCATTATATTTCCTCACATGGCCCATCATTGTGAGGCCCTGCTTGGGACTGTCAAGCAGGATACTTACCTGCTTTGCATCTCTAATGCCCAGTCTAGTTTCAGACATAGCTGATAATTCATATTTATTTAAAACTACATGACACTAATCTTTTAGGATCCCATGTCCCTTTATTCTTTGGTCAAAGAAAGGCCTTTCCACTTACCAAACTCTATGTAGATAATCTCTGACTTACAGTCACTCAACTTAAAACTTTGCAGTTTTATGACAGCACAAATGTAATATTCATCTAGTTTAAAAATGATTTCTACATTTTGATTTTTTTCTTAGTAATATGTAATATGGTATCATGTTGTGTTGTCTAACTAAAAATTTAAAGTAGCCTAGGTTAAGGTATAGTTTCTGATGCATTAAACATAATGATTTTATTTATTTGAAAGATTATGTTTATTTGTATGTAGGGGAGGGGGAGAATATACCACATGTACTGCCCTACACTGATGCTAGGAACCAAACTCAGAGCCTCTGGAAGAACAGGCAGTGCTCTTAGCCACTGAGCCATCTCTCTAGCCCCTTGAATGCATTGTAGACTTAATATTTTCACCTTACAATGTATTTATCAGGCTATAATCCTGACCCCATGTAAGTCAAGAGACACCTTCCTTTAAGTCAGCCCAGAGAATCAAAGAGATTGGCAAGCACTCAGAATTATGAGCTAATACATAAAAGGGAGGAAATACTTTTTCTATACTATGTTAAAAAAGACATTATATTTGAATTTGTGCAGAATTGCTTTGAAGCAAAACTGATTTGAGTATCTAGCTGGAAAAGTTAAATGAAAAAGTTAAAGGAAAAGATCATGGTATTAAACTTTCACATGTTTAAAATGCCTATAAAACAGAAAACATGGCTTCCCTTACCCATTGCCACCTCCACCCTTCCCTATAGAGGACCTGTGAGCAGCACAGGGCCAGAGCTGTCATGGTCAGTAAAGGTTAAGCTTTGATGACTGGAAAATACTCTTTCTCTACAAGAAATGAACACAGAGAGATCCTCTTTTCAAACCAGCATCAGTCTGGGTGCTGTTGGGGTTTTGTGAGCCTGCCGATTGCAGCTCTTCCTTCAGGCTTTGGTTTACCACGGTTAAGTTTCCCAGTCCTTCACTAGGACTCTGTGAGATCTCTGCCCTTGCTGCTTTTACTTAATGAATACACACCTCCCTCTATGCCTGTCTCCTTGCTTGTTCAATGAATAAAGCTGGAGTTATGATACTTAAATGTCACTGTTTTAACTAATGCTGTTTTGGATACTTCTGAATAAGTTTTAAGGCTTGGAGAGGTAGAAATGGTGATTTGATGGTTTTCATGACTGTGAGATAGCTAACACAAACAAGGTAAGGTTAAAATAACATGTCTGAAGTATCAGAATTTATAGTACAGAGTCATGACAGTCCTAACAGTGAGCTATCAAAACTGAGTTGTTTGGTTAATCAGTTATGGGCTTTATTCATTGATCTCCATCCCTTCCTATGTCTGGAATGCTCTCTTCTCCATCCTTCATTCCGATTTCTTGGCCTTTAGTCACATTATATATGTTTTCCATGTTTTCAAGGCCTGGGCCAAGTATGCCTGATACCATTCTAGAATCTGACAACTACAGGAAACTCCTTTCTTCCCAGAACTCCAATAGCAATTTGGCTTATATTTCTCTTTGCTCATTTATTGACTCATTAAATGCACATTTGAGAGACCTATGAACACTACCAATTGTCATCACTTTCTCTGCCATGTTATACAAATAAGTTGCAATATCTTTTGCAAAAAGAGAAAATCTTTTCAAGGCAATTTTTGTGTCTGATCGATTTTTACATTTCACAAACTGTTTTTGGTGTAATTATTGTTGTCTGCTCAACTTCACTTTCCCTTTTTTCTTCTTTACTGCTGGAATTTCGATTTGGAATAGGCCTTGTCTCCCTATGCTGATCTTTAACATATGAAATACACATTAACAAGTTTGAAAGGAGAGGTGGCAATATCATAAGAATGGGGGCTTCATTACCCCACTTTCAACAATGGGAAGATCATCCAGACAGAAAGCTGAGAAGGAAACTTTGGACTCAATGGATACTTAGCCAAATGAACCTAACAGACATTCAGAGAAACTTCTGTCCAATAACCAGAGATACACATTTTTCTCAAGAACGTCCTACAGCATTCATCATATTGTAAGACACAAAGTAAGTCTTAACAAACCTAAGAATATTTAAACCTTAGCAGGTTTCCTATTTCAACCACAATGGTATTAAACTAGAAATTGATAACAAGAGGAAAATTCACAAATCTTTACATATAACATGCCCCCAAATAACCAATGAGTGAAAGAAACAATGAGAGAAAATAGAAATAATCTCTATATGTGCATAAATGAAAGCATAATGATTCAACTAGGGGATGTAGAACAAGTAGTTTTAAGAGACAAATTTATGGTAACAAAAATCCCATGTAGGAAAAAACCCTCAGACCTGCATCATACCTCAAAAAGAAAAAAGGCTATCAAGAGAAGCACAAATTAAATCTAAATTAAAAGAAATAAAACAATGGTAATCAGGATAGAAATGAACACAACAGGTTCTGGAAAAAGTATATGAAAAGATCAAGAAAAAGATCAATAGAAGAAAGAATTGTTCTATTTTCAAACAAATGCTTGGATAGACTTAGTCCCCTGCATGTATGTTATAGATGAATAGCTTGGTGCTCTTGTGAGACGTCTAACAGTGGGAGTGGGGGGTTGTCTCTGACTCTTTTGCCTGCTTTTGAGACCTTTTCCTCTTGCTGGGTTGCCTTGTGCAGCCTTGATATGAGGGTTTGTGTCTAGTCTTATTGTAACTTGAAATGCCATTGTTCAGATGCTATCCCTGGGAGGCCTGCTCTCTTCTGAAGGGAAATGGGGAGAGGGGGGAGATGGGGGAGGGACTGAGAGTAGTGGAGGGGGGGAACTGCACTTGGGATAGAATATATGAGAAAAGAAGAAATAAATTTAAAATGAATAAGTAGAGAAAACTCATTTCAATAGAAATGCTGTGCATATTGCTCAACCCCATGTGTAAACTATATTACTCAAATTAAAAACTAATTGGAATTTAACATTTAGAAAAGAAAAAATTAGAACAAGTATACAAATAAATAAAATCAGAAATAAAAGGGAGACATTGCAGCAGATTCTATAAATATATAAAAGACCTCATTAAGCAAGGCGGGTAGGGGGGGGGTGTCAAGATCATGATGGGAAAATCTACAGAGACAACCGAACCAAGCTCATATGAATTCACGAACTTTAGACAGACAACTGTGGAACCTGCATGGGTCCAGACTAGTACCTCTGCATAGAGGAGACAGTTGTGTAGTTTGGTGTGTTTGAGGGGCCCCTGACAGTGGGAACAGGATCTACCCTTGGTGCATGAACAGGCTTTTTGGAGCCCACTACCTATGGTGGGATGCTCTTCTCAGCCTTGATGCGAGGGGGGGGGGGGGGGGGGTGCTTAGTCCTTCCTCAACTGAATGTACCATGCTTTGCTGACTTTCCTTGTAAGGCTTTACCCTTTTGGAGGAAGGGATGGGGGTGGAGCCGGAGGGAGCCTGGTGG
Source organism: Onychomys torridus (assembly GCF_903995425.1). Classification (NCBI taxonomy): domain Eukaryota; kingdom Metazoa; phylum Chordata; class Mammalia; order Rodentia; family Cricetidae; genus Onychomys; species Onychomys torridus. The sequence continues at coordinate 78,982,812 of NC_050447.1, read as the reverse complement.
GGCAGGGGCGGGAGGAGAGATGAGAGTGGAATCTGTGGTTGAGAGGCAAATGAATAAAAAAATTTAAATAAAAAATAATTCTTAAAAAAATAAATAAGAGATCTCATTAATAATTATCTTATTAATATCTTATTAATAATCTCATTAATAATAATTGTAGGACAACAAGTTGGAGAGCGCAGGGAAAACATGGAAATTCACAGAAATATGCTGCCCACCAGGATTCGTTCAGGCAGAAACAGAAAGCCAGAGTAGACCTGTAACCATGAGGAGATTGGAACAACTACTATAATAATAATAACAAATACTCTCAGAACAGAGAGAAAACTAGGACCAGATAGCTCCATAACTGAACTCTACCTAAGAGTTAAAAGAATTAATACCAATCCTTCTTAGCCTTTTTCACAAAAGAACAGGGAGACTATTACAAAAGACGTTTTATGAGTCTAGGATCATTTTATAACAAAGCTAGACAAAAACAACCTCAAAAAGGAAAACCAGTGTCTCAGATACTGATACAAGTGATCAAATGGAAAGAAATGGACTAGAAAGCCCAGTAACCTCCAAGAGTTGAGAGGATCCAGAGCTGTGTACAGAGTATTTTGCAATCCCTATCACAATACCCACGTCACCTTCACTGAGACAGAAATAGAAATCCTAAAATTCAAGTGGAACCACCAACACAAGTAGCCACAAAAAATGCGGAGGCAGAAAAAAAATGAAGTTTTACTGATTATAATTAAACTGAAAAGCTACAGCAATTAAAACAGCTATGCATGATTTTGATGAAGGGGCTGAGTGGGATCATCTTTTCTAAAAGTCATCCTGAGAAGCTAGATATCTGCATATATGGTAAAACTTGGGTCATATTTTACTCTAAACACAAAAATCAATGCACATTGCATTAAATACCTAAATTCAATGCCAGAAACCACAAGAAACCCATGGCCTTGGGGATGACTTATTTGCATTTATGTGTCTGTGTGTGCACATGTGTTTATTTTTATTTATGTGTCTCTGTATGTGGTACATATATGTGCAGATGCCCACAGAGGCAAGAAAAAGGTGTGGAATCTTCCTAGAGCTGAGTTATAGGTGGTTGTGAGCAACCAGATGTGGATTTTGGGAACTAAACTGGGGTTCTCTAGAGGAGCAGTAAGTACATTCAACCACTGAGCCATCTATCTAGCCCCTGATCATGACTTTTTAACAACAACCAAATTTTAAAAAATCGACAATGGAGATTATGTTAAACTGAAAATATTTTGCACAGTGAAGGAGATAACCAAATGTAATGATACCTCATATATTGGGAGAAAACGTAAGAAGAACATAGACATGACGGTGAGAAAGGGGCTTAGAGGGAAGAAGAGGCATTCACAGCAGTGGGTGGGAGAGAGGAAAAGGAGCGAGAGTCACCAGAATATACTATACATATACATGAAATTGTCAAAAAACATGTTAACAAAACACAATTTAAAAATCCATGCAACTCAAGTACAAAATATTAAGTAACAGAATTTAAAAATGGGTGAAGGACCTGAATAGATATCTCCAAAAGAAGACATGAAGATGGCTAAATGATATAAGAGGAGATGCTCAGTATCTTTAATTACCAGGGAAATGCAAATCAGAACCACTTTAAGCATTATCATACACCTGTTAGCTAGTGCTAGAAAGTCAAGAGAAAAACAGAGCTGGCAAGTGTGTGAAGAAAGACTTTCATACACAGCTGGTGGAAATCTATCTAGGTACATACACTGTGAAAGGCAGCATGTGTCCTAGAATGAGGAAAAAACTTCAGTGTCTGTGTGTGGATGAATGTTGAAGAAAGTGTGGTATACACCAACAGTATCATTCATTCAGCTGTAGAAAGAAGAATGCCTACCACATGTCATGATACGGGTGACTTTGCTTAAGTGGAATAAACCAGATATGGAAAGATGAACACTGCAAATCCTTATCTATTCACAGAATCTAAAACAGAACAAAAGATGACTATATAGCATCAAAGGACAGAACCAAGGTTAGCAGAAGTTCAGAGTGGGAATCAGAAGAGAGGAGGCTATGGATCAATACATACAAAGCTGAAATCATGAAGGATGAACAAGTACAGATATACATAGCATGTGAAAGATACTGTTTTGTGTAGATAAGAAGAAAGATATTTTTGAGTATTTACTATTTGTTTATTTGTTTGTTTGTTTGTATATGTGTGAACCTGTGTGAATATATATATGCTCCACATGCACACATGAGGCTGGGGAAGCCAGAAGAAGGCATCAGATCCTCTTGAAGAGGAGTTACAGGCCATTGTGAACTGCCACATGGGTTATACTCACAGCCCTCCCCCCACACACTCACCCATCCCTCCCCCGACACACTCACCCAACCCCATCCACACAACCCCATCCACACAACCCCATCCACACAACCCCATCCACATCCACACAACCACATAACCACATAACCATCTCCACGCCTACATTGACACAAATATATTCACATATACACAGAAGTGACTTTGAAATGAGGGTTATTAATTTGACTATTTTGCAATGAGTGACCATTTTAGTATGCATGACTATATAAAAAATCATGTTATATATGTTAAATGCATACATTAAAGTTGAAACAAACAAACGAAAAGAACCCAGTTGATTACATTAAAAGGGATCTCAACTTTGTGCTTTCCCTATCATGGTTGTTTTTATTTTTTCTAGTATTTACTTGAAATAAACATCTAGTACCCATATTAATGTGCACCAGTCACCATCAGGAGTAGAGGGGAAGCTAATCAAAGTCCTAGGAAGCATGCACAGGGTGATTACTATGTTAAGATTCTATACACCACAGTTCTTAAGAGGATAAACACGAAGTGACCAGGCTGACAATTACTCAATAGCAAAGGTCCATCTTAGGGCTTGAAGTCTATTTAACTTCTGGTTAAGCATCTGTTATTCACCTGGCCTTGACCTGAAATATCCCCACTGGGTGAGGTCTTTGTGCTCATGTCCAGAATAATGAGCATGTGAGGCAGCTCCTAACAGCTCCCATTCCACTGTGGTCATGTACTGCATCCCCACTAGGTCCAGATGAAGACTGGAGACAAGGGTGAGAGAATGAAATTGCATTTCTCCAGAAGGAGAAATCATGATCTTTGTTGTTGTTTTTATAGGAATTTTTAAATAAGATAAATGTGATTCTGAACTAGCACCATTTAGACTTGCTCTTAAAGGCCTATGAAGTATCTAGTAATTTTAGTAATATTGTGCTTTTCAAGTTGCAATACACCAGATCTCAAAGAAAAATACAAGAGCCACAAAAATCTCACCTTATGATTTTGAAAATGGAAAGCAGATATACTACTTTTAAAATATGAGTATGAAACACTGAAAAAAATGTATGATTCTACATACCTGATGTGGTGGTGGTACACACCTGTAGTCCCAGTCCCTGGGGAATGGAGGTAAGAGGATCGGGAGTTTAAAACCAGCCTAGGCTACATGGAATGTTGTTTAAACAAACACATTCTGTACAAATAGGCATGGTATGGCTTGCAGAAATGTTCATAATGACAAGATGCCAGTTCATCCACTAGAGAGTGGATAATGATAAACATGTGAATGCTCAACAATTCACAAGCATGATTTTGAGGTCAGGAATTGTAAGAGAATACATATACAAATGAATGTCACCCACACCGTATACCCATGCACATGTGGGCAGCACTAAGTGGGTTCAGTGGATTTCAAAACAATACAGGAAGTTGAGAAGGGATGGAAGCTGGAGAGATAGTTCAATGATAAGTGCACTGGCATCCACATGGTGCAGGCCACAATCATATAACGCCACTGCAAGGGGATCTGATGCCCTCCTCTGGCCTCTTCAGGCACCAGGCACATACATGATACTTCGATATATGTGCAGGTGAAACACTCATGGACATAAAATAACTGTGTTTTAAAGTTTGGAGGAGAAAGTGGTAAGGGAAGAAGGAAAGAACTAGAGGAGAATGGGTGGGGGTGGGTTTGATCAAAACATATTACATGCATATATGAAGTTCATAACCAATAAGAAACAGTACTTTGACCCATGACCTGCAGTGACCTTCACAGAAAACTAATCCCTTTATCTCCTATAAGCATTCCAAGAAGCCAGTCTGCTTTAAACCAAATCTTCACAAAGACCCATGATTTTTGTCAAGGACAAAAGGACAAATCCACAATTCAGAACCTTGGCAACAATCAGACCCAAACAGCCAGGATTGATTATTTAAACTGAGAACATGCTTGACTTTTGGCTATGCTTCTTCCAGCTTTAAGGCCAGAGAAAGCCAGTGTGATGCTCTGCTTCCCCCCCACACCCCCTGCCACTTCCTAGACCATGCTCCCCAAGCAGACATACTTCATCAGCAAAAGTGATAAAGCTGGATGGCAGGCTCTGTTTTTCCACTTTTCCTTGTGATAAGTATATGAATGCTCATCTATGTGGCCTTCATGTGGCCAGTTGGGGCCTTGCCACACCTGTCCTCAAACACTCATTTACTTTGTGTGTGTCTAAAATAAGATACGTAACCCTCTTCCAAATACAGGAATAAAATGCTTATTGCAGAGTCTTGGGGGAAAAAAAGTATATCTATAAAAAAATATAAAGACTATGAAGTCATCCATTCAATACACTCATTACACTGCACTTTTTCTAGTAATATTTCCTATAAAATATCTTAAAATTATATCACTTTATTATGAATAATTTATTGATATACAGTACCAGGTAATATGTAGAGCCAATTATGGCTTTTACAGCATATACATTTGTCATCTCAGAAAAATAGCTTAACATGAGGGAATTTTATGAAAACACTAAATGGATATGTGAATAAAGCAGTAATGAATCAGGCATAGGAATATTACAACTGATAAAAATTCAAATAAATATATTCCTAATTATTGCACAAAGCTCATTTATTTATCATTGACATGTTCCTTGAGAATAAATAAAGTTATAACCTGCATTGTTAACAAGTTCTTTGGGAGCATTTTGAGGCATGAGACTCACTCATGAACTGATTGTCAGGAACACAGGCTCACGAGATCTGATTGAATTAATCTTTGAGAAAAACTGTTCAACATCACCAACAGTCTCATGAGAACTGGAGCAGGCTCCAACATACTCTCCATGCTTATTATTTGATTATTTTCTGAACATGACCTGCCCTATAATTTAATAAATCATTTAGAAGAAAGAAACCATCGGAGTTCTTTATATGACTCAGTGAAAGTCATTTTGATTCAATGTTGCTTTCATAACATTATCTGACATGCCTGTGGGATAATTAAGCTTTATGGTTATAGACGTTAACAAAGCTTCAACCTGAAATGGCTTAAATCAAGAATATATAAAATACAGAGTGAAGGCACTGACCAGCAGAGGAGAAAGTCTGTGAGGGAAATGCCTGGCTCTACAAATGAGCTACATCAAAGGATGAACGTGCAGATTTATCCCATATTTAATGTGATACTTTCAGTTGAGGAATCGAATCACCCTGAAGCCTCGTTTGATGTGAGACCTTAAAATCTTAAATTGAGAGTCAGGAGTAAATTGCTTCAAATCTTGAATTAACATAATCATTTAGTCCATTTAGTTAGAGGGGGTAATTAGTGTTAATCATTGTCCTGGTTAGTTTTTATTGTGAACTTGACATAAGCTAGAGTCCATATGGACAGGGGAAACCTCAACTGAAGAACTGCCTGGATTAGATTGGCCTGTGGGCATTTCTGTAGTGCATAATTCATGCAGGAGAGCTCAGCCCACTGAGGGCGGTGCTATCCTTAGGCAAGAGGGTCAAGGCTGTATAAAAAAGCAAGCTGGTAGCAAAGCATTGATCTAGCCAGTATGCTGCATTCTCCCATGCCTTATACTTTAGTTCCTGCCTTGACTTACCTCAATGATGGATTGTAGCCTGGAAGTGTAAGCCAAATAAACCCTTTCCTCCCAAAGTTGCTTTGGGTCATGGTGTTTATCACAGCAGCAGAAAGAAAACTAGGTTAGTCATTCATTTTGTGTGAAATGTTGGTCAACATTCACATGCTACAGCACATGTGTAGTTTAAGGAGTTGGGGTATGTCTAAAGATGGGATATGGCTTTGACTTCTTTTCCCAGTTTCTGCTGCACAGCTGCACCTGGATATCTTAATGACACCTTCAGCCCAAGATACAATAAACTAAGCACATCATCTCTCTCCAAAGCTGCTCTTTACATTCCAGTCTGCATCAATAGCATCATCAATGTAATACACGCTTCTGAAGTCCTCTGATGAGTCCTGTTTTCTAACTCATTTTCAAGGCTGTCATTCTAAATAGAAATGCACTGTTAGGGAATGACACTGCAGGTCTCCCCGAAGGGCATATGTGTTGAAGACTTGGTCTTTACATCTATTGAGAGATGATATTACAAGGGTGCTACTTTCACCAACAGGTTAATTCACTGATGGTTTTGTAGCTGAATGAGTTATTAAAGGTGGGGCCTGGTTGGAGGATGTGCATCACTGAGGGAATGTCTTTGAATCCCTTCCCTTCCCTTCCTCTTTCTCCCTCCATCCTTTTCCCTCTCTGTCCCTACCCCACTCGCTGTGAAGTGAACTTTTACCTCCCATGTCATTTCACCATATTCACCATAATCATAATGATGCATTTTTAAAAGGTGTGATTTAAATGTTGGTAAATATTAGTAGAGCTCAGTTGATGTGTAAAAAATTGAAAACAAAATGTGCCAGATTTAAACATAATCTAAATTGTACACTTCCAAAGAAGGGTGGCAAAGCGGATGTTATGTTTAAATCTGGCACATTTTGTTTTCAATTTTTACACATCAACTGAGCTCTACTAATATTTACCAACATTTAAATCACACTTTTTAAAAATGCATCATTATGATTTAAAATTCATAAAACATGATGGGACGCATATTTTCACGTTCTTTCTTGAAGTCCCCACATTGAGCTCTATGGTAAGCTTTACATTCAGAAGTTTAAAAAGAAGAGACAATTTTGTAAAGGAACAGAGAGAATGTAAGGGAAGAGAGAAAACAAATGTAGAGAAGATGAGATAATGATGAACAGAACCTCATCCTCTTCCACATGAGCACACTGTCTCCGCTCCCTTGCATGTGACTGAACTTTGGTCATGTTATAAGTGTGAGCCATTGACAAACTTGTCTGTAAATGTGTGCAATACTTTACACCCTTTACTCATTTGTAGCATTGATGGAAAATTTGTCTCAAAAAAAAATGGCAGAGCTGTGGAGTAAAAGAAATCAGTGCTGAGATGATTAGCTATCTTTAGTTGGTACCACCTGCCAATCCAGAACAAAGATGGTGCAAGAAATAAACTCCTACAGTGCTCTGCCCTTGAGCTTCCCTATTGTACCTGCTCTGCCATAGCCAGGCAGCTTATCTAATATAAACTTCCCAAAATATCACCAATAGCACCACTATGCTTCATGCACAAATTAATGGCTTATATCAAAGTAATAGGTTCTGCAGGGCTGTGCATCAAAATTCTATCTTATGCTAATATTTAAATTTTACTTGCTTTCCTCAAATTAAAAATATAGCTCAGGGAAGTGGAGAAGTGGTTCAGGAATACTGTATGAGAAGTAACAATTAAGTTCTAGTATGCATTGCTGAAACTCTAATAATTGGGTAATTTATATCAGGAGACAGCCTTCCTTGATCAGAACTACCTCGCCAGTAAAATTGGGTGGAAACAATCTCTAAGAAGATCTAAAGGAGGTGTAGAATCTACATCCTAATCCTGGTGACAATAATGTTTCTGCTCTTCCTAAGTATACCTCTTGACAGCTCCCAAACACTGGAGTTCCATCAAGGTATAGAGGAAAGAAGTGTTGACAGAAGAGAAGAAGGGGCCCTGGATTAATAATATCATCATTTATAAGGTCATGTTAAAGGGTTACCTCAAACTGAATAGGAAATACCTTTTATGTGTAGCCTTAAAAGGTGACTGGTGTTCTGTGTCCAATACCATTCTTAATTCCATCAGTTCCCTCACTCCACTGAGTTCTCAAACACTTGGAAGAGGGATTCATTCTAGCAAGCTCCTGGAAATAAAGTCAGTAGATATACAGAAGCAATTTCTGTATCCCACTCACCCCTAGGAAAGTAGGAGATGCCCAAGTTCCTAGATAGATTCAATAATGCAAATACAAAGAAAACTATTCTGTCCTCCCCCCCACCAAAAGACCACTGCATATTAACTTTTTTAGGCTTATGTTATAATATACTCACTTTCTTCCAAGGACTTTCTCATTGTTTTTGGCCAATGAAGCAATATTTCAATATTCCTGTTGAGGTGGAGGTAGTCAACTCTCTTGTCATCACCCTGAGCTCACTAAACTTCACCTACCAGTAAGCTGGTGATAAAAATTGAGCCTAGATTGAAAGGAACCCTTTAACCATAAGCCATAAACCAGCTGAAGCCTAAACAAATGGGCAGGAAAAACCGTGACTCAGGAATCAACAGCTTGTGAAAAGGGATCTGCACAGTTTGGTAACCTCAGATGTAGATCTATGAAGACCACCAAGGAGGAGGGTGGTTGGAGCATAGGAAGACAGATGGCCTCATATCCCCCATCAACACTAACAAAAGTGGAAACTCTACATTGACTGGTCACTTCTTAAGTTTGATTACTTATTTTAACACCTGGGATATAAATGCTTATAGTTCATTGAGTTATAAAGAAGCCTAGTCCCCGTGGCATGTACTAATGGCACATGTCAAAGCCAAGTGCATTCTGGTATTGTGAAATGGAGCATCTTAGACTCTTGGGCTATTATGGCAAAACCTGTGAGAAAGTTGGAATAGAAAAATGGTGTAACAACATTCCCACTCCTACAGTAAAATATATATTTTTTTTCTGTTACATCTGCTTGGTCTTTGTCATCCTAAGTCCTCACTAGATGCGTGATTTTGTGACAAAGGTTGTGGTAGCACATGTATTGTTTGGTAGCTACCTTTCCCTCAAACCCTTCACAGTCCAGGACAGCTTGTGAGAAAGTCAAAGATTCTTGATTTAACCCTGAACATATCCATCATTTTTTTCATTCATTCATGTCTTTTGATAGTGATCATAATAATAATTTCTAAAGTCTTAAAATTGCAGTTTATACTTTTCTCATCGGAGAGCTCACCAGTATACCTTTGTTCCTGTATTATAGAATAAATGTTGGGTATCTTCGAGTAGGTAGGAACAGATCAAGGGACTTCATCAATGCCTGGTACTACTTTAGGAATACAATAATGAACAAAATCAGACATGATTGCTGGCCATAGGCAGCTCTGCCCAATAAGAGAGATGAGAGTTACATAAATACTATTGAGATAGAGATAAACATATGTTGATCAATGGTGGCAAATGCTCTGAAATTCAAAAACAGATCTAGGGTACAAAAAAGGAGTAAAAGGGAGAGAATTTACTTTTGGATTGCGGGTTCTGGGAATGTTCTTTAGAAAAGTAACACGTCAAGTAGAGTTGGCAGGTGAAGAGTTAGAAGTGTGAAGCCAGAAAGACATAAAGGCCCTGAGGCCAGAAAGATGCTGGTGCATTTGAGGTGAAGGCTCACCTGAAGCTCCGGTTTCTCCTGGCATCCCAAGCTTCTCAGGGATTCCCCCTTGTTTATCCCCACTAACCCATGCACTTCAGCTGCATCCTTCTGTGCACAGAAGTCATCCCTCACTGTGGGATGTCTTTCTGTACACTGTCAATATGCGTTGCTACTATTGGCTAATAAAGAAGCTGTTAGCCAAGTGGTGGTGGCTTATGCCTTTAATCCCAACACTTGGGAGGCAGAGCCAGGCAGATCTTTGTGAGTTCGAGGCCAGCCTGGTGTACAGAGCAAGACCCAGGACAGGCACCAAAACTATATGAAGAAACCCTGTATTTAAAGCAAAAATTAAAATAAAATAAAGAAGCTGTTTTGACCTATGGTAAGACAGGATAAGAACCAGGCTTGAAATCCAAGAGAGATACAAGTCCCTGGGGTAATCTGGTAGCAGGTTACCTACATTGGACCAGATCCATGGAAAGGACAACTCTGTCTTTACTGGAGTAGATACTTATTCTCATTATGGATTTGCCTTTCCTTTACATAATGCTTCTGCCAAAACCACCATCCATGGACTTACACAATACCATATTCATTGTCATGATATTCTACACAGTATTGCTTCTGACCAAGGAATTCACACCAAAGCCAGAAAATGTGACAGTGGGCCCCAATCATGGAATCTACTGATCTTGCCATGTTTCCCACCATCTTGTGGAATGATCTTTTAAAGACACAGTTACAGTGCCAATTTTGTGACAGCAGCCTAGAGGGCTGGGGCGGGATTCTCCAGAAGGTGATATATGCTTTGAATTAGTTAGTGTCCAATATATGGGACAGTTTCTCCCATAGCTGGAATCCATTGGTCCAGGAATAAAGGGGTGGAAAGGGGAATAGTTGCACTCACCATTACCCCGAATCACACACTAGGAAAATTTTTGCCTCTGTTCCCATGACCTTAAGTTTACTGACCTAGAAGTTTGGGTTCTATAATGGGGAACCCTCCTGGTAGGAGACACATCAGACAGTTCATTGAACTGGAAGTTCAAACATCCCCCCTGGACACTTTGGCCTTCTGATGCTCTTAAGCCAACAGGCTAAGAAAGGAATAACAGTGTTAGAAAAGGCAATTGATCCAGATTACCAAGGGGAAATTGGATTGCTTCTCCAATAAGAAAGATTATGTCTGGAGTACAGGAAATTCTTTATGGTATCTCTTGATACTACTGTGTCCCATGATTAAAGTCAATGGGAAACTACAAGATCCTAATCCAGGCAGGATGATAGAGGGCACAGACCCTTCAGGAATGAAGGTATGGGTTACTCAAAGAAAAAATAAAGCCAAGACATGCTGAAGTGCTTTCTGAGGATGGAGGAAATACAGAATGAGTAATAAAGGAAGGAAGGCAGTAATACAGAATGAGTAATAAAGGAAGGAAGGCAGTTATAAATACCAGCTGTGGCAGTTTGAATGTAATTGGCCCCCATAATCTCATAGGGAGTAACACTATTAGGAGGTGTGGCTTTGTTTAGTGGGTGTGGTCTTGTTAGAGGAATTGTGTCACTGTGGGAGTGGGCTTTGGTATTTCGTATGTTCAGGATACTGTCCAGTGTCTCAGTCAACTTCCTGTTCCCTGTTAGCCAAGATGTGGCCAGCACTACATCTGCCTGCACACTATCATGCTCCCATCATGATAATGAACTGAACCTCTGAAACTGTAAGTGAGCCACCTCAAATAAATGTTTTCTTTATAAGAGTTGCCATGGTCATGGTGTCTCTTCACAGCAATTGAAACCCTAAGATATCAGCTAAGGTTGTGTGACCAATTATAGATATGAGAATTATGAGTGTTTATCATATTTTGTTAAGTGTTTGTACAGATATTTGTGTATTCTCTTGTCAATTTCTTCATCATGTAATGTAGTATCAATTACAAGAATTTATCAGTGGTTTTTCACATTTAAGTTCGAGATACTAAAAGAATGTCCCCTGTACTGGATAGTTTTATGTCAACTTGAACAAGCTAAAATCATCTGAGAGGAGGGAACCTTAAATAAGAAAATGCCTCCATAAGATTGGGCTATAGACAAGCCTGTAGGGCATTTTCTTAATTAGTGATTGTTGAGGGAGGCCCCAGCCCATTGTAGGTGGTACCATCCCTAAGCTGCTGGTCTTGGTTCTATAAGAAAGCAGGCTGAGCAAGCCATGACAAGCAAGCTGGTAAGTAGTACCCCTCCCATGACCTCTACATCAGCTCCTGCCTTCAGATTCCTGCCCTGCTGAAGTTCCTATCCTGACTCCTTTCAATAATAAACAGTGATATGGAAGTGTAAACCCTGCCCCTCTCAAAACCCTTTCCTTCCCAATTTGCTTTTGGTCATGGTATTTCATCATAACAACAGTAAATAACTAAGGCAGTCCCTTAAGAGACATTGCCATCTATTCTAAAACTTGTAATGTGTCTGTGGTTGTACAAGGGATAGATATATCATGTTAGGTGTAATTATGATGTAGTTATTGTTTTCATTTGGAAATTAAGCATGATGTAAGAAGATAAGATTGTGTGTCCAGATGACAAGGGGTGGGGTGATTTGTGATGGCTATTCTTGATTGTTAACTTGACTACATCTGGGATTAACAAAAACCCAAGTGATTGGATACACCTGTGAGGGATTCTTTTTTTAATATAACCATTATATTCCAGCTCTTTTGAGGTGGGAAGATCCACTTTTAATCTTAGCCACACTTTCTGCTGGCAGCCTATATAAGGATGTGGAAAAAGAAAGCTTGTTCTTTCCCTGTTTGCTCTCACTGTTGCTGGCAGGTCCATTCTTTCATTGGCATTAGAGCCTACTTCTTCAGGATTCCAGTACAGACTGAAGACCAGCTGAGACCTCCAGCCTCAGGGACTGGACAACTACTGGATTCTTGGACCTTCCACTGGTAGACAGCTATTGTTGGACTATCTGTACCACAGCCTAAAAGCCACTCTAATAAATCCATGTGTGTGTGTGTGTGTGTGTGTGTGTGTGTGTGTGTTTTCATTCCATAAATTCTGTTCCTTTAGAGAACCCAGACTAATACACCAACTTTAAATTATTCATCACTTGAATAATCTGAAAAAAATTAAAATTATTGAATAACTGACAAGATTTAGAAGTTTGACAACAGGAAATATTAAGTAGCACAGCTAGTGAGGGCTTTGAATTCTATGTTTCATACCCACTTTGGGTGGCAAAACAAAGAAAAGTAACAGAAAGGAAGGAAAAGAACTTTCTATTCAAGACACTATAGTATTCTAGGGAATCATGCCACCCATAGTGGATTAGGGTGTCCCGCCATCAATTAACAATTAAGACAGCTTCCCCAGAGACATACTTACAGACCAATCCAATCTAGGCAATTCTTCCATTGAGAGTCTCCTCTTGCATGACTCTAGGCTGTGTCAAGTTGATAGTTAAGCTAACTAGGGCCGAGGGCTTCTTTCCTTGTCACATGCATGCACTATAGCAGTCATCATAACAAGGGTTCTTGACCTCACATTCTTGATACCCAACTAAAAGGGAACCTGACCCACAAAGGAGCAAACAAGTCAGAAAGTGGCATAGTGTACTACAGTACAGCCATTTCTATGTTCAGTCAAGGATCAAAAGAGGAAGAAACTGGGTCCCATGGTCTGCATCAAAGACACACTCCCATTCATCTACGTACTTCCCAATGGGCACCAAATTCCAAAGGCCACCACCTCCCAAGGCCACCACCACAAAATCAAACCTTAACACATGGGCCTTTGGGGACCACTCAAGATCTAAATTCTAGCAAAAAGTTCATGCAAAATGGGCCTTCAGTTTCTCACCCTTGTAGTTTGATCTGGAGATGCCTACCAGCTATTGGACATACATGAGAGTCTAGGCAGTGAATTAAAATGTCTTTAAACCTGAAAAGGGAGAACAGTGTTCAGAATAAATCAAAATAGTTCATCCTATACAAACCACCCCCAAAGAATATGGGACAAATAAAAAAATAAACATAATGAGAAAGTGGTGCCAAATCAGGGAAACAATTTCTGCTTCCTTTCTCCAAGTGGCACCGGAAAGACATTCTTTTCACACTTAGAATATGGTGTGAATAGAGAAGCATCCTGCAGTTTTTAAAGTGTCTGCAAATGCCACTTTCTGAGGAATTTTAGTGCTATTGGGGCTTTTATGATCACTGAAGATATCATGAGTTAAGAGATTTGGACAAGGGATAGAAAAATGGCTCTGTGGTTAAGAGTTTCCAGTGTTCCCAAGTTCAGTTCCTAACATTCATAACAGGTAGCTCATAGCCTACTGTAACTCCAGATCCAGGAGACCATTGCCCTCTTTTGAATTCTGTGTATACCTGCACTCACACATAGACACAAAATTAAAACACACACACACACACACACACACACACACACACACACACACACACACACACAAGAGATGGACAAATTATTATGACCACTTTGTGACTGAATTAGGACTAAACCATACCCTTTAACTCCATGTTTGTGGCAAAAGAGGACATGCCATGCTCTTGCTCGCGCTCTCGTGCGCTCTCTCTCTCTCTCTCTCTCTCTCTCTCTCTCTGTGGTAGGGGAGTGTTACCTTCTTCCTCTACATATAGATTTGAGTTCTTAGGCTACCTCTGGGATTTTGATTTTTCTTCCCAAACTGTAAGAATCTGATATCTTCTACACTTTTTGTCAAATTTTTTCCATATCTCTGGAAGGAATCTGGGTCATGGCTGGAAGCAGCTGGGTAGAGAAGAGCCTGTGTGGGGACCACAGCTGCAGATATCTGGATCATGATGTCAGCCTTGATGGCACCACAGTATATAATTTGTCTCTGTAGTTTTATAGAGATGATGAAATTTACTTTGTATCTAATTATTGTTTTGATAACTTGGTGGTTTTAAATCATTTTCTAATGGTATTTTAAATTTTCTTTTCCTTTGATTTCATCCATCCTCTTAATACAGCAATTAAATACAACTGATTAAGGATCATAAATGGGAAAAATTAGCAGTAACCATAACAGAAAAAGTTCAGCAAAGTACACAATGAACCTCTCAATTCCTTCACTCAGAAGATGCCTGGAGATGAAATATTAATGATAAAGTAAGAAAAGAGCACTTATAAATCTAACAAGTTGAGTGCTAGGCATCAGGATACACACTGTGACAAAAAATTAAAATTAAAATAATGCTGAGGGATGAGATTAGGAGGAGGATAGACTACCTGGGATGTGAGGGCTGTAAAGGGGTAGGAGAGGGAGATAGGCAGAAGAATTATGCATGCAATATCCTTGACACTGAAGACTCCTTGGCTTAAGTCACATCCTGCCAAAGGCTGTAGGAGCAGAGTATCAAGATTTTTTTTTTTTTTTTTTGGTCAATCACAAGAAGGAAGACCAGGTTGTCTACCTGCCAGACTATATGGAACAATGCCAGAGTGGTTCCCAGGCAGAACATACTAGGCCTTGAGTTCTAGTAAGACTTCAGCATAAAGAGATTCCTTCTGTGGGGCATACAGTGCTAGAAAGTTCACTGCGGATATCCATTATATTTCCTTTGAGAACACAAATGATGTCACCTTTCTTTGGTGTCCTGGTGAGCATCATTTTCCTGTCTTCTAAGTGAGCACAGCTACCTGTGTGCAACCATGCTTTGCATATACAGTTATATATGCATGTCCTTGGGTGTCTCTTAAAGGTCAGATAGCATATTAGACCTTGATGATTCTCCGTTGAAAGACTGACAACTCCTCCCTTTGCACTCACAGCTAGGTAGAGAAGATATGTAGAAAGGCCCATCATTAGTAATGTTTAGGAGACAATATGAAGAAGGTAGCTCTAATAAGGACAGGGAGGAGGAAACAGAAAGTAGTGGAGAACTGAGAGATAAGTCTCAGCCCCCAAAAGACTTTCAGACAAGTAGGAATTTGTCAGAAGGCCTAGGAAGGGGTTAGAGTTGTCAGGCTCCAAGGATAGACTTAAAAGTGAGAATCTGAACAGGTTAACATTGTGGTTTCCTCTATGTTCTAAAGATAGACACTTTGGACATAGTAGATGGACTGTCGCTATAACATTTTTTAAATTATTTTTTGCTGATTAATTATTTAGATTAGTTCAGATTATGGACACAGAGCATTCTCAATCATTTAATGCTGGTGGAGGCCAGGTGGATGTCTGTAGTCCATGCTGCCACCAGAAACCATGTGGAAGTCTGCGATCCTTGCTGCCATTGACTGTTGTGGGCAAGGAAACTACTTTCATAGTGGTGTTGATGACTGCAGATGACTGACTCATAACTGAGAATGAAAGACATTGAAAACTTCTGTGGCAGCCTTCCCACCACCACCAAAATGAGAGGGGGGGGAAGAGAAGGGGGGAAAGAGAGGGGGGAAAAGAGAGAGGGGGGAAGGATGGAAGGAAAGGATGGAAGGAAAGGATGGAAGGAAAGGATGGAAGGAAAGGATGGAAGGAAAGGATGGAAGGAAAGGATGGAAGGAAAGGATGGAAGGAAAGGATGGAAGGAAAGGATGGAAGGAAAGGATGGAAGGAAAGGATGGAAGGAAAGGATGGAAGGAAAGGATGGAAGGAAAGGATGGAAGGAAAGGATGGAAGGAAAGGATGGAAGGAAAGGATGGAAGGAAAGGATGGAAGGAAAGGATGGAAGGAAAGGATGGAAGGAAAGGATGGAAGGAAAGGATGGAAGGAAAGGAAAGAAAGTCCATATAGGGAGCTATTGAAGAGAGGACTTGAAGTTGGTAACAAAGACGCTGAAGTGTAGTACTTCAGTTGATGGCCTCTGGTCCGTGATAGAGGAAGGATTCAATTATCTTTAAGGGGCTGGCCACTGGGAATTTGACCATGCTCTAGTGGATATGTGGTCAGCACAATTGGGTTTGGTGTATTTATAATCTTTTTGAGGGGGAAGGTTCAAGGGTTGGAGGTTGGACCTGGAAGGAATGGGAAGTGAGTATGATCAGGGTGTATTGTATGAAACACAAAGATAATCAATAGGGATATTATTTTGGGGAAAATAAAGAAAAAAAGTAAAATGATGAATTTGCTATCTTTGAATGGACTCCTATTCTGTTCTCCAGTACTCATCTAGAAGGTTCAAGTCTGGATATTTCTTGCTCAATACAGTGAGTGTTCTGTTACTAGATATTCTAAAGTATATTACAGGAATTTGGTCCACCAAGTACACACCGGATGCAAAGCCCCAAACATACTGCTTTGTTCACATGCTTGGTTTCTAAAACTATTGCCTTTATCAACCAAGAAGCAGATAGACAGCTATTCAAATTTCAACTGTATTCACAAGCAAATGTTTGGATGAAGTTGACCAAACAGATACAGCATGTCACAGTGAAAAGCTCTCCATTTATTTTGGTTATCAGCTAGCTTAGTAATTATGAGATTCTTGTGGTATAAACAGTCCCCTGATGCATATCTGAGCTTGCCTGACATGTTCTTTTATGGTACCGGGGGCTGAACCTGGGGCCTTGTACTTGCCCACTGCTGAGCTATTCATCCTGAATCTTTAAAAAAATTTATTTTTGAAATGCTTAGGCTGGACTTAAACTTATGATCTTCCCGTCTCTTCAGTAGGTGGAATTATAGGCCTGGAACACCAGGCCCATCAGGATGGTATCTTTCTGCATAGCTACTAAGTGATGACAAAGGAAATTCTATTATAACCAGGGCCACTGTGGTTCCTCTATTTGAATTAATACATCTATTGACATCATTCTTTACCAAATATGAAATCCCTTCTCAAAGAGGCACAGAATGCTTCTCATACAAAGATTTGATCTACCATTGAAAATGAGAGTCATTAAGCTGGAGAATTAGAGCCCAGAATGATCCATAGAGAAGCTACTGAGGCAGCAAGAGCCAATGGGCTCTGGGAAGTCCTGTGCCTTGTGGAGCCGGAATACATAAACGTAAGCAAGTGAGAGCCAAGGAAGCTGAGAAGGGAAAGGCTTGTAACCATGTGAATGTGAAGTGTTGTGGTCTTTCATCTTTGTCTTTAATATATGAAATAAGTATTATTCTGTGAACAGAACACCACTCTAACATTATTTTTAAGCTCCAGCTCTTTCATTGATATTCTCATTGCTTCCATATAAATACAATTTGAAACTAAAATAACAAAAACCAGAGAACCAATGTACAGAGCACCTGCCACTTATCTCAAAAGGCTGATATTCCAAATCTAGTAACTACCACTTTTTGTGGCCTTTGGGTATGGACTCAGCTTCCTTGAAACTTAGCTCCCCTCTGGGTAAACCAGGGATGAGAGTTCTCCACTGTTCTCTTGTAGGATTCAAATGAGATTGCCATAGAGTGCATTAGCTCAGTACAGGGCTGGCTCACAGAAGACCTTGGTCAAGAGTCATTTACTTAGGCTTGTGATTAAATTATTTCTGAAAAGTTAATCCAAAGGCACTGAATAAAATATGTTTAACAGTTGATAAAATGTATCTTGTTTATGTTTATATTCACAAGTAACATGCCATAACTAATGTTTTTATACAAGAGAAAGTATTATTTCAAAATAAACATATTCAAATACAACACCGAAGGGGAATTGAGAAAGCCCAATATTTTCTGATACCAGGAAATTATAACATGCTTCTTAACTCTCACCTAATGGAAATAAAAAGAAATGTCACTTGTGGTTATTTTAATTGGAGATATGTCAAGGTGTTTAAAAATAGTCAATGTTTCAGATGTAATTCTTCAGTATCCAATTATTGTACACTTCAAAGTACAAGTTTTCCCGTATGACTTGAAGGGGAAAAATTAACTAACAAATACTTTATTTGTGACTTCTGCTAAAAAAAAAAAGTTTTTTTTGTTTTTTGTTTTTTGTTTTTTTGTTTTTTTAAGAGCGTATTTTGGCATTGCTAAAACATATATTGTCATTGCTTTTGATTGCCCACAAGAACTTTAATAGTAAGACCCTACTGCTGAAGATGCCACATTTTCACAGGTTATGGAGAAATCAAGGTGGTACTGACCAAGAGGCTTCCTCTCTCCTGGCTAGCTTTCACAGTAGTGGAAGGTTCTAGGATAGCTGCTTGGGATAGGGGAGTCATCAGTCTTACTCAGCTGTGAGCCCTGTGAACTGCAATAATGACTGATGTGTTAAGATATACCCATGAATGCAATAATGGCACAAGTGTTATGGGGGTAATAAACCACTTTCTGATTGGACTTAAGATAATCTTCATGAAGGAAACATGTGCATGATACATAGATATCACCAATAACCCATGGCTGCAGAACCCAGAGGCTCCCAGGGAAAACCTACTACTATTATGTCCTGATAAATGGACATAGTATCAAACTGCCTTATAAATTCCTGTTTCTATACCTGAAGATTAGTGTAGCTCTCAGACCCCAAAGAAGTTTCTTTGTATAATGGATGGTGGTTAATGCAAAAAACTCACAGGTGCTTCAAATACAGAGAGTAAGTGTCAGTGGAGTGTTCGGCCACAAATAAGATATACCAACCCAAAAGCTCAACTGCCATTCCAGAAGAAGGGTCAGAAAGATTGTAAGAGTCAGAGGACAGGGAAGACCAGAGCAAAACAATGTCTTCTGGGTATGACAGGACGAATGTGCTCATGAACTCATAGGAACTGCATGAGATCTGCACAAGATCAATCCAGTTAAGAGTCTACCATGGGACAGGAAAGCATTCATGAGCTCCCAATGATAATTGAAGAACAGCTGATGACCTCTGAGGGAGGGAGTCAGTTTCCCTTAATAGTGTGATTCTAATAGATGGCTGCATACCTACAAATAAGAGCAACACCAAGAAAATACAAATATATATATATATATATATATATAACATATATATTTATGTGGATGGATAGAGAGGTGGAGATGGATCTTGGAGGAGTTAAGAGAAGGAGTTGTAGTGACTATGATAAAAATATATTGTATCAAATTCTGAAGAGTTAAAAATAGTTTCGAAATTAAGAAAAATGAAAGTAGAAGAGAGACTATTTGGAAAGAGGAAAGGACAAAGGGGATGAGGGTAGAGAAGAAAACAAGAGTGTAGAAGGAGGGTAATACGATAAAAGAACATTGCAGACGTGTGGAACTGCTGTAATTAAGCTCACTGCTTTGTATATTAATAAAGACTAAAACATTTAA
The DNA here is from genome assembly GCF_903995425.1 of Onychomys torridus. Taxonomy (NCBI): domain Eukaryota; kingdom Metazoa; phylum Chordata; class Mammalia; order Rodentia; family Cricetidae; genus Onychomys; species Onychomys torridus. The sequence goes on along the minus strand of NC_050447.1, from coordinate 78,962,977 downwards.
AGGAAAATAAAAAGGAATCTAAAGCATAAGTGAAATAAATATAAAATCTTAGGAAGCAAAATAAAGACAACGATAATAGTATTTCAATTAAGTAGCTCACTTTTCCTGTATAACTTATTTCCAATTTATTAATAATACTCTAAGTTTCCAGGAATCAATGAAAATGTTTACAGTGAAATTCATTTTACTTTTTAATGAAAACTGCTTTGGGCTTGACATTAAACCATGAACCACAGGATATTTGAGCCAGTGTGAGAATTTATTCCTAATTGGCTGTACCAAGGGCTCACAAATGACCACTCACTGCCCCTGTCTAGAGTCTAGCTTGAGAAATTGGTGGCTCCAGAGGGAGGCATAGAATCCATTGTCAACAGCAACACAAGGAGCTGAAATGATGGCTCAGGTGGTATCATGAGTAATAGGACCTGAGGCTTATCAGCACCCACATAAAAAGTCAAGCATGCTTGCTCACACTTGAAAACCCAGGGCTGAGGAGATGAAACCAAGCGGATCCCTGGAGTTTACTAGCTAGTTAGCCTAGCTGAATCAGCAAGCCCTAAAACAAGGTGAATGGCTCCTGAGGAGGAACATGGGTCCTGAGGAGGTCAACTCATGATCTCCACATTCACTATATTCATACGCACATACACACACACACACACCACAACACCATAAAACAAAATAAATAGTAAGATACCAAGCCTATAAGAATAACTTTCCCCAAAATATTTTAAACCAATGTATAGTAGAAGTCTGACAGCGTCCCCTCATCTCAACATTTTCAAAATTCGAACCTGAGCAGTCTCTTTTCCAGGTTACATTACTCATAATTAGTAAGGGATATCTTTAAGTCAGGTAACCTGACAAGATGCCTCTGGGGATGTCTCAAGATAGTTGTAGACACCAACAGGATAAATTTATATCTTCACAGCTTTCTGTAACAAGATTTACTGAACCAAAGAAATTTTGATTTCCAAGGCCATTTGCTACCATCACAAATTAACCCCTTTACTCATGATCAAATAGGTTAAAATTCAAGTATTTTCCCATTCCAAATGAAAGCTCAAGAGGCCGCAGAAGTAAGAAAGCAAGAGAGAGCTACTGAATGGACTTAATGCATCCTGGGTAGAGAAATCAAACTTCAGAAGACATATTCTTAGTCTCTATTTCTAAAATCTTCGGCATGTATTATCGCCACTGTTCTAAATTATTAAATTGTGTGATTTAGTAAACCTCCCAAACCATGTATCTGTTCTAGTGCATAGGATAGCATGCAGAGTATTGTGGAGAGGACCTCATGGCCAGCATGGCTTAAGGAGGAAGGTCCAGGTGCATGTCTGCTGATGAATTTTGCATTTCTTTAAGCTAAGAAAGCACTTGACCCCATCAATGATAATGCAAAACAAGGTAAACAGCCACATTTTGATGAGATGCTGTTAATGTAACATACATATATTTATGCTCAGATAGTCATAACCTCTGTCAAGCCCTTAATTAGGCTTTCACTAATTCAATGAGTATATTTTAAAGCCAGGTACAGCCTTCAAGTTAGAGGTGAGGAGAGAGAGGCATGGTGAGAGTTTGCACAGAGGAGGTAAGGCTGAGCTATGTGTCAAAGGGTTCTGTATTCCAAGCCAACATGTTTAGAATTGATTAGCACAATGTAGAGAAATGAGCTTTAAACAGGAGAATTTCTTGATCAGATTTTCATTTCAGAAAGATAATAGTTGGGTTATTGAATTGGATGGAAGGTAGGAGTGGAGGCCTGGAAAACAATTCAATAAAAGATTCTGAGAACCCAGGAAATGAATGTTGGTAGCCAGAGTGCATCTTAAGAGTGGGACTTGAAAGGAGGAGGTCAAAACAAGACAGAGGGTTTAAAGAAAGAAAATTAAAAAAAAAAAAAAAACAAGGAACACAGGAGGCAAAGCAGTTCTAGGGAAGATGTTAAGAAGTGATAGTTTGAGTAACAGGTAGAGTGCAAGGTCAAGGTGAGTTTGGGAGAAATCCACACAGTAGGGAAATGTCTGTCCAGCTCTCAGAGTGACATCTCTTTGCAAATGATTAATGAAGCTATGAGGGTGGGGGAGGAAGGCACAGGGTGGTGCAGAAAAAAGAGCAAGAACTAAATACTGAGGAACACTAACAGCTAAGAAGTGAGCACTAATGGCTCAGGCTTCTAGCTATCTGGTTCTTCTATCTTAAATTAACCCATTTCTATAAATCTATACCTTGCCACATGGCACATGGCTTACCAGTATCTTACATGTTGGTACTCATGGCAGCAGCTGGCATCATCTCCTGACTCAGCCTTCCTGATCCCAGAATTCTCTCTTCTGCTTGTCCCACCTATACTTCCTGCCTGGCTACTGGCCAATCAGCATTTTGTTTACACAGCAATATCCACAGCAGAGATGCATCCTAACAAAAGCAACAATGTTACAGGTGAGGCCATGCCAAGAAGTGGCAAGCACTTTGATGCTGCAGGAAGAGATAATATAGCTCACTGCAAGTGAGGGGTCTAGGGAACACAAAGGTTGGATGCTGGACAGATCACCTTTCTGGACATGGAAGTCACTCAGTATTTGGAGCAGAAGGCTGACAAAAATCAGAGATCCCAGCTTTCAAGTTATAAATAACAGGGGGGTTAGACAGCTACTGGTAGTGCTGCAGTAGTGGCAGTGTAAGCCTCAGAGAGACATCAAGAAGAGGAAGAGGAGTAAATAGTAATATGCACAGCACAAACAAAGAGCCTAAACACAACTACAGACTCAGATCATGGGCAAATTAGCAAATTCTCCATCCATCCATCCACTGTTCCTTGAGTTTCTGCTAGTGCTGGAGCTATGCTAGCTACAGAAAAAAAATTCTTCATAAATATTCACTTAAGTTTTTTGCCAAAAAAGTAAAAATTTGATAGTCATGAATTTTTCAGGTATAAACAGAGTCTTTACAGAAGAAAGCAGCAAAAGAAGAGATTTTAGTTTACTAGAGAGTAGTCCTCAAAAACCGTATGTTGAAGTTTTGGAGAGAGGGCTTGGTGGGAGTCTGAATCAGAGGAAAGTAAGCACAGGATATGCCTGACTACAGAAAGAAGCTACCATATTTGGAGAGGCTTTCATGTTGAGAACCAACTAAGAATGGCAAGGGTGTGCTGCATACAGAAACTGGTCAACGTGGCTTAGAGTTCTCAATGGAATTTACCCTAGCCATGATTAAATTTGACTTCATTGGGGAATCCAGATATACAACAGACACAATTACTCCTAGGGGTGGTAGCTCTCATAGGGGTGGTAGCAAAACCAGTGTAAGAGGACTATACTGGAGTGTTTGCCCAGCCTGTACCGGACTGAGTTCAATCCCCACTACCTCATAATGGAGAAAAAAATGATCCTAGGTCTAGTTATATTGTAATGTGAGGAATCTGAGTGAAAGACAACATGAGGCGTGAGGGTAGACAGACCACATGTTAGAGTCCTGGATACTGAGAGAGGACCCAGTGACTGAAAACAAGTCAGCCAGTTCTGGAATGGGCTTTTGGAGAAATCCACTGGAGACTTGATGTTCCAATACCTTTGTAAGCTTCACACTGCCTTTAAATACACACACACCTTAGTTTTCCCCCCACTACATGTGAGTGATCTCTGAGACTTATTCTCAGTCCCTTCACAATGAGGAACATGCTCTCCTAACTCCCATCTACATGGCCAGAATGATGAGCCCCATCCTGGCTTATCTGGCCCTACCAAAGATGTTTCTTTCTAACCACTTTGTTGGGGGTATTCCTTTAAGCTGCTCTGTATAGACTGAACTTGTATTACTGGCCCCCATCTTTATCTTTGGCCTAAAATCCCCAATCACCCTAGATCAGATCAGGGAATAAAGACTGCTTTGCCATTTTTATCCCAATTCTAGGATAAAGCACCCCTGATTCTTCCATCTTCATTACCTTCATTGATCTTGAACTCCCCAGGGCTGGCTTCTGCAGTTTTGCTTCCAGCCACTTTCCTCTTCAACATGCAGATGTGTTTTTTTTCTTGCCAGCTCCTCTGATGACACTGTGACCTGAGGAGATGAGATCTACACATGCTCCTGGGTGTTTTGCAAATGAGATAGTCAAGATGGTCCTCAGGGCCCTGTACTGTTTCCATTTCCATCCTTGTATTTTCAAAGCTTTCTGGCAACCTTTCAGATGGCTTCCTCTTGTCCTATAGTCTTTCACATTCTCTGCTCCAAATGAACAGATTTCCCCTTGGCACACATTGTTTTACTTCTCTGCTGCCATCTCCAGAGTTCCTGTCCTACAGCAGCTGGAAGGAAACCATCCCCAACAGCCATGTGATGTGGCTGCATCAGGTAGAAAAACACATGTGGGGCTGGAGGGATGGCACACTGGGTAAGGCTTTTGCCTGGGCAAGTGTGAAGACTAGAGTTTGGATTTCCAGCCTATTTATCAATGCCCAGTGGATATGGTGGCTGTCCTAACTGACTTCAGCTTCTGCTGTCAGGCTGACACAGCCCACAGTCATCTGAGAGAGTCTCAACTGAAGAACTGCTCAGATTAGACTGGCCTGTGGTCCTGTCTATAAAAGGTTGTCTTGTTGGATGGTTTATGTGAGAAGACTCAGTCTGCTGTGGCAGCACCATTCCTAGACAGGTGGGCTCGGATTGTGTAAGAAAATTGGCTGAGCATGGGCCAAAGAGTAGAGTGAGCCAGCAAGCAACTTTCCTTCGTGGTCCTCACCTTGACTTTCTTCAATGATGTATTGTAACCTGGAAGTATAAGCCAAATAGGCCTTTTCCTTCCCTAAGCTGCTTTTGGTCAGTGTTTGGTCACAGCAAAAGAAATTAAACTAGGTCAGTGGCCTACCTATAATCCCTGTAAACACTTAGGAGGAGGAAACATCCTCAATGCAAGGTGGCTTGCCGTGTTATCCAAACTGGCAGTCTCCCAGTTCAAGGTAAAAACTGACTCAATATAGAAGTCAAGACAGGTAGAATCAAGAAGGATAACTTGTATCTACCTCTGTTCTCCTTATGTTAAAAACATGTATATGCACATACACCCACATTTACATGTGCCCACAGTCATGTGAACATGCATACACACATTCTCATAAAAAGTAAATAAAAATTAAAAATAATAAAAAGGCACACATGCGAGGCCCAAACTTCTGCCTGGAATGAGAGTTGATGGAAGACAAAGAAGATGCTGAATGGCATTCAGTGTTGTCCTTAGTCATCATTCACATCCATACAAAATAATGGGAAGTCTAAAGCAAATAGAAAGTTAAGCATGGGCTGGCTTTCTCTGCCCTCACTTGCAGACAGTTAGAAGTAGATCTTCCTGTTATTCCCTTGGCATTCACACCCACAGCCTGACAAACTTCCTCTCCAGTCCACCTCCCTGTGGCTAGCTGGCCGTCCATTTACAAGGTTTCAATTTATCACTTTTTTTTTTTCAAACCACAGTGGGCTCCAAGAGTGCTCCCACACTTGTCAATCTTGTTTTCCAAGGCCACAAATTATCTGTAGGCCAGGTAGAGTTATGAATAACTCCACAAGCTTTGCTCATCAGAAAAATATAGCATCTCTCTTTCTCTGAAAGTGACGTAAACGTACATGGAACAAAAAGAAGCTGAAATTCCTCAGACTGTTCATTAGTGGTTCTCACAAGGGCAGGAGTGCTGCAATGGACTGTGGGAAACCACCATTCACTGAAATTCACTGCCACTGTCTCCATGGCAATCAGCAATCTGGGACTGTTATGACCAGTTTCTGAATATGTCTAATTTATGCCTGGGATGGTGTAGGGACTCGAATTAGACATGCTGAGCAGTTCAATATGCGATTATGTTAGCACAAACCTCCTAGCTAAAATGGAAATAGCTAAAGTGGCAGATAATACACACTCAAGCAGTTGGCTTCATATATTTACTACATCATTCCTTCATTTGCATAATGTTTCTTAAGCACCTGTTACCTACCCAGTACCTTTGCCCCTACCAGTAACTGTAGACACTAGCAGTGCTAAAAGATGGAGAAAAATAAAAATTCTATGCTTTCCCTAGCTCAGTCTTTGAGGGTTTGTGATGGTTAATTTTGTGTATCGAATTGGCTTTATGATGGTGTACAGATATTTGATCAGACATTAGTCTAGAAATTTCTGTGAGGCTATTTTTTATTTTAAAATTTAATTAATTAATTTATATTTATTGTGTGAGACTATGGGTGGGTATGAGTGTGTGGGTATATGTGTGGAGAATTGAGAACAACTTGCTGAAAGGAGTCTGTCAAGGATGTTTTCTGAAGGATAGTAACATTTGAATCAATACTATTGAATAAAGTAGACAGTTTTCCATAATATGAATAAACCTCACACAGTCAGTTGTAACCCTTATTACATAAAAGTCCAACTTCCCACAACAAGAATTTTCATAGCAGACAACTTTTTCCTTCTGCTACAGCCTGGTGACCCATGACATAGAGTTTGGATTGTTCCAGATCTATAATCATATAAGATGGTTCCTTAAAATAAACTTCTCTCTGGCAGTTCTATTGATTTGGAGAATTCCGAGCAATATGGGGTAAATTCCTAATAGTGGATATTAATGGAAATTATACAGTGCTAGCATAGACATCCATAATTACTTCCATCATGGTACCCATCACATATTTCTTAATGCTATAGTAGAAGAGGCATTACATCTCTTTTTCTGAGGCACTGTGGCTGTGACCCCGTCTCAGTTAACAGGGATCAAGAAAAGCTTGTCCTTGAAAATTCTACCTTGGCCACCTACTACTGGCTCCTCCTGGACTTCCTTGGCCAAAGAAATGTCACCTGAAGAATTTCCTAGTTCAGCTCATCGGGTCACTTATGTGTCTGTCAACCTCTAGTCCTGAGCAACCCCAGTTTGGATATTCCCTTGAAGTCATGCCAACACTAAAAACATGAAAGAGCCACCATAGAAACAGCAATCAATCTTGCCCCAGGACAGCTGCCCATCTGTCTTTAACGCCCTAAATACCAAGGCTAGCATCTTCCAATTTGGCCATGGCCTTCACTGTAAGCATGCCAGGCACATCTGTGCGGCCTTGTTCTTGCCCACATGTTCTCTTTCCAGATGCTTTGCTCCTATTTTTTTAAACCAGAAAATGATCCATCCTTCAGCCTTATCTCAAATACTACCTTTTTTCTCCTGAAGTATTTCCTGACATCTGCCAGGAAAAGGAAATAATTCCCTTGAGTGTGTTCCCATTTCTATTTCTATTTCTTCTGGGAATAAAATGAATATATAAAAACAAAGTCATACAAACCAAATATTCAAATATCAGCCCAGTTAAAATTGTCCTTAGAGTCTAAATATGAGAGATGGGAATTTTACTACTGATATTTGTTCAGATGTCAGTATTGGCATTTATAAATGTAACTTATTAACAGAGGTTCACAACCATGGATGGCTTAGAGAGATAATCTGAAATGTAGCAATTCTAAAATACACAAACTATATCGTGTGTGAGCAAGATGACTCCTGGTCTTGGCTCTCAGCACAGCAGGGTGTGGTCACATCCTTGAATCCTATTGTCTATTTTTGATTCCTTTATTTCTAACAGCAAATGACACTGAATGGCTTCTGAAAGGCCTCAGCTCACTCGTGATGTCACAATGATCTACCCACTCTGCTCTGGGAATTTCCAGGCCTAACACGTGTCAGACTCAAATGCCACAGAACTCTCCCCTTCAGGTTAGTTTTCTCAAACCCTGCATGCTCAGCTTAGGGGTGATCTGCAAAAGCAGCAAGAAAACTGAGGTAATTGTGGAAACCGGTGTCAGGCGGTATCCTGAGCCAGCTGGCGGTAAGTGCCACTGTAAACATGATTTCCTAAATTTTACCTGTCATCTGGGACCCATCAGGAGATAGTTTCAACTTTGTTCTTAGCTCAACTTTCAGGTTTCCTGGGTTGGTTGTAATGAACCGTAGCACGAAGATGATGCCAAATGGAACTCACTGGAACCTCCCAGCAATCTGTGCTTTGCTGCCTTGCCCCCCCCCACAGTTTGGGTACTGCCAGTGTAGCCTTTTGTGAAAGGCCATCTAGCTTGTCTCCTTTAACATCGCTGCAGAGATGATGGAGTGGGGTAGCTGCTGCTCATTCTACACCATTAGTGGTTAGCATATTGTAGGAACAAATGACCAAGAATGAGCCCCTCTCCAGACATCTTACATCTTTTCCAAACCCTGGCCTGGAGGTCATAGCTGACACTAGCCCCTGCAGTTCCTTGTGGTTCCTCGCTGCCCCCACAGTGTTTACACAGCTGACCCCACTTCTGAAATTCCTGGTGCATGTGGTCACAAGCTCCTGTATGCTCTTCTAGAATTTTGCTTCCTCTCTCCAGATAAGCCCCTCTGTGGGGTGTTTACCCACCAACCCCACAGCTCCCCAGAATTTTCTTGAGTGTGAGCAGCAGGAAATATTAGATAGGAGTTATATTGTGGAGATAAACAGTAAGAAAATACAGGATAGCCTTGAGAGGGCCCCTGTCTCTGCTCCAGGGTATTTATAGAAACGCCAAGTGGGTGGAGCAAAAGACCTCCTCCCCCAGCACAGCCAAGTGCAGACCATTTCAGACACCTGCCCTCAGGTCTGGTGGCCCTAAACATCCTCTATGCAGACTTGCTGTGTAAAGCCATAAGGAACCCGAAAACGGGCTCCCACAGGTCCCCCTTTCATAATATATAAAACTCATTAATAGCTTACAGCAATCTCCATAGCTGTTACACCTCCCAGTATGGGAGTAGAGGATGATAAAGATGGCATTTATTTTTTGAATTAGTTCCAAGGTGACTACAGCAGTCTTTAGCTGCATCAAGCCCTCTTTAAACCAAAAACTTAATGCAATCACAAACTTAAAGAATCCCTTAACTTCATCATTACCATTAACAGGTTAACACAAATATTGCTATATATAGTCACAATTCTCCCAATTTTACAACTCAAAGCAAACTCTTTATAGAACCATTTGAATTAACATAAATGGTGCTATATATAGTTAACAATTTTCTCAGTCTTACAACTTTAACTGTTAATAGAATCATTTGAATTTCTTGCTAACCGAACATAGGAAAAACTTCTGATTATTCACAAACTTAAATATTTCCTTAACTCCACAAAACCAGGGTGCATTAATACCAATAGGTTAAACATAATTTCTGCAAACTTAATTCAACCCTAATTCACTCATAACTCCTCTTTTTCTTTATAATTTTTTAAACAAAATCTGAAATCTAGTTAGAAAAAACCCAAACTTATACAATTCCTAAAAACCCATATTGAAATGCAGTATTCTCAATCTAACACTTTGGAAACTTAGCAAAACATCCAAAAGTAGTTTCTTAATAAAACTCTTTACACTTTAAAGTAATCTTAGTATACCCATTTACATTTCTTACTAACAAAACAACATTAATCCACTCAAATAAGACATTTTAAAATTAGAGTAAAGAATATTAACTCTCCCTTTTCTTTATAATTTTTTAAGCGAAGTCTCAAGCCTAGACGATCCAAACTTTTCTGTTTAAACAGTTCCGTTTGCAACACAAGACTAGTTCCAAAAGTCATTCCATTTTACATAAACAGTTCCATAAGACAATTTATGAATCACCAGTTAATAAAGCATATATGCATACACAAAATTGCATCTTGACTCTAGGTAGAAACAATAAATTTCTTCATTTAAACAGTTTCATTTTAAACTCAATTCCAGAAAACAGTTCCTAAGTTCTAGGTCATTACTATTAGTAAACTCAAAATTGTCCTGTTGCAATGAAATCACTCAAAATTGTCCTGTTGCAATGAAATCACTATTGTTCATTTCATTTCTTAAGTCCCAAAATTCAAATGATAAATTCTGGTACTTGCCTTCCAAATATGAAGAAATCCATAACCAAAATCTTTTTGTAGTTTTATCTCATTATTTTAAGTTCAAAAAGTTAAAAAAAGTAAATTCTGATATCAGGCTTTCACTTCCAAATATGAAGAGACGTTTTACAACCAAAACTTTGCAGTTAACAATTTAGTTCAAACAAGCATCTCTGCAACTTTTCTTCTCAGAGATCTTTTTAGTTACAGTAGTAGTCTAAACCGCACCGTTTTTTATGTTAGCTCAGGTTTTTCTGTATTGTGTTGATTTTCCATGGATCTCAGCTGCGGATGCCTTGTTGTGCTGGTTCTGGAGTCTGCCATTCTCAGCTTCTTAGCGGCTTCTGGAACTTTTGAAACCATTCAGACTGCCTGCTTTGCAGTCTACTAGGACACTACCTTCTGTGTCTCAGGTTCTTTCACCATGTACTTTAAGCACAGATTCACACTCAATATTTACACTTTTTCACAAACTCATATAACATGTGCTTAAGCATAAACTCACATTCAACATTTACACATTTTTACAAACTCACATATAACATTAACATCTATAGTTTCACTAAGGAGTGTAAATAAGTAGAACTACTTTAGCAAATATATTTCTTATTTATTTATATGCTTATATCATTCCATCTTATTTCTTAAACAGCATTATAACTAGCATCTTTACTTCTTACAAGCTTATTAAGACCACCTTAGATACTTCTTGCAAGCTTGTATTCTTAAAGGAACTCTATAGATCTATTTTACAAACTTATATAGGGCTACCATTAGCATATATTTAACTTAGCAAACACCTAAAGATTTCTTAACACAGATCTAACAAGACAGAATAATTTCTACAAACTCATATCTCATTTTCATCTTACTTCTTACTCTTAATTATCACTATCTCTATTAGAGCCTCTTAACTAGACAGAAAGTACATACATCATTTCTAAAGTTTAGAGTTTATAGTCAGTCAGCTTTGCTATACAACACTGGGATTTAGTGAGTGTTGTCGTTATACAATTGTGATACTAGTTGCTAGGGAACTGTAACCTTCTCTGGACAAAGCCACACCCCAAAGTTGCGAGCTCTCTCAGCTGGTCCAGAACCAGCAGAGATACACTGTCAGGGGTAAACAGTTTTTAACTAGAGGCTGTCCCTTCACCCAGATTCATAATAGCTCCTCTGAGTGCTTCAATTCAGACAAATGTTTCTATTACAGCAGTACTTTTGGTTTGTTTTACCGAAAAACTTCACTTCACCCTGAGGGTGAAATTACTGTATTTAGCTGTTGTAAAGCTCTTTGCAAAATACTGCACAGCTATTAGGTGATATAAAGTATTTTTCTAAAGGAGCTAGTAAAGCCAAAAGTGGCACAGCTCCGAACTCTATTTCCAGTGACAGAACCTCAGAATCACTAATGGAGTCACTTTCATTCTGGATCCTTTATAGGACCGTCATTGGAGCTGACCTTCCTTAGCTCCACCACGCTCCTTACCAAACGCCCTAGTAACCACCGAGCTTCATTCTCCTCTTGTGAAAACACAAACGTGTCCTCCACCCCTTATTAACATAGGATCGGGACCCTTCCGTGATCCCGAGCAGGGATCTTTCATTTCACTTGAGCAAAAGTCACTTGGATGCCACTATGCCAAAATCTATCTGCGGCAGACTGCTCACGGACATCCATATTCAAAAAGGTCAGAACAAAAAGAGCATGATTTAATGCATTATGTGGTGATTGAGGGTAAATTTCTTCCTTTTCTATTTTTATTTATTTATTTTTTTGAAGTTGTATTTTTAGACTGCTATGAGCCCTTTCCACAATACCTTGTCCCTGAGGAGAAGGAATACCTGTTTTATGTACAATTTCCCATTGGGTACAAAATTGTTGAAATGCCTTACTACTATATCCAGAAGCATTATCAGTTTTAATAATTTTGGTATACCCATAAACGAAAAACACTTCAAGCAGTGCATAATTACATGTTTTGTAGCTTCCCCAGGTTGTGCACTAGCCATTAAATATCCTGAATAAGTGTCAATGGTCACATGTACATATTTTAATTTGCCAAATTCTATAATTTGAGCAACATCCATTTGCCATAGATGATTAGGAAGAAGACCTCGAGGGTTTACTCCTCGGTGAGGAACAAATAATACTTGACATATCCCCCACCGTTTAACTATTTGATGAGCTGCTTCTTTGGTAATATTGAATTGCTTTCTTAAACTTTTGCTATTTTGATGAAGAGCTTGTGACTGTTGAGCCATTTCCACTTGGGCTAATGCTACTATCTTTGTTAATTTATCAGCCATCGCATTACCCTCAGCTAAAGGACCAGGAAGTTTGGAGTGAGCTCTAATATGGCCCACAAAGCATGAAAGCTTTCTTTTGTGGAATAGCATCTTGAATTTGATGACACATTTTGACTTGATTGTTAGTTCCTATATTTTCACCAAAACTGTTACTATTCAAAGGAGTCAAGAATAGATGTTCTTTCATGAAAATATCCTTTATTAGCTTACTCTGAGAAAAAGCATTTTCAGGATTTAGTATTTTCACTCCATTAGCTTTAACTCCTGATATTAGCAGCTGTGATATTTAGCATTGATTTCTTCAGGTGAAACAACTCTTTTGTAAGATGGCTAGATTTTCTGAAGTTTGTTTCCCATCTGTAAAGCAGTCATTTCCTTTTGAATGCCTGTTTCCTTGTCTCCTTATTAGATTTGCAAAGAATTACTCATTGCAGGCAGTTTGTTCAAAAGGCAAAGAACTAATTTCAACATAAGTTTCTTCATATCTAAGACAACGTTCAGTGTATAAACTGCTTTCCCTTGTTTTGAGGATTTTAAAGTGGCTTGTTTGCTTTTTGTCTGATCCAAGTTCTCAAGAGGTAAGATTAAGCTTTCTAGCATTGCTTTAAGATGAAACTTCATTCTGAGCTGAAACGTTTTTGGACAGTATCGTCATCTTTAGCTGAAAAACTACATTTCCCAGAATGCATTTCTCTTCATCAGCTCACTGTTAAGAGCTAGCTTATGGACTCCATTGGAAATAGCTCTTTTTGGGTCCTGGAGTCAACTTACAGTACTTTTACCAGACTTGCTTATGAAGTTTTTGCTTTTGCAACAAAGGATTCAAACCAAGAGTTTTAAGTTTTCAGTTATGGGCCATTGGGAGATTTCTATTCTCTCCTCAGATGGCTTTAACAGGTGTCTCTCCTTCATCAGACACTGGCCCCAAATCAGAACCTCACCTGCCTCTATTAGCTGGCATTGAGGCTGGCATTTCTGATAACAACTTTCCTCAGGGCTTGTGTTTGCCTTAGCCAGTCAGTGAAAAACAAACTTTTACAACAGAGCTTTACTATGGCTCCTTCAGAGAGAGTTTCTCCCACTGATTTTATTCTCGTTTTGCTTGTCCCTCCCCCCCCCCCCCCCCCCCGCACCCCACCCAGATGCAGAGCTTCAGGTATCTGTTTGCGGCTCTGTACCTCTGCTAGCTAGCTGCCTTTGGAGGTAGGGGCTTTTTTCTCTGCCTCAAATTCTAGCAGCTTTTTCAGGTCATTTTCTGGGGAGGATTATGTCCCTTCTCTGTTTCTTCAGAGTGTCAGTTCCCAGTTTGGTCTCAGTTTATCCCTTCTACCCCAGAAACATTTCCCAATGCCTCAGCGACAGCCTTTTTGCTTCTGAAGGTAGGGGCTTTTAGTCCGTTTCTGGTTTGGGGGTCTGAGGTTCGTGTTTATAAATAAAGCTTAGCAAGGGAGGTTTTTGCCTTATCTAAGCTCACATTAGGACAGGTGTTTTCCCCTCAGGCTTTCACCTGGCCCAGTCCCCCAGTGGGTTGTGTTTGTCTGGGTGCTCAAGGATGGAGCTTATGCCAGAGTCAATCACTCTTTAGAGCTACACTCCTCCATCTCACTGAGAGTCAGTTGAAACAAAACTTTTCTCAAAGAGATGCTTTCTCTGACAGAAAAGAGAGCTTTACTCCTGGATAGTTCTGTTCTGCCCTGGCTGGGCTCTTTCCCCAGACAGCATTCTGACTCGGCAGCACAACTGCTTCAGACACAGTTCAGCTTTACTGTTTTCCCAGAAAGCTCTTTTGATAGGAAAGCTTTTTCAGATTTCTTTTTGCAGCTGTGGACTTATCAACCCGGGACTTGTAGGAAAGTGGACAACTGTGCAGTTCCCACGGGCTTTAGCTTTGTTTGTTCATTAGCAATCTTCCCCTGTTCCTGCACCTTCCTACCTCAGCTCTGTGCTCAGGAAGTTTGCAACTGCAGGAACCCTAGTATCCCTTAAATGCACTCCAACTCAGAAATGCTGACCAGTAGCCTCTGGTTTTTTGGTCAGAAGCGAGAGTACAATGCTTCAGGGGATCTTTGCGTTAGGATGATTTCCTAATGATATGCTCACTCAGAAACAAAACCCTTGATGCCTCAGCTCGGCTATAACCGAAAAGCTTGGCTTGTTTGCTTTTCTCAGGTAAGGTTTTCTGCCCTTTGGGCTCTGTAGCTTTTCACCCACACTCTCCCAGCGTTTCCCTCAGGGGACTTTGACCCACTGTCTTTCACTAACTTGAAGAGACAGAGCTTAGTAGAAGTTTTTAGGAACTTGTCCCTGCCTCCTGCATTGCAGGGATGATTTTTAAAGCTTGGAAGGACTTAAAGAGGTTTTGCTGTCTTAAGTTTGTTGTTTTCCCTTAGAACTAATCACAGACGATTCCCATGCTAGTATCTTCAGGTGATTCTAATTTGTGTCCTTCTGAGAGAGAAAGTTAAAGGCTTTAGTTAAGTTGAAAGATTAAGGCTTTTTAGAGGTTTTTTTTTCCCCCAAAATTTTTCAAGAAAAGCTTTTTAGTTTAAGAGAAAGATTTTTTTTTTCCCCAGAAGAGAAAGACCAACTTTTCCTAAAGCTTTCCAACTTTAAACTTTTTGGCTTTTTACAGCCGCATTTTTGCCTCAGGGAGAAATCACATTCTCCTGCCACTTGGACTTAGCCTTTCAGCTGTCCCCAGGACAAAACCTTCCATAGGAAACTTTTTTTTCCCCATAAACTCAAAGAAGAGCTTTTTTTTCTAATGGTAAAGCTCAAAGAAAGGTTTTTCTCCCCAGTTCGCGTTCATAGCTCCCAAAGTTAGAAAATTAAAGAGTTTTTCTGTCTAGTTGCCTTACTTATTTTTTCTACACACTCTTACACTTCTAAGTTTTTCCTAGAGTATGCCTTATATTTTTCACAGAAAGAAATTGAGAACGGGATAGAAGATAGAAAATATTGACAGAAGAGAATTTTGTGCTGCAGCATCGGACATCCTTCCAGTCTGTTTTCCTTTTTCCTTTTCTCTCGAGGATAAAACCCCTGCTCCATATATATGGGTGTGTGTGTGTGTGTGTGTGTGTGTGTGTGTGTGTGTGTATACATATATATACATATATGTATATATATGTATATATATATTACATAACACTGGCATGCCTCTTTCCACTGGCAGGGCTGACTCACACTTTCGCCAAAACTCTGTAATAAAACTATTATTTTCCTTTTTCTTTAGTCCCTAATACTTTGTCTTTAGTCCCTTTTTTCTTTTGTCCCCCTTTTTTCTTTCGTCCCCTATTTTTTTCTTTTCCTCTTTTTTGTCTTTAGTCCCTATTCATGGTGCCATTCTGCGGGGAGTTTACCCACCAACCCCACAGCTCCCCAGAGTTTTCTTGAGTGTGAGCAGTAGGAAATATTAGAAGGATTTATAGTGCAGAGATAAACAGATAGAAAATACAGGATAGCCTCCTCGAGAGGGCCTGGAACCTTTTCCAGCAGGCCCTGTCTCTGCCCCAGAGCATTTATAGAGATGCCAAGAGGGTGGGGCAAAAGACCTCCTCCCCCAGCACAAGTGCAGACCATTTCAGACACCTGCCCTCAGTCCTGTGGTCCTAATCATCCTCTATGCGGACCTGCTGTGTAGAGCCATGAGGAACCCGAAAAACGGGCTCCCACACCCCTCTCAATGCCTCCTGCTGTAGATATCGCTCTGTGTAAATAAAGTTCTGATTGGCCAGTGGCCAGGCAGGAAGTATAGGCGGGGCGAGAGAGAAGAGAATTCATGGAAAGCAACATGTAAAGACACTGGTAAGCCACAAGCCATGTGGCAAAGTATAGACTAACAGAAATGGGTTAATTTAAGATAGAAAAGGTAGATAACAAGCAGCCTGCCATGGCCATACAGTTTGTAAACAATCTAAGTTTCTGTGTGCTTTCTTGGTTGGGTCTGAGTAACTATGGGACTGGCGGGTAAGAGAGATTTGTCCTGACTGGGCCAGGCAGGAAAACTCTAACTACAGCCTCCTCTAGATTTTCCTACACCACAGCCTCCACCTTCTCCTCTGTACTCTCCACACTCTCATCTAGCCCCATGGTTTTAATCTTACGGCCATGACATCTTCATGCATTCCTTAAGCCCTGGCTTCCTCTCCAATCAATATAGCAGACATTTCCTTTCAGATGTCCACTGTCAGATAAAGACAATGGCATACAAACAGACCTCTTTCACAGTCTTCCTCCAACCTACATCTCTAGACTATGGCACAAAGACATTACTCTGGTGAAAACTTACATGTGACCTGCAGCTTCTCTTATATTCACAGACCCCACAACTGTTCCATAAGCAGGTCCCTCCAGTTTCATCTCCAGTTTTCTGGTACTTATTTCAACACCTGTTGCTGCCATGATGGTCCAGACAGTACCACTGCTCATGTGGACCACTATTGCCTCATCTCCTAAACAACCTCCATGACCCTAAGATTAATTTACCATAGAATAATTTGGTGCTGGTTTTAAAGAAGAAATCACTGAAGCATGGTGGCTCATACTTATAATTCCAGCATTCAAGAGGTTGAGACAAGAGGCTTTCCATGACATGATTATCACCCTGCTGAACCCAAAGGCTCTTAAGTAGACTCAAGGGAACTTTCAGAGTTTATTGTGGATTCCAAAGGGTGAGAAGGACTTGGTGTGTGTTTTCTGGTGGTCTTAGGTGACCCCTGTCAAAGGGTCTTTTGACCCCCCAAAGAGGTTATGAACCACAGATTGAGAGCCACTACTTTATGATGTCAAGTGTGGCTGGATCTAGTGTCCTTAAAGAATGTTATTAGAGTACAATGCTGTCCCACTCTGACCTTACTTTTCTGGTTTAGGAATTCTGAACGCTCTCTCCTCTTGCAATATGCTTCCTGTATACAGGAATGGAGTGGTTACTGCCAATTCTAGGATTATAGATAATAATTAGTTGTCCTAATAGAAAAAGGTTTTCTTGTCCAAGGAGCCCTGTATTAACCACTGGAATGCCTCAGATGACTTGATCTGTCCCTTATGACCATGACTGAGCCAATTCTCAGACAGCCAAATGGAAGAAATCAGGTGAATCCATAACTAATTGAGAAGAGTAGAACTTGATGGATGTCTCCATTATCCCAAAACACAAATGAGATGATTTCCATCTCACTTGCACATTACCTTTAGGGCAAAACACAACTTTGAGATGGAAACCGTGATGAGGTGAGGGTTGTCCATTTGCCCTGTGTGTCTTATTCCAGACTAGTTGTACCTTCACCATTCAAAAGCAAAATACCCAACACATGTCAATACACACATATCCACAAAAGAGATCTAACAGCAGCCTCACAATACATTTGGGGGAAATTGGGATCAACTAAAACTCAGAAGTGAATTGAACTGGTGGAGGTAGCAACACAGTTCTTCTTTTCTCTCCTTTGCCTCACTTGGTGTCATCTGGAGTCTTGGTTTTTTAAGGTCATTTATGTACTGGTGCCTCCCAATTAACCCTCGGTCTGATGGCAGCCGCTTATCTCATTGTTTAAACACTGGCTCTTCTCACATGATTCAGAAACTAGTCTAAGGTATAAAAATGGAACCCCTCATCTTCTCCAAATCTAATCCTCCCTTGCATCCCCCCAATCAGAAGGTGGCCATCTCATTTCAGTTCTTAGGTAATAAGCCTTGAAATGATCCTCAACCCCTCGCTCTTTTATCTGGCTTCCAGTGCTGCAGTGAATTTATCAGTTCTAGATGATCCCTTGGCTCTTCAGGGCTGCCACCACCCAGCACCACCAGCACCTTTTTCACGGATCACTATAGCAGCCTCTGCATGGGTCTCCTGACTCTGCTCTCCCATTTATTTTTTTTCCATCTCATCTGTATTTACCTTTTAAAGCAGAATGTGATTGGGCACTGTATTTCCATTCACAATCCTTGCAGAGTGACAAGGCCTAGAGAAGCTTAGGGTTTTGTTCTCCACACTTCAGAAAACAAGCCACATGGGGAATTCCTCTGTCGAGTTGTTTCAGCTTGTGTTCTTACTTCTAAGACATGCAGAATTAACTATAAGAGATGACATTTTTTTAAAGACAAAACTTAAACCATCTTAATCTTTTCATATTAAACATCAGGATACACCCCAGAATGCTTCAGTGACAAATGATTTGGTCTTCTAAGCAATACAACTTGATAGCTAAACACTTCAGACCACAAAGTTAACAGTGGGTTACACTATGTCTTACAACAAATATTCTAGCAACCTGTTGAATCAAACCTATAGCATTATAGTATCACAAATAGAAAGAAATGTTATCTGTCCTATAGTGTTCATGCCAGACAGTGTTTTAAATGTTAATAAAATGTAAGGGATCAGCTCCCACTTTTCCCTCCAGGGTACTCTTGAGCAGGGAGAAGTGAGAAATATTTAGATAGAAATATAGAAGAGAGAGACAGACACATAGGATAGCCTCAGGAAGGCCTGGTTCAAAACCCACCATCCCCTTCTGTCTCTGCTAAAGGGCTATTTAAAGGAATGCCAAGGGGTGGAGCAAAAGACCTCCACCCAGCACAGCCAAATGCAGAACACTCCAACTGCCTGGTGACCATGCATGTAGTCAAGCCATCCCCTAATGCAGCCCTGCTGTGTAAAGCAAGCTCAGCTCTCACTAGGAAACCTCTGTGGGCTCCCACAACAAAAATAAACCAAAAAGCCTGGAAAATATATTATCAGAAGGAATGAAGGAAAGCATTGAACATGTGGGTCTTCTGGCAAAGCTTAGTTTACTTCTTCCATGTGTGGTATGGCATCATCTCCTTCCAGGGGTGGCATTTCTTCAGTTACAGCAGCACTAGTATCAACCATAGTAGGATCGCCCCCATCAGCACCTAGACCAAGCTTGATCATCCTGTACACCCTGTAATCATGTCTGGTGATCTTTCAGACTGAAGCAAAAAGACAGGCAGGCTTGCAGCTCATACACCAAGATGACGTGGTCTTTCACAGACTTGTCATTCTTGTCAGCCTCTGCCTTTTGCCCTAAAGTTTCAATACTGGAGTGGTTAGTGTTTATTTGCAGGTGTTTCTTTGCTGCCATGTAACCCATCATTGAACTGTCTCTGAGGGCTTGGGCTTTCATGATTAGCTCCATGTCTGGAGCCCATCCATATGTGCTGTGGCACACAATACTCATCAATGGGCTCAATCATATAGATTATACTTAGCCATGTACAAAGGCTGAGTTAGCGACTTGGTTCTTGGTCTCAGCTGTGATAAAATGGATGTGCTGCTGGTTTTCCTTCATTCTGATTCAGTAGCTCTGGAGAGAAATGATCTCCTCCCCAGAATCAGATGTGAAGTATCTCAATGGCTTTCAAAGGTTCTTCCAATTTGAGAGTCTTCACTAATTCTGAGCTCTATATTTTTTGAGAACTCCTCATACAACTTTTTGTAGTTCTTTTTATCTTCTGCCAGTTCAGTAAATAGTTCTAAGTATTCCTTGACTAATTATTTTTTCTGATAACTTTCAAAATTTTGCTTTGCTACAACATTGCATGAGAAATATTTAGATGGAGATCCTCAGAATCTACTACCCCTCAAATGAACATCAGATACTCAGGGATTAACTCCTCGCAATTCTACATATGTGAAACTTGATGTTGTTCTTTTTTTCCCCTTTGTTTTCAAACAGATCAAAGGGAGCACATATTGGGACAAAAAAGAAGGGCTCAGAATTCCAATTCTTTTCTGCCAAGAATTCTTCCGAGTCATTGGCTAAGGTACACCCCATACAACACGTTCTCCTTTCCCCCACTTGCTCTTTCTCTTGAGTTATCACCTCATCTCATGCACAAATGTCATTTGTAAATGCATCCTCTATCCCCAATACAATGGAACACCCACGAGAGTAGGGGTGCTTCTGCCTGTTTTATTTGCTGCTGTACCTCTACCACCAGAAGCAGTTCTCTGTACCTCAAAGGTGCTTGATCAGTACCATGTTTTGAAATAATCAATCATGTAATTTATAATTCTGTCTCCCCAAAAAACAAAAGCAAAATATAATGGTTAAAAAAACCCAATTGATTCTTTGCCACTTTCATCTCAGAATTAAAGAAATAGAAGAAAATTAATTATTATCATTTTGAGCCCAGTGTAATGAATTATTATATTAGACAGGAAGTGGTTGGAATACAGGGTGACAATTAAACATGTAGTGATTGGAATAAAATCAGCAGGCATTCAGAAAATCCACTTATAATAGCAGGCAATGAACTTGAGGAGTGTTCCTAAGACAAAGGTCAAAAGCATAATGTAAAATATGCACAAGGCCATGAGGTATTTGGACGACAACCCCAAAAAGAAAACACACCAATAAAATTACAAATGCATGGATGATAAGGTAATAATCAGAAATAAAATGGTATGAAACATTCCAGACCCAATAAAATAAATGAGATCATAAATTAATAGGTTAATGTCTTCTAAGAAATTTAATGAACAGAAATAAATGTTCAATAGAGGCTCATAAAATTTTAAATCTAAAGAGTTATATAAATGAGTCCTAAAATTATCCACTAGAATAGGGATCACCCAAAGGACAAGAGAAGGCTGAGGATATGGGTCATTAATAGAGCACATGCTGAGCACACAGTGCTATGGATTTCAATCCTTAGTAATCCACTCACAGAAGTGGGGGTGAGGATAGCACAGATGAGGGTAAAAAGAAAAGGAAACCTTGGCTCAGAGTTTGTGGGCATACAAGTTGATATGGTAATTATGGAAAACAGCAAATCAATCCCTCTACCTCTTGTGGAAATGCACATACACATGTACTAAATGACATCACCACCTCATAAATACATCATCACATACATGTTCAGTATAATATTGTCTTTGTTTGAGTTTTATTGCTGTGAAGAGACACCATGACTACAGCAACTCTTATAAAGGAAAGCATTTAATTGGAGCTGGCTTACAGTTCAAAGGTTTAATCCATTATTGTCATGGTGGGAAGCACGATGGCATATAGGCAGATATGGTACTAGTGAGGGTAGCTGAGAGTTCTACATCTGGATCTGTAGGCAGCAGGAAGAGATAGTGAGCCACTAGGCCTGGCTTGAACTTTTGAAATCTTGAAGCCCAACTCCAAGTGACACACTTCCTCCAACAAGGCCACACCTCCTATAGTGCCACTCTCTATAAGCCTGTGGGGGCCATTTTAATTCAACCCATCATACTGTAGAATATTATTTTAAGGTATGTTACTTTTGTTTATGTTATATTTGTTTAACTCTGTGAAGCTGTGTTACTTTGCCTGTCTAAAACACCCGATGATCTAAGAAAGAGCTGAATGGCTAATATCAAGGCAGGAAAAAGGATAGGCAGGGTTGGCAGGAAGAGAGAATAAGGAAAAATCTGGGAAGAAAGGAAGAAAGATCAAGGAGCCAAAGAAGGAGGAGGCTTTCAGGGCCAGCCACCCAGGTACACAGCCAGGCACAGAGTAAGAGTGAAAGTAAAATATACAGAAATAATAAAAGGAAAAAGCCCAGCAGCAAAAGGTAGGTGGGATAATTTAAGTTAAGAAAAGCTGGCAAGAAACAAGCCAAGCTAAGGCCAGGCATTTATAATTAAGGATAAGCCTCTGTGTGTGATTTATTTGGGAGCTGAGTGGTAGGGCCCTCCAAAAGAGCCTAAGAGTAAAAAGCAATACCACCATACATGCATCAATGGATAAATTAAGAAATATTACCCAGGAATTTACATTAAACAAGCTAGACAAGAAAGAGAAAATATAGTATAAGACCACTTACATGAAGGATGTTTTAAGTGTCAAATATATAAAGATAGAGAGTCTAACAATGATT
Organism: Onychomys torridus; assembly: GCF_903995425.1. NCBI lineage: Eukaryota > Metazoa > Chordata > Mammalia > Rodentia > Cricetidae > Onychomys > Onychomys torridus. Next base: position 78,940,873 of record NC_050447.1, on the reverse strand, counting down.
ACCAAGGTTGGTGCATAGGGAGGGAATGGGGTGATGAGGGCCAAAGGATTTTTGTTGTTGTTGTTGTTTTTGTTTTGTTTTGTTTTGTTTTGAGACAGGGTTTCTCTGTAGCTTTGGAGCCTGTCCTGGACTAGTTCTGTAGACCAGCCTGGCCTCGAACTCACACAGATCCACCTGCCTCTGCCTCCCGAGTACTGGGATTATAGGAGTGCGCCACCACTGCCCGGCGGGCCAAAGGATTTTAAGTAGCAAATATGTAGAAACAAAACTTGAAGAACAATGCCTAAGGTTACAGGTAATGATGGTGTGTGGTTTTGAGAATTTTTGCTAAATGAAAAGCAAATAGATTTTTAAAAAATACTACAATAATAATCTGCTAAATAAGATGTACCCGCTAGGGCAACTGTGGCAAGACTGTGGGTGTAACCAACAGACCTCTTCATTGGATTTAAAACCTTTTCTTCAGGTGGGAATTCATGCCAGGTACTGTAAACATGGGCAAAATATGTGACTCTGGAAGTAATTACCCCTAGGGGAGAAGCTATTGATATTGTTTTGCTAAATGGGCATGTTGGCAAACTGCCTTCTAAATGTTTATGTTTTTGTCCATAGATACATAATGCTTTCAACCTTGGTAAAAGAAGCCTCTTATTTCAATGGGTAATAATTAATGTAGAGATTCCTGACTGTCCAGAGTGTTGAGAATAAGTGACTATGAATTCCCAAACACAGATGGAACAACCACTCCACAAGACTCAGAGGACACTGAGGAAGAAAGGGTAGAAACAATGTAGGAGCTGGAGGCCAAGGAGGAGTGTTGTGAGAGGCTGGCCTCTGGACATGACATGACTGCTGCAGACATCAGGGCAGAGCGTCTGTGGCTATCTGCACAAGGCCTGCACAAGCTCAAGCCAGTTAAAAATTCCATCATAGAGGTGGGACTCTCACAGCCCTGTCTCTACTGAAGGGCTATTGACAGTTGATGGCTGCTAAGGGAGGGTCACTTTCCTCTTGAGCAGGTAGCCATTGTTATGTTGCCCATGCCTTGGTGGATGACCCTATACTCTTCCACGTATGGGCAGTGGATTACTTTGTTTTGTTTTGTTTTTTTTTAAGGAGGACATAATGTTAGGAGAGAAATTCGTTGGAGAATGTTTCAGAATGACTTGGAAGGAGGGAATAGGAGAAAGATATGACCAAGATTTATTGTATACATATCTGAAATTTTCAAAGAATAAAAAAAATATGGTCTTAAATTCTACTCTCAACATAATCAAAGAGGCCCCTCTTTGCTGTGAGCAGTGATAAATGCAGATGCTCATATCTGACAAGGTACTGATAATAAGTGATGGTTGAGGGCTCAACCCCAAACAAGACATTCCCACCACCTAAGGCTAAGGGAACTCTTCAAACTGAACTGTTAGCCACTGTGATGGGGAGAAGGCCGTCATTGTCTTCTGTTGTGTACCCAGGAGGGGCCTACCAGGTTGTTCCAGACTCATGGTCACACAGATGATCCCATTAACTCTAGCGTGTCATCAAACAAAACAAAGTCATGAGGCTGAGAATGAGATATAAGGAGGGTTCAACAGGGACATGTGGGGGGTAAGAAAGAGTGGGGCAAGAGGAATCAGAATGCATTATATACATGTATAAAATTATCAAAGATCAAATGTAAATAAAATAAGTTTAGTAGATTTTTAAAATCCCTTGTCTTGCCAGTGAAGGAAAATTGATGACTGTGAAATAATGTATATGTCAATTCCTTTGACTACATTATCTGTTTTACTATATAAATGTTTTCACATTGTTTTATGCACTTAAATATACACAAACATACACACATAAACATTGAAATTAAAAATTTAAATAAATAAGTAAAATTAAGCAAACTGGAAGAACAGTTTTTAATCTTCTAATATCTTTTCTGCACTGGTAATAAGTGACAAGGCAGCTCATAGTACACATGAGGGAGCAATTCATAATTCAAATATTTTGCAAATATTTCTGAGCCATTCATCATATGCCAGGACAATATATGTTAAAGGACTACACCTGCAAAGTAATATTATAAAAATATAACTAGAAGATTAAAAAGGCTTATAAACATACCTAGTAGGGGATATACACATATATTTATTTAGTATGTAATTCCACTCACTGTATATTCCAGGAAACCAAGAAATTGATAGAACCTTGAGTTCAAAATATGGGGGGAACTTCACTAGAAAACAACTGTCAGTAGATGTTGAGGCTAAATAGCAACTTAGAAATAACAAACTAAATATATTAATCACTGTGAGAAAAATAGTATTCTCACAAATAGAAATAATTTTAATTTTTACAGTTATAGTAACCAGCAAAGAATAAAAAATGTGCATGTATTGAAAGGGAGGGCATTTGTTTCAAAGTAATTGTAAAGTTCCGAATTAAAACTATCAGAAGAATGATCAGCAGGGACAGGGATGGGAGGGGCAAGGGAAACAGGAAAACAAAAGACTAAATTCCTTTAAATGCTAATGTAGCACTGGTAGGATTTAAACACTATCTGCCTTCAATGCATAAAGTCTAGTAATTAACATATCAGGTTATATGCAAGACAAGTGTGGAAAAATTGTAAAACTCCTTGGGTCCACATTTAAGATTTAAATAGAAAAATATCATGCTGGTGAGTCAGGATACTCAATTTTATAAAGATCCCAGTTTTTCTTATAATGATCTTTGCATTCTAGAGAATTCAATGAAAATCTCAGAAGAACTTCTTACTAACATTGGCAAGCTCAATCTAAAGTGTCTATGAAAAAATAAAGGCTGAGAAAACGATGAAAAAATAGAGGGGCCTCGTAATGGCTTTACCACTGGGTGAGCAGAAGGCAGGAGCAGACACAGAATAAATAGCTCAGTGGGCTTTGGAGACAAGGAAAGGAAGAGACTCTCCGATAGATGGCGATGTGACAGTTGTGCATGTAGCAAAGAAAGTTGAATTTGTAGCCTCATCATAACCACCAACCACACCCTACAAAGGATAAGAAAGGATCAGAACCTAAAATCTGGTTTCCAACAGGAAAGAAACTTTTAAAATAATACGTGAAAGTGGCAATGGAATACATGACTAACACATTTGAGAACTTCAGTGTTTCTTCTTTAAAAAGGACATAAAGTTGGGAAGGAGATCTGGTGGGGGCACCAGGGAGAAGGTGGAGAGAAAAGGGTTGATCAAAACACACTGTCTATATGTCTGAAATTCTCAAGAAAAAAAGAATTGAATGTACGTGGGGTTGGGGCTGAAGCTTGGTAAGGCACTTGCTTAGCCCGCATGAGGCTCTCTACCCAGTTCAGCACTCTGTTCAGTACCAATACTGAACAAAAAGGGAAGTAAATAAATGTGAAAAAACTTTGAAACTTAACTGAATGGCCATGATAAGTACCGAAGAATAATGCTGTCAATGAAGGAAGGATAGGAGGGCTTACAGGTCATGCACTGGCTGGGTAAGAATTTTTTTTTTCCAGTAAATTGAGATAACAATAATGCTGATTAATTTCATTACTTAAATGTCTATTTAAACATCTTTAAGTGCTACATGATAAAAATATTTGAATGAAACAATATGTATATTTAGTATGACAAGCAGTGGCCAATAATACATATAATTATGTGATAAAAAGTATTAGACCTATTGTACAGAAATTGTTGTCTCAACCACTCACAGAAGAAAAATGCCCTTTAATCCCAGCATGCAGGAGGCAGAGGCAAGTGAATCTCTGTGAGTTTGAAGCCAGCCTGGTCTACAGAGTGAGTTCCAGGATAGCCAGGACTGTAACACAGAGAAACCTTGTCTTGAAAAACAAAACAAAAAGAAAAGAAAAGAAAAATGCAGCAAGAAAATAAAAATGGAGAATAATTGACCTCACAATTAATATGCTGTTATTGAGATAGTAGGTTGCTATAAATTAGTACATTTTTAAAAACCAATGTCAACTACCATATGACTAAAAGTAGACACTCAAAATCTTATAGAACATGTGCTGGAATACTATCAAAGAGCAAATTATTAAAACATTTAAACAGCATCAAGAGTTCTTACCTTGTAATCTTGATAGCCAACTTCTAATAAATCTTGTTTTGTAGCTTATTCAGAAAAGTAAAAATTTAATGTACATGTTTATCTGTATAAAATATTCAAAGCAAATCATCACATATCTCCTCAAAGTTACAATTAGCAGGTAACAAATCTGTCCACAAATTTGAGTCTATAACAATAAAGATGTTATGTTAAGTTTCTGGCATATGAAAAGCTTACGTTTCCCTGAATGGTGCAGCAGCAGCTGTGCCTGGAGGAAATATCATAGCACTGACGGTGTGCAGATGTCACTTAGAATCAGGGGAACCTTTTGAGAATGACAGTAGACAATTTCACATTGTATGAATACCACAGAACATGCTCATCAAACCTGAATAGCAGAATCTACCATGTGCTGGGCTTCATGGGATGGCCTATTGTTCCTGTGCTACAGACCTGGGTAGCCTGTCACTGCACTGCATTAGGCAACTGTAAGGCTCTGTTGTTGTTGTTGCTTTTACCCTTTTGGGGGGCCCACCACCCAGCTCCCAAATGAAGCACACACAGAAGCTTATTATTACTTATGAGTGTCCAGCCTTGCCTTGGCTTAGTTTCTAGCCAGCTTTTCTTAACTTTGAATTATCCCATCTAACTTTTGCCTCTGGGATTTTCCCATTCTCTTACTTCTGTAAATCTTACTCTTACTCTGTGGCTTGCTGTGTAGCTGGGTGGCTGGCTCCTGAAGTCCTCCTCCTTCTCTGGCTCCTAGATCTCTCCTCCTAGATTTCTCCTTCTATATATTCTCTCTACCTGACAGCCCAACCTATCCTTTCTCCTGCTTGCTATTGGCCATTCAGATCTTTATTAGACCATCAGGTATTTTAGATAGGCACAGTAACACAGCTTCACAGAGTTAAACAAATGCAACACGAACAAAAGTAACACACCTTAAAATAATATTCTTCTACACTATGGAAAGTACTTGTATATCTAACATAATTAGACAACAAAATTATACAGTAAAAATATGGCAGAAAAGACAAAAGGTACATCTGTTTAGGGCCTGTGCCTGAGCTTGCAGGATGGGGGTTGCTCTGGGTCAGTCAATGAGAGGGAGGGAATGAGACAGCCCCCATGTGACTAGGCTCAGCTGTGTACATCATAAATATGGCACAGTCAGGCCATTACATCTGTGGGAAATAATTTTCTTTCCTTAATAAGAAATAGACCTTAGCTTATGTAACTTTTAACTTTATAAACTCGTTAAATGTTTTGACTCCCATAATAATAGCTCAAAACATTAAACAATTAGAGCCATGCAAAAATTTTCTCTTTACACCCTTATTCTGTAACCTTTCCCCTCTTTTAAAAATCATGTATTTTGACTTTTCAAACATTTGTGTTACCAAGGAACAGACAGACATTGACTGTCCTGGGATATATGTATTTGGTCAACTTGACACAAGCTAGGGTCATTGGGGAAGAGAAAATCTCAACTGAAAACAAATCTCCATCAGACTGGTCTGCAGGCAAGTTTGTGGAGCATTTTCTTCACTACTGATTGATGTGGGAGGTCCCAGCCCATTGCCATCAGTGTCACCCATGGACAGGTGGTCCTGGGGTATAAAAAAAGGAAACTGAGCAAACCATGGAGTGCATCCCTCCCTCCATGGTCTCTGCTATAGTTCCTGCTTCCAGGATCTTTTGTGGAGCTGACTTACTCCATCAACAAGGGACTATGATGTGGGAGTGTAAGCCAAACAAAGCCTTTCCTCTCCAAGTTCTAATGGTCATGCTATTGAGCACAGCAACAGAAAGCAAACTGTTATACTGCCCAAGAAAGACCTACATATGGCAAAGATCAGCAATGCCATTATCGTCTGCCTTGGCATCTTGCCCCATTTCGAGATCTTTAGGGTCAATAGCATACTTAGCACCATCAGCTCCAACTGAGCCCCACCTAAGGGACTGCCTGAGGCTGTTTAACAGTTAACTTTTTAATAATAAAGAAAATGTAACTCTAAGTCACAATAAAAGTGTAACAGTAAATGCCCAAACCTGTCACTATCAAGTGTTTTGTACCATACTTTATGTGTATATTTACATACATATACACATACTGTTTATATTTATACCAAAAAGTAACACATTATGGTGTGATAGTATGACAGTTATGGTACCACTACATGAAAGAAACTGTTCAGTATCATTATGAGATCAGGAAAAAAAAATCAATGGTAAGGGGAAAAAAAAAAAGCCAGGTATGTTATAATTACAGAACTGAAGAAGCCAAGTCGAGAGTAACACCTCCAATGTGAGGCCAGATGGGGTATACAGTGAACTCAAGCCTGGTCTGCGCTTTACAGCAAGACCCCATCTCAAGGAAAAATAAAGAAAGGAAGAGAAGGGGAGGGGAGGGGAGGGGAGAGGAGGGGAGGGGAGGGACTAGTGGTTGCCAGAAACTAGGTTTAGGAGAAGGTATGAACAGACAGAACACAGAAGAATTTTAACACAGTGAAAATACTCTTGATGACTACCCATGCCAGGTACCTGTCACTGTACATTTCTAAGTCCACAGGGCACACAACACAAAGAGTGAAAGCCAGTATAAGATGTCGGATTCTTAGTGATGCTGCTGTGTCAGTACGACTTCATCAACTGTGGCAGGTCCACCATTCTGGCCAGAGATACTGACAGCAGAGAGGCTGGGCATGCATCCTCACGAGGGGACCCATGGGAAATCTCTGTACCTGCCCCTCCAATTTGCTGTGAGCCTAAAGCTGGTAAAAAATATAAAATACAAGGTTTTATTTTTTAAAAAAATGGAAATACTAAACACAAAAGAATATAAAGATGGATGTATATTATGATAACATCGGATTCTTGAAAAGAAGCCTATGTAAAATAAATGGAATGAAATAATGATTATGGTTTTGATGGACTAGTGAGTAATTCTTTCCTTGTCTTTAATTTTCAGCATTTGAAAATATGAATGCATATTTACATTTTATATTTATTTTAAAATTTAATGAAGTGTATAAAAATGAAAAACTAATGCTAAATATAAGGCATGCCAGGTAAGGTGCTATATATCTATAACTTCCATACTGGGAAGGCAGAGTCAGACGGATCATGAGTTTAATGCCATCTTGAGCTCTGTGTTGTTTGAATAAGAGCAGCTCCATAAACTCCTATGTTTGAATATTTGGTCCCCATTTGATAGGACTTTTTGAGAAAGATTAGGATGCATGGCCTTGTTGAATGAGGTTTGTCACTGAAGGTAGGCCTTGAAGTTTCAAAAGCCCCCATTTCTACTTAGCTCTCTCTGCCTCATGCTTGTGAATCAAGATGTAAGCTCTCTGTTACTGCTCTAGTGCCATGCCTGTCAGCCTGCTGCCACGTTCCCGCCATGATGGTCATGGACTCACTCTCTGAAACTGTTCAACCACAAGTAAAAACTCTTCCTTCTATAAGTTGGCATCATGTCACAGCAATAGAAAAGTGTTGTTGAATGTTGTGGAATATTATTTTAAGATGTGTTACATTTGTTTATGCTCTGGAACATTTGTTTAATGATACAAAGGTGTGTTGCATTTCTTCAACTTTGTAAAGCTGTGTTACTTTGCCTGCCTAAAACACCTGATAAAGAGCTGAATGTCCAATAGCAAAACAGGAGAAAGGTGGGTCTGGCAGGCAGAGAGAATAAATAGAAGAAGAGAAAGAGGGATCAGGAAGTAAGAGAGTATCAAGGAGTGAGAAAAGAAGGGACTACCCACCCAGTCACTCAGCCAGACATGGAATAAGAAGGAAAGAAAATATAAACAGAAATAGAGAAAGATAAAAGCCCAGAGGTAAAAGGTAGATGGGATAATTTAAGAAAAGCTAGCAAGAAACAAGCCAAGCTAAGGCTGGGCATCTGTAAGTAAGAATAAGCCTCTGTGAGTGATTTATTTGGGAGCTGGTGGTGGGCTCCCCAAAGAACAAAGAGTATAAAAGTAAAAATAACCAATAACAGTGGAATTAAATATTAATTTAAGACATGTTACAATAGTTTATGCTGTGCAATATTTGTTTAATGATGCAAAGACATGTTACATTTGTTTTGATTAAATAAAATTAACCTGGGGTCAGGATGCTGAGTCAGCAAATAACTAACAGGAAGTGGTAGGGAGGAACCATATGTAGCTAGGTTCTTAAGAGGGCTGAGCAGAGGATGCCAGGTTTTTTCAGGAGCTGCAAGCTAAGAGAGAAGGTTAGTTACTTGCTATTCAGCCTCTCTGAATGAGCAGAATCCCACCCCAACCTTTAAATCCTGATTTCTATAGAGGGATAAAGATCTAGATAAAGTTTCCTTTGGCAGCCATGATAGAACCTATGCCTAGGGAACAGAGTTTCCTTCTGGCTATGGCCAGTGAGGCCGAACTGCTGCTGGTAGTTGCAGAGTTGCAATTGCTGTTAGGACAGCAGTCGTTTAAGGGGCTGCTACTGAATTTAAAGAAAAACAACAGAAAACCAACTAGGGAAACGTTATGTAGTGAGATATTATGGACAGAACAAACAAGCAAACACAAACTAAAATAAAATATCTGTGTGAGGGGGCATTGCATACCTGCAATCTCAATGCTTAGGAGGTAAAAGGGGTTGCTGTAGACCTGCAATGTCAATGCTTAGGAGGTAAAGCAGATTGACCAGAAGCTCAAGGCCAGGCTTGGCTACTTATTGAGTTTAGACTATGCCCAGGCTGTGTGTGACCATCCTCCCCTCTCTACCCCTCTCCCTGATAGGCATACCTTTTACAAACAGATTAATCTCACTGGTCTCCAAAACACCTAGAAACTTTACTCAGATTGGTACTGAAGAAGAGCAAACATCAAGAAAAAATTAAAGGTAAATTTAAAACTATTTTATACTGGGGAAAATTGATAGGGATGTGGACACCATGAAGGGAGAAAGGCCACATCACCATGTTCTTCCTATGCCTAGTGGCTCATCTCTTCAGTGGGAAAAGAGTGAACACAAAGGCCCGAAGCATAATTTTCAAGTTAAGAAGTGAACAGGGCAGTGCATCTAGGAGGAGTTGGAGAAAGAACATAGATATAATTAAAAAAAAAACTATTGTATGAAATCCTCAAAGAACTAATTTTTTAAAGGTTGCATCAATTTGAACTTGCTATTTGAGGAAAGGCAACATTTGATGCAGCAGGAAAGATAGGTGGGAAGCCAGTAAACAGGTAGGTGGGAGCTGGTGAATGGGTAGGTGGCAGCCAGTGAAAGGTAGGTGGGAACTGGTGAATAGGTAGGTGGGAGCTAGTGCACAGGTGGGTAGGAACTGGTGCACAGGTAGGTAGGAACTGGTAAACAGATAGCTGGCAACTGGTAAATGGGTAGGTGGGAACTGGTGCACAGGTAGGTGGGAACTGGTGCACAGGTAGGTGGGAACTGGTGCACAGGTAGGTAGGAACTGGTAAACGGGTAGGTGGGAACTGGTAAACAGGTAGGTGGGAACTGGTCAACGGGTAGGTGGGAACTGGTCAACAGGTAGGTGGGAACTGGTGAACAGGTAGTGGGAACTGGTGAACAGGTAGTGGGAACTGGTAAACAGGTAGGTGGGAACTGGTGCACAGGTAGGTGGGAACTGGTACACAGGTAGGTGGGAACTGGTGCACAGGTAGGTAGGAACTGGTAAACAGGTAGGTGGGAACTGGTAAACAGGTAGGTGGGAACTGGTCAATGGGTAGGTGGGAACTGGTCAACAGGTAGGTGGGAACTGGTGAACAGGTAGTGGGAACTGGTGAACAGGTAGGTGGGAACTGGTGCACAGGTAGGTGGGAACTGGTACACAGGTAGGTGGGAACTGGTACACAGGTAGGTGGGAACTGGTGAACAGGTAGGTGGGAACTGGTGCACAGGTAGGTGGGAACTGGTGCACAGCTAGGTGGGAACTGGTGAACAGGTAATGGGAACTGGTACACAGCTAGGTGGGAACTGGTACACAGCTAGGTGGGAACTGGTGCACAGCTAGGTGGGAACTGGTGCACAGCTAGGTGGGAACTGGTGCACAGCTAGGTGGGAACTGGTGCACAGCTAAGTGGGAACTGGTGAACAAGTAATGGGAACTGGTGCACAGCTAGGTGGGAACTAGTGCACAGCTAGGTGGGAACTGGTGCACAGCTAGGTGGGAACTAGTGCACAGCTAGGTGGGAACTGGTGGCATAGACCCATTAGCACACTGCTGCTTGTAATTTGGGTTTAGAGTTAGAGAACTATTTTGGGGAAGCCAATAGCATTCAATTTATAACAGATGTAACCAAGTACTTCTAACATTAAAATGCTCAGTCAAAAGTTCAGTGAGTATAGAAGCCATGAATGTAGGAAAAAAAAGATTCACGGCTGTGAGCCAAAGAAGCCATGCTAATCATGGGTGGACATTAATTATTCTATATCAATAGGTTTTGTGCTGCTTGGAAGGATGGAAACACTAGCTTAATTGCTATATTATATTTAATTATGTCTTCTCATAAATCTGATGCATGATTGCAACCATCAACTTGGGAAATTTCACATGAATCAACATTCGCCCACATAATCATCTTTAAATAAAGAGAAATAAATGTATGATTCAAGACACAGCCAAAGCAATCCTTCAATAATAACATCAAATCACCCAAGCCTTATTGCTTCCTGTATAGCAGCTGGTATCCCTACCTCTAGCTCCCCACTTCGAGCCTTCTCTCAGAATGAGTACCCAGGACTATCTGAATCTGCTACACTGTTTTATTAAAGAATGCAGCTTCTAGTCTGGCTGCATGGAATGGGGTGGGCAGCAGTAGCAGGATGCTAACAGTGAGATAGCAAGTGTCCACATGGGCAGAGGCTGCTGTAGATAGACAAGTGGGTTAGCAGAAGACAGGAGGAAGAGAAGCCCTGGAGAGGAGGCATGGGAGGGACCTCTGCAAAAAGACTGTCATTAAGTACAGGGCATAGGGGAGGGGTGCTGTTCTAAGCAGTGGGAAGAATTGGAGGAAGAGGATTTAATTCTCATAGGACCAAGGTCATGGATTAAATACCCAAATGCTCCTATGTGTGGGGACAGGAAGCAAGTTTTTAAAGTAAACATGGCATGGCTTAATGGCACATCAGTCAACTCAATGATAAGCAATTATGTCATTGAGTTGACATAATCATTAATTATACACACATCATAGAAGACAATATAAAATTAGCATTGATTTTTAAGGTGGAAACATACAGTTCAAAGAAACTTTGATCTCTTTTGGAACTATTTGGGTCTAGCCCCTCAAAGTAGAAGATAAAGCCTTCATTCTTGTCCATCTTTAGGGATACTTAGGGATAAAACTAGAGAAACCCTGCAAAGTTAATCAAGCTGCAGTCAAAATTTTGCTTGCCTTATCTCCCACTGTTGATAAATGTAATACTATTGTAAAAAAAAATAGCTTGGAAAATACTTAAAGAAAGAGAAAGAAAGAAAAGAAAAAAAAACAGGTTAAAAGGGGGCATGGAAAGATGGCTCAGCATTTAAGAGGGATACTGCTGTGGTAGAGGATTAGGGTTTAGTTCCTGATACCTGCACCAGATGGTTCTGAACTCCCTGTTATTCCAGTTACCAGGTTTCTGACACCCTCTTATGTCCTCTGAAGTCAACTGTACTCATGTGAACACACTCACACAGAGGCATACACACATACACATTTAAAAATAAAACATCAAAATGCCCAACAGTACAATAAAGAAATGGGCTATAGAACTAAACAGAGAATTCTCAACAGAGGAAGTTCAAATGACTGAAAGACATTTAAGGAATTGCTCAACATACTTAATTATCCGGGAAATGCAAATCAAAACAACTCTGAGATACCACCTTACACCTGTAAGAATGGCTAAGATAAAAAACACAGAAGACAGCGTATGCTGGATAGGATGTGGAGCAAGGGGGACTCTCCTCCACTGCTGGTGGGAATGCAAGCATGTCCAGCCACTTTGGAAATCAATATTGCACTTCCTTAGAAAATTGGGAATCAATTTCCCCCAAGACCCAGCTATAGCACTCTTGGGCATATGCCCAAGGAATGCTCAATCATACCACAAGGGCATTTGCTCAGCTATGTTCATATCAGCATTGTTTGTAATAGCCAGAACCTGGAAACAACCTAGATGCCCTTCAACTGAAGAATGGATAAAGAAAATTTGGTACATATACACAATGGAGAGAAAAACAATGACATCATGAGGTTTGCAGGCAAATGGATGTATCTAGAGAAAAAAAACATCCTGAGTGAGGTAACCCAGACTCAGAAAGACAAACATGGTATGTACTCACTCATAGGAGGATACTACATGTAAAACAAAGATGACTAGACTGCTACACAACTCCAGGGAGGCTACCTAGAAAACGGGACCCTAGGAAAGACACAAGGATCACCCAATGACAGAGAAATGGATGAGATCTACATGAACAACCTGGACGACAGTGGGAGTAATGAAGGGCAAGGTTCGAAGGAAAGAGAGCTTAGGGGAGCAGGAGATCCCAGCTGGATCAAGAACAGAAAGGGAGAACAAGGAATAACAGACCATGATAAATGAAGACCAAATGAGAACAGGAAGAAGCACAGTGCTAGAGAGGTCCCCAGAAATCCACAATGATACATCCACTGTAGACTACTGGCAATGGTAGAGAGAAAGCCTGATCTAACCTAGTCTGGTGATCAGATGGCCAAACACCCTAACTGTCATGCTGGAACTCTCATCCAATAACTGATGGAAGTTCATGCAGAGATCCTCAGCCAGGCCCCAGGTGGATCTCCAGGAGTCCAATTGTCGAGAAAGAGAAGGGACTGTAAGAGTGTGAATTGTTGAGACCAAGATTGGAAAAGCACAGGGACAAATAGCCAAACTAATGGAAACACATGAATTATGAACCAAAAGCTGTGAGCCCCCAACTGGATCAGGCCCTCTGCATAAGTGAGACAATTGAATAGCTTGAACTGTTTGGGAGGCACCCAGGCAGTGGGACCCGGACCTGTCCTTAGAGCATGAGCTGGCTGTTTGGAACCTTGGACATACACAGAGACACTTTGCTCAGCCTGGAAGGAGGGGACGGGACCTGCCTGTACTGAATCCACCAGGTTGAATTGAATCCCCAGGGGAGTCTTGGCCCTGGAGGAGATGGGAATGGAGGGGAGGGAAGGGGGGGGAAGGTGGGGCAGGGATGGGAGAGGAGAGGACAGGGGAACCCATGGCTAATGTGTAAAATTAAAACACAAATATAATAAATTAAAAAAGGAGAAAAAAGGGGGGAAAAGGAGCAAGGTATGAGAGCAGAAATTGAAGCTATGTAGACAGAGAATTGACTCAGAAGAATAAAGTGAATAGTCAAAAAAGAAAAAGAAAAGAAAAAGAAAAAGGGTAGACAATTCATTATTTGAAAGTTAAGCATAAGAAATGTAGAAAATTATTTACTCATTAGATACAAGTAAAACATTCCACAAGAAAAACTAAAAAGTAATAAAACCAGAATCATATACAGAAAGAGCATAGCAAAGCCTAACATTTAAATAAGAGGTTTTCCTTTTGTAAAATCACATAGGAATTTTCAATTCTTCTATAAAATATGACAGTCATCAAAGCTTCAGCTTGCCAATCTACTCATTTTGCATTTGAATTTGAATATTTTTTTAAAGTTAGCAAACTGCAAAGCTAGCTTATCTAAGAATAAAAATTTCTTAGCAAGGCTCTCTTTAAAAAATCAATGTGGAAAATTCAAATTCATAATAGCATTGAAACACATAGACACATTATACATTATTTTGCATAACTCCAAATATAACTAGAAGTGACTCATTCTAGACTTGCAAGAAATTTGAGAATGAACCAATAAATGTGCAAAGACAAATGAGAGAAGCACAGAGTGGAGCCGCCAGCTGCATACATTAAGACTTATAATGCTCTTTTCCTTAGGACAGACCAATGTGCCATTACTATTAGACTAATTTTAATATCTTATATAAATCTCTAATAAGATAATGTTTTCCACATTCCCAAGGCCCCCAAAGCTAACCAACAGATAATTAAATAATCAGAGAAGAAATGAAAACAGAGCTGGCAAGAAGCACAGTAATAAAGTCTGGGAAGAGCCGTTCACAGTGACGACAAGGGTAGGAACCGTAGGAAGCCAGGCTTCATCAAGAAGCCCACCAGCACAGGGACACTGGGGAACAGAAACATCTCCAGTGCTTTGGGGCATGGCATGCTTGGCAATAAGCATAAAGGCTGTCATGGTAAGCAGGATGGACCCATTTTATTTCCAATTGACCCCAAATAATAACTTAAGGTTGGTACCATGTTGGTCAGAGACTGTGTTAAGAATGGGTGTGTGAACTAGCCCTGATGAAGTTGATTCAGGATGCCTGCTGACTTTGAGAAATCCTCTTGCCTATACTACAACTAGGCTGAGGATGAGGCCAACACATGATGGGCAGAATCAAGGGGGAAGGGAAAAGCTAGATTCAAGATTCAGGACCAGACCTTCTGAAACCATTTGCTTTTAATTGTTGTGTTTGGGAGCAAGTAGAGGCACTGAATGACATGGGAATGAGTGCTATCAGGGGAAAAAGGCATGGTGGACTTTATTTGAACATTAATACCTTGCTGGTGTTTCTACAGAAGAGGGCCAGGGGGCGTACATATTTAGCCATAGAGACACACACCTTCCCTTCATAGAAGTATACAGTCACACTCTCATTCAGTTAGAGAGGTGGTTCACAGCTCAGGCAAAATTCCAGTCACTGTTGTAAGACCACTTAGAGCAGAGCAGTAGCTGGTGGACGTGACCTGCAGCATGAAAGCCAGGATTTTTGTCCTCAGGCCTGAGGCTGCAAGATGCTGCCATAGGTGCAGAGTCAGCCTCACATCAAGAACACCTGGATGCCCCTATCAGGATGCAGCCAGACACCTGGGAGACAGTGACCATCTCTCTGGAAGAGCCTCAGGCTGATTCTTGACAACTGTTTATTTGAGGTTCTATTGGAGTTCTCTCAATGCACAGTAAGACTGATGTCCCTAGGAAATGAGAATGCCAGATGAAGTTTCCAACAGCCTTTGGTAAGAAATACGTGAAGATCTCATCTATTTCCCTCTTAGGGTTCTCCCTAGAGGGCTTAAGACTCTCCTTCCTCTGGACCCTGCAGACAAATGCCACCTTTAGCTTTAATCAGAGGAAGATCTCTTTCCAGTAAACAATGGAAAATGTAGACTCATGGCTGCACAAGGTATGAAGAGTAAGTGACAGATGAGTGTTCAGCCTCCCAAAAAACATCTATAGCATCCCCTGTAAGGATCAAGAAACACTTTAGAAGAGGTTACAGAAAAATGCAACTAGAAGAAAAGAGAAAGGGCTGCAAAATGCCATCTCTGGGTAAAACCATAGCAACCACAAACTTGTAGCAGATGCGGATACCTGTAATGGGTCTGCACAAGGATGGTCCTATCCACAATCAGGCATGGATGGGGACTTTAGGAAGCCCCACCGTTTACTGCTGAACTATTTGTTCCTGATAGAAGAAAATTAAAAATTTCATAATTCTACACATATTAATTTTTTACATTTTAAATTTGGCAAAGTGCACATTACATAAAATGTGCCATGATGATTGCTCTTAAATGTTCAGTTCAGTAGCACTAAATACATTCACATCATATTGCCAACATCATCACCACTTATTTCATCATTCATCCACAAAACTCTTCCCATTCAGTAAAACCAAACTCTGTACCCATTGCCATAGCTACCCTGTTCCCTCTCCCTCAAGTCCAGGTGCCATTCTACTTTCTGCCTCTATGAATCTAACTACTAGTTGCCTCACAGAGGAGGGATCATGAAGCATGTTATTTTGTGTTTAACATCACTTAGCATGGTGTTTTTCGAGATTTACCCATGCTATAGCATATGTCTAAATATCCTTCTTTTTAAGGTCTTAATAGTATCCATTGTGTTTACTGCAGAGGCCCACAAAGGTTTACCAGTGAGATCTGAGCTTCCTTTACCCTGCAGAGCTGTATTAGAGGCTTGCTTGACCATGTACATGGTTACTAGGTGACTGGAAGGTTCTACACTTGGCTGAGCTAGTGGGAGGTCTTTTGGCTCTACCCCTTGGTATTCCTATAAATAGCCCTTTAGAAGAGACAGGAGGGCCTGGTGGATAAGGATCCAGACCTTCCCGAGGCTACCCTGTGTTTCTGTTTCTATCCTCTCTACCCGTCTATCTAAATATCTCTTATCCCTTTTTCCTCAAGAGTTCCTTGTCATAAATGTGGGAGCCAGTCTCCCAGCTGGGCTCCCACAGTTTACATGACAAATTCTCTTTGCCCATTCATTACCAATGGACACTTTTATTGGAATAACAAAATGCTTTTAGAAGCAACAAAATAAGATGCCTCATTCTCATTTGTATCATTGTGTTATTGACTCACTCGGTGCCAATCAGTAGTTGGTAAAGAAAATGTACCACATTCACACATTCTTTATGGCATTTTCATCCATAAAGAATGAAATCATTTCATTTTCAGGAAAACAGATGAATCATGATGTTAAGCAAAATAAGCCAAACTGCAAAGACATATGTGTGGACTCTAGGGGAATAAAGATGTATGAATAGAAAGGATTACTGGAGAAGAGATCAGGGACAGGAGGAAAAGAACAGGTGACAAGGAGGTAAAGAGGATCAAAGTACCTTAGAGAGGGGTGAAAAATGTCAAACAATTTTTTTTATATTTATACAAAATCTGTAAGTAGATATAAATTCCATTGTGCATAATTTAATGGATAAGATAAATTTTTAAACTTCTTAGAAACTCCTGCATGTTCATTTATCATATTAATTTCTTTTTTGCTTATGTTAATTTCTTCCACTGTCTCAGAAGCAAAAAAATATGATTCCTAAGTGAGGGGAAATTTTCGGAACTTATTTATGTTGAAGATTAACCATACACAGAGAACATTTGAATTACTTTTATTGGTTTGGATTAATTTATGTATCCAATATGCCAGTCACAAAATATATAGACAAAAAAATGTTTAAGTTTTTTATTCATTTCTTTATAAGTACTGAAAAGGAATACACACACACACACACACACACACACACACACACACACACACAAAATGCAGCATAGTATATTACAAAAGCAACAGCAGACATCGATGTGCTGTAACCGAGGAAACAAAAGCTGTTATTTTTCATTGTGGACCTGACTTCAAGAGGCTATGGTGCTTTGATTATTCTTTTGCTCAGGTGCTATTCGAAGGTTGAGGTCCATCAGAACAGCTCGGAGATGTTGAATTACAGTGATATGGGAGCAGAAAACCCTAACTTGTCTCCTCCCATTTGGTCTGATGTTTGTGTTGTTGGACAGAGACAACCAGGCTGGGAAGCCAGTGCTAAGTGGAAATTCCCAGAGTCTCTTTGGGAATCATACCTGACTTTTCAAGGGCAGTGGCTCAGGGGAACTGGCTAATTTCCCAGGTGTTTTACAAAGTCCTCAGATATCATGTTCTAAAAATGATTTTAATGGGCATTAAAATAGGACATAGAGGCTACAGAGGCTTCTACAGAATCAGGTTGGCAGACACTTTTATTAATGTCACTAATGCAAGAGTATTCTTAGGGTCTTTGATGAGTTAAAAAGCTGTCAGTGGGATGCATACCTTTTCATTGTAATTTTGTCTAAGACAAACCTAAAATTGCAGATTTTTCATCCCTTGGGGAACATGACCCACTTCCACATAGTTGACCTATGAATGTTACAGAGCAATTCCAAGTTAAAAGTAGTTAATGTGCTCAAACTGGATTTTTGTCCACAAGACTTAGGAGGGTTTTCCTGCTTCGAGACAGACTCTTCTTATACTGCTTTGTACACTACAGGACCTTTTTTCTATAACATATATAATATTTAAGAGCTGGTGGTGTAGCTCATGTAGTTCACTTGCTTGGCATGCATAAGGCCCGTGGTTCCATCCCCCAGACCTGTCCCAACCCCCACAGAACAAAAGGAAAGAGAAGTAATGTGTTTGAAGAAAATGAGAAAAAACTGAGGAGGGCTCACTGACTTTTGAATCCCTGCTACACCACCTTTGTCTCTGGTGAAGCCTGTGCACAGCCCTCTGTCCTTGTCCGCACTTTGGTTCATTCTATCGTCTACCAGCCCTCATTTGTTACACCGATCTATTCAACTTAGTCTCAAAAGTTCAACCTAAAGCTAAAATTACTTGTTTTATTATAGAAAAAAGGGCTTTCATTATACTTCAATATTCTAGTGTCTTACCCGATGTTCACCTAGGATGTATGGCTTCATTGCTATTTATCATACACTATCATAAAATCATAGTAAGCCAACACTTAAAATTTTAAATAATTTTACTGTGTCACATAATGCACATAATTCTCTAAGTTAAATGTTATTTCAAAGTTTAAAATGAAAATACGATGGTACTCTTCTACCTCAGCCACTCCTCATTCTTCTGTCTTGAAAAAAATGGATTTGAATCTTTGAGTTGATTAATTGGACATTTATGTGTTTATTTATGTATTGAGATTAATTTCACAGAATATAAAAGTGGCCACTCTTGCAATGCTGTTTAACTGCCAATCTATCTAGTCCCTTTAGTCCCGGACAAACCTCTCCCCATAAGCCTTTTCTCCTCAATTTCATCTCCAGTGACCACAACTCTGTGTTTAGTGTCTATGGAATTATCGATTCTGAATCATTCTCATAAGCTCCTTTCACCACTTCAGCTATTATAAGTTGTGATACTCATCAGGATATAGTACCTCATTCTTTTTCATGGCCAAATAATTTTCTATTATTTTAGTATGTCACATTTTTCTATTCATTCATTCTCTGATGGACACTTAGGTGTTTCTGTTCTTTGGCCATTGTTCCTAGTTCCACTATGAATATGTGTGAACCTGTTTATATATGGATGTGTATTTTGAATAATTCTTTGAGGATTTATTCAGGAGTGGAATAGGATGATTCTATATTTAACTCATCAAAAATACAAATACTTGTTTTGTGTGTACATTTTAAAAAACTGAATGATAGTTTTCCTGAAAGGATGCCTTTGCCTTTTGGTTTCCCTTTTGATAGTTTTCAATTCTTCTCTTGCTCTCTTTCCCAATCACATGGCTTCTCATATGCTTCTGTGTCCAGAACTGTTTATTAGTTACTTCCCTGTATGAGTATTGAGATTGCCATAAGAAAACCATATAAAAATAGTCATTTGAACAAAGAGAGCCCTTATCATTTGTCTTGTTTCACTAAACATATCCCTGGTGAATGTTTTTCACTTTGCTTTCTATCTCTATAAACTTTCCCCATATCTGACTGATTATAATGTCTTTCAACTCATGTCCCCCCCTCTCCTGATAAAGGCTTTATCAGTAACTAAAAATGAATGCAATTTTAAAACCAATTCAAGTTTTTAATACATCACAAAAGAAGCAAAGAATAATAATTATTTGAGCAAGGGAAAAGCAAGCTGCTAAACCCCAAATAAGGTATTTCCTCTTAACAAAACTTGCTTATAAACAAATATTTCCTGTGAATATTTCTGCTACCCTTATGGGCCACAACTGTATGTTTTCAGAAAGGAAAACTAAGAAACAAAACTATGCTCATAAACACTGAGATGAAGGACTATTTCAAAGACCCTTCTTTTGACTGTCTTGTCTACATTTTCTGTTGAGGACCTAAAGCCAAGAAAAAGAAAACAAAAAGTACATTTATTCTGTATCTGCTGAACTGTAAACTAATAAGCAAGTGACCATGGAAGCCAAGAAGACATAGGATAAAAGAAAGAAAAGCCTAATTTTAATACTATTGACACTAAAACACAATTCCAAAAATAAGACAATCAGGTAAAAATATTTTGAAGGGATGCACACACTTCAGTGGCCTTGGCAGGGAATCATCTGTGATGACTGCTGTGAGGCTCTGGGTCTCCTTAGCCAGATCAGCTGACTTTGCTTAGACAAATGATCCATCTATCTCTACCTTTCCATTTCTGGAATTACAAGGGCATGCTACCATGCCTGGCTTTTCTTATGGGTACTGGGGATGGGACTCAGGTACACATAACTGTACAACATGTACTTTACCAACCGAACTTTCTCCACAGACCTAGTAGAATTAATTTTATATACTAATTTCATTTCAGGACTGTCCCATCCCCATTTCTGCTTCCATTGTATTTATCTTTACCCTCTTAATTTAAATCCTATTCGGTATCATGGTAAGAAGCTTTTTTTTTTTTTTAAAAATAAAAATAAAAAGGCATGTCTGATAACCACACCTCTGAGAGGACTGGATTTTAAGAACTCTAATCTTTGTTCTTATGCATAGTCAAATTTGGGGTGCTCTCAGAGACTTATCTAATTGGACATGAGAGCTGTAGTGTTCTGAGATGAAATCCTGAGATGGTCCAGAATATAAAATTCCCCACCTGAAAGCATGGCTATGCTGGATAATTCAGATGGCTGCATGAAGTACTACCAGAACCACATTAAGTACTCAGGAAACATTAATGTTATTAGCTAGCGGACTTTCCGATTTCCAACTCCATGCTTCACTGCAAGTAAGAAATATACCAAGGGCAAAACCAGCTTCTTTCATCTCAAGGTCCACTAGCATAGGAGCTGCCAAGCATTTTTAATACTGGAAGAATTTTGAGTTCACAGAGTTAAGAAGTGAAGATAGCAAGGGTAGGCAACCCCTTCCTGGAGAACAGCCATGAAGAAAAGAGTACACTACAGCAGGGGCTTAAGGAAACATCAACATGATGCTTGCTTGCTTGTTTATTGAGCATGCATTTCTATGTATTTGTAAAATGATTAGTGAGACACAAATCTATGCCGTGTACAGTACATGGGGTGATGGCAAAAGTAATTTCATCATACAAAGGAGGGTCAAAATGTATTCAAAACAGAAAATGGGACCTAAAGTGCATGGTGACAAAGAAAAGAACCTCTGTGTAAACTGAATTCTACTCAATAAATCTATCATTTCAATTCTTTTTCTTCAAAGGTGCCTTTAAAGAAGTAAAGCTGTGTAAGTGATTTGAACTTCCTCTGTTGAGAATTCTCTGTTTAGTTCTATAGCCCATTTCTTAATTGGACTTTTGGGCATTTTGATGTCTAATTTCTTGAGTTCTTTATATATTCTGGATATCAGCCCTCTGTCAGATGTGGGGTTGGTGAAGACCTTTTCCCATTCTGTAGGCTGTCGCTTTGTCTTGTTGACCATGTCCTTTGCTCTACAAAAGCTACTCAGTTTCAACAGGTCCCATTGATTGATTGTTTCTCTCAGTGTCTGTGCTACTGGTGTTATATTTAGAAAGTGATCTCCAGTGCCAATGCGTTCATGACTTCTTTCTACTTTCTCTTCTATCAGGTTCAGAGTAACTGGATTTATGTTGAGGTCTTTGATCCACTTGGACTTAAGTTTTGTGCACGGTGACAGATATGGATCTATTTGCAGCCTTCTACACATTGACATCCAGTTATGCCAGCACCATTTGTTGAGGATTCTTTCTTTTTTCCATTGTACATTTTTGGCTTCTTTGTCAAAAAATTATATGTTCATAGGTATGCGGGTTAATGTCAGGGTCTTCAATACGATTCCATTGGTCCACATGTCAGTTTTTATGCCAGTACCAAGCTGTTTTTATTACGGTAGCTCTATAGTAGAGCTTGAGGTCGGGGATTGTGATGGCTCCAGAGGTTGTTTTATTATACAGGATTCTTTTGGCTATCCTGGGTTTTTTGTTTTTCTATATGAAGTTGAGTATTATTCTTTCCAGATCTGTGAAAAATTGTGTTGGTAATTTGATGCATAAGGAATTGCTCAACATCCCTAATTATCCAGGAAATGCCAATCAAAACAACTCTGAGATACCACCTTACACCTGTAAGAATGGCTAAGATAAAAAAAACACAGAAGACTGCTTATGCTGGAGAGGATGTGGAGCAAGGGGAACTCTCCTCCACTGCTGGTGGGAATGCCAGCTTGTACAGCCACTTTGGAAATCAATATTGCACTTCCTTAGAAAATTGGGAATCAATCTCCCCCAAGACCCAGCTATAGCACTCTTGGGCATATGCCCAAGGAATGCTCAATCATACCACAAGGGCATTTGCTCAGCTATGTTCATATCAGCATTGTTTGTAATAGCCAGAACCTGGAAACAACCTAGATGCCCTTCAACTGAAGAATGGATAAAGAAAATATGGTACATATACACAATGGAGAGAAAAACAATGACATCATGAGGTTTGCAGGCAAATGGATGTATCTAGAAAAAAAACATCCTGAGTGAGGTAACCCAGACTCAGAAAGACAAACATGGTATGTACTCACTCATAGGAGGATACTACATGTAAAACAAAGATGACTAGCCTGCTACACAACTCCAGGGAGGCTACCTAGAAAACGGGACCCTAGGAAAGACACAGGGATTGCCTAATGACAGAGAAATGGATGAGATCTACATGAACAACCTGGACAACAGTGGGAGTAATGAAGGGCAAGGTTCGAAGGAAAGAGAGCTTAGGGGAGCAGGAGATCCCAGCTGGATCAAGAACAGAAAGGGAGAACAAGGAATAACAGACCATGATAAATGAAGACCCCATGAGAACAGGAATAGGCAGAGTGCTGGAGAGGTCCCCAGAAATCCACAATGATACATCCACTGTAGACTACTGGCAATGGTTGAGAGAAAGCCTGATCTGACCTAGTCTGGTGATCAGATGGTCAAACTCCCTAACAGTCGTGCTGGAACTCTCATCCAATAACTGGTGGAAGTGGATGCAGAGATCGTCAGCCAGGCCCCAGGTGGATCTCCAGGTGTCCAATTGTCGAGAAAGAAGAGGGACTGTAGGATCATGAATTGTTGAGACCAAGATTGGAGGAAGCACAGGAACAAATTGCCAGACAAATGGAAGCACATGAACTGTGAACCAAGGACTGTGGATCCCCCAGCTGGATCGAGCCCTCTGGATAGGTGAGACAGTTGAATGGCTTGAACTGTTTGGGAGACACCCAGTCAGTGGGACCCGGACCTGTCCTTGGTGCATGAGCTGGGTGTTTGGAACCTTGGGCTTACACAGGGATACTTTACTAGGCCTGGAAGGAGGGGACTGGGCCTGCCTGTACTGAATCCACCAGGTTGAATTGAATCCCCAGGGGAGTCTTAGCCCTGGAGGAGATGGGAATAGAGGGGAGAGGACGGAGGGAAGGTAGGGATGGGCATGGGAGGGGGGAAGACAGGGGAACCCATGGCTGATGTGTAAAATTAAAGCACAAATATAACAATAAGAAGAAGAAAAAAAGCTGTGTAAGTGTATCTTTGTTGGTATGTGCACAGAAATACCTTTTAATATGAATCATGGATGCAGATCCAAGGATTCCTTCTAAGTAAACTGGCTCAGTTTTCCTATTGATGTTCACAAGATCAAGCAGCCCTCCATGAGTTCAGCTCTGGATGGAGTTAGCAGGGAAAAAAATCCCAAGATGGAGAAGCTAGCTATAAATACAATACTGAGGAATTCCAACAATCTTAATTTTACTGTAGGAAACAGAGAGCTGGTTCATCTACAAATACAGGTAGAGTGAACATGTATAATGAACTTGCATCTTAATTCATTGATAAGTTTAGTTCAATTTTTAAAACATAATACATTTACTTATTATGAGAGAAATCTAGGAAAAAGAGAGCTGTGTTGATGAGTTTATCTACTTAAAACTGCCACAAAATGTATGCATGAGAAACCAATGCAAAGAGAATTCAATGATCTGAAATCAAGGTCTATATTGTAAAGCTGGGCTTCATTTTTGATGGATTTAAATGAAAACATTGTTCATTTATTTCAGAGAGAGAAACTTTCCAAATGCCCTGAGCATAGTTTCATTTCATTTTTTGTTTGCCAAGTTTATTATGTTCATATATTTTAATGACATGTTCTCATCTAATGGAAGTATGGGTATACATTTCTTGTGTACAATATTAGTCAGAATGCTCCCATCAAGGCTTATTTAGGGGATAAAAGACTTAAAAAACTCTTCCAGACTGATGCACACTATTTGTATATTTTGTACCTTGATGTCTGCTTCATTATCATTGGTGAGGAGAACTATAGCCATCAACTTGCAAATTGGAACAAAACATTCCCCTTGAAACTGAAGTCATCTTTTAAGGATCATGACTTTTTAACACTCATTTGATAAATGAAGAAAGATTTATTTCAAATAAAATGCTGTAAAAGCTAAGGAGTTACCAACTTCGCTTTCCTTTTAAGACAAGTTTGACTTTAAAATTTAGACCAACAATCATCACTTCCTTCAGATTCAATACTACCTCATTTTTTAAAGAACATATTTGTAGATGTGAGAAACATGAACATGTTTTAACCTCCAAAGTATCAAGTTTGGCTTAATTCTTCTATTAAATCTCTCTGGTACGTATCTGCAACCATACGGTGAATCATAAAATAATGGTAAAAACCTTACAACCACATCAAAGAGACAGTAAAGTTGACACAATAGTTACATCTCCATCACATAACACTCAACAGTAAGGAGGTGATGAGCTAAAGTAACTTTGGTTTATAGTATATATTTGACAGAGAGAGGAAAAAAGCCGTTCTCTTTGCTCCACCATCATGAGAGAAGAGCAGTCGTGTCAACAGATGCAGTGCAGCAGGGCAATGATACAGAAGGAGTCTGTGCATCTTGCTTGGCAGCAGAAGAGAAACTACCCTAGGGCTAGAAGGACTGTGCAAGCCTCCTTAGAGCTGCTGAAAAGTCCTCACAAAGGGAGAGCTGGAATGGACGTTGTCTCCTTTCATCCAGAAATCAGAAGAGGAGGAACGGGGAGTGGGGAATACTTCCAGTCAAGGGTCATTTGGAGGAAAGATTAGAGACTCTTGAGAAAGCACACATAGCATGTACAGGAAAGTGAACTCGGTGTGTGTGTGTGTGTGTGTGTGTGTGTGTGTGTGTGTGTGTGTGTGTGTTTATATAAGAAGGATTCTATTAAATCCACAATGGGACCTCACCTGCAGAATGGAGTGAAATTCCCCATGGCAGAACCCTGCCTGAGTTCTCAAGCTTCCTATCTTGCCTTCTCCTGCTTTCCTTGTTCTCATTGAGTTTCCTCCAAGAACAATTCCTTAATAAACTGCTTGCACCCAAGTCCTTCTAAAGTCTCCTGAAAGGAGATGCTGCTCTGGTGGTAGTTAATAAGAAAACTATCGTTGCAATAGCTCCAGAATAAATAAAGAGCAGGTGTGGAGGAGTGAGGGAATGGGGCAGAGTTGAGGAAGGGAACGTGATTCTAGACTTGCAGGCATAAAGCATGAAGTCAGTATGAAACATCCAATCAGTATAGAGCATCTATTTCTATAAGTGCAAGTTTGAATTCAGAAGCAAATTCTGAGACTTGAAAGTAGATTTGAGAAAAGAATATGTTATATTTCCTAAGAGCACAAGAATTGGAGATAGTATTGACTTTGATAAGGAGTTGATTTATTTTGTGTTCATAGTGTTGGGGATAAAGTCCAGGTCTCCCACACATTAAGCAGGCACTGTTTTGAGCTTCACTCCCAGCCTTAACTTGACTCTACTTTAGAATGCTTGAACTTCTAGAGTCACATCACATATTGCAGTAGGAAGTAACTTGAACTTCATTAGAGATACCAAAATATTTTAATGGATTATATTATTGAAGATAAGATAACCTAGTATAGCTAGTAATGATAATAATACCTCTATGCAAATCAACACAGGCTCCTAGACACAGAATTTAAGCAGAACCTTTAAAGATTAGGTGACATGGGGACAGCACTTCTGTATTAACTGAACACAGCACATGTAAATGGTCCCCACTAGTAAAATCATCATTCCTATGAAGCTAGTGTATATGAAAAGGACAGTGGATATGCTCACTGACATGTGGTTTAAAGAAGAAATGTATTTGGATCCCCTTTCTGGACCAGTTTAGTCAGCCTGGCAAGGGGCTAGACTAATCCATTAGAAAGGTAAATACAAAATCCCTTGTGCTTAAACTCAAATATGTACCAACTGGGAACCAAACCCACCAGCTATTGATTTTGGCATATGGTCTACAAAACATAGAAAAAAACTGCACTAATTTTGAATGGTACCAAGATAAACGGGTATGTAGGTGACTTCAGAGTAAGATAGCTTTTTTGGCAGGGAGGGTACATGCTAAAAAATGACTAGCTGAATAATATGGTAGTGCTACTTTAAAGTCTTTTGGGGGCCTTCATACTGATTTCCATAGTGGATGAACTGATTTATATTCCCATCAATAGTGGATGAGGATTTCTTTTTTCCTGTAGCTCCTTCAGTGCATTCAGGTTTTAGAAATGCCTGCTGACCTCCTGACCTCCTGCCTTTATTTTTGTCTGTCCCCATCTCTGTCCTCTGAGGCCACATACTGAAGTAAATGGCTGCAAGCTTCATTCTACCCCAACCAACTCTCTCTCTCTTGACTGATTTGAACATAGCAGAGGCAAGTCTATATTCTTAAAGGCAGTTACAATTTGAATTAATGAGGAATACACAATCTTCTTAATATACTTGGTTGAGAACAATGAGAAAGTTGGCATACTGAGGGGTTTTTTTTGTTCTATTTAATTAAATGGTATTAACAGCTATAAATCATCAAGCAATGGTGACATGTATAACTGATATTTTAAAAAGCAGAAACAATAGCATAGCTGTGGTTTTTCACAGTAGACACAGAAGTTCAAAGGTTCTACAAAAATAAAACCCAACAGTTACTGATACTTGTGGTAAACATTAATTTGTCTTAAATTATTTGTTAAATGCTTCAAGAAAAAGTTTCCATGAAATAGGTTCAAAATTGATAGCTAGTGTGTTGTTTATAAACTTTTACCTAATCACTTTAAACCTATCCACTAATATTAAGCTTCATATCTACCTGCTGTTTCTTCTGAACTGAGTTCATTATACCACTCTGAGGAAACTTAAACAGGTCCCTAAGATGCACATAAACCAGGCAAGCAGGAATGGGTGAGCCACTGTGAAGTCCCCACAGGTTCAGAGACCTCAGGACCAGCAATAGCACAGAAGAGCATTTCTTAACCTAGGATTCTTAACCCCTTTTGGTTGAAAGACCCTTTCATCAGAAATTCTGCATATCCGATATTTACATTATGATCCATAACACTAGCAAAATTACAGTTATGAAGTAGTAATGAAATAATTTTGTCATTGGGGGTCACCATAACATGAACTGTATTAAAGGCTTGTAGCATTAGAAGGTTTAGAACTACTGGCATAGAGGGATGGTTATGTTTCTTCTTTTCTTAAACTCTCTATATAGAGAAGCAAACATCTGCTCCAACCTCCTCTTCTCCTTTGTGCCTGATACTGTCAGTACCCAACACTGTTTGCCCTTGGCTTTCCAAGAGAGGATAGCATAGAAACTATATCTCTCCTTTGATGATGAGGTTTCCCACATGAGTCCACCAAGAAGTCCTCTCATCAGACAAAGAAGGGATTAGAAATTCTCCCATGGCAGCTGTAGACTTGTGTCAATAGATGACCAAACTTGAAATCTAGTTTTTGGTGTCCTGATGAGACTCACCTAGGTGTGATAATTGCACTTCATATTTTCTCAAGGTGGTCATAAACCTCTTCTCACTGGGTTATCTCACTAAACTTGCTCTCCTTACTCACTCTGTCCTAGGAAGGTTAGGGCAGTGATTGATTTGCTGTGTTGGAGCATGGTATAAGCTGGACCATGTTTTGTTGCTGTTTTTTTTTTTTTCTTTTTTACTCTTTTGGCTCTTTGCTCTTTGAGGGGTCTGCCACCCAGCTCTCAAATAAATCACATGGAGGCTTATTCTTTCTTATAAATACCAGGCCTTAGCTTAGCTTGTTTCTTGCGGTTTCTTAACTTAAATTAGCCTGACTACCCTTTGCCACTGAGCTTTTGCCTTTCTCTATTTCTGTATACTTTTCTTTACTTCTTACTCTGTGGCTTGCTGTGTACCTGGGTGGCTAGCCCCTGGAGTCCTCTTCCTTATCCTGCTCCTCAATCTTCTCTGAGATTTCTCCTTCTATTTAGTCTCCCTGCCTGCCAGCCCTGCCTGTTCTTTCTCTTGCCTTGCTATTTGCTGTTCAGTTCAGCTCTTTATTAGATCAATCAGGTGTTTTGGACAGGCAAAGTAACAAAGCTTCACAGAGTTAAACAAATGCAGCATAAATGAAAATGTAACACTATGTGCATCATTAAACAAATATTCCATGGCATCAACAAATGTAACACATCTTAAAATAATATTCTACAACAATGCTTTCCAGAAGGTGGTTGCTTCTCCTTTGCCCTTCTGTGCTCAGATTTTGAGAAGTTTCCTTTGTTTCTTGTTGTCTATAGTAAGCACATCTGTTTGGGTCCCCAGGCCTTTTGTGTTCATTTTCTTTCAAAGCTATAACAAATTACCATTAGCTTGGTATCCTTAAACAACGCAATTGTATAGCTAGTGTTCTTTTAGTTAGTGTGTGTGTGTGTGTGTGTGTGTGTGTGTGTGTGTGTGTGTTGCTGTGGCAAAATACCTGAGCAACTTAAGGGGCAGGGGAATTTATTTGGACTCATAGCTTTAGAGAGCTCAATCTATGATCACTAGGGATTGCAGTGTACTTAGGGGGGATGTCACAGGACCAGAGGTGTGGAAGAGGATGCTGTTCACCTCATTGCATAAGAAGGAGGTAAAGAAACAGGTAATTTCAAGAACCCAACCCAAGTGACCACCCTCCCACCCCCCTACCCCACCCCCACACCACCTGGTAGGCCAACCTCCTAACATTTCCATAGCCTCTGAACATAGCACACCAACTGTGGGCCTCACAGCTTGTAGAGAACATTTTATACTCAACTCATAGTAGTTCGGAAAGGTAGAAGTCTCACTGGCTGAAAATCAAGGGTTCAGTAGGGTTGCACTCCATCTAAAAACTCAAAGGAGAATCTACTGCCTTGCCTGTTCTGGCTTCCAGTATGTTTCACATCCCTTGGCTTATGGCTTTGGGTCACCTTGAACTCAGTCTCCATCTCCTATTGGAATTCTCTTGCCTCTCTCTCACATGGGCTCTTGGGTTTATATTGTGCTCAATCACATACTCAAGACTAATCTTTCCACCTCAGAATCCTTAGTTGCACATACAAAGTCCTTTATCTCATGGAAGGTAAATTCCCAGCTTTGGGAGTTAAGCTATGACCATCTTTAGGGAACACTCATCTGCCTACCATGCTTGCCTCCTGGAACTAGCTTTCTAGTCTGATTTACACTCAGGCAAATGGTTAGGGTTAGCCCTAAAACCCTGTCTTCACCTTCTCTCTCTGTAAACACATCTGAGCAGTGAGGCTCAAATTTAGGTAAATAGCAAAATTAAGAGTCATACTTTAGATGGAGAGTAAAGCATATATTCTAATGTAGCTTTGACAAAGCTCTGCACTAAAGATTTTACCAAACACACAAAAAATGCTGTATTTTCTTTCTTGCCAGAAATTCTGTTCAGTTGGTTTGCTTTATTGATCAGACAGCAGAAAAAGAAAAAGGCAACAGTGATGGAGTCCCCGAGATCCTTGTTCCCACTTCATTAGGTATGTGGCAAACCACTTAGAGATTATTTCATGATAAAGTATTTCATTAGTTATCTATTCTGAATTCAGATCTTGAGAAGACAGGTTTTCTTCCCCAAGTCTAGGCATATCTCTATAAATCTACATTTGAGCTAAAGTTCAAACAGCTTGAACTGTCTGCAAAATATAATGAATTTTCCAAAAATACTTTCACCACTTGACACTAAAATACAGTAAAATCTCACCTCTCAGTTGTCCTCAACTCTCTATCAGCACAGGGCCAGAAAAACCTTATGAGTCGATCAATGAGTCTCCATATTCATTCTCATCCGTTAACAAGTGTGTGCTGCATTGTTCAAATTGCCACATGCCCACAGCCAATACAATCCTCATTAGCCATAAAGACCTGTCTTCATGACATTCATAACTGAATATTTAAATCAATATGAGATGCAGAAATGTCCTCAGCGACAACAAAGCAACTGTGGTAAAGAACAAAATACTTGCCAGCGCAGAAGCTTCATCATCTGCTCGACTGAGGACAGCATTATTTGATTAGAACATGCCAAAGGATTAATGGAAAATTTTAAATAATGTGACGGCTAAGCTTGATATTGCATTGGCCTGAATTATGAAGCTGCTCAGGGATTCCATGGCCTAGAAACAGTGCGGCTTGCAGATGGTAACAGAAGGCCCCATCCCACTCCTGCCATGCTCCTTTCTTAAGCCCTCCTCCAGCTCATTCATTTATTCTCTCATTCTGCATCTATCATTTACCCAGCAGTGGGGCTGTGAATGTAAGCAAAAGAGAAAGTTAGTAAATCTGCCCAGGTAGCCCCTGGTAAAGACAACAGTGTAGCACCCAGTGTTTGCTTTGTCAAGCCAGAGTGCCTCTTTGTCACCTTGAGTAAATTATTTTACTTCTCTATGATTCATATCTCAGGGATATCATTATCTCAGGGATAATGATGATGTATAAGGTATAGTACAGACACAGTAAAAATGCATGCCATTTGAGTGTGAATAATAATAATGAGACAACTTCACCAAAGAAGGAGTATTTGAGCCAGTGTTTGAAAAATAGGCAAAACATTTGCTTATTTAAATAAGATGCACTTTTATTTGGGGGTTGGGGGCATAAGTGGGGAGCTGTGGACTAAATCCAAAGCCCCATCCTTGCTAAGCATGTAGTCTACCACTGAGCTGTCTTTGGGCTGTCTACCACTGAGCTATCTCTCTGTCTACCACTGAGCTGTCTTTCTCTCTGTGTGGATTTGCTCCACTGTGGCTACAGTTAGATACCTAGAAGAAGATAGTCAAGGCATTGCATGGCCACAGCTATGAAGCAACATCTAGTCAAAACATCTGGAGTATAAGTCACAGTTCCTCCTATTGAGAGCTTGGCACACCACAGAAGTATAGGAAAGTGCCAACAACATCTTCCAGAATGCCCAACTGTCTAGAGGAGAACTCACCCTGACCCTTCTCTAGTGTAGACACATTCCACTTCCTTTTGGCATTCCCACCAACATCATGCAGGTAACATCTTGTCTGCTGCAGCTCTGCTCGGCCCATTGTCCATGCCCGCCCCACCTGCTGCAGCTCATGCTTGGACTCCCCATCTCTGCCCTGACCTCAGTTATTCCATCTCTGCTGGTTATCAAGAGCTGTCTTCTGTGCATATATATCATTCCATCTTTCTCCCTCCTTAAAAACAAACTCTTCACATTGCCCTTG
The DNA here is from genome assembly GCF_903995425.1 of Onychomys torridus. Classification (NCBI taxonomy): domain Eukaryota; kingdom Metazoa; phylum Chordata; class Mammalia; order Rodentia; family Cricetidae; genus Onychomys; species Onychomys torridus. Next base: position 78,909,376 of record NC_050447.1, on the reverse strand, counting down.
GGATCCACTCATTACCAACCTCCAGGAAGTACGTGCTTCTTACTCTCCATTCAGTCTTCTCAGCACTAGCTGTTCTCCAGCTAGGCTCTAGGAGACCAGCTGCAGCTGCTGAGCATGTGCCTGCCACGGCCTCCACCTCATAGCCTGCTAGCAGCCTTCCCTTCCCTTCTCTCATGTGGGAGAGCTCAGCCTGAGGAAGAGGGATGGTGTGGGGGGGGGGAGGGGAGGAGAGTTGTGCTTTGGTTTTGCACCTCATGCATGACCAGGATGCCACCTGCTATCAGGATGTCACCAGCCAGTTCTGAGTTTTGATGTGTTGCCTATAAAATGAGAGGACTGGACCAGGGTACACTCAGGTCCCTTCTCACCCTCACACTTCCTTTTCTGTCACCAAAGTTCCTTTCCATCCTGGATTCTTTCAATGATTCCCCTAAAAATATTTTTACATAGCTCAATTTCCTAACATCTCCCTCCTGACTCCATTTGGAGTCTCATGGAGGCAAAAAAATAAATAAATAAAATAAAATAAAATAAAATAAAATAAAATAAAATAAAATAGAAAGAGGAGAAATAATGAGCGATATTTCCTTCTATAAGGAAAACTCGGAACAAAAATGAGATTAATAAAGTCATACAAGGAAATCTAGGAGTGGAAGAGCAGTGGCCTGAAGAGAGCAGTGCGGACGTGAGCTAGACAGCCAGCCACTCAGACTCTTCCTTCCCATCATTCCCTTCAATCCTATTATCTATGCTCCACTGATGAGGTTAACCCCTCTTCCCACAGACCGATCTTTGAGTATGCTGTTCCTTCCACCAAAACACCTGACCAGATCTCTATATTGCAGGCTCTCACAAAACTAAGAGACTCCCTCTTACCATACACATTGCAGTTGTAATTGTGTTAGTGAATTTGTAACGATTCTGCTGCTATTGCTCATCCTTTTTTTTTTTTCTGTTATGTTCCGAGAACAGGAATTTTCTTAATTTAAACATTTCTTCCTAAACATTCTGAATAAGTAGATATATAAAACAAACTGAGTAGAGCAAAACCCTTTACAATGTCAACCCCAGGAATGGACCCTTGTCTATGTGGTCAGGAGTCCTGTGTCTTCTCTACAAGGTCTTTGGGGTCTGCCCCCTTATTTCATTCTACTGTCAAAGATTCAGCAGGAATACTTCACTTCCTGCTCTCCAATCCCTCTTATAACAGTGCTCGCTTCTAAAGTGGCTGGAAAAGTAGTGTTTAGAATGAAGACTAGGAGAGAGGTCACTGTCACCCTGATACTCTAGTGTTGTGAAACTCTGTCCACTGGGCATGACATGGCTGTGGCCATGAAATCAGAGCAGCTGTGATGACCCACGAGACTGTCACACATTATATGTATTAACACTCTCATAGATGAAAGGAATGTCATCATATCTTCACCTGATTCTTCAACCTCTTGCTCTATCCTGCTGCCAAGTTCAACCCAGCAGCAAGAAATCCTGCCCAAGCTACATGCTCTCTTGGGATGTTGTTGAAATATAAAGGAGGAAGAATGTTAACTGAAGGGAAGACTCCACTTACATAGCTTTGGGAGAGCATCCTCTATGCTGGGGTATGATTTATAGGAACAGAGCTGATTTTGAGTCACCCATACTCCTCTAAGTCCTCATCCATGCTCTTCTAAGTAACCCCAATTAAACCTCTTGCTTTACCAAGCTGGACTTGGAGAGAATTATTTCTTTAGCCTGTCCTTGTGGCCCTATATAGAGTGCAGACCATTTGTTCACACTTTGTTCACATGTCTCCAGGAAGAGTAATGCAACCTTGAAGCAGAAAATAAATTTGAAGAGCAATATCCTTTGTGAATAGCAACACAAAAACCCACAACAAATATCAGCAAGTTAAAGACAGAAAGATACATAAAGGATTGCAAGCATATCCAAGTGTGATTTATACAGAGGATAGAAGTTGATTTAATATCAGAAGATCAATTAATGTAATAAACTATATTAATAAGATAAGGAACAAAGCCCATATGATTATCTCAATAAACACAGAAAAGCATTTCACAAACTCCATTTCCACTTCATGATAAAATGACTGAACAAGTCAGGAAGAGAAAAGGTCCATCCTCAACCTGGAAAGAAGGCATCACAGCTAATATTATACTCAGGGTAAAGACCAGATGCTTTGTCCTCTAGAGTCAGAAGCAAGATAGAATGTCTACTCTTGGTATTTCTATTCATTACAGCCCAGTTATAGTTGGAGCAAATAGGCAAAAGAAAGAAAGAGAGGGAGGAAATATGGAAGGAAGGGGGAAGGAAGGAAGGAAGGAAGGAAGGAAGGAAGGAAGGAAAGAAAGAAGGAAAGAAGAAAAGGCAAGGCAAGGAAAGAGAAGAAAAATAAGGAAGAAGGACAGAGGAAGTGGTATTCCAGTTTAGAAAGAAATAAAACTATCTCAACATGTAATCGATATGATCTTGCATAAGGAAACCCATTAAAATCGAAAAAAGCTATCAAAAGGAACAAAATTGTTTGGCAAGTCTGCAAGGTATAAGAGTAATACACATAAAACAATTATATAACTATATATTAGCATGGACAATCAAAAGTAAAATGAAAAAATAAATAATTTAATTTATAATGAAAACTATAAACTACTCGAAATAAGTTAAACAAAATTAATGGAAGACATATAACATTAATATTAATAATGTGGGAAAAATTAAAGATCATTGTAATGAATGGGAAATAATCTCAGTACCTGTTGGAAGAACTCTCACTGTTCAAATGGCATGATTGCCCAACAGATTATTTTTTACAAATGAGCATACAAAGTTATCAGGTTGAGAATCTGGGAGGAATTAAGCAGAGTACCTGGAGGTGAATATGATAAAAATACATTTATGAAATTCTCAAAGAATTAATAAAAATGAAAGAAAAGGCAAAAATCTCAGCAGGGTGGATATCATGCAGCATCTCATGAGGTCTCAAGTTGCAATTTTCTGACGGCCATTGGAACTGGCCTCCATCTCTTCATCCAGTCACTAGCCTTTTCTGATTTATATCTATAAAGCTCTTTGCACTCTGTTTCCTGTCTTCTTAGCCAGAGACATGGATGTAACTCTCTACTCCCATTCACTACCCTCAATAAAGTTTTATAATGATCTCTCCCAGCACACACACACACACACACACACACACACACACACACTTACACTCACACTCACACTCATACACATACACCCAGCATGGCTCTCAAATTAACCTACAAATTCAACACACCAAAACCTTTGCTATTTTTTCCAGGAACTGACAAACAGATTCTAAAATATATACTCAAAATAGATTATAGACTTAAATGAAGCAAGAGCTAAAATTACAAAACTCTCAGAAGAAAACATGGGAATATAACTTAACCAAATTGGATTTCTTGCACATTCGAGAAAAGTAAAAATAGATACACTGTACTTCATAGAAATGTCAAAATTTCAGAGTTTCAAATTGAACCATCAGCAATGACAAAGCACAAGAAAGAAAGAAACAAATTATTTTCCTCTGATGAAGTATGTGAATGGAGAATAGATAAAGAACACAGGTCAAAAATAAAGTGGCTACCCAACTTAAAATTGAATAATGAATAAACAGTTCTTCAAAAAGTTATGCAAGTATCCAATAAACATGAGAAGATATTTCACATCATTAGCCATTTGTATTAAAACCACATGGTACCACTTCACAACCTTTAGAATACCTATGATTAAAAAAATAGACACAAGTATTGGCTAGGGTGTGGAGAAAATGGAACCTGGCCAGCTGCTTCAGAAGCCAGTTCGGCAGCTCATCATAACACTAAATATAGATTGCATTTTATCCAAAACGCCACTCAGTATGGAGTACTCAGAAAAATGAAAACATGAAGCCACACAAAGACTTGCATGTGAATTTTCATTGCAGCATTATTTATTGTAGTCCCAACTGGAAACAATACAGAACACTAACTGACCAATGGATAAATAAATTCTTGTATATTGGTACAAAAGGCTACTATGACTTGGCAATAAAAGGAAATAAAGACACACATGCTATACTGTGAATAAGCCTTGGCCATGTGTTCTAAGACTTGAGTCATAAGCTGTGTCCTGCATAGGTTCATTTGCAAACACAGAAATTATATTCCTGGGGACTAGAAAGCTAGAAGATAAGGAAATGGCAATTGGCTGCTAATGGGTGACTGACAGCTAATGGCTGTGGGAGTTTCTTCTGGGGGAGATGAAATGTGATAGTTGTACAATCTTATGGACACATCTTAATAATTGAACTTCATTCTTTACATGGATGGATTTTACACTGTGTGAAATATATCTCCAGTAAGGCCTTAAAAAGAGGAGGAAAGGAGAAGGGCTCACTATGTTCATGTTCTTCTTCACCAACTTGTCACCCTCTGTGCCCTCCTATCTTCCACAATAGCCTCAGAAAACACACTCACCCAAAAGGGTCCTAAGGTGAGGGTCATCTCATTTGGTCTGGATAGTCTCTCTGAAACATGTGCTCTCCTACACATACACACACACACACACACACACACACACACACACACACACACACACACACACACACACCACCCCAATCTCTGAATCCTCTGACGTTCAGATTTTCACCCTGCCATACTATTCCATAGGTCAGCAGATCCAGACCCATAGGCCAAAAGTAAGACTCCATCCTGGCCTTCGTGTTTGCCTTTGTACTGTTCTCTAGCTAAGAGTAGCAGTTACATTGGCAAAGAATGAATTAAAGAAAAATAATGTGTAACAGAACCAAATGTGGACTGCAAAGTCTAAGTGCTCATTACTCTCCAGCCCTCTACAGAACGAGCTTGCTGACCTGCCAATCCATCCCTGGAAAAACTCAAGTGAAAGAGGCCGAGGGAAGCCTCATCCTCTTTCCAATCACTGTTGACAACAAAAACAGTAAAATCCAAGAGCCAGTTTCTATAATTTCACAGGAATTGCATTTTTAAGACTTTTGCAAGCCAGCTGAGGTGTTGGAATTGTCTACAGGCGAAATCGCCACACAGAAGCGCACAAGCCCTACAAAAGAGGCCGTTTCTATGGCAGTCAACACATTGCTAAAGAAAAACAAGGGAATTTCACCTTTGCACTTCCTGGGAACCAAAAGGCAGATTTTTTTTTTTTTTTTTGTCAATGGAATTTGCAGGTGGAATGCTATGAGTCAAAGCTGAGATGCTTCCAGAAGTACTGGGTCCAATGCCTGTGCCTGCTGGGACAGGAAACTTCAGATTCTCCCGGTCTCTCTGGTTCCCCACCCTCATTGGGTGGACCTTCTCAGTTGAACCATCCAGCTCTATGAACATGAGTACTGGCCAACAGACTCTGCATATACCGATGCGTGCAAACTGCTGTGAGCCTCACTAGAACCAGCAGGGGTAGAGCTTGTGGGTGGAGGGACAACTGCCTGGCATCAGCCAGGGCATGAAGGGAAAGCTTCAAGATCACCACTAGGGGGAAGGCTGGTCACACTTAGCAGGAAGGCATTTGGGGACCAAAAGACAGAGGGATGAGGGCAAAAGGGAGGAGAAGCCATAAAGATAACAGGAAAAATGGAAGAAGGGAAAGAAAAAAGGAAATGGTCATTATTTTGTCTCTCCTGCAAAGGGGTACTAGGTGCCGGCGAGCCTGAGGCTGGGATCAGAACTCTCAGCAGCTTTCCAGCAAGCTCAGCGCTTTGTTCTGTCCTATACAGAAGGACATTGTGAGGGGGAGGGCTAATGGGGCACCCCACTCCCCCTGCAATCCACGGGGCACACTGATGGACATAGATGGGGAGGACTTGTCTTGCTTGGGTTTCTTTCTCCTCTCCTCTTCCTCCTCCTCCTCCTCTCCTTCTCCTCCTCCTCCTCCTCCTCCTCTTCTTCTCCTTCTCTCTCTCTCTCTCTCTCTCTCTCTCTCTCTCTCTCTCTCTCTCTCTCTCTCTCTCCTTCCTCTCCCTCTTTCTCTCATTTCCAGCTCACTTTACCCCCTCTTTGTCATCAAGGCTCAAGGCTAGTCACAAATTCCTGACCTTCCTGCCTCAGCATCCAAGTGGTCAGATTACAGGCATTCACTACCCTGTCTGTCATCTCTTCAAGAATTCAAATTCTCAATTATGTCTACATCTTTAATGTTCAATATATTTTACATCTGTTTGCACTTTTAAAATATTGTTTATTTGCTTGATTTTAAAAGGTGGCAAGTAAAGGTTATTCAACAGTGACTATTTAATAGAACACATGTATTTCAATTTATGTGTGTGTGTGTGTGTGTGTGTGTGTGTGTGTATTCATACATATTTATGTTCTCAATCAAGAGACAAATTATAAAAATTCCAGCTGAAGGCTGAGGGATAACTTAGTGGTTAAAATGTTTGTTGCACAAGAATAAGGGTCAGAGTCTAGACCTCCAGAACCCATATGAATGTGAAGTAGTCATGGTGACCTACCTGTAATCCCAGCCTGGGAGGGATGAACCAGGCGATTCCCAGGGCCAACAGGCTAGGGAAACTGACCATATCGGTGAACTCTGGGCTTTATTAAGAGATCCTGGCTCATTGAATAAGGAGGAAAAATGATTGAGGGTGATTGGGGACAGCAATCTCAAGTTTTACATGCTATTTGCAAACATGCACAGAAACTCACTCACATACAAGCATGTATGCACACACACAAATGGGAAAAGATAAAAATGCCAACTTAGATATTCATAGAATAACATGAAGGAAAAATAAAGACTTTATTAAGTAGATATTAAGATTATTTTTCCCTGTGATAAAGCAAACTATACTATTATAATGCTCAGCAGTGAATTGAATGGGCTTTTCATAGGGCAACTAGGAACCTAAATTCCACATGTAATAGTGTTTCTACAAGGACAAAAATCTAAACAACTCATCATATGAAATGTTCAGAACAAAAATGTGCTTGCAAACTGGGCAGAAGAAGTTTGATGGATCAGCTATTTGGAAAGGTAAGTTAGCCCTGCTTTTGTTTCCATGAAAATTTGTGTTTTTATCATAGAGTTATCCCTGCCTGTGTCTGTCTGTGTCTGTCTATGTCTGTCTGTGTCTGTCTATGTCTCTGTGTCTGTCTGTGTCTGTGTTTGTGTCTCTGTCTATGTCTGTGTCTGTCTGTCTGTGTCTCTGTGTCTATGCCTCTATATCTGTGTCTGTCTGTGTATGTGTCTGTTTATGTCTGTCTGTGTATATGTGTGTCTGTGTCTGTCTGTGTCTGTGTCTCTGTCTCTCTGTGTTTCTGACTCTGTTTCTATCACCGTTGCATCTATATCTCCCCATCTTGTCCTTCCTTTCTTCCCTCCTTCCTCTTTCCATCTCTACATCTCTCTTGCTTCCTCCTTTTCTCTATTTTCCATGAAGATATATTCTTTTGGCATTTCTTTCACAGCTACACAATGAATTTCTAGTGAATATAGTTCAAGGTTGTTGGTTCTAATTTTGCTGCTGTGGTAACTTTTTCTGGTTCCAGAAAAGGGGACTCAAAACTAATGTAAATTGGACAGGTCACAGGGCATGCTAAGAACAGAACTGGCAACCTACAAGTTCTATACCCAAGGCTCTCTTTCTATTTCTAGAATGAAAAATGGGCACAACAGAACATTTTTTCTTTAATAAACAAACCCATCATAAATCCACAGGGTTAAATCTGTTATGTCCATTTCTAAAGCAGGACTGCCTGGAGCTAGTAAAAATAAATTGTATATTTTGGGGTGGTAATTTATATGGAAATATACATGATACCAAAATTTAACACATAAGTAAAATACTGCTTGTAATATTCAGGTAGGACCATTAAAATGTCCTATCACCTGCATTTAAACAGCTGGAGCATAGTATTTTACAATTAACAAATCTTTCTTTAACTTGCTTTTAAAATGGATTTGTATGGGTCATGTTATTTTACTTTTATTTTTACATAATGTTCATTGGTTAGTTGATGTTGCCCTATATCTCCCAGTTGAAATTTGCCAGTATCAGAAGGTAATCACATTTAAAAAAAAAAAAAAAAAAAAAAAAAAAAGCAAAATCTGACCCAAGAGCAAGGGACAGGAAAATTATGTAAAACAAACTCACATAGCCACCCAATTGATTTAAGATCTCTCTCCCTCTCACTCCCTCCTTCCCTTCCCTCCCTCTTTCTAGTTCTTCTGTCCACTTTGCATATATTCTTAGTCCAGGCAACCACTAGAACTAATGCTGCAAAATCCCTCTATGATTCAGTTTGTCAGTTTGTCTATGGCACTCACCTCCAGCCTCCGGGAGGCCACTGGCCCAGCCTTCCATTTTCACTGCTGTTAAGAACTAGGATGTGACTCTTAGGAGAAAACCCTTGCTCTGCCCAAGGAGTACATCTATGGCTATTGTGACAGAAGGTGATACTTTCAATCCAAGGACAAAATATACAGCTGCAACCTTCTTCTGGAGACTTGACTAAACATTCAAAATGCATTTCATTTCCACTCAACAAGACCTCACAATAGAGCTACCTACCATCATATTCCTATTGATTACACAAATACCTCCTGATCATCTATTTATGTCACATCTAGGAATCAGAGATGTGAATGGAACAAAATGGATTAAAATCTTCACTTTCACGGAACTTGCACTAAAGGAGAGAAATAAAATGCGTGATATTTTTGGTTACATTATCTGAGAAACATGTGGGGAAAGGAAACAAGTTAGATGATACAATTTTAAGTAGAGAAGTCAAGAGAGAACTTACCGAGGAGCTGAACTGGAGAAAAGGTGGGAAGGGGTGAGACAAAAAGGTGTCTGGGGAAGAGTATTCCAGACAAAAAGACCAAGTTTAAAAGTGCTTAGATAGGAGTTGGCATGGTTACCACAGGAGCAGGAAGACCAGCAGCTTCCCGGGGTAGGGGAAGAACTCACAAGTGTGGAGGGAAATAAGGTGTAGAACCTGTAGTTCACTGTGAAGATTTTTTCTTTAACTGCAAGAGGAAAATGGAGGCAAAGGGGTCACCTGACCTCTGTGGTGGTGGTGGTGATGGTGGTCTGGCTGTGAGGAATCTAACTGTGAAGGAATGCAAGGCTGGAACAGAGAGAGAAGTGAGGGAGTCGCTGCAGGAATGAGAACTGATGGAAGCCTGGACCAGCCCACTGGGTTGGGGGAGTGGGGACAACCGGTCAGGTTTGCAGTGCATCCTGATGGTCCTGCTGCAGAATATCTGAATAGATTGAAAGCTAGCCCAAAATAAAGGAGGGCCCAAGGATGATTCCAAGAGTTTGGGGTGCAGGAAACGAGAATCAAAGGAGAGTAGGAGGGCTCAGTGGGAGAAGAAGGTTTGAATCTACTCTCTTGTCATCACTTGGATAGGTGATGGTGGCAAAGGAAAGAACAGGGTTTCCGGTTTGGAATTTGCAGGAGTGTGTGACTCTTGTGACTAGATTCCATTTCTACCTAAGTGATATCTCCTTGACATTATTTTTTTATCCATCCATCAGTCATTAATTCAAATGCTCTGGGTGTCTATTATTGCCAAATAGTGTGCTGAATCTTGAGTAAGCAGTGAGTAAGGAGATGTTTGGTTCCTTCCCTTGAATTTGTGGTCTAGACTTTAGACTCTAGAGGGAAACAATAAATAACTGCTTATGCAAATATATCTATATGTATGATAACAACCTACAAAAGTAAGGCAGACATTTACATAAAGAAACAGAGGTGTTGGGCAACTTAAAAGTAACTTTCCCATGATTTCACAGCTGGGGAAAGACAGGATCATACCATGAACAAGGTTGCCTCTTCCAGAGGCCACAAGCCTGCATTATGACAGAACTGAATGCCAGCTCCATTCTTCCATGGGTATCATATGACGGCTCATGGGAAGATTAGCAGGAAGACTTTTCTAACTTGGAGTTTCTGTCAGGTGAAGGGTTTGGACTAGATGACTCAGAAAGCCCTTCTTGCTTGGTGACTTGAGTTCTTTGAAGTTGAAAAGATCTGTGGAGGCCCAACCCAAACCTTATTTACTCTGCAGTTCCCCAAATCAGGCCTACATTGAGACTGGGAGCTATGGGACTCTGGTCAAGCCCTCTGCTGCTCTAAAGAACTGGAGAATGCAGTAGCAGCTTCAGGGAGGGGCTGGCGGGTGCCAGCCTTAGAACTGGGGGCGGGGAGGGCGCTTGATCTGGAAAGAATGGTGGAGAAATTCAAGAGGAGCAAAACCATTAGATGTCCACTGCACTTAGATATCCCTGATACTTTCCCATAGCTAGAGTGGACAGCAAAAGGGACTCAAGCATCAGAGTGTGAGCCTGCAGAATGTGCATCCTCTGTCAAGTTAGGCTCTGACCTTGGTAATCCACCATCCCATAATGGTGGAAGCCTGGTCTTCCTGTTCCCAACTACACAAAATGCACTTTTTCCCCCAGAGCACAAGCATTGCCAAAACTGCCAGACTTGCTTAAGTGTCCATTCTCTCGACAAGCAGAGCTCCCAAAATGATGCAGATCGGATGCTCATGGCAGAAGGAATAGCTTGGGATTGGTTAAAGAACCCCAAATTTCAGCTACCATTTTTAGTTTTTTTTTTTTACCTTTACTTCTAAAGTATAACTTTTTGCATAAAATTCTTAAACTCCCATAAATCATCCACAACCACAATGTTCTTTCTAGAACTCTGATAATGGCATAAAATGACTGTAAAATACTCAATAATGGAAAATACAGAGTGTTTTTCTATTCACTAATTATAAATTCTTTCCAGTGTTGGCACACTAAGTTGGTAACATTAAGTACAAAATATTATGTCCAAAAGTAAGAGGACTACACATTGATATGTTCTAATTTTCAATATCTGATTTAATCATAGATATAAAACCATCTCATTTTGTAAGCAGAGAATCTGAGTTCAGTTCCCAGCATCCACACATCAGGAGACTCACAACCATCTCTAATCCCAGCCCCAGGAGATCCGATGCCCTCTTCTGGCCTCTGAGGGCACATACACTCATGTGTACTTACCCACACCCATATACATAATTAAAAATAAATTTAAAAAATATATAAATTTAGTTGTCTGATAGAAACAATATAATTGAGGGTGTACTCATCACTCACCTTGGAATTTGCATGTCAGCAATAATAAATATGGGCTGAATTAATTAAATTGAAGAAAGTCTTGTAGATGCATGTTTACTTTTCATGGGTAAAATTTTCATGGGCTTAAATCTTTTAATCAAATTCGAATTAAACATGTTTAAAATACAAGCAATAAAAAATGTGCATATTAAGAAGCCACATATTATTAGATACATGAAGGAATTATTTTGATGATTGTACTCTTTTATCAGTCTATCCCACTGTTCTAAGAAGTCCCAATCATATTAGCAGCATAACATCTAAACCTGGCTTCCACATGGTGACAGAGACTCTGCTCTAAGAATGTTGTTTATAAGGAGAGAGAGAGAGAGAGAGAGAGAGAGAGAGAGAGAGAGAGAATTGAGCTGGGTGCTGGTGATTTCCACTGCAAGAAAATGGAAAACAAAACTTGTTTGTCAACAAATACATATGTATCTTGAATAAAAGTGCTTGTTCTGCAAATGTAAGGACCTGAGTTCAAATCCCCCAAACCCACATAAAATCCCAGGCATAGCTGTGTGTTTCTGTAATCCAGCATTAGGGGGCAGAGATAACTAAACCCTGAGAGCTTGCTGACCTGATTCTGGTTCTGTGAGAAATCCGGTCTCAAGACAGTAAGGCAAAAGGTAATAGAGCATGGCATCTGATATCCTGCCCTGGCCTCTGCATACATGCTCACAGGTACATGGACCTGTGCATTCACATGTATGCCCTCCACCCCTGCCCCCGTGTGTGTATGTAATAGATATCTTCAATTGTTCAGGACCCCACCTTCTTCTCCTCCTGTCCTCTCCAGCTGCCTCTTTTGCCTCCCCCCTCTGGCTCATTGTCTTTTCTCTTCTTGTGCTCTCCAGTAAGTGTCCTTCCTTTAGGATACTTCTAACTATGAAGAGTCCATCCAGGAATGTATTCATTTGTAGTACTTATTACTGACCCAATATGTACTTGGCATGATATCAGCCTTTGGGTATCAAAGATGATTGATAGTGTCCCCGCCTTTGAGGAAGGCACAGTCCAGCTGACAATGGGCCACACTGCCAGAAAGCAGGGTTGTCAGTCACTAGATTAAAAATGCAGCACCTGCCCCTCATTATGAAACATCTATTTCTCTCCAAGTTTTTCCTTATCAATTGTAAGCTGGGACCGTACATCAGTCATTTCTGTTGCCTAGCATTCAATGCAACACCAGGAAAAGAATTAACTCCATAACGTGTTTTGGGTGAATGATTGGGTTCCTTTTCAAAGAATTAAAATAATAATAATAATAATAATAATAATAATACCATCTGACTGAGATCAGCTTTTCGCTACCCTAATTCCCCTCAAAGGGTTGTTTTCAATATCAAATCCAATGGGATTTTGGTTTCCTAGGTAAAGATAGTCATGTTCTCAGAGAAGATAACCTCCTGAAATCATTTGATCATATTTAATGTAGTAGTCCCTAAGAAGAGGTGGACAAATTCCCCTGAGCACGCCCTCTGCAGGCCCCTGACCAGGAGGGCTCAGTTTTGCTGAACTTTTTTTTTTTTTTTTTTTTTTTAACCATTTAGAAGTTTGGTCTGTTAAAGAATTAAAACATCTTTGGGAGAATTCCGTCAGAGAGAAGGGCACCAAAGGAAGATGATCCCGCCAGAAAGCAAGTGAGCAAAATGCCTAGGGTCTCTGTTTTAAGCAAACCAGGTGCCACCCAGATCTGCAGGAGCTCAGAATACTAGGGCAGAGGAACCAGTAGCCTAGCAAAGAGAGCGAGAGAACCAGAGCTGCTCCTGTCCATCATCTCACCGGTGTCCCTTGTCACCCTCAGAGAAGCTGCTGAATTTCAGAATCTAGCGACTGAGGCTTCAGAAGCACTCATCATCGACTGTGGCGACAGAAGCGTCACACCCTGTTCCTCCTTCCATTTATGTTGCCTATGTGGTGGCAGGAGCGCCTCAGATGGCCCCAGCCACACAGTTTGATCTGGTCTCCTAGGTCCTGCCTCTGGGCATCCCCTCCCACCAGCTTGCTGTTTGGGGACTAGCTTTTCCTCTCTTAGCCCTCCAGCTATCACAGATTGCATGCCCTTCAACACAGCCAGAGTGGAAAGCCAGGCAGACTTCTAGCTAATCCCCTGGCTCCACACTCCTGGGGTGCACACCAAGGTCACCAGCATAGGTGTGACTGCATCCACCCTCCATCCTCTGAAATCCTTCCCCTTCTGAGATCTCCAGGGTCTGGCTCTTCTCTGCTCCTTCACCCCACCTACTTGGAGGTCTCTTCCCTTTGCACCCCAGCATCTGAACCGCATCTTGCCTTTGCCTTGCTGATGCTTGCCCCCTCTGGAAAGGATCGTTTTCCCACTCAGGGGCTCCTGGAAAGTCTCCCTTCGGGTTTCCCGGAGCCAGAGGGAGGAGACAAGCCTCCCACTCGCTAAGGGGGAGCGACAGGGGAACCGACGCAAACTTCTGCTGCACTTACTTCGGGCCGAGGCTACCGCCCCCGTGCCTCTGCTCGCTCTCCCACCGGCAGCTGTTTCTGGGAGACCGGGAGTCACCACCGTGCTCACATTCCCCACGCCAGCGGCGGCTGCGAAATGCGCAAGAGGAGAAAACTGGTCTCTCAGTGGCAAGCGTGCTCAGAGTCCGGGTCCAGAGCGGAGTTCTAGCTGCAAGCTTGAGCCTCAACCACCTTCAGCAGCCGGGAGATGCTGTGATGGGCGCCGCGCGCCCCACTCCTCGGCGGGGTTGTTTCTGTCCGACTTGCAGTTTCAGTGCATGCCAGGACTGCAGCACCCTCTCCGTCCTCCCGGGGAGACGACTTTCAGTTCACCTGGAGGTTGGCGAGGCTCCCTCGCGGGCGCGCATCGTGACAGCGGGTGCAGAGGAGAGGGAGGCGCGCGGGAGCCCTGGCTGCCCGAGTGCGCCTCCAGCATCCTCGGCGGGCGGGCGAAGCGGAGCGCACAGCCTTCTCCAGCCGCTCTTCTCGGGACTGCAGTCCTGACGTCACCTACCCTCCCTCCCGCCCCACAGAGGAGCAGCGGCGAAGGGTGGGGTGCCGCGAGCGAGGACGCGGGAGTGTGAGTGCGCGTGTGTGCACGCGAGAGTGTGCCCCGCAGGGCTGAGGAACCGCAGCTGGATCCGAAATCTGAGCTCCCGGCAAAGCGGTGCTGAGGGGCTTCTGTGAACAGCTGGGGGCGCTCGCTTCCCGGTTGGGGCTGAGTTTGGATGAGACCAGGAGAAACAGATTAAGGTAGCAATTAAGGCGGTGGGAGAAGTATGAGTTTAAAAGGAAGCACCCCAAGTTGGAGGGTGCACAAGATGCTTTTTCTTTTTTTTAAAGGCTGCTCTGGAGGCAGAGATAAGTCAACATAATGGGACAGTGGCTTACTCTCCAGTAACAGAGTCTGGGTAGAGTTGGGAACTGTCAGCCTTGGCTCTGGCTGCTAGTTCCCTACAGTCTTGGGGGTGGCTAATTTTCACCGAGTTAATCAGTGCATCTCTGTTTCTCACCGAACTTCTTTCTGTGAACCTGGGGAAATTGTGGTTAGAAACTGGTGGAAAGCACCCTGAGCGAAAGGAGTCAAGGGCAAGGAGTACGAAGTTCATTCTCTGGGTCCTAGATCAAAGGTCGCTGAGGGTGAGAATGCTGAGCCAGAGTCCCTTGCTTCATTAGGGAGAAACTAGTTTGTCTTTGCAACCCTGCAAGACTTTACACTCCAAGGGTAGTTCCATAGCCACCTAACTTTCCTCCTTGTCCGAAATCGCCTTGGTGTTGGGATGGATAGAGGTTATTCCTGGAGTATTTGTAGTGCAACCTTTGCGCGCCTGCCATGGACTCTCGCACTCCTCCAGGCTGCAATGGCCAACTAGGAGATACATGCTGGCTGCCTGAGGACTCCCGGTGGGAGCGAAATGTGCAATGCGCTCCAGCCCAGGCCAGAGCTGCTGCCAGCCTCTTGGCGTCCAGCTCAGGAGCGCTCTGCAGTGACTGCTCCTGCAGCCAGCAATTTTTGCCCTGGTGAGTGGCAGTGAATTTTAACTGCAAGCGTCTTCCTTCCTGAATCTAGACACCATTTAATCGCTGCTATGCTCATACTCATTAAAATAATTTCAATAGAAAGGGTAGGAAGAGGGAATTAAAGGAGAGAAAAAATTTCTCAGTTTAAAAGTATTTTTTTAAATATTCAATTTTCTAAAGATTTTGAAGTAGGATCAGACGTCCACAAAGCAGCTCCAATCCCAACTCTCCAATGGAAGTTTAATGAACAGAAATGAGTCTAGGAACCTTGGCTATTGTGTTAGGTTTAATAATTTTAAACACTCCCACATTTAAACATTGGAAATATAGCTAATCAGACAAAATTAAGGATATCCTTAGTAACTACAGGTGGGAGCCCACAAACAAACAGCATAATTAAAGTGTAAAGATACAGAGTAATTCTAATGCAAACAAGGGAACAGCAGGAAAGGACATGGGGCCATCAGCCTCCAGGTTCTTCTGCAACTGGCCTATTTTTTTAAGGTATAATTTTGAAAGCATGCTGACACCAGGAAGGACTTATATAACCAGATACTAGCTATGTGCATTTCAAAAGCATAATTTCTCAGTAGGAGTCACTGTTCCCTGAAAATGCTAATTCAGATTAATAGTGTGGGAATAAGCAAGCCATTGACAAATTGTGCTTTGAAAACAAAATTGAGAAGTGACAGCTGTGAACCTTCCACGCTGGGCCATGATTTTGTTTGCATGTGTTGAATACAGGAAGTTAGCGATGCCCTGTCAGCTACTACAACAGCCTGGCTAACATGTCCCCCAGCAAATTGTGGCCATCTGACATGATGGACACACACAGTTCCCTCCCTTATTTTCACTGCATCCTGTGCACACCTTGAGGACAACCACGTGTGTGTGTTGATGTGATTGGTTCTTTGCATATTTGTCTTCCTTCCAAGCTTATAAGCCCCTCCCCCCCAGTAGGTGCTGGTTTGCTTTCCTTGGGATCCAGCGTGGGTTCTAGCAAAGCTTCTCTGCTTGTTTCTAAAGAGCAAAGTATAACTACACTGATGAATCTTTCTTGTAGCACAGTACTGGCTTTTAAGCAGGAAACATGTGGAGTAAAACCAAGAACTAGATAGGAATCCAAACACAGGTCATCAATTAGTGCTCCACAAACACAGCAAGAGGACTGGCAAGAATTAGACAGACACTCAATAAATAGTGCTGGGAAAGCTGGATCCACAACCAAAATCAGGAAATTCGACCCTTAACACAACATAAAACTGGATGAGAGTAGAAAGAAGACTCAAGATGAGGTCTGAAGGCCCAAGAAGGGGACCGAGCATGGGGCTCCTTGACATTGGCCATGACCGGTATGATTTTCTGGATATCATACTGAAAGCTTGAGTTTCAAAAGCAAAGATCAATAAATGGAGTGACATCAAAATGAAAAGCTTCTGCACAACAAAAGAACATCAACAGAAAGAAAGGACAATGCATGGACTGGGGGAAATATTTATGAACTACACTTGTTGAATATGGGTTACTACCCAAGTTATAAAGAGCCTTTAGAATTCAGCAGATAAGCAAATGGCCCAATTTTTAAAATGGGCAAAGGACCTAAACACACATTTCTCCAAGAAAAAAACATATTTAAAGGACCAGAAGGTGTGTTGGAGAGAGATCTTACAGCTAGGAATGTTGTCTGATCTTCCAGAGGCCCCAAGTTGGGTTACCAGCATCCACATTGTGCTGCTTACAGCCAAATGTAAGTCTAGCTGGAAGGGATCAAGCACCCTCTTCTGTCACCCATGGGTACCTGCACACATGGGACATACTTACATAACACACACACACACACACACACACACACACACACACACACTAACACAAACAAATAAATAAAAATTAACAGTAAATCTAAAAAAAAAACCCAGAGAGTATGGGTCAAGATGCTCAATATCACTAATTATCAATGAAATGCAAATTAACACCACTACAAGATATCATCTTCTATTTGTTAAGATGGCTATGATTAAAAAAAAAAAAAAAGATAGGCAATAACAACTGTGTAGAAAAAAGGAAACACTTGCACCATGTTGGTAAGAATGTAATTAGATGTAGTTACTATGAAAAATATTTTAAAAGTTAATAACAACAGAACTACCATATGACCCACCAATTCATCCTCCAGGTACATAGCTGAAGGAGATGAACTCAGCATCTCATAAAGATGCCTGCACTTCCTCCATGCTCATTGCAGCATCTTTCACAACAGGAATGGTTTAGGAACAATCTAAATGTCTATTGAGAGATTAATGGGTAAAGAAATAGCAGCATGTATATGTTGAAATACAATTCAGCCATAAAAGGGAAATCCTGTTATTTCCTACACTATGGGTGGACTAAAACATTTTTCATGGTGTAGAGTGCAGCACATCCATTCAGCTGGGTGTAGCTATTGCTAAGTTAGCAGACAAGGTCAACTCAACTTACCCTGAGCTTCTCCCTAACCAGTGTGAAAGGAGCCACAGTTCAAATTCAGCAAGTCACAATCCAGTGTTCTGTGACTGCTCCCAGAACAGACCACCAATACCCAGTCAGTTCAAGTACCAAGCACATTACATGGTCTGAATAGTGAATGAACTCTCTACCCCTATGTAAACACATGCAACTGTACTTACAAAGAAGCAAGAATTCTTAGGGAGTCAGTACCATTGTACCTAGTACTGGCTAGGGAATACAACTTTAACCCACTGTCTTTCCATACACGATAGACCACATTCATTAAGGTTCCCAAACCAAACTGGCAAATGCACACTGGAAAAATTACAGAGACTCTTGATTCTATCCTTCTAGAACCCTTCTCCTGGGAAGAATAATCTCCTTTGGTCTTTAATGCAGTTTCTCACCTTCCACAACAAAAAAAAAAAAAAAAAAAAAAGAAAGGGAAAAAAAGATCAAGGTCAATTTAGGCAATGTAACAAGACCCTTTCTTGAAAATGGATAACTAAACGAAGGTCCCCCAAACCCAACATCAAGGTTTTTTTAACAGAAGAAAAAAGAATAAATATTTTTTACATAATACTTAGCTTCCAATAATTCTCCTGAAACCCAGTTAATATATAGCTTGTGCATATTGTTAACATATATGTTTATGTAGAATATCTGTATATGTGTATGTATTTCTATATTAATAGATAAAATATGCCATATAGATTATAATCAAAATGATTTTAGTAAATCTATCTAATTAAAGAGGTTACATGAGTTCATGAGAAAAATCTGTTGAAATTTTTCTTTTTAGAACATAATAAATAAGATACAAAGCACCAGCCTTTTCATAAAACTTCTCTGAGGACTCAGGTTTGCTCTTAATATTTAATTCTTCTTGGTATATGAATAGCTTTATATTTGAACTACTTGTGTAGTGGCCTCTAATCCTGATAGAGTTAACCCCTAAGACAAAATGCTAAGTGACCACTTTTCTTTTAAGAAGTGAAAGTCCTAATTGAGGCATTAAAATTTTAAAGATATAATAACAACTCAAGCTAAATCTAAAAATTGGCATAATAACACAATACATTTGGAGTAATTTAGTGAAATTTTATACTAAAATGGTAATTATAGGGCTAAGGAGATGATTCAGTGAGTAAAAGTGCTGGCTATGCAAGCAGGGGGACTAAGTTCAAATCCTCAGTACCCATGTAAATGCCAGCCCTGGGCCATGCACAGCAGTGCATGCCTTTAATCCCAGCACTTGAGAGACAGAAGCAGGAGGATCTCTATACATTTGAAGCCAGCCTGGTCTACACAGTGAGTTCTGGGACAGCCCGAAGTACATAATGAGACCTAGTTTCACAAACAAACAAAAATTCAGTCGTGGACACTCCCTGTAACCCCAGGGTTGTGGGGTGACGATTGGTCAATCCCAGGAGCTGAATGTCGAGCCAACCTAGATGAAATGGTGAGCTTCCAGCCCATGGAGAGACCCTGTCTCAATGGAATGAAGTGGGGAGTGACAGAGGAAGACACTTGTGTCCTCTGTCTTCCATGTGCACATGCACCTACATACATGTGCACCTACATACATATATCACATATATGAACATTCAAAGAGAGAGACAGAGTAACTAGCAGACCATTAGATAATCAATAGTCTACCTACAAACACAGCCTGGCAATAAGTCTGTGGTTAAAGTTGTAGTTACCTGTTATCATTACATTAAAAATCATAGCACTTTACATATACACTTGTTCATTTGTGGTAATACACTTCCACATGGGTACTCACAGTGAACCAGTCCCTGGATCTGCCCTACTATGACTTGTATGGTGACCTATATCCATGGACCATCCTCACAGTATGTATCTGAAGAGCAACAGTAAAGAGACAAGCTATTGTTATCTGCTGGAGTCTGGTAGGATTTCCTTAAAGAGTAAGTGGTTTTTCTATAATGCATGTTCCTGTGGATAGATTTACCTATATGTGAAGAAAATGCTGTAAGCAGCAAAGCTTTTGTTTTTCATATCCATCCGATGAAAGCCAAGAAGTTCTAGCCAGAACGGACTCTGAACATTGCTCAGTTCCTGCCACAAAGAACAGACTAGTACCCTTTCCCTCTCTTCTCTTTGATTCATAACTCCTTGGAGACGAGCAAGGCAGGGAAAACAAAACTCATAGGAAGAATGTAGAATTCTTAGGAAGTTTCGGGAAGTAGTTTAGTATGGGTTTAACTACACTAATTTGGTTCTTCTTGCTTTGTACAAAGCAACTTCAATCTAGATCTCAAAGAACACTTGTTGGAAGCCAAGCATCAGAACACATATTTGCAATTCCAGCACTTGGGTGGGAGATTTCAACTTCAAACCAGCTTGGTCTACAGAGCAAATTCCAGGCTAGCCTGAGCTATTTAGCAAACCCTGTCATCACCACTACATCACCCAAAGGAGTGAGGGGGGAGGAAGACAGAAAGTGTGCAGCATTCCTTTCTAAACGCTTATTTCTTGACCCCTCTTTTCCAGGTCGTCTCCTTTCACTTTTGTACAGAGTAGGTGGGTTTTTTCCCACTTACATGGTCCAAATCATATGATTAGAACTTCGGCACTCCCAGGCACAGCAGCTTGTCTGCCTACGTATTTATAAAGTATATGTACACTTACTGAACTCTATAAATAATAATAACAGTAATCACCCTCTATACAAAATTAGAATGCTAGCATATTCAACCAGTTTAGTATGCTGATTTGCTTTAGTGCTTCGTAATTATCTCATGAAACCTATGGTATAATGGGCACTACATTATACAGTCTTCCAAAAATATGCCACTATAGATCCTGGCAAAGAGGCGCACCTGCAGCTTCCCTCCACCCGCCTCTGTAATACAGAAATGGCAGGGCGGTACTTAAGTTGTATTCACATTGCAAACTATTCTAAGAAATCTTCCTTTCAGCCTTTTCCACCCCAAATTCCAACCTACATTAAGGATCTTTAAAAGTCTATGAATCCACGAGGTGCTTGAGCAAGAAAGTGGAAATGTATAATTTCCCCCACATCCAGGACAATTTGTAGACTGCACACTGCCACTCAGTCCTCCAGGAGATGTGAAGTAAAAAGGCACCAATCCAAGCTGCACCCAGTGGTAGCTACCAATGGTCATAGTTAACAGCTAGTTGATCTTTCCTTGTCTGGTTCTACAGCAATCAAGAAATTAACCTTGATATTTTTTTAAGAATAGGTCTCACTATGTAATCTAGGTGGTCTCAATCCCCCAGTTCACCTGCCTCTATATTCTGAGTATTGGACTGACAGGCTGACAACATCACAGCTACCTGAGCTTTGGCTTTGCTGGGAAAGCAGTACCCTGTCTGTCTCTCGGTGATTTGTCTTCACAACTCGAGAAAAGAACAAAGACATCATTGAAATCTCAGTGAATAAATGCATTTTGCTTTGCACTGAGCAAGGCTGCTGACCTCTCTCTGCAATGAATTTGACAGGCTGAGGTAATTAAGTCTGTGCTACAGCTTAAATCATTGAGAAGATAGGTGACATGGCCAAAATACTCATGCCATTTGAAACCATGTCATGGCAAAAGATCAGTACTACATAAAATAGAAAACCTCACACCATCTGAGAAGAGGGAACTCCTAGCCTTCCTTGCTTTTGCCTCAGGGTTTTCTTCAATGCAGTCATGTTATTTTAATGTGCCAGAGTGCAAACGTTGGCCAGAGATTTCTGCAGTCAAAAATTCCACTGTCTCCAGCAGTATGCTCAGTCTTCTGGATTAATTGGATGGAGCACCGTGTAATACAATTCTTTTGACATTGCTGCAGAAATACCTGAGGGAGTTCCCCAGAAGAACTGTGGCCCACAGAGGCAAAGCCCTAGCAAAGGCTCAGAGTCTGCACTCTGCAACCTCCACTCTGGCTCTCTCCAGCACAGCAAGACCCATCCATTTTCACAGTACACACAGCTCACCTTGAAGGATGTTATCATCTGAAACATTATCCAATCCACCAAAATAATCACCGTGTCTGTCTTCACTTGCAGTTGCTTTTAAAGAAAAAGAGCTATCTTGAACTCATGCTCAGATCTGTGTGTAAAGGGCATGGCAAATGAGAAATGTGAGAACAAGTGCCTTCCAGGAAGTTCCCATTAAAATGACGGAAAGATGCTGGTCTTGGCAGAGCATGCTTGTAATTCCAGAGTTGGGTTGGGAGGATGCTAAGACAGGTACATAGTGAATTTAAGGCCAGCTTAAACTACATAGGGAGAGCCTGTATTATTCACAAACAGGGGTAGGGAAATGAGTGAGAGTGCTTGCCCCACAAGTGTGAGGACCTGAGTTCAAATCCTCACCATCCACATAAAAATCCTGGTGTGTCCGTATGTACCCACAACCTTAACCCTATGAGAGGTGGAAACAGGGTGCTCAATGGGGCTTGTTGGCTGTCAGCCTAGGTCCAGGTTCAGTGGGAGACCCTGTCTTACAGGAATACAGTGGAGAGTGATAGAGCAGAAACTTAAATCATTCTCTGGCTTCTGCACATGAACAGGAGTATGTTCACCCCACAAATGTGTGTGCATACATCACACATGTGCCATACACACTCACCCATACAAAACAGGAAATGTCAATAAGTATAAAATGATTTATAAAATGTCTAGTTTACATAGCTATTCTTCAGCAACTTCTGAAGTTCTAAAGAAACCATTGGAAGACATTCTGTTCATGGCTGGTCAAGGAAATAACAGAGCTGAGGAGAAATGCTTGTAAGAAGTTGTATTGATGTGGTTGATTTTCGATTCAATGTAGACCTGTTGCCTTCTCAAGATCTGCTGGTGTGGTGGTCAGCCAGTCAAGGGTCAGTAAAAGAAACAGGATTCCCTCTATTTTAAGAATCTGGTGATGAAATGTCCAGATGTTCGTGAATCATTGGGAAAGCTAGAGTGCTCTTTCTTAGCTAAGCTCCCAGCAAACAGAGAACAGAGCTCACTGATGTTGATGCTACCCTAGCAGCTGGCAGCTTCAAGTTCAACATCCCTTTCCACTGTGGCTGAGCAGTTGCTACTATTTCTCCAGGCGTGGAGAAGGGGGAGTGTGGGGAGCTGATGCAGGACAAGCATGACTTCCCTGGCTTTCCCTGCAGCAGAAATAGCCAAAATTGTCTGGAAGATAGCTGCTGTCACACTTCTACCATACAAAGTGTGTGCGTGTACGTGTGCGTGTGTGTGCACGCGTGTGTATGCATGTGCGTGTGTGTGTGTATGTGTGTATGTGTTCATGTGTGTGTGTGTGTGTGTGTGTGTGTGTGTGTGTGTGTGTGTGTTCAGTGAATCATGCCTTGAATCTTGAATCCTGAATTTTAGGTAAAAGGCCCTTGGGAGATAGCCTTAGCCTTTTCAAGGTCTCATGTAGAGACTGAGTGAGCCAGTGATGAGGACAAACCACAAGTGGCCAAATATAAATATAAATAATATAAATATAAATATATTCACTCCATCCCCCCAAATTGGGGAGTATAGATATAGATATAGATATAGATATATTCACTCCATTCCCCCAAATTGGGGAGGTAATGAGGCTGGGCCTTCCCAAGAAAGGGGTGATTTTGAGAACTATACATGTCTGTCATGGTAATGACCTTCTCATCCTGCTTGCCTTGAGTCCAAGCCAAGAAAGGTAAGACTCTAAGCAAAGCCCAGAGATCTATTTCCTGAAAGCCCAGGTCCCTAGCCTTGCTACTGTCCTCATTAGTGATGTGTCATGGGAAGTAGGGAATTCCCTGCCAAGAACACCCAGGAAAATCAGACAAGGAAGACATTCTGGGACGGTGCAGCACAGGCTATGTCTGAGATGACCAATGATTTGGTCTGGTGGGAGGGGAACCTAAAGAGAGGAGCACATGCTTTGGAGAGTGAGCATGGCCAGCAGCAGTTACAGTTAGGAAGAACTTCCCATCCAGGTCCCCTAGGCCACCTAGGAAACAAGACGATGGAAAACCATGAGTTCCAGAAAGAAGCTGAGAACTCATGGGAGAATCTCTCACACACACTTCCAAAACTACTAAGGTATGGACGGTGCTGCAGCCATCATGTGGG
This sequence comes from Onychomys torridus, assembly GCF_903995425.1. Lineage (NCBI taxonomy): Eukaryota > Metazoa > Chordata > Mammalia > Rodentia > Cricetidae > Onychomys > Onychomys torridus. The sequence goes on along the minus strand of NC_050447.1, from coordinate 78,885,644 downwards.
GCCATTTGGGTCAGGGAGCCAAAGCGTAGCAATCAAAGCTTTGCTAACTTCCTGCTGTGGAACAGGCCAGAGGCAAAAGGGGCAGGGCCAGTGGCAGGGGGGTCAGCAGACTGGGGAGGGTCCACACTGCCAAGGAACCAGAAGCAATGATCCTTTTCTACTTCCCTTATGACCATGAGCTAGGAGGAAGAGGATAGTTCTGAACGGAGTAAAGTCCAGGATCGGAGTAGAGGCCACCTGCCTTCATAGAGAGGTCTCTGTAGGGTGGGTTGGACCTCCGAGTCTTCCATAGCAACTGCAATGCACTAAGGTCCCAATATGTGTCCCCCCCAAACCCAGGTTAAAGTTTAATCCTCTACATAATAGTGTTAACTGTGTAGTTATGGAAGACTTGAAGAACCTGTTTGCCCTGTAGACAAAGGAAGAAATCAGCAAGGTATATCTTTGAAGGAAAGTGAAGCCCTCAGCAATCACTGTGGCTGCCAGTGTATTGCTCTTGGAATTCCTGATCTCCAGGGCTGTGACAAATCAAGTTTTATTATTTGTAAGTTGTCCACTCAAGGTGCTTTGTTTTACCAGCAGCAACAGACTTAGACAAATGCTCTGGAGGTAAAGGACTAAGTCCTTTAATAGACTGTGGTGTAGAATCATAAATCCACCAAATACTGCTGGGTGTGCTGCCATGAGTCTTTAATCCTGGCACTCTGAAGGCAGAGACAGGAGGCTCTCTGAGTTCAAGGCCACCTTGGTCTATAAAGGAAGTTTTGGGTCAACCAGGATCACACAGTGGGACACTATTTAAAAAAAAAAACAACTAATAAATGTGTGTATACGTACATGAGAGGGAGGGAAGGGGAGGGGAAGGAGGAAGGGGGAAAGAGAGGAAGGAGAGAGAGGGGAGAGAGAGAGAGAGAGAGAGAGAGAGAGAGAGAGAGAGAGAGAGAGAATCATTTTTAAATCCCTGCTCTGTGGTAGCTTACAGAAACTGGTTGCATATTTTCAGACTATATCCACAAAAATCTACATAAAAGATTTTAAAAAACTCCAGGCACCTATGAAGAAATGTGCTGTTCCCACAAAACATCCTTGCTTATTTGCTCCATAAGACTACCACTAATGCCTTCAATTATAGCAGCCGTGTTAACAATGCTGCTGATGTCTGAATTTTCTTCTGGTACTCTGAAATCTTAAGAAATACACATTTAAAAAGAAAAGAAAATTTCCTAGGAAAAGCCCCAAATGCAAGCACTAACTTCTTGAGAGACTTCCAAGGAGGGGTCCTGTATGCCTGTACTAGCCTTGGGTGGTCTCTGCTCTCCTTTCTCTGTGACTCTTGGGGAACCCATGCAGGCAGGGCAAAAGGAAGTAGGTAGTTTATCTTTAGATGATGAATGGAGGATTTTTGTGTTTCTTAGGCTATCTGTTGTTTTGTTCAGTTTTAGTTTTTACATTTTGTCTTCCCAATTGTGACTTGCATACACATTTTTGGAATGATTTTGCAAGAGAGTCTGGAGGACATGGAAATAGATAGACAGCATGGATCAAAACGCAGGATTTTCCTCTCTTGAGGAATAATGAAAGAACTGCTATACTTAGTATTTAGCAGATTCTTTTAGCATGTAACCTAAGCCTTATTGTTTTATATCAAAGATTTTTAACATTTGGTTTCTACAGGATGCATGTCATAATTCCTTGCTGCCCAGAATTTTGAATGCCATTTTCATTTTTAGTAAGTTCCATGTTTTATTTTTTTCCCCAAAAGAAAAAAATTCTATTACTCAGCTTTGTGAATCAAGTCCTTGCATATCATAGGCAAGCAGTCTACCAAGGAACTAATTCTCATCTCTTGTTTCCTTCTTGCTGTTTTGAGATAGGGTCTTGATAAGTAACCCTAGCTGACCTCACACTCATGATCCTATTACCTCTACCTCTTCAGGGCTGTAGCAAAGGCATGTACCACCATGTCTAGCACCTAGACTCTTTGGCAGTAGAGTACAGGTAGATAAATGAGAAATTATTCTCTGTGTGGGGTATTTATATTACTAATGGGTGTGCTGGTTAGGTTTTTGGCAACTTGTCACAAACTTGAGTCACCTGGGAAGGAAGAGGGAACCTCAACCGAGGAAATGCCTCCATCAGATTTTCCTGCAGGCCTATTTTTGTGGGACTTACTTGATTAATGATTGATACAAGAGAGCCCAGCCCACTGTGGGTAGCACTGTCCCTAGGCAGAGGGGCCTGGATTTTCTAAGGAAAGTAGCTGGTCAAGCCAGGGGAAGCTAGTCAGTAAGCAGTGTTCATCTGTGGTTTTGCTTCAAGGTACTGCCTGGAGAATTTGCCTTGGCTTCCTTCTCAATGATGAACTATGAGCAGTAATCCAAACAAACCCTTTCTTCCCCAGAGTTGCTGATCATCATGGTGTTCATCACAGCAACAGGGAAACAAATTAGGACCCTTGGAAAGACTGTATGCCTCTAAGAAAGGCTGTGGTTGTAAGCAGTCTTTACAAATGGAATCAGTGCTGGCATCAGGAACAGTTGAAGGAAGGTTGAAGCGTTGACAGCTTTGCAAAGTCAAGCACCCATCAAAACAGGCATGCAGTGTGGTAATAACTATAGCTGTAATTTCTCCTCCAACCAATTGTCTGTGTGGTGTTAGTCCTGGGGCTTATTTTTCCAGCTGAAACTATGTTGAATATATAAATCAAACTGGAGAGAAATGATATCTTAATAAATTTGAGTCTTCTGACCCATGAACACAATGCATCCCTTGTTTTATTTAGACCTCTTAAAATTGCTCCCATCGTAGTTTTTAATTTTGGGGTGTGTAGATATGTCATGTTACAGCTTGGATCTATCCCTGATATTTCATAATTTTTATGCATTGTAAATGACATGAATTTTAATTTCAACTTCAGAACATCTGGCTTCTGTGACGATAGTCTAGAAGATGATGGCTCATTGATAATATATCAAAATACATTGACTCTTATACTTTGACATTGTATCGTGCAACATCTACAAACTTACTTATTAATTTCAGTGACTTTTATGTCCATCAGATATTGCCCTATGATAAATCAGGTCATCTGTGAACAGAATCAGTTCTTAATGCTTTCTGATTCTGATACCTTTCATTTCTCTTCCATGTCTAGTTGTACAGAAATGACATATTTTGTTCAACAGAATTGGTAAGAATAGACAGCTCTGCCTTATTCCTTATCTTAGAGGGAAATGTTATATTCAATTTGTCCCTAAGTGTGGCATCATACATAGATGTTGCAGATAAGTCATCCAGCAAGTAGAAAAGAAAACCAGGAATGAATTTGGAATTTTTTTGAAACACTCTTTTCTATACTTCCTAAAATACTCTTATGCATGCATGCCATTTAGGTTTCTAATAAGATGAGCTGTGCTGATAAATCTTCAAGTATGAAATCAAAACTGCATCCATGATATTAGCATAAATTGGTCATACAAATTGTCTTTTTTAAAAAGAAAAATCTTTCAAGTAAGCTGTCATGAACACACTATGTCAGAAACATAGACAAACATGTGTGTGTGTGTTCCCACAAAGCCAGAGTTTATTAAATGACAATAAATTCACAAGGTCTGTCATTTTCTCTAGCATCAACTTCCTGGTTAGTCCCACTTTGCTTGATAGCTAATTGAGGAAGAAGATTTCTTTTTTTGTAATTCCAACCCTATGTACTAAGATTAACTCCCACAGCACACATTCCACATTCAAGAGTAAATCAATCTAATGTCTATATGTATGTATATATGTAAGATAAAGAATAGATACAAAGGGTTAGAGATGCCACAGCAGAGTTCAAAGACTTTCCAAACTTACAGATATGAATTAGCAGAAATGAAAAGCTGACAAGAATGCCGCCAGAGCCTCCATGGGGATAAGAGCAAATTCTGATGGTGTTGTGTCCAGCTGCTGTTGGGTCACGGGTTTGAGCTGAGTCTCAGGGCTGAACTGAGCTATAGAAGTAAGGGGAAGAACTGGAGAGGTCACAGAGGCAAAGCACGGGACAAATAAATGACCAGACAGCAGGTCCAGAGAGCTGGAGAGCAGACAAACGGACAGCAATTTGAGCAGAGCAGCATCAAGAGTAGAGGCAGGGCCAACTGAGGCCTCTGAGACCACCGGGAGTCCTCTGCCTGCAGGTCTCTCAATGTTTACAGCACACTGGGTACTGAGATGACAACAGTTGAGTTGAGATGTACTCCCACTTAGGGGACCCAGGTGAGTGTGTTACACTCATCCCACAATCTTGTACAATCTGACAAGTTCTTGGACTTGGTTTGGCTGATATGATTTTATTATGCCCATATGCTTCTATCATCCCAGTCTACTCTGACAAACTTATAGGGTAGCACCCTTTCTAGTTTTAGCAATAAGTTATTTATCAGTCAGTGCCTTGTGGGTGGTGCTGGACAGATGGCACTGTTTATATGCCCACTAAGCTGCAGAGTCATCCTCTATCCTCAAACTCAAAAGCTCCTCATAAAATGGAATCTCTTGGGCAAGGTACAGCCTGAAAAGCCAGTCTTACACAATCCAGTAACTTTGGGCAGGCCATGGCCTGATCTCAGCAGAGGGCAGATGAGGAGCTATCTTCATGTGAGCCAGTAAAGGAGAAGAGTCAGGATAAAACAAGATAGACTCTATTCCCAAGAGATAGAAGAGAAAAGGAACTTTGGAGGATCACAAAGGTAGAGACAGGGTCCCTGAAAAGTGCAGAGGAAGAGACAGGTGACATACTGCAGAAGAAATAAGCCAAACCCAAAGCCACTACAACCCTACTGCTCCCGTGTGTGTGTGTGTGTGTGTGTGTGTGTGTGTGTGTGTGTGTGTGTGTACCCTGCCACTCCCTAGTGTGTGTGTGGGATTCCCACCACATGGAAAAACTGTCAGTCCTAGCCTCAAGACAAGTCCACAGCCCTCACAAGCTTCAACTTCAGTGTGAACTTTGGTGAGACAGCAAGTAATTCTCAATACCAGACAGGTCAACCTAGAAAGAAACCTCATTTGTCACTCTACATGACTAAGGACCATGGCCAGGCACTACTGTGAGAAAACCCTGGTGTTTAATCCTGGGTACATGATAACAGGGAAAAACATCAAGTCAGGAAGCCTAAATTTAATCTACCACAGGCTCGAGGTGAGGGACTTCCTTGGGACATTGATGTGGAGAGAGGATGGATCAAATGCTGACAAGACACGCAAGCAGTAGGAAGTGATAGTGAAAGATAGGCCCAGGTTTGGTTGCTGGGACCAAACAGCATCCACTGAGATAACCCTGGAGTATGGGCAGATCTGAGCCTGAGTTCAGTGGGTGAATCAATCTCTAAACAGACTCGCCTGTCAATCATGGCTGTGAAGATCCAAAGTCCACAGGCAACCACAATTTCATCCTTCCAGCAAGATTCTTAGAACTTAGGTCTCTTAAAAGTATGAAGACAGGTTTTGTATCTGTAGAGATCTCAATGCCATGATAGTTTCTCACACTCTCAACACACTTGGAGAACCCCTGTCCCAGCTAGAACATTAGCTGCTTGGGGTTGGGGGAATGATCTGGAAATATCCTGAGGTGAGACGACCTGCCCAGAGGACTGCAAAGCTAATTATGGCCAGCAGAGGACACTGGTACTCAAAGAAGGAAAGCTACTAAAGTGAGGAGGACTCTGACAGACACCAGTCACTCATCCAATTCAGGTTCCAATACCAGGTAAGATAAAGGAAAGACAAGAGGCCACAGTTAGGCAAACCACCACCATGGCGGCTTTCCTTGAGGTTGATACCCAGCTTCTGGTTGTTTGCATTTTACTACACATTCAGCAATATCTTCATCCTATTTTTGAAATGCTTTCACCTTTTTATTACCCTTGATATATTCATTTAATTTTATTTAAACTTTTCCCATTACTAGTCATTGGCTTTTTCTCATTGACTTCTTTGTCTCCTGCATTTTCTCCTTTTATTCATCCTATACTGTTTGTAGTATTTTTTACTTTATTGTACAATTTTTGATCGTTTTTGCTCTTTCACCCCCTTTTTATATTTATCTAATTTTGTTGGTGAATGTTTAAATTGATGGGAAATCATTTTGCCTTTTATTTTTTCTAATTTGTTGCTCCTTTTTCTTTCCCTCTGTAGCATTATTTTCCATGCCACTTCTCATTTTTCATTTATTTATTATGTCATTTTCCCTTTTATTTATATATTTCCTTTGCTTAACCTACTTCTCTACTTTCTCCTTTTCCTATCTACTGCTTTTATCTCAATTTACTATTCATCTACTGTAAATGTAAATAATATTAATTTTATACTAGTCACTTTTTAATGCTATGATAAAATACCATGACCAAGGCAACTTATAGGAGGGTTTATTTGGGCTGCTGGTTCCAGAGGGATGAGAGTCTTTTGTGACAGGGAGACATGGCTATAAGTAGCAGGAATAGTGGATGCTTGGGATGCATATCCTCAAACTGTAGGCACATAGCAGAGAGAACAAACTGGACCAGCATGAGTCTTTAGGCTATCAAAGACTGTTTTTAATGACATACTTCCTCTAGCAAGACCACACCTCCCAAGCCTTCCCAAACAGCACCACCAACTGGAGACCAACTATTCAAACGCCCAAGACTATGAGGGACATTCTCATTCAAATCATCGCAACCCCCAGACTATTCTGTATCAGTTTTTCAGTGTTCTATTTTATAGTTATTAGTGAAATATTAGTGGACATTACTTAATTTTGAGCCTATTTCTATATCTTGTTGAGTGTGATGGTACAAATATTACAGTTTGTTTTTTCCTTTCTGAGTGGTGCTGGGGATTAAGCCTTCAAGAATACACCACTCAATAAGATCCCCAAATAGAAGAGATGAGATACCCAAAACTACAGATGAATGTTTGAAATATGAAACACAAAGAACATGAAAAAGGCATCACAAATCCTTCAAGAGATAATTGCTCAATTACTGGAATTCAAACACACTGAAATAGGTCAAAATGCCAGAAAAAGATTCTAAAATGTTACTAGTATAAATTATCAATGTCCTTAAAGATAATTTTTTTAAAAACCAGAATAATCCCATACAGGATCTGGAGAGGAAAATTAGCAGTATTAAAAAAAAAAACCAATAAATTTGATGACAAAACACCAAATAGATGGTCACAAATATGGAAGAAAACAAAACAAGGTGGTGATCATTTTGAGGAAAAATAAATAAAAATGTTGGAATGAAAGACTAAATGAGTCAAGTAAATCCAATAGAAAGCACCACCAATGGATTTGAACAAACAAGAAAAGTGACCAGGGATAAGGGGTAAAATCAAAGGAATGCTACAACCAGATATCCAAAGGAAACAATGGGCAGGTCCACAACGCCCAAGACAGCCAAACACCCAACAGAAAGAGAGCAAACCCCAGAGTTTGTAGAAAAGAAGAGGGAACTGATATGAAAAAGGAAAGGGGTAGAGGATCTATTCAACGAAATTATAGAAGAAAATCCCCAAAATCTATGGAAAGGAATAGACATGCACACACAAGAGGCATATAGAAGAGGCATAGAAACCAAATAGACTTACCCAGTGAAGAACCTCTCCATGACATAAATCAAGATGCCTATTAAAGCCAAAAATAATATGAATGTAATAAGAAAAGACACACACTTATAAATGCAATATCAAGATAACACCACATTTCTCATTAGCAACACTGAATGCCAGGAAAGTACAGAATGATATTTCTTTAGGATTTATTTTTATTATCTTAAAAATTATGTGTGGGGGTATTTGTGAGGGCAAGTGCGCCTGGAGCTGGAGTTACAGGTAGCTGTGAGCTATGCAACACAGGTGCTAGGAACCAAATTTGGACCTTTTGCAAGAACAGTGTATGCTCTTAACCACTGAGTCATCTCTTCAGTCCCTGGAATGATGTATTTTAAGCCCTGCAAGTAAATAACTGCCAACATAGATTTCTATATACAGCAAAACTATCTTTTGCAATGGACATAGAAATAAGAACATTTCAAGATAAATTCAAAGCGACAGAGTTCAAGACCAGCTAGCTGTAACAGTAGAAGACACTTGATGACACTCTACATCCTAAGAGGGAAAACAATACACCCACATAAAAATTCAAATTCACAATCATGAGAACACAGGAAAGAATAAATTTCTTGAAATGAATTGATAAATGAAGGCGATGGGAAGGAATCTATAATGTCCAGCCCTGTAAACCACCAATCCCTGATACTAATAGGGACAAAGGAGAAGAACAAACAATACAACCATCAACAACTAACAAATTTTCAGGAATTAGTAAAGATCTTTCAATAATAACCTTAAGCATACATGGCCTCAACTCACCAACAAAGAGACACAGACTGGCTGAGTGGATTAAAAAAACTAGGGACTGCAAGAGCGTGAATGGTTTAATCCAAGATTGCAAAAAGCACAGGGACAAATAGCCAATCCAAAGAAAGCACATGAATTATGAACCAACGGCTGTGGAGCCCCCAGCTAGATCAGGCCCTCTGGATAAGTGAGACAATTGAATAGCTTGATCTGTTTGGGAGGCACCCAGGCTGTGGGACCAGGACCTGTCCTTAGTGCATGAGCTGGCTGTTTGGAACCTTGGGCTTACACAGGGACACATGCTCAGCCTGGAAGGAGGGGACAGGATCTGCCTGTACTGAATCCACCAGGTTTAAATGAATCCCCAGGGATGCCTTGGTCCTGGAGGACATGGGAATGGAGGGGAGGGGCTGGGGAAAAGGTAGGGGTCGGGGCAGGAGGGGGGAAGACAGGGGAACCCATGGCTGATGTATAAAATTAAAACACATCATAAAAAAAATTTAAAAAATAAATAAATAAAAAATAAAATAAATAAATAAAAAACTAGACCAAAGTTACAGGTTGAATCCATGGGATGCAGCTCACTAGTAAAGACTCACAGAATGAGAATCCAAGGGTAGGAAAGAACATAAGGTGAGTGGGAGCTAAAAATTAGCAGGCATGGCCAACATTGCTTTACCAATCAAGGGCATGGTTAAGATTCCATTGTTTACTTTCATGATCATTCATGTGGGTTCCAGGAACCGAAGCTTGTCAAGTCTATTACCCAGCATTACAAGGGAACATCAGAGAATGTGTCATTAACTCAGAGTCAAGTCCTCTGGAGCTGGAATTACGGGTGGTTACAAGCTGCCCAATTTGGGTACTGGGAACTGAACTCAGGTTCTCTGCAAGAACAGGAAGTTATCTTAACTGTGAAGCCATTCCTCCAACTATTCTAAAGTGGAAAACTCATGAGTGGAATAAAAACATGATTATTTTTATATTATTCGATTTGATTTGCTAAAATTTGGGTAAGAATTTTATATGTACATTCACAAAGGATGTTGCTCAATGGTTTTCCTTATATACTATATTTGTTTATTTTAGTATAAGAGTAATATCCACATCAAATGAGCTATAACTTTCTGCAAGAGTTTCTGAAGAATTTGTATTATTTCATTACTAACTGTTCAATAAGACTTATCAATGAAATCATATGGACCTGGAGTGTTCTTAGGGGAAGATTTGACTACATATTCAATTACTGCAACAGACACATAATTTTTCTTGAACAAATGCTAGCATTTTGAGATTTCTAAGCATTTATTTATTTTCTCCAAGATGCTTAATATACTGGCATAAAGTTGTTCATAACATGTGTCTGTTATCCATTTTGCATCTGCAGAACTTGTACCTGCATTGATTATTGTATACCTGATATTGGTCATTTGTGTCTTCCATTTTTGTTCCTGACAAATATGTCTAGAAGTTTATTAATTGTATTAATCTTTTCAAAGGGTCAGACTTTGAGTCACTTTTTTTTCGGCTGTTTGTTTTCTACCATATTACTTGTTTTCTGTTTACTCAGAATTTAATTGACTCTGATTTCATTAGTTTCTGAAGGTAGGATCTGAGGTCAATAATTTAAATTTTGTAATTTAATATTAATGCAGACATTCAGTGCTATAAATGTTTTTCCAGTCTGTACATTAATAGCATCTCACAACTTTTCATATTCTATTTTTCATTTAGCAAAAACATTTTATAATTTCTTTTTGATCTTTAAGTTAATCCTAACTAAAGCTTCTTTATTTTTTACTTTAAACCTTAACTTTATTGAAATAATTTAATAAAAATCTTAATATATACTAATTGTAACTTGAATTTTTGTATTTTTTTTTATTTTTGAGATTAGAATATAATTGCAGCATTTACTCCTTTTCCCTCCTCCTTCCAACTTCTCCCACGTAATCACCCTTGTAATCTTTTAAACTCATGGCCCCTTTTTCTTTAATTATTTGTGTGTATGCCTAGATATATAAATACAATCATCTCAGTCTGTATAATGTTAATTATTTGCATGTTTTTTTCGGGGTGGGTGCTGACCATTTAGTGTTGTACATCCAATTGGTGTGCTCCTCCCTGGGGAAGACTATGTCTTCCTCCCTCAGCATTCCTTAGTTGCCCCTAGTTCTTTGTGTAGGGTTGAGGCCTCGTGAGCGTTTCCCCTTCCATGTTAGCTTGTCTGTTAGTGCCTTCCTTGTTCAGCTCACACTCAGGCAGTCATGTTGGTGAAACTTCACAGGTGTAGCTTCTCCAATGTTTCTGGGAGACAGAATCTCATGGCAAACTTCCCATTTCCCTTGTCCTTACTATCTTTTCCCCCCTCCCCCATTTTTTGTTTTGTTTTGTTTTGTTTTGTTTTGTTTTGTTTTCACAATGATCCTGCAACCTTAGGTGCAGGAGTTGCATTGTAGATGTATTAGTTGGAACTAGGATCCACCACTCTGCATTTTGATCAGTTGTGGTTTTCTGGAATGGTCTCCATCTGTTGCCAAGAGAAATTTCCTTGATGAGGGTGAAGACTGCACTTAGCTGTGGAAGTAAGGACAGATATTCAGACTGTAGTTAGGGATGATGGTAGTTTAGTCAAGTGGTGGTTGTCGGTCCTTATCCAAGTTCTGTGACTTCACTGGCCCTGAGTAGTTGGCCAGGTCTCCAAAACCAGAAATTATTTCCCTCCTATTGAGTGGCACTGAAGTCAAATTAGAGAGCTATCAGTTAGCACCAAGGAAGTGCCCTGTTGTGCCCTTAGGGTTATTGAGCCATGCTGGTCATTGTTGTCATTCATAGGCATCCAAGCTGGGCAGAACTGCTGGTTACTTCCTTCATTTGGAAGCTGCATCACATCTTCTGGTATCACGAGAGCTGGTCCTCAGGGAGGCGGCTTTCAGGTTAGATTCAGTTCAGGTCCATTGGTTCCTGTGTCCAAAGTGCATGATGTCAGCAATAGGTACCTACCTTCTGCCTCTCTAAAAACTTTTAAAAATAAAGTTATATCATTTCCAAATGTTCTGGAATTTTTTTTAGAGAATTTTCTGTGATGGATTACTAATTTAATTCCTCTGCAGTCAGAGAAGTTATTGAGACTTTTCTATGATCTAAAAATGATCTCGTTTGACAAATGTTCCATGTGCATTTGAAAAGAATATGAATCCTGCTGCTGTTTGAACACTGCATTCTACAAACATCAGTTAAGCCAAGTTAGTTGATAGTGTTGTTCAAACATTCTATATCTTTATTGATATTCTATGTATTCATCCTAGCAATTAGGTTTAACTCTATGACCACATTTGTAGTAACTCTATGACCACATTTGTAGACTTGTCTAATTCTCCTTGGCATCCTATTAGCTTTTTTGCCTTATGTATCTTGAAACTCTTTTAAAAATATTATTTGTATCTATTTATATGTATGTCTGTGTGTCTGTGTCTATGTGTATGTGTGTGAGGGTACACACAGAGAACGGAGGAGGGTGTCTGATCTGCTAGAGCTGGTGTTACAGGCAGTTGTAAGCCATGTGGATACAGGGAACTAAACTTGGTTCCTCAGCAAGAGCATCAAATGCTCTTAAATGTTGAGCCATCTCTCCAGACCCCTTGAAACTCACTTGTCAATAACAACTGAGGATATTTTAATAGTCTCTTAAAGAATTGAATCTTTATTTCTAAAAGATACTTTTTATCCAGCATAAATTATTTACTCTGTAGTCTAGTTTATCTGATGTTCATATATATACTATAATTGTCCTCAGAATAGTATTTCTTTCTTTCAGTTTTAAACCGTGTGTGTGTGTGTGTGTGTGTGTGTGTGTGTGTGTATACACAAATACACACAGTCTATTTCCAGTGCTTTCCATTTATTTGTGTTTATCCCGATTTCCACCTGGTATTTTTATTCCATCTAAAGGGCATCCTTTAACAATTCTTACAGTGTGTCTCTGTAGGTAATGAAATCTTTTACCTTTTGTATGCCTGAAAAAGTCTCTATTTTATATTTGCATTCAAAAGTTGTTTACACTACATATGCAATTCTTATCTCATAACTTCTCCTGGTGTGGTTTAGAGATACTGTTCTACCTCTTCTTGCTTATATTGTTCCTCTAGGCTATAGGCTTTGTCTTTCTTCCTCCCATCTCAACATCATTCTTAAAAAATCCAGCTCTTGCCAGACAGTGGTGGTGCATGCCTTTAATCCCAGCACTTGGGAGGCAAAGCTAGGTGGATCTCTGTGAGTTTGAGGCCAGCCTGGGCTACCAAGTGAGTTCTAGGGAAGGTGCAAAGCTACACAGAGAAACCCTGTCTTGGAAAAAAAAAATCCAGCTCTTCTAAGAGATTTTTCTTCTTAATATAGTTAGAAAATTTAGATCTGCCTGTGCATCATCTTCATGTCTTTTGTGTCTTGAGTTCATTTTCAAATATTCTCTGTCTCATCCACTCCATTCTTCCTGTAGACCTGTTTTATGTATGGTAGCTGACATGATCCTACACATGAACGATTGATTCTCTTTTTCTTTTGCATCTTGTTTTGTTGTCTTTCTCCTTTTTTTCACATTTTCATACTTTCTATTGCTACATCATCAAGTTCACTGATTATTTCTTTGACACTGTCTAATGTACTAATAATCATATCTGATGGACACTTTAATAGGGTATTTCAGCTTTATTTTCATAAACGTGGAGATTTTATTTATTCACCACTGTTCATACAATTCTCTCTCTCAGTTTTTGAACATCTGGGATATTGTTATAATAACTCTTCATGTCTTCCTCTGCTAATTCCAACATCTGTTACAGTTCTTGTCCCATTGTGATGGAATTTCTAGTTGTATTGTAAGTATTTTACTTATTGTAAGTAACATTTTCTCATTTCTTTGTATACGTTGTACTTTTCTGTTGGGTATCAGATGTTAAGAATTTTGCCTTGTTGATCATGGGCATTTTTGTGTATGCATACACTTCTTGAGTTTTCTTCTCAAATGCAGTTAAATTGTAAAAATCACTTGATTTGTTAGATCTGGTTTTCCTTATATGTCAGACATGTTCCAAACAGTGCTCCAGATAAGGATAATTTGTCTTTTCTCCTTGTGCAAGAATTTTAGACTCTCTATCCAGTACTCCCAAAGTATATTTTCCATTTTGGCGGGTGGCAGTAGGTACTATTCACTCTACTCTGTTCAAGCAGGCTTTTCACTTGTTTTCTTGAATGCATGTGTAGTGCAGAACTCTGTAGAAAATTAAACATATTCCCAAGAGATCTCCAGTGTTCTGTTTGTGTGGGCTTCTCCTGTCTGGTGTCCTATTCTTCACATTCTAGATTTTCAGCTGCCTCTCTCAGTTCAGAAAGGCCACTTAGTTGGCATTTTCTTTCTGAAATGTAACTGAGATGGGCTGTAAGCAATAAACAAAGTTACCTATAGTTCTCAGGGGAACTCTTTTTTACTGGCTGATATGGCATGTCTTGAAAAACAGTGTGTGCTACACTGGTCGCTGTCATGACGATATAGTGTTGAAGTCAAAATTTGTGAGATAACGCATGCTAGCTTCACAACTAGTGTCAACTTTTCTTGACTGTTTCAGGGATTCCCTAAGAAGTAGTACCCGAATGCCCTCTACCATTAGCTATATGTCTAGAAGAGGATCCAGTCTCACATGTAGTAATCCTTACCCAAATCCCAGAGTTCTGATAGACACAAGCAAACTGCTTCTAAAATGTTTGTGGAAAAGCAAAAAGAAACCAAGAGAATTTATGGAAGGCAAAGCAGGAGCTAGAGAAAAGGCTCACTGCTACAGTGTTTGTTGTGAATGCATAAGGACCTAAGTTCAAACCCCAATACCCACATAAAAGCCAGGCACACCAACATACTCCTGTGACCCCAGTATTGTGAGTGGTGAAGATGGAAAGATCCTGAAGTTCACTGTCCAGCCAGTCTAGCCAAGTTTCTGGTTCAGTGAGAGACACTGTCTCAAAAAACAACATGGTGATGTGATTGAGGAAGACATCTTAACTTTAGCCTCTGGCTTCCACATGTGCTACACAAATAAGCATGCTTGCACAACCACATACATATGTGCATGTATGCATACAACACACACACACACACACACACACACACACACACACGTAGAGCAAAGTTGGAGAAACACATTGTAATAATACTGAATGTAATATCAGAACTTCCACAAGAACTAGTTGCAACTAGAACTCTAGCACAGCATTAATAAAAATTTAAAAGGACACAGCCTTTTTTCATACAAAGTTTAAGACTATGTACATTTACCAAGTGATCTAGTAATCGTTCTCCTAATGCTGTATTGAAATCCTCATACAAAGTCTGTCTGAAATGTTTATAGCAACCTTATTCATAATCATTAAAGACTGTAACTAGTCCACTTACCCTTCAACAGATGAATGTGTGGTATTTGATAATGTAACAAAATACTACTTAGCAAAAAAGGAAGAAAGGGATTGAACTGCTAATACATGTGGCATGATGGGTGAATCTTAACTGCACTATGCCGAGGGGAAATAACCAAATACAGCAGCACAGGGCAACTGAGTCCATGCATATGACATTCAGAAAAGAGAAACTGGAATGATGGTAACAGGGTCAGCTGTTGACAAATAGATAGGACCCAAATAAAATGTTGGAAACCAAAATCATCATGAAGAAATGTCCTGGTTATTTTAAACTGTCAATTTGACACAACCTAGAATCATCTGACAGGAGAATTAAGGAATTGTCTAGATCAGATTGGCCTGTGGGTGAGTCTTGTAGTGGATTACCTTGATTGTTAATTGATGTAAGAGGGACCAGCCCACTGTGGATGGCACTATCCCTAGGTGGGTAGTCTTGAACTGTGTAAGAAAGCTAACTGAATAGAAGGTAGCTGTGAGCTAGCTAGCAAGCAGCATTCTCTGTGGTTCCTGCTGTATTTCTTTGGTTGTGAAGTGAGTTCTGTAGTCAGAGATAACATTGTATGGAATAGGAAGCAGGCCTGCCTTCAAATTCCTGCCTTGGATCCCTGCCTTGACTTCCCTCGATGATATGCTGTAAACTGGAATTGTAAGCTGAAATGAAACCTACTTGCCGCTAACTTGCTTTTGTTCAGAGTGTTTTATCACAACGGAGTGGGAACTAGAACAGGGCAGGGGGAAGGCCAGGGACTACAGAGATGTTCTGTTCCTTGACTATAATGGTGGCTTGTGACTCTGCATTTGCCAGGATTCAATACAAAGCTATATGCCAAGGAGTGCGCCCTACCATATGTAAATCAAAAACTACTGAAACACCTACCCCTTTCCATGACTCAGCTCCATGCATGTAGGCAAGCAGCCATATTCACTAGGGTAGAGACTAGAGAAATATTCTCTTGAGATATAAAAAGAACCAGCGGAGGATGAAGAGAGGATATACATACACTGACATTTGAGAAAATTGTTCTAGAACAACTGGGCTTTGACTACGAAACTAGCATGATGCCCATGTTGTCATGTCCTGAGAGCACATACACATTCAAAATTCCTATTTAGTTGCAGCTGAGTTTCAACCAAGAAGCTTATACTTTTAAGGGAAACGCCACTCATGAAACAAGGAGAGTAATACAAACAGTGAAAGGAATAAAATTCAATTAAAAAAGGAGAGAGACTGTAGAAAGTTGAAGATTTTTTTTTCTTTTTTTTTTTTTCTTTTTGGTTTTTCAAGACAGGGTTTCTCTGTGTAGCTTTGAGCCTTTCCTGGATCTCACTCTGTAGACCAGGATGGCCTCGAACTCACAGAGATCCACCTGGCTCTGCCTCCTGAGTGCTGGGATTAAAGGCATGCACCACCACCATCCGGCAACTTGAAGAAAATTTAAAGACATTCATCTGATACCCTCAAAGGGCTGTGAGAATATATTAATTCCATTTTTAAAAATGTAATAAGAAACAGGAAGCAATTAAAAATGTCTGGAAATTAAGTATAGCAAAGATAAAATAAACAGTATCAGAAGGGCTAGAAGATAAAGTGAGGCTTATTTTCTAGAGAGTAGAACTGAAGCCAAAAATAAAGAAAAATTCTGCAAAATTGCATAATTAATTCAAAACCCCACATCCAAATAAAGAGTGCACCAAAAATGAAAAAAAAAAACTACCTAGAGATATTTAGACGATAAAAATACAAAGTAATTTCTAGAATTAAAATTATGTACCCAGAAAAAAATAAATGAGAAAGACTCAACCAATGTATCATTATGGGTATTTAAAATACCAGGGACTGGGCCACCAAGATGGCTCAATGAAGAAAGGAAATTGCCTCACAAACCTCATGACCTGAGTTTGATCCCTGGAACCTAAAGTGGAAGGAAAAAACTAGTTTTGTCTAGCACGTTGTCCTCTGCATCACATGAACACTGTGGCATAGGCACACACACACACACACACACACACACACACACACACACACATGCATATACTTACACATACAATAATGAAAATAAAAAATAGCAGAAATTAATTAAAGCCATAAGCTCCCAAAGAGAAAGGGCTGTATATATTTAAATAATGAGAATGACATAATACAAGACGTTAGAAATCATAAGATGTTGTGGAATATTTCTTTGATTAGGTAAAGAGGTGTTACATTTGTTTATGCTGCATTTGTTCAATGATGTGAAGATGTGTTGCTTTGATGCCTAAGGCACCCAACTGATCTAATAAAAAGCTGAGCAGGCAATAGCTAGGCAATGGAGAAAGAGGCAGGGCTGGCGGCAGAGAGAATAAGTAGGAGGAGCAATCTAGGCTTGAGAGGAGAGAAAACGAGGGAGAAAAAGAAGGAGATGCCTGGGGCCAGCTAGCCAGGCAGCTGCCAGCCAGCTAGACATAGAGAAGGACATACAGAATGGAAGAAAGGTTAAAAACTCCAAGGCAAAAGGTAGATGAAGAAAAATAGGTTAAGTTATAAGAGCTAGGAAGAAATGAACAGAAGCTAAGGCTGAGCATTCGTAACTATTAATATGTGTCCATGTCATGATTTGGGAGCTGGTTGGTGGCCCAAGAGAAAGCCTGATGCATTTGGTGTTGCAATGTGGGGCCAAAGTTTCCACATAGAGCCTGAGAAAAGTGAAAAAGAGAGAGAGAGAAACAGCTACAGCTCCTTTAAGAGGTTCTGCCACACAGCAAGCATTTGAGCTGCTGGCACTTTAAGTAGAAACAGTATGCTAAGTCAAAACACTTGCCACAGTATGGGCACCAACTTCCTAGAGCTGGGGTGGTACATTCAAGCTCCCTGGGTTAGACACAGCTCCCAGCTGAATGTAGCTCTCAGCCAGGCCCATGGGGCATAAAGCTCCTATCTCACTAACCTGAGCAGGGTGGATGCAGCCACCAGTGAAGAGCCATATGCAAGTTTGAGGTTTGGTTTGGTTTGGTTCATGTAATCAGAGAACACTACAGCGCACAGTAAAGCAGGTCCAGACCAAAAACACATCTAAACAGATATTTAGAAATGTGCATAGGTGCTTAAGAAAGAAAAGAAAATGGGTATAGACAGTCATAGGAAAAAATAAATAGTTTAAAAATAATAAAATCTTTAAAGAGAGACTAAAGTAATATAAAGGGGAAAGCCACGTAAAGAAGGGAAATACACAAAGAGTCTATATTCTATATGGTGTTGTATTGATTTTGAATTTTTTGAATGCTGGTAAGTGAATAACAGCTGCTGAGAGACATGAGATTGTAAAAGAGATTGCTAAATTAAACCAATCTTGATGCTTTAGGGATGTCTTAACTTTAAAATGGAAGTCAGAAAATGTATTGCATTAGGGAAGAGGTTATGCTTTTGTTTCCATGGGAAATGAAAGACTATGGATTCCTTCAAGGTTAATAGAGATCAGATTTGATTAGAGGAGACCTGAAAATCTTGACTACAGATATAAAGAAAAAACTACAAGACAGGTAATGTATATACTGATCCTTCTGCATGAGAACAGTTCTGAGCCTGGACAACAAATGTTACAACTAATTTTCCTGGGATTTGACCTTTGTCTAAATGTTCTCAGGGTCTCCTAAAGATGCTGTTGCCCTCAGACAACAGGAAGCAGTCAAGGAACAAAACACTCATATTCCCAAGAGTGGAGTGGATGGCTTTTGGTCATTTGTTGGGTAATGGTTGTTCATCATCGTTTCATGGGGGTATAGGAATATAGGTTAAAAAAGACAACTATTAACCTCAAATACTTTACATTGGTGGGGATTTTAGTATATTGATACAAATTTAAAGTTACTTTGTTATACTGTATGTATATTTCTACTGTTGTTTAAGGTATTGTGCTTATGCAGCTCATTTAAAAATGTAATGTATAATTAAGAAATGGAGGTTAGTAGTTGGTTATATATAGTAATCAAACTTAGATAAGTTTTCAAGGTTAAATATATATATATATATATATGTATATATATATATATATGTATATATTTTATATAGATTATCTTCTAACTTCAAAGACCTATAGAATATGGCATTTAAAATGTTTTGTTAACCTAAGACTCTTCCTGACAGTGAGACATGTCTGCTCCTGGCAGGACCAATATACTTCATAAAAGGATGATGAACATTGAAGAATCTCCATATAGAGTTTGCTTTCAATATGGCAAAGCTAGACATTTGGGCAAGAAACTGTCCTTGCCTCAACTGCTGAAAGCATACCATCCAAACTGAACATGCAGAACACAAAGGAAAGCAACTACTGAACTTTGCCAAAACAAGGCAGGGTCATTCTTCAAAATTTCTGCTTCATGGAAAAGTCTGCCAGATATTCTAGGTCTGTAGGCCAAAGATGGATGCCCCAATGTTGTAGAAGAACCTTGAGTAACTGTCCAGGCAGCCAGATATCTCCATAATTTCTACAGTTTTAGAAGTGGCTTGCGCTTAATAAACTCCCTGTTTACTCAGATAATATATTCTTCTGGGATCTTTGATGGAGTTGAAGACTAGATAGCTTTAGTTACAGTTTTTTTCTTAGTTATGATAGAAGGTAAATTAGGCACAAAACTTTATACACACCAAGATATGATAAATAATGGAGTAATTTCTTTAAATTTGCTAAATACAAATGGACTTCATAATGTAAATGTAATTCTCACTTGACAATTGTTCTTGTTGTATATAGTCTTACTATGTTAAAGTTAAAACCTTTCTTTTTATTTAGACAAAAGGGAGAATTATTGTGGAATATTACTTTAATTAGGTAAAGATGTGTTACATTTGTTTATGCTGCATTTGCTCAATGATGTAAAGATGTGTTGCTTTGATGCTTAAGGCACATAATTGGCTTAATAAAAAGATGAATAGGCAATAGCTAGTCAGTATAGGAATAGGTGGGGCTGGCAGGCAGAGAGAATAAATAGGAAGATGAATCTAGGCTCAAGAGGAGAGAATGACAGAGAAAGAGAGGAAGATTCCTGGGCCCAGCCAGCCAGGAAGCCACCAACCAGACAGACATGGAAAGAGCAGGAGAAATAGGAAATACAGTATGAAAGAAAGGTAAAAAGCCCTGAGGCAAAATGAAGATGAAGAGAAACAGGTTAATTTAGGTTATAAGAGTGAGTGGGACAATGTAGAAGAATTGCTAAATGGTCTTAATAAATAAAAACCCAGAGACAGATATAGGAGTGAAAACCTGAGAGATTGGGGAAATAGGAAAAGCCACATGCTAACCTCACCTCACCTCACTGACACCTCAGTCTCCAAAAAGACCTGCTTCTTATATCTCTATGCCTATATGCCTTTCTGTTCTCTTCTCTCATTGGCTCTCTCAGCCCAGCTACTTCTTCCTTCCCAGCTCTGTCACTTCCTGTCTGTTTGTACAAACCTCCATTCCTCTATGGTTAGTGCTGGGATTAAAGGCATGTGTCACCATGCTTGGTTCTGTATCCAGTGTGGCCTTGAACTCCCAGTGATCTAGACAGATCCCTGCATCCCAAGTGACAGTATTAAATGCATGTACTACCATTGCCTGACTTCTATGTTTACTTATAGTGGCTGGCTTTTTCCTCTGATCCTCAGATAAATTTTACTGGGGGACACAGTATATTGGAGAACATAATACATCACCATAGAACAAGCATAAGCTAAGGGTCAAGCATTCACAACTAATAATAAATCCCTGTGTCTTTATTTGAGAGTTGGTTGGTGGCCCCAAAGAAAACCTGATAAAATAAGATGATAGAATAATGCCTTGAGAACTATGAGGAAGAGTTGGAACCATACCCAGAGAATCCATCAAAGCATGCACATATATAAACATGATTTTCAGCATTCAGGGTCTCAGAAGCGTTGCTTGCCAATTTTCAGTCATTGCTTCTTGGGAAGCAACTGTGTGTCATCACACCAAGGAAAACAACCTGGAATAGGCTGGTTACCTGCTGTTTTGCAAGTAGAAAATGTCATAGTCGTGTGGGTTCTAGAGCTCTTTTAGAAAGTTTGAGAAGAGTTCACAATGGGAACATTTTTAAAAGAAGAAAATAAAAGTGAAACAAGTATCAACTCCAAGGGAAAGAGGTCTCTTTTAAGAAGAAAATTATGAATAAGATTTTTCTCAGAAATAAGTAGCCAAAACCCTAACATTGCTCAATGAGTTTATCAAAATTATAAGTATATACAAAACTGTAACACTAACTAATTATTGTATTGACATTTATAAATACATTTGGAGGGTGGGTGAAGGTGAACATTGAGGAGTAGGGTGATCTTAGGGGAATTTTACATTCTCATTTTTCATATCAGAAATTCAACCATGTCAAAAACTGAAAAAAACAATCAGTATTTACAATGATGGAGGCACTTATCTCAGAAGAAGAGGATGCTTCTACAAGACTGAACATGGGGACAGGAAGGGGTACAGCGAGCTCTTCTTAGATGTCATAATTAAAGGAAACAATTCTATACATGCTTTACTCTGATAAAAATACAATTAAAAGTCCACTTGCCATGGGCACTGTAAGAACGCCACTTTGAGTAGAAAGATAAAGAACAACATGAAAAAAACAAAACCAAACCTCCGATCTGATTTTCAAATCCGCTAGACAAGAGAGCTAGCCCTGTTAGCTCCAGGAGAAGGAAAGATGCTCTGCATGTCTCTGCAGCTCAGAGTGACTGCTAACATTATTCTCCTGAAAAGAAGACATGAAATAAAAATGCCTATAGTTTACGGCTCTTTTTCCATTCATTTTTGTGGTTTTAAAACAGTCACAGCACTGTAATGGGTGTACATTTGTTTCCGCAAACAGTTGAGTCTCAGTCTGTATCAGAAACTTGGTTGTGACATTATGAAATTGCCGAGTAAATGTCACCAAAGACAGGGAAATATTGATTCTGATTTCAGCGAAGTCAGCTCTTAGATTCTCCAATACTGAGTGCAGTCCTATGAAAAGCTCCCAGAATGGCATCCCATAGCTGCAGCCCTATGCAAAAGTTCATGAAGCTCCAATATTAAAAAGCTTCATATGAATGCTTAGTGGGAGGTGAATTTCACAGGTGCTAGGGCTAAAGATTTTCAAGATCCCTGCAGGCAAAGTATTTCTGACTTTCTAATGTCTGTTGCTTCATCCTGGTGCATGTTATTTTTTGTTGTTGTTTTTTTTTTTTTAATTGTATTCTGGTCCATTTAGTGCACAAGCCCATGGACTTGATAATGATAGTTTAATACAAATAAGCCTGGTGAAGAGAGGTGCCATAAACTCAGACCTGCAAAGGCTATGTAGGGGGATTCAAACTACAACGACATCAAAAACAGATTATTGGGCTAGTAGATAAGGGCACTTTCAACCAATACTGAGGACCCAAGTTCAACTCCCAGGACCCACATGATGGAAGAAGGTGAGAACCAACTCCTACAAGTTCCTCTAGCTGCACATTCACACCATGCAAACACACACATATACATACACACACATAAAAATTAATTAATGAATCAAAAAAACTATTTAAAAATTATTATTGGCCTATATTTTGGAGTATTCATTATGAATTCATGATGTACATACATATATTCTATTTCTGTATCTTTTGTCTAAATCCTTTTCTTTCTTATCTTTTGATTCTTTTCTTTCTATTCTTCTCACCTATGCTGATTCAGAAGTTAAATTTAAAAAAAAATGCACGTCTAGCCTTTGACTAGTGACAAGTTGTCCTTTATCACGTTCATACTGAAAACTCCAATATTAACCAACAGCACTGACAGCTGCTGAACTATATAAGGGTTGAACAAGGCCCAACCACTTGTTATGTAGCTCACATGTTATTGTCACCCAGCCTTTCCATTTTGACCTGCTGTGGGGTGCTCTATTCTGTTTCCACGTATTACTTACAAATGTCAACCTGCCTCCCCAAATAAGAACTAGAATAACTATTACCAATTCTGCTGTACTTTTGTGTGAATTCTTTACCTGATTCATCATATAGGTTTCTGTTTTATTTCCAAACATAACCATCATCCTGACTTTAATACTAATCACCTTTCATCTCCATTTGCAATTGTAGCTGTGTGCATATGTCTGCATGTATGTGCATGTGACTGCAGGTGTCTGTGAAGGCAAGAGGTATCAGATCCGCCTGGATCTGCAGTCCCAGATGACTGTGAGCTGCCTGACTTCTGTGCTCAGAACAGAATCCAGGTCCTTAGCGAGAACAATGTGAGTCTGTGGTGGTTTGAATGGGAATTGCCCCCACTGGCTCACAGACTCGAATGTTTGGTCCCAGTTGGTAGACTGTTTAGAAAGGATTAGGAAGTGTGGCCTTGTTGGAGGAGGAATGTCAGTGGGGATAAGCTTTGAGGTTTCAAAAGCCCACACAAGGCTCCCATCTCTCTCTTTCTCTCTCTGCCTCCTGCCTGCAGATCAGGATGAAGTTCTCAATTACTACTCCAGCAGCAGGCTTGCCTACCTACACTCCTCACCGTGACGATCAAAGACTAACCCTCTAAAACTGCGAGCAAGCCCCTAATCAAAAGCTTTCTTTTACACATAACCTTGGCCCTGGGGTCTCTTCACAGCAATAGAACAATAACTAAGACAGCAGCATTCTTAACTGTTCAGCATCTCTCCAGGACCTTATTTCCATGTGATGAAAAGGTTTATCACATATGTACATGTGCCTAAAATTTTGTAACATCTGCTTTTGTGTATTGTAGACATTGTAAAAAAAATTCCTAGGAAGCACTCTGAACTAGTTAGCTATCTTCTTTCCTTTCTTTCTTGACTTTAGGTCATCAAGTCATCATTATGTTCTTGGTTGCTTTTTGCTAGTCTGCAGCACAGCATAGAGTATGAAATATTCCACAGTTTATTTTTCTTATCTCCATTAACAAGACTAGACAAACAATGTGAGGCAGCCATGGAGGCGCAGAACTCATCATACCTCTTCTTACACTGTAATGAGTGAGGCTAGCTGACATCCTTAGTGTGTGAAGATCCATTGCAGGAGTCACACAGATGTCATGCCTGTGCTGCTTTCTTCCAGTGAATGAACAGACGAGGACATCTGAGCCATGGAGAGTTAGAACACATCCCCATATCTCCCACATCCCCTGTGAGCCCTTTCTACCCTCCTATGATCAGATGCTGTGTGCTGACCACCCTGGTGTTGGTGGTATGCTGGCTGTACCCGGACAGAAACTGTGGGTATGTGAGGAGTGTTCTTCCAGTGCTGGCCTCTGGAGCTTGCATAGCCCTCTGTGTTATGTTCGGTAGCAGGGAGCAGTGGCAGCAGACAGGAGGGAGCAGCAACAGGTGGCACCCTCTTAATGTTAAAGCCCTTTTTAAGGATATAAGTACCAGAGCCACTTAGCTTTGTGGTAGCAAGTGTTCCAGCTCTTATGTAAGCCCTTAGCTCTAGCTTCTGGGCCTATGTATAGGGGTTTCTCAGTCCTTGGCAAAGGCCTGTTTCACAGGTACTAAGCCTAGAGTATCTGAGATCCTTGGTTCTGAAGACACGACAGTTCTCTGGAACGCTTCCAAGTACCAAGGCCTTCAGTTTATGACCTCTGGCCCTATGCAGACTTCTATCCTTCTGTCCTCTCTCATCTCTCTCTACCTCTGTCATCCCTCTTGTTCCTGCTCTGGTCACTCCCATAAGCTGTTCTGCTGCATCTTGTTTCCATGGTGATTGTGACCCCTTCAGGAGGCAGCTACTAAACTTTTGCTGCTGCTTCAGCTGCTGTTGGCTCCTTGTCAGGCCATTCTACCACTTCTGGAACTGTCAGAGCAGCTACTTTAGTGGCCTGGCCTGCTGGCCATTCCATCATCACTGCCACTGCCATTCTGCTACCCATACCACAAAAGCGAATAACAGGGATGGATGGATGGATGGATGGATGGATGGATGGATGGATGGATAGATAGATAGATAGATAGATAGATAGATAGATAGATAGATAGATAGACAGATTATATAGATGATAGAGAGATAGATAGATAGATAGATAGATAGATAGATAGATAGATAGATAGATAGGATAGACAGATAGGATAGATAG
This sequence comes from Onychomys torridus, assembly GCF_903995425.1. Lineage (NCBI taxonomy): Eukaryota > Metazoa > Chordata > Mammalia > Rodentia > Cricetidae > Onychomys > Onychomys torridus. Next base: position 78,860,712 of record NC_050447.1, on the reverse strand, counting down.
ACAGACAGACAGACAGATAGATAGATAGGATAGACAGATAGGATAGATAGATACATAGATAGGTAGACAGACAGAGAAAGACATAGACAGACAGACAGACAGATAGGTTTATAAAATGTCCAGCTCTGAGAAGTCTTGCATTGGATCTAAGGTTCATAGAGGGAAGTAGCGTAAGAGGGTGTCTCTTAGTCAGTTCAGTCCATGAGCCGCACAGCCTGCTTAGGTAGCCAGAAAATGGTTCCTTGCACAAATTACAGCCAACATTCATTTGGTGCTGACACTAGTCCTGGCACTTTTCCTTTTGTACCTGTCATAATAGTCCTGCTAGGCCACCAGGGGATATGTCCTATCTTGCCTAGGTGGAAATGGTTGCAGGGAAAATCAGGCACAATCATCTTAAAGCCCTTATAGCTGGGGCTATACCTGCAGGAGCTGAAATAAAGCAGTTGTAGCAGGGGCTGTGTTCCCCCAGGAGCTGGAACAAACAATTCTGATCATTATGTAGCTTCCCCAAGGTGCTCATGCAGAGTTCCAAATAGTGGGTGTTGGCAAAAGGATGATTCAGGTGGCTGCTTGACTGACAGTCCTTGTTTTAAATGTTATTTTATTATTATATGTGTTTGTGTGAGTGTGTGTTGAGTGAGTATGCATGCATGTATGAAGAGGTCAGAGCACAGCTTTGTAAAGCTGTTTCTCTCCTTCCACCTTTATGTGGGTTTTGGAGATCAAACTTGGGTTGCCAGGCTCTTGTAACCCAGTGTCTTTACCTGCTGAGCTATTTTCACTGGCCCTTGGTGGTCATTTTGCCTAAGACAGCCAGGGCATCAAGAGAATGTCCAAAGGCTTTCAGTCAAGGAGTCAAAATGGAGGAGGAGTGGATAACAATGGAGGTGGGGAGGTGAGTTGGTTACTGGGAGGAGTGAAGGGAGGGACAACTGTGGTCAGGACGTACTGAAAACAAAAAATAAAGAGACCATGATAGATGAAGACCCCATGGGAATAGGAAGAAGCAAAGTGCTAGAGAGGTCCCCAGAAATCCACAAAGATACCTCCACAATCAACGACTGGCAAAGGTCAAGAGAAAGCCCAAACTGACCTCCTCTAGTGATCCGGATGGCCAAACACCCTAACTGTCATGCTAGAACTCTCATCCAATGACTGATGGAAGTGGATGCAGAGATCCTTGGCCAGGCCCCAGGTGGAGCTCCAGAAGTCCAATCAGCGAGAAAGAGGAGGGATTGTATGATTGAGAATTGTTGAGACCATGATTGGAAAAAGCACAGGGACAAATAGCCAAACTAGTGGAAACAGATGAACTATGAACCAATAGCTGAGGAGCCCCCAACTGGCATGGCCCTCTGGATAAGTGAGACAGTTGATTAGCTTGAACTGTTTGGGAGGCACCCAGGCAGTGGGACCTGGACCTGTCCTTAGTGCATGAGCTGGCTGTTTGGAACCTGGGGCCTATGCAGGGACACTTTGCTCAGCCTGGGAGGAGGGGACTGGATCTGCCTGGACTGAATCTACCAGGTTGAGCTGAATCCCCAGGGGAGTCTTGACCTTGGAGGAGGTGGGAAGTGGGATGGGGAGAGAGAGCAAGTGGGGAGGGAGGAGGGAGGACAGAGGAATTTGTGGCTGATATGTAAAATTAAATTAAATTATAAAATTTTAAAAATACAATAAAAAGAAAAATAAAAAGAAAATGAACATCAGAAAATGTGCTTCCAACAATAATGCATTATTATTAATATTGATTTTAGTAGTATTGGACAGGATTTTTACCAATGCTTAACTCTTGCCAGGTACACCAGAGAAAGATGAGTCCCCCTTAGCTCTCTCCTTGGAAGTGAGGGGTGCCTTACAGCTGAGGCAGCCACTAAGAGCAAGAGGTCCCTTGATTGGAACTTAACAGTATGAGCCTTGCTCACCACAGGACTCATGCCTGTCTTTGTTCCTGCAAATACACCTGATGACATTTGCCTCAGAATGCTGGGAGGAAATCAAAATGAGTCAGAGCATGTGAAGTCTAATACATAAAAAGAACTTATAAATGCCATCCTCTGATGACATCTTGTCTGTGTTTGATTGCTATCTTCTCTGTCTGACATAGTTTCAAGATACGTGGTATGGCTTGCCCAGAGTCTTTATCATGTGGCATGGACCAGCCCATCCACATCAGGGTCTCATGCATTCAATATGAGAGTTCTAGAAAAATAGGTGTAGTGGCAGGATTTTGGCAGATCTGAGGATTTTCTAGGTCAAACGGAGAGATGGAAACTATTGGCAAACAGAGCAGATCTGAGGCACAGTTGTGGGTAAAACACCTGTGACAACATCTGTAAGCAGGGAGGTGACATTTGGCGTGTGTGCTGGCTGGTCTTATGTCAACTTGACACAAGCTAGAGTTATCTGAAAGGAGGGACCTCAGTTGAGAAAATGCCTCCATAAGATCCAGCTGTAAGGCATTTTATTAATTAGTGATTGATGCTATCCCTAGACTGATGGTCCTGGGTTCTATGAGAAGAAGGTTGTGCAAGCCAGTAAGTAGCACCTCCTCCGTGGCCTCTGCATCAGCTCCTGCCTCTTGGTCCTTGCCGTGTTTGAGTTCCTGTCCTGACTTCCTTCAGTAATGAACAGCAATATGGAAGTGTAAGCCAAATAAACCCTTTCCTCCCCAACTTGCTTTTTGGCCTTGGTGTTTCATCACAGCAATAGAAACAAAGAGCATCTGACCAGGGTCAGATGGGAAGGAAGGAGTGCAGGTCTGAGGGCAGCTTCTGGAGAGGTTCACTCCAACTGAAGGCTTGGAGTAAGTAGTAGGTGCTTCAGACAGGGACTTTAGGATTTTCCGTCAGTGTTTCTCCTGGGGCTTTTATTTTTATTTTTTTAAAAAGTGCTCCCAGAGAAAAGAGTGGGATCTAGAATCGTCTAAAGGACTCCATCCATTCTATCTGAAGCCTTCATTCTTGGGTTGCATGGTGATTTTGTCCCTTTGAGGTGAAAATGGGACACAGGAAGAAGGCTGAAGGATGTGCCTAATCCATTATGGGTTGCTCTGGACCCCCCCGCCCCCCGGGAGGCTTCTCAGCTTTCTTTTTTCCTCTGGGGTTTATACAGGTGATACTGATGACTAAGCACCTGACAAGTCATCTCAAGCCTCAGAGAAGGCAGGGAGAGCATGTTGCTAAACAGTGTGACCTGTGAGGGTTTGGGAGGGTGGAAGAGGATTCTAACTCTGTTGCCCCTTCAGTAAGTATTTTCTGAGTTGGAAGCCCATTACTAGATTCTTAAATTGCATATGAAATAAGATTCCGTTCCTTCTGGTGGGAAGGCAAGGCAAAGACTATGCTTTCTAGCCACAAAAGTCAAAGCATTAGAAGCAAAAATATGATGATAATATACAACGACATTGAAATTGGGTGAACCCCTCCCACACCCAGTCTCCCTTTCCACCACATCTAACACAGAAAATGCAGAGTTTCTCAGGACTTTATGGAAACTCTTGTATTAGACTAAGTCAGATGAGCTAAATTTGTTGCTCAGTTGAAAAGTAGGAAAGATTAGCATAACCAAGTTGACCCAGGGAGAATGACAGATGAAGTAGAAAGCCATGAATATTGGTCCAGGAGAGATAAAAACAAAACTAGAATGGTTGTAGGCTTAACATATTCAAAGCAGGAAGTAGAATTCCATAGGAAACTGTAGTTAGCTGCCATTGGCCATGAACTTTTTGACTAGTAGTATGAACCAAATTTGGCAATGGAGAGCAATTAGTGGAGTTTGTGGGTTTTTAATGCTGCTGACACAGGCATATTTGAAGTGAAGGTTTGAAAGATGAAGACTAAATGCCCACTTTCCATAAGCTTTTCAAAGGCTCTACCCAAAGCACTTATTAGCTGCAGAGCAAGAGCTGTGGAAAGAGTCCCAGCAACCATGCCCCTGCCAAGATAGCTGTCCCAAGTGCCTGAGGGGTTCTTGGAAGACTTCTGGGAGGGCCCCACTGAGGTCACCTAGGACTCTGCTTTATAGTCTTGTGGGGTTGGGAGTGAGTGTATGTGTTTAATATGTATGTGTGTGTTGTGTCTGTTCTTATAGATGTCTGTGCACACTTCCATGTGATGCATATAGAGGTCAGAACATGACATCATGTATATTCTTCTGTCACTCTAAACTTTACTCTCTTGAGATGAGGTGTTCCTAAATCTGAAGCTCACTGTGTGGCATAGGCTAGCTGGTTGGCATGCTTTGGGGCTCTATCTATGAGACTCTCTGCTCAGTGCTGAGGGTACACACATGTGTGACCATGCCGAGCTTTTATATGGGTGCCAAGGATTTGAACTCAAGTCCTCGTGGTTGCATAGCAAGTACTCTTACCTACTGAGCCATCTCTCCAGCCCCATTCTTTCCAAACTTTAAAGATGCCACCCTGTTTTATGGCCTTTGTTCTCTCACTCTCTAAACTGAGATTTCTCCTTCTCAATGGCATCATTATATACTCATACATACAATAAATACCTTGGTGGAGAATTTAACAGTGTTTCTGAGGAAAATAGACTAAAGTGTCATTAACGTGGGGTATTTGTATGAGTTCTGTGAATTTCATAATGTCTTCATAGTCAGGAACCCTGAACCATAGCTCTTAACTGCCATTCTTCATGTCCACCAACTTTAGAAAACACCATCAAGAAGCTTCTGCAACATGGAAAGATCTTGACCATATCTAGTAGGTGATACTCATTATATCACCAGTTAAGAGTTTTCACCTGACCTTTTGACCTACAAATCTTCACCTCATGGACTTTCTGATAGGAAATCACAACATGTCCACACGGTTGGGTTTGCCCAGCAGACCTCCTAGTTATTTCCAGTTCAAAATAGCCATTTCCAGGTCAAACATCTGGCAGGACTGGGACTCTGTGGCTTTACATGGTTGCATAAAGCGCACGTGGCCACGTAATCTAAGTGCATGTGTGGAGTAGCCACATGTGTTCCTGTACGCATGCGCAGCCCACTCTTTAAAAAGCTGGCGCCATTTTGGACAGGTCTCTCTCCTCTCTTCCTCTTCTTGTCTCCTTAACCACGTGTGTGTTTTACACAGGCCTGTCACATTCTCTATCCTCTTTTAATAAAAACTCTTCTGTGGTCTTGTTGTGTTCAGGATGTGTTCCTCGCAGGGTAAGAGCGCCAAAATAACTAACATTGGTGCTGTGATGGAATGGGTGCTGCCGGACGCCCTGCGCCCAGAAACCCAGGAACCAGGGACTCTGCTCCACACAGACCAGGGACTCTGCTCTGTACACGACAGACCACTGTCCATTCGCCTGGTTGCACAAATCTGCATGCAACACCGCTCCTCTGATTGGTGAGTTTTCCCCTTTTCGGCTAGCATAAATGGTTTCCTGAATCTGAGAACGACCGTTGTGTGGCGCCTCGCTGGTTATTCTTGAAACTGGGGGAACCCCCGGCCACGGTCTTCACTGGCCATGGTCGGCCCCTATCGCAGGCCTAAATTTCCAGCCATCTCCCATGTCTGCAGCTTGAGATATTTTTCGAGATAGGACCACCACCGTCGGGTGTGTCCTGGGGCTGTGTGAAGCTGGCACGTTTTTCCGTGCTCAACATGGTGGCTGGAAGTTAAGGACTCCTGGGGAGTCCTTGCTTCACACAGTGGGCCCCTGCTTCTCAGCTGGCAGGCTTGTGCCCGAGATCCATCCTCGGTCTCTGGGAGGTCTTGGCTCCCGATCACGTTTGTTTTTTTATTTTTCTGCCTCTCTGCTGCAGACTTGGGAAATAAGGCTTCGAACCTGATCAGTACTTCCTCTCCCTTAGGCTGTCTTCTTGAAGCTCTACTTAAAGATTCCTAAGCTTATCCATCTCAGTACTGAGAGATGGCCCAAGTATGCTTTAGAAAATAACAAAAAATCCCAATCTTTTACGGGAATTATCTAATTTGGCCAGTGAACAGGCAAATGGAAAGAGTTGCTCTTTATCTTAGCTTTCTCTCTCTCAATAAAGCTCTAGAAAGGTAACCATGGCTTATGATTCTTCCGCCAACCAGCACACACCTCCAGCTGGCCGCCGCAGGTGGTGGCCAGCCATGAGAAGTACAGCTTTCCACTACTGATACCACCACGATTTTTCACAGTGAGTCTGCTGTTCTAATGGCTGAAATCTGAGCTATATGTTTGCTACAGACAATCCTGGGGGTTGTCCTCAGGCTGTGCTGGCAAGGCAGGCACATTTTTGCTCCCTATGAGAAGGAGCAAGAATGGCATCTGGGGTCTACCAGGTGGACCAATGGCAGTGAAGTCGCAGCTCTTCCCATCCCTTGATGAAGAAGGGGGGGGGGGGTAGGGGGAGGGGGACTTGAGCTGATCTTCGATCTTACTTCATTCTTAGGATGCCTGAGTTGAAGTCTGATCCCAGTTTGTTTGTTTTTTTTTCATTTTTTTATTTTCCACTCAGCTACAGCATTGGGACAAAGGGCGGATACCACCCACTTACATTGGCGGATGGGGCAGGTACCGGAAAATCTGGCCACTTAACAGCTTTGCAGTACCGGTAAACCTAACCACATAACAGTGTAGCAGGTTCTTCAGCCAGCAAATGGGAAAATAAGAGTTGCTTCATCTCCAAGCTTTCTGCTAAAGCTCTAAACCCTTTCTTTCCTTTCCCACTTCTGCGTCAGCCACGTGTAACCTTTTCTGTCTGACTTCCACATCGGCGATGGGCGGGCTCAAATGCATGGGCTCAGGCGGTTTATAAGACCCTAACTCACCTTGACTCCACCCACTCATTCTCAAACTGCCTTGAGAAGCACAGACAGGTCTAAAAGCAGCTGAGATCTAAACAATTAAGTTTACAATAATCAGGATGGCTCCTAAGCCCCCCCCCACAAAAAAAGCTTATAGCCTCAGGCAAGTCTTTCAAAAGGTTCGGTTTACAGTCTGCCTACTGGCAGATCTTCCAAAAGCTGTCCTTAAGACAGCAATCGTCAGGAAAAAATTCAGGACACAGATAAAATCCACCTCTTGTTCCCAGCTAAAAGTTAAGTATCTGGAGAGCAAGGATCCTGACCCCACGGGCAAAAGAGTCATCTGTGGCATTTAAGGTGTTCCAGGGAAGAGATAAAAGCCTGAAAACAAAATTGCCAAGTGCTGGCACTAGCTGACTCCTGAAAGCTGTTGGGTCCCTGTTTTAAGTGAAAAAGGCCATGGGCTAGCAAATGCCCTGCCAGGCCACCAACAGCCTTGTTAAAAGTGTTGCCTAGAAAGACAACCAGTCAGCTGACTGCCCCCAGGCGCCAAGATGCATGGGTACATCAAGCTAAGACCTCCAGCAAATCTAGGCTTGGCTACAGACACAGCAGGGAACCCAGAACTCAGCAGGGAAGCGATCAGTTTCTTTTCCTACTGGACACCAGAGCCATTGACTCAGTCCTGGGAGTTTTAGGATGTCACTACTTTCTATTGTCGGGAACAGAGGACAGCCAGATTTAATTGTACTTTCAGAGTTACTTAAGGAGAAAGATTTCCAACTAAGAGCTCATTGTCTCACTTTAAGGTTACTGCCTGTGTTTCTCATGTGCATACAGACAGGGCCATGATCTTTGCCTTGTCCCTAATTCAAAAAAATAAGTTCTCTTGCACTCTCAAGCTCCAGAGGGCACCAGGATCCACTGCCTTGTCACCAATTCCAGAGGAATAAGGTATCACCCCTTCCTTTCCCAACTAGGGCCACACAGGGCCAGAGGCAAAAGGGACCATCAGCAAAAGGGACCATCAAAATATCCAGGAGGTAAGGATATAACAATCTATCACTGTTCAATACTCAGCAACGTGCTCACCTGTGTTTCCTAAATGCTAAACTAACAAAACAAACAGGTTCCTTAAATAAACTACCTTAAATAAGGCTTGTCTCAGATAAAAATTAAGCAGAGTACTAAAACACCACAGCCACCTTTTTAACATGTCTCCATCCGGACAGGCCAGATCTACCTCAGATAAGTGTCAACTCCAAAAATAAAATAATAATGAGTGTTTTCTCTAAGCTTTTATGTTACCAGTGTCCTGTCAGACAGAAGGTTCCCAGACACACCATGAAGGACAGACAGCTGCAGAACAAGGCATGACAGAACTTCATCCCAGGACCAGCCACACCATGAAGGATGGACACAGCTGCAGGACTTCATCCCAGGACTTCAGGAGGCAGCTTCCCCATCTCCCCCCAAGAATCAATCAACATCCACCATTCAGCCTGAAGCAGTCTTTGAGAGAAACGGCACCCAATACCCACTCATGCACACTTTTTTTCTTTTTTTTTAAGAGAAAATAAGTCAGGAATGATAGGAAATCACATGTCCACATGGTTGGGCTTGCCCGGTGGACCACCTAGTTATTTCCAGTTCAAAATAACCATTTCTGGGTCAAACATCTGGCGGGACTGGGACTCCGTGGCTTTACATGGTTGCGTAAAGAGTGCGTGGCCATGTAATCTACATGCATTCGTGGAGTAGCCACATGCGTTCCTGTACGCATGCGCAGCCCACTCTTTAAAAAGCCGGCGCCATTTTGCACAGGTCTCTCTCCTCTCTCTCCTCTTCTCATTCACATGTGTGTTTCACACAGGCCTGTCATGTCTGTCTCTTCCTATCCTATATTAATAAACAGCTCTTTTGTGGATTTGTCGTGTTTGGGACGTGTTCCTCTCAGGGTAAGAGTGCTGCTAAATAACTAACACTTTCCAATAAATACCAAGATTTTTCTAGATTAGTTGGTTGATTTTGTTTTACAGCTGTACAACAAACCTGAACTGAATTGTGAGATTCTTTTCTTACAAAAATAAATTGTCACCAAGGAGGCAGCAGTTCTTGAAGTGTCTGCAGGAATTTCAGAAAGAATAAGTAAAGATGTGGCAACTTGAATGGGTGGTTTTATTCTTTCTACTTTGGGCCAGCACACTACTGACAAACCCCTAAAAGCATGTTGATGCCTAGCTAGACAATGCTCATATAGCTTTCTAATGTGCAGAGTCATACAGCTCTCACAGGAACACGATTAGCTGTGTCCAAGTCTGCTAAGACTTCTTTCTCACTTGGATAATGAAAGACTCTGCTTGAGTTACAGTGCTGGAAATAGAGGCAGCTTATTCCCAATGGGTTTCTCATTTTAAGTAAGATAATGTGTTTCTAAGCAGTTGAGGGAAAAAAGAAACTGCTGTAAAACCAAAGAATCTGAAAGTAGAGAAGACAAGTCTAAATTATCCAGTTAGAGTTATAGCTTTCATTTCTTGGATGTGGATAACTCCATAGGAATTTCACTGGCCTTTCTCTGCCCTAGATCAGAATATGTTTAATATATCAAAAAGGCACAGTTACTGAAATACCCACCTGGCAAATTATCCCCACTCACAAGTACAGCGGTCATATATCTTAGATTTTTCCAAGCCAATCCCATTTTAAATTTATTCCATCCTACTCTATGAAGGCAGTACAGTCGATGATTAATCAAACACAATTCTATATTATTCAATTTAGATATTAGAAAACATCTATGGCTGGACCACATTCTCTGATTTAAGGTTTATAAAATATGTTACTCTGAATTCTCACAAAACGTTGTAATGACATCCTGCCATGTTTATAATGCATGAGAATCTGAGCTAATTTGGCTTAGATTCACAGAAGCGCTGGAATATAAAAGCACTTGTAAGATAGGATAATTTATTCTTCTCTCTTAGGTAGGCACACACATATGATTCTCCCAGCCCACTGAGAATTTATCCTGCTTCTAAAGATGGTCCAAAAAGCAGACCACAAACCTCTTTTAATAGCCATTTTCTAAATGAGGAAAAACTTCCAGATCCAATCATTTCACACTGGGGGATGTTTAACCCCATCTAACTGGTAAGAGATTTGAAAGGTCCAACATTGGTTCCCCACTTAGGTCCTTCCTGAAGTCATCAAAATGGCCAGGCATCATGTAAGTGAACTTCTCAGCATATAAAAACCTCGTTTGTGTCCCTGTCTTGTCTTTTTTCTCTCCCATGGCTGTTTTCATTGCCATATAATTTAGAGGTTTCTGGACCTCAAAAGTGAAAGAACCAAGTAGATGCCCTAACAGGCTGCTCTCAGAGATTAGACTTCAATTTCAGCTTCCTGAGACTTGAGCAAGCAATTTCTGGGAGGACCATGAACAAAAGACAATTAATCACCAATGCCTCTGCCAGCAGGGACAGGGAGATAGGACACACTAAGCCTGGGCCACTGAGGCAGCCCCCACAGTCAGTCAGCCACCCTCCACAGCAGCTCAAGGACAAAGCCTGTGACTTGTCCAGGCCTGCTCCAAAATGGATAACTGTAACCCCCAATTAACCCTAGCCAATTAAAAGTTACTAACATGATTGACACTCGCATAAACCAGTCCTGAGTCTGTTCCTATGTAGTCTGTAGACCCCAGACACCCACTTCCCTGCTTTACCTCTATAAAGCCCCTGCCCCATTGCTACTCAGGGTCTCTCCTGCTCTGTTGCTGCGTCAGATGGACAGACAGGCCTAAGGTAACTTGCAATACAAAGACTCTTTGCTTTTGCATCAGATTTGGTCTCTTGATGGTCTTTGAGGGACTCTGGGTACAACAAAACCCAGTGAAGGAGCCCTGTGATATCATTAATTTAGTCACTGAATACCCACTCCATATCCTTCCATCACTGGACACTGAATCTCTCACCAGTGTTGTTAAGGGAAAGGAGGTACAGCTGACATTATTTCTGTCTTCTGTAAAAAACACACTCTGGAGACCTAGACAGGTAGCTCACTAGGTAAGAGAACTTACCGCACGAGTATGAGGATCAGAGTTCAAATCCCCAGCACCCACATGAACAAGCTGTGCTTGGCTACATGTGTGCCTGTAACCCCAGTGCTGTAGAAGGGGGTTGGGTAGAGACAAGAAGATCTCTGGAGCTTGATGGCCACCAGCCTAACTCTAGTTTCAATGACAGACCCTATCTCAAGGGAAAAAGCAGAGAGTGATAGAGAGGATACCCAATAGCCTCCTCTGGTGTGTGTGTGTGTGTGTGTGTGTGTGTGTGTGTGTGTGTGTGTGAATGTATGTGTGTGTGAATGTGTGTATGTATGCGTGTATCCATGTGTACATATGTCATATACATATACCACACAAATATAACCATCCCCAATACACACACACACACAAGTGTTCTTTTTAGTGTTAATGCCTTCTTACTGTAACACGTCTTCCTTCTCCTTTGCAATCCCTTTGAGGTTCTCCTAGTTCCTTCTATTCATTCATAACACCTGGCTCATGGGCCTGATCCCTTTCCCAGATCTTGCCATATCAATTGTCATTAATATAGATGTTCTCTATAGTACCCCATTTCTCATGACCATATGTTGATTTTGTTTTTACCATGGTCTGTCTCTGGATCTTGCAGTCACTATTGTGCCTCTGGGGCCTTCAACTCATTTCTACTCTTGAACAAAAACATAATTTACTTCTCTGAGTCTTTTACTGAAGTTCATTGATTATCTGAGCTTCTCCGACACTGGTTCCCTGTTTGCTTACACCAGGATTTTGCAATGACTGTTTGGGATGCCCAATTTCTGAATTTGCTAAGGATCCACCTTCTCTGATTTCATACTCAAAGAAATTTCTAGAGCTGTATTTTAGCACCTTCTCAGAGCCCTAGTCTCCAATTCTAGCTATAACCTGAGTCTTGCTACTAGAAAATTCTTTAACTTATCACTGGTCAGTCCCCAGATGGTCGTTTCAAACAAATCCTGCTTCTCTTTCACATCTCCCAAGCACCCTGCTTATCTTCCACTCTCTATTTGGTAGGTACTCCATCAATTGCTACTTGGAGAAAATTAAAGCTGCCTGTTAAGACTTCTAACACATCCCTTCCCTTTATAAATGAATATTTATTTCACACACATCCTGACTTCCTTCCCTTTAGCCCCAGTCATAAGCTCCAGCTGTGTTTCTAACCTTTCCCATGTTACCATGGGACCTTACATCATCCACCATTCTATTAGTCTTTCTTTGCAACCAGACAGTCTATACTCCTTACCATGCTGATCACAACTTCATCTATGCACTATGATTCACTGTTCTTACAGGAAGGCCCAACCTGTGACCCAGGGATCACATATGCTTGCCACATTTGTAGATGACAAGTTCATATAGTAATATCAAAAGTTTGGACCCTTCTGTGAGCTTTGTGGATCAATAAAAAGATCCAGTGATGCATGGAATTTTAACTCAAATTTGTGAAAATGAAAATCCAGTTAGTACTAGCTACTCTTCAGGCATCCTGTAGCCAGTATATTAGCTGGGTTAGATTCGCAAATGTCAAAGCATTCCCATTGATGAGCAAAATTCTCTTGGAGACACTGCTCAGTTTGTGGAATATCTTATCTCTCTGAAAGTCTGAAGTTCCTCATGTCTCTGGCTCCCAGCACAATATGATGCAATCACTGTTTCTATGTACCAGTATTAACTCTGGCCTTCTATGCATATTAATATGTGAAAATTCATTTCCAGAACCAAAACTTTTGGTTTTGCTACAAACAAACACGAAGTCCTTAACACCAATATTTATCTTCATGTGGTAATTAGTGTACCAGCAAGTTACTGTTGTCTTTTTTCTAAGTACAGTGGAAGAACATGGAGAGATATAGGTGAGAAAATGGGACAATATATCTTCAAGGAAATTGTTTTACTTCCAATATTCTAATCATTCCAAACCTCAGCATGCATAATACAAACAACTCCATGAATATAGATGCAGCCATTATCTCACTTTCAAGATTATTACAGATTTCCAATTTCGTGTGTATTTGAATGTTCATGTATGTGTATTTGCACATGTTTTAGATACACAGGTATGTGTGTGTACATGTGTATGGAGACCAGAGTTCAACCTCAGGTATTGTTCCTCAAGTACTGCCCGCCTTGTTTTTTGAGACAGAGTCTCCCCTTGGTGTGGAGCTTATTAAATAGGCCAGGCTTGTGGGCCCCAGGGATTCTATTCCCACCCCTCCTGTGCCAGGATAAGCAAGGACCAGCACACAAAGCTTTTTGCTGGAGGTTCTGGAGACCAAACACGGGTTCTAATGCTGCAAGGCAAGCATTTTACCAACTGAGCCATCTCCCCAGTCACTATTTTTCAGATAAACTATAATAAACTCCTAATTGTCTTTGATGAAACATTTTATTGTACCCAGAGCATCAGATTATCATGCAGCAGAGTGAATGCTTGGATGTTTGACCACACATTATTATTATAGAATATGTTACAAGGGAAATCACAGAAAGAAAACATTTTTTAAAAATCAAATATATTCAGCTCTACTCAAGTTTACCCTAGTTAAGACCTTTGCTGTATGACTTGATTGTTTTGTTCAAAGAGAATCCTTAGGAGACCTAGAATGTCACCACTTAATAGAATGCATATTCTGAACCCATGTATCAATCAAGTTTATGGTCATTGCTGATCATTTGGAATACACTTCATTAATGTCAGGACTAGAGGAAGAGAGCCTGGAGACTCTAGCCCTGCCATTCACTGGCTGTGAGCCTGGGCACTTCGCTTAGCTCAGAGGCCTCTGTCTCTCTAGGGTCTCATCAGTTCATCAGAACACATTCTTTCCAGACTCTCTTTGCTCTCTAAAAGCAATGCAGTGTGGGTTTGGGGATAGAAGAAAGGAATTTTCTGACATCATCAATAGTCTCTCCATTTCATGTTAAGAGTAAAGTATTTCCAGCCACGAGTTTCCCACCTCTACAAAATGTCTACACTTTTATTCTTTAAGAATAGACTTCTGGAATCTCTGTCACCTAGATTTCAAGAAATAAGTATATGAGCACAGCTCATCTGCAGGTGTAATATATGAATATGGGAAGTGAAGGGATACAGGAGGAACAGTCTACAGGAAAGAATCCATAGGCTCCTTTGACCTCATTCAAACTAGCAGCATCACCTACTGTCCTTGAGTGTGTGTTCTCTAGAGCCAAGCTCATCTCTCCATTTACCTAGCCATACTGCCCGATTTACCTGTTTGTATTCGGGCATGTTTCTAACATGGTACCCTTTTAAGAGACTACAAATATGTAAATATTATTTGTAGGGTAATTTTTAAAGCTCTTAAGTTAATTCAGTGTCCCCTCCTAAGAGTTGAACCCCAGGAACAAGAGCTTGGATATAAGCCTAAGCTGTACCTTGGATGTTTAAGATAAGCAAGTTAGATGTGAAATGCCATTTGGCTTATTATTTTTCAGTATTAGGCTGATCAATGAGTGTAGAGAAGGACACAGTCCAAGGTGGAGGAAAGAGTATTTTTCTCTTGTAATATGAAACTTTTAATTATTTTAAATGTGTGACTTGGTAAGTTTGGAACCAATCCACCTCCAAGTGAAATAAAAATAAATGAAAATTGACGATGCAATGCTTCAGTGACTAAGAAACTTGAACCTATTACAAACTGAGTAAGTCTCTCTAACCTAAGCAGTAGAACTTGGTGTGTGTGTGTGCGTGCGTGTGTGCGTGTGTGTGTGTGTGTGTGTGTGTGTGTGTGTGTGTGTGTGTGTTTGTGTGTGTGTGTGTGTGACAGAGAGAGAGAGAGAGAGAATGTGTGTGAGAGTATGAGTGTGTGTGTGTGTGTGTGTGTGTATGCATGTGTGTGCACAACTACCTGCTCATGTGTTCCATAAAAATACCATTGTGGGGGCTAGAAAGATGACTCAGTGGTTAAAAGCACTTGCTGCTCTTGCAGAGGACCTGAGTTCAGATTCCAGCTTGTACATGGCAGGACACAACTAAATAAAATTCTAGTTACAAGGGATCTCTCATCATCTTCTGGCCTCCTATGGGACCAGGCATGTACATGGTACACACACTTATATGTGGTAAACACTCACATACATAACATTTTTAAAGTACATATTTTAAAAGGATATCATTATTAAGATCATCATTTCTTTGAAGACAAAACTAAAGGGAATTTAGTGTTATATATGTTATATGTGGCTGTATTCCTTTAAAAATTTCATTTAGCATTTTATTAAGGACTACTAGTACACAAACTACACTCATGAACACACTACACTTCCTTTCCTTCCTCTAAATAAATAAATAGTAATTTTTTTTAAAAAAATAATTGTTTTCTAAAACAACTCAGCACTAACATGTGAAAGCAAGTCTATTTTCCAACTCTGTTGGACACACAGCTTTCCAGTGCTCACATTAAGGGGCCTCCATGTTTGGCTTGCCTCTTGTCCATGAATCATGCTGGATATTAAGGTGTTGGAACTATTCCAACCACTATTCCAAAGAAGAGGATGATCTAACTGGGATACCTGAGAAATGCATTATTAAAGACAAAGGGTCAACTGTCCTTTTAAGTTCTTTTTCAGTTGTAAGAAAATAGCCAGCAAAAGCAATTCAGGGGAGAAAGGGTTTATTTCCATTCACAGTGCAACAGCATTATGGCAATAAGATTAAGGCAAGAGGAGCTTGAAACAGTAGGCCACAAACAGCGCAGGCACTGGTGTACTCCTTTAATGCTAGCACTTGAAGGGCAGAAGCAGGAGGATCTCTGTGAACTTGAAACCAGCCTGGTATTTATAGCAAGTTCTGGGTCAGTCAGGGCTATATAATAAGATCCAGTTCTTCCATCCATAACCCCCCCAAAAAGAAGCAGAGAAAGACAAATGCTAATGTTCATCAGTTTTCTCCATTTAAAATATCCCAGAATTCCCACCCAGGTAGTGGTCCTAGCATTCCCACATCAATTAACCTTAATCAAGAGAATTCCAGGTGCTGAAGGGATGGCTCAGCCATTACAGGCTGGGCTAATAGTCAAAAGGACAATAGAGTTTCTCATAGGCATTCTCAAAAGTTGACCTTAATCTAGATAATCCCTCATGGGTGTTTCTGGAGGCTTGTCTCCTAGGTAATTCTAGATCCCATCCAGTTGGCAATGAACACAAACTATCACAAGTGTACATTAATACTCCTCTTAGTAAAAATGCTAACAAATCACTATAGTACAGAATATAGATATGGGCATGCATGTATGTGTGTGTTTTGGAAGCGAATCTGATGCTAATGTTTACTACTGGAGAAGAAAGTGGCAATGAGGAATAGTCATGTCTTATGTATTTTTGTGTCTGTTTTAGTCATAATTCCTACTGCTGTGACAGATACCTGATAGAACAACTTAGAAGAAGGAAGGATTTATCTCTGCTCATGTTTTCAGAGGTCCAAATCCATGATTAGCCTGCAAAACATCAGAGTGTGTGGAGTGAAGGCTTGAATTGCTGCAGTAACACAAGTCTGACCATTTGTTAGCTACTAAATAAGTCAGGCACTTTCTGGGACAAACAAAATATTATTGGACCTTGAAGATGCCCTTTATTTTTTTATTTTTTTATTTTTATTTTTTTTTTGGTTTTTTGAGACAGGGTTTCTCTGTGTAGTTTTGTGCCTTTCCTGGATCTCGCTCTGTAGACCAGGCTGGCCTTGAACTCACAAAGATCCGCCTGCCTCTGCCTCCCAAGTGCTGGGATTAAAGGTGAGAGCCACCACCACCCAGCTTTTTTGTTGTTGTTGTTTTTTATGTTTTGTTTATTTAATACTTTAGGATACAAGCTAAACATGCCCAGAGGAATTCCTGTCCACTATTTTAACTTTTTAATCATGAGCTCATGACTTTGAGGTAAGCATGTCCCCAGATATGTCTGTTACCTTTTCCTCTTAAGTTGACTTTAAACTGAGCATGTTCACAAGTGTTCTCCTTAACTGAGCATGCTCATGAATGGAGCAACTCCTATAGAAATATGTATAATCTCCCAGAATAAAATCCTCATGCTTTCCTTGTTTGAGGAGAGCATTGCTTTAGAAATAACTTCCACACTGTCCTTACCTGTTGCAGGTAATGAATTGCTACTCTTTTATGTCTCTGCTCTTCTTGTTTTAGACTTTACTTTCACCAAGATGGGAACCTATTGTGTTCAGATACACAATAAATTGTGACTGGAGGGGAAACTGATTCACAAGATTGGTGATGTGCAAAGAGAACTACGGTTTTATAGTCCGTTGCAAGAGTAGAATTATGATAGTAGCTACACATGTTTTTATGTCTTGCTTGGACATATTTGAATGAATGAATTTTCCCTTTTATTTTTCATTGTTTATCTAAGGTGGTAGTCGCTTTATATTATTTAGTTTTAGAGTTACAGACATTAAGGTAAGTTTATGGCTAGCCTAGAAAAGGAGTGAGCCTTGTAGGTGTGGATACAGCATTTGATGGGACTTAGGACTTTTCTTTGGGAAAGTTGAGGATGCTCCATGCTTAAGTGGAAGTAACTTGTTGCCATGGCTTTCTAGAAAGTTTCATGTGTGCAAAAACCTGGCTGCGGACACTGAGTCCAGAAAGGCATTCTGCAATGGGTAATTTGACTCTCTCAACCTCATTATTTTTCTCCTTGGAAATATTAAGAAGTTAAAACTCCATTTCTCATAATCTCTTGCTGCTAGGTATCAGGACATAAATTTGGACATAAAGTAGTTGTATTTCCACGAGCTGTTTCTGAAGTAGAAGGGAGGCACACACCTCCCTCTGCAACAATGCAGGGAAATGAGAAACTCTAACCTGAAAGGGGGTTTGCAGTGGCCAAGCATTGCTATTCACCATCCAGTCATCTGGCTTCTAGAAATGGCTAGTGGTAGAGGCTATAACTCTGCCAGCAGTGGCTGTAGCAGACACTTGCTCCTGGGACCACTTCAACAGTTGAAATAGAAGCTGAAATTCCAACAGAATACCTTGGCTTCCACATCTCCAACATTTCTAATGGTTTTATCAAAATTTTATTTCTTTACTAAATCCTTTTTTGTTTAGAAAACATGCACTACTGTTTATACACTGAAATAAAGGTATATAACTGATATATAATCCAAAGAAATACTTTCCTGAGAACAGGAAATGGGACATGAAATATTGTTTGTAATATATACAATAGTAATAACTTACATGTCTAAAAATAAGAAATCATTGAATAAATTATGATATATTTATACTATGGTATACATTGTTTAAAAGAACAAAGTCAATTTATATTGCCATTAAAATCCTACAACTTATATTGTTCAGTCCTTTAAGGGGAAGTTACATAATAATTTGTGCCAAATTCATAATAGTAATAGCCTCTTCAGAAGACATTAGGATGAGAGCTGAATATGACAAAAAAAAAGGCTTCAGTTTTACGTATAACAATTAAACATTTACAGTCAGAATAATATCCTGTATTACTGGATGACATCAAAGACAGTGAATTTTAAAATAATGCTTTATTCTGACTGTAAGAATAAAGCAATTATAAACACTGAGAAATGAAAAGTAAAAGAAGAGAATTTCAAAAATACTGGAGCTACTGAGATGAAAATCTAAAGACTTCATAAGAACAGCTGTAAACTCCCATATAAAGGATCTAAAGGGAAAGGAGAAGTACTGGAGAAAGAAACCATAACACATGCTGGCTTTTACCTTTGCAAAAAGGGAGAGATGATGTGGACAGCATGGATTTTTTTCTTGAATATGAAACAAAAATTTAAGTTTAAATTGTTTGCTAATGTAAAGAAAATCATCAGTAAAATGGCAATTGATTGTGTAACTTTCAAATCACTAGAGAAAAGGATCAAAGAAATTTAATCCATTCAGCAAATCCAAGGAGCAAAAGAAACAGGGTGTAAAGTAGAAAGAGATTTTTCTAGGAAGTATGTAGTGGTATTTGCTCCCCACGCCATGACCTTGGGTGATACAGGCCCAAAGGAGGCAGTGCTTCTTGATGTTGTATGTGACCTCTTAAAAGGAAAGGGAGAGAGGTCACAAGGTCCCTTCTCCCTGCTTACTGCTTCCTAGTGTGACTGAAGTGCCAGGTAGATTTGCTCCCTGTCAGATCAGAAGACGACTTCAGCTGTCTACTCTGTTCTGTATTCATGTATTCATGTATTTCCTCAATTTTATATCCTAATAAATTCCCTTAATACTCCTTAAGCAGACTCCCATGGATTTCTCACTTTACCTGACCCCAACATGGCGGGAGAGATGCTGTGAGCTGCCGCCAGGAGAAGTAAGATGTGAAAGTACCTGTAAGCCACGAAGCCACATGACAAGAAATAGACTAATAGAAATGGGTTGAGTTAAGTTATAAGAGCTAGCTAGCAAGAAGCTTGAGCCATACAGTTTGTAATTAATATTAAGCCTCTGAGTGATTATTTTATAAGTGGCTGTGGGACCTCAGGTGGGAGAGATTTGTCTGAACCATGGGGCAAGGCAGGACCAGAGAAATTTCCATCTACAGAATTATAAAAATATTAGAATTGACTCAGAAGCCCAACAAATTTGTTATGATAAAAATTATAGCAAGAAATAAACTATAATAATAATAATAATAATAATAATAATGAAAACGAAAAGCTATATACTTATATAATTTGAAACAAGATCTCTCTCTAGTCATGGAAGGTTTGAAAAGTCATTCATTACCTGTGTAATGATAAAAGAAGGGAAAATTTGAAATGCCCCCTAGTAAATTTAAAATTATTATTGCTTCATTTATTTACATTAACAAGTTAAAGTTAAGAACAAGAAGTACACTTGAACAAATAAAGAACTAATGTTGCTCACCCATGTCTCATCAATCTAAACTTCAATTATTTCCAATCATTCATGAGTGAGGCTAATTTACAAATCCACTTATATAATTAACTATTCAACTGTGTTTAGTAAGAAAAATCAAACATATTGATGACCACCACAACTTTATTTGATAAAATTCTTATTCACTTTTTATGGACAAAAAAAGCCTCAGTAAACTAAGGAATAGGAGATTATGTTCTTTTGTAATATAAAGAATCTATTTAAAAGAATAAAAACTAATATAATCAACAAAAAGACATTAATGGAAGCTTCTATGGAATTTCCCACAAAAATTAAAACAAAAGTTAAGACTTTATGTTACATAATTCTGAAATTACCAAAAATAAGACCAGGAAAGCTGGGGTGAAAGATGTAGGAGAGAACAAAGGAAACAAACATGCGGAGAATAAAAGGTCAGAGATCAGCTAAGTGCCGGAGACACAAAATGGACAGATGGTCTCTTCTGGCCTCTGCAGGCGCCTGTACACATACGACACAGATTCACACACAGACACACACACACACACACACACACACACACCTGCACATACACATACTATATATATAATATATATATAAATTGAAGTAGTTTGAAAACTACTATGGCACTTATAGTTGGCATATGAATAATGAGCTAATTAAATAGTGAATATTAATTAGTACTTTGAATTGTGACTCACACAAAAATTAAAATATAAAAACCATAAAGTAATACTGATGAATATTAAGACCTTGGACTCAGAAATTGTCTTACTGGCTATAACAAAAGGAAAAAGTTGACAGTGTATCTCTAAATTAAACTTCTATGAAATAAAAGATATTTTTTCATGTGTAAAATGAGGCATTTTGAAGAAATCTTTCAGCTCTGTAACCATTGTTCCCCTTATGTTCTATGGATGCTTCGACTTGAGCCCCACTCATGGCTGTGTCCATTTTTCATATAACAGAAGCCCTTTGGAAACTCAATTTTTATTTCACTTTCATGAGCCTTTTATATAGTTGTGCAAGCTACATCCATTGTGGGCTCCATTATAACCACTCCCACAAACATATCTATTCTAACCTTGGGTGCTGTGGAATGTGTGGTCCTGAGACATGAAAATCCTGCCTGTGAAGATAGCTGAGTGAACAGGAGTTCACCCTAAATCGGGTGGACCGTGAATGTAATGGCAGCCCTCCCTGGAAGGAAAGAAAGATCTGAAATCACAGGTCCTCAGGAAGGAGGAGTCCACATGAAGACAGGGCATAGATGGGGGTGATGAACCTGTAGGACAAGAAAGGGGACAAGGGACAAGGAAGGGCTCCTCCCCATAGCCTGGAGGCGTAACACAACACTGGTACAGCTTGCAATCTTTCGTCTTTTGAGCTGTGAGAGAATGAATTTCTGTTTTAAAGCACACAGTTTCTGATACTTTTATTATAGCCATACTAGGAAATGAATACAGTCATTTAAGTAGAGTTATTTCATTGCCACATGTACTAGCATGTATACCATGCTATAAATATGGAACCCAAGAATTAGCACACATCTCTTCATCCACTAATATTTTGAGAAATGAAACTCAGCCATTTCCTATTTTCAAGAACATTCTCTATATAACTTGAGTCCCCAGGGGTGTCTTGGTCCTGGAGGACATGGGAATGGAGGGGAGGGGCTGGGGGGAAGGTAGGGGTGGGGTGGGAGGGGGAAGGACAGGGGAACCCATGGCTGATGTATAAAATTAAAACACATAATAATAAAAAAATAAAAATAAAACTTTCAAATCTGATGGGCATAAGCTCCTTTCCTTCTAATTGCGAAACAAATTCATTATCAGCCTTGTGCTATTTCTCAGTGTGTGTGTGTGTGTGTGTGTGTGTGTGTGTGTGTGTGTGTGTGTGTACATGCATCCATGAATGCACATGTGGAACCCAGAAGTTGAGGTTGGATGTCCTCCTCAATCACTCTCCACTTTATTTTTGAGACAAGGTCTCTCACTGAATGTGGAGCTCACCAATTTGGCTAGATGGGCTGACCATGAGCTTTAGAGACCTGCCTTCTCTCCTCCCCAGTGCAGTGGTTAAAGGTGTGTACCACCATGCCCAGGTTTTATATGATTGCTAGGGATCCAAACTTGGATCCTCCTGTTTGCCCAGCAAGCAATTTACCCACTGAGCTACCTCCCATGTTTTTGTCTCATCTTTTAGGAGATGTCTTTCTCAGCACCTACATTTACCCAATTGTATTTTTACCCATCTTACTCTGAGCTGAACACTGAAGTCACAGGTTTCCTTATGTCCAACGGCTGTCCTGGAAGTGGGGATCTGCATAACTGTTTTCATTTTACCAGATGGCACCAAGGCCTGATTTATTGCGTATGTCCATCGTCCCCACAACCTGCTGTAGGGAAAGATCAAATAGATGTCATCTCTACACAAAGAAAGAAGTGGGATTCAGCTGTGTTCAGGAACTACACATACACAAGCTTCTGGAAGTCTGAGTCATTGGATCTGTCCATTCTCTAAGTCTCTTGTATGTGCTATTATCGTAAACTTATTCCTATGTTATTATTCTTTAGTATTCATTATTCCACTTTCCAATAAGCTTCTAAAGATGCATCATGTTTTACCACCATTTTTCACAAAATAAAGACTACTAAATACTCCACAATAGACTAACTCTCAGACAAATGATTGCCTATTAATTGAATGTCACCCTTACTGAACTAAAACTCTTACTATTGAATTTTGTTTATTGTTAGTACAGAAAAGTAGCTAATAACAATGATATTTTAGATGAGAAAGATGAGAATTCAAATCTGGAGCCTGCTATACTTACTTAATCACAGACAAGAGAATAAGGCGAATATCACGCACAGCCTGTAAGGCAGTGTGCAGGAGCTGAGGGGAACAGTTTGGGATGGCTTGTTCACATGCAGTGAACTTCTGAAACAAAATCTGAAATAGGTTTAAGATCTAACTGAAGCCAGCCCTTATTTATGTCTTTTGGAGGAAAACCAGAAAACTGTCTAGCTGCTCTGGACATACATTACTACTCATGGCAGCAATTGGCCAGAGCATGGAAGGGGCGACTCCCTCAGAGCAGGTTTCTTTCTCTTCAAAGGCTCCACTATTCTCTAGTGTGATCCAGTAGACTTTATTAATTCATTTCCTCACAGTCCCCACCACTTCACAGTGTGATCCAGTAGGCTTCATTCATATGGTCCCCACCATCCTCTAGTGTAATACAATAGACTTTATTAATTCATTCCTCACAGTCCCCACCAGTTCACAGTGTGATCCAGTACACTTCATCCATGCATTCCCTCATAGTCACTACCAGTTCATAGTGTGATCCAGTACACTTCATTCATTCATTCCCCACAGCCTCCACCATTCTCTAGTGTGATCCAGTATACTTTATTAATTCATTCCCCACAGTCTCTACCATTTCCTAGTGTAATCTAGTAGACTTAATTTATTCATACATCTGCCTCACTCCTATAGACACCATAGTATAAAATTGTACAGCACATTATGAAATGGTCTTCTCCGTAAAGTCTTTTTACACATTGTTGTTTAGTTCATTAAAATGTTTTTGTAATCTCAAGGAAGAAAGCAATTGAGAGAAGCTGAGATGCAGGGGGAGAGTGCACAGTGCTGACTCTTCTTAGAAAGAACCTATTTGAATGTCCCATGTGATGGCACCTTAGAGAGAAGGGGAAGGAGCAGGATCCTCCAGCCCCATTCCAACTGAGGGGTTAAGTCATTTGCCTCGGGTATCATAGCGAGCTGCATGGCACTGCTCAGCTCTGGATTTATGAGTGATTCTAGCTTCTTTAGAATGATGTAGTAGAGCAAAGAGATGAACGGCCTTCTGACAGACAACATCCAAAAACTGTCAATAAAATAAGTGTTATATTAACAGCCGCTACGTGCAAGGTCTACTGTTCTTAATGAAGAGATTCTTGCAAGTAAGAAGAGTCAAGCACCATGGAGGTGAGTGACTCAATTGTGGACATGAGTTGGCAGTTAGACTCAGGAGATTCATTTGGCCTTTAAATGTACTATGTCTCCTTAGCTTAAGAATATGAAACATATGTAATTGGCATAGCATCTTTATTCTATTGCATATGCCAGCATTTACCCAACACTCCCCTTCTTCAGCCCTGTCACTCACATGGGATTTAGGACAGAGCAGTCAAAGAGTCTGGGTTACTTTAACACATAGAGGTGTAGCATCCATACTTTGCCAATCTTTTATAGTACTCTAATTGGGAGGAATGACACACTTCTCCCATCATACAGGTGGTGATTTTCCTACAGCAAACAAGTATACACTAGCTGCAGTGTTTATCTGCACTCTACTATTTTCTACAGGCTTACATCAACCCACACCTGGTGTTAACACTAGCCACAAATATCTTGTCAATGTGTCAAACCCTGCTGTGAGCATTAATCTTGATTGTCAACTTGATTAGACTGAGAATTGCCTGAGAGATAAGCAAAAATACTCCTGTAGAGATGCTGGACATTTCCAAAGAATTTTAGATTACAGAGGCTCTGACCAGGTGAATGGACTAGTCCTTTGGTAACATGATATATTACTAGGAAGTATTAAAGATAAAAGGTGGGGTCTTGGGAGAAGTAAGCCACTGAGGGAGTGTTCTTAGAGGTCTTGTCTTGCCCTGGTTGTTTTAGTACCCCTCTTCACTGCACTTCCTAGACACCATAGTGTTAACTCCTGTGCTTTCTTATTCTCTCCCCACAGTGGTGGGCTAAATCCTCTGAAACCACGAGTCAAGATAAATCCTCCTCTATTAAGATGATCTTGTAGGAGTTTTGATCACAATGATGTAGAATTAACTACTACACATGGTTCTTGTCACTTTCATTTTCTAAGAGAACAAAACTGAGCCATGGGTAGAGCTCAATAGATAAATGACCATTTAACCTCCAAAGTTGTCATGTGGAAGAAGGCAAGGAAGGAAAAGAATAGCTCATGGCTGGGCATGGTGGGGCACTCCTTTAATCCCAGCACTTGGGAGGCAGAGGTAGGCAGATCTCTGTGAGTTTTTAGGCCAGTTGGGGATACACGAGGAGACCCTAACTGGGTGGTGGGGGGAGGGGAGAATTGTACAAAGGAAAAAATACACCCTAGGGTGGAAGGGGTAAATAAGATGCTGTATATTAAGTCTTAATGTGGGGTATACTTTACACTTAAACATTAGTCTAACAAAACTTCAGTGATATATATATATATATATATATATATATATATATATATATATATATATTACATATAAACCAGGTATGGTGGACATTTCTATAATCTCAGCACTCAGGAGAATTAAGAACTTAAGATTAGTCTGAGCTTTATAGAAATTTTTGGTCTTGCCTCAAATAAAAAAGGAAGAAAAAAGAAAAGGAAATATATACCAGATCACCAGATTAATAATAAAAGGAATATGGGTTTATCCCCTTTCTTCCCATATTCTTCCACCCTGATCCCTTCTTTTCAAAGAAGGCACCCCACAAATAAAAAGAGAGGGAAGAAAGGGTGAAGATGGATGTGGAGCCTTCTTAATGAGCAATCTGAAGAAGTGGTCATCAGAGCCAATGTGCTGTCTTTACAACTCTATTGCAAGTTTGAAATTATCCTCCACGCTCAATAAAAGGGATGGGCCAAAGAAGAAAATGAGTTTTATTATACCATACCAATATGAGCAATGAGACAGCCTTAGGATTAATGAGCATGACTTTGAAGAAGGAGTGCTTGAGTTCAAGTGAAAATTGGGGAACTCTAAGTATAAATAATCCTACCATTATAGTATCAGTTTCAGAGTATCTCTCAATCATACAGAGATCTGGCAAGTGAAAAGCTGTAAAGGATAAAAATATTAAAGCCCACATTTAACAAGTTTAGCCTCGTGGACAGAGAGCACTACTTGCAAGAGATGCATAATGCATACTAACTTTAAGCATAGACAAATATTAATGAATAAATGTTGGTCACACAGGTCCATAAACAAATATACAGCAGACTTCTGAGAATAGATTCCACATGGACCATACTTTCTGACTCAAATGCAAATAAGTAAAAATTAATAATTAAATGATAGCTAAAAAAAAACCCCTGGAAATTAGAAAAGTCAAAATTTATGTGAAACATGGATCCCATAAATGACCATAATTTGGTTTTATGAATATTTAGAATTAAATGATCATCAACTAATTTAATAATCTTTATTTTCATAGGTCCAGAGCAAACATAGGCTAGCAACCCATGGTGGTTAGTTTTGTTAACTGAATACCAAATAGAGTTACCTGGGAAGTGGGAACCTCAACCAAGGAATTGTCTCCTTCAGATTAGCCCGTGGGGATGTCTGAGTGGCATTTTCTTCATTGCTACTTGATTTAGGAGGGCCCAGCCCACTGTGGGGGGTACCATCCCCAGGCAGGTGGGCCTGGGGTGTCTTACAAAGGTGTCTGAGCAAGCCAGCAAAGCAAGCCTGAAAGAAAAGCTCCTCTGTGGCCTCAGCTTCAGTTCCTGCCGCCTGGTTCTGATCTGGAGCTCCTGCTTTAGCTGCCATTGATGATTGACTGTAACCTGTGAGTCAAATATACCCTTCCATCCTTAAGTTGGTTTTGGTCAGTGTTTCATTAGGTAAACAACAAGCAAACTAGGATGCTTCCCATCAGCCCTTACTACTACCACCTCAAGGGTAATACCCAAAATATTTTAACCAACATTTCTTCAAATTTTAGAGATATAGATCTGTAGTAGGTTGATCTTGAATATGTGTCTTAAGGGCCTTTTAGATATATGCATATTTCATAACTAACAGGACTCAAGAGCATGAATATACTACCATATATTTTTCCATTCTCTGGTTGGGGTAAGGTTCTGGATTTTGTTCTTACTATTATTATTGAACCTATAATGATTACTTTTGTACATATCTTTTTATAATTGTTTCCATTCATTTCTGTTGGGTATACACTTTGGAGTGGAATTTCTGGATCTGGAGGCAGGAATCATTTTGGCTTTAGGATACATTGCTAACTTTTCTTCTGAGTGTCTGTACCATCTTCCAATCCTACCAGGCTCATATGAGAGTCTCAGTTGCTTCATGCAGTTACCAAAGTGGGTATTGTTAATTTTAGCCATCCTGGTGGGTGTGTGGTGGTTTTCATTTTCTCATGACTAATGACACACACACAGCATGTTTTCATAAGTGTACTGCCATTTATATGTGCTCTTTTATAAAGCACCTGTGAAACCTTTTGCCCATTTCTTTTTCGAAGCACAGCTTTATTGAGATATAACTCATGCACTGTAAACGTCACCCACTAAAGTGTAAATATGTTGGGCTTTAGTTTATTAGAAGGTGTACCATTATCTAATTTCAGAACATTGTTTTGATCCCCAGAGAAATCATATTCCACTAAAAACTCATTCCTTATCTTCCTGTACTCACCTGAACCCCTGGACATTATCAATTCACTTTTAGTCTGTGCATATTTCAAATTAAACCATGCAAGACATAACCTTTAGCAACTAGTGTTTTCACTAATCATGTTTTCAAGGTTCATTCATATTGCAGCATGTATTAGTATCTCATTCTTTTTTATTATTGAATAGTATTCCATTATAGGGAGATATTGCAGCCTTCTTAATTCATTATTATGGTCATTTACATTATTTCCTCTTCTGTGCATTCTCTACATTTGTATATAAGCTTTTTATGAACATGTTTTCAGTTCCTTTGGGTGTTATGTACCTAGGAGAAAAGTTGTTGGATTATATGACAACTCTAGCTTACTGTTTTTGCTATATCTTTGTTATTATTTTAGGGTCTGATTTATTGGCATTAACTTATTTGAAAAGGACAGGAAAACCCACCCAACACAGTTCCACAGCTTCTCCTTTCACGTGACTGTAGTCAAACAAATTGCATTTCTAGACACTGTGAGTCCATCAGCCATTTCTCAACTACTTTATGTGGTCGTTGATTAACTATAGAGCAGAAGAAACATACACAAACAAAACTCTGTTGATGTTGGCTTTCATACCTTCCTAAATAAATACCTTGATTGGTGTTCTCTATTTCTATATGAATGTGTCCAGTGTGTGTTCATTTCAGCCTGAGAATGTCTCTAGGCAGGTATAGCAGTGGCAAATTCTCTCAGATTTTGCCTATCTGGAAATGTCTCGATTTTGATTTAATTTTTGGAGGATAGATACCCTTGTTTAAGACTTCATGTTGACAATGTTTTTAGTAATTGAGTAAGCCATCCCACTGACATCTATAAGCCATAGTCTGAGGTATGAAGTCCACAGTTAATGTTAATGGGATCCCATTGTATGTGCTGGGTCACTCATGCTTTCTCCTTACTCTTTCAAGATTTTCTCTGAATTTTAACTGCTAAATGTTATGTTGGGATCTCTGAGCTTTTCCTATTTGGAATTTCCTAAGCTTCTCATAAATACCAACTAATATTTTCATAAAAATTTGGTATTTTCCATTCACTGTTATTTTTTTAATGTTTTGCATCCCAGCTCTTTCTATCATCCTTCTGGAGCACTTTTGGTATAAAATGCATGTGTTCGTATGTTGATGGTTTCAATTAAAAGAAATCTAAGTACCTGTTTATTTGGGTTTATACTGTTCTCTTCCTCAGATTGGATAATTTCAATTGATCTGGTTTGGGGCTCCATAATTTTCTTTTCCTCTGATACCTCAGATTTTTCTGCTGAGCCAACCTGCTGAATTATTTTTTACTTTTCAGTTCCAGACTTTCTATTATTAATTATAGTTTCTATTTCTAGTAATCTTTTATATTTGGTGTAATATCATTCCAATTCATTCCTTAAATTCTTCTCTCCTCCTCCTCCTCCTCCTCCTCTTCTTTAACTTCTATGCAGTACTAGGAATCTAACTCAAGGCCCTCTCCATGATAGGCAAGTGTGACCTACCACTTAGCTACACTTAAGCCATTGAATTTTAGCTCTGCGAAAAGAACTCTCTCTATGTGGCCCAGGCTTGTCTTAGACTCACTATATAGGCCAAGTTAGCCTCAAACTTGTCATCCTCCTGCTTCTGCCCCACATGTGTTATGATTGCAGGCATGGGCCAGCATACCTAGCTCCTTGAATTCTTTAGACATGATTTCATTGAACTCTTTGAACATATTTAATAGATGACTTTAAATGTTTGCATATTATATCTAACTTCTGGGCTTTCTCAGCTACTGTCTTAGTTAGGGTTTCTATTGCTGTGATAAAATACCATGACCAAAAGTAACTTGGAGAAGAAAAGGGTTTATTTCATCTTTCACATCCAGCTAACAATCCATTGCTAACAGAAGTCAAATCAGGAACTCAAACAGGGAAAGAATCTGGAAGCAAGAACTGAGTTTACGCCGTGGAGGAATGCTGCTTAATAGTTTGCTTCCCGCTGCTTAATAGTTTGCTTCCCGTGGCTTGCTCAGCCTGCTTTCTTACAACACCTAGAACCACCAGCCCATGGCATTGCCTGAAG
The DNA here is from genome assembly GCF_903995425.1 of Onychomys torridus. NCBI lineage: Eukaryota > Metazoa > Chordata > Mammalia > Rodentia > Cricetidae > Onychomys > Onychomys torridus. The sequence goes on along the minus strand of NC_050447.1, from coordinate 78,831,474 downwards.
TGAGCTGGGCCCTCCCACATCAGTCATAAATCTAGAATGTGCCTTATGGACTATGGGCCAATGCTATGGAGGCATTTTCTTGATCGAGATTCCTTCTTCCCAGATGACCCTAGCTTGTGTCAAGTTGACAAGCTAGCACAGTGTCCATTACTATTGTTTGCTCTCGTCCTCCTGTATATAAGCCACACTTTTCTTGTTTCTGTTTTCATTTACAGTTTTTGCTGAAAAACTGATGCTTAAAACAAAAGCATGGTGCTATTCAGAAAAGCAAACCACCCCAACCCACACAGCTTATCACTTTGCTGGTGGTTGTTGGTAACTGTTTACTTAACAGCTTTTTGGGCCTGGTTCTGTAAGCCCACATTTGTTATCATGTAGCCACTAAGGCCTGTGCTGAGTGTCCTAATGATGGAATGGATATCTTCTTAAGTACTGTGAACGAACCAGCTTCCTGGCCTTCACCAGAGGGTTCTGTACATGTGGCTCCAGTACATCTCCAGTGCTTCAGCAGGGTATCACTGTGCCTCAGACCTCACTTCCTGTTTGGACAGGGCCTCAGTGTAAATCAGAGGCAGTGGTGTGAGGTCTGTTCAGGTCTTCACTGAGCATGTGTGCAACCATGCTACACACACACACACACACACACACACACACACACACACACACACACACACACGGCATTCTAGATGCTCTAGATTATATAAGAGCTTTCCAAGCTGCCTGTAGATTCATTGTGTGAATTTCCTTGAAGTCTTTTAATCAGCCTTCTGAGTACTCCAGCTTGTGTACCCACTCCAGGTACCGCCAGTATCAAACAAGTTCAACTGATCGTTGTTGACAAACACCCTTGAGACAAGCTGAACACATGGAGCAGACTCTGAGTCAGGTCAAATAGAGATGAACCCTGAGAATGCAGCTTGGACACCAGTGGTCAGACAGGTCAAGTTGTTTTGATTCCCTGGGGACAGAGGTTTGGGAGCTGCTCCAGCTTGGTTCTGCCAGGCTGCTGGTTCTCAGTTACCATGGTTACAAGGCTGTTAATTTTCAAGGCTACTATGGAGCTGGGGTGAAGGGGTAGGGCAAGTTAAAATGTCACAAAGCTCACTGTTGTTTCCAAAATGCAGCTGCTTTTTTTTTTTTTTTTTCAGATGTTCCTTGGATCAGGAAAAACCATTGGTGAATTTCCACAGTTCTGAAAAAGTTTAATTTTGGCAACATTTGTGGTTTCTTCTGAGGAGTGGGTTTTACAGGTCCTTTCCCATCCTAGATGTGATTCTGCTCTTTATTTTTTTCATTTAATTTTCTGCCTTGTTGATTTATGAGCTCCTTATTTACCATTTTGATACAATGCAGATACAGGTCTGCAGTGAGGTGTGCTTGGGGAGTATCTTCTCCAGGCTGCATCTACCATTCCTCTTGGGGGCTTCTTGTACCTCAGTGCTCAGCTGGATCATGTGACTTCACCCACCAGGTAGTCAGCAGTACTTACTGACTGAACTTAGAGAGGGGGAGGTGGCAGTTCATGGCTATTTGGGACTATTAGGTACAACTAAAATGCTCTATTCTGTGTGATTTTATAGTTTTTACTACTAGAATAATATCAGTGTATACTCCTTATAAAAAGTGACATGAAATAAAGGTACATTTAGGAAATATCAGAATCCTTCTTTTCTCTTGTCTACTTATGACAGCCTCTGTTGGCTATACTTCCTGAATCCTGTCAATTCTTTTCTGTGAATTTACATCCATGCAAACACACATAGCTATTTACATATATTCATGTGTGGACTGATTTACCAATGGAGTGTTTTAGCTATGGGCTTTGTGGCTATGTGATTTTCTATCGTTGCTATTTTAAAGGCTACATTATATTATACAAAATGACAAATGCCACATTTTGTTGAAGATTTGCATCACTCCAACTTTCTGTGCTATGAAATATTGCTGGGATGGCTGGTTGTAATTGTTGATATGACACAATCTAGAATCACCTGGGAAAGGAGTCTCCACAGGAACTGTCTGGATTAAGCTGGTCTGTTGGGGGAAATGTCTTGATTATGTTAACTGATGTGTGAAGATCCAGCCTAAAAGTGGGAGGCATCATTCCCTGGGTTTGCATTCTGAACCATCAGATTGTAAAGCAAGCCAGGGCCCTAGCGTGCTTGTGCTAATCAACCGCTCTCTGCCCCTGACTAGAGATGGGATGTGACCAGTTTTTCAAGACCCCATGGCAGTTATGTCCCTGCTGTGATGGGATGTTCTTAGAACCATCAGCCAAATAAAGTTTTTCTTTCTTCAGTTGTCCTGGATAGGGGATTTTATCACAACTACAGGAACAGAAACAAAGGCAATTGGTCAAGCATCTCTGTGTATAAGTCCCAAGATGTATGTATAAGTGTTTCTGAAAATTTGAATCCTATAAAGAGAATGCACAGATCCAAAGCAAACAGCATTTATAGGGAGGTGTGGTTTCTTCCATTCTCAACAGAAATTTGGGGTTGGTGTTCTTTCTACTTTTGATGGTTGAATGATTAAAAATCTATTTTAAAGCTTTAGTCTGAATTTTCCTCATCACTTGTGCAATTAAGGACATTTTCATCTGTCCATATGTCTGAGTTGCTTGTTCATATCCTTCAGTTATTTTGAATTTTATCTTATTTATCTGTATGTTCTGGATACTCATTTTTGCTTGTAAAATATATTTCAAGCATTTTCTCAATCTTATTACTGCATCTTAATTCCTCTTATGCTGCCATAAACACACACACACACTTACACACACACACACTTACACACACACACACACACACACACATACACACACACACATACACACACACACATGTATATATTTATTTATTAATTTAATGTAACCTCAATTGAATTTTATACTTCTATAATTCCTGTTTCTAGGCAGGCCTTCTTCACTTAGTATTTTAAACGTGTGCTTTCTTCTGATAATTTATCTTTTTTTTCATCATTGTGTCTTCCTATTTTTACAGCAACAGGCTACCTCTCTAGAATGCCATTGCTTTGACCTATGCCTTCCTCTTGTAATTGTGTCAGCTTCACAGTGACCGCCGACTCATTCTATTCACAAATATGGGAAACTGTCCAGAAAACATTTACTTAATTGTGTGTCCTTCACCTCCAACAAGAAAGACCACCTGTGGCAAAACGCAGATCCCCATGCGCAGAGGCAACGGCAGTAGGACTATCGAGTTTCACCGACTCTTGTGGTCATCTGTGCCAATGTCATATCCTTTTATTAATATTTTATTACAGACTCAATGTGTGTTTCCCTTGTTCTTGTCTTTCTCAGGAACATTTTTACCATTGTTGTTCATTTTCTGCACTGTTTTAGCTAAAATGCTGATGGAAATGTTTACTAAGATAGTAAACTTTTACTTACAATAGTTTTGAAATGATCCATAAATTTAAGACAAATTTGACACCTCAATCATATTGAATATCTACTGTAAGTCATCTTTAGATTACATGAAATGCCCACATCTATGTAAATGTCAGTTTTATCGTTATTGTGTATTGCTTAGGAAACAATGACTAGAAAATAAATTGTGCATATGTTCAGTATAAAGGTAGTTCTCTAAAAAAAATATTCTCAATCCACAGTTAACCTATCTGTAATGTGGCAACCCCAGTTATGGATGACTGATTGTATGTACACCATATACACACACATACATACACACACATAGGTAAGCACATACTGCATACACGCATTTTGACTTACATCCTGCCATTTTTTTTAGTTTATTCATAATTCACTTCATATTAGTGTTTAAAGCACAGTTGCTAATTTCGAATAATGTCCTTTCATCTTCTTCCTCTCTAACTGGTCATAGTGCTTGCTATCTTTTCTGTGTGGTCATAGTCCCTAGGACAGTTGTTAATTCTCTTGCAAGTTCTAATAGTTTTCCTGATTATTTATGTAATGTTTTCTTGATTTATTCCAATACTTTGAGCCTTTATAAAACATTTCCTAGTGGCAGTGAGAGGTTGTTCTTGCCTTTTGAATAGTGACATTGGAAACATTTTTATTGTCTCACATTCAGATTGACTGTGGGGGTTTGAGTCAGTTCTCGTCTATTCTTGGTCTATAAAGAGTGTTTTAATAATTACGATGGAAGATTCAGTTTAATCTATCTTCTCATTTGTTAATGCAGTAAATTCCATGAATAGGAAGCAAAATGCCAAATCACCTTTCAGTTCATAAGATGAAGATGATTTGCTCATCATGTATTTTTAATATATCACTAGGATTGATTTATTAATATTTTATTTATGTACTATGTACTTGCATCTATACTTTCAAACTGGGTTATTTTTCTTTCTTGCCATGCCTATCTTTGGGGTTTTGCTAGCTAAATAAAGTAAAAGAAAGAGTTCTGCTTGGTTTAAATTCTCTTCAGTAACAGTAATTATCTATTACTTAAGGGTTTTGCAGAACTTATCAGCCAGGCCTATTGCCTTGAGAAATGTTTGAATTTATTTCCTTTCACTATCAATTATTGTTAATGATCTAAATTTTTTTTAACTTTAAGCCAATTGCTCTCAGGTTATCATTTATTTCACATAAATTTCTAAATTTGAGTTCTTTCAAATAGAACTGATTGGTATAGACAAAACAAGCAAATTTTAAAAATCCCAAATAGATGAGCTTGCAGAATGTTTAAAATGCCATTTTTTTTGTACCTCACAATAGAAAAAATCCCAGGAAAGATGAATTCTTAGAGTAGATGCTATAACAAATATCTGAGGGAATCAGTTCATGGAGGGAAGGGTAAGCTCATGGAAAGATGGGTCATCTCATGGAGAGAAGGGTCATCTCATGGGGGAATGAGTCAGCTCTTAAAGAGATGGGTCATTTCATGGGGGGATGGGTCAACTCTTAGAGAGATGGGTCAGTTCATGGAGGGATGGGTAAGCTCATGGAGGAATGGGTCGGCTCATGAAGAGATGGGTCTTGGCTTTGGAGGATTCAGTCCATGGTTGGTCATCTCTATCACCTTGCCTATGGAAAGATAGCACATCATGGTGGGGAATGCACGAGGCAGCCAAGCTGCTCACCTATGGCACCTGAGATGTGAATGGAAAGAAGGAGAAAGAAAACAGACTCCCACAAGCCCCATCTAAGTGACCTTAGATCTCCCATGAAGCTCCCACCTCATAAAGGTACTATTACTATGCAATGGCATCTGAAACTGAAGAACAACCTTTCACACGTGGGTTTTGGGAACACTTACCCAAACCATAGCAGGAACTGTGATTTCAGTCAGCTTCTCTATAGAGGACCTTTCACAACAAAAATTCCATTCTCAGATGTGTCATGCTCAGTACTAAGTTATACTCAAATCACCTCATAAACTTGTATATAATGATCATCAAGGTCCTTGAATATTAGATTGAAAATTAAACCCTTCCACCATGGAGAAACAATAAAATGTATTTGAAAATAAGTGCAGATATTGTTCCAGAAACACAACAGGTATTCCTTTATAGTTGAATACATGTCAGTGAAGTCACAGGCCCCATGAGTGACTAATGCCAGTGGTCCTCAAGCTATCACAAGATAACCAGAGGAATCCTCGGCTGTAAGTAGAAGAAGGGTATGAATCTACCGAATCTGATGTAAGTTGACCCACTTACCTGTAGCCACATGGGAAACACATAAAAACATTAACCGAACATACCCAAGCAAACTGGTATAAGTCCCCATGTTGATATCTACTGAATGGCATTCGTGTCTAAGTGACTTAAAGCTCTCATCAAGAGAACTCAAAAGACAGCTCCTTTTCTGGATTCAGTGTTACAGCCCCACACAAATAAGATCTTGGTACATCAAGAGAAAAAAACCCTTCCTTCTGAGCAGACACTCAGATAATGTATATTTTAAGAGAAATTACCTGGGGCATAATTAGTTGTGGTGGAATTGAAATTCAATGTTTAATGACAGACAGTAATGTTTCACCTGCACGGTCTCTGAGATGATTTTAGAAGTAAGCAGGCTTTATAATGTGCTTAAACAGCCTTAGGAAGCACTGGGTCGCTTCTTGCTGAATCACCATCCTCACAATCCTGCTGCAACCTAATCAATAATTAACTACTTGGAGCTTTTACCTCTTCCCCAAGAGGACCACATCCCACAGTGAAAAGCTAAAACCCTTATTTTCTTATTATTCATCCCAAATTTTTCACTACATCATCTCAAATAAAATTTTTGTTGTCTCATGACTACTACAACAAATACACAGGTGACAGCATATTCCAGGGAGAATTCATTCAGAAGAGGCACAGCGTTGATTTCTCTGATTATCATTCCTTTTGCAGCCTCTGAAAAATTAGTGTGCTTAGGAGTAGTCACCATTTAATTTTGATAAGTGATCTGCAAGGTGAGCTCAGAGATTCTGAGACTCCAAATTAGGACACAGTCTGCACATAAGTCACGTTCGGAAACTACTACAGTAAAATATTAAGATGGGTTTATTGCCTAGCTGTTTTTAGCATTTGTCTTAATTATTTAAAAACTTATTTTTACACACTAAGCAATGCTTCCTGTAAACACCCCTCTGGTTTTGCAGATGATAACAAAACTTCAAAATTAGCTGCCTCTGTTCCGTGCTTGGCAACTTTCTGCTGGCTCTTCACTATACATCAGTGAGGTTTGGATATTTCTCGTGAAATCCATCAAGTAGATCCTGCCTTTTGAAAAGAATTAATTTTCTTTTCTTTGCTGAGGAGCAAACCTGGGGTTTTCATGCATGCTAAGCAAACACTCTACCACTGTGTTCATCTCCCAACCCCTAAGATCCTGCTCTTTCAAAAGAAGAGCTATCAAGTAAGATAAGTGCAATTTTTAGCAAGCACCTAACTTCTTTAGTAATTTGCCTCTCACTTCTTATCAGACAATCCAGCAACTGAGCAGCACTGGGTGATGTATGTGATGTACCTAACAGGCAGGGGCCTCCAGTTTTCCAAGTGTCCACTGGTGTGCAAGGTCATAGAGCCCTGAAGCACTAATACTTCCTTCCCTCTCAGCTGTCTTCACTGCCTTGACAATAAATCTGCAGAAAGGCAGAGATCGGGGCCATGGAGCCTTGATGTAAATCCCCTTAATAATAACTACTGGTCTTTGACCTCCATGCAGGTCACAATTCCTGTGAATTTCAGCTTCTCATCCACAAAATGTAATTGCTAACATATGCCTTTGTAAATTAAAAAAAAAAAAAAAAAAACTAGCTCCTATAAGTGCAAAAACCATAAATGGAAGCTCCTCTTAGAGACTGTGTCAGGATCTACCAACTATTTATTATATGTTGTAGTTTGCTTCTGAAATGTCTCAAGTAGGTTGTGTGCCTCAGCTGACAGTACAGTTTGGAGAGGCTGTGGATTCTTTAGGGCATAAGGACTGGCTGATGACATGTACACTTAGGGACAGGCCTTCAAAGATGATAGCCTGGCTCCAGGTTCCACCCGTACTCTATGCTTCCTGGTCTTCTGTGATGTGAACAATGTCCACCACGTGCTTCCCCTGTCATGAACTGAGTTGTTCCATGCTGCCTTCCTTACCATGGCAGACAGCCTGGAACCCTCTGAAATGGTGAGCCAATTCTAACAGGCCTCTGAGAGCCTGCTGGCAGAGTTCTGTTCTTTGTTCCACAGGGGTGTAGTGAGACCCAAGCACAACTAACTTTGTTTTCTAAAGTATCCCAAGGCATGTCCTTTTGGACACTATGGTTGCAATTTGGAAAAAAATACCTAGAGATTCTATAATGAAGGAGTCTGGGACAATTTTGTTTTAACTTCCAGTTGAGTTGATTCTATAACTAAAATTTCCCAGCTGGGAGAGGAGGCAAAGGGACCATCCCTAAGGCTTCTGGGAAGCATTTGACAAGTAAAGAGGATTCGTTCAGATGTGCCAATTTGTCCCCAAATTTTATATTGGCTTTCTTGACATAGAGTAGGCTAAATGCATGCTATGTTGTTTTACTTGTAACTGTAGGTTAGGCAGTAGGGACTCTTGAGTGTTTAGTGTGGAAATCATCTCCCTGTAACTGAAGGGAGGGAGAAAATTTGAAATGGAGAGCCATGTAAAAAAGGGAGAAAACAAGATTTTCAACTAAAGCCTGGCAATGACCCAAAGATGAATAGCTGTGAGGAGAGAGCAACTCAACTGTCATGCAAATCCCCTGACTGTGGCTGTCATGTCATGGCCATTTCCATACCAAACCCTCTTCCCTGAGCTGCCCTCCTGGCCATAGGTGGCTAAGCCAGAGAGTCAAGCACTCAACTCCACAGAGCTTTCTTGGCTGGCCAGCAGCACTCCACCCAGAACAGTGACTGGTGGGCCTTGACTAGATTCCCTTCCTTAGAGACTTTGTGTATGACACCTACACAGGGGGCTAGCAGCAGCCTAGGCAAAGCGAAAGTAGAGCGACACAGAGAGAAACAAGAACACACAGAGAAAATGGTATTAGATTCAGCAGCAGAGAAAGAAAGCAACAAGTATGTCATGGCAGAGTCATCCTAGGTAACCATCTATGTGAGAAGATTAATTGCTTCTCTATCATGAGGCCTGGAATTCTAAGAAAAATACTTAATGGAGAGGGACTTATGTGGCTCGGTCTGGGAGGTCCAACTACTTGTCCTCACCACCTGCACAGATGACTGAAGTGAAGGAGTATATGGTAGAGGAATATGCCACTCTATTGTGAACCCAAACTCAGGAAGTGGCAGGAAAAGATCCAGCCTCTTATAGACACTATCCCAGTGGCCTACTTCCTCCAGCTAAGTCCCAGATGCTTTTCACCATTTTCCAACAACACTATCATAATATGAATGCATCAGGAATTAATCTAATCATTAGATCAGCAGTCTTGTGATCTAAGTATCTCCCAAACATATCCAGCAGTGTGTTACTAATAGAGGGTCTTCTTAACCAGTCAGGGTGACAGGCAAGATTACCTGTCATGGTGGGGTGTTACAAGATGATCCTCTGTAGTGTCAGAAAAAAAAGGGGAAAATATAAGAGCATTGCTTAATAGTGTTGATTTCCTGAAATCAGTGCTTTTCTGTTATTACTGGTGGACATTTACAAACAGATGTATTAGAATGAGCAGCTTTGAAACTGTATCGTTGTTGGATCAAAGCAGCAGGAACTCACAGAGAGAATGTGTTCAAAGGATCCCATACCTTTTCTGCAAGGACAGTCACCAGAGTGACAGTGGTTCTGAAAACCTCTCCCTTGATCCATTTGAGTCCCAGAGCCTGGGAATGCCAAGGCTGTAGTCAGCCATGGTCCTTTCCACAAACAAGGTACACTAGCTGTGTCTCCAGAAACAGCGTCAGCAACAGCTCTGTAGATCAGGAGGCTGAGGAGATAAGAAAATCAAAGATAAACCTCAGAGGAAATGCCAATGGCCACAGGGAGAATGTGTTAGCTGTCCTGGGTACCATGGAGGAAGTAGCAAACTAAGGTAGAGCTAGTCTGTCTTTGACCTACATCAGAACCACATCTTCTCTGTTTCCCACTTGTGTGGATGGACACCTCTGAGGTGGTTAACTTGAGAGTTTTAAATTAAGGTTCTGACTTACTACACAATTGAGCTCCCTGGGAGTCATTTATCATTAATCTTTTTTTAAAAAGTACTTTCAAGGAGAGGTTTTTAAAAGTCATCAACCTTTCAAAGATTTTCATTCAATCTGTAGAGGCTAGAAAATTTTCCAATAGAGAAAAGGCTATCATAAAGAAATACCAAAAAGTCTATCAAGAAACCCAAATAGAGAAAATTGCCAATTGAAGATATTGGAAGAATTTTAATGATGTTCTTCAAGATCACTAAGCAAACATAAAACAGTTGTGAATGATAAGAAGTAAACTGTATTTTTTTATCTATTGTGTTCTAAATGTCATAATACTGCTGACGGCAGATTTCAGAACATGTTAGACTACATCAAGAGGCACATGTCAAAGTCTTTATCTCCACTATAATAAGTCATAGATGTTAAATGTTGTGAGCTATGAGTTGTGTGTGTGTGTGTGTGTGTGTGCGCGCGCGCATGTGTATATTACATTCCCATGAGTGTCCATGATAGTGTACACAAAGCACTCCAGGTGTCTTTCTCTATTGCTTTCCACCATATTGTCTTGAGATTGGGTCTCTCACTGAGTCAGAAGGTGGTCATTTTGGCTTGACTGGCTAGCTAGTAAACTCTTGGGATCCAAACCTGTCTCAGGCACCTGATGCTGGAGTTACAGGATGCTACTGATTGAAACTCAGATCCTAACACTTGAAGAGAAGGTACTCATACACACCAAGCCACACATTCTCTCTATATTTATTCTTCTTGTCACAAAATTCATGATACATTTGCTTTAAAAGATTCATCCTATCACCAAAGGTTTGGCAGGTAGCTGCCAAATACCTCTCAGCTCCCCTCATTTGTAGACCTGTACTCAGCAGTGCTGTGTGCTCTGAGAGCATTCCTTAGCCTTTGTGATGAGCACAAACCAAAATCAATCATGGTCACTGGGCTGAAGGAGTTTGCACTCTATCACAGAAGATAAAGCAAGCACATAAATAATTATAACACAAGCCTAACTCTTCAATGGGCTCCAAAAGCGGCATAAATAAAATTTGGAAGGATATCAAATAAGGTGTGCTCACTTCCTTGTGGAAGCAGCTGGAGACTTACAGAAAATGATGTACATGGACCAGACACTAGAAGGTAAGTATGTTCTAGGTAGAGAGCCTGGAGGAAATGACCAAAGATGGAGCAGAGGAGAAAAGATGAGGGAAGAGGGCAGGAAGTTGGGTACCAAGAAGAACTGCACCTTCTAAGATAGCAAAGGAAAAACTGGAATCGTGGTAGTTTGAAAGTCAGTGTCAAACCTCTGTCCTCTTTCCTTTGTGTGACACCCCTAAGCTACTGGTTGTGTTTGTCTATTTACCTCTCTCAGGTCAGATGCTCCATGAGGGAAGGGCTTTTCTTTTCCTTTTTGTAATCAGAAAGCCCAACCTAGGACTTATCCCATAAATATCTTAAGGATGAATGAATTCCATGCTCTAGAGACTTTCCTGCACAGTAGTCATCTGGAATGTTCAACATCTTGCTGTTGGTGGCCATGTCTAATCAGTAAGCAACAAGGAAAACTGGATGGTGAAGCAGAAAGCCAACTGGACAGCTCATCTGAATCATGCTGGCTGGAATCCATCCCTGCCACTCACACAATCAGAGCAAGGTTTCACTTGGGATCACTCAGGAATGAATGTTGCCCTCACTTACAAATGGATCAGTGATGCTTGCCCTACAGGGTTGCACGGGGGCGGGCTAGAACATAGCAAGCACTTCGTTTGGATAAGTTCCTGTATTATTGAACATTAAATAGTGCTTGTCAATATCACCTGGAAGGCTGTTCAAGATGTCAGCATGACATTGGCTTCATGTTCAAAGCACAGAGGCTGGGTAGTAATTCTCTGCTTTATTTTGGAATCTGAGATCATACCAACATGATTCCTGTTCTGGTGGGTGTATTTTTTTTTTTTCAAACTTGGTCAGTACAAACAGGGAAATACAAATCACTCAAATATACAGAGAAATGTGTGAGTATAAGCAAATATGCTTGTAACCAGTATTGAAGTTATAAATGGAATACTGGTAACTCCCTAAATGTCCTCACCATGTCTCTTCTCATGTAAGTTCTCTTCCTCTCTAAGGAACCACTGCCCAGATTTTCACTGTGGCCCTATTCTAGCTTCCTTAGTTTCTCTTTGAGGTGTCATCACTTGTAAAGTGCAGTTTCTCCTGTTTTTTTCAGCTTAATTATAATTAAAAATATATTGTATGTGTTCTTTTGTGCCTTGCTTCATTTAACTCATGTCTCATTTCTGAAGCTTGTGAAAAGCACGTCTTTAAATCACTGTAAAAATCTCAGCACACTAACCTGCCACAATTTATCCATCCACTTAATGCTATGGCTGCTTTGCTGTTGGTAGGTAGTTGATTTGCTTCCAATTTAAGACTGTTGACAAAATTCCATTTAGAGCATTCTTCTCTGTGCCTCCCAACATACAAATACTTCACTTCGTTAGGACCTGGAGGTGGGATTTTGCTGTCATTAACTTTGCTAAGCTTCAATCTTATGGGGAACTATTCATTGTTTTCCAAAATGAATGTACTAATTTCTACTCCCTCCAACAGTGGATGTGAGGTCTCATACTTCACATCTCAGCCAAGGCTTGATGCCAAGTTCTTTGTTTTTTGTTTCTTTTGTGCCAATCTATACTGGGATCCTTGTGCAATATAAGCTTGAATTTCCTAACCCTTGATGACAATGAGCATCTTCACATATTCCTATTGGTTTTTTGGCCTTCCATCTTGTGAAATTTATGTTAGATTATCTTTTTAATATTGATTCGTGGGTATAAGTTTCTTAGTAATGTTGCAAGTACCTTATTTTTGTATTCTGTATTTTCATGCTCATCCTTTTCTTAATAAATAATTTTTTCTTTATTATGTGTTTTAAATTTTATACATCAGTCATGGGTTCCCCTGTCCTCCCCCCCCCCGCCCCCACCCCCACCTTCCCCCCAGCCCCTCCCCTCCATTCCCATGTCCTCCAGGATCAAGGCACCCCTGGGGATTCATTTAAACCTGGTAGATTCAGTACAGGCAGGTCCTTTCACCTCCTTCCAGACTGAGCAAAGTGTCCATGTGTAAGCCCAAGGTTTCAAACAGCCAGCTCATGCACTAAGGACAGATCTTGGTCCCACAGACTGGATGCCTCCCAAACAGATCAAGCTATTCAATGGTCTCACTTATCCAGAGGGCCTGATCCAGCTGGGGGATCCACAGCCTTTGGTTCATAATTCATGTGCTTCCATTTGTTTGGCTATTTGTCCCTGTGCTTTTTGCAATCTTGGATTCAACAATTCACGCTCTTGCAGACCCTCCTCTGAGGAGGATACTAGATGTAAAACAAAGATGACTAGACTGCTACACAACTCCAGGGAGACTACCTAGAAAACGGGACCCTAGGAAAGACCCAAGGATCACCCAATGACAGAGAAATGGATGAGATCTACATGAACAACCTGGACGACAGTGGGAGTAATGAAGGGCAAGATTTGAGGGAAAGAAAGCTTAGGGGAGCAGGAGATCCCAGCTGGATCAAGAACAGAAAGGGAGAATGAGGAATAACAGACCATGATAAATGAAGACCACATGAGACCAGGAATAGGCAGAGTGCTTGAGAGTTCCCCAGAAATCCACAATGATATATCCTCTGTAGTCTGCTGGCAATGGTCGAGAGAAAGCCTGATCTGACCTAGTCTGGTGATCAGATGGCCAAACACCCTAACAGTCGTCTTGGAACTCTCATCCAATAACTGATGGAAGTGGACGCAGAGATCCTCAGCCAGGCCCCAGGTGGAGCTCCAGGTGTTCATGCTCATTCTTAATAGAGTCTTTTCATAAGCTGGCTTAAGTTGAACATAGTTATAGCATTTATTGCCTCTGTGTATGTGTGTTATACATGTATGTTCATATGTATATGCACATGTGTGTGGAAGCTAAAGGCTAACATTGGGTATCTTTCTCAGTCACTCTCCACACCATTCTTTGAGATAGGATCTCTCACAGAACCCCGACGTCATTGATTTGGCTAGGCTGAGTGCTGGATCTAAACTAATGTCCATACTTGTGTGGCAAAGCCTTTGCCCACTGGGCCATTTCCCTGCCCCCAACCTTTTTATATATCATATTTTAAAAACCTGCCCAAAGTCATTATAACTGTAACAATATAAAGTGCTTTTTTTTTCTTTTTGTATTTTAGTTTATGACTACCCTGGAATTTATTTTGCTTATGGGGAGAGAAAGTGTTCATCTTTATGTTTTTCCATTTAAATACCTGCTTGTCTCAGAATCATTTAAAGAGATTGTAACTTCCCTGACTGTTATAGAATATCTACTCTACCATAAATTAGGTCAAGATATACATGAATCTGTTTGGGGAGTTAATACTGTTTTTCCTGGGTCTAGTTATCAGTTGCAATATCAGTTAATACAGTTTTTCAAAAGGTAGAAGTACTTTTACAAAACAAATCTCCTTCCCCTTTCTTCCCATTTTGAAGGTATTGAATACTTTTGAATAATTATATGTATGCATTTTAATTTCAACTGGTCAACATGATAATTAGCCTATCAAGATTGACTTGCATAGACTCTTGAAGATTTTAAATCTTCAGTGTGTGAACTCTTTTTAAATATATATATATATATACTATCACTCCATTCACATACCTTAATTTCTCCAAATAAAACTTAAATTTCCTTCTATTGTGCTTAGACATTTTCATTAGATTTTCACTAAAGTAAAAGGTACTTTTGTTTAGATCGATAGATAAGTCAGTTACACTGCAGTTCAATGATTAATCCCCTGAACTTTCCAGACATGATATTGGCCACTTGAAAAATGCTATGCTTCTTACCCTGTATCACTGTTACTCAGTGCCCCTAATGATGCACCCATTTTACACATGAACGTATTGATGCTTCAAGGGGAGAAACACTTCATCCAACATCTCACAGTTTATGAACAGCTGCATCAGAATATCTCTCACCACACTAGGCTCTATCAGAGGGAAACTCGCCATGAAAGAAATGAAGGCCCATCTCAACACATGGGGATGAGGCAGGAAATGTCAGCATCTGGGTCATGGGCAAGTAGCATATGAAGAAGGGATGAGGGGCCTCATGCATTCAGGAAACAGTACTTAATAAAGTGGGGATCATGAAGAAGAAAATGCTGGACATAACCATCTCTCACAAGTGACTATCTTCCTTAATAATAAAAAAAAAAAATCAGTAACATAGCCTGGGAGGCTTTAGCGGGCAGTGGCAGGCTTATTAGACTCAAAGTGTCCACATGGGCAATTTTTCACTTGCTATCTTAAAACTGAGTTTGATTATAAAACCATTGTCACCTTCCACAGAGATTCTTACTATGGCATGCTCCCCTAACACATATGGCTATTTGCTCAGCCACTTACGAGGCTCCTTTGATTCATTTACACGGAATATGCAGGTTGTATCAGAAATGGCTTATAAGCAGAACTTACTAACAAAAGTGCTTTGATAGAGTTCCTAACCATCATTCTGCATTTAAAACCTCACAGCTGAAAATCCAACTGACCAAGAACTCCAAAAAGCTTGATGACAGGACAGATGGTCCAAGGTTCTTGATGTCTGATACTACACTTCAGAGGGATGCTGTAATGGTGGCCCATCTACCTCAGATGGTTCAGGGGATACATGCTGCATTGCAGTTGATTTTGAAGAGAGATATCTGTGCAAGGTGAGCAGCCATTAAATACAGCTTTGGAATAATTGGCCACCCTCCATTGTTCATTTCATAATAGCTGCAATAGCTCACACTGCTAAAATAGATCCAATTATGTAGAGAAATATTAAAGAAACAGCAAGCTTTTCCTCAGTGACCTTACCTTGCCAAGAAAGTAAGCAAGGATTTTTTCTTTAGATAATGACTACACATAAATTAAAGGCTTAAGAAGATACAAAAATGTAAATATGGAAAAATGTCACTTAGCACAAGTCCCCATAATATAGAAAGAAAGTTAAATATAATGGAAAGATATATAAAAAAGTCAGGTGTTTCCCTGTTTAACATGAGAACTAGGACTTAACATATTAACCATCATACAGGTTTCTGTGGCAGGAAAATGTAATAGACATTCCATGCATATATGTAGTGCCAACACGAGAAAGTATAGCTACAAACTAGCAAATGGACACACATATTTACTAGGTGTTGTATCTCATGGGAAATGTTTGTTAATTGGCATTAAGGAGTAAGAAAAGCTGCAGTAGGTTCAAGCTGTAAGATACTTAGTGAGTTAATCCATTATCTCACAGATACTTAGTGACTTAATCCATTATCTCGCAATGATGAAGCACCCTCCCCCATTTTATACAATCTCTGCAGCTCTTTCATTATATCCTTATTTGGAGGCACGTCGGAGATTCTTCCAATTATATATTTCCTGTTTCTTCAGCCATCAGTTAAGCCCATATTATATTTTTATTTATTCTTTCACAATTTCATATAGATATAGATATAGGTATATAGGTATTTGGGGTTTTTTTTAATTCATTGTTAGGAAGCCGGTGAGATACTTTCTTACACAAACTATTTCAGTGGCTATTGGGTCCTTAGACCCAGTCCATACATGCACACACACAAACACTCTCTCTCTCTCTCTCTCTCTCTCTCTCTCTCTCTCTCTCTCTCTCTCTCAGATTGTTACTGGAGTTTACTTTCAAAAATAATGGAGAGTATTTGTAGCACTTTTACAATTAAATCATTGGGAATAAATTTAGAGATCAAAGTGGGTTAATCAGAAATGCACATGCTTTCTGCATTGCATTGGGACCCAGCTTCCTCCTTCACTTGCCCATTCTGAACATTGGTGGTGAGACCATCTCCAACTCTTCTACTTCTAATGGCTCCTGTAGACTGGAGTTGGGGGTTTGAGCAGGAAGTGCTAATCGTGGGGCTGGAGAAAGGAAGGAAGTGGGCCAGTGTGTCAGGAAGGGGGGGGGGGCTCTTAGAGGCACAGGGTTGGAGGTCAAGGTTCTTTTTCAAATTATGACTTAGATCAGCATTGATGTTTCTCTGGAATATTCTTTTTCACATGTATCCATCTCCAATTCTTTCTGCTCCTTGTTGTTTTACTCAAGTTGGTGTTCTTCTCTTATTAAATATGAACAAGACCAAACAATATACTACCTTTAAGGGTTCTGACCACTGGTGTTGATGGGGAATATGTAGTCAGTAAGTTCATTCCATTATTTCTATTTGTCTTCTGTCTTCCCCACCCTCTGCATACACATGTACAAGAAGATGTGGTGTGTACATATACATTAACAGTCTTGTACACAAAAGGCAACAAAAAGATCTTTTTTTTTTTCTGAGACCTCATGGTGTGTAACACAAAATCTTCCTGGGTCTTTACTAAAGGAACCAATAAGCATCCCCATATAGAAATGTATTGAGGATGAATTAAGCTAATGTGTATTAAATGGTTATGTCTCTTTCTCCTAATAGGTTTTCTGAGGTTTGAACAAATGAAAGAAACAGCTACTTTCACAAAGGCTATCGTTACAGAGCAGGTCTGATGAAAATTAACACACAAGAATGTATTCTGCAAATCCCATTAATGGATGGTGTCGAATTGTGGGTCCATCAAATTAATTACACTTGACATCTTTAACAAACATGCAGAGATAGCAATTTGTAGTTATGGTAATCTCTGACCAAACTATTTTACTATCAAAATTTGACCTATTATGAATTAACTTTCTCTGTTTGGGACTTGCTTCTGCATAGAAATATTTGCTCTTGAGTAATTTAAACACAAATAACATCTGTAAAGAGTAATTTTTACAGCTAAGAATATAACAAAAGCAGACTGATTTTTGTTTTCCATAAAAAGTATTATTTCAGGGACAAAGTTCATAGCATGGGAAAATTATCATGTAAATGATATTGCTGGGTCATTTTTTTATGTTGTTACTCTATTTTAGGTATGAGCAGAAACAAAATGAAAAGAACATTTTCAGAGGGATATAAGTTCTTGTGGGACATAAGGATTCTGGTGTGTCTCACTTCTGAGAACATCATTTTTTTTTTCTCATCGGAAAAGGGAAAATCAGCATACAGCTTCAAGAGGAGATCACACCAGCAGGAATGAGAATGAGGGACAAACAGAAATGGAAGAAATACCCCAAAGCCAGGCTGACTCGGCTTGGGATTCTAGCCTATGATGATAGGTAGTTTAAACTCTGGACACACATCTCTAAGAAGACCAGGAGTGGTGCATTGTAAAGCTTTGTGAAGATTAAATAAAACAAAATATCTGTCTTAGTCGAGTTTCTGACTAACAGTGTAAATTTCTTATCCCACTGCCATAAATGTAGAGCATGTGACAATTTTAATTAGTTTCTAAGAAGAAACATGTTTTAAAAGCTAGGCATAGCGGTGCATGTCTTTAATCCCAGCACTCAGGAGTCAAAAGCAGGTAGATCTTGTGAGTTTGAGGCCAGCCTACCTAGGGAGTTCCAGGACAGCCAGGGCTATGTAGTAAGATCCTGTCTCAAAACAAAACTAAAAATGTTTATGTAATGCTTGCCGTTTGCCAAATGTGTGGTTCTAAACATGTCACTAATAACTCATTCTGACTCTCATAACCACCTGAAAATTACTGTTTCTATTTGTCTTTGCAGGTGAAGAAACTGATGTAAGAGAGTTAATTGTTCACCCAGTGGGTACAGCAAGAGGGCCTTAGCCAAGTCCAAACTCCAGGCCCGTGGTTCACACGTAAGTCCTGCACTTGACAGCTTTCACAGGAATGAAGGGAAAACTCAACAGCATTCTCTGTTCTCAGAACTCTATCGTCACGGGTAAAATGAAATATAGTGAATCTTAAAATTATGTTCATATACTAAAATATTATTTAAAATAAAACAATGTTAGATGTTTCTAAAGGATTGATGGGACAGAGGGGGAAGATGACGCAGGAGGATGAAGTGGGGCATTGTGGTCATGGAAGCAGCGGATGGTGCAAGATAAGAAGAGGGAGAATCCTACTGAGGAAGGTGTCCAGACCCAGTGCAGCAGAACACCAAGGCCAAGCTGAAGCACCATGACTAAATTCTCCATGTTCAAAACTGTCCTTCCTAACATTCCAGACAAGTTAATGTTGCAACAGACATGCCATGCCTATCCCCATGTCATGGAAAGCAATGCTATTGCCACTGATATTTCTTCCAAAGTGGGACATTCTGTGCTGACACAGTTGTGCCTCTACAGGCAGTTCCAGACACTGGTTTCCCCTTGAAGAGTTTTATGGTGGGCACTCAGTCATATGTTCTTGTCCCCTGCTGCATGGTGCTCTGCTGCCAGAAGGCTCTCAGCTCTCAGAACCTTTAGAACTGCCTCAACTGCTGACCCTCACTCAAAGTCATGTATTTTCTGAGACTGACCAATCTGATGGTCTGTCAATACAGTAGTCTACAGAAGGCCTGCTAGCTGCAACCAGAATGCTGTTAAGGGCCATTCCAGAGTCTGAGCTTCTCCTGGATCAACTATTGCAACTATATCTTGCCCAATGCCTCCATCTGTCCAATGGCAACTTTTCTTCCCTTCCATAATTGTTGATCTCAAAAACTCTAATAAATGTGTCACAGACACAATTTCATCTCAGAGTCCCTGCAGCAGTGTTTTAGTTATTTTTGTGACACCATGACTTGCTGGAACAACTAAATGAAGATATGATTTAATTAAGAGCAATGGTTTCAGAACAATGGGTCCATAGTTACTTGGTTCTGTGTGGTGTAAGCATGTGACAAAGCAGCTTCTTTACTTTTAGAATATAGGAACAAGAGAAAACAGGGGTATAGAAGAGATCCAGTGTAAAATATAGCCCTAAGGACATGCCCTCAGTGGCATACTTTACCCTGGTAGGCTTATCTGTTACATTTGCCACATCAAGAATGCCACTCTATTATCAGGGGATTCATTCACTCATTCATTGGGCAAGAGCTCTCAAGGTCTAATTATCTGTAGAAGCATCTTAACAGATACACCCACAGGTGTGTTTCACCTACCCTGATATCAAGCTGACAATCAAAATTCAAACTTATGCAACATATATAAGAAAGTCAGTGGTAACAAATATCTCCCCTACACTACCATGTAGTATATAAATATTGATTTAGTTGGAGATTCCAAGTTTCAGTAACCTTGACATTGGCAAAGTTATATTCTCTCTCAGTTATGCAGTCTACGTGAACTTGGGGCTGGCTAATCAACTTGACTATATGTAAAAATGGTAGCAAGCAGGCTCAGGCATGGATAGCACTTTGAGAAGAATATTGATGAGCATATCATAAGACTTGCCACTGACTGATAAGCTAGGACAACATGGTCATGACTATCTCCAGAGCAAAATCTAACTGAAAACTAAAGTATTTTTACTATAACAAAAATAATACTAGGAATTATAGGAAGGGGCTTGTGAAAAAATACATTTTCTCTAGGTAATTGTTTTCATGCTTGATTTGTTTGATTTTGAATGGCAGCAGCTACATAGACTGCAAGTGTATCAGAAGATGACCAAATGTCAGCCTGCCTGCGTGTATGGGTTCATTGGTAAGATGGAATGCTTCTATCTTAAGAAGTGATTAAAAGCAACTATTTTTAGACCCCAAATTTAATGAGGACTTTTCTTTCTGTTATCCATTGTTCCCTGACAAGCAAATTCACTCCCAAGTACATTAAGCTGAATGAGATACCAAGAAGCCCCATGATAACCTGTCCCCATGCCAGCTCTACAGGGAGTATGTGCAGTACTCCAGGTTGGAGAATACACTTTAGAGACAGCATAACACAGGCCTGGTACACTACTGAATACTTGGAAAAGTCCTAGAAGAAAGCTGGTAAGAAGCCAAGACTAGACTAGACCATCAGCACATGAAATCTTGATCCACTTGAAGCCTCTAGGGACATGGAAAGGTATACACTCATTTTTAAAATTCTACATGTGCACAAGTAGAGCCTCCTTATTCTCTGCCCTGTCACCTTTTCCATTTAGAAGCTTGTTACAGAAGCCAAAGTCCTAATGAAAACTGACACAGGAGCCTCATAGTAAGTTTAAAAGTCTATAGTCTAATTGTGATGGTTCAAAGAATGAGACAACAGAGTATGGGAAAGCTATAAGGACATGGAATGAAATTGTCATGTCTTTTAAAAAGTAATGTATGCTGAGGAA
The DNA here is from genome assembly GCF_903995425.1 of Onychomys torridus. Taxonomy (NCBI): domain Eukaryota; kingdom Metazoa; phylum Chordata; class Mammalia; order Rodentia; family Cricetidae; genus Onychomys; species Onychomys torridus. Next base: position 78,810,604 of record NC_050447.1, on the reverse strand, counting down.
ATGGCTCAGTCAGTTAAGTAATTACCTGGAAAACATGCAGACTCAAGTCCTACCTTCAGAACCTACATAAAAAATAATCCCAGGGTTTTACACACTTGTCATCTCAGCACTGGGAAGGTGGAGACAGGCAGATTCCTGGACTTTCTGGTCAGGCAGCCTGGCATAATCAATAGTCTCTAGGTGAGGATGTGAGGTGTGAGAAGCTGTCTCAGAAACCAAGGAGGATGGTGCTTGACATTTGACACCCAAGGTTGACCTCTGCTTTCCACATACATGCACATACATGTACCTTCACACACATGTTAAACACAAAGAGAGAGAGAGAGAGAGAGAGAGAGAGAGAGAGAGAGAGAGAGAGAGAGAAATATAATAGGCTGCAACAGACACAAATTTATTTCTTATTTAATAGACCTAAAGAAATCAAGGCAAAGAAACTGATTGCTCAAACATAGAATTTTCCCATTTAAGAAGAAAGTGCACATGTGACTTTTGTAAAAAAGAAAAAAAAAAACATACTAAATTCCTTATAAAAGTAAATAGGAAGCCAGAAATGTAGGCTTCTAATCCCAGTACTCAAGAGGCTGAGACAGAAGTCATAAGGTCAGCTCCAGCCTAGGATATACAAAGAATTCAGGCCAGCCTAAGCAACTTACCAAGACTCAGTCTACTCCTCCATCCCACCATCACCACCACCACTACCCACACACAGGGCTCTTGTGTTTGATAAGAAAAAAAGATGGTTGACCTTGGATCCCTCTCTCCAACTTCAGGGAGTGCAAGGGTGGGTGAGAAGCTGACCCAAATCATAGTATTCTCATTTGTATTCCTGCTATATTACATTGGAAGATTCTCAGTGGATGTCTAAAACAACAGTAATACAAAATCACATAACTTGGTGCCTTTTCCATGAGCACTTAACCATGTGCTGTGGCTGTAACTTGAACAGTGTGAGGTGTGGCTGCGAAGCTGTCTGTCTTTTTCTTTTCCCTCTGCACCGTTTCACAGATAGAAGATTCATCCTTGCATAGACCTTAACAACCCCAGCGTGTGGTGTGTTTTTCTTGAGTCAAGAATTCTCACTTTCTCATTTCAAGGAAGCACTTCATGAGTTCTGTTTTGCATTTCTGAATCTGCCCAGATCAGTACCATTGCACTCTAGGGTTATTATCAAATAGAACGAGAGTAATAAGAACATGGACACTGTGGGGTTAAAATGGCTAGTCCCTTAACCAAGGTGGTACTACATGGCTGAAGGTGAGGAGTACAGCATGGGCACACTGGACATCCCAAGCAATAGAGAACAAGACGTCCAAGAGCCTAATACTACTCACAACTGCACACATTTCAAGATAGATGAATTGTTTGTTTCTGGGTTCTTCTGCTGCATAGTTTCAGACCAGAGTTCATCAAAGGTAGCTGAAATTTGAAAACAGGAACCACAGGAAAGGGGGACTAGGTTACAAACTGGTCTGTGGGAAGGTGAACACATGCAAACCAGCCCAAATGTGTGTTTGCTACGACTATAAATGCTCATTTTGTAGGTTCTGCCCTGCAGAAAAACCAACTACATGATTGGAATTTTCAGTCGCTGACAGAAGATTCCACATGAAAGGGGACTATTCTAACTACCCAGAGGGTCCTAAAGGCTGGTCTATAGGATGTTAGAAGACATTAAAACAAAAGTCAGCAAGTCCTTGGTCAAGTACTTTTGAGAAATAAAAAGCTGAAGGAAAACTGAGATTTCTTACTGCAGTACTGATTGTTGCTCTAACCTTCGAAGAAAAAAAGAGAGGTTCCCTATCTCCCACAGTCACTAGCATCTATTTTACAGGGGACAATTTGGAGGGTTAGTCCCAAGGACTGTATTTTGGGAAAGTGTATGATCATTTTTGGAAATCTAATTTTTTAAATGCTATAATTGTTTCCTAAATTGTTGGTATGCTCTACCCATATTTTAAATTTCTTGTTTCATACATTTTGTGCACATGTTCTTTTATTTGACAGTATTGTGGCAAACATTTTCAAAATTCAAAGGATTGTTGACTAACTCCTCACTGGAACAGTATAATTCTGGGTGCTGAAGGCTAACACACTTGAGTGGTTCCTGGACATTTCAGTATATGGATTCAAACTGATGTCGGGCTGTATCCACACACTTCTCAGGCTTTGAGTCAAGCAACTCTTCGGAACATGAATTAGTTAGCTCTTGTTATCATTCCTTCACTGTGGTAAAAAAAAAAAAGAGAGCCCAAACCCAAACCCGCGTTGTTCCTCTGAAGCTGGAGCACACCCCGTGCCATGCAGCAGCTTGTGACACAAAATCCCTGGTGATGCCTGTCCCCCAGCGGTGGGCCACTCTGATGCTCCGCTGAGAACAGAACCAAACAGCCTGGACTGAGAAGGACAGGTAACAATTACAAATCTGGAGTAAGATGCTACTGCCTTGACGGGAACGCACTCAGGAAGCTACGTCAGGAGCATGCACTAATCAACTCATAAAGCCAGCAGGATGCTCCCAGAGTTTCGGATACAAAACAGAAACAGAGCTTTAGAGCAAGAAGCAGCTGGGGTCCAGAATTTATGTAACTAATGCCCTCATCATCATCCTTAAACCGAGGGCAATAGCATCAAAAGGAAGATGGCTTACCAGAAAGACATTAAAGCTAATACTCCTAGTGTTGTGCTTGGCACACAGTGGGTTTTCTATGAACAGCCTGTCATTGGGTTAGGACATAAAAATGTAGGTAGCTGGCATGCTGTCAAAACACTAGTCATTTAGCAGGGCATGGTAGCACACACATTTAATCCCAGCTCTCAGAGGCAGAGGCAGGTAGATCTGAGTTCAGGGCCAGTCTGGTCTATAGAGCCAGCCAGGGATACACAGAGAAATGTTGTCTCAAAAAAAAAATTAGTAATTACAGAACTTGCCAACGGTCTTCAGACTTCCTTGGGTTATTGCTAAACAGCAAACCCTGGGAACTAGTCATCAAAATCCGACACCCTTTGAAGACGGGAGCAAATGGGAAGGAAACTATAGATGGAGTTCTAATCCAGTAAGCCACAAGATCATTTCATTTTCTGAAGAGGACTCATAGGTTCTCGCTGTCCCCATAAAAGCAGAAAATGACTACAAAATCTTCCTAGGAGACTGGCAGATGTGGTACAGGAATTCAACAAGTAGGAAAATAAAGAGTGTGTGTGTGTGTGTGTGTGTGTGTGTGTGTGTGTGTGTGTGTGTGTGTGTATGTGTGTGTCCCTGCAACACAAATTGTAAAATGTAAATTGCCCATGAAGAAGAAATCAACAGGAAAATCTCAGCCCAGGGCACCAGGCAAAAGATCGTAGCTTTACATTCAAAGTATCATGACATCGGAAGAGATTCTCAGAGTGCTGAGTGGCCACTGAGCCTCATTTTCTCTGAACTCTTGCATCTGCCACCACTGCCACAGTAAGACACCAACTGTCCCCCATTGAGGGCATATTCAGCTACCTAAGGAGAAGACTCCACTCTGTTCCTGCTATGTGGCATTCCATACATATTTTTCACCCTTAAGGCAGCTGGGGTATATAGATAGAAAAAGGAAAAAAAGAAAAAGCTGTTTGCATCAAACTAAATCCCCTCTCATATCCTTAGGCTCCTCTTTCATACGAAAGCACAATGCTTGCTGGTTTCAGATGAGAACCCTTTTCCTTCCATGGAACATTAATACTTATTCTTGCCTGTTGATGTGTGTCACTATCTACTTGGACAGCACGGATCTGTGGCTGTATAATATTCTCCCCCGCCCCCGCCCCACCAACACCCCCTGGGACACAAACTGTCTCCAAACCAGAAGCTTTGACCTTCATTTCAGCAGAGAGCTATAAGAAATGCCATTTTCTTTGGGAGCTGTTAGACAATGAGACATCTTGTTCTGCATTGGCCTCTGGCTCCAGCCTGTCCTGCATGCCTTTACATCACACACCCTGCAAGACACTGCCACAGACCCTTTCCTTTTCCTTCCCAAACCAGTGGTGGATAATGATGCTAGAATGTTGTCATATTCCTTCTGGCATGATACACTGGTTTCTGGCCACCAAAGAGGACTCTGTCCCTAACCCAGAAATCCTTTAGGATGAGAAAGTATCTCTGTAAAGCGAGTCTATCCATGCAGTCAAGGCTCCTCTCTGAGACATAGCCACTTCAGCTCAGTCGGGAGAGGGCATAGGAATAGAAGAATTTAACTGAAGTTGACACATTCTCATTAGAGGGGCTGAAACACAAGCATATGTGAATTTTTCAGAATCATTGAACACACTGATAAATTATATTCTCGTTTTCAGAGGCTGTGTCTCTGAGTGCCTGATGAGGTAATAGCCGTCCCCAGTCCTGGAATGCTAGTTTTCACCACCAAGAAAAAAGAGGGGGAAAAAGGATTCAATGGTCTGATAAGGGGGGAGGGGTCAGAGAAGGTGACTAAGGGCTGCTGAAGACCCCAGAACACATGGAGCTTGTTCCATGGAGCTAGTCTCCATGAAAGAACAGGAAGACACCAATGCTGAAAGCGTGTTAAGTATGACATGGCAAAAGAAACGATGTTATTTCATTCCATTCTCTGAGTTATTAGTAATCCCATCACTTTCCTTGGGTTTGATTTGGACAAAGGAAGAGAAATGAGAGGAGTGGGGGTGATAGACACGGGAACCTCCCCAAATATAGACCTACACTTTAGACCCCTCCATCTAAACCTCAGAGAGAGCCGATGTGAGGCCAGCTCTCCAGTCTCCAGCTCTGAACCACTCGGAATGGTGGGAGTCTAAAGGGATCGAGGTGGAAAGACTTTGGGGGAAGTCCCACAAACCTGTGGGAGGGCCCTCTGCTGTTGTTATGCCCCTACCCAACTCTGTACTCAGAAGGCTGCCTCTGGGACCCTTGCCCTGGGGAGTGGAGCCGCCCACCACACTGTTGCCTGTCACTCACTACACTACGAACACTGTCTTGACCAAACCAACTCCTTCTCGTGCCTCACTGGAGGAGCTGGTGGGGAGATGAGTGCCTGGCATTTTTAGCCTCCCTGGGGAAGCAGGTAAGTTCAGACACACAGCAGCATGTCTCCTTAGACTCCAGCCACTTCCTACCAAAAATGAAAGGAAAGAAGAAAGGGAAGAGAAGATTCTGGACGGAGGAAATGTTTACAACAGAACATTTTGGTGGCAAAATGCAATATGAACTGTTTTCTGTAGGAAAGACCCTGCCTATGTGCATCACTTTTAATGTCCTCAAATCCTGCCTCCCCTTCCTAGGCAGCTAACCTGGGAAAAGTTAAAAAAAAAAAAACAAAACCTGGTAATTCTGAGACCCTCCTTCAAGCCCCCAAGGAAACCTGTCTACAACATTACCCAGCTTCCTCTGCATATGAAAGTTTTACATGCCTTTTATCTAAACAAAATTGTATAAAATGACTGAACTACTCCAAAAGAAGAGGAAGAAAGGAGGGCAAAAGAAAGCTACTGGTGATTTCCAGAAAGCAATCAAGAAAGCAACCTCAAAACTCCTGATTTTCTCCTACACACACACACACACACACACACACACACACACACACACACACACACTTCTCATTTTTCACAGCTCCTAATTTTTGTTTTTCTTGTAGACATACTTTATAGGGAGCCCTGCAGAAAAAGACAACAGAAACAAATCTAAAAATCATCTTCAGAATCATGACACAGAAAACTTTATGGTTTATAAATGGCAGAATAGATGCCTAGAGTAACATGAATATAGAACTTGTAGAGAGGGGAATAACCATAGTGAAAATAAAAATAAAAGCATCTCCTTAGTCTATTTTTAAGGATGCTCCATTGCCAATCCCCTGAGAAATTGAATTCCTGCTGGTCTTGCTTCCAGACAGAACATAAACTACATGATCCCCGAAGTTCCTTTCAGTGAAACTCGGGCATGAGTTGTTAACTCCACACACAGCTGAGTCCCCACACTGATGCAAGCAGAAAATTGGGCAAATTTCAGAGGCTTTAGTCTAACCTTTTCAGCCTAAATCCCCACTACTTTAATAGCTGCAGAAAGATAGCTCACTTGCAGGCTGGGAGTATAGTTAAGCAGGGAGGTGCTTACCTATGATGCCCCAGCCCTCAGGACTGCTCCTCTACATTGGGGGAAATAGAGAAAAAGAGCTGACTTGAATTATTTGCTATATGTGTTGGTGGAACATGCGTTTGACTTTTTTTTTTTTTTTGCAGAAAGATAAAAATCATATAACAAAAATACAATCACACATTACTTTGAAGATGACAGAAGTTCCATTGTTATGGTCCTGTTTAAAGTGGGCAGGTAAGGAAGGAATATATAAATAATCACATAGTTCATTGTGACTTTGCTGCTCAGTCATGTGAGGTCTTCAAGTCGACTGTCTTGTGAATGTGATCTAGTACAGCACAGCAGTTGATTCTTGAAAAACTGTTCTCCATACCTGGGAGGTGGTATGTAAGGAGCATTAGCATCATCTCTGCTTCATTTGACACCAAGAAGGTCTAGATCATCTGTCTCAGAAGCTGACCTTCACAGTGGCAGAACAGAACCTTCAGATATGAAAATGTGTACAGGGACTGGAGAGATGGCTCAGCAGTTAAGAGCACATAAGACCCTTACAGAAGGCCAGAGTTCAGTTCTCAGCATCCAGTTTGGGGCAGTTCACAATGACCTATATCTCTAGCTCCACAGGGTCTGACATCATCTTCTAGACATTGCAGGTCTTGTACTCACATATACAACCCCAGTTTATAAACACAGTTAGAAATAAAAACAAGCTCTTTAAAATATTTTTAAAAGAAAATGTATATAAATAAATTTGATTGATATCAATTAGTCCAAACTACCAAAAAGAGTCAAAAAGTTATAATTAGTCAATTACTATACATTACTACCTGGCAAAAAGTCTATTATGGTTGTGGGATTATTCACCTCTATTGCTCTCTGTCTGTAATGATCTTGGTCAAGAGCAGCATGTCCCCATGGCACCGACCCTGTTCCGACTCCTGTTTATATGTATTCATTTTTCATTTTTCAATCATGGTGAGTGCTGGTTTCTCTGCTTTCTTGGGATGTCATTAATATGTCACATAAAGAGCTCAGGCTTTTTTATAAGCAATTGCCTCAAGTTTAGACAGCAGAGCGAAAGCACTTAGCTTGAGGAAACCTTGCTGCAATGTAGAAATTGCAAAGGTGGTGGCTTTCAGGCTTCTTAGGAGAAGGTGACAGAGATCACCTCTAAGAGACCATCACTTTACAGATATTCTGACTACTCTACGATCTTCAGACATTCATATCCTGGTCTGTGGAAGCCTAGGACTGGGCAGTCTGGGGCTGTGGCTGGTAACCAAGTAGCACTTAAGGAAGGATATCCATTATTACTATTTCTTTACAATGTCCTCTTACAGAGAGGTAGAAAAAAGTTAATGGAAATGGATGATAAAACATCATGGTACTAAACTTTGGATTCATACAAACAACTGAATATTAAATTATGCAAACATGTCAAATGGGAAAATTGTGTTAATGTAATCTCGGCATATAACTATAATCTATTGAAATAAAAGTTATATATGAAAGTTTTCTTTAATGACAAAAAAAGAACATATTTATCTCATAAAAAGTGGGATTTTAAAAATGAAAATACAACCAAATAGTAAATATTAAGGGTTTATTACACAAGGCTGTAGGTGTATAACTAGGTCACTGACCAACCAAGGAAGTTTGTCCAGGTAACCTACTTAGGTGTTCAAAACCTTATAGAGAAACACACCAGAACCAGGGAAATGGGCGCAGCCTATTACACATGCAATGTTGCAGAGGAGGGTTATTTGAAATGTGTCTGAACTTTACTCTGAAGGTCTATATCTAAGACACTGACAAGTCTACTTAGGAAACAAGATAATAAAAAAATTATTATCCAAAAATACTAATAGATCATTCCATGCTGCTTTGATAAAAGCATAGACCCAGTGTTTCTAAGAGTTGATGGTGGCTCCCAGAGCTGGCGGTAAACTACCACCACCATACTGGGAAGCTGAGGTAGGCGTAGCCACCAACCAAAGCTGCTATTTTAGCCCTAGTAATGCTGTACTTTAAAACAATAGATCCACAATAAAACAGATTCAGATGAAACTAGACTTTAAATGCTTTACAATGTGTTTAAAAATGTACGTAGGCTTGAAAGAGAAATACATATATATGTATATATATATTCACAGTTATATAAACAAATAGTTTTTAAAAATAAAGTCATTAAAGAGACAGTAAAGGTAGTATAAAAATAAGCCACATAAAGATGGATATTACACAGAGAATCTGGATTGTGTTGTCTTTGGGATTTTTAACTAAAGAGAGATATTTGATTATAAAACAATATGTATATTTTAAAGATACCTTAACTTCAAAATTTGGATCTAAGGATATGTTGCTTTGGAAAGGAGGCTCTGTTTTTGTTTCCACAAAAAACAAGAGGCTATATATTTGTTCCAGATTAAAATATATCAGGTTCGACCAGCCAAGACCCCCTAAAAGGTCTCCACTGACACCATGGCCCAGGTGATCCAACATCCAGAACAGTTTCAAGGCAACTGGCTCAGACGATACACTCTCACATACTATTTCATAATCCTAAAATTTTCTTTGTATCCCCATAAGATACAGCACCTCCCTAGAGCAGGAAGTAGTAAGAGAAACTACGCCCAATTTCCCAAATATATCAAGCTGGCTTTGTGAATGGAATTGGTTCACTCCTTCTCTAAACCCAGACATATTGATTTAAAAAAAAAGAAGAAGAAGAAGAAGAAGGTTAAGAGATTCTTATGTCCCAAATCAAAAGAGCCCTCTGGTGTGGGACAGAAAAAAACCAATACTTTTATTTAAAACAGGTTGATTATAAATACAATCTCTTTCTAAAAAAGAAAATGAGATATGATATAGATATGATAGGATAAAAGGGTAAATTTCTTAACCTACTTTTAAAGAGCAACAACTTGTTTAAAATGTTTTACATTGGTATAGATTTTAGTTTATTGATACAAACTTGAAGTTAATTTTGTTATACTGTGTGTATATTTCTACTCTGTTTAAGGTATTATGTTTGTACAGCTCATTTAATATTGTAATGGATAATTAAAACATAGATTAATAATTAGTCCTCTATGATACTCATAGCCATGTTAGTTAAGTCTTCTAGGTATACATAGGTATATTTCAGATAGATAGGTAATCTTCAAATACTTCAAAGACCTACAAAATATGGCATTTAAAATACTTTAAAAATTTAGAGTTTCTGGACAATGAGACATGTCTGCTCCTGGCAGCACCAATTTACTTCAAAAAGAAGGATGGGCATCGAAGACAATCCATATGGAGTTTATCTTCACCTTGACAAAAATAGCCATTTGGACAAGAAACTGTTCTTGCCTGGACTGTTTGATTGACTGGACATGCAGGACCCATAGAAAGGTGACCATTGAACTTTGATTGGCAAAATGGTCCTTCAGGTTCCTGCTTTGCAGAGGAAACTGCCAGACATTCTACAAAACACTGAGAAAAGTGACTGAGAGACTCTAGCCCTGTGGGCTAAAGACAGATGCCCCAACTTTACAAAAGAACTTTGGATGACTGTCCAGGCTGCCAGCTGTCTCTGTCTATTGTTGCCAAGACTCCCAAAAGTTGCTTGTGTCCTTCTCACTTCCTGTTTCTCAGGTAATATTATATCCTTCTGAGGTGTTTGATGTAGTTGAAGCTAGATAGTTACAATTTTCCTTAGTTATGATAAAAGATAAGTTAGATATAAAACCTTAGACTCACAAATATAAGATAGATAGTATATCTTCTTCAATTTTGCCAAATAAGCTAGTTATTATAAATAGACTAGATATTATAACTGTAATCCTTACTTGATAGCCATTTTGTTATCTGTAACTTTACTATATGAAAGTTAAAATCTTCCATTTTGAAAAAAAAAAAAGAATGGGGAAGTGCTGTGGATATCACTATGTATAAATAAAACACTGATTGGCCAGTAGCCAGGTAGGAAATATAGGTGGGACTAACAGAGAGGAGAATTGAGAAAACAGGAAGGGAGAAGGGGTCACTGCCAGTGGCCACCAGGACAAGGAAGATGTAAGGTACCAGTAAGCCACAAGCTACGTGGCAAATTATAGAATAATAGAAATGGGCTGAATATAAGAGTAAGAGCTAGTTAATGATAGGCCTGAGCTAATGGCCAAGCAGTTTAAATAATATAAGCATCTGTGTGTTTATTTTATGAGTGGGTTGTCAGACTAACAGGGCTTGGCGGGGACTGAAGAGAAGGTCTCCAGCTACAGAGATCTGCCTGTCTCTGCCTCCTAAGTGCTCGGGTTAAAGGCGAGTGCCATCATGCCTGACTGGACACTCAGACTTTTACATTCAGCATTGGGTTGGTTCCACCTTTCTATTTCCTGATGCCCATTGCAAAAGAAGTTTCTCAGCTGCACTAACTGAACTTAGTGAATCATTAAAACAAAATAAAAAGAAAACTGTAGTACAGATCTTAAATGGTCTTATTAATAAAAACAAACCTGGAGCCAGGTATTGGGGTAAACGCTGAAAGATCAGAGAAGCAGAACAAGCCACAGCTACCTCACCTTGCCAATTCTTCAGCTGATCATACTTCCTCAGACTGGATGCCTCTAAGCTGAACTGTGCTGCTCAAAAGCCTAAAAGCTTAACCAGCCTCTAGTTCCTTGTCCTCACACCTTAAATACCTTTCTGCTCCCTGCCATCAATTCCTGGAATTAAAGGCTCTTGTTACCACGCCTAGCTGTTTCTAGTGTGGCTTTGAACTCACAGAGATCCAGACGGATATCTGCCTCTGGAATGCTAGGATTAATTGCGTGTGTGCCACCATTTTTTTGGCCTCTATATCTAGTGGCTGTTCTATTCTCTGACCCCAGATAAATTTATTAGAGTGCACAATATTTTGGGAAACACAATATCACCACAGATATGACATTAGCAGAGAATACCCTTAGGGAGATATGAGGGCCAGATATTGGGACAAGATATGATTCATATTTTATTGTATACATGCATAAAATTCACAAAACAAAGAAAAAATTCAAATATAGTGAGAAAAAGATCTTATTAATAGAAATAAAGCCTGAGGTATTATGTATGAAGCAGTAACTGCTTTAAAATATTGTAGGGGAAAGATTAGAGAAATGAAGAGTGATTAGCAAATTATTAATAATTGAAGAGGTCAAGTAAGTACATTTTTATTATATTACGTTATTTATACTTAGCTGTTGGAATGTTTCCAATTAAAATAAAACAATAGCAAAGTTTACTGCCACATAAAGCAATGGATCACAAAGGTTTTAAATTCTGTTTGTTTATAAGATATAAACAAAATTGTAACTATAATATAGAGAAGTGGTCTCTAATTGTGTGATTCAATAGTCTAACTTTGGAGATAACAAAGTACCACTTTCTAGTAGCTCCTTGGGCCTAGCTGATCCATTCACTGATCTTCAGCATCTCTAAGAAAGAATGCTTATAACCATCCTCTCTTGAAATGTCAAAGTGAACCTTTCTAATCACTCCATGATGAATGTACTTATTGTGTCCTAGTGACTTTATGACAAGATGAAGAGGCTCTGGGAAAATGAACTGCTTTTGTCCCTAACACACTATGATAAATTTGAAGCATTTCATCAGATGCTATCTGAAAGGGTGTGTCTTCAGAAAGATATTTCCAGTACTATTCATCTCCATATTATCCCTGAATACCAGTGAATAATCAGACTTGGCTGTTGTATTCAGTTCAATGTGTTCAATACTCATATGCATATGAAACATTAGAAAATAGTTATCACTGCAAAAATATAAGAGCACTTGCACCATCTAAATGGGTACCTGAAAATCAAAAGGGTTGGAAATTTGGAAATGACTATAGTGAGGCTATGAAATTGGCCACATGTAGGATGATAGGTTTATTGTTCTATTTCTTGTTTCTGGAACAAAATACCAGATGATAAGAAACTTGGAAGGAAAATTGATTTATTTAGCTCACAGTTTAAGAGCTGAAAGTCCAAATAACAAGATGCAGGTTCTAACAAGGACTTCCCTTGGCTGTGTATAGTCATAGCAGATGGTATCATGGAAGGAGTATATGTGAGCTGGAGATATCAAGTGCTAGGATAAGAAGCAGAGTCAGAAGCTAGGACAGCTCTCTTATAGTCACTAACTGGTGACCCACAAAGGCTACCTTTATCCCTAGGACAGTATCCCCAGTGACCAAGGGCCCTCTCACTAAATCCATCCTCTTATCTTAATATTAACACATGTGCACTAAGCTTCTAACATGAATCCTTAACAAACTCATACTTTTATCCGAACTGGAGCACTGGGGATACATCATCAGTAATAAATATTAACATATAATGACATGATGCCAAGAGAAAGATATTCATATTTGATGTAGACAAATAGTGGCTACTGAGACAAAAAAAAATGATGTGCTGATGTTTCCAAACAAAAGCAATGGAGGAAAAAAGTATATGATCCTTAAGTGGCTCAAAGGCTTCTTTAAACACAAATTGTATAGAAGGTGTTGGAGATAACTTAAATAAAAGTTCCCAAAGGCATTCTTCATGTCCTTAGAGATGATACCCTCTAACTCAATCTAATGGAGTAAGTTTTATCACATGCTCTGTGTTTAGGAGGGTGTAATGACTGAATTTCTAGAGCATTCTGCCAATGTTTGACCTCCTAAGTGGGCATCTACAGTTGATCAAAAAGAGATGGCACTACCCATAACCTAAGCCATGTAAGGTGATACAGAAGCTGACACAGGGTGACTTACAGCATCTACTCTAATAGTTTGTACCTGCAAGGGATATAATTATTTTTAAGAAGAAAGAATTAATTTCCAATTTTTCACTAAAAGCTTGTATATTCTTGGAAGCACATCTAAGGCTTGTTACTATTTCTGATGACTTATGTCAAATACCCCAAATTTTGCCTTCTGTCAACCAAAACAATCTCATAAAAGCAAAATAGGTCACAGTCACTGTGATGCAGCCTTTCCTCAGAATTGAAGCATCCCATCCCAGAGGAAAGCTCATTAAAGACTGAGGAAATAAACAATTCACAAGTCTTAGGAAGCTCCTGAACATTACAGGATTCATAAGACATCTCCCACCACAAGGTTATATAAACAGTAGGGACTGTTGCGAAGAAAAGAGATTTCTTTTCAATGGCTGAGCTGCCTGGAACAAGTCTCCAACTTGTTGGGCTACCTGTGAGCCATTCAGGAAACTTCCAGTATGCAGTTGTTGTGAGTCATTACCCATTACTGATGAGGACTTTCTGGTGATGCATCTGTCACTCCTCACCTATACTTCCAGTAAATAAAGTAACCCAATGCAATTACTGGTTTTCTAAGTTGGACCTTGGTGAAATCATTGCTTTGATCTATCATTGGGAAACTGTCTGTGCTAAGGAGATATTTGTTCATGCCTCCCCAGGAAAATTCTCACCATAGTCATTCTGAACATCTCTTGAGCTTTTATTAGGTTCAAGCACTATCTTATGTTCAAAGAGGTTTGGATATGAAGTGGGTAAAAGTATATGTCTTTCTACCTGAGAAATTCAGTCTCTTCCTAAATGGCAAAAGTATCATGTCTTGTCAAATTTTAACAGAACTGGCCTTTCATTTACAATTACCCAACAATAGTATAGTTAAGAGCTGTGTCTTCATTGCACTGGTGAGAACATTCATTGGTGACATCTGTCACTTGGAACTTTTCCCTTAATAAAATTTATTGTAAACACATAAAACAAGGCTATTGCTTCAGGACATCTGGCATATGCAATCAATGCCTTTGCAAAGAACTGAGGGGGCGGGGATGCAAAAGCACGCTTACAAGTTTTGTGCTGGGTTGAGATCATTTTCCCCTTTGTCTTAAACAAAGTTAGCTGCATACAGTCCATAGGTTACCAATGTTTTGTAGGAAAATACATCTCTGAAGAGTGCTTGAATATTTATTCTGCCACAGATTCCCCAGATTGACCAACAGCCTCATGTGAAGGAAATTTCTCAGGCTGTTCCATTAGGAATAATTGTGTTGGAACACTGCCCCTTGCTTTAAAGAGGGCACATCCATTTACTGAGGCAACAGAGTCTCAGATTGATCTGACCTACTTGTTTTGTGGGTTTGGATGCTGCTGAGTAAGCCAATGGTGTTTCAATTTGGTGCTGTTTCGGACAGAGTCAGAGCTTTGTGGGGTGCAGATTTTCCTCAGCAAGCCAATCATGACTGCAAAAACAAGATTAGTGTCAACTATGTGGAGTGGTAACTTGTCTTGACTGCACCAACCTAATGAAGATCTGTCAGTAGATTGTTCAAACATCTTTCACAATTGAATATCTGACTTTAAAAGAAATGGCTGAGCCATCTCCTAAAATTCACTAGCATTCATCTGTAGCAATCTGTGGTGTTTGCCTGTAGTTTAAATGCAAAAAGAAAAGAAAAATCACTTCGATGTTTCATGCAAGGCTGCTTCTAGAACAAAATTAATAATGACTACAATTTTCAGAACTGTGCTCTCATGTGGTATAGACTAAATCTGACTAATTTAATTCCCTTGCACTGAAGGCTTGAAATACTGCAGGAGAAATACTCAGATTGCCACAACTGTGGAAGAACCATCCGGCTCTCTGCTTACCAATCTCTTTCAAAGGACATCCACCAAGATTATTCTTGGCTCAATGATGTGTTTGCCTTCCTCCATAAATCTAGTGCTGTTTTCATGGATTCATCCTTTATCATTTTTGGTAAATTCTAATTGGCTCCAACTGAGGCTTGGCAGCCGCCAATCTAATCATATGCCTGTGTAATTGACCCTGGGGCTATTAACAAAGTGTTCACCGTTCCGCTGTGCACTGGAGGGTAGCTATATCTATTCCTCCCTCCTGTCAGAGCTGTTGGGCTATTAGGACAATCCTCACGTGATTGATTTTTGTAGCAGCATTGTTTTGTGTGCTGGAAAGCAATAATGCTTCACCAACTTCATATCTCCTGCTAATGAAAAGATGATATGATCTAAGATAGACTCATGCTTATACACAGGAATGAATGCTTGTCCATTTGTGGAGCAAATTGCTTATAACACTGGACACTTGTAGAGATATACTGCAATGAAATTATTGTGTGATAAACCCTTCCATCCTTCAAAAATGAGCTTTTAATCGGTTTTACAAATCTGTAATAGACCTTTTCTTCAGATGTTTAATGGGTGAGTTTTAAATAACTTGGATTCTTGGGAAGCTTCTTCAAGACATTTCAATACAACCTTTGTTTCTTTAAAAACAAATTCATTAGAGGAAAAAATGCACTCCATCAGACTGTTCACCTGACTTCAAAGAACCAACCTCCTGGCAATAATGTGCAAAAAAAAAGGTAAAAATATATAGTTTCAAGAAGCATTTAACCTATAAGATTTTCCTAGCTTAAAGATATTGTCTCTTTAATCTTGTCATGTACGGTTAATGCTGAGCACTGTGGCCTCCTCACATTGTAGCGTGAACCTGTGGGTTCTAGCTCTGACATGGGCAAATGCACAAAAAGACAGGACAGATGGGAGAGCAGCATGGGTAGAGCCTCTGCTTAAACCAGAGGATGCCACAGGCAGATGGGAGGATATATCTTCAACTGACCAAGGGGAACACAGCATATTGTGACCATGACATTATGAATGAGCCTAAAGGCCAAATGGCAGACGGTGTCGATAGCCTAATCGGCTTTCTACTGACAGGAGTGTGGGTTATAAAGTGGCAGTGTCCTGCAGACAGCACAGACAGGCCCTTCCCAAGCAGCTCAGAACCATTTGTTCATTTCAGTAGGGTTTTTTTCTTCTTTTCCACACCATTTATCAACTTCCTACCACATCTCACAGTTCTTCTATTTTCAGTGTTCAGACCACTGGAGACCTGGCTAACTGGCTGGCTGTTGTATAGCTGGGACACAGTAACTTTGGTGCCAGCTGCTCCAACATTTGGTAACAGTACGTCCCATAGAACATCCCGTGGCATGTCTCTAGCAGCTCTACCTCCCACCAATGTGTCCTTCAATAGCAATAACAACTCACTGAGCACCTACTGTGTTTCAAAGGCTTTAGCTGGTAAGGCCTCACAAAGAAGAGGGTCAGCTACCCTCTGCCCCATACAAGCCAGTGCAATGTGTTCCCTGGTGGCACCTATGCTTGGGGACTCAAGTCCTCTCCTGGCCGGACATGCTCTCCTACAGAGCCATATCCCTAGCAGAGGTGCTTCCAATGGGAAGTCTTAGCGGAGGAAGGTACCCTGGGATGCTGATCTGGCACTCAGCCAATACCACCTTACTATGTGAAGGCTGAGGGAGACTCAAAGCTTTCTCTGGTCTCACTCAGTGTTTAATGTAAGCCATTTGCTCTCTATAAAACTCAAGAACTTTTGTTCACTGTCTTTCAATAGAAAGAGAGTTTTCACATTTGCTCATCTGCCTGACCCACCCTTACCCTCCTCCTCTCCCCCTCTACTCCCGGGAAATGGAGCAGAGGTACAACCTGCACATCTTCCTCATATTGGCCTCCAGCTTATACTATTGCAAAGGTGACTACAGGCTCAATTGCTTGTCTCACTGTCCTACCTGAACTGATACCAAGAAGCCTTCTACAGGCCTTTCTGAAGCTCTGCAATTTGGGGTAAAAATTAAAGGTTGTTTAGGAGGCTGGAGAGGTGTCTCAGTGGTCAGGAAGGTGGACTGACTTTGCAGAGGACTTCAGTTCAATTCCTAGCACCCGTGGTGGGCAGCTCACAACTCCAGCTCCAGAGGGATCCAACACTTCTGTCTTCCACAGGCACTTGTTCTCACGTACCCATACACAGAGACAAGCAGGCATATAATTACAAGTTATTAAAGACTGTTTGGAAGTAAATGTTACGGGTTTGGAGGATCTAGTCCAGAGATGCAGTATGTGCAATGCTCATGTTGAATCCCTAGTTCATATAAATGAATCCTTCTCAATAACTAGTAACCTGATTGCTTTTATTTCTATGATGGCCAGCCGGCAGAGAAGAAACACAATGTACTGGGTTGGGGATACAGTTCTATGTCATAGTGCTTGGCCGTCATGTGCTGAGGCCATGGGTCCAGTCTCCATCACCATGAATAAAAGACAAAGAAACACACCATGTTGCCTATGCCAAGGGTTTGTAGAAGCATTTCTTCAAAGATCTCTAGATAATACCACTTCAATATAAGTATCGAACGTCTATCTTGGCTTAATTTGGTATTTTATCTTTGTCTATCCAGCCTTTTTACCATTAGAAACCACTTCCTCCACCCCATCAGTGATATAAGAATTGGGCAAACTCAAGGTTAAGAGCACAGTCCCCAAGACTGCTAGTCTTCCAACTGTAAAGATATATTCAACTTCAAAGTCTAAGGGAGCAGTACCCACAAATCTGACCTCCTTTCAGGCTGAGATTGGGGGAGGTCCTCGGGTTCTCTTAAGTCAGACCTGCTGGCTACAAATTCAGGAATTCTAATAACTATCCTCAAGTCAGAAACTATGATTGAACACCTTGGGCAAATGTCATTACATAACCATTTCATAATGGTTCTACTACAGAGAAGTGTATAAATTAGAACCAGAGAAGCATAGGGTAAGGACTGGGAGGTCTTTCATCATCCTCAACATTCAGGTGTGACAATATTCAGGGACTTTCGACTAGAAAGTTTGCCCTAACTTTGCTACCCAGGATTTTATTAGAGTTTTCTTATATAGGAGTGACCTACTGAATCATAGTTCATATTGTTGAACCCAGTATCTAGGAACTCTCTGTCCCTCTTCCTGGAATCCAGGCTGATACCCTGTGGTCCAAAGTCCCAACTTTCCAATCACATCACTAACCTTTCTGAAATGACCTCCTACCACCCTAAGTCACTTCATAAGCTCAGATGATCAGAAGTAGGTCTGAGGATTCCTAGAGAACAACAAAGAGAGTCTAATCACTTGAAAATCCACAGGTTTAGAGCCCTGCCCACCTCCACCCTACTCAAGAGCTGGATAAGCACCAGACCTATTTGAGGGTAAAATCGAGGGTTGCTGCTATTATTTGAATCTGCAGTATCCCACAAAGTGTCATGTGTAAGAGACTTGGTCTCTGGCCTGGCACTAATGACAAGTAGTAGAATCTATAAGAGGTAGACCCTAGTGGAAAGAAGCCATGGGAGAGTGTCTTTGCATGTGGGTGTGGCCTTATGCCTTTCTTCTTGGATTTTTCTTCCCATCTGCCCATGAGGTAAGCATCTTTTCTACTAGCCACTCTACCATTTCATGAGGCCTCACCGTAGGCCCAGATACAAGGCCAACCAGCCATGCACTAAGACCTCCAAAACCATAAGCTCAAATAACTGCTCTTCAGCTTTCTTGTCCCAGTGCAAAAATGTTAGCATAGTTGCCAGCCAGCAATGTAAGCTGGCTAATTCCTATCCTCCGACCACGTTCATGATTGGCTCGGAGCTGGGCATATCAGTGATAACCCCACAGGGTTTTCCCTGGGTCTCCTTTACTGGAGCTAGCAAGCAAGAGTGATGTACAAGCGGCTCCAGTTTGGTGGAAATTTGTGTGTGTGTGTGCGTGCGTGTGTGTGTGTGTGTGTGTGTGTGTGTGTGTGTGTGTGTGTGTGTGTTAATGAGACACATGGAAAACTGAGAGTATGAATTCAGCCATGCAGGCTATTTCTTTGTAAACTTTTGGTTACAAAAGCTCATTGTCCACTCTGTGAGCCTTATCTCTGTCAAGTCATTTGCTGTCAATCTAAAGGGTCTTTTCTAACATTTAGAGGGTGCTTAAAGATGTATAAATTGAGACACAGGGTAGACATCAACAACCTTCAGTTTCCAAGTCTCCCATGGTATTCCCACTCTCTGGTTTTCTGAGATTATTACATGACTTGTCTTATTTCACAAGACACAGCAGTAGAAAAATTGATCACTTGATACTGCTCAATTAGGGCCCAGTCTTGTGGCCAAGATCTATTATCTCAGTGGTGAAGGAGGCTGAGGGAGGAGGATTGTAAGTTCAAGAACAGTCTGGGTTACAGAGTGAGTTCAAGGTCAAACTAGGAGACCTCCTGAGGCTCTGTCTCATATCTTTTTAAAAGTCCAAAAGAGGGATCAGGGTAGAGCTCAGTGGATGAGTGCTTGCCTAGTATGCACATAGCTCTAGGTTCAATCCCCTTTATTTACAAAAGAAACATAAAAGATTATTTCAAGCAATGTTAGTAAGTAAATTTTAATCAATCCTTAGTAACCCAGATACACCTTATGAACCAACTGAACCAATCCCATCACTATAATGTTGGTTCAAAACCATTTAGAATATTCTAAATATTAGGTGACATCAATCCCATATTATGTGTGATGAGTAATTACATATGGGCATATCAAATTTGATTGATAAAGTAGAACATTCACACATCATTCAATTTTTAAATAAATTGTCAGTATTTCACATCATTCATATCACAAATCACTATGACTCATATGAATTCTGACAATTGTGGGCAGGGGGTGGGTATTACAATTTTTTCATACAATATATTTTTGTTACGATTTGGTGGGTTTTATCTTTTGGGGGGTTTTGTTTTGTTTTCCTGATAATAGTTTTTGAATGAAAAAGCAGTATATGGTACTGCAGACAGCTAAAGTTGAGCACAATCCACAGCCCAGCCTAGCAGTGCCCTGTCCCATAGGGTATTTATTTATTGTCATCCATCTCAGATGAGAACTCAGAATGAAAGTCACTAGGAGCTGCTCAGTGACAGAAATGGATCTGTGAAGACCTACAGCCTTGACATTAAATCCTTACTTCGGAAATGCCAAACAGCAGAGACCATCCTCCTCTTCATTATTTCTAGTGTGTTTTTGCAAAGCCCATGTTAGGAATGTGTGTATGCACAGTCTGCAAAACAAAGAGAAATTGTTATAAACTCATATTTTCAATAATCAAATGATTGCAGGCACTTCATTAACTCTGAGCCAAGCATTATTATTGTCACTTAGCCATCTTTGATGGTATTCTGCAACAGAGCATTTCTATCTGGAACTTGTTTCTCCTTAAAATGAAAGGAGGAAAAAAAATCTAACACATTACTAGAATGATTTAACACTTGATAGCTCTCACAGAAGCAGCAGAGAGCATGTGTGAGAGGTGCCCTGACATTGCATGAACATGATCCTAAGGGTTCTGACTTCAACACATAGAACATCAGTAAATTTTAAGAGAAAGGTCTCAGAAGTATTAAGTGTCCTTGCTCAACAAAAAACAAGCCTTGTGGGGTCTTTCATCCCAGTTTTGAAATATTTTCTTTCCAAATCTGAAAGTCCCATTATGCGATAAATTTTCTCACATAGGGCTATGTTTCACTGGCCTCCTCAGATTCTCTGATACGTTTGCCTTTTTCCTGCTGCTGCTAAAGGTCAAGCAAACAATTGTTCCAGGCATGCTGGTTTCTGTTTTTCTCCTACCATATGTCTGAAGCATTCACTATAAAGGCTAGATGAAACAAGAAATAGAGAGAGTTAACTTGGCACCTGGTCCAGGGCTCCCAAGATTTAGCTTTGGAAAGAGGACCACTGGGGAGATTAATAGTAGATGAGTTCAAACCCCAGAGCCTATGGAGGAGATGCCTGTGGGGTTTGGGTGATAGAAGAAATTAATCTGCCACACAATACATTGGCATACATTGTAGATCAACGGCTTTTCTACTGGAAGCAACATCTGTCTCAATTGCCTACTGAACCAACCTACCTTTGGCTTTTATGGGACCATCCTATTTGTGGAGATCATAGGCAAAAAGAACACACACAGGTTAGATCATCCTTGTGGCCACTAATCTGTTCATGAACCATCTTAAAGACCACCCTTCTTGTGGATTTGAAGTGCCTACATCAGATCATAGGGCCATCTTTCAGAGACAGTTAACCAGCTTCCATGTTGTGTTAAGTCAATTCCTTAAACCAGATTGGATAGTTGCACATCATTAAGCCATAACTGATACACCCAGAATATACCCAGAGCTATCTATCTTCATTAGTGGGGGATGGAAATTGGGAAAGAGGAAAGCAATGAACCCTTCCCAACACACACACACACACACACACACACACACACACACACACTTTCTGTGTGTAGACTGGTCCAAGATTTGATGTGTCATTGCAGCCTGTACAGGGAAGTCCCCATGGAGACTTCCAGTAACTCTGACCTTCCTACTGCCCATCACAAGGTGGTGGCAAGGTGATTGGATACCCAGTCCCTTCTCACACTTTCTCCTCACTGTGTCTCATGAATCTTTAAGTCTTGCCTCACAATGTTTATCCAGAGAAGCTGTTCTAAAAATTTAGACAGAAAAATGGCTCTAGAAACCAGATCGGCAGGAAAGATAGGCGATAGAATGACCCATTTATCCCAGCCATCTCCTTCTCCCTCTTAGTCCTCTCTTTGTCTAGCTAGAATTTAATCCTAGTCTCTTTTCACACTCTTCAAATTTGCCCAAGTGAATTCATCTTATCTGATGACTTCAAAGGCTATCTGTATAATAACAGTTCCAGGGACTGGAGAGATGTCTCAGAGGTTAAGAGCACTGGTCGCTCTTCCAGAGGTCCTGAGTTTGTTCCCAGCAACCACATGGTGGGTCACAATCATCTATAATGAGATCTGGGGCTCTCTTCTGGCCTGCAAGAATACATGCAGGAAGAACACTATATATATATATAAAATAAATATTAAAAAATAACATTTCCAAACTTTTCTCTCTAGCCCCAATGTTTCTCCTGGATTAAGGACTTATGCATTCAAATAACTTCAAAACCAACATGTCTTGAACTGGATTCATTTTCTCTCCATATCCAATCTTGACCTGGTATGCTCTGGCTCAGCAAAACATACAGAGTGTGTGTGTGTGTGTGTGTGTGTGTGTGTGTGTGTGTGTGTGTGTGATGTGTTCACATGTGAGTGCACATATGTATGTGGGTCAGCATGTTCATGTAGGTATGTATGTGTGGAAGCTAAAGTTTGATGTTGAGTGTCTTTCTCAATCAATCTCCACCATTATATTCTGAGGCAAAAGTCTCTAACGTGAACTCAGAGCTTGCCACTTTGACTAGTCTAGCTAGCCAACTTGCTTGGGACATCTGTCTCCTGAGTTCTGTGATTACAGGTGGGTAACCATGCCTGGATTTTACATAGATGCTGATGATCCAAACTTTGGCTCTCACTCTTATTCAGATGCTTTACACGCCAAGGAATCTCTCCAGCCCTGGAATCACTTTCTACTCCATACTGTCTCTACCTCACACTCTCATCTAAGCATCAAGTTCCGTCTGTTCTTTCTCATAAATACATCTCAAAACTTCATTTTTCTTCATCTTCCTTGTTGCTACCCACTATCCATTCTTGTTTGAAAGGTCATGGTCCTTTACTTTTTATAATCCCTTTATAACTCTTTTGAATCCCTTCTCCATGTCACAGCCAGCATGATCTTGGTGAACTGCAAACTAGTCGTCAGTACTGGGATGAAACTCAGCAGTACACATAACCCATACTTAACACATGTAAATCCCTGGGCTCCATCCCCAGCACCACAAAAACAATAAACAAAAAAAATCAAATCATCATTAGTGTAAAATCATCAAAATCTCCCCTATTGTTTATAGGAAAGAGTACATTTATCCTGCAGGCACGGTAAGCGCCTACCTGATGTGGTCCTTGCTAAGCTCACTAGCTATTACCACCTGTGCTCTCTATCAGAGCTCCTGCTTGCCCCTCTGGTCCTTCATACAGGAAGTTTCCACTACCGAGAATACCGGATTTGTGTCTACTCTTCCTTGCCCCCTCTTTCATTCCTCAAATTTGCATCTCTTTCATCTGGAAGATCTCTTGGGACCCCAAGACTAGGGGTGATGCGGCTTTTCACCCTGAAACACTCTCACCTATTGCTGCACTTGCTTGTTTTGCTGTGGTTTCACCCCTTGGACCCTGTGTAGCTTGTTTGTCTTGCTTCTGCATGCTCCATGCAGGGTTCAGAGCCTATCAAATGGAAGATACTCATAAAATTTTAATGAATGATGACCATCATTTTAAAGAGACAGAATGGATCCCTGGCCAGGAGAATTTCACCATGAAATGATTAAATATATTGGCATGTCTAAATAAAGAATGCATCAGTCATTAAAGAAGTTGGCCAGCTTGAAAATTCAGAGCAAGATGAGTCACTGAAGTCTTTGAAGTGAAGCTGAGGGCCTAGCTAAGCATATCCAAATAATTTGGTCCCATTAGTGAGAACACCCCTTGATGAAACCAATACATCTAACCTCTTCCAGCCGGATGCCATTAATTCCCATTTTTAACCCCATATTCATGTAGCAACTGTATAATTCTTATTGAACTCATCATGAAAGTGTATGTACAGGGAAAAAGACATGCAGACTCAGTAAACCCAGCTTTATGGCAGAGATTCATTACATTCAACCAATAGATTGCTTATGGGAACTATATGGAAGGCATTGTTTGAACTGATCTGGCCAGGGCACTGTCCACAAGTAGTTTAGAGACTTCAACCTCTTTCAAATATTTTTGAAAGTACAACAACTTATTTATATACTTAATGTGTATGAGTGTTTTACCTGCATATATGTATGAGAATCACATGTGTGCAGTAGCCATGGAGGCCAAAGGAGGGTATCAGATCCCTTGGAACTGGAGATACAGGTGTTTATGAGCCACCATGTGAGTGCTAGAAACTGAACCTAAGGTCCTCTGTAAGAGCAAGTGCTCTTAACCTCTGAGCCATCTTGCCAGCCCCTCTTTAAAAAACAGTTTTTAATTGATAAGCAGTAATTTTATATGCTTGTGGGGTTCAATACGTTCTAATCTCTGTGAAACTATATAAAAATTCAATCAAGCTAATGAATATACCCAGTTTATCAATTTATCTTTTTGTGTATATGGTGAAAACATTAAAAATACGTTAGCAATTATGAAATAAGTATTATTATTCACCGTGGTACAATAGGTCACTAAACTGAATTCCTACAGTATACATTAAAAATTTAACTCTTTAGACAATGAGTTTCTTCACCTCAATCCTCTCTCCCCAGCCCTAGACTCTGGTATCTACCAGTTCTCTTTCCATGGGATTGACATTTTTAGATTTACAAATATGAGTTCATATTGCATTTATCTTTTGATGCTGACTTGTTTCACGTAGCATTACTCCTTGTAATTCTATGGGTGCTGTTGTGAGTTTCCTTCCTCTTTAGTCTATATAATGTCAATTTTAGTACACACACCACCTTTTGTTTCTTCCGCCCTCCTTCCTTCGTTCCTTCATTCCTTTCTTTTTCTAAATTCCTTCCTTCCCCTGCCTCCTTTCTTACTTTCTGCTCCTCTCCTTCTCTTGTTGGGCTTTGTTTTAGTTTTTGTGTGTTTGTTTCAAAGCAAAGTCGTGCTCATCCCAGGCTACCCTCCAGCTTGCAATAGTCCTGCCTAAGCTACCTGAGGTCTGAGCTTGCAGATGTGCACATCAAACCTGGCTTACACCATCTTTTCATTATCTAGTCTTACTTTACTTCCAAGATCCATATGCTAATTTGACCCTGAAACCCACAGCAGAAACTGAAAGGAGTTCTGACCAATGGGAGAACCATGCTTCATAACTAACACTTAATTCTTTCATCCCTGTGGGTTCCTGGCTACTTCACAGCACCCACAGGGCATTTTTTTGTAGCATTTTGCTCTGACTCTTGGTGAGAGTTATTGTAACTTACCCAACAACTGTGCTAATTTCTAAACCATAGTAATCAAAGGAATGCAGGAATGTAACATTTTTTTAGGAAACCAAATAAAGATCGATCACTTGGAAGATAAATTCTTGGACCTGATGATATGGGGAAGGCTTTGGCTACACATAAACTCTCAGTAACAGAAATTTATATTTAAATAAAATAATAATCTTTCCTTATTAGTAGAATTAAAAGGCAGCAGAAAACTCCAAGGGCTTTTGATCCCTTCCTTTCAATATCTCAATATATTGTTTGATAAGTAAAGTATAGTTAGATTTTCATATGTCCAATAAAATGCTCATAATTTCATAGTGTTTTAATAAAATAAATGAAGTGACCACCATCTATTTAATAAGTGTACTGATGCAAAGGAAAGATAGTACAATTCATGCAGACATCTTGTAGAAGTGTGTATCATATCTCACATAGACACTTCAGCAGCATGTAAAAATGGCAGCAATTAATGTTCTGATTCGTACAGGAAGGTACCGTTCCTAATTTAGAGCCTTGTCCTTTAAAACCAAAAAGGACATGAGATAATTGGAAGCAGTCTTGGAACAGGACTACTGATGAATTTTTCTAAGAGTGGTGTTAGTCTATGGCCTTGTTTCTGTCTTTTATCAGAGAAGGGCTCTACTTTAAATTTATGCAAAATATGAGCGTGTTCAGCTTTAGATGCTACCTT
Source organism: Onychomys torridus (assembly GCF_903995425.1). Taxonomy (NCBI): domain Eukaryota; kingdom Metazoa; phylum Chordata; class Mammalia; order Rodentia; family Cricetidae; genus Onychomys; species Onychomys torridus. The sequence goes on along the minus strand of NC_050447.1, from coordinate 78,785,004 downwards.
TCATTTCTCCAGTGACTCAAGCAAAACATGAAGGTTTTTTTTTTTTAATTGAAATATTCAGGGGGAATGATAATGAAAAATCTGTCAAGGTTCTAACACCTTTTGATTCTGGAGAGCTGCTAGGCCTGGAGGCAAGGGGATGGTCTGAGCTTCATTTGCACAAGAAACAAAGCTATGCATCTATGGCTTGCTTGGCTTTGCCACATGACCTTATCCAAGTACTGGCCCAAGCAGGAAGTGTACACACACACACAAACACAAACATATTCTATGGGAATTGTGAGCACAAGAAATTCATAACAAGGCACAGCTGAATATTAAGCTGTGTAACACCAAATAGTCCATGTTAGATGGCTTCCCACTTAACTGACCATTGGGCTGGTCAAGGTATAGTCAAGCTTTAATACACAGCTGGACTCCTTATAACATATTCTTGTGAATGCCGCAATTTCCCTTTCCTTGTATAGTAAAAAAAAAAAAAAAAAAAAAAAAAAAGGATGTTTAATTCTCTCTAGGGCAGTGAATGATGTGGATTAATATTGGGTTTGGAGATGACTGGAATAAATGATAAGTAACAGCCAGTAAACATTGATATGTGATCAATACTTGTATCAATAATATATACTGATAATCTATAAAATATATTTATAATCAATCTATATAGATGGTAAGCTGAGAATTAGTTTAACCATCTAATAGGTATATTTGTATATAATTCATTCTCAACTATACTCACCCCACATCCTCTCCCATCTCCCTTCCATTGACCCCTCCTCCTTCTAAAAACCCTTTCCCACTGTGGAGGTCTGAATGAGAATGGCTTCCATAGGCTCATATATTTGAATGCTTGGGCCCCAGTTAGTGGAACTGTTTGGGAAGGATTAGGTGTGGCTTAGTTGGAGTGGATGTGGGCTTGTTGGAAAAGGTAGTCACTGGGACTGGGCTTTGAGGTTTCAAGAGCCTGTGCCAGGCCCAGTCTTACTCTGCCTCCTCTAACTTATGGATCAGACGTGAGCTCTCAGCTACTGCTCCAGTGCCTGCTGCCCGTATTCCACCGTGATGATCATGGATTAACTCTCTGAAACTGGAAGGAAGTACCCAATTAAATGTTCCCTTTTCCAAGTTTCATTGGTCATGGTATTCTATCACAACAATAGAAAACAACTAAGACGCCCACATTCACGACTTTTCCTTTTGTTTTGCGACTCACTGAGTTTAACCAGGGTCATCTGGGTAACCATGTGTTTGGAAGTGTCCATTGGTGCCTGGTGGGCTTACCAGTGGACATGCGACTAAAGACATTGACTCCCTTTTCCCTGAATCTACAAAGTAGCCGCTAGTTCAGCAGGAAAAGTAGGGCCTGTGAGTCTATCCTCTACCCATGATTAACTGTTGATAAGCCCAGCATAGGAATCAACAGCTAATGTATGTTATGATTACAATAGCTATGCTGTGCCCAGAGGATGGTATTTCACATCCCTTCTATCTTCTGGCTCTTATATTCTTTCTGCCCCCTCTCCCTCAATGTCCCTTGAACCTTAGTGGGAAGTTACATCTTATTAGAGTAAGCATTGAAACACCTCTTATTCTTATCACCTTGAGGCGCCATGGAACTTCTGTATTCTCTGCCATGTACTGCAAAGAGATGCTTCCTTCTTTGACTAAGGCTGAGAGCGGTATTTGTGAGTTTAACTAAAAACAAACCTAGTTTACTCTAGAGGTCTAAGACCTCCTCAGCCATGTGTTTTATAGTATCAGGCACAGATTCCTTCAGGCAAATTGGACTTCAAATCCAATCAGAAGGTAGTTGGTTATATTCCCCGTCATACCACTGTTGCACAGATAGGCACACTTTGCTTAGCAAATTGGCATTGCAGTTCATAGAAATAAGTATCTGGGTAAGATTATTGATGCCTTTTGTACCCTAGCATCCTGCATAGCATGTTCTGGTATTATGACTGCTAGCCAGTTAGGAGGAAATTTCCAGTTCCAATCAAACTTGATTTCCCTATAATCAAACTGTTTGCTATATTTAATAACAGGGTCTTCTAGTTTAGTTCTGGTGTAGAGTGGAAAGAGCTCATATTGTTTGCGTGGAGGGCCTCTGGGTCCTCCTCGGACAACAACTCATATGTTGACCCATCTGTCCCAACCTGGCACTGGATTTCTGTTTTGTAAGCCATAGCTTCTGCAGCTGCATTTTCTAGCCATGTAGACTATCTCCTAATTCTTTTTCTTTAATTCTTCAATCTGGTTACAAGATCATTTGGGGGTTTCTGTATGGCTTTTTCATACACTCTTCATTTTTATTAGCACTCTTGCTCCTGTTCCTCTCTCCCCCCCCACCCTCCCACTACCATCACTGCTTAAAGGATTCTACCCTCTCTGTTTTTATTTTACATATGATTCACTATCAGTCTCTCTTCAGGTGTCCCTCCCAGTGACCCTTTCTAGTATTTCCTGTCTTTGTTCACTTGTGCTACTCAAGTCAAATGTCTTAGATGGTTAGCATATAAATAATATAAATGTATTCCTCAGTTCTAGAAGCTGCAAGGTCCAAGAGCTAGGCACCAGCAGGTTCAATGTCTGGTGAAGATCTGATTTCTGCCTCCAAGATAATACCTTGAATGCCCATCCTTATGTGCTAGAAGGGTCAAATGGCCAAAGAGCCTGGATAGCTCTAGTCCTCTGCTATCTGCAGATCCCTATTAGTGCTCCACCACTCTTGAAGTAGTCACCCCTGTTTCAGTTACTGTTCTCTATTGCTGCATGAAGGTACATGAAAGAGGCAATGTAAGAAAAGCGAGAGTTTATTTTGGCTTATAGATCTAGAGGGGTAAGAGCCCACCATGGTGGGAAGATATAACAGCAAGCTGCAGGGATGGTAGCAGGAAGCTGAGAGATCACATCTCCACCACAAGCACAATGTAGACAGGGTGAACTGGAAGTGGTGTAAGACTTTAAACTCTCAAAACCTGCCTCCAGTGACAGACTTCCCCCAACAAGGCTGCACATAACTTCTCCAAACAACAGCAGCAACTGGTAACCAACCAACTGTTCAAATGCCTGAGCCTAAGGAAGACATTTCTCATTCCAACCACCAGCACCACCACCTCTTATTGTTTTGTTTTGAATTATTGAGCTATGTCGTGTTTGAGTGAGTTTGTAGGCACATATGTGTGCAGTAGCCTTCTGAAGCCAGGAGAGGGTGTTGGATGCCTTGGAACTAGGGTTTCCAGCAGTTGTGAGCTTGTGTTGTGAGTTGTGGGCACTGAGAATCAAATCCAGGCTCTCTACAAGAGCAGGAAGGTGCCCTTAACTGCTAAGCCTTTTTTCCAGCCTCTAAATTCCTAAAAACAACTCTGATCATTCGGATATAAAATGTCCTCCATAGGCTCATGTGCTTGAACACTCAGTTCATGGTTGGTCTTGGGGTCCCATTTAGGAAGGTTGTGAGAACTTCAGGAAGATATGCCTCACTGGAAGAAGTGGATCTCTGTGGGTAGGACTTGAGAGGTTTCATAGCCTAACCTCATTTCTTGTTTACTCTCTGCTTCCTGACTGTGGTGGTTGGAACGAGAATAACCCCTGTAGGTACATCTGTTTGAACACTTGGTTGCAGTTTGTGGAACTGTTTGAGAAGGATTAGGAGGTATGGCCTTGTTGGAGCAGATGTGTCACTGAGGCTAGGCTTTAAGGTTTCAAAACCACACACCATTACTAGTTATCTCTCTCTGCCTCGTGCTTGTTAATCAAGATGTAAGCACTCTGCCTGTCTATCTTGTCTGTCTACTGCCATGCTCCCTGCCATGATGGTCATGGGATCTACTGCTTTCTGGAAATGTGATCCCCACATTAAATGTTTCTTTTGAAAATTGCCTTGGGCATGGTATCTCTTCACAGTGGTAGAAAAGTTACTAAGATAATGACTATAGATGCAATGTGGCCAGACGCCCTTGCCTCCTGTGGCCATTCCTTTCCCACCATGATAGGTGTTAGTCCCTTAAACTACAAGGCAAAACAAGACCTTCTCCCCTTAAGTTGATTCTCGTCAGGCAACAAGAAAAGTAACTAATACAGAAAATTGGAAGTTTCAGTATGTGAATTTCAGAGAGAACTTAAGATATTCAAACTATGTATGGTGCAACCTGACCCGACTCTCATTCTCATTCCTTGAACAAGCCATGGCACCACTGCCCATTTCTTGAGGAGGCCAGATGTCTGCCAAACACATCTACCAAGTCTACCTGCTTGAACATGGAACTAGTGACTCCCACAAAAGACTTGGAGTTGTTAAAGACGGAGGGCAGAGTGTTATACCACTTTCACTTTTCAGGTGAAAACTCAGGAAACCAGAAAGGAGAAGAAGGGTACCCCTGTTGCACAGAAGCTTGGCAGGTATGTGACACTGGTGGCCCACATCCCCGCCCCTTGTGCGTAGTGTGGAAATGATGCCCAGATCTGCGTCTCTGTTCCTTGACAAGCTTTGCTGATCTTTGATGCATGATTACACGTAAAGCCAGATGGCCTTGACCAGCTAATTTTCGACCTTTAAAAAAAAGGCTTGAACTTACGTGCCTCAGGTTCACTTCCGCTTCTAAATTAATCTGAAATGATGGCTATCCTTCCAGCTGAGAGCAAGCATCTATTTCCTCCTTCCTTTCTCTCTCTCTTAATGAAATTTAAATTGGATTTATAGAACAGCAGAAGCTTCTGGTTTGCTGAATAGCATAATCATCTCTACCATTGCTGTTCATCAGTAACTCTGACTCCTTGGGTGGGCACTGGCATGAGCTAAGGAAGACTCATTTTTAACTGTGCCTCTGAACTTAATGAGACACGACATCCCCTGAGAAATCTTTCCTACATACCCCCCAGAAAGGCAGGACCTGGACTGGCATGGAGAGCTAAGGCAGACTTGACTGCCGAGGAAAAGTTGTGTGCCACCATTTTCCAGAGACAGTTTGAAACTTGCTACTTGAGCTTGTCTTCATCCAAACTGAACTCTCGGTGGCTGCTGTCCTGGCTTTCAGAGGAGCCCCTGCACACAGAGGTCAGGAAGAGTCATATGGTTCCTTGATCATATGTATCAAGACAGAAAATGGCCAGGCAGCGGTTGTGCACACCTTTAATCCCAGCATTCAGGAGGCAGAACGGGGCAGATCTCTGTGAGGTCAAGGCCAAGGTCTGGTCTACACTGAGTGAGATCCAGCATCCAGGACAGGCACCAAAACTACATGGAGAAACCCTGTCTGGAAAAACCAAAAAAAAAAAAAAAAAAAAAAGACAGAAAATGTCAGAAATAAATACCAGGAGGTTTCTAAATGGGCTAAATTATTAACTATAGAAAAACTTTAAAGCACACTAATTAATAAAAACACATAGTGCAGGCAATCCCTCTGATCATCAATGGTTACTGTTTATCATACTTTGTAAGTCCTGAATGAAATGCTAGAGAGTTATTTGAGTTATTCTTTGAAATTTTATACATTTATACAGTTTATTTTGATCATATTCATCATTACCTCCCTCCAACTCTCCTTAGTACCCACACCTTCCTCCCTCTGACTTCATGTCCTCTTTCTTTGTTATTAATAACCCTGAGTCCAGTGACTGTTGCTCATAAACACACAGGTGTGAGGCCATCTTCTGGGGTTAAGCAACCTACAAGCAGCCATATTACCCCAGAAAGAATGATTCTCCCTCCTGTATAGTTCATCTGCCAAGGGTCCCCATTCATTTTGTGCAAGTTTTGTGCAGCAGCCACAGGTGCTGAGCTGCTGTGTGCAGCAGCCATATCATGTCCAGAAGTCCCCTTCCCATCTGTCAGCTCTTGCAGATTTTCACCAACTCTTTTGCAATGTGCCCTGAGCCTCCAAGAGGATAGTTCATGTAGATGATTCATCCATAGCTGATCACTCACAGTTGCTTACACTTGACATTTTGACCAGATATGAGTCTCTACATTAACCACTATTCACTGCAAAAAGAGGTTTCCCTGACCAATGTTGAGAACAGCACAAATCTATACAAGCAGTCATTTTAACCATTCCTTCACTGTGAAATATTCAATTGTTTCCACTTTTGACTCTATTAAAAAAATCCATTCCTTGTAAATATATCCTTGTGTCCTGTTTCCTCAAAAGAAATTTCTGGAAGTAGAATAATTAAATCAAAAAATCAAATGAACAAACATAAGTAAGACATTAGCATGTCAACAGTTTAGTCTAAATGGTTCTACTAATTCATACTCCCCAACAGAGATGAGGAATCTAGCTTTTAATAACAATTATCACAGTTTTAACAGCAGGACATTTGCTATGAGACAGATAATTTGTTCAACATTTTAGGATCTTTATTTCACTTAATCCTCTTTAAAAAATCCTAGGAGGTAGCTACTAATATGATCTGCATCATCAACTGAGAAAAATTAATCTTAGAGAAATTAAATTGTATGCCAATCTCCCTCACCAGAAAGAAAACAGTGAATGTGATCATTTGACCCACCAGGATCCCAGTAGAAATGGATCACTAGGGGTGGCCCTTTTGAGAGTTATAACATGGTCCTGATTCTGATCCAGTTCTCTGATTGCTGATCTGCCCATATGTGGGGGACTTCCACTTCACACGACTACCAAGGATAGCAGGCAGAAAACGGAGCTAGATATGAGGAAAACTGCCAGTGAATCTTAGTAACTGTGTGTTCTGAAGGTCAGAGTGTTCCTTTGTTATTAAGCATGCCTTAAGCTGCCACTAGGGTGTCCCCACCACATCAGAAGCTAAATTACCAGGGCATCTTCCCACCCATGTACATTAACAAAAGATCTGCATCCTCAACTGACTTGACCTTATTATACTACCTGTACTGTTGTCTTGGCAACCCCCTCCCTACTTCTTGTAGACTTTTTCTAGAGGATCATGGGTAGAAATAGCCAAAAGGGAAAATCTGGTCTCCCACAATTTGGGAAGGGATCCCCTTACCACATGAACACGCCACAGACCTCATAGATGTTCAGGAAATTTTCTTTTAAATCTCCAGCATCGAATCTATGGGGCTGATCCCTGCTTGGATCCCCCATTCCAGTCCTTCTTTGTAGTATTCACTTAGTTTGGTTTTGTTAAATGAACTTCTGCTCAGGCCATGTCTTTGGACTAAATTCTTGCCTTCAAGAAGATGAGAACCAAGAGATTCAAAAGAACCATGACAGCAGAACTGGTTGACCACCACATCTTCACTGTCATGTGGCCTGGACTTCATGAAATCATGAGCCAGAAAAAAATAAATAAATAAAATAAACGTCTCTTCTCCCTTTAGTGTGTCTGTCGGGGATTTTGTCCCAATGATCAGAAAAAGTAGCAAGTACTCCAACTCATTTGTGGAAAGAAAGGAAAGGAAAGAAATAGGCAACGCCCATTGCCTCAGGGTCTCCTTGACAGGATCACTAAAGTTAAAAATGGTATGGCACCAAGCCCGAGAACATAGTGCTAAGCAAGGATTCCCACTTTGTGTGGTGGCGATGGATTAGGCAGCAACCAGGAGGGCTTGTTTTTGTACTAGGAATCAGCCATTTACCTGGCGTCAGTGTGTGGGATGGATAATTCCATGTTGAGAAGCTTAATTTAGGATAAAAGAGGCCACATGCCCACACAGACACCACAGAGCATGGATCCAAGCTGCTGGTTCCCAGAGCTCCACAGTGCAGCTGCATGGTTTATCCCGCTCAGAGGAGGTCACATCAGCAGAGACTCTGCTGAGTGGAATCCTGCCGAGTAACTAAGAGCTGATTTCCTCCATCACTTTTTGAAATTCAAAGTTTAGAAATAGGATATAAGTAAAATCTGTCAGCTTCCTCCAGCAAACCCTCTGTTGTTTGTTTGTTTTGGCTAAAGGAACATTCCTGTTCCAGCCACTGAGACCCCAATGTTTGGGTCCCCCCTACACACACACACACACACACACACACACACACACACACACTCTAGAGGATGTACATGGTAAGCCATGTTGATCCTTAAACAATTAACACCTTCCCTGCATTGTTGACCTCCAGCCCCACTGGGCTTATCAGCAGTCACAGGCTGCAGAGACTGTGGGAAAGCCAAGTGGAAAAGAGTAGAAACTTGAGACCGCAATATTAGGGCTGACTTTGATGGGCCCCCTGGTGGCAGCTTCTTTACCGGATTATAAGGTGCCACTCACCAGAGCCAGGTGACAAGATCAAACATGTGCCCCTGTAGGACAGATGTGGATCCTGGGACTCTTGTGTCACAGTGAGAGTTTGTTTGGATCACTCAAGATCTACTATTAACCGTGTAAAAATTTTAGAGTGACTGCTTTCATCAAATTCCAAAGGGAGTGTCATTGATAAGCAAATATGAGTAAAGGAATATGTAGTTCAATTCTTTCAAAGGCTTTTAACCAAAAGAAAGGCATAGCCCATTAGGATGATCTTGAAGAAGCTAGAGAAAACAGTTTATAGGGCAATATACCACAGAACTTTGCTGACATCATGCCAAAGTATCCATTAGCCTTATTGGCCCTGAAGGGAAGGAACCATGCTTCCCACAAAACCATCCTAGCCTGTGCACCTGGTGTTTCTGCCTTTCTTAATGAGGACCTGGGAGCTCTGTGGCTGCTCAGAGAGTCAAGGATGGACCAGCTAAAGCCCTACTAACCCTGGCTCTGCAGCTGAACTGAATAAATCCAGATATCCACTTCATTTCCCCTAAGGGGATAAAGGCAGGCCTTCCTAGACAGTCTCTGGCTACTGTAGCCCAGAAATACAGTGTTTTCTTGAAGACCATGAGTAGAGGCAGATGAGGATAACCAGGCTCTTTTTTCTAGACAAGAGATATGGTGTAATTGGGATTCAAAAAATAGATGAATCCAATACAGTAATTCAAAAGGCCAGCCCATCCAAGTCTCTCTGAAGAAAAGGTTACTGTTCCTATATTAATATCACTTTTATTCTGCAAATAATTTATCAGGAAACATGATTTTTAAAAGCATAATCAATTTGTGTTATCAGTTATATGAGCCACAGCTTCTTCTGATTTTAAAACAAAACATTTTTTTTGTGTGTGTCAGAATACAGAATTGCTATAGGTTTTGATAAATTGTTCTATAATTGCTTGGAAATTATAAATATATCTGAATTTAATTATGGAAATCTTTATCCAAAATTATATCAAGTATGAATACTGTGACTAAATTCTAATTGCTGAGAGAAGATAATTACATGCAAAACAAATAGAGCTAATCAAAATCATTAGCAGAACTTGTTAATCAATCACTTAAATCCCATTTTGCCATCCAGAGTCTAAGAGTATATGGAGAGGGGAGACAGGCATTAATTAAAAGGATACCTCTGAGAATCCAAGAGAGTGATAAAGGGGTGACAATTTCCAGGGAAGAATATTTGCCAAAGAGAAATTAAAGAAGAAACTCTGTTGCAGCATGCTAATTTCTAAAACACCATAAACAAAGCAGTCATTTACTGATGTTTCTCTAAGATGCTTCTAGCAAAGTTGACCTATTTATAGCTTCTGATTGCCATCACACCAACCAAGTGGCTGAGACAGAGAAATAGGACCTAACTGCTTTTGCACTATTTCCTTTCCTTGGAGGAAATGGATTTTAGTATTAAAAATCAGCTCTTCAGCTAGTTCCTTATTGACCCCTTCCCAGTAAACTTGAGACACACACACACACACACACACACACACACACACACACACACGGTGGGAGCACAGGAAGAAACTTTAGCTCAAGGTACACAGACTTGCTTTTCTGCACTGTAACTTGATCTTATTTATGCTGTGTTGGAAAATGAAATTCTGTGAGGAAAATAAACGGAATAGAAGTGTATAGTCCAAGAATAAAGAATGAGAATTGAGGCACACAGTAGGTGAGTTGTGGTAAACAGTAGGAGGAATAGAAAACAGTGGAAGACAGCTGGAAGAAAATATAGTTGGAGCTGCGAAAATTTGCCATGGAGGAAGAAGAGCATGGGGACAATCTCCCCATTGGAAAAAAATGAAATAATTAGCCCCTGGGGAAGAAGGTATAAGTGCAAAACTAGAAAGTTCACAAGGAAGGCCTTAGCCTAGATACAATGATGACTTTTTAGTTGTGGCTTATGATCTCACCACTTGGGAGGCTGGGTCAAGAGGATTCTGATATTAAGACTGCATATGAAGACTTTGTGTCAAAAAATAAATAAATAAAACCTCAGAATATACTGTGGTGAGAAATATCATAGGATGCCGAGGAGATGGAGAGTTAGAAATTTCACCAGGACTGGGTGGGGAAGAGGCTGACTGCACTTTCACAATTGCAACACTCTCCCCTGCCCCACTAGAACAAGGCGTGCCCCCTGCAGGTGTCAACAGAAGCCTAATAGCCAACCCCACTCCACCTGGCAGTTCAATCCACAAGCTCTCCCTCTCTGCCAGCACAGTGTCAAAAACTGCCAACTAAAATGGAAGAGTTCCATCAAACACAGCACAGCACCTTCTAACACAAACCAAACATCCCGATTTTAGTACAAAATACTGCCTTGCTCACCAAAAAGCAAGCAGGTCTCAAACCTAAGGCCAAATACAATCAATAGGAACCAACACATGAAAAAGATGTTGGAAATACTGACACATATGCACCGCCACACCTGGCTATCAGCAGATGTTTAAGACAGCCAAAATAAAAGTGCCTCAAAGAACAGATTTTTAAAATATAAATACAATAAAAAAAAATACAGAAAACTTTAACAAGATAAGCAAAGATTCCGTTTAAAAAAAAAAAAACTGGATGGTACAAGAAGTCAAACGAAAACTCTAAAGCTGAAAAATACAAGAGAAATAAAAGGTGTAAGTGGGGGCTGGCTCATCAGCATAGGGAAGGGACACACACCAGCAAATGGAAAGACAAAGCTGTAGACACTGCCCAGTCTTTAGAGCATAGCCAATGAATGAAGCCCCAGAAACCAGGAGGAGTGTAAGAAGGCACAGATCATGGCATGAGCATTCAGAGGAAGAGAGGAAAGGTGGGGGTCAAATAGCACCAGAAGAATTTAAGAGAAGACATAAACTTCAAAGTTGGGAAGCTGAGCATACCAGAATATAGCATGAAAAGTTCTGAAAATGAGTCTTGAAAACATCCCAGAGGGGGGAAAAAAGATGGTAGAAAATAATTCAGATGGTACCTGACTTTATATCCGACACCATGGAAGCTTGAATGATGTGTTAACATTTTGTTTTCAAATTGTTTAAAGAGAAGAATTGGTGATTTCTAATCTTAGACCCAAGGAAAACATTCCTCAGGAATAAAGGAAATCAAGAACTTCTCAGATGAGAGACACACACAGACACACACAGAGAGAGAGAGAGAGAGAGAGAGAGAGAGAGAGAGAGAACAGAGTGAGAGAAGAGAGAGAGAGAAAACAGAGAGGAGAGAGAGAACAGAGAGAGAGAACAGAGAGAGAGAACAGAGAGAGAACAGAGAGAGAGAAACAGAGAGAGAGAACAGAGAGAGAGAACAGAGAGGAGAGAGAGAACAGGAGAGAACACAGAGGAGAGAACAGAGAGAGAACAGAGAGAGAGAACACAGAGAGAGGGAGAGAGAGAGAGAGAGAGAGAGAGAGAGAGAGAGAGAGAGAGAGAGAGAGAGGGAGAACAGAGAGAACAGAGGAAGAGAGGGAGAATTTCTCACCAAACTGATGGGAACATGGGCACTGTGTCCTGGCAGTTCAAGTAGTAACTGTGCCTCACTAGCAGCTGTTTCTTGCATCTGCGTGTCCTGCTTTTCTCTGAAAGACCCTAAGACTTGGGGATCATCACAGAAGAGGGGCCAGAAAGACTATAAGATCCAAGAGAGTAGATGTGGAGCCAAACAGTATTTCCTGCCATGAATGACTGTACGGGACACGAACTCACTGCAACAGGGACTGCATGTATAAGACTGCACAGTCAAAATCCCAGCATGCTACGGGGAGAGCTCATGAAGTCCTACCAGAAGCTGAGGAGCTACTGACAACTGACACTACTGGAGGGAAAGACAGTTTTCTTCAGGGATGTGGAGGCTCTGTGAGTTTACTCATGCTCAGCTGGATGGTTTCACAGTAGACCCAGTGGGTACTGGGGTGGGGAAAAGGAGGGAGGGGGAGAAGGAAGGGAAGGAAGCAAGGAGGTGCTGTTGGTTGTTTTTGTTCTTTTGGGGGGCCTGCCACCCAGCTCCCAAATAAATCACACACAGAGACTTATTCTTACTTATAAATGTCCGGCCTTATCTTGGCTTGTTTCTTGCCAGCTTTCTTAACTTAAATTATCCCGTTAGCTTTTGTCTCTGGGCTTTTTCTTTTCTATTTTCATATACCTTTCTTTCTTCCTCCGTGATTTGCTGTGTAGCTGCCCTGGAGTCCTCCTCCTTCTATGGCTACTTCTATAGCTCTTCTCCTCCCAGATTTCTCATTCTATAAATTCTCTCTGCCTGCCAGCCCTGCCTATCCTTTCTCCTACCTTGCTATTGGCCATTCAGATCTTTATTAGACCATTAGGTGTTTTAGACAGGCACAGTAACACAGCTTCACAGAGTTAAACAAATGCAACATAAACAAAAGGAACACACCTTAAAATAATATTCTACAACAGGGAGGGAGGGGAAGAGAAAAGGAATGAGGGAGAGGAGAAAAGTGATGGGGTTAGGGGAGGGATTGAGTAGGTGAATTTGGTCGAAACACATATGTGTGTAGTAATTAAATCAAATATTTAAAAGACCCCTCTAGGGGCTCCAACCTGACTCTTTCTTCCCCAATACCATTCACCTCAGGAGCCCTTGCTCAGCTAGGCAATTAGGTGAGCTAATACCAGTCAAAGAAGCAATCCCTTACTCTGGCTTCCTCTATGATTCTCCGAGACACCTTGATGTATCAAAATGACCAATGAAAGAGCAGTGCATGAGAATTGGGAGGTGGGACACTTCAACTGCCCCGAAGCTGCATCTCAGAGCGGGCTGCTCGCAAAGCAATCGCTCAGAATTTGACTCCAGGGAGGATGACCTTACCTCCGAGAGGGGATTTCTGTGTAAAGTCCAATTTGCTGGAAGATACTTTGAATTTGATGTTGTTATTGTACAAATATTATTAAATCAGCTTGAGCTAAGAACCAGAACATTTTCATTTGTCATTATCTTGAGCCATTTGTAGAATGTGACTCATCCATCTCTTTCACTGAAGTCAGATCAGGTTGCAAATAATTCCACCTCCTGAATCTCAGTCCACCTGGACTGGAACTCGGGTTCTGCAGAATTTCTCCATTATAACAAATTCTTTCTTGGCTGATGTCACTGTCACCAGCGATGTAAGCACCAGGATTGATATAAAAAATGACTTAGACTTGAGGAATTTGTGAAAATAACACAGAGGACAAGAGCAATTGTTGAATTATAGGTTCGTACCTGTTTCTTCATTTAATGCATAAAATGCTGGGGGTAGGGGGTAGGCCTTACAGCTCCACTTCAAAACTGAAGGAAAAATAATTCAGATTTGAAATGCAGGAAATCCAGGGTTTACATTCAGATCTTCCTGACACCATGCACTTTCCTTTACATCCCAGTTCATGTGCAATTGGAGGCTAGAACTAAATAAGAACTAGTAGATTCGGGGCGGGGGGTGGTTTTAGTTTTGCTTTTGCTTTTGTTTTGAGACAGGGTTTCTCTGTGTAGCTTTGGAGCTTATACAGGAACTTGCTCTGTAACCGGGCTGGCCTCAGACTCACAGATATCTACCTGCTTCTGCCTCCCAAGTGCCAGGACTAAAGTTGTGCACCACCACCACCCAGCTTTTGTGAACTGAGTTTTAAAAACTGAAGAGTGTTTCTCAAATAATAATGTCCAAGAGACATAAGAATATGGAACCAAGGGACATCTTTGAGACATATGAAAATGCCTTAGGTGATTATGTGGGACTCCTGTCTGAAAGTGGGAAGCAGATTAGAGCAGCATGCTTCTAAATTCCACCTCTACCTCTGCCTGCTATTGTATACCCCCTGAAAATCATCCCCATGGGAAGAGTCACTTCTCCCTGTTCCCAAAGTCTTACATCAGCCAAGCCCAAGAATTGTAATGAGCATCAAAAGCAGCCCACCCAGATATCTGGACAGACTGAGGACACCAAATTCTTCATCACTTTTCTGTACAAAGACAACATGGGACAGTTGTTAACATCACTCCACTTAGTGGGAGAACAACAACCAGCTAGGCATTTTTCTTGGATTTATTCCTGCTACTCACAAGCCATAGAAGAAAGAAAGAAGAAAAAAATAGATGAGCTCAGAAATAATTTGTATTTTGTCTGTGGCCACAATTTTCTGCATGTGCCACCCATTTTGTATCTATCTCATTAGCTGGGCATCAATGGAGAAATGTAAATTTAGACAGTATTTCACTGTGTGTTCAGTTACATGGCCTCCATAGCTCCTTAATCTTAAACAACGTAGACAATAAGGCTTAATAGCAAAAGCCATATGCCCGAAACCACAATTGGTGTCTTTCCTCACCAAGTCTGAGCAGATGGCCACAGACCTACTGAGATGATGCAGATTGAGTGCATGATTCTGAGTCATTTCCTTAGATGAGCAGAAGGGGTTATAGCTAGTCATCTTAGGATCCAGACAGTCTCATGGGATCTGGAGGGCCCCAGCAATTGAGTTCTAGAGGCCTTTTATGCCTGGGACCAAAACCAGAGACCAGGATTCAAGTTCACTGGCTCTTTTCAAGGTTATGACTATCCATTGCTTGACAGCTGGAAAGGGAGAGTGGTACTGAAAACATTGTCTTGTATATCCTGCTTCCTGGTGCCCTGTGAACACATGCTTGTTGAGAGCCCAAGGCAGTGATACTCTGCCCAGGTGAGAGTCATGCAGGATGCAGGGGCACCGGGAGAAGACGGTCCTCACCTTGGTAAAGCACACAACAGGTCTTCTGCGTATTTGTTACAGCACCTTGGATGTGTGAGAACTCTAGGAGTGCCCATGTGGATTGACTGAAAGGTGACATGCTGCTGTGCGTGAATAAAGTGGGACATGGCCACAGGTCACTTGTGTGATGCCTTCTGGGCATCAGAGAACAATGAGTCAGGTCACCAAATGGGAGGCTCAGCAGACAAGGAGAGGTTTCTGTGAGGAACCTGAGAGGTGTGTGCTAGAACAGAAACTCACTGTACTTCCACTGAGGGCCACTGAGATATTTAAGGAGTGTGTCAAACAGAGAAATTAGAGATCCTAGAAGAGTTTGTCTGAGTAGAGGAGAGAAATATCACTGGGTAGTATTGTCATCACTTTGATTTTAACCACTGAGGTTGCCTAGGAAACCCAGATTACAGCCTGCTGTGCTGAAACCTGAGATAATGGGAAGATTCAGCTACAAGCAGACCTTGGAGAAAGGGGAAGGAGATATACAGTAAGAAGTCCAGTATTATTTATCCCAGTACCCTTTTGACATGAAGTGATATAATTAAACAGTTCACTGCAGTTTTTCTCTCCTTCAGGAAAAAGAAATGTACCTCCCTAGGGGCTCTGATGGCTTCGAATCTAAAAATGCCACATACTTTCTCCTTTAAAAGACACTATGGACCATCTACTTTGCTACTGCCTCTCCAAAAGGTCAAGAAAAGTAATAGCACGATATTAGGCATGCACATCTCTACCCTGCTCACTAACACCCCAGGCACCACTTGTCAAACCCCCAGTTCTCATTTCTTCCATTTCTCTTCCCCTCTCCAACCCCCTTCTCTCTCCTCACCCAGTCTTCTTTTCTCAGTGCTAGGATCAGAGACCAGAGCCCCGCACATGGTATGCAAGCACTGAACTACCTCTCTAGCCCTCTCTCTTTGTATGAAACTCTCCTCCTTCCTCCACAGTTTTCAGTGGACGCCCATTCCTATCCATCAATAATAAGACCTTAGTTCCTGTGATTGGTGATCTTGGCTGCCAACTTGGCTATATCTGGTATCAGCTACAACCCAAGCAGCTGGGCATGCCTGTAAGGGATTTTATTGATTGGATCTTGTAAGGTGACTCACCCTAAACCTGGACCACACTCTCTGGTGGCCACCCACCTAAAAGGATGTGGAAGAAGGAAGCTTTGGCCTTTTGCCTAATCGCCCTCCTTCTTTTTTTTTTTTAATTTTATAATTAATTTAATTTTAAGTATCAGCCACAGATTTGCCTGTCCTCCCTCCTCCCGCCCCTTAGCCCTTCCCCTAATCCACCCCCCATTCCTACCTCTTCCAGGGCAAGGACTCCTCTGGGGATTCAGCTCAGCTTGGTAGATTCAGTTGAGGCAGGTCCAGTCCCCTCCTCCCTTCGCCCAGGCTGAACAAAGTGTCCCTGCATAGACCCCAGGCTCTAAAAAGCCAGCTCATGCACTAAGGACAGGTCCAGGTCCAACTGCCTGGGGGCCTCCCACACAGTTCAAACTAATTGACTGTCTCACTTATCCAGAGGGCCTGATCCAGTTGGGGGCTCCTCAGCTATTGGTTCATAGTTCATGTGTTTCCACTAGTATGGCTGTTTGTCCCTGTGCTTTTTCCAATCATGGTCTCAACATCTCTCACTCATACCATCCCTCCTCTCTCTCACCAATTGGACTCCCAGAGCTCCACCTGGGGCCTGGCTGTGGATCTGTGCATCCACTTCCATCAGTCACTGGATGAGAGTTCTATCACGACAGTTAAGGTGTTTGGCCATCCGATCACCAGACTAGGTCAGTTCGGGCTTTCTCTCGACCATTGCCAGTAGTCTATTGTGGAGGTATCTTTGTGGATTTCTGGGGACCTCTCTAGCACTTTGCTTCTTCCTATTCCCATGGGGTCTTCATTTATCATGGAATCTCTTTGCTTGTTCTCTCTCTCTGTTCTTGATCCAGCTGGGATTTCCCACTCCCCTAAGCTCTCTTTCCCCCGACCTTTGCCCTTCATTATGCACCCTCATGTCCAGTTCGCTCAGATCACCCCTATTCTTGCTGGAAAGCTCATCTGTCCTGTTGCTGACCTTCCTCCACTGGCAGGAGAATGGTTTCTTTAGAATTCCAATGTAGACCGAAGACCAGCAGCTCTCTAGGAATCCTCTGGGACTGCAACACCAGATTGGGACTGCTGAGGCATCTAGTCTTGTGGACTAAACAACTAGGTCCTTGGTCTTTCAGTGGGGAAACAGCTATTGTTTGACTATTTGGACCACAGCCTGTGATCCACTCCAATAAACCCTATAGATACACATTTTTCATTTGATCAGTTCTGTTCCTTTAGAGAAGCCTAACTAATACAGCTCCCAATGGGATACTCCCCTTCTTCTAATGAATAAAATGGATAGCCGAGGATTCAGTAGGACTACAGGGAAACCCAACAGCACAAAAACAGCAGTGCTTAAAAAGTGTATCTCTAATTTCAACGAAGCACCAACAAAACCAGAATATTTTAATGAAACAAGAGTAGGCAATTTGAAAATCAAAATAGAAAAAAAAAATGTAAAAGCTAAACCATGAAAACTTCAGCAAAGGAAACTGGGGAGGAGACTGGGATTACAACTCAGTCATCTATAGAAGCTGAGTTTGATTCCAGAACAGCTGGAAGATGAAGGGAGACTCAAACCCTTTCTGATAACAAAGCTATCCTGTGAAGTTATACCCTTCATGTCTGTGTTTTGGTTACTTTTTTAACTGCTGCAACAAAATACCTGACAAAAGGCATTTAACAAAGAGTGAGCTCTGGCTCACAGTTTGAGTGTTCAGTCCATCCCAGTGGGAAAGGCATGGTAGATGGAGCATGAGATGGCTTTCTTGCATTGCATCTTCTGTCAGGAAGCAGGAAGAGATGAATGCTGCTATTTCTCCTTTGGATTCAGCCTGAGCCTCCAGCCAATAGATTCCAGTCCATGAAGTTCAAATGATTACCATCCCCAGCACCTTTGTGCACATGCATGCATGTGTTAAGAACATAATCCAGCCCCTGTGCAAATTTCAAGTGCACAACATGGCATCTTTGACATGGCCTTTTTAACTATGAACACATACACAAACACTGAGCTGTCCACTTATAAGCTGAAAGATAGCCTGTCTCACAAATGCCCTGTGATTATTTAAGATTATTAATGTGGCAGATACCTTCAATAGATACCAAGAAGAATATTGGTAGGGCCCTACCTAAAATTCAAATTGTAATTGAATATAATTTTATTTATTTTTGAGATTATGATATAGTTACATTTTCCCATATACCCTTCCCCACTCTCCTTCACATTCATGGCCTCTTTCTCACTAATTGTTATTTTATGCATATGTGTGTATACTACATATATAGATATGTGCATATATTCCTAAACATAACATGTTCAGTCCATATAGTATGTATGGTATGCTTTCAGGGCTGATCACTTGGCACTGGACAACCAATTGATATGCTCTTCCCTGGGCATAGTTACCTCTCCCACTCCTAGCTTTCCTCAGTTGCCTGTATTTCTTTGTGTAAAGTTGAGGCCTTGTGGGATTTTCTCCATCCCCTTTGGCATGTCCATTGGGGTCATCATTGTTCAACTCATATTTGGGCAGTCGTGTTGGTGAGACTTTATGGGTGTAGCTTCTGGTATTCCTAGGAGACACAATCTCACAGAAAACTCCCTGATCCTCTGGCCCTTACAGTCTTTCTGCCCCCTCTTCCACAATGTTCTCTGAGTATTCTATAGATGTATCCATGGGACTAGGCACCACAACTCTGCATTTTGATTGGTCAAGGTTTTCTATAGTGGTCTCTGTTGCAAAGGGAGTTCTCCTTGTTGAGGGATGAAGACTATACTTTAAAAATGTTCATAAATTGTTGTTAGGGGTTAGTAAATTAGTAGTTGCAGAGTCTCCTCCAATAACCACAATTTCAGTAGCACTGAGGAGTTATCAAGTTTCCAGGACCAGGCATGGTTTTTACATTTGTTGGGTGGGTCTTAAATCTAATTAGAGAGCTGTTGGTTACTGCCACTGCCAATGTATGCATACCACTACTGCACCCTTAGCATTATTTTGCCATGCTGGTCATTGATATGGTTCACAAGCATCTTAGCTGGGTGGATGGTTGCCTGCCTCTTTTAAAAGCTTGAATAGACAGAATGCTAACCCTCAGGGAAGAAACATTCAGGTCAGTTCCAGCTCAGGAGCCTCTGGGTCCTGTGTATGAAGTTCATGGTGTCTTCAGGAATACAGACTACTCTTCCACCCCTCAGGAGCCATGAGGGGCAATAGCAATGGTTTGTTTGTTAACATCATTGGATTAATCAATACTCAAGGTTATGATGCATTACTTTTAGTGTTTCTGCAAGAGCATTTCCAGAAAAGATTGATGTAGGAGGAAAGAACAACACAGAATATAGATAGCTCAGTCCCATGGCTGGAGTCCTGGATTGAATTAAAAGGGGAAAAGGAGGGGGAATATCCATGTGTTTTCTTCTCTGCTACTTGTTCCATCAAGATGCAAGCAGGAAGCCTTACAATCCTTCTGCTGAAGCTGCAACCCATTCCTGCCACCATGCCTTCTATGCCATGACAGGCTGTACTTTCCAACTGTGAGCCCAAATACATCCTTCCTCCATTAAGTCACTTCTTGTCAGGTCAGGTTCTTAATCACAATGATAAGAAAAGTAATACAGACATGAAAACTAATGAAATTCTGATCATGAATTACCTAATACACAGTTGGAGTGTAATACATATTTGTTACCTATTTATTCTGTTACAAAATAGTATTTTTGCTGTATTGCATTTATTTTTATATTGCATATCTGTGTTATTACAAGATAGTATCAGGTAGTTATTCTTTTTCCCTTTTGGTTTTTCAAGACAGGGTTTCTCTGTGTAGCTTTGGTGCCTGTCCTGGGTCTTGCTCTATAGGCCAACCTGGCCTCAAATTCACAGAGATCTGCCTGGCTCTGCCTCCCAAGTGCTGGGATTAAAGACCTGTGCCACCATCACCTGGCTCAGGTAGTTATTCTTTATAACATTCCTTATATTGTGAGTTTTCTATACATCAGTCTGAATTAAGCTTTCAAGAATAGTGCAGAGTACAGGATCTAGTGTAACTCCCACTTTGCTTCATATAGTTGCTTACTGGTAATTGAATGGGCCCTTTGGAGATAGACAAGCTTGGAGTCTTTTTCCTTGTTTCCTCTGCCATTTCTCAATCCTCAGAAGCCACAATTATATCAATGGGATGTTTCCTTGCCTTTTTTCTACCCTGCACTAAGATGAACACAGAGGGAAGAAACCATAACCCTATGCCAGTTACAAATGAGCATGTCAAGTTCTCATCCCAGATAGTATTCGTGAGCCTAGTGTGTCAGTCAAAATTAACCCATTCAAGACATTACACAGACATGAAAGTAGAAGAGGGAGTAGTTGGGAAGAGAGAAGGAATCTACATGAATGGGGGTGTGTGTGAAAGAGTATCTGAGGAGAATATCTCCACAATATATTGTATGCATACATGAAATTATCAAAAATTAAAGTATTTTTAAAGTCAAATCAATAAGCAGTTATAAAACACAGAACAATACAAAACTAATAAAAATAAACACCAAAATATTCATTATAAAAATATAAATTATACTATAGTGACACTGTCTTCTAAAAGGAAAGAAAGCAAAATTAACCATCACAGCATCTATCCTGTAATGTGTCATCAACCCCATCTTCAAGCAAGGTTATCGCATTCCAGATGAGCTTGGTATCACATACAAGGTCAAACTGGGAAAAGACAGATTGAGAATCCCCTCCTAAGCCATCTGGTACCACAGCCCAGGTTGTTTTTACACTATGTCACTATCTCCTGGGGAGGTCACTTTTCCTGCCTACAGATGCTTGGTGTCTAACTAGCAGGGTGTATCCTGTACCACAGAGATGCTAAAGTCAATCACTGAAGTTGATCTGACAACATTTTTGGTTGAAAAAAAGGAAAAGAATGAACATATCAGCTTATTAACATTGGTCCCTAAAAATATGATACTAGGAATCAGATGTGATTATTTTGCACCAGTCATTTTCTTTTCTGAATTAAAAAATATATATATATTTTATGGATCACAAAATAATTATATAAGGAAATACCTTTTGGTGAGCAATTGCTCAGAATAACATGCTCAAGGGCCCAGGAACCGTATTCTAGGGTTCAGTACCTGCCTCTTCCCTCATTGCACATGTGCTCAGAACTCTAATACCCTCCCTGGCAAGCTCTAGGATCTGATCTAGTCCTAAAGCATTGATGAGGAACCTCTTGCCCAGTCATCTGTTTTTAATGCCCATGACCCCTCTCTTAGGGTTTCTGTTGCTATGACAAAACACCATGACCAAAAGCAACTTGTTCAAGAAAATGTTTGTTTGCATTTACAGCTGCACATTACAATCCATCTCTGAGGGAAGTCAAGACAGGAACTCAAATAGAATAGGAACCTGAAGGTAGGATCTGAAGCAGATACTGTGGAGGATGGCAGCTTACAAGCTGTTAGTCCTGGCTTGCTCAGCTTGCTCTCTTATAGCACCCAGGACCACCAGCCCAGGGGTGGCATTGCCCACAGTGATCTGGGATCTCCTACATAATCAATCAAGAAAATGCCCCACTGGCTTGACCATAGGCCAATATGGTAGGACATTTTTCTCAATTGAGGTCCCCTCTTCCAAAATGAGTCCAGTGGTGTCAAGTTGACATAAAACTAGCCAGCACAATCTCTATTAAACATGAGTGTCATTATTAACCTCATGAAGATAAAAGAGCACCAGAAAGCAAGAAAACCCAAGGCTTAACATGAGAAATACCTTTGCAGACAGGAGATGAGCCCTTCCCTCTGCTCTGCTACACCCCATGACATCTGTGATACTTGGGCTATGGGTGTGCCATTATTAGTGCCTGGCAGTGGGCACATAGTCATTTCATTGATTGATTGGTAGAGTCTGTCTCTGTTTTCCAGGAGGGAGAGCAAACAGGGGCAGGGAAGTGATGGAACAAGTGGGGTCCATGTTTTCCACAGAGCTGCTGCTGAGGGAAGAAGAGAAGCTGATGACAATCATGTGTTGCACAGTAAGGCTTCTGGGAAACACATCTTTTGTCTTAAAGATAGCATCATTTGTCTTATCTGCAATGGAAAAGTCTCTTTCAGAAAACATGGTTCCAGCAGGCACTATGCTTCTAATGTCAGAAAGAAACAAATGAAACAAGATTCATGAATGTCCTACTCAACAACAAAGTCACACAAAGGCCTCACACTGTGATAACATCATACTATGAGCCACTATGTAGATACTGAAAGTTCAGCAAAATGAAAAAACACAAACAATTAAGTTTTGTAAACAAGTATGAGAGAGAAAAAGAAAGACCTTAAGATCCTAACACTGAGCACCCCAAACACCACAAGGGGAGATAATTCCACGGTAAAGCAAAAGCCACGAAAATATATATATACTTATAGAAACCACAGTTAGTATTTTGGCCCACTCACCTTAATCACGGGCAGGCATCTGGGCAGGCATATGATAATTCCCTCTGAATGACAGCTAAAAGTCTGACAAGTGGGGTTAGGGGAAAGCATGGAGGAATAATGCAAGAATACTTTGAAAACCAACATTGCAACCAGTGTTCCTGGTGCACAAGGAAAGATAATCTGTTCATGAAACAAGAACAGAATCCCCCTCAAAAGGTACAGATGGAGAACAAAAATCTTCTTGAATAATAAAAGCATGCTGACTGAATTGAAAAACAATATAGTGTTCAAAATCCCCAAGCTCTAAGGCAAAGCTAAACAGGACAACTGAAACAAAAAGGAAATTAAGAGCAAAAATCCAGGAAGTTCAACATCACAGTTACATAGAATGTCAGTGTAATCATCTGCTATGTGACTTTCTCTGAGAAAATGTCTCTATTCACCATAAATAGATGACAAACCAAAACCAAAATGGTTCCACCCAGGTTTAGCTTGATTGAGAAAACAGTTCAATGGGGTTACCACGAGAACATGAACGAGATACTAGTCACAGGAATGTGGCCAGCTTATAGACAGCTACAATGAAAAAAGTTCCCTACCAGCAATTCTTAACAGCTTGCACAACCTCAGGGAAGAGAGGGACCCCATGGGCCTCAGGAGCTCCTCTCCCCTTCAACAAGAGAATGTTAGAAGATCCATTCTTGGGAGGGTCTCACACCAGTCATCATAGCTTCTCTGATAACAAGATTGCAACAGCCATGCACATCATGGCTCAAGGACACTTTTCACACTGTATCTCTTTAACCAAGATTGTCATGAGGACTGGAGGGATGGCTCAGTGGGGTTAAGGGCTTGCTGTATAAGAAACTCAATTAGATCCCCAGCACCTATGTACTTGTGCCTGTAACCTCAGTACTAGAATATGAGGGTGGAAAAGGAGGCAGGCAGATCCTAGGGGCTTGCTAGCCAATCAATATAGTCAATATAGCAAGCTCTGGATTCAGTGAGAAACCCTGTCTCAAAATGTAGAGTGGAGAGCAACAGAGGAAAACACCCTAAGCTGACCTATAGCATCTAAATGTGCAGGCACTGGTAATCATCCCCCAACACACACACACACACACACACACACACACACACACACACACACACACACACACACACACCAAGCATGCGCGCACACGTGCACGCACACACACACACGTGTGTGTGTGTGTGTGTGTGTGTGTGTGTGTGTATAAAATATTAGATAAATAAATAAAAACTTGTAATAGAACGACATTGCAAAGACAATAAAGGAGATGCCCACTGGAAGCAATGGAGAAAGCCAGCTGGAATCTTTCGTAGTAAGAGTCCAGTACTGGTTGTCTAGGATGGGAGGATCAAGAGAACAGCTGCACAGCTTTAGAACACTGGCGATCTGTAAATGCCAGAAGGACTTGAGTGTTGAAAGTGGTTGCCTTGAAGGTTAGAGGAAGAGATGAGAAAAGACAAACCAGGAGAGTGCTACATTTCATTCTATATATTCACTAATATTTTTACTTTGTAGACTACATACATGACTTTTTTATTTCAAATGTACTTTAGGAATGGGGGATGTAGCTCCATGGTAGAGTACATGCCCATGTGTACAAACAAAGCTCACACACACACACACACACACACACACACACACACACACACACACTCCTATAATATATAAGCAAAAAAAAAAATTGGACTTCTAAGTATGAGCAGATAAGTCCTTGGGCAATTAATTTCAATATTTAAAAAAAGACCTGATATTTGAATTGCTGGCTGGGGAGAGGTATAAGGCAGACTACAGTGGTAATAGCCGGGTCTTTTTCCCATAAACGTTTTGACTTTAACGTCTATAGTCAGCTGTCTTACTAGTCAGTGATCTAATTGCTAAGCTCCAGAATTTCGTGTTGCAATAGTGTAACTCACTCCCATTATTTCTCCGAATCAGAGTGGTACAGCCAGAAACTACCCTCGCCTGAGGAATAAGAAGATATTACATCATCTGGGAGATGGCTCAGTGAGTAAGAGCTCTTGCTGTGCATGCATGAAGTCCTGAGTCCAGGTCTCCAACACTCATGAGTAGCCACACATATCTTTATAACCCCAGCACTGGGGCTGGGGGAGGCTGGTAGAGACGGGAGGATCACTGCAGCTTGCTCACTGCCAACTTGGATCTAGGTTTAATGATATATCCTGACTCAAGGGAATGAGGCAAAATGTGATAGTTAGGACACCAACACCCTCCCTTGTCATCCACAGGTGCACACACCCTACACAGATATTATCTGTATATATACATAATATATATACATATATAATATATAGAACCATTACCACCATGGATAATTTAAGAGAGCTGCAAGTGGATTATTTTTCCCTTGGAATTTTACTTGGTCATGCAACAGTAAGAAATGTGAGACCCAGCAGAAGCCTAGAGAGCTTACGTGACTTCCCAAAGGCCATCAGTCAGAAGAGCAGAGCCACCAGGAGAGACACTATGACTCTCCTGCCATCCTGTGCAGCAGGCTTGTTTTCAGATTTCATGTAGTCTCCGTTTGCTTAATAGCTCCAATTGTTGGCAGCCGAACAAACAGATGGTGGAGAAAGGAAGAGGGTGTGTGGGAATGAACTTCTGTAAATTCCAGCCACTGTGCCCAGAACCAGCCTGGGAGCAAGATGCCCTCTGTCCAGATCAGTCCCAGAAGCTGTCATGCAAACAGCCAAAATTAGAAGTCCTGGGACTTTTCCACTTTCAAGGGTCTCTTTCACAATTGGAAATACCCATGGGAAATAGCACATATTAACACCTATCAGTTAATACCATAAGGGAGTGTGGTTGATTATTGGCTAAAAATAAGCCTGAAATACTGGAATCTGTTTAAGGAAGGAGAAAAAAATGCCTACATTTGTCCTACTTGAATTTTTTTCCTAAATTAATCCTAAAAATCCTGGTAAGAATTTTTTATTCTATTTTTTAATGTATAGGTGTTTTTCCTGTATATATGTAAGTGCACCATGTGTATGCAGTGCCCACAGAAGACTTAAGAGGGCATCAGATAGCCTGGAATAGGAGTTACAGGCTGTTGTAAATGGCCGTGTAGCTGCTAGAAATCCATCCCAGGTCCTCTGGAAGAGCTGTCAGCACTCTTAGCCCCTGAACCATCTCTCCAGCACCTTGGCCAAAATATTTTTAAGAGATCCCTTTTGCAAGAACATCCTAAGTGTCCAGCTCTCATTTTTGTCTACTGGTAGATATCTAGTGACTGGAAAAATGGCTGCCACCAAAATATAAAATGACCACCAAGTCCAGGTCACTGAGAAGCATTTTGGACAAACCCCACACTATCCTAACCTTCACTTCTGCATCCCTCTAAGGGAAGTTGGACATTCCATCATGTTCGTTGGAATTTTCTCCCTATTTTCAATCAAAGTTGCAAGTTGGGCATGTTCAGCCTTTGTCAAATAGAATCTGGAGGAGTCTTCTTGGGGCTCCTCAGTGTGTGGGAGTGTGGCATAAGTCTCCAGGAAGGGCAAGACCAAAAATAAGCTATGATGATCTCTTAGAGGTAACCAACTGTGTTCCATTGTCACCATGGCTTCTTGACTCATTATTAGTATTCTCCTTTTTCACTTTTAATGGATATTACACATACATTTATATTCATGGCCTGTTCAAAGCCACTTGTGCTAGCTCTGTGTATAATGAATATTGAACTCTCTGCAGATTTAAATATAGAATAAAGGATAATTGTAAGATATCCCAATCAGGCTTTCTGCTATTCTCCACATATTTTAAAGGCATACCGCACAAGGGTTACATAACTGCCTTCATGGAAAACCCTGCATTCAGGGCTGTTTCCGACGCCTGTTTGCAGCTGAGTGTTTGCTAAATCAAGCACTAAAAACGAGATTTACACTGGTTGTTTGAAGCTGGAAGCCAGCTGCAGCTGCCATTAAAGCAATTCAATTTCTTTTTTATAAAGCACAAGTAAGGCTCAATTTACTAAAGTTTTATTTCCTTTTTATGCATCCCATATGCTAGGGGGAAAATTAAGTTTATGAGATTAAAAATGAGTTTTATGCTAAATGTTTATAAAGTTTCAGCTGGCTTGCTCTTGCTGGTCCTTCAACCTACCAAGTTCAAGTTCTGGCTTTTTTTTTTTTTCTCCCTTTTGCCATTAGAAGGAAAGAAAAGGTTTTGTTTTCAAAAGGAAGTTACCTAGCTCCCTGGCTTCCTTGTTTGTATCATATGATTTTCCAGCAGTTGAGGCAGACAGATAAATAAGTTCCTTCATGATATCACAATCCTCAGAGAAGGTTCTCTCTGGGACTCCAGAATTTTTTTAGGTGGTTCTTTGTCCCCTATCCCCTAGATCTGGTTGAGTACATCTCATCACTAATCACAAATGGTATTAAACTTTTTAAAGTAAAATTGGAGCTGGAGAGATGACTCAGTGATTAAGTGCGTACTGCTCTTCCAGATGACCCAAGTTCATTTCCCAGCACCCACATCAGCTCCAGGGTGTACAATGCCATCTTCTGACCTCTATGTGCAGCTGCACTCACATGCACATACACACATGCAAACACACATATACATACAATTTAAAAAAAAAAATCAAAGTGAAATTGCATCTCCTTGCTCCAAAACTCATAAGGACGAAGGATTATTTTTAACCTGTGTAATTTGGAAACTTTCTTGACGTCCATTTTTAATGTAGTCACAAGAAAGTTCCTCTTCTCTCTGGAATCCTTTGGCCTTTCTTAATTAATGATTTTTTTTTTTTTTTACATCCCAACCTCAGCTTCTCCTCCAATTCTCTCCCTTTCTGCTCCCTGCCATACACACACACACACACACACACACACACACACACACACACACACATTCCTCTATTTATATTCAGAAAAGGGCAAGCACCCCATGGTTATCCACCAAACAGGGCATGACAAGTTATAGTAAAACTAAGCACTTCCGCATGTATCAAGGCTGCATAAGGTGGCCCAGTATGAGGAGTAGGGTCCCAAAAGCCAGCAAAAGAGTCAGAGACAGCCTCTGCTCCCACTATTGGGAGCCTCATAAAAAGATCAAGCTACACATCTGTAACATATATGTAGAGGGTCTAGATCAGTCGCATGCAGGCTCCCTGTTGTCAGTTCAGATTCTATGAGCTGCTATGAGCCCAGGCTAGTTGATTCTGTGAGTTTTCTTGTGGTGCCCTTGACTCCTCTGGCTCCTATAATTCTTCCTCCCTCTCTTCCACAGAATTCTCCAAGTCCTGCCTAAGGTTTGGCTGTGGGTCTCCATATATTTCCACCAGTTCCTTTGGCCTTTCTTAGTACTGTTTTCTAACTCCTCTAGTTCTGACTACACTCTCAGAAAATGTATCATTTTGAGGTAGGTTTGGTCTTAAAAGGCAGCCTACAAGAGTACATGAAGATGAGAAAGACACAAGGGCAGAGCAATCATCCCAATGACCAGGAGAACAGAGGTTAGTGTTCATACCCCAACCCTGTGAACGACTGAGCTGCTCTCTCCTGCTTCCTTGTTCCTGTCTCTGAGGCCTTCCTGAATGGGCCATCTGTGCCTGTGTAGATGCAGGCTGCCACAGATGTCAGAAACAATTTTAAAGAAAAGGAGTTATGAAATGAACCAAAAGAAGCAAGGAAGTTGAAATATATCTTTTGAGCATGGGGAAATCAGAAAACAACATATAGAAATACAGAGAATGGGTCAGGTGCAAAGGCTCTACTGGCCACACTGACTATCAGCCACTCCACAGTGTAGCCACGGGGCATCAGTTGCAGGGATACTAGGCAATATATCTAAACTCTAATCTCTTCTTTTGTTGAGTAGGGTTAATGATTCTTCTAAGGAAAAGTGAATTAATCTATGCAAATTATTTAGAATGGTGACAAGCTACCTAAGTATTTTCTATCATCATCATCATCATCATCATCACCATCATCATCATCATCACTATCATCATCATCATCATCATCACCATCATCATCACCATCATCATCATCATCATCATCATCATCATCACCATCATCATCATCATCATCACCATCATCACCATCATCATCATCACCATCATCATCATCATCATCATCACCATCATCACCATCATCATCCATGTGGGAAATGTTAGCTCACTTTGAATTTAATGGTGGCATTAAAAATATGAAATGGAAATCTCTAGGAAGGACTGGGGTTTTAAATAAATGCTGGCTTGGGATAAGGAAAGTACTCAAGTACGGCTAGATGTAAGTAGCCTCTACGAACAGGGTAGGGGATTTGAAAGTGGGTGAGTCTCTCAAAGGGATGATGGTATAAAAAAAAAAAAGAGCAGCGCTCTAAGACATAAGCACTAGAGATGAGACACTTGGGGAGGAGGAAGATGACAGGTTTGAAGAGGAAGAAGAAAGAACCAGAAAAGCTGAATTTCAGGACAAAGGAAGAAGAAGCAGTAGAAATGCAAGTGGATTTCGAACTTCACAAAGACTTGACTGGAGCCTTCAGGAGAGCAGAGGTGGTGAAATGGGAGGAGAGACCAGGCCAGGTCTTTTTTCAAACCTTCTGTAGCTTTCTCATATTGGAGACAGCAAAGGGGAGAAACTAAAACAGAGGGTGAAAGGTTCTAAGTGGGGACAGGAAATATAGAAATGGGGAGAGTGGAGGGGTCAACTGCTGTGGATATCGCTCTGTGTAAATAAAGTTCTGATTGGCCAGTGGCCAGGCAAGAAGTATAGGCGGGACAAGAGAGAAGAGAATTCTGGGAGGTGGAAGGCTGGGTGGAGAAAGACACTGCCAGCTGCCACCATGACAAGATGTAAGGTTCTGGTAAGCCACGAGCCATGTGGCACAGTATAGATAAATAGAAATGGGTTAATTTAAGATAGAAGAAGTAGATAACAAGAAGCCTGCCACGGCCATACAGTTTCTAAACAATGTAAGTTTCTGTGTGTTTACTTGGTTGGTTTTGAGCATCTATGGGCCTGGTGGGTGAGAGAGATTTGTCCTGACTGGGCCAGGCAGAAAAACTCTAACTACAGTCAACCAAACTAAGTCAGAAAATGCCTGCTACTTTGTAAGCTAATTAAAAAAATATGAAGGAAAACCAAAAGAGAGGGAAAAACAAAAATGAACAAAAGAAAAGAAAAGAAATCCATGAGGATTCACGGGAAGAAAAAAAGGCAAACAACAAAAGAGCCAGTGAGGATTGAAAATCAAATCAGAATGTCCTTGTGACAAATCAAAATTCCAGTGTCTTCCAGGCTTTCCTACCCTAATTGTGTTCTTTTCATTTAAACTAAGTGAGTCATTAAGATTTTATTATTATAGTCCAGCTGTGAATTTGAGCCAATTTATAAACAAGATTTGAGAAAGAATTAGTAACCCATATTCATTTATCTCCAAATACCACATGGTTAAGGTCAGAAACCCTAGAAGAGGTTTGGCTGAGTTCATGCCCCTAGCGGCACCACTTAGCAGCTACAGCTCTTGGGCTAATTATCTTTCAATAACTATAAGTCTGCATCTCTAAAGAGGAGATATGAATAAGAAAGTGCCCACTGGGCTGCCGTGAGAATTAAAAGAGGCCATGCACATGAATTGCTTCCAGAAGTGTGTGGTTACAGTAAAGATTCCATTCTGTAAACCCTAAATAACACAGGTCTACCTTATACAATTAAATCTTCATTCTCTCTCCTCTGAGAACTCAGAAATTACAGTCAAATCCCAAAGAATCACAGCCTGCAATCAAATAAATTCAACTCTAATACAGCCCTCATCTTCTCCTATGCTCAACTGCACTAATCAAATGGGACAGGAGTAGGCAATGGTCATATTTACTTCAGGAGAGACGCATGGGGAGATGAGATGTAGAGAAGGAACAGCAAGGAAATACTATAGAAAGCAGTGCAGCAGGAGGCTGGGAAAGCCAAGGATTACTGAAGTACTTTACCCCACCCACACACACCCATCCCTTGGAAGTCCATCTCGGCTGAAGATTTGTGATCAGCTCCACCAATGTTTAGTCAAAGGACACAGTGAACACAAATAAGTATTGTGCTAGCCTACTTTCCCTCACTATAATAAAACACTTAAGATAATGAACCTACAAAGAGAAAGGGTTCATTTGTGTCTCCATAAGAAGGACTCTATTGATGATCAGTTGGCCTTATTATTGTGGGCTTATGATAAGGGAAGTACATCATGGCAGAGCAAAACCATTCACCCCATGGCTGGGAAGAAAAAAAAGGGGGGGGTCCTTTTGGCACACTTATGGTGGTGTAAGGATGACTTACCAGAACTCATCTTTTCAAGGCCCCACAACCTCTCAGTAGGATGAAGCTAGAGTCTTTAACACATGAACCTTTAACATTCAAAATCCAAACTACAGCTAGTACAAATTATATCTGGTACCAGAAAGAATTTGAATGATGTGGTCAGACCTACGACACGGGTCAGCCAGCTCACTGTGGTTTTACTTATCCTGTGGTAATACTGACTATATTTACACTATTGAAAAACTTTAGACCCTCATTTATCAAGTTCTAATAGGCTTTTCCTGTACTTCAGCTGTCCTCAGCAAATGGCTCTAAGTGGATTAGCAACCTCTTAAACCTGTGTTGCTGTTTTCCTTTCCTGTCCCCTCCAGCTGGATTCTAATTTCCCTGAGGGTAGCTGTTGTGTGACTTTGCCTGGAAAGACAAGAACTATTTACCCAAGATGGGCACCAACAACAGACAAATAATTCCACCCAAGTCTAGTTTAGTGAGCCAGTGAGGTTCGGGGAGTTGCTTACATGAGCGTGGGCGACTCAGAGGCGGCTGCATCCCCAGGGCTGCCTGTCTCAAGTACAGGCAGCTGAGCTGGCCAGAGCCCCTCTCACAGTGATTGTCACTGCTGGTGTAATCAGGGTGTGTGGGGCACAAGCACGCATGCTGGGGATGCTTGCAAATCTTCAGAGTTCTCTGAGCCTTATACATTTGATTTTCTTCTTGAAGCTTATGAACCTTCCCATCTTGCCTTCTGGAAAGAATATTTTGATTTAGAGGAAACAGCTACACAACAGCAGGGCTTATTTTCATCGAGCTAAAGAAGATCTTCCACTGTACCTAACACAATGTAGTAAGAAATGTAAAAGGGCTGAAGAGCATGGTGTCCTGTGCCCTTACTCCCAGCATTCTGGAGGTAGAGGCAGTGGATCTACATGAGTTTAAGGCTAGCCTGGTCTACAGAATGAGTTGCAGGCCAGCCAGGGCTACACAGTGAAACCTTTTCTCAAAGAAAGAGAGTAAAAACAGAAGCCATGGCAAAACAAGAAGGGAACTCAGTTGGAAGGGATTTAGCTTCAGATACTACATATCTTCCGCTGTGGGATGTCGTTCTGTATGCTGTGAAGATGTGTTGCTCTGATTGGTTGATAAATAAAATGCTGATTGGCCAGCAGCCAGGCAGAAAGTATAGGCAGGGCAAGAGACAAGAAGAATTCTGGGAAGAGGAAGGCTGAGTCAGGAGTCACCAGCCAGACACAGAGGAAGCAAGATGTGAAGGAAGAACTGAGAAAAGGTGCCAAGCCACGTGGCTAAACATAGATAAGAATTATGGGTTAATTTAAGTATAAGAGCTAGTCAGTCAGGAATAAGCCTGAGCTAATGGCTGAACAGTTATAAATAATATTAAGCCTCTGTGTGATTATTTTATAAGCAGGCCATGGGACTGTGGAGGCCTGGCAGGTCCGGAGAAACTTTCCGACTACAATCTTCCATACCTCCATCAGTTCCTCACTCATCCCCCTTCCAAATAAGGCACAGTGCCCTTAACATCTTTTAATAGAAAACTTTCTTAGCAACATCTGACTTGGTGCCAAATAACATGTTGCTTTAAACTTCCGATAAAGAACAGGATGATGTGTGTTTTTGCCCCTGCTTCCTCCCCACACCTCTGTGGAGGATAAAAGCCAGGGTATCTCCAATGGGTAGATAAGTTGGGTAGGAAGCCCCAGAGAATAGGAGCAGAATAGTCCTCAAGACGAATTTACTTGACCTTCAAAGAGTCAAACGCTGTTTTGTTAGCTGACTGCCCTATGTTGAAGGATAGCGAGGCTAAACAGACAAGACTCAGGAAGCTCCTGAAAGCAGCTATGTTTCAGGTAGAAATATAAACACCTCAACCTCATCCACTGTCTGTTAGGTCCTCACAGACACCCACAACCCTCTTTTTCTCCTAGAACGACCTTCCCCAGCTCTTTTGACCATGAAAGGCTTTCAAGGTTATTGGTTCGGATGCATGTTAACATTTGTTCCAGCTGCTTAAAAGCTAACAACTGAGGGAAGTCTCCACCCAGGTCTGAAGCCTAAAAAATGAAGTGGTTGTTTCCTTCCCTCCCACAGGCGCCGGTGCCAGGTTGCTGCCATATTTATTTCTCTCACCAAGCTGTCTGTTGTGCCAGAATGGGCTGAGGCTGACAGGAGGTCCCTCCTCTGCAGCATCTTTTCTCCACACCAACACTAATCTCTTCATCTTGATCATTTATTTCAGAATGGATGCAGCCCAGACTGGGAGCTCCGAGCATCGTGATCAGGGAAGACTTCCTGTGGTTTCATTCATCCTTAAACTCAGCACTAGAGTAGAGGGCTACATTTGGTTGTTGACTGAATATCCAGGTGTCAGCTTTGAGGTACAAGGAGTCTACAGTGTTTGGGGAAGAAATGGGAATAAATACATGGTGGCAAGATAGTGTGAGGACTGCTGTGCAGGAGGTTAAGAGCAGAGCTTCTGGGCTAAGGTGTGAGGCCAGCCTGAGTGATGACAACATCCACAGAAGAAACCTGCTCACTAAGATAAGGTGGAGGGCAGCTGGCTTGTCTAGAGTGCAGGATGGTAGAAAGAGAATGGCTAAAGGTTCTTTTGGGGATGGGGGAGTGACAAAAAGGAGCTTGTGTCTAAAAATCTCATAGATCCTTCCCAATGGAGGAGTCATGAAAGATGTTTTAATAATATAATTTTTTTTTTTTGAAGCTGAGGATCCAACCCAGGTCCTTGTGCTTGCTAGGCAAGTGCTCTACCACTGAGCTAAATCCCCAACCTCAATAATATAATTTTTAAAGATGCATTTATTTTTATTTAGGTATATGAGTATTTGTGTACATGTATGTCTGCACTCCACATGCATGCCTGGTACCCACAGAGGCCAGAAGTGGGTGTCAGATTCCCTACAACTGGAGTTACAATTGGTGGTAAGCCACCCTATGAGTGCTGGGAACTGAACACGGGTCCTCGGCTAAAGTACCATGTATTGAGCCTCCTCTCCAGCCCCTAAATTAAATAATTTTTTACAGTTTTATTTATTATGTATATAGTGTTCTGTCTGCAGGCCAGAAGAGGGTACCAGATCTCATTACTGATGGTAGTGAGCCACCATGTGGTTGCTGGGAATTGAACTCAGGACCTCTGGAAGAACAGCCAGTGCCCTTAACTGCTGAGGCATCTCTCCAGCCCCCAAATTAAGTAATTTTTAAAAGGTGACTTCACAAAGGAGAAAGACACAGTGAGAGGTGACTAACTGAAGGCTGGGGAAGAATGAAGTGGCTGTTACAATAAGCCCCACAAAGAAATAACAAGGATCAGGGCAAAGAGTGTACTAGTGGGATGAGAACGAGATGTGTTGAAGACATACGACGGACAATATGGATGGTGACCAGGAAGACGGGAGATCAAAACTGCAACCACCAGTGACTGACAGGTTTCAAGCCTAGCATGGTGTAGTCACTCTCCAGCACAGAGATTGTGGAGAGTTCAGGAAGGGGTTAGTTGCTGGGAACAATAAGCTTGGGATTTCCACACAATGTTCCAAGGCTATCCAATACACAATTATACACACAGGCCTTGAGTTCAAGAGAGAGTTAGATACTAAATATGTAAGTTTAGGAACCCTGAGCACAACAGAAGCTGAAACCACAGGAGTATATGAACCTCTCCTCTCTCCCTCTCCCTTCCCCTCCCCCTCCCCCTCCCCTCCTGTGTGTGTGTGTGTGTGTGTGTGTGTGTGTGTGTGTGTGTGTGTATTGGTGAAATTATTAAGGCCACTCCATGTAGTTAAAAGGGAGGTTTATTTTGTGGGGTAACTTACAAATGAAGGGATAGGTTGTAGGGTCTGGCAAAGGTATGGTGCAGTCTGGCGGTGTTCTCTGGAGAACTCTGCTCGGTCTACCTCCAGCATCCAGGGTCCCAGAACCAAGAGAGAGACCTCCTCTGGATCCTGGGTCTTCCGCTTCCTCCTCTGCCCCGCCTTGTGGGCATGACCATTACCCAAGCCTCAATGGGGGTGGAACTTCCAGGCCAATGCTGGGATGGCTATCCACTATGTGTGTGCACGTGCGTGCACCTAGGAATAATGGAAGAGATTAGAAAATCAAAATCAGATTCAACCTAGCTCTGGCTAATGTCTAACACTCTACAATATAACCCAACTGGAACAAGAAGAACCCTGCTAATTTTTATTTTGAACCAATCTAATGAGCTATGAATGTGGTGACATTAAGGATGGAAATGGACAGGTCACCTTCATACCAAATATAGCTGCATAGGATTAAGGGCTCCAGGAGAGGGTATTTTCAGCCATTTGTTTACAAAGGGCTATTGGCTAACAGGAACCACTACTGACAGGGTTAACACTCAACCCCACAGCTGTTCCTGGGCACTTGTGGAATTTAGATGTGGAATTTATATAACACATTCATATAAATGCTCATGATGGAAAGGACGCTTAAAATCCATGTATGACCTAAACTGAGCATTGTAGAGTGAATGAGAAGCCCAGACAGTTATACCTTCCCTTGGGATCTTAGGATTCTCTAAAGTCACTTACCCTGGTTTGATCAAAGTAGAGTCTTAGTAGGTCCTCTCAGTCATTATCTTCTGATGCTCAAAACTCTGGAACTTGATCCTTCCCCGAGCTTCCAGAGTGTTCTGAACAAGTCCCTTGGTCATGTTCAAACAGCATCTACCTGGAATTAATCAGGACTCTTTAGGTTGCAACTGATAAACTTCAATTCAAACCATCTGAGTTCAATTCAAACCATCTGTAAGAATCCTCACTTTGAGGTTTGCTCTGTCCCAGTCTGTACCTTCCTCTGCTCTTGGCTTCCATCTCACACCCTTTGGATTGGTTGCCTCCACAGAGCAGAAACCATCTCTCAGGTTTAATGTCAGACTTTTTCCTCCCAAGTACAAAATGCTTAAGAAAATTATCAGATTGGTTCAGCCTAGGAAGAAATGGTATTCCCCACTCTGCACCTTTTTAAAGCAGACAAAGTAGACTTTGTTCACAGCAGTTTTCCCTCCAATACTCGGGTCTCCACAAGTCTTCAGGCTTGCTACGAGAGGAACTTTGAGCTTCCTGCATTGTTATTCTGCTCAGGTGAGCCTCCAACACAGCCAAGTCACTGAACACCGCTGGCTTCACTTCACAGGTCAGAATGCACCTTCACCCCCGCCTGGTTGACATGCTGTTGTTGCAAGAAGCTTTTGAGTCTCTCGGGCTGGCGCTGCCTGCAGCTTCTAGGCAACACAGTTGTTTCAGGAACACCTGTGAAAACTCCTTGACTGCTGCTGACCTAGAAAAACCACAGAGGAGCTGGGGGAAAGTCAGAGTTCAGGTAAGCAGCAACATCAAACGGAGCGACCATTTTCACTGCTGGTTTACAAGACTACAAGAAGAGCGGGTGGTGGGCTCACAGAAGACAAAATCACCATGCTTTTTATGCTAATTCTCACTTTCAGAAAACCTATTTAGAGACATATGGCAATTTAAGAAAGCAGGAAACCACAGAACCTGACATTCTTGGAGCAACAAATAAGAGCTCCTTAAAAGTTAACAAGGCAGAGACGTGTGTGGATCCTGTCACGTGAAGTTAGCAGTACTTCATGATTTGGCTCTGCTGGATATTAATACGCCAAAATGGAGCCAACGTGGAGCTTAGTCTCGTCTACAGTTCCCTGTTTGGAGAATCTAAAACAGCCACAGTGTAATCTAGTTCGGGAGTATTTCTAATGGACAGCTTGAATGGATTGGTGGTTAGTTTTTGTCTCTTGACTAAGACATGAGACAGATAAAGATTTGGAAAATGCAATCATACCCAAGGCCACATGTCAAAGGCTGCATACAGAAATAACTGTGTTGTCATAGGTGTTCATTATCTCAGTTCATTAACAACTTTTGTAGCTGGGGATGGTGAGACAGTTCATGGGTAAAGGTGACTGTCATCAAACCTCAAGTCCTGAGTTTTATCCCAGGATACACTTGGGAGAAAAAGGGAACTGACTCCCATGAGGTTCTGACCTGTGCCCTCCACACGCTCACTGTGTGGCACCCAGCCCCAAACTCCTCCTCAAACAAAATAAATAAATGTCTTTAAAAAATAGTTTACAGCTATTTCTTCATTGTACACATTGAAAGCATCCCTTTCAATTATAATTTATTTTCCATTTTTATTTTCTTGGTTATGTGGCCTCTTTACTAGACCGAACAAACAAAACAAAGAATTATATTTTTGTAACTTAGTTTCTAGTGCTGAACCTTATACTAGTGAATATTCTTTCATAAACTGAACATGCATAGTAGTTATGCTTCCCTTGAATTGGGAACTATTAGACTTCGACTATTTTTCAGCATGAGAAACCATTTTTCATGTATATTACCACTAGGTGGCTCAAATAGCTAACACACCAGTTCCATATAATAGCGATGGGGGAAAAAAACCTTAAATGTTGAAAGATTTATCTTCTTCTATCGTCATATATTTTATACTTTAATTTTCTACAAACTTTTATATTATTTATAGATTATCGCTATAATACCACACATGGTGACAATTATTTTAATGTAGGTCATCATCATGTGTGCCATTTTTATGGAGGAGAGGAGATTAATGGAGAAAATGAATGAGTTATGTTACAATTCGTCATAAAAATGCAATAATAAAATAAATTAAAATTTTACCGGATGACTGCAAACAGTATTCAATGGAGTCTGAGGAGTTGGAGCCTTTGGCTGTTTTTCATCCTAATGTATCCAGGCACTTCTAGAGATTGCCTGCTTTATTTTCTGGCTGTTGTGGTTATTTATGTCTCTCAGAGGCAAGCATTTCCCAGCTTGCAGAGCCGGAACCTTGAGAATCCCAGCACTCCCCCCTTGGAGAAACTTGCTGGGAGGTGGGACGGTCAGCATACAGTGTTGGTCACAGAGGAAGACTTGGGGCCTCCACTCCTGACACACATTAAAAGCAGAAAATGGTGGCTTGCTTCTTAACTTGGACAAGTATCTTAGAATTTGTTCAAGACAGTGTCAAGGGTTGAAAGAAGTGAAGGAAAGTGATAAGCCTTTAGATTCTGCCAAAATCAAGATCATACAATGAAGTGGGAATGTCTGAAGGTCTCAAAGCATTCCCAAAGTATAGAGAGCCAATGCCCACTCCAGGTATTATGAAATTATTTTGTTGCCGACAGAAGCTCTGCCTGTCTTGTTTAAAGTTTAGGGCCGTGAAATCTTCAAGCAAACCCCCTTCAAGGTGATACTTTTATCCTCTATTGACTGTCTTTGTCACCGCCAACAATCCAATTGTCCATGCTGACAGTTACTTTATTGACTACAACCTAGGGAAAGAGCAAGAGCCTGAATGGGAAGGAGCTTACAGGGTGATTTAGCTTACATATGATTAAAGCCCATATGTAGAATTTCCCTTCTTTTTATACTGTTTTGAAATTTCTTAAAACATTTTATTTGTTTTAACTATTTGTTATTGGGAAACGAATTTAGGTATCTGGGTTTGACTTAAGAGAAAAGTATTGATTCTCCCTGATTTGGTTTGAGCTACTGTAGACACAGTGCT
Organism: Onychomys torridus; assembly: GCF_903995425.1. Classification (NCBI taxonomy): domain Eukaryota; kingdom Metazoa; phylum Chordata; class Mammalia; order Rodentia; family Cricetidae; genus Onychomys; species Onychomys torridus. The sequence goes on along the minus strand of NC_050447.1, from coordinate 78,746,577 downwards.
GATACTTTTATATTCGTACTCAGGCCCCTGACATTTAGATTTTATTTGACTGCAGAGCTGTAAATACAGCGTGAACCAGCTATCACATGGCCCTTAAATGCTGGGACCTAATTAGTTCTCTGCAAACCTAACAGATACACTTGCCCAACGCTCCAACCAATTATCTTTGAGAAAGGAATATGATCTGCTCATTGCAAACTCTATCCGTGAAAGTTTCCACTTAATAACCAGAAAACTTTAAAACTCTCAAAATGATTTGGACAATAAATAGCTCATCCCTCACTCTGGAGGGGAGGAATATGTTTCAGGGCTACCTTCAGCCAACTGCTTGTTAACCTCATACCATACTATGTGTCTACCTGCCCTGATAACCAAGCTAATTAAGCCTTGGTGGCAGTCCCACAGCTCCTACTTTGGCAGCCCATAACTGCCTGGCTTCTACTTTGACTCCTGTCAAAGGGTGGAGAAAGAAGCTGGCTTCTCAATTTTGTCTTTTCAGAAAAAGAGAGGATGCTTCACTTCCCAAAAGTACTCAGCAATCACACTCCTCAGAGTCACTGCTCTCTTCCTGTATAGGAACTCTGGCCTAGGAATAAGCATGTTGGCGCCTCCACCCTCTATACAAGCAGGAGTGGGATCCATACACCCCCATCAGCAACAGATTTGCCTAAGTACAGGAGGTAGAGAGGACTGTGTAAAACTTAGGACTGATCCTACCAAGAAATAGATGTCAGCCGAGGTGTGGGGATCACTACTCTACATACCACTCACTGACTATGGATGGGGAAGCCTAGAAACAATCTGGCTGATGAAGAATCCAGGTCCTGCCAGTTATTAGCTACATGATTTTGAGCAAGGTACTTGATCTCTTATCGAGCGGCAATGGAGTCAACAACTTGCTTAATTGCTTCCATCACAGGACATTTTCTAAAACTCCAGGGCATTAATTAAACATTCATTATACTCTTCCCTGGCATGAGGCATGTGGAATCAATTGAAGAGAACACAGAAATGAGCAAAATAATGTCCTGCTTTGAAAGCCTAGGGAACTCAGAAGAGCAAATGAAAGCTCAGTGGTGGTAAGAGACAGATTTAGTGAGTTTTGTAAATGTGTTCCAAAAGACCAGTATAACAGAGGCCCATCCACATTTCATCTGAAACAGGGAGGAGACCACAAAGCCACAGTCTTCCTGAGGGACTATTGATAGCAATAGTGGCTGGGGAAGGGGGTGTCCCTTTCTTTAGAGTTGCCCAAGTTCTAATAAATAACTTCCCACCCACACTCATGCAAGCAACCCTAATTAAACACAGTGGAACACACACGTACACATAGACACACACACAGAGACAGGCACATTCACACACACACACACACACACACACACACACACACATGTCATATGTGCTGTTCTGATTGGTTAATAAATAAAACACTGATTGGCCAGTAGCCAGACAGGAAATATAGGCGGGACAAGGAGAGAAGAGAATTTGGGGAAGAGGAAGGCTGAGGGGAGACCTGCCAGCTGCTGCCATGACAAGTGAGATGTAAGGTACAGGTAAGCCTCGATCCACATGGCAATGTAGAGATTAATAGAAATGGGTTAATTTAAGATAGAAGAAGTAGATAACAAGAAGCCTGCCACAGCCATACAGTTTATAAGTAATATAAGTGTCTGAGTGATTATTTTCTACGTGGGTTGTGGGACTGCAGGGGCTTGGTGGCACCTGGAGAGAAGCTCTCCAGCAACACATACAGACACACAAACACAGACACACACACACATGCTCACACCCACAATGAAAGTAGAGGGAGTCTTGCTAGGAAGAAGGGTTTCAGAGAGAGGGAGAGGGGACAAGAAAGGATAACGGGGGTGAAAATGACTAATTCCTTATAAACATGTATGAAACTGTCAATTTTTAAAAAGATGTGCTTCCTAAAATAATGATTTACCTAATTAAACATTCTTTAATAATGAACACATTATGTAAGACTATTCACATCCAAATGAGGTTGCTGTAATTTTTTTCCGGATGATCACTCACAAACGGTAAATGATGAAAGTAAATAACAATGTGAACAATGAAACTACCTAAGAAAATAAGAAAAAAATCATAGGCCACATCCTAACTGCCAAGAGGACAAAATATGATGTGATGCTAATGCACATCTGCTGTCAGGGCCAACATTCCGAGCACTGACAGCATCAAATGCTGTGTCTCAGGGAGGGCTTCTACTGCTGCGATGAAACACCATGACTGAAGCAGCACAGGGAGGAAAGGGTTTCTATGTACCCTGAATCATGCATGTCCTTTGAGGGAAGGCAAGGCAGGGACTCAAACTGGGTACTGGGTAGGAAGTTGAAGGCAGGACTACCCCAGACATCCCTGCAATCTTGCTTGTCCATTTTGTGATCACAGTGGAGCTATGGAGGAGTGCTGCTTACTGGCTTGCTCTTCATGGCTTGCTCCTCATAGTTGGTGTGAGCTTTCTGGTAGCACCCAGGACTACCAGCCAAGGGGTGGCACCACCCGCTATGGGCTGTGCCATCCCACATCAATCACCAATTAAGAAAACACCCTCCTAGCTTGCCTACAGTCAGGTTTTATGGAGGTAACTTCTCAGTTGAGGTTCCCTCTCCTCAAATGACTAGAGCTTGTATCAAACTGACATAAAAACCAACTGGCACCCTGGTGAGGAAGCAAAGAAGGGCTCTCCTTAGTGGCTAGTACAGTGCAAAGCCCCTTTGAAAAGTAGTGGGCAGTTTCTTATAAAACTAAACCAGCTGGGTGGTGGCGCACGCCTTTAATCCCAGCATTTGGGAGGCAGAGGCAGGTGGATCTCTATGAGTTTGAGGCCAGCCTGGTCTACAGAGCAAGTTGCAGGACAGCCAGGGATACACATAGAAACCCTGTCTGGAAAAAACAAAAATAACAACTCCAAGTAAAAATAAATAAATTAATTAATTAAAAAAAACCCACTAAACCAATTCTTACCATATTCTCCAGCAAGCAAGCATCTTCCTTGGCATTTACTGAGAGGAGCAGAGCAATCACATCCACACAAAAACTGCACACAGATTTTTTTATAGAATCTTTATGTATAATCATCAAAACCTGGAAGTAACCAGATGTTCTTCTGTGGGTGAATAGATAGGATATGGTATAACCAAGGAATGGAATAATATTCAGCACTAAAATGGAAAAAAAAAAAAACCCTGCCAAACCATTTTTTTTTTTTAATGTAAGGAGTAAAAACATCTGACTAGATAAAATAAGCCAACCCAAGAGGCGGAACACTTTTCTAACTGAAAGGTGAAGAGAGAAAACTGCAGAGACCCTGTCAAGATCAGTGGTCACTGGAGATCAATGAGGGGAAATGAATAGGCTGAGCACAGAGAATTGTTAAGGAAGTAAAATTACTTAGCACAAGACTGTAGCAATGGATTTATATCATTAAGGATTTATGTCCAGATCCATATAATATACAAGATAAAGAGGATCCCCCAGGGTCTACAAGGATTGCTCAGTGGTTAAGAGTGATTGCTGTGCAATCATGAAGACTAGAGTTCGAATCCCAGCACCCATATAATAAGCCAAGCATCTGGAAAACACCTTTAACAGCAACTCAGGGGAATCCAATGCCATCTACCTGGACACACATGTGTGCACATACCCACAGAGATATTCTTTCTCTCTCAGCAAACTAACATAATCTACTGGTTTCAGGTGTAATAACATGTCAATATATGTTCCTCTATTATAACAATGTGACCCTCTGGTATAGGATGCTGAAAGTGAGAGGATTATGAGATAAAAGGGATATCTCCGTCTTTGTCACTCAGTTTTGCTGTGATCTTAAAATGCAATTCAGAAAGAGTTCACATATATGCATATATACGTATATATAGTTATCAGTATATATGTGTGTGTGTGTGTGTGTGTGTGTGTGTGTGTGTGTGTGTGTGTGTGTACATACAGACACACACACACATTCCCAGGGCTCCAAATCTTAATAGAGAGAAGCCTAAGTTAGAGTACCCTAGACATCCCTGAAATTCGCCTGTCAGCTTTGCGATCACAGTGAGGTCCCTGGGAATCTGGTGTTCTAAAGCTCTTATCAGGTCACAAAACAAATGTTATTGTGGAAACCTCTGAAATTTCCATTTCCCAGACCACACCCAGGATTCAGCCCTTTCCTGGAGAAAACATTCCCTTGTTTCCAACAAAGTTTGTTCCCTTGAAGCGAAAGTAGGGTTAAATTTTGCTCTGGGTAAACAAGGCAACCGCCCACCCTCAAAGCGCTTCCGTAGCTCTCGCCCCTAGAGGGAGCCACGGCACCTTCTCTGCGGCCCAAGCTCTCATCACACCCGCGCACCCCGCCCGCTCAGCCTGCTTGCTTTCTGAATCTGAGTCCCCAGGAATTCCACACCCCGTTATTTTCACTTAAGGTTTTCTCCATTGTTAAAACAACACAATCATAGCAAGACAGAAATTCCCCCTAAAAAACCCAAGGACCGAATTATTGTAGACAGAAGGTACAAATTATATTTGCTCCAAAGAAACCAGGGAAAGCACCTTCCTTAAATCTTTACAGATACTCATATTATCCCCACATCCATTAAGAAATGGATTCATGGAGTCCAGGACGTGTTAACCCAAAATACACCACACTGCCATGTTGAATATTTTAACCTGAAGGGATGTGAGAAGCAGCATATGCAGAAGGCTCTTCACCCGGAAGGAATACCCTTATCTTTACAGACAGGAAGAAAGAGAAGACTCTTCACAGTTGGACCTTGCCACGTCCCTCAAGTTCGTTTCTATTCCATCAGAGGCTCTTTGCTCAGTAACACATCTTAACTGCCATTTTTCATCAAACCTACCATACAAGACACCAAGCTTGACTATTTCCTTTGAAGGTTCCAGTGTCACAGGAAACTTCCATTAAATAAACATGTATAATCTTCCCTTCTTAATCCATCCTTTGTTCTGGGACCTGAGGTGTGAACATTGGGTGGGAGTGGGGAGCTACATTTCTTCCCTCTGCATCAAGAACAAATTTCTCAGGGTGGAAGAGAGGCACCACCCATGATCACCTGCAGCCTTTAACAAGATGGTATCACTGTGGATCCGACATTTATGCTGAGCTGTGTGATTCTGGGGTTCAGAACCCCTGTCCCAGTATCAGATTAATAACTAAATAAGTATTAGCCAAACTGATTTCCATTTTTCCAGAACACTTGTAAAATAACCTAGATTGGATACAAATGAGAAAACAATGATGAAAAGATAAAAGCTACAGCACAGAGGTGGGGCCTGGGGCAGATTACAACCAAAACATTATTTCAAGATGCAGGAGTGCCTGGGCAGGGCAGATTCAGAGCTGGAAGAACAAACCGTTCTGGAATCCACTGTCAGCCCTGAAAGGAAAAGTCCTCAGTGGTTGGCAATGTTAAAGCTGGAAAAGACCCATCAGGACCCTCTCAGCTCCACAGATGGGAACAAAAGCCCCTGAGGAAAGGAAGCAAGCCTGCATCCCTTCAACCACTAAGAAGAAAAAGGACGAAACAAGTGAAATCGTGAATGATTTCATCCCCGAGTAAGCCTCAACTCCCCACCTGGGGATGACCACTTTGCCCCTCTGACAGCTAGAATAGCCTGGAGTTGTCATAGGAAGGGCTTCTTGAAACTCAAAACGACCCTCAGAATTTACACAAGAGGGTCATGGCTGAATTATGAGCCAAGATGATTTGGTTCACTGTGCACCAGCAGCTAGAGACAAGGAACCGATGAGACAATGCTGCTTACACTGTCCATACACATTGAAATTGGGTGGAGACATATGGAAGTCTAAGCCCCTAGAAAGGACAACTTTCGAGTGGACCCATTGCCTCATAATTCCCCCTTTTAGGTCTTTTGGGGACTTTTGTGGTCCATACTTCCCACAATGTCTAGGTGACGAGGGCTACATGCAGAGAAGATGTTGCTGTGCAGGTGTACAACACAGAGCAGACTCACAGGGAAGGATAGGATGGCGCTGGGGTTTTTGTTTCTTTGACAAAACAATGTAAGCAACTTAAGCGGGGAGGGTTTATTTTACCTCATGATTTCAAAGTTCCCACCCATGTTCCTTGGCTCCATAAATTCGGGAGCCTGCTGAGACAGAATGTCATGGAAGCAGAAGCATGTCTGTAGCTGGAAGGTTCTCCGCTCCCGCTAGAAAGAAGAAATGGTTGAAGAAAGAAAACAAGCGATTGGCTGCAGCCCCCCCCCCCCCCTCCGGCATCTTCAGAAAACAGTAGCACTCCAGAAAAATGTGAGGGAATACATGAAAAAACCGAAGAGGAAAAAGCTAAAACCCCAGGAGACTCCACAAGAAAGTGGAATGGAAGAGCCACCTGTCTCTTTGCCTAAAAGTAAGAAAAAGAAAGCTTTTCCCAAGGAAGAGATGGCCAGTGAACCAGAAGAGGCAGCGCCTGTCACAGTGGCTACTCACTTCATTGTGAAAAGTAAGCAGAGGAAGGGCAGGAGAACTGGATATCTGAGGGGATGCCTCCTGTGACCTATTTCTCCAGTTAGGCCCCGGCTCCCAAAGTTTCCACCATTTCTTACATGGTCTAGCAGCGAGGGGACTATTCAACCGTGAGCCTGTGGTAGACACGTCACACCCAGATCCTAACTGTGCTAGTTACCTTCAGCTATGAGCTGAACTGAGAGGCTTGGTTGGCTGATTACCTAGATAAGACTGTTTGTGTCTTTGAGATATTGCTTCAATTGATGATTGATGTGGGAGAACCAAGCCCACATAGGGTGGCAACATTGCAAAGCATGCCAGTCTGGGCTGTATAAGAAAGCTAGCTGAGGGGTTGGAGAGATGGCTCAGCAGGTAAGAGCACTGGCTGCTCTTCCAGAGGACCCAGGTTCAATTCCCAGCACCCAAAATACAGCTTACAACTTGTTGTAACACCAGTTCTTGGGGGATCCAATGCCCTCTTCTGGCCTCTGTGAGGGCTGCACAGATGTTATACAGTTCTACACACTGGCAAAACACCAAACACATAAAATAAAATGAAAAATAAAAAAAAGAATAAATGAAAGACTGTATGCCACCAAATTAGCAGCTATTATAGGAAAGTGACACTTTAACCCCTATTTCTTAAAAACAAAGAAAGCAGAAGCGATGGACCAAATAACAAGCCAGGAGGTAGCATTCCCTCCTGTTATTACTCTAGGTTCGAGCCTTGAGTTCATGCCCGGACTGCCCTCAATGATGGAGTATGACCTGAAGTGTAAGATGAAATAAGCCCTGTCCTCCCTTAATTGCTTCTGGTCATGGTGTTTATTAGAGAAACGGAAAGCCAACTAGGACAATAACAAATGGCATTTGGCAGATAACAGTCACACTACCAAACTTCCCGGCCATGCCTTTTCTTACATGCCAGTTCAAATGTATGTATCAAACCCCTACAAATGCCCAAACTATACAACAACCACAACCTACAAGGTGGTCATTGTTTAGTAAATGCTAGAACAAATTAGCAAGCAGATCCTGCATCCGTGTAGTACCCACCATTTGCTCCTACATGGATTAGATATTTACTGGGTGACTCTCAGATGAAACACTAGCTCTGAATATGGGTGAAAAGTAAATAAGTACAGCCCCTCTTTCATGGGACTCTAGGTATGAGGATGATAGGGTAGGAAACAAACTGTCATGAAACAATAAGGAAAACATTCTAGAAGAATGGTTGCTGGGCCAAGGGAGAATTTAGATGCAAGGAAATCCTCTCTTATGCATAACGGTATTCAGTTAGAGTTCTGGTGCCAAAGATGCCCCAGTGCCTCACTTCATAAACTGACAGTCACACAGCTTTCTCTCTCTAATGCTCAAAACTCTAACAACATTAACTCTGAACATCCCTGGTTATTACTTAATACATTTATTTGTAAAACTGTTTCTCCTGTCCCTCCCTCATGGGCTACCCCTTTTATCCCACCAAGGCCATTAGTTTATCCTGTTAGCTATAAAAATATGCCCTTGCAAATGAGCAAGCTTATATATTACAACCAGAAATAGATTTCTTTGTATGCCTAGAGCACTTGAAATAGTCTATTTGTTCTCTGGTTAACAGAAATACTTTAAAGATGCTAACATTTTTTTCTAAGTGTGTGTGTGTGTGTGTGTGTGTGTGTGTGTGTGTGTGTGTGTGTTACATATGCCTACAGTTGTAAATACTCATATGTACATATGGAGGCTGGAGGATAACCTTGTCACCCTCAGAATATCATTCACCTCTATCATTGGCGTGGAATTCAACAATTAGGTTAGACTAGCAGGTGTGTAAACCCGTGATCCTCCTGTCTCCACCTTCCCAGGGCTGGGTTGACAAGCAGCAGCATGCCCAACGTTTTTATGTGGATTCTGGGAATGAGCCTCAGATCCTCATGCTCACAAGCCAAACCCTGCACAAGCTTCACAATTTTAGAACATGTGGGGAACCTGAGGTAACTTGTACACAAAGAAACTATGACCTGTGCTAGTTAAAAGACCCATGCCCAAGCTATGTTTAAGAAACAGATGCTGTCCCTAAATAGTGTAGTCACCAATGGAACCTAGTTTCACTCACTGAGGATTGTAGACAGCGCCTTCCTTCACTCCTCCTGCCGTGTACCCCTTGGGAACTTTGATAGCCTTACTGGCAACAACTTCAGTTCTGTAGTCTGCCAGTCTCTGTCTTTTTGCCACAATATTCTCATCTTCCACCTCATCTCAGTCATGCACCACCATGGTCATACCTAGCCCCATCATTTCCAACAAAGGTATCACATTCAAATTCCCCAGTTCAAGAACCTTCTCTTGCCACTGGATCACCTCTGGTTACAACCTCATGGGTCAGCTCAAATCCATGGTCAACATTACAAACATGCCTTTTCAGATAAGCTCAATGCCATGTCACCTTTTCTTTAGTCATATTGCCTCATAAAACTCCAGTTTCACCCAAATCTGACTTTCTCTGCCCACTCACTCCTCAGTCATACCTGTGCAACTGAATGTGGTTAGATAAAAACATCATCATGTGGGATGATCTTCCTTTAAAATCCAGACCACAAACTCCAAGCAGACCCTGATGCTACTGCCCATCCCTGGGGACTTGTATCACCTCCACTCTTCTGAAAACCTTGTCATGTATGTCCCAAATCCTGTCCATTCTTCAATGTCAGCTAATCACTTTTGTATTTCATAAAAAATTCTCACCAATGAATTTATTAACTTTTACACCTGTAGATATACACCGCACCTTCCATTTTGTAACAGTGAACTTGTCTTTGTATATTAGGCTCCACCCCCTTACTCACACTACAATTTAAATTCCCTGGCTTTCCACTGTCTCCTACATTAACAGCTTTTCTACATTAGCAACTTTTTGATCTCTACTGGATCATTTCCACCAGTGTCTCTTCATGCCCCCATCTTAAAATAACTCTGTTGACCTCATGTCTCCCACCAGGTACATTCCTGCTCTTTGCTTTCATTACAGTAATGATAATTTTTCTGCTCCTTTCTCGTGTCTTGGCATGCTCTTACTATTCCTTCTGTGCCAGTTACTTTGGGCACTGCTGTGACAAAATACTTAGCAAATGAAAGGAAGGAAGGTTTATTTTGGCTTATGGTTCAAGAGAACTCAGCCCATCATGATGGTAAAGGCAGACTGGCAGGTAGTCACATTGCACCTGCAGTTAAAAAAGCAGAGACCAGACAGGAAGTGGGGTACAAGCTACTGTACTGCAAGGTATGCCCCCCAGTAATCTACTTCCTTTGGTGGGTCTCCACTTCCTAAAAGGTCTACAGTCTTCCAAAACAGCACTACCAGATAGAGAGTGAGGGTTGACATGCATGAGCCTTCAGGGTATAAGTCACATTCAAACCACATCGCTTTCTGTCTTGAGACATTTTTCCCCTGATGTCTGACACACATTGGCACACTCTCCCTTCATCCCTTCTATTCTGTTTCAGTCTCTTTGGTGGGTTCTCTTCCTTGCAAGTTTACAAGGTCATGTTCAGGGTTCAGTTCTCAGATATCTTCCCTACCTACCATTTCTTTGATGACCTCAGTCTATTGGCTTTGTGGAAGACAAAATTAAACTCCTTCAAATATGTTTCTTTAATATTAGGATTGAAGATAATTAAGGAGAAGCAGATATAGGAAAGCCCTCTGCACCTCCTCTTTTTCTAAAAGCAAGAAGTAGACTCATAAAGACAGGCTTGGCCACATAGTGAGTTTAGACTATGCTCAGGCTACATGTGACACAGGCTCTCTCTCTCTCTCTCTCTCTCTCTCTCTCTCTCTCTCTCTCTCTCTCTCTCTCTCTCTCTCATCTCCTTCCCCCTTCCTCTCTCCTCCCTGTGGGGGTGTGTGTGTGTGTGTGTGTGTGTGTGTGTGTGTGTGTGTGTTTTCATGGAGACCATAAAAAAACCAGAAGTGTTATTCTGCAGGCACTGTCTACCTTGCTTTATGAGACAGAGGCTCTTACTGGGACCTGTGGCTTGCCTATTAGACTAGTAGGGTTGGCTGGCCAGTGAGCCCCAGATAGCCATTTGTCTCCACTTCCCTAACACTGCCAAAATGCCTGGTTTTCTCAGTGGGTGCAAGGGATCCAATTCCAATCCACATGCTAATGTAGCAAGCAGATTTAAGGCCACCTGAGTCATCTCCCAACTCCCAAACTCAAAGCATTCTTAATTCACATCCAATTATAATTTTAATGACTCTCCATGCTGGGTATAGAACCCAGAGGCTTGTCCATATTTGTGCCTCCCAAAGACTGAGATTATAGGTATGCACCACCATGCCTGCCTTATTGACCGTGCTTTAAAAACATTGGTAGAATTCTACACTTCCCACAACCTGTAACTCTACTCCATCATGGGAATTATCTCTTAACCACTGTTTCCACTCTGCCTCCCACATTCTTGCTCTCTGTGAAAGAAACAGACCAGGACACATAAAATGGCTGCATTATGTCACACCTGCAGTTAGGCCCTTTCCACTTCCCATATCCCTCAGAGTGGAACTGAACGTCTGGTCTGGTCCTCTTAGACTCTGACCTGCACCCTTTGATTCTTCATCAGACTCCTTTTTATTCTTCGGGTTGACCAAGCACACTCCTATTTTGGGGTCTTTGCTCGTGTGTGTGTGTGTGTGTGTGTGTGTGTGTGTGTGTGTGTGTGTGTGTTTCTGTTGCTTGAACAGCCCCCTTCCTCCAGATACCTGTATGTACTGTTTTCTCATCTCATACAGGTCCTTGCTTGAATGTCATCTTCTCAAAGGAGCTTTCCCTGAGTACTCATCCCCTTCTGTAAAACAATCCTTTCCCACACTGGTAATTTACACAGCAATTTACTCTCAGCTATTATGGTCCAGAAATGGGAAAGTCAGCCTGGAGGGCCCTTGCTTTTCAGCCTTTTATAGGGTTTAAGAGAAATAGAGGCCCAAGCTGGAATCATCTGCTTCCTTCAGATGTCTGCCATCTCCCCAGACACTAATTGGGTGGTAACAAGGTGGTCAGATTCCCTGCATGGTGGCTGCTACTTGCAGAGCAAATGTTGCATTCCAAGAAGAAGTAGGGGGAACTAGTCCTGAGAAACAAGCCCTATGTCATTTCTGTTACAATCAATTGACCTAAGCAGATACATAGAACCTATTCCCCAAAACCAAGAGATTTGAAAAGACATAGCAGAACCCATTTGATCAGGGAAGTATGGGGAAGTGTCCAGCCATGTGCAAGCCATCCCCCCAAATGGCTTTAGTGATCCTTGTCTCCTAGCACTATACTTGCCAAGTCTCCTCATAAAACTCAACTGCCCTGTGAGGGCAACAGATATTGAATATGTAACAATGCATCATTTAGGAGCCAAGGTCATAGAAGACATGTGTTCCCTTGAGTCACTTTCTCTGAGGTAAGTAAGTTGCCATATCATGAGGCCATGTAAACCTCTCTCTGCACAGTCCCTTCAGAGAGACAGACCCTGTGGCTTCCTGCCAACAGCCAGCACCAACAACTTGCCAACCTTGTGAATAAGCCCAATTCACACATCATAAAGATTTGAGCTATTGGGTGTCCCAGCCAATACTGCACACTTACAAGAGGCTCTGAGCCAGACCCACACAGCCAAGGTGACCTGCAACTAATTCCTTCCCCATGGAGCCCATGTGAGATAATAAATGCGTATTGTTACAAGTTTAAGAGAGATTATCTTATGCAGCAATAATTTGCTAGCATGTCGTGCTATCTAAACTAGCCCACTCACTATCACATTTATCATCTGATAGTCTGTATTTTATTTGTCTGTCCCCTCTCTCCCCTAGAAAATAAAATTCAAGAGCTAAGCAGTTATGCATGGTATTTCTCAATACTGATAGCTGTGCCAGATATATCCAAGACCCTGACAGTCTTTACTGAATATATTAACTATTCTCTTTACCATCAACATATGCTTATTTGTGGCTATTTGCACCAGTATTGTGTTACTCCAGTGATAAAATATTCACTTTTCAACAAACACAAATTGGGTATCTACTCAATACAATTTTGATAACTGGGATTTCTTGAATGTCTACCATAATATCTAAGATACAAATCATTCATTTCTTCTCTTGCTTCAGGCATGTGCCGGTTGCTTTCTGGAGCTCAGTGCTGCCTGAGGTGAGTCTGCATAGCCCACAAGAGAGGTTGAAGTAGAAATGTGAAGTGGGCAACTGGAACTCAGGGCAGAGGTCTTGGGGATGAAAATGTTGACAATAAGTAAACCCATCTGGATATATTCCGCAGGAGGGAGCAGAGCTGGAGAAGAGAAAACGTCTGGTGGAGATTTACTGGGACACTGCCACCTTCAGCAGCTTCAAGCATGAGCACAGACAAAGGAGACCACAAAGGAACTGAGAGAGAGGAATCCAGGAGTCTGGGGAGTCCTGTAAACAGAGAGAAGAATGACACGTGGTCACCTGTGTCCAGGGCTACCGAGACATCAGGCTCATACAGACAGGGGACTGGGGGTAAGGCTGGTGACTGGAAGTAAGCTGCAGTGACCTGGGGGAGGAGGGGCTAAGAGCACACGTGTAAGGAGGAGACGATGTTCACTTCCCGGTAGTATTACCAGAGGAGAGAGGAATTTGATGATTTGTAAGAAGAGGCAGATAGATATGGGGAGAAGTTGGTTACGAAGGAAAAAGAGTCAGTATCTTCAGTGGTATAGCCTCTGGGAAGTTGCTCCACACCTATGCCCAATGGTGGCCACCTGGTCTGCGAGAGGTGGGGGGGGACTCATTGGGAAGGGGCGAGTTACAGTGGTGGGAAGGGGATAAGAGAGCGGGGGGATCAGTGTGATTAGGATGTGTTTTATACATGTATGAAATTGTCAACGAATACATTAAAATAAAAGTTTGAAGGAAAAGAGCAGGATAACGGGTGGCGGGGACACTGGTGCAAGAGGAGAACAGAGAAAGTCTCTGTGGGCCTCCGTCTCCTCCGTAAAATGGACACAGTCACCAGCTGGGAGAGAGACAAGAAATTAGATGAAGGAGGAAGCATGGAGGAGCTGGGAAGTAAATCGACCAAATAATGAGAGTAGTTATCACCTAAGCTCTAAGGCATTACACTAGGTCCGGGGATTTAACCATCTCCAGCCATGTCCAGCTACTGTGGAGGAAGAGTTGAGCTTTTCGCTCAGTGAATTTGCCTGGGTAGAAGGAGGACATTGCAATTGATGTATGCTTAGTGGATCATAAAGGACAGAGGGAAGGCAGTCTTTGAGACCTCTATGCTGTCAAAGAATTGCTGGAAGTAAAATCCAAGCCAACTGAGTTAGAATGGTAAAGGATGACAGCTAGAGACCCACATGAGGCTACGGAAGGAAAGGACTGCTCTCTAGCTGAATGCAAAGAAGAGCCCAGAAGATGAGGATATATGGGTACCCTGCATCCTATACTTCCAGGATGCCTGAAATAGGAAAGGCCTTGTAGATATTGTGGTTCTCAGATGTTGTTTCAGGAGCCTTCTGTGAATTGATAGTCCTGACAGCTCTGAACTGAGTCCCTTTCTGGTGACTGCTTGTAGCTGAAGGAGCCACCTTACTTAATGCTTAACAGACAACCCTTTCTATCCCCAGCCTGATCAGTGGCATATCACTATGACTGTCTCCTCAGTCAACCTCCCTGGCAGCCACTCTGAAGGATCAACACCTCAGGACTCTTCCTAACATTGCAGGATCTATTGATATTCCTACAGGTGCTGTACTGGCTCAGCTCCATTCTCTTGCCTCAACCACTAATGAAGTTGAAAGCAGGGACTTCAATCTGTGAAATCAAGGTTGTAGCAACAAATGAGATTGATCTTGAGGCTTTCAAAGCAATCAGTGAGCTGGTGACTATGTGGTGGGACAGGGAAGGCGAAGAGGTGACATCTCTCCAGGGATATTTTTCATTCTCAGAACTGCCAAACTGGACTCATGGTTAGGGCTCATATTGTTCAACAAACTCTGGTGAGGAAAGAGAAAAATTAGTCGGTCTACCTGGTAATGAACATTAAAAAAAAAAAAAAACTGCATAGGCACAGTAATGTAACACATTTCTTTTTGGTCTCTTTGTTTTTCTGAACCACTCTAGTCAGGCTCAACCCTCCCAGAAATCCCACAAGAGGATTTCATCCCTGTGTCTATCCTTGTAGCTTACTTGCCCAATAAAACATGAATGATAAGGATATATGCTATTTAAAAGGAATTTTAGTTTTTTAATGATTTATTCATTTTTACGTGCATGGGTGTTTTGCCTACGTGTATATATGTGCATCATGTGTGTGCAGTATATGGGGATGCCAGAAGAGGGCATCAGATCCCCTGGAGATGGAGTTACTGACAGTTGTGAGCTATCATGTGGGTTCTGGGAATCATACCTTTGTCCTCTGGAAGAGCAGTCAGTGATCTTACCAACAGTGCCTGCTCTCCAACTCCAAGTAAGAATTTTAAAAGCCAGCACTATGGTGGTTCTGCTATCTCTTTTGCTTCCTTCCTAAATCAACACCATTTCAGAGGGAGACTGTTTGTGAAAACTGACTCTCAAAGATCATGTTATGAATGGGCAATAATCCTTAGAGGTAAGCCACTGAGGGTTTTCAGTTACTTAGTAATACAGAATAATTTGGCCTCAGCACACTGAATCAGTCACCCTGGTACTCAAGATGGCCACTGAAGTACAAAAAGATGCAAACCAATGTGTAAAAGAATGACCATGGGTGTGTTCCAAGAAAACTTTATTTAAAAAAGAAGTATCGGATAACTGAATAACCCCTGTAAATAAAATATTTTCTTAAAAAATAGTCGTTGGCTAAAACTTCTGTTGGCAAATGCATAAGATCACATCTTTGTTAATTTTGCTTATCTACTTCTATGAATTTTGTGTTTAAAAAATGACCAAGAGTGAACTGTCTTGTGTTTATTCTCAGATCCTATTTATTTGGGTAAAGCATAAGTAGGTGAAAGGGTGGCTATTAGTTTTTAGCGAAGGGAGGAAAAAAACTAGAAATGACATGTTGCTGCACAAAGCACTCAAGAGCAATTTAGATGATAAGAGGTGGAAGACATCAAAGGCAGAATTGGAAAGGGATAAAGAGAAGAGAAAATGTAAGAAACGGAATACGTATATGAGAGAAATTGACGGATGTCTGTTGGCCACTCTGCAACACCAAGAGCGGAAGCCAAGCTTGTTCCTCTACTGCCACCTTCAGCCCTTCCTGGAGCCTGACTCCCTTTATGCAGTTTGCAGTCATGAGCTTAAATTGTCCAGCTTGACACCCCTCTGAGAGCTATTTCTGCTTTTCATTTTAGCTACATCTTGCTGGAATCCACAGAAGTTTAAGAATAGCAGGACTTGCGTAAATGATCTTGACAGATGAAAGATGAGATTAAAGACTCAGAATACTTTGGGGAGATGAGGATGTTGGCAATGAGGAAACAGCAAGCAGAGCTGGGGTTGGGGATCTGACAAAAGAGGTATTTTGGAGATGGATCAGAGTTCTGTCAGGTGCAGGCTGCATTTGCACCACAAGCAACTAGACAACTCCACAAAGTGTGGGTAGATTGCCAGGCTTTACCAATTATGACTGGGATCTGGAGATGTGGCATGCAAGCAAAGTTACAGAAAGACAAAATCTCTGGGTAAGCTAGACTACAGAAGCAAGATCTGACTGACCCTTGCATTTACCAAACATGACCAGGGACTTGGCAATAAGATCACAGAGCTATATAACCTTGGTACACATTAGACAGATCCACTCTCTCTGCATTGCATACACACCTATCGAACAATCTATATTCACTGAGAGCCAGAAATGTCTCTCATTATTGTAAACATAACATTTATCAAACCAGCTCTTAAGAATGGATACTCAATGGATCCATGTAAAATTGAATTATTTCCTTTTGATGTCAAAAGGCAGAATTTTCAAAGTACAAGTAATTGCCAATTTATTGAATGAAGATCAAGAACCCACCATCTCTGGGACACTTAGAGAGCCTCCTGTTGAGTATGCTTCTAGCCTAAAGACAGCCTTCTTCACTTCAGTGTACTGTTTGAATTCTCCTACTCACCTAGACGCCAAGGAAATGGTCAAAGATTTATGCTAATCACTAGGATGGTAGGTACCTTTGGTTACACACTGGAGACCATAAGTCTTCCCTAGTTGCTATGTTTGTTGTGAGGCTGAATAGGAAAATTCAGTGGCATGTATTCCTGGCAGGATATCCCTGGTCCAGCAGTGGGTGACAGAACACCAGTACCCCAGGTGTCACTTGTGATATATAACATCTAAATCATTCAGAAAATGAAATGCCTTCACTTGTGAAAATACCACTAAATAGGTAAGTATAAGTGCTTTTTTACCAAGCTAAGCCACAGTATAATACAACCAAGTCACTAAGATAAGGAAAACGAGAAAAATTAATGACATGATGCACATCAAGAATTTTAGCCACATTTTCCCTGTCCCTAAGCAAGGGATACCTGGAAGTTTTCCTCTTGGGGTTAAGAAGATTCACTAAATAAACACATTTGTGAATCCTTTATTACTAGGATTAGAAGTCACCTCTTCCAGAAACCCCTGCCTGACCCTCTTGTTCATGCTCTCTAGGTCAGATATGTACCCTTCTCTGGCCACATTCTCATCATACAGCAGTGAACAGCACTGGCCCCTTTGCCTCCTACATCATCAGGAGGTGATTTCCCCGAGACAAAGACTGACTTTCTTTCCCCTTTTCTTCCTTTCCTCTTTCTTTTCTTTTCTGAGGACTTAACCCAAGATACTGTGAATTCTAGGATTCTACCTTTGAGCTACATTCCCAACCCTAAAGTTTTTGAGACAGAGCTGGGCTATGGGACCCAACTTGACCTTCAACTCTTGGTATTGATCCTCCTGCTTCAGTTTCCAGAATTGTGCGATTATAGAGTTGTGACACTATGGCCGACAGGAACTGCTTATTAATTATTTTTACATTTATGTTTATGTGAGTCCATACACACATATTGGTGACGTGTGTGTGTGTGTGTGTGTGTGTGTGTGTGTGTGTAAGTCAGAGAACAACTTGTAGAAGCTGGTTCTTTCCTTCCTCCATGTGGGTCCCAGAGATCAAACTCATGTCAACAGGCTTAGCAAAATTGCCTTTATTAGTAACACTGAGGCATTGCCATGAGCCCAGGAACAATTTCTTAACTGCCTATCTCTTTAATCCAATCACTTGGGAGACTCTAAATGGTTTTGTGTTTTGAGTTTGGGTGGGAATTTGGGGTTTTTTTTGGGGGGAGGGGGCGGTGTTTATTTTGTTTTGTTTTTTTGAAATAGGGTTTCACTGTGTAACAGCCCTGTCTGTTCTGGAACCCACTCTGTGGACCAGACAGGCCTCAAACTCATAGAAATCCACCTGCCTCTGCCTCCCAAGTGTTATGATTAAAAGCATGCGCCACCATGCCCAGCTTTTCTACTCTTTTTTTGGTGACTCTAGGTGTTTTTAAATTAATTATTCATTCATTGATAGAGTTATAGAAATCACAAATTCAATTCTAGGAAACATGGTAATGTCTCGACTCTTCTGGTCAATTCAACCATGGGGAAAAACATGTTGTTTTCATTGCACTTGGCTGTGGGCCCTGTAGACACCCTGGTCACTGTGAGAAATGTCAGATGCTACAGAATGCCTTGATAGATATCTGCCTTTGTCTTGGTCTGTGTTGTTATTGCAGTTACAGCATAGGCTAATGAGGTGGTTAATCTGGATTGTCAACTTAATGGGATTTATACTCACTGTAGAAACAAACCTCTGAACACATCTGTGAGGGAGTTTCTAGGTTGGATTAGTTAAGGAAGACCTGCCCTAAACATGGGTGGCACCAACCCATGGGCTGAGGTTCTGGGCTGAATAAAAAGAAGAAAGAAACCACTGGCTTTCCTCATGGCCTGCTGTCTGATTAAAGATACAGAGTGACTGCAGCCTCAAGTTCCTGCTGCCTTGTCTCCCCCACCTTGGTGGACTATGTCACCTCAAATTGTGAGCAAAAGTAAGCCCCTCCCCCCTTGAGTTGCTTCTTGCTGGGCATTTGGTCACAACAACAAGACAAGCCACTAAGACACCCACTATCTGTTCAGCTTTTTGTTGACTTGATACCAGCTAGAGTCATTTGGCAAGAAGGACTCTCAATTGAGAAAATGCCTCCATAAGACTGGACTATAGGCAAGCCTGTTGGACATTCTCTTGATTAACGATTGGTATGGGAAGGCTGGGCCCACTAGGGACAGTGTCTCCTCCCTACATGGGGTAGGCAGTTCTAGATAGTATAAGAAAAGTCTGAGCAAGCCAAGAGGAGCAAGCCAATAAGCCTCATTCCTCCATGGCCTCTGCTTCAGGTCCTGCCTCCAGGTTCCTGCCTTGAGTTCCTGTCCTGACTTCTCTCCGTGATAGAGAGTGACTTAAGAATGAAGATGAGGGTTGGTGATTTAGCTTAGTGGTAGAGCGCTTGCCTGGCAAGCACAAGGCCCTGGGTTTGATTTTCATGGTGCTTTATCACAACATTGGAAACCCTGACAAGACACTACAACAGGTAACTTGTAAAGAAGAGCTATTTCTCTTACAGTTCTAGGGTATTCTGTGAGTGCCTTTCCCCTTCATCACAGGACAGACAGCGCAGGATATTATTCATCAACTCTTTCATCACCATAACCAAGCACCTGAATAAACAATGTAAAAGAGGGAAAGAGAAAGGATCTACTTTGGATCATGGTTGCTGACCTTTCGGTCCACCTATTGGCTAGGATATGGTACAACAGGAAATGTCATATGGTAGCCAAACAATAGAGAAAGCCTTGTGTTTTCTGCCTTCTTCTTATTCCCCAAGTCTATAGGATGGTGTTACATTACAGGCACCCCACCAGTTACTGTCCCACAGGTTAGCTGTGGAAACACTCTCAGAGACACACCCAAAAGGGTAGTCACTAATCTCCTAGGTGTTTCTCAGACTAATCAAGCTGACTGTCAAGACTGACCATTATATACACTGAAGAGAAAACTGTAAGGAGCTGGGATCAATTTATAACACCTGTTCTTGTGCTAGCTAGCTCACCCTTGTGAGAACATCATTAATCTACCCTCACGACCTAAGTATCTCTTGTCTTTGTCTTGTAGTAACAAAATTCAGACAAAGACAAGAGTAGAGTAATTTGGAGTGGGTAATTTGGGCCTATAGCTATGGAAACAGAGAAGGTATCTACTTCAACTCCATTTCTGAGGAACACATCTCACAGCCTAAAGTCATGGCAGAAAAGGAAAGAGCAAGTGGGTATATGCAGAAGACATACTTCTCTTATAGCATCCACTCCTGTGGTACTTAAACAGCCTTGAGTGGGAGGAGTCACTCAAGAAAGGCATTACTCCATTCATGAGAGCTCAGTCCATGACCCAGATGCCTCTTAGTGGGCCCCACCTCCCAATGCTGCTGTAGATAGAAATCAAGCTTCCCCATTCTGCTGGAGAGAGATCTTATTAAAGTCACAGCCCTTACTCCTCACCTCTGCAAACTGTCACATCAAAGATGACATTTCCCCATGACTTTGGGAGAGGAAATTCATGCATAGCACTCTTTATTCTCCCAGGGTGTGGGTCCCCTCAAGGTTCCTGAGCCACCTCACAAAAGTTGGGGCTACAGAAGAGCAATGGAGGGCCTGCTGGGCTCCCCCTTGCTTCAAGGTTAAAGTGACCTTGAAACAGATTCCTTGTGACATCTGATGGCTCAAGGGATAATTATTGCTGTATGCTCTTTCTATCCAGAGAGTCTACCTGAGTGTCTTTCTGTGTCCATGATAAAGTTTCCTGGCTAAGGCAGCTTAATGAGAAGAGTTGATTTGGGATCACAGTTCCAGGTCAGAGTCCATCACAGCAGGGAAGTTACAGTGGCAGGAACTTGAGGGAGCTGGTTTCATTGTTTCCATAACCAGGAACAGAGGGCAATCGTGAGTGCACACTAGTGCTCAGCTTGCCTTCTCCATTCTCTTATAGTCCAGGGTTCCTGGTCCAGGGATGGTGCCACTCATAGTGAATATTCCCAATTCAATTAACATAATCAATCCCCTAGACAAGGCAGAGGCCCATCTCTCAGGCTGCTCTAGATTCTGTCCAGTTGACAATTCACACTAACCATCACGGGTCCCTTAGCCATCCAAAGGCATGCAGCCTTTGTATGATGGCAATAGGCTGGAAGCACTTTATCATCTCTGATTGTTTTCTTTCTCAAAAAATACTGGGGTCAGGTATGGTGGCACAAGCTTTTAATCACAGAAATCAGGAGACAGAGACCAACCTGGTCTATACAGTGGACTCCAGGACAGCAGGGCTATACAATAAAAACCTGTCTCAAAAACAACAAAATAAATACATAATTCAAAAAACAGAAGATTTGAAAACTTATTGGTCTCAGTCTTTCAGAAGAGGTGTACCTGCATAAAGGGCGTCACCTACTGTGTTCTTAGTTCATCTTCCTGCCAAACCAATAAATATTCGATCTGCATGCATTCTCTTTAAGTAAGACCAAGCTTGTGGAACTGGAAAAGTCAATTTTCTAGGTTGGTGTAAATAACAGGATGCTGTTTCTAAAGAAGCAAAATGGATATTGAATATGTAGAAGGGTGGATACATCTACTGAATCTTCCCTCAACTTCTAGGTACGAAAAAAATTGGTAACATGGAGCCAGAAAGATGCTCAGTAAGTAAAGGCACTCACTGCCAAGCCTGATGATAACTGACTTCTGAAAGTTGTCATCTGATCTCCACATATGTGTATATATACACACACACACACACACACACACACACACACACACACACACGATATAGTAAATTTGTATAAAAAGAAAAACAAAGTATAATGGCATTTGGGCTGCATTAAGCTCTATGTGGCATTAATAAAGAACAATGGGCCTGTAGTTTTCTATGGGCAGAGGTTCCTTCCAACACGGTCAAAACTCCAACGCTATTTTGTCTCTCTTTCATTTTGTTTTAAGGATACATTAGTTCATAAGAGAGAACTTATGGCAACTGTTTGTCTAGTTACAATTATCAGTTTGTCTTTTGGCCGTGTGGTAGCACAAGATTAAAATCCTGATATTTGAAGTATCTCACATAGCAGTCTGCAAAGGAAGACATTGAGTAAAAACTACCTGTTGAAAGCTGATGTGCTCGGTCAAGGGCCTGAAAATAAAGCTCAATACAAGCAAAAGCACAAAGCAATTTCAATGAACATATATGATATAATTAAAAAGTAAACTTGTTTAATACTTGATGGTTATTTGGCTCTGTTACTGTCTAAATCATTTGCTTTCTAGCCCACGACTCTTCTTTGAATAGCTAAGACTGCAGAGGCAAGCAAATGGATTTCATTTTCCCAGGGATCAGGGAGTTGAGAAACCTGAAGACATTTTTTATGTGTAACAGCACACTAAGGGGTTGGGGGAAATAGATCAGTAGATAAAATGCTTGCAAGACAAACACAAGAACTTGAGCTTGAGCCCCATCATCCATGTAAAGAGAACCAAAGCATGGTGCCATGTACAAAGCCAGTGCTGGAGAGGCAGGGCCAGGCTGATCCCTGGAGTTTGCTGGCCAGCCAGTCTAGCCTATTTGGCCACTTACAGGTAGGTCACTGAAAAAAACCTACCTCAAAAAAAAGTGATTAATCCCTGAGAAATATCAACAAAGGTTATCCTTTTGCCTTCACATGAATATGCACACACGTGCACCTGCACACATGAACATACGTGAACACACACCAAAGAGCACAGTAAGCCTCACGGTGATGGTGCACACTTGTAATCTCAGTACTTGGGGAATTTTCTTTGAGTATCCTCTGGCCACAGTTGCTAGGCAATGTGCTGTAAACTTCAAGAAACAATGTGGCCAGATGCCTATAAAGTGTTATCCTGATCCTGTCTGCAGAGTGACCCTGCTCAGAATGTTATGGAAAGTTATTATGTGGAATTCTTGATGACTAAAGAGTGTTGGACAGTCCTGACCTAGTACAGCCTCTTCTTGTTCAGACTGCTCCTGCTGGAATTAAACTCTTCCCATAGCTTTATAGGATTAGGAAATTTTCTGACCAACAGGTTGAACTGGGGAAGCCCCAAGAAAGTAAACAACAGCTAAGACCACTTCAAGCCAAGGGTAAGGACCAGGGTTAGACCACAGGGAATGGAACTCCCAGGAGTGATAACTACCACAGTGACTTCAGGGCCTCGGGAGTTCCATTCCCTGTGGAATTCCAACTGAAAGTGCATTTGAGCAGAACTGCTATTGTGAGGTGTTGGAGAGAAAGGCCTTGGGAACTGTGGAATCCTTGAACTTATTTGGGTCACATCCAGGGAAGATGACGTCAGAACCTGAAGCACCTATGCTGGATGACTTGTTGCCCTCCCTTAACGAAGGTTAGGATGGAATCTGTGGAGGCTCAGGAACCTGCCAATCAAAGTGAAACCCCAAACAATACTGGCAGCACTGACGCAGCTCTTTCAGCCACCTGATTTGGGTCCCTTTGTGATGATCCAGACCTGGTGTGATGAGGCTGATGGAATGTTCCCATCACACACTGCCAAGCTGCAGTGGCCAAATGACAGATACCCAAACTGAAAACAGTGGCCATGGCAACACGGCTAAATATATATCTGGAGGAGGCATTGAGATACTTTGATTAGAGAGATGGGTTAAAAAAGGTATCTGTCCCTGTATTTAAAGAGGTAAATTGGGTGCTCTTTTTCTGTGTGTGAATACGGATTGAGAGTGTGGCAAGAGAGAGAGAGAGAGAGAGAGAGAGAGAGAGAGAGAGAGAGAGAGCACAGTGGTAGAAAATAGCACCTTTCTGAGGCTGCACAAGCTTGGGCTTGGGCTTGAAGGTCATAACAGCCTGCCAAGGAAGGGGTAGCTTTCTGGAAAGAAATCTGTCAATCGCTCCTCCCTTACCTGGCCTCGCCCCAGGAGACCCCTGCCAATGGCTGGGTCAGCCACCCACCTCGTGTCAGCTTTTCCTTCCCTGTACCAATCAGCCTGCCTGTACTGGCTGAACCCCCAGCACTTGGCTGTCACTCTTGGCTGATGATGTCACTGAAAATGACTCATTCCATTTTTTCCCTTGTAGGTAAGAAATAATGTCGCTTTAATTTTGGTCTTAGTCTGTGCCAGGCATTGTTCTAATGGCCTTTACTATTGTACATTAATAATATTGTTCATGAAAGGAAACTGAGACACAGAGAAATTCTCTACCTAGGGTATAAAAATATATGTAGAGGGAGAGGTAATATTTATGTATATTTGGGTTAGTATGTATATATAATGGGCTATGGCAATACATATGCTACTTAAATATCAGTATAGTGGTACTATATATAATGTATACATAAATACATACACACACATGTTGCTGAGAATTGGGGTAGCCCAAAGGAATGTTCTAATACTGGGGATTTCTTTTAAGTGACTTACAAAGAGGAGGGTAGGGCTGTCACTGGCCTATAAATTACAAGTAAAACGCTTAGGTGGATAGCAGCTGAATTTCACCTGCATATGGCACAGACTCTGGGGGGAGTTTGAATGTCTATCTGCTCCCAGGTCTTCCAGTTGGTGAAAGAGTAAGTGCAAATACACAGGGCATGGTGGTGCATGTACACCACTCATCTCAGCACTCGGGAAGATCCACCTCAACTCCCCTCCCCCATCTCTTTCCTTAAACCCATGCCTTCAAAGCCAGGCCAAACAAAGCTCCTCCCCCAGAGAGGCTCAAGACCACTTACTCCCACAGGGTATAACAAACTGCATCCTAGAAAACAGACATGTGGTTCTTCCAGTATCTCGTCCCTTCTCCTCTCCGAGGGGTCTGGAATCACCCGGGAATACTTTACCCATTAAACTGGGCCTTTTCCTAATTTGGTCTGATTTGGATTGCTGTGTTGGTGGAGAGGCCTCTCAGGGTGCAAAAAAAAATTTATCAAGGCAGATCTTTGTAAATTTGAGGCCAACCTGGTCTACAGGGCAAGTTGCAAGACAACTGGCCTACATAGAGAGACCCTGTCTCAAGGAAACAAAACAAAAATAACAACAGCAAAGAAGTGTTCCTTCAAGTACACGTTCCATACTAATCCCCAGGCAGAACTCTTAGCAAGCTGCAAGCTTTAGATAACAATCCATAAATTGTTTTCCAAATCTACATCAGTTCATAGAGGTCACAGAATGACAATAATGTGCTTTTCTATTAGGTACTGATGGGCATCTCTGTACCAGAATCATCCTTCTGCATCTGTGGATCCCGTTGGTATATTCCACTGACTAAATACCAAAATAATTGGAAAACAATTCCTCTGTGCTGAACATTTATGGATTTTATTCTTGTTTTTATTCCCAAATCACTTTAACACTACAAAATTACACAGCATTTAAACTGTACTGGGCATTATAAATAACCCTAAAATGACTTCGTCTGTGGGAGATGCATATAGCTTCCATGTGAACGTGACATGAGTCTATATAAGGGACTGAGGTAGTCATGGATTTCAGTGTCCATTAGGAGCACAGAACCAATCTCTTGCAGATCTCAAAGGATTGCTATGTTAATTACTTTCTAACCTGCCTGATCCTAACCTAAAAAGAATCCAAGCCATTCTAGCATACATTTAGTATGCTATCTACTCTTTTAGTGTGAATATTTACCCATCAAGTATTTGGGGCTTCAGTAATAATTTAACTAAAAATATTTTTATTCATGCTACAGAAAAAAAAAAAACTATAGTCACTTATAAATCATCTACACTGTAACTCCAAAATCAAAAGACAAAATAGTGAGTTTAGAGCAGAAATAAAATAATTTACACCCCCTTTCTATGAATGGCCCACATAAATCAGTGTCTTATATTTCATTTGTTTTAGATAACTCTCTAAACACTTCCAACCCTTAAATATAATGAGTTGATTCTTACAGTATTGTGTGTTTAGAACAAATTTTAACTGACCAAAATCTCTAAAGGCTGAATCAAAAAAATTGAAAGTCATTTAAGTAATGCTTTTAGCAATACCTTTGCTACCCCACGCATCACATGCACACAAGCAAAAGAGTATTGACCAACCCAGCTGGAGAAACGACAGTAAAACCTGTTCTTACGGAAGAGACGATGCACACCTTGACCAATTACATAACGAAGCGTATTTGGCAGGAAGTCCAAGAAGGCTGGATTACCCCGATTGTTTGTAGAGAGGGAAAAGCAAGCATCCAGGCTGCTGGTTCATCAGATTAAAAAATTTGAGACTCAAACTCTAATGTGCATGCCCAAATTGACAACCACCAATCACATAAGGGCCAGTTTCAGGGACCACTTTAATCCTCAATTTTCATTTGCTTGACTTTTTCCTTTAAATGCCAACCTCATAAAAAGTGAGCCCTGAGGATATGGCTTAACGGAAGAACTCTTGTCTACCAGGTACAAGGTCCTGGGGTCAAGCCCCAGTACCACAGATAAAAGTGAGTCTTCACACCTTGCCTTGGTGCTCTTGTCTGACGTGGTCTCTGAGCCTTCACTGATAACTAGTCTGCCTTTTCATCGGTAAACTCAGTTATCACTTTCTGAGTCTTCATCCTATCCTGCTGGGGTGTCTGTTTGCTTGTTTCTTTGTTTGTTTGTTTTCCAGGAAGCAACCCTCCTGTCTGCCTTCTCTTCTCAAATTTACCCACAGACCTGCCGTGGAGCTTACAAACCAATGAAGCGGAGTCTGAGCTGGGTCCCAGGCAACTGCACGTTGTTACAGTGACACTTGTAGCAGATTAATTAGCCTCCTGCATCTCAGAATCTATAAAAGTGAGGATGTCATTATCTACCAGCAAAAGCCTATTAGAGCTTAGTAAAAGGGATCAATGAGAATCATCAGTCACTAGACTTCCTATCAGTTGCTCATTTCCTTCATCCCTACAGCCCTGCACTGTTACACCTAGCCTGTTATGTGCCAGGAGGAAAAAGATTTTAATAATTCACCACGTAAGTAGGTCACTGATTGATCAGGGCTACAGGACAAGGACTTGGGGGCCTTGTTTTCCCTGACAGCCCTGCGCAGGAGCAGAATTGGGGTTTATAAGCGTAAAATTCACAAACATTTCACCAATCAGAAATCAAAAATTAGGGACTTCTTTGGCTGTTCCATCATTGCCAACCCACATACAATGCAGGCCTTTCAGTCCAACCAATCAGATTCATTTGTTCCTTCTGTTGTTAGGAACAACCATAATGTTTCTAGAGAACTAAAGATGCATAGCAACTATTTCTATGGTTTAGGGAAGAGGTTGATCAACCATTGGAAAGTTCTCAGCTTCCCTAGGGCTTGGGAACCTGAACTTTCTTTCACCCTACAGAGAAGATGGAAATGGCAGTACTCAGGCCAAGTTGCTTTTGCCTGCTACCTTCAGTACTTGCTTCCAAGTAAATATAGGTCCACAATTTGTATTCGCCTTGACCACACCTTCTCCTGGAGGGATGTAACTCAGTGGTAGAATCCTTGTTTAACATGCATGAGACTCTAGGTTCAATTCCCCAGCACAGCAAACAAAACCAGCAATGATAAGAATAAAACAACAACAACAAAAATCAAGCACAAACTCAAGCCAGTCAAAATTCCCACTCTTAGCAGAGAAGCTGGTGGCATCTGGTGGCTGCCGGGGAAGCAGGGCCAGTTGTTCCTGGACCCTGGCAGGTTTTTCATGCCCCAGTCCCACACCCATAAGCATATGAGCAGCACTAACTGGGCTCAGTGGGTCACTGGAGCAAAACATAGAAGACATGAGTTAGAAGGGGACATAACAGGGACAGTAGTCTGAAAGGAGTTGGATGAAGTGACCTGGGGGGGGTGTGTGTGTGTGACACAAATATATCGTATGTATGTATGTATGTATGTATGTATGTATGTATGTATGCATATGTTCAAAATTCTCAAAGAATAAGTAAAAAATTCATTCTCAAAAAGGAAACTAACAAAATCTCAGTATTTCCCCTATAAGTGTAACAAATGGGCACAAAATATTCAACTTTTTAGTCCCCTATTAAATAAACACATACCAGTTTTCTCCTGGACTCTTCAGTGATGTTGATATAAGTGACTCCAAGTTTGTGATTTATTTAAAAAAAAGAAGAGAAAAAAACTCTATGCAGAGAGGAACTTAAGTAATTTCTTCATGAGCCTCAGAAAAGCAGCCAAATAGTTGATCAGGTTTCACAATAGCTGTCAGTCTTTCCTGTAGTCATGTGTCTGCCAGACAAGACAATTCTTGACAGATGCAGAATTATCTAAGAGACAAGTCCCTAAATAAACTGTGGCCAGTGAAAGACGAGAAAGATTAGGAGCGGTGAGGCTGCAGAACCCACTCACACAGAAGCATCATAGTGTCTATATACAAGTGCTATTTCTTTATTTATGGCTTTTGTTTTCACGCCACAGCTTCCAGTGCCAAGGACCAAAAGACAGCACTCAGTGAAATCAGCCAAATTGAAAAACATCATCAAAACAAAAAAGGTCAGGCAATGAGTTTGATGATCAGAGTGAATAAGCTTGGCAGGCTTTAGAGAGCAAAAGGGCAGATATATATATCAGGAAAACACACACACACACACACACACACACTGTACTGCCTCAGCTTTCAAACAAAAAGTAGACTGAACAGCTATAGTACAGCTACCCTTTCATAGACCACATTCCTGTGTGTGTGTGTGTGTCTGTGTGTGTGTGTGTGTGTGTGTGTCTTCAATTTTAAAATTAAAAAGCCCAAAAGCCAGCTTCAGAATCAAAAATCAAGATTCACCCCTAAGAGAAAACAGTCAATAGCAAGTTTTATGGAAAGCAAGGAATTCGGAGAGGCTCAGCCTGAATCAGTACAGATACTTGCAGTTGCCCTTCATGATCCACAGGGGATGCACTCCAGACCCTCCTGTGGACACCAACATCTGCATGTTCTCACATGTCTGTACAAAACGACAATATATTTACATAGCCTGCACACCCCCTTCCATACTTTATAAAATCATCTAGGGATGATTTATAATATTAATACAATACAAATCTGTGTAATTAGTTGTGCTATTTAAGGACTAATGAAAAGAAAGAAAAGTCTATGTGTGTTAGTCCAGACTCGTTTTCCATTCTTGGTTTCTTATTTATTTGTCTGTGGGACCAGTGGGCTGAATGGATGAACAACTCTACAGGACAATGAGTGCTGTATTTTAGATTTCTCATAATATTCTAGTGTTCTTTCCTCTGCCATGTTCTCATTGACTGCCTCTTCTCACACAACAGGAAGATGTGTTGTTCCTAAGCAACCCCTCCCCTTATGCAGCAGGAAAGACCAATGCTCCCACTGCCCCGATAACACATTGATGAGATGCTGTCTTCCAAGCCAACTTCTGAGCCTCATCACAAGTCATCTAGACAGCCTTATGCTGCTGTTAGTTTATCTGATTTATTTTCAGTGTTGCAGTTTGGGGTTTACAGCAAAGGAAGAAGGAACTACATAAACCATCCCATGCCTGCCCCATCTTCTCCCACAATCGAAATCAATCACCAAAGTGGTTATATCTTGGGAAACATCCTGGTAAGGTAGGGCAACTACTCTGGAGGCTGAGACACAATAATCTTGAGTTCAAGGCCAACTTGGGCTACATAATAAAATGGAGGCCAACTTGAACAATTAGCAAGACCATGGCTAAAAGGAGAAAGATGGACAGCAGGGACAAGCAAAGGAAGGTAAAAGAAAAATAAAAGGAGGGAAAAAAGGGGAGAGGAGAGGAAAGAGAGAGAAAGAGAGAGAGAGAGAGAGAGAGAGAGAGAGAGAGAGAGAGAGAAGAGGCATTATAACCCCAAGTTCATAGTTTATTTCTTGAGTTTTCACAAACATAGAGTACTATGTCCTCATCTGTCCTCATCATGACATGTGTCATAGAGAACATACTAAGTACCCAAAAACGTAACAATTTTTTAATTGGAAAATCTTCTAATCCTATTAAATTTTTCTGAGCCAGGAAGACCAGGAAATGAGGAAATGTGGGCAGTGCTGAGTAGTTCCTAGGGTATATAAGAAAGCTAGCTGAGTAGAAGCTGGGGGGTGGGGGTGGTCTCTGCTTTAGGTTCCTGCCTAGAATTCCTTCTCTGATGATGGATTATCACATTTAAGGTTAAATAAACTCTTTCTTCTGTAGACAAATTTCTAAGGAGTCTTATTAAATAAAAATATGGAGTCAAATATAGGGTGAAAGCTTTAAGGATCAGGGAAATAGGAATAGCCACCAGATAACCTACCTCACCACAACGCAGCTTCCTAAAGTGAGCTACTTCCTATCTACCTGCGCCTTTATTGCCTTGTTCTTCTCACTTCCTACCTCACTTCCTTGTCACTGCCTGTCTGTACAGACCTCCAGGTCTCTATGGTTGGTACTGGGATTAAAGGCATGTGTTACCATGCTGGGCTCTTGAACACACAGAGAGCCTGCCTGCCCTGTGATCAGATTAAGGGCCTGTGCTACCACTGCCTGACTTTTGTGTTTACTTAAAATGGCTTGCTATTTCCTCTGATCTCCAGGCAAGCTTTATTTATTAACATACAAATAAAATACCACCACATTTCAGCACAAATAAAATATCACCACATTTTTCCTCAGGCTGTTTTGATCATGATGTTGGTCACAGCAATAGAAAGAAAACTGAGACAATTAAGTAAACTCACTGCATTGCAAGTTTGAAAACTGAAGTAAAGGTGCAAACACCAGTGACTAGTGAGCATTCAAATTTTTGCACTATTATTCTGGAACAAAATGCAAATAAACCAGTATATTTAACTGTAGGGGTAGTTTCCATTGAGCCCTCTCAGTGACTAAGTGTCTTTAACTAAAAGTGAGGTCATGCTGAATTCATACCTGAAGGAAAGTATTGGAGATGCGTGTAAATGTAAAAGTCACAACAAAAAGGTTAGCTAGCTTGTTGTCATTAAATGGCATAGTCAGTGCTAATTTCCTTAAATTTTACAAAATTGTAATTTAAAAAGCTTGCTATTACTTAATATTTCATAATCTTTTCCACTACTGTTTGTGGTCTCACTGTTCCTATAAATTATAATTTCTTAACAGTGTCTAAAACTGGGTTTCCTTTGCATGGGCAACAGTGTGGTCTTTACTATTCTAAACACTATAGAGTATCTCAATCAAAGAAAAGAGAAAGTGACCCTAATTTCATTACCTGGAAATAAGCCCTTTTCTAGTTTCAAATACATCCCTTACAAGTAATTCTTTCACATCACAAAATATTGTAAGCAACTCTTTTTATATTCGGCCAACCAAAAGCCTTAGCCAGCACAGTACCCTATATTTACTGAAGCAAAGTTGGTAACCTCTTTCAGTCAGAGGCATTCCAGTGTGCTCCAGTACAAAGTCCTCAAAGTCGATAATTCCACCAAATGAACAACAAGAGGAAACAGAGCAAGCCTCTCTCATCTTTTGGCACCCCTCTGTGCTTGACACTTCTTGTTACTGAGTGCTCTGAAAAATGAACTTGGATAATGACATGCAAGGCTCATAGAAGAGTTCATTTTAATATAATAAAGAGCAAGCCTCAGCTTCTGGAATGCTACCAAAGACAACTTTAGTAACTCCAAGAGAATTTTGAAAAACTAATATGAAGTGCATATGGAAAGCGATTGTGAAATCATTTTTAGAGAAATCTGTAGCAGTCTGCAACCCAGCCCATGATTTCTGCAAGGTCACAAGCTCCATCCTAATTCACCACTCTTTCCGTCAAGTGTTAATATGCAGAAAATATTAGGAGTTCAAAAAATTTAATTAAAAAAAATAATTTAAAATGGACACATGATCTGAATAGGTAGTGAAGAGAGAGCAATAACCAACAAATGTATGGGAAATGCTCAATATCATTGGTCATCAGGGAAATTACAACTAAAACTAAAAGATTTGACTTCAGTTAGAACAGCTTCAATTGAAATAATAATAATAATGATAATGATAATAATAATAATAATGCTGGTGAGTGTGTAGAGAAAGGGGAACTATAAACTCCATTGGAATATGAATTAGTGCAACCACCATGGGCAATCACATGGAGGGTCCACATAAAACTCAAAATAGGAAAGTGATAAGGTCCGTCTATGCGACACCTGGGTATAGTGCCAAAGGAATGAAAATCAGCAGACCAAGGAGCTATGAACATGCCCCTGTGTATTACAGCATTATCCACAGTGGCTGAGATGTGGAATCAATGCCCACCAATGAATGGATGGATACAGAAGTTGTAGCATGTGTCCATAATGGAAATTTGGCAATAAAGAGTGAAATCCTGCCATCTGCAGTAAGATGGACAGAATATGTCAAGTGAAATAAGCAAGCCATACATAGAAAGACAAACACCCTGTTCTCTCACATGCAAAGAAAGTAAAGTTGACAGGCAGACAGAACAGAAATCACAGGAGTCTGGGGAAGGTGGACAAGGGGAGGGTGGATTTGATTACTGCATGCTGTATGTGTGTGCTGAAATATAACAGTAAACTCTGCCAACAGGTACAGTAACACATGGAAATAAAAATAAAAGGTTTTAAACATACAGATAAATTCCTCTGCAAGCCAGATTTTGAATTTAGAATAAAGCCTGCTGTGCTTTGACAATTGTTGTCCAATTATAACATATAAATCCAATGATTCTAAAATTTACAATAAAATTACAGATTTATTTTTCTCCTTGTTCTTGGGGTGGGAAAAGAAATTAGCAGTTGGTGATCACTATTTCATTGCATTTATTTACTAACATGTGTGCACACCCATATGTGCCATAGCTTGTGTGTGGCAGAGGAGTCTGCTTTCTCCCACCACTCCACAGGGCCCAGAGAATGAGCCATGGCACAGCTGACGTGCTAAACATCTCATGGGCGAAAATCACTGTTAAACAATGTACCACATGGCTTTCAAAGCTCTTTCTCAGATGATAAACATTGCAACAGCAATGATAAAATAATATACTGTTTGCAAAATGCTATTAGAATTTTCTCTTCAATCAAAATACCACCTTGCCAGTTAGGGCAGTTGTTAGAGAAAATCTACACAGTGAATGTGTCTCCAGTGGAGAGACAGGGAGAGCTGCATGGCTTTTCACCCGTGTTTTCTGATTCAGGTAATATGAGATGCAGAGTCCTCTGAAGCAGACACCCACTCAAGATCAGAGGGCCCTGCTGTGTGATGTAGTCAAATCCCTGAACATATTCTTCTGCCCTGCTGAGAAAGAGTCTAACATGGTTTAAAGATTTTTATAAAGCTATCTCTCATTTTTAAGTAAAAGTCAATGAGAGATACCTAGATAATGTTCTGCATGGCTTGGCGTGAAGAACAGGGGCAGTATCCTTGCACCAGTGTTATAGAGGGCAGATGCTGAGCTCATGCTAACCATGGAGAATCAATTCTATGTTTGTTCCCAGACTCTGCCAAGGTCATAGAGCAATGACCTCCATGTCAGATTACTTGGCAAACATATAAACACATCAGCCCCCAACACTGTATCATGCCTTTATCTTCATCCTTGGATTGCTTTCACCTGCTTTAATGTAACTAGGAAGGAGATAAAGCCAAACTGCCTGGACTTATTGGAGACCATAGTGCCATACCACCCACAGATGCGTGTTGAGGACCCAAATGCTGGGGATTTAACTAGGAGCCTTTGGCTTGATGTAAAAGAAAAGGATGGAAAAGCAGAAGGGTGGGGGAGGGAAAGAGGAGCAGGAAGAAGGAAGGGAGAGAGAAGAACAATTTAAGCAGTGTGGACGATCTCCACAGTGTGCCCAGGAAACTATGCTGCCTACAGAATGAGAACTTAACTGGTCTAAAACATCACCCTCGGTCACACACACACACACACACACACACACACACACACACACACAACAGGCTGCTATTTGAACTCAGCTTGGCAGCTATATTTCATACTACTTCCTACACAGAACCACTCAATGAAAAGAATTCTTCTGTATTTTAAAATTATTAGAAATCTCTGTCACAGAAGTAAAATATTCATCAATATGATTAAGACAATTATCCAGTGTCAATTATGGGCCTCCACATGCATGTGCATATCTTCACACACACACACACACACACACACACACACACACACACACACACACACACATACGATAAACAAACAAACAAACAAACAAACAGCAAATAAATAAATAAATAACTCACCAGTGCATTTACTGCATTTGAAAAGCAATTCCTTCAAAATTTACCACTGAATGGACATAAACAAATTTGAAAATACCAGTCAAGATACAAATTTCTCTAGCCAAAGAAGTTCAGTTTTTAGTGATAACAAAACATACTCAAAGATCTTAATCAAATGTTTTCCTAAATTATTTTGGAAAGGAAGAAAGCTGACTATTGTGTTCATCACCTCTCTATTACTCTAACAAATTCCTGAGGTAATCAACTTAGGAGAAAAGATTTACTTTGAATTACAGTTTCAAAGGTTTTATTGCAGGGTCACTTGGTCCTGTTGCTTTTGACCTATGCTGGTAGAGTTTATCATGGCGGCATCATGTGGCAGTAGAGAACTGTTCCCTCATGGTATCCACAAAAAGGAGAGACACAGGAAAATGCCAGTTCTCAATAGTCCCTTCAAAGGTGTATTCCCAGTGACTGAACTTCCTTCTGGAAACTAGCCCTACCTCCTTAAGTCTATACCACCTGCCTAAGGGTGGCAACCCCTAATGTAAGCTGGACCTTCCCATATCAATCATCAATCAAGGAAATGCTTTGTCACAGACATGCCCACAGGCCAGTCTGAAGGAGACAATTCCCCAATTGAAGTTCCCTCTTGCCATGTGACTCCAGTTTATGTCAAGTTGACAAAGACTACCCAGCACAAATGACCTCTTTCAACTTAACCCATACATGCATTACTATTAAACTATAAAACTTTCCTTTCTTGTTTGTCCCCAAGATCTTCTATCAATATTAATATCACAACATGAAAAATGGTTCAACTTTTAAAAGCCCCACAGTCTATAAAATTTCAACACTTTAAAAAACTTCAACATCTTTTTAAAATATCCAAAAATCTCTTAAGTGTGGGCTCCTGTAAAATCCAAAATAAATAGTATATTTTCTTATTCTAAGAGGGAAGAACCAAGACACACTTACAAGAAAATCAAAGCAAACGCAAAATCCAACAGTGTAAATACCTCAGTATGTAGTGTTTGGGACTCACTCATGGTCTGCTGAGCTCCAAAGGACTTCAGCAGTCCTGCTTCTCTGGATCTGCCATCTGCAATACATAGAGCTTGCCTAGTAGGCTCAAGCCATGTCCACTCCACATCTTCCACTGTCTTTGGTGTCATCCCACAGTCCTAGTATTTCCAATATCAAAAGGTCCCCTCTGCAATTGTGATGGTGCTTTCATCATGGCCTTGTCTAGCCCCTGACAGTCCAGGGATCCTGATCTCTTAATCATAGCTGATTTTTCAGCCCTTCTAACCAGCATCTATCGTCCCAGAAAAGCAAAGGTTTTTTGTTTTATTTTGTATTTTCTTCACTGGTACCATCCTTTTCCTAATCAACTGATTCTTCAACTCCAGCTGATCAGAAACCACAGATTCTTAGTTGAACATCACACAAATGGCCTTCATAGAGTGTTTAAGGGGTCCCAATCTTACCCAGAAACTTCACAAACCAGGCCTCAACTGCCTTTCTCTCAAAATTCTTATTGTCCAAGCTCCCACACAGCTCATTAAACTCTGAACACTTACTGGCTTTTCCAGCCCAAAGCTCCAAAGATTTTTATAATCCTCCCCAAAGAAACAGTCCAAAGCATAAAATATACATGGTCTGTCACAACAACATGCCATATTCCCAGTACCAACTTCTGGCCTAGTTTGCTTTCTGATGCTGGTAAATGTGTAGAGGTGTAGTGCCAAAGAGTTGGGGCAAGGTCTCCAAAGCTAGCTCCAAGGATGCTGAACCTTCACAAACATTGTATGAATGAGCATCAGTAGGTAAACCCAGCATGTGTGACTGTGTATTCAAAATATTCCAATGATAAGTAATTAAATGTGCCCATAGGAAGGATACTTACAAGTGACGAATTCCAGTAGGAATTGATTTTTTTAAAGAAGATATATGGTTTCTTTCCTACTAATATTCATTAGCATATCCAGCACATCATGTGTGTATTGTTGTTTTTAAATACAGAGATTTTTGGTTGGTTGATTACTTTGTAAAATTCTTTATTTCAGTGCATCTGTGCTGGCTAGGTTTTTGTCAACTTGACGGAAATTAGGGTTGTCTGAGAAGAGGAAAATGTCACCTGAGGAAATGCCTCTATCAGATTGCCCTATCTGGCAATTTTCATGACTGATGATTGATGTGGGAGGGCCCAGCCCATTGTGGATGGTGCTACCTCTGGGCAGTAGTCTTTAGTGTTACAGGAGAGCAGATAGAGCAAGTCATGAATAGTCAGTAAGCAATATTCCTCCATGGCTTGTGCTTCAGTTTCTGCCTACAGGCTCCTGCTTGAGATCTTGCTCTGATTTTCCCAATGGTGGAGTGTGGTGTGGATGTGTAAGCTAAATAAACCTTTTCCTCCCAACATTTTTTTTTGGTGTGTGTGTGTGTGTGTGTGTGTGTGTGTGTGTGTGTGTGTGTGTTTGGTCATGGTCTTTATCACAGTAACAGAGAGCAAACTAAGACTGCCTCTTACAGCTTTCACCCAGGATTGGCCACCCACTTCTTGTTTATATCACTGCAAGGACTGGGCTATATCTAAAAGTATAACTCATTCGCAACATATAGATAGATAGATAGATAGATAGATAGATAGATAGATAGATAGATAGATGATAGATAGATAATAACAACTCATGAGCTTAATGTAAAGCAATAATATTTATATGCTACTTAGTATAAAGAATCCCCAAGAAATGTTTCTGAAGTCTGAAAAAATAATTCTGTGGTGAAAAGTGCATGTTGCTCTTCTAGAGGACCAGAGTTTTGTTCCCAACACCTGAGTCAAGCAGTTTACAACCACTTACAACTACAACTCCAGATCTGACTCCCTCTTCTGGCTTCTATGGGCACCTGAACACATGTATACACACTCTCTCTCTCTCTCTCTCTCTCTCTCTCTCTCTCTCTCTCTCTCACACACACACACACACACACACACACACACACACACTCACACACATACACACACACCCCTACATTTTTGGTAAGATTTGTCCAATCTCAGTTAAAAAAAAATCACCTCTTTCTGTGGCCATCTTCATTCACAACATAGTTTACCATACCTAGGTAGATGGGTCACAAAGCAAACCCTTCAGACTCCTAAGGTAGTCAGGAGTTAAAAGAGAAAAGATTCATTTCCCATAGTTGGTTCAAAGGTTTCATGGTCACTTGGCCTACTTCTGGTCTAAAACTGAATGTCATGGCAGGAAATGGTACAGAAGCAATTGTAGGTGGAAGTATCAGTCCTACCAGCAGCTCCCAAATAAACACACCAAGGTTTGTATTAATTGTATTTAATTAATTAAATGCTTGGGCAATACTTCAGGCTTGTTACTAGCTAACTCTCACATTTAAATTAACCCATATTTATCTACTCTTTGCCACATGGCTTGGTACCTTTTCTCAGCACAACATGCCCATCTTGCTTGTCTCTGCATTTGCTCCCTACTTCTCTGACTCTACCCTTCTTCCCAGAATTCTCCTAGTCTGGCTCTCCTTCCCAGTTTTTCCTGCCCAGCTATAGGCCAGTCAGCTCTTTATTAACCAATGAAAGTAATACAAATTTACAGTATACAAAGATTGTTCCACAGAAAGCAATGATGCTCCAATCATGGCAATAGAAGAGGAGCAAGGCTGAAATAGCCCCTTTAAGGGCATATTCCCAATGACCTAACTTATTTCCACTAGACCTCACTTTTTCAAATCCCACTACCTCCTAACATTGCCATCACTGCAACATAACCTTTGGATAAGAGCTATTCGCAAGTAGACTAGGAGAAATGTCGTTTCCCTACACTGTGGACTTAAGGCCTTAAAAAGACTCGAGAACAGCCAAAAATGATAGTATCCTGTGTAGCCATATGTTTTTCCAGTCCTGCCGAGCACCCCCAGTCAGGACAAATCTCTCCTACCTGTATCCCACAGCTACTTGGTCCCAAGTAAGCACACAGAGGCTTATATTACTTATAAACTGTATGGCCTGTGGGTCAGGCCTCTTGCTAGCTAGCTCTTATAACTTAACTCAACCCATTCTATTAATCTATATGTTGCCATGTGGACATGACATTACAGGTCTGCTGGCATCTTGTTGCTCTTTGGGCTGTGGGCTGGAGTCTCCTCTCACTCTCCTTTCTTCCCCCACCTTTCAGTTTAAAATGCCATGCTTAACCCTATTCTGCCTCACCATTGGCCGTACAACTTTATTTATCAACCAATCAGAGCTACACATATTCACAGTGTACAGAAAGACATCCCACAGTACTTCTCCTTTTCTATCTAATTAAAAAAAGAAGGTTTTAATTTTAACATAGTAAAATTACATGTAACAAAACAGTTATCAAGCAGGAATTATAGTTACAGTACCTAGTATATTTGTATTTAGCAAAATTAAAGAAAATATTCTATCATCTATCCTATTTTTGTGACTCTAAAGTTTTATATCCAATTTATCTTTTATCATGACTAAAGAAAACTATAATTATAACTATCTAGTCTTCAACTCCATCAAAGACCCCAGAAGGATATAATATTACCTGAGTAAACAGGAAGTGCATTGCAACCAACTTCCATAATTCTAGAAATGACAAAGTCATCTGGCTGCCTGGACAGTCATCCAAAGTTCTTCTGTAATGTTGGGGCATCTATCTTCAGCCTACAGATCTAGAGTCTCTGGCATAGCTTTTAGTGAAGCAGGAAATTTTAAGGATTGTTTCACCCTATTGGCAAAGTTCACCAGTCACTTCTCCTCCCCATGTTCTGTAGAATGTCTGGCAGTGAGGCAGGAACCTGAAGGACCATCTTGCCCTGTTTAGGCAAAGTTTAGTGGTCATTTTTTCATGGGTCCTGCATGTCCAGTCTGTACAACATATTATCAAGCAGTCCAGGCAAGAGCAGTTTTTTGCCCAAATGGCTAGTTTTGCCAAGAAGAAGATAAACTCCATATGGAATGTCTTCGATGCCCATATTTTTCTTTGAAGTAAATTGGTGCTGCCAGCAGCCAATGTGTCTCATTGCCTAGAAAAGTCTAGGTTTTTTAAATATTTTAAATGCCATATTCTATAAGTCTTTGAAGTGTTTGAAGGTTACCTATCTAATTAAAGTATATCTATGTATACCTAGAAAACTTAACTAGTATGACTATAAGTTTGATTATCATAGATGACTAATTATTAAACTGTATTTCTTAATTATACATTACAATTTTAAATGAGTTGCTTAAATGTAATATCTTAAACAAGAGTTTAAGTATACAGTATATATATACAGTAAAACAAAAATTTGTATCAATAAACTAAAATTCATAGCAATGTAAAACATTTTAAACAAGTTGTTGCTCTTTAAAAGTAGATTCAAGAATCTACCCTTTCATCCTATAATATCTATAATATCCCCTTTTCTTCTTTAAAAAGAGATTGTATTTATAATCAACCCCCTTTAAATAAAAATAAACATTTATAAACAACATTTTGGGAACTTGGGCATAGCTTCTCATACTCTTTACTGCTGGTTGGGAGATCCTGAGAAAATTAAGAATTATAGCTAAATCTTGGCTGTAGTCTGTGAGGCTTGATCATCTCAGTTGCTTTGAAGCTGTTTTGGATGTTGGATCATCTGGGCCATGGCTGTCATCAGAGACCTGTCGGGGGTCTTGGCTGATCAAACCATATTAGCCTGAAAGCAATCCATAGGTTCTCATCTTCTGTGGAAACAAAAGCAGAACCTCTTTTCCAAAGCAACATATCCTTAAACACAAATTTGAAGTTAAGATATCTTTAAAATATACATATTGTTTTAATTTAGTAGCCTTTACAGTCAAACGTCTCTCTCCAGTTAAAAATCTCAAAGACAACACAATCCAGACTCTCTGTGTAATTTCCATCTTTACATGGCTTATTATATTTTTATATATTATTGTATTTTTAAGACTTTATTTTATTTTGTGACTATCTATACCCTTTCTCTTCTCTCTCTTAAGCCTATGTACCTTTTTACACACAATGTAAACTGTGTTGTTTTACTCCATCTGAATCTGTCTTATTGTGGATCTATAATTCTTCTCTGAGCAGGAAAGATCTTAAATTGTTAAGCTGCATGTTACCTTGGCTGTTAACTCTGCTCTGCCCCCCTCAGCTTCCCAACATGGCTGAGGTATGTTTACTGCCAGCTCTGGGATCCTGGCTCACCGCTGAGTCTGGGAAGCAGTGGGTCTATGCCTCCATCCTGTAGTGTACAGACCAGAAAGTTGTTCTGTTTGTTTGTTTGTATTAGTTTGTTTGTTTGTTTGTACTAGCAAAAGCTAAATCCACCATACAGAGCACTGCATGGCTTGAAAACACCTCTGTGTAGTACAACAGGAATGTGCCATGCTGTAGATCAAGCCCACATGCCTCAAACCTACCATGCTGTAACATAAGCCTGCATCTCTGCATCATGGCTTGCATGAGAGATACAACTAGGAAGCTGATCTTGGCTCCATTTTAGAACCCTTTTTAAAAGCTTTCTCAGGTTTTGGGTGGAAATTCTTGCTACCATGTTGAGTGCCAAAATGTAGCTGGAAATTTCTCCAGTTCTGTCCAGTCCCAAAGTCAGGACAAATCTCTCCCACCCTCGTCCCACATCTGCTTGGTCCCAAGTAAACACATAGAGACTTATACTATTTACAAACTGTATGGCCTATGGGTCAGGCTTCTTGTTACCTATCTCTTATAACTAAACTCAACCCATTTCTATTAATCTATATGTTGTCATGTGGCCATGACATTACCGGTCTGCTGGCATCTTGTTGCTTGTTGATGGCAGCAGGTGTCTCCCTTACTCCACCCTTCTTCCTCTTGTCTTCAGTTTGAATGTACCACCTAACCTTATCCTGCCCTGCCATAGGCCAATACAGCTTTATGTATCAACCAATCAGAGCAACACATATTCACAGTGTACAGAAAGACATCCCACAGCAGGTCTGTTTCTTATTTTTGTTTTTAAAAGATTTGTATTTTCTGTATGAGAGTCTGCATACATGTCTATGAACCATGTGCATGCCTGATAGTCATGGATGTAAGAAGAGGGCACTAGCTATCCAAGAACTGGAGTTAGGTGTGTTGTAAGCTACCATGTGGGTGCTGGGAACTGATCCCAGGTCCTTTGAAAGAGCAATAAGTACCCTTAGTCTTTCCAGCCCATCTCTCCAGCCCTATACTGTTCTGCTTTAAAAAAAAAAAAAAAACTGAATTTTTATTCACTTATTTTGGGTGTAAGTATGTGAGTGTGACTGCATACATGTCATGGTACATACACTTGTGGAAACTGGTTTTTGTTTTTGTTTTTTTTTGTTTTTTTTGTTTTTTTTCCCCTCCTTCTACCATATGGGTCCCAGGGAATCAAACTCAGATCTCAAACAAGTAACTTTACCTTATGAGCCATTTCATTAGTTGCCAGCCCAACACTGTCCTCCATCCTGACTATTAAATCTTTGGGGGAAGAATGAAAGAAAGAGTCCCATGAGAGCCTGAGGAGTCAAGCAAAGGAGACAGTATAGGATAGTTTGAAGCTGAAAGCGATATGTCAATCACAGGTGTGTAGAGCACCCTAGAAAGGCCAGAGGCATAGAGGAGGGAGCGTGGACCAGTGAAAGATGTAAAAATAAAAGAAGGGAGGGGATGGGGATGATGGTGTACTATAAGAACCACCACTGAGGCAGAGGACAGCACAGGAAATAATGGAGGCTATGATTCCTGGTGTGGATGAGTTCCTTTTTCCGGGCCAGATGGTTCTTGCAGCCAAGATCCAGGTCTGGAAGCTGGGAAATAGAGTGGGCAAGACCCCTGGGCCCTTTCACTTGCTTTAGGTCCCCCCTCCCCACCCCGTGTTTCTCCAGGGACCAATCTTTTTCTGGAGTAACACATTCTTTCCCAATGTGTCTATACCAACCAAAATTCAAATAAGATTCATCCTTAATAGAGTGTTTCAAGAGTGGTGGTTCCCCTGTGGACTGAGGATAAGATGATTCTGTGTGGGGCAGCTGTTAGGAGAAAAAGAAGACAACCACATGCCTTGTCTTGAGTGAAGTCTAATGCTTCTCAATTTCTGGATAACAGCAAAGTTTCTAGGAAACTTAAACAGTGCACCGGTCCTACCCGAAATCTACTGAGTAAAAGCACAAAAGTACAAGTAAAAAGACAGAACTAGACTGGGGATTTGAATTTTACGATCATTGGCTTCCCTTTCTGGCATCTGAACAAAGAACAAAGTTGAGGTATAGTTTACAAGACATTAGCAAATCTTGTTTGGGGGCCTTGTTTTGAAAAGTAGGCTAAGACCTCCACATCCCAGCACCTGAGCTCAGGCTGGCTTGCAGACTCTACAGAGGCGCCAAAAAGCTAAGGGTGGAGCACCCATGTGACTCTGGAGCACCCG
This sequence comes from Onychomys torridus, assembly GCF_903995425.1. Classification (NCBI taxonomy): domain Eukaryota; kingdom Metazoa; phylum Chordata; class Mammalia; order Rodentia; family Cricetidae; genus Onychomys; species Onychomys torridus. The sequence continues at coordinate 78,704,295 of NC_050447.1, read as the reverse complement.
GGGTCTGAGTGGCATCTCAGGTGGTGTTTTCTAAACTCAGAAATTGAAAGAATTCTGGGGCACTCCTTAAACCCTCTTTAAGCCAATCAAAATGTACTCTGTAGGGAGGGGCCTGGGAATCTAAGGTTAACAAGCCCTCCCAGGTGACTTTTATCACTAAACAAATTAGGAGACATGGCTTGAAGTCAATAATAGCCCATGTTTATTGAGCACACACCTGGTCCTGTGTAGTGTTAAAGGACTTTCATGTGGATGTCTTCATTTTCTAACAACCACCCCACCACATCGGCTCCTCTTCAGTTCACAGGGGAACCACCCCTCTTTAGCCAATTAAGGATGAATTTTACTATTTGAATCTCAGGGCAATCTCATTTCCATATGCATGGTCCCTTCTTGAATGAGATATTAAGCTCCCTATCACATTGAGATTAAGCACTGGCTTGCAATTGAATTTTACAAAGAGCACCACAGACTTCAGTGCATAAAAGAGACACCCCGTGCCGCGCCTCGGGTGCCTCTAAGGACTCAAGAGTTCCTTCTGCTCTTTGTCCGGCGCACTTGGCAGTGTAAGAGTCTACCTTGATTTTGGAGATTTGAGACAGACGTTGGCTGCAGAACCTGCTATTGAGAGCAAAGAGCTTTTGAATTACACTGAGAATCGGAGTGCTGCAGAAACTGAACCAGGAAAAGGAAAACAGAAAGATCATCTGTTTGGGCTGGCTCTGCAAGCCTGAGCGCTGGCTAGGCCAGAGGATTTCAGCGCTAAGAAAAAGGTAATGGATAGTTCCAGTTTCCTGTCACACTCCCCTCCCACATTCTTATCCTTGTGCTCATCGGTCTTTGGAGACTCACAGTTTCCAGCTTACTAAAAGCCCACGCTCATCTTTCCTTTCTGATTCCTCTTACACTTGCCTGCCTTTGCAATTTGCACATCTTATATGCTTCACATCTGCGATTATTTGGTAACACAAAAGCAAACACTTCCAAACTGCGTTCCATTCATCTCTACCCCAGGGACAATCAGAACAAATGATGTTTGAGGCCTCTATCTTCTCATCAACATAGCCTGACTTCTTCAACATGGAGAAGCTTTGCCTTGCTCTGTAATTCAAAATCCTCCTCTAGAAACTTCCAACGCTCATTAAGGACATACTATCGGGTGTTTTCCTACTTAAATCTAACAAACTCAGGCTGCCGAACCTTTGCTTTTTTTCCTGGCTAAAACTAAAAGCGATTTTTTTTTTTCAAGACAGGGTTTCTCCGTGTAGCCTTGGCTGTCCTGGAACTCAATCCGTAGACCAGACTGGCCTGGATCTCATAGAGATCCACCTGTTTCTCCCTCCTGAGTGCTGGGATTGTGTGCCACCACCACCTATCGAGAGAGATTTTTAAAGTTCAAATTTGTTTGTAAAGCTTTGGCCCATTAGAGGGCTCAGCAGGTAAACATGATGTTATGGAAATGGAGAGGGGGGTCCATCAGAGTTACCACATGTTACTGGAGGCTTTGGGGTCCCCTTTTGAGGTTTTTAGTCCCATTAATAAAAGAATTTAAGAGCGGACCCAAAGGGAAACTTGAAGACATTTTAGTAGAATTTAAAAGAAAAACTCCAGGGTGGCAAGCTGTCAGTCTCAGCAGCTCCCTGGAGGAAGAAAATGGAGACTAGAAAAGGCCATCCCACTTGAGCTAGACACAGAAGTCAGACATATAATAAGTCACTTGCTGAGGAGGAGAGCTTGAAAGGAAGAGGAAAGCCCAAAGTGTTAGAGAAAGCAAGCTTAGAAAAGAAACAGAAACCCTGGCGGTGGTAGCTCAGGAGGCAGAGCCAGGCGGATCTCTGTGAGTTCGAGGCCAGCCTGGGCTACCAAGTGAGTTTCAGGTACCAGCTACACAGAGAAACCCTGTCTCAAAAAACCAAAAGAAGAAGAAGAAGAAGAGGAGGAGGAGGAGGAGGAGGAGAAGAAGAGAGAAGAGAAGAGAAGAGAAGAGAAGAGAAGAGAAGAAAAGAAAAGAAAAGAAAAGAAAAGAAAAGAAAAGAAAAGAAAAGAAAAGAAACAGAAGGTGACGATTTTCTATGTAATTCAGAAAAGTGGGCAGAATCACAAGGCTCCGGGACTTCAGTTCTGTAAGTGACTGCCTTTGAGTACAGAACTTACAGAGAGGAAAAGTACATTATCTAGTTAAAGGGGTATCTATTCCTCCTATCTCTTTAGGCCTAATGTGAACCCTCTTTCCTGAGGGGTGGTCTCTTGGCCAGGTGATTGACTGGCCCATTTGAATGTTTTGGTTAGCTATTAGGTCTCCACTGAGGCCAGAGAACCAGCTTTCCCCACTGGGCCCTGCTCAAGGATGCTGTAACTGTGCTTTTTTTTCATCTTAACATCCTGAGTTCAATCCCTGGAACTCATATGGTTGTAGGAGAAAACCAGCTACACACACACACACACACACACACACACACACACACACACACACACACAATTAATTAATTTTTTTCCAGAGCTGAGGACCGAACCCAGGGCCTTGTGCTTGCTAGGCAAGCGCTCTACCACTGAGCTAAATCCCCAATCCCTAATTAATGTTTTAAAAGAAGAAATGTGTAGGTCATTCATTTGGCAGGATTTGCTGGTAGGTATGATGTCAATGTCTACATTCTTCCAACCACATTGTAATACTTAATGTTCTGTAGTGGTATTTGTTCTGCCCATGACCTTGGGCTATATGGCTTGGGGAGGTGGTTCTTTCTGTTGTACATAACCTCTTATAAGGGAGAAGGGTCACATGCCTCTTCCCCCTGCTCCTGCCTGTGAGGTGGACTCCCTCCTGGTCAGATCAGAGGACAAATTCTGCTGTATACTCCATTCTGTAATCGTGAATATATTTCCTCATTTATATCTCAATAAATTCTGTTATCCATTTAATAGATTCACATGGATTGATCGTAATAGTGTTCCCAGCATTTTCTTCAGTGATTGACTCAAGTATCCATGTGTGATTTCCACGGGGACACGGAAAACAGAGACATGTGGTGCTTCTTCAACCTGCTGGCACACTGGGTACAACAGGTGTTGATTTCTCCACCCAGCAAAGCCAAACGCCACCAAACCACTCATGAACACAACAAATAAAAGGTGCATCATCAACTAAATTGACTTTCCACAGCACTTAGACCAGAAGCACAAACACTCCAATGTTACCGCTTAAATAGAGAACTGCTGCCCCGGCAGCTACAAGCTAGGCTCACAACCTGGGTGACCTCTAGAGTGGCGGATCTCCAGTCGGTAGATCATGCATGCCCACTCAAGGATTTGGGTCTTCTTATCAATGAAGAGCTTTGATGATTCAATACAAGGAAGATTTTCCCTTTGCTGTCTATTGGAAATTGCTCACTTGGAAGTTTAAGAAATTATGTCAGAACACCACTGCTTAATATTTGGGGGTCCACATATTCTGTTGTCTGTCTTGTATTGCCCAGTAATGCTCTTCCACTGGTTACTTACTGTAGAATAGTGAAGTGGCATTGAGCTGTAGATCTTTTCCAGGATTTTGGATTTAAAAAAATATACAAAGAGGGTACATGGATATGTGTCCTCTAATTTCATAGTTGTTACAGAATTGTCTTTCATATGAGAAAATGTGTACTTGCTAGGTGGAGTCTGAAGGCTCTGCTCCATGAACTACAGGTTCATAAACTTAGTCGGCCCAACTCTATCCCCTTTACCCATCACCCCAGCCTCTATTCTATTTCATACTCTTTCTCTTAACTGTGGCTTTTTGCAGCTTCTTCTCTGTACACTGCAGTAATCCTTTCTTTTCTGTTTTTCCATGTTTAGCATGGACCCCAGGATACTGAACACACTGGACAAGTGCTCCTTTACTGGGTCACATGTCCAGCCTACAGACACTTTTAAACAGTAAATCAAATCCTCTATTTCTTTACTCTCTGGCTTAAAATACTTAAACTGATTTCTAATTTTTCTTATAATAGTTCCAGATATCATACAAAGTCTGATTGGGTACCTTCCCACATCTCTGACCCCATCTAATTTCTCAATGTACAAATATTTTTGAATGAATCAATAACATTTTTCTGGGATTAGAGAGATGTCTCAGTGGTTAAGAGCACAAACTGTTTTTGAATAGGGTTTGAGTTCAGTTCCCAGCACTAATATAGGGCAACCTCAGACCCACGTAACTCCAGATCCAGGAGATCCAGTGTCCAATGCTCCCTGCTGGCCTCTGTGAGCACTGCATTTACATGTAGAGCACCTCCCAACCCACCTCTCCCCCCCCCCACACACACACATTCAGGCACACACATATACACATAATTAAAAATAAAATTAAAGCTGGGTGGTGGTGACACATGCCTTTAGTCCCAGCACTTGGCAGGCAGATCTCTGAGTTCAAGGCCAGCCTGGTCTACATACATATACTACATAGAATCCCAGTACAGCAAGTGCTATATCTGTAGAGACCCTGTCTCACAAAACAAAATTAATTAAGTAAATTAACATTTTTCTTAATTTTTTTTTAACTTTTGGAAACATCAAAAAACTATTGTACTAGACCATAACATAAATTCCAGGTAGTCATCTGGATGGCAACTAATTGGTAAATGCTATTAGTAAACACATCCATTATCAGTCATTAGCTCTGCTTTATCAACAATGGAAAGCTAAACCTCATCCCCACTATATCTCAGAGGCAATTTGTGCAAGCCATACTCTTTCATTTTTGGTTGCCTGACAGTTAATAAGGCAAAATTCCAAATAGTATTGTACTAAGGATGAGCAGGTGCTGTTCAAGTGATGACAGATTTGACCATTAGCTGATTGCTGTATCAAGCAAAGATTCTTACAGGCTGCAGTCCAACAATGGCTAGTTATGAATGGAAAATCTAAGAATCTAGTAGCTGCTCAGTCCCACAAGGCTGGGTGTCTCAACTGGTCTGCTGAAATCTCGAAGAAGGAATGGATGAGCCAACAAGGCCAGGGCCAGCAGACAAACAAGCCCTTCCTTCTTCCCTTGTCCTTCTATAGGCTTCCAATAGAAGGTGTGGCCCAGATTAAAGGTGTGGCTTCTAGCATTAAGGTCTGGATTAAAGTTGTGTGTCAGCCAGCCTCAAGATCCAGATCAAAGGCATGTTGTCTTCTTGCCTCAAGATCCAGATCACAAGTGTGCCCTCTATTTCTGGATTATAGTTCATTCCAGAGCTACCAAGTTAATAACCAAGAATAGCTATCACAACCATCCCTAGATTTACTAACACCCAACCGACAGCAACGACTCAAAACACTAGGAGGAGAAGTGTTGATGCTGGTGTAATCCATGACGCATTGACAAAGAGAAAGCAGTTAATGGGTCTGGGGTGGATGATGAGCAGCTTTATTAGTATGTTGGCTTCATCCATGGAATCCTCAGGCTGTCACACTTGGAGTAATGGTCATGCAGTGAAAGTAGACTACAGAGAAAACCCACAATTCTACCTGAGCAAATGCAATGAAAACCAACCCATATTGTTAGTCAAACTTATATTTAGAGAAGTAAACAAGTCCAGGTAAAAATATATAATTACTTTGAAAAAGACTGTTTTTCAAGAGTATGGTTCACTTAACTACCCCCTTCTTTACCAATATTTATTTATAGCAGCAAGGTCCATGAGTGTTCTTAGTGCAGGGAAGTGGGTTCCTCCAGTCATGCTTCAAGACTTAGACTGTGCTCTAACTGAATCAGGCCATGGGCATGTTTTCATGATCCAGTACAAGAGATGGTTCACAATAACCTTCATTTCCGGTGTGTTTTTCAAACTAATCAATTTATCCTAAAAGCCCATTCTCAATTCACTCTCAAAGGCAAGGGGGAGAAAAGTCATTTTTCCAGACATTTTTAATTTAGTCTGGAAGGAAACCCAGGGGCTTAAAATGCTTAGATATTTCATGTAATTAGAAAATATCATTTAATTCCTTATCTTCAAAATGCAGTCTCCTGAAATAGACTTGACTGACTCAAGTGTGCAGAATCAGCAAACACATGCAGACCAAGAGACAAACTGACATTAATGGTTTTGGTATATCAGCTGAGAATCACAAGGGCTTCACATGCTTTGATCAGCCCAGGAAATACAGAAGAGCCAACAGTGCCAAGAACAAATCAAAAGGAAAATTTAGTTATCAGACTCTGGGTCACTGGTACACTTAGAAATGGCTTATTTTATATTTGAAAATCTTCTGACTTGGGGTCTAGAGGGATGGCTCAATGGTTAAGAGTGTTTCTTGCTACTGCAGAGGACCTGAGTTCAACTACTGGCACCCAGGTCAGGAAGCTCATAACCATCTATTGCTCTAGCTCCAGATAGCCCAAAATCTGTAAAGCACCTGACATGATCTCACACACTCACTCTTGTGCACATACACACACACATAGGCATACATGCACACACTCACACACATAAAAATAACTTCTTTTCAAAAATCTCCTAACTTGAAAAAAAATCTTACAATTATTTAAAGAGAATTTTTAAAATATCACTGATTTAAGGAAAGGACTTGATTTTAATATATATATTCCACAACTGAATGCTAACTACTTTTCAAAGGGAGAGAAAGGACGTGCAAAGAGGGAATAGCCCATGGTCCACAGGAAATTTCAGTACAAATCAGAAGCTTTGTTAGCTAGCTTTGTGCTGTTGCAGGTGGATCCAGGTCTCACATGCCAGCCAGCATGCACCCCTTTACTGCTTGAGCCACACACCACCCCAAAAAGTTCCTTAAAGGGGAGAAGACTACTCAATATCATGCTTTCTCACAGAGGGGCAAAAATACTCTATTTTTAATTTTAGTTCAAAGGATACCACATAGTTTGGATAGATGAAAAAAGACTGTAAGTGAATATTTACGCTGCAGCGACTTTTCAAACATCCGCTCTGTGTGATATCTAATGTTATACAAATGTTAATATGGAAAGATGCACAGAATTTTGGGTTAGGTACACAAAGATTAACATTTTCTTTCTTCCCTCAATTTAATGAAGTAAAGGAACCAGGAATAAACAATGTGTACCCAATTACGTTCTGCTTTCAACTGTTTTACTCAACACTATTTTAACTTTGATTCTTCACTTTTAATTAGCATCAATTCATTTTTCAAACAAAGCTTACACTTTAAAGTGTCTTTAGCACCAACTGCTGTAGAGAATTAAAGGATTTAATAGAGGTACAATAGTCTCTTTGTTTCCAATGGGAGATTGGTTTCAGGACTCCAGGGATTAAATTTACAAATGGGGCTGGGGAGGTGGCTTAGTGGGTAAAGAGCTTGGTGCTCCAGCTCAAGGAACTGAGTTCAAATTCTAGCACATGTAAAAGGAAGATGTGACAAGGGCCTCCACACATACTGTTAAGTTCACCCCCACATGAACCTGTACAAACAAAAATAAAAATTTAAAGTCCATAGATGCTCAGGTCCTTGTGTAAATGTATATGGTATGTTTGTGTATATATATATATGTTTGTGTATATATGTATATGTAAGGATATATATATATATATATCCTTATCCTTCTATATATTTCAAAACATTTCTAGATTACTTACAATACCTTACATAATATAAATTCTATGTAACTAGTTGCTAGCCTGACTCATTTAGAGAATTATGACAAGAAAATGGATCTTCATATGTCTGATACACAAGTTTATTTTTTAGATTTATTTTATGTGAATGAATACTTTGCATGTATGTATTTATGTATACCAAGTGTGTGCCTGGTGCCTATAGCATTCAGGAGAGGGAGTCAGGTCCCCTAGAATAGAGTTAGGGATGGTTGTGAGCCACTATGTGGGTATTCAGAATCATATCTGGGTCCTCTAAAAGAACAATGAATGCTCTTAACCACTGAATTCTCTCTCCAGGCCTCACTTTTAAAAAATTTATTTATTTATTTATTTATTTATTTATTTAATTTTTAAGCATTCTTGATTTGTAGATGGTTGGATACATAGATATGAAACCTGCCAACATGAAGAGCTAACTGTATTTCAAATCAGAAAATAACCCCAGTCTGAAAGGAAAAAGTATGCACTTTTCCAAGTTGTTAAATTTTAACAGCAAAATTAAATGTATTTCACTTGACAAAAACCCATTTTCATGCAACAAGACGTTTTCACTTGTGTCTAGATTCTGAGTGGATGCATCCAGAGAGCTGGGGCAAACCCCTATTCAGAATTTACTAATTAGGAATCCAGTGTAATGTCTGGATGCAGGCCACTCTTGAACATTGGGTTAACTGGAGCACAAATGTGGGCGAAGGACCCAGTCCACTCACGGGGCTGCATAGCTCCCACCCCAGGGATTGATGGGTGCCATGCTGCAGCCTCACCACTGAGTAAACCACATAAAGATGAGGCTATGGCCAAAGATCACCACCAAGCAAGGACCAAAGCCCAAGTCTGGGCAGGACCAACCAATGCAGGCAAGTGTGTAAACTGCAAATATCTGGTCTGAATATTCCTATCTGGTCTGAATTTAGACTGTTACCTTGTAAATAATAGAAACCAACGCAGGAAGGCAGCTAGGCCCTAGAAAGGGCCACTGCCAGGAAATGAAACTCTCAGGATTTTCTCTCGCTCCATCATCTCCGTCTCTTAGCACATTTACTTCATCATTCTGAGAACCAGCTACATTGTCTGCCCCTCTGGGACTTGGTGGAATAAATTACACATATAATCTTTTAAATTTAGATGTTAGTAGCCCTGGCCCCCAAAGTGTCCCCAAAGTGCCATTATTCCAAAAGAAACACACTGATCCCGCATGGGCTGAATGTGTACCCAGGTGCATGGAGCCAACTGCATCAAGTTTATGACTTTTCCTTGACAGGTCCCCATGAGTAAAAGTAGTGAGAAATTTCCACAGAAAGAGAGTGACTAAATGGAGAAGCGCTTTAGACTAGTTTAAAAGAAAAAGAAACCAAAGTTCCGGAGATCCTGGTTGGTGCCGGGCAGCAAGATCATGGCTGCCCAGTGCTGACTGAGTCCCATGCTCTTAGCAGAACTGTCACATCCAACCTTACTGTTACAGTGTGGGTGTGCGATGTCCCCCACAGGTCCCTGGGTATGAACTCGTAGTTCCCAGCTAGAGGCACTGTTTTGGAGGGGCCTACAGCAAGGAAGCGGGGAGCTGACTGGTTGGCCGAATAGGTTACACCCTGGCCCTGGTTCCCAGCCTGGGTGTTTGCTGAGTGTCTCATTTGTGATGTAACCAACTGCCTCACAATGCCAGCCCCAGCCCACCCGATGCAAGCCTTCCCACCATCATGTCTTCCCCACTTCAATGGATCTACTCTCTTAAGCCACCAGGCAGAGTAAATCCTTCCTCCTTTAAGTTGCTTCTTCCAAGAACTCTGTCAGAGCTATGAGAAGGGTAACACACTTAAACATCAAAAGAAGATTCCTGTGTTTGTTGGTGTTTTTTTGTTTTGTTTTGTTTTTCGAGGCAGAGTTTCTCTGTGTACCCCTAGCTGTCATGGAAATCACTTTGTAGATCAGGCCAGCCTCGAACTCACAAAGATCTACCTGCCTCTGACTCCCTGAGTGCTGGGATTAAAGTCGTGCACCACCACTGCCCAGCTTGTATATTTCATTCTATAAGAAGGCTCAAAGTTATATTTTAAGCTAAGTATACACCAAGAAAGGCCACTCTATCGTTCTAAAGTCAAGTTCTACAGTAAGTCATCATCTTTAAAACTTCAAATTTGTGGTGGTATTGTGTTCCCCAATATATTGTGCACCCCAATAAATTTATCTGGGGTCAGAGAACAGATAGTTACTAGATACAGAGCCCAAAAGCAGTGGCTAGAAAATGGGCCAGAGCAAGCCATAGCAGAAGCTGGGCGGTGGTGGTGAATGCCTTAAATCCCAGCACTTGGGAGGCAGAGCTAGGTGATTCTCTGTATTCAAGGATACAGCCAGCATGGAGACACATACCTTTAATCCCAGAAATCCAGCCTTTAATCCCAGGGAGTGACAGCAGAAAGTAGAAAGATATATAAGGCATGAAGACCAGAAACTAGAAGCATTTTGGTTGGTTCAGCACTTGACTGGTTAGTCATTTTGGCTGGTTAAGCATAGGCTTTGGAGCAGCACAGTTCAGCTGAAAGCCATTGGGATGAGGACACAGAGGCTTGCAGTCTGAGGAAACAAACCAGCTGAGGAACTGGTGAGGTGAGGAAACTGTGGCTTGTTCTGCTTCTCTGATCTTCCAGCATTCACCCCCAATAACTGGCCTCGGGTTTGATTTTATTAATAAGAACCTTTAAGATTCATACTACACAAATTCACATCCCTCTTCCTGTTAAGACCCTTTGTATTGTAGCCTCATTCTACTTGGGGAAGCTTCCTGGGGGTTGGAATTCCCCAACCACCAGCCCTTGGATAATTAATGAGTTGCTATCAGAAACATAATCGCTCTCACAAGGAATGAGCAATCTACTGTGCACACTAGTTCCTCTCCTCCATCTCTGCTTATGCTTCAAGTATTCCTATACCTGAGCCTACTCTGTCATCTGCACAGCAGTGGCCTAACTCTCACTGTGCTTAAATACAGACAGATCATAACTTACCCCTCACTCTCTCTCCAACCACACACGTGTCTCAGTTAGGCTATTAAAAGTATTACACGCTATTTCAAGAATGAAGATCTTTATCATTGTACCATAGCATTAAACACAGCGACAAACTAAAATTTGGGACGTGGAGCTTGCAAGGACCTGTAATGTATTTTCATGATGCAATTTTTACATGATTAAGTTGTACATGTTCACATTTTTTTAGTGTCAAGCAGCTCAACACAGCTTAAAATAAAAAACAGCAGTTCCAACTGTAGCCCTCCCATTCCCAGGCATAAGTCCATTCCTGTCCTCTTTACTCTGGTTTTGATGATACATTTTTACTAATGTGCTTACCTTATTGTTACCTCATAGTTGTGTGACTTGATATTTAGTGTATTATTATGAATATAAATGCAATTTGATCAAAACATGTAATGTTAAAGTATTTAATAGAAATATTAGAACACTTATTTTTACTTTTAGACATTACAAAAATGTTTTAATATTTATTGGTGTGTGCCTACATGTTTGTGGATGAATATATGTGAATGTGTGGATGCCATGGGTGTATGTGGAGGTCAGATGACAACTTGCATGTGTTGGTTCTCTCTTTCCACCATGTTCAGCCCAGGGATTGAACTTAGGTCTTCAGGCTTGGTCGCAAGCGCCTTTGCCCACTGAGCTGTCTTACCTGGTCCGAGTTTTCAATACTGGAAAATAAGAATTTAACCCTCTTGCATTCTCCATGTATATGTACACTTATGCATCACTTATGAGAACAAGACACCTCAGCAGTCTCCTTTGGCATCCACGGGCATGCACACTTGTGTTCACATGCACAGAAAAAAAAAAAAAAACCCAAAACTGTAATTCCCACAGCATAGGTTTTTGCCTTTGACTGCAGAATCTAATTGCACAGGTTTCACAGTCTGTCACTCCAAGGGTCCTGTTTCCATCTGCATCCACAGATCCAACTTCTATGGCTGTCCAGAATGGCCCTGTGGGTGCTAAGGGACCTTGCAATCTGGAAACTGTCATGGAGTTCTAGGAAATCTTTTCCCTAATCTTTCCTGTCAACCAGTGCCATGTTCTATTTCAGGAACACAACAGTCAGATATTGAACTTCCTAGATTAATCATTTCACTTTCTTTTTTGGTCTTATTTTATATTTCATGCCTCCTTGTGCTACTTTGAGAGATTTCTTCCACTTTTATCATCCAAATTTCTACTGAATATTTGACTTCAGCTATGCTATTTTTAACTTCGAGAATAGTTTTAAAAATAGCATTCTACTCCCCAGGGTCCAAGACCTTCTCCCTGCAGATGTCATTTGTGGGTCGATTTGTGTCTTCTCGCCTTTGGCGGTTTGTTCTCAGTCACCACATTCTTTTCTGCTGTCTTTCTCCTTCCCACTCACTTACCATTTTGGTTATTCTGCTGTTTTGTTCCAGAGATGCTGAACTGTTTTATGATATGGGGCTGGTCCTCAGAGGGGGTGCGGAGGCTGCCTGTAGTGGTAGAGTGTCCCCAGACTTGTGGCTTTTACTGAGGATCCCAGTTGAGTGTCTCTCCTTTTAACCCAGATCAATAAAAGGAATCTGCCTAAGGTCAAGGTGTAAATCTAGCGTTGGGCATGCTCAGCACCAGGTGGGGGCAAAGCTGGGTTCTCACCTTTTAACACCTAAATTGTTTGCTAGATGCCTGATTTCAGTATGGTGGGCCTTTCTTGGTTCTCTACCCAGTGTTGACGAGGTCAGTTCCTAGGGTTCCTCCAGGATGGAGAAGCCATTGTCAACTAACTAGACATTAGCATCCATGAAAGGGATTAGGGGTCCAACCCTGACTTCAAATGCATGGCCTTAACTCCACATGTGATGTCACCATCAGAGGTCACCATGGGTCTCCAATTCTGTCCTCTGTCCAGGATTCTGCAGAATAAGGCTGTGCCCAGACACACACACAAAAAGGATAGATTCTTTCCACTATCTCTGTACTCGTGGGATTACATTTTTCCATAATTTTAATGAGAAAATATTTTGGAAGGAAGAAGTGGAAACTTTCTGGAAATGCCATTTTTGAAACCTAATCTTCCAGGGGCACAGCTCAGTATTGACTAAAAGAAAGAAAACATGTCAAAGTGGAAATTAATCAATATCATTGCTTTCAAAAGGACTTATAACTTTCAAATTCTGAGATAAAATTCAAATGTTAAACATTCCAATGCAAAAATATGAAGGGAGATAATTGTATTAATAAAGAATGCCAAAGCCTCTAATAAGCAATGATATATATATATTTAAAGGAGATGGTTCAGTAGGTAAAGATGCTTGCTACACAAGCTTGGTATATTATATGAAAAAAAAATGCCCCACAAAGGGAGTGGTAATATTAGAAGGTGGGCCTTTGTTGAAGTAAGGTGTGGCCTCATTGGAAGAAGTCTGTCACTGTGAGGGCAGGCTTTGGGGTCCCTTTTGCTCCAACTTCCTTCAGTGTGACACAGACCACTTCCTGTTGCCTTCTGATCAAGATGTAGCCAGCACTGTCTGCCTGCATACCGCCATCCTCCCCACCATGATGATAATGAACTGAACCTCTGAAACAGTAAGCAAGCCACCCCAATTAAATGCTTTCCTTATAATGGTTGCCATGGTCATGATGTCTCTTCACAGCAATAGAAACCCTAAGACACCTGGCGACTAGAGTTCTAGTCCCATAACCTACATAAAGGTGGAAACATAACCAATTCTACAAAGCTGTCCTCTGACCTGCACCTGTGTATGTGCACCCATACCTACATATCAATCATGCATAATAGAATAAAAAGAGTCGGGCTGGTGAGATGGCGCAGTGGTTAAGTACTTGTTCTGTAATCATGAGGATCAGAATTCAGACCCCCAGAACTCATGTAATTACCCAAGTAGATTCCAGCCTTAAAGGTGGAGCCAAAGACAGCCACCCCCACCCCCCCAAAGCAAGCTGACTTAGTGAGATTAGCTGCACTGGTCAGCTTGGATTTGACTGAGAAACTCTACCTTATTGAATGAGGTAAAAGGGACATTGAAGATGATTTCTGACACCAATCTTAGACCTTCCCATGTAAGCTTACCCACATGTATGTGCACCCACACATGCAAAACATGTGTACACACATGTACGCGCACACACACACACACACACACACACACACACACCCCAAAATGAAAAAGGGCAAAAGAAACTTAAATTGAAAAAAAATCTTAAATCAGAGTAAGGATAAAGATGAGAGATATAAACTAAGCTCAGTATCTCACCCAGATCACTAAGGATCTCACCCAGGAAAGGGTGTCTCAAAATATGCTTTGAGCAGAGGGCACTTGGGAAAGGGGATGCTTCACGTGCATCTCTGAACTCCCCTCATGTCTAAAGACCAATCCTCTGGAAGGAGCTCAGCCTCAGGAGTCCCTTCCCTAAGAACTTTATCAACCACAGGACAACTAAACATGGATCATAGGAAAGGACCCTGAAGGTTGACGCCATGCCCAACCGTCAGGTCTCTTAGTGTTCACAGACCTCCTTCATTCATCATGCATGTCCTCCTCTTCCCTTCCCTAGGTAGAGCGTCTACCACTCTAAGGACCCCTAAGTCTTTACTCCTTTCCCTTCAGCTCAACACAGGACGCGACCTTTAGTCGCTTGCCCCTTCTTAAGGTCCATGTGCGGTGGGACTCCCATGCACACACGAATGATGAATGATTGGTTTTTCCTGTCAATCTGTCTATGTCAATTCTTTAGTCCCCATAAATGCACGTGGGATGGCTCCAGGCGGTGGATCGAATGGCAGCAGGGAAGAGCAGCAGAGAGCTGGCCCCATGCTGCGGTAAGGCAGGGTACCTTAGGTGAGTGTGGGCGTGGAGCTGGAGGCCTGACCCAGGCTGGCCACTACCGCTTTCCTCAGCCCGGGCCTTCCACATTGGCCTCCAGCTCTGCACTTCCTGTTGGCCACTTTGCCATTCACTGCTGAGACTAGGACCACAGCCTCCTCCCCATCAGACTGCCTGGTTTAGCAGGTTGGAGCCAGCCAATCAGAAAAGGGCAGATCCTACACCTTCCCCCACCCCCTTCTTTTTTTGATACATCTCTGGTCATGCCCTGACGCGTCCAAAGATGCCATAGCCAATCAAGTTTAAACTAACGTAACAGTTGCTGGGCTTCTTTTCATGGTAAGCTCTCAGGATGTCGCCATTTTGTTGTATGGCTGACTTGTGTATGCAGGAACTTTCCGAGAAATAAATGCTCTTGTTTTTGCATACGTGAGTGGTGGTCTTTTCTGAGATGACTTGCACCCCTAACAATAAGTTAGTTCATTCTTGTGCTTCTAAAGTAGTATAGAAGTAAATATAAAATGCATTCAGTGGATACACGCTGTTATTCATAATTTAATACCACCACAGCCTCTGAAATAGACACAGCAACTGGTTCCATCATACAAGTGATGAAGCAAGGTCTTGGAGGTTAACCAATTTACTCAAGGTCATGCACGTGCTAAGTTCTTTAGCCACAATCTAAACCCCAGCTGACTGCTCCAAAGCAGCCCCTAGAGAGCAAAGTGATTTGTGAGGAAGATGGGATTACAACCTCTAATTATTAAACAAATAACTATTGCTGTACAGTCTGCAAGTGTACAGCACATTGCACACAGTACTTTCTTCAGGCAGTCAGTATTTGTTGAATCTTTCTTTCCTACTTCCAAAGAGTGTTTTTTTTTTTTTTTTTTCTTTTTTTCTCTTTTGCCCAAGTGACTCAGCACATCAGTGTGGCTGGCCTGTGACACCTTCAGACCTATCATGAGAGTCACTTTTCAGTAATTGTGATATCTGCGAAAGTCAACTTAAAAGAAGGAAAGGTTCATTTGGCTGAGTTTCTGAGGCTTCAGTCTCTGGCTGGTTCACTTTATTGGGTCTTCAAGAAAGGCAGAACATTGTCTTTGGAAGTGTGTAGGGAGCAGAAGACTGCATCATGACAGCTGGGAAGAAAGGTAAGGAGGGGCTAAGGTTCCAATGTCCCCTTAGAACACGCTCCAATGACCTAAGTAAGTTATGACCCCACTACCCAAGGTTCCCTCACTTCCCAATAGCACCGTAAGTTGGCGACCAACCCCCTTTAGCATATGAGCCTTTGGGAAAAATTTAAGATCCAAAAAGAATAGGTAGATAAACAAGACACAAAATCACAGCTGAGATGGGGTGGATGATCTCTGGCCCACCCACCCCCATTTACTGGGGAGCAGTGGATAGTTGCTCCAAGGGTTGGCCCCATACCCATGCACATATGGACATCACTAACCAGAATTAATGGGTTATTAAAAAAAAAAAAAGACAGGAAGTGGTGAGGAGGCATGTTGGGAGGTAAATGGGAGTTGGAGGAGAGAGATGGGGGAAGATATATATGAACATATTTCATTGAATAGATGCTTGAAATTCTCAAAAATAATTTTTTAAAGCAAGGCACACTAAACAATGTAGTTACTTGTCTCTGTTCCCTAGGTTTCATAGAGACCACCACCATGCTCTGTGACAATACAAGGCTGCAGAGCCATTATATTTAGGATAGTTATCACTTTCTTTTTATCAACTACTTTTGATTGATTTTTTTTGCTAAGAATATGCTACACAGTTTCCATTGGGAGGGTCCTTGTCTCCCCCCCCCCCCCAGAAAATAGATCACTAGCTGTGTTATTATTCCCTTTGTCTGTGCCAACCCATTCATGATGATTCTTAGTAAATGTCATTTTGGAGGATTGGCCTCATGGTTAAATCCTAAGTATGAGTCTTTTATATTGCCTCTTGTCCACTCAATACTTACAGCAGCTCCCTCTGCCTTCCTTTCTGAGCAAGTTGAAATGAGCGAGGCTAAATCTTTTTTGATATATACAATTTTAGTAAGTTAGTAAAATTAGTAAAGTAAAAATTAGGGAGTTCACAAATATTAGCAAACAAACTAATTTTAAGCAAACCAGCCACACACAAGTATTCTAAAGGAAAACCATGCAGAAACTCAGGAAACAGAATCAGAGAGCAAACTAAAACCAGAAATAAAACAAAGTCTGTAAAAAGCCTAAAAAGGAAAAAAAAATGTTTCTAAATTGTTCTTTCTAAAGAAATACATGGCTTACATTGGACACAGATTTTTCAAGATATTTCTGATACACTACCAAAGAACAATTAAGAATAGAAGGAAATAGAAAAATAGTTCAAAAATGTGGAAAGCCTTGCATGGGTACACTTGGTAGCTGACAATTGTATTGTTGCAGGGGGAGGGGGGGTCATAGGGAATCCTAAATCCTAAGTTTATTCTCATATGAATAGTTTTATTTGCTTCATTTACAAAAAAACTTCAGTATTATATATCTTTGTTCCTAAGATATGTGAACTCTAAGCTTTTTCTACTAAGTACAGATTTGGAAAACCTACTATTTATTCTCTACCAGAATTCAATCACCTTTCTCAGACAATGTCCTAACCCACCACACACTTGCAGGCCTAATGTTCTAATGTGTGGTGGGTGCCCAACAAAAATGACAGATGTGAATGGCGCCATCTTGGCTTGTGAGGCTTTTCTCTCCCTCAGCAGCTAGATTCTAGTTGTGGTGGTGGTGACTGAGCTTTTATCATGCCTGAGGTGACAGGTCTGGAGAGTAGAGCTGCCACGCCAACCCACACTGCTCCTTTCACATCTGTTAAGAAACAGAGAAATCAATGTTTTGTTACAGCAGTTTGGCCTTGCTAGCATAACTGTCTATTCTGGTAGAGTCAAGCTGCCTTCTACATCAATGAAGTCAGCTCTTGGCAAATCGCTGTCCTTCAGAGAAGAACAGCTTCGACCAATAATACCAGAATAAAATGAACAGATTTTTAAAAAATGAGAAATTGTTTCTTTTTTATTATTATATTTGTGTTTTAATTTTACACATCAGCCATGGGTTCCCCTGTCCTCCCCCTTCCCGCCCCTGCCCCTGCCTTCCCCTCAGCCCACCCCCCATTCCCATCTCCTCCAGGGCCAAGACTGCCCCGGGGATTTAGTTCAACCTGGTAGATTCAGTACAGGCAGGTCCAGTCCCCTCCTTCTAGGCTGAGCAAAGTGTCCCTGCATATGCCCCAGGTTCCAAACAGCCAGCTCATGCACTAAGGACAGGTCAGGGTCCCACTGCCTGGAGGCCTCCCAAACAGTTCAAGCTATTCAATTGTCTCACTTATCCAGAGGGCCTGATCCAGTTGGGGGCTCCACAGCTTTTGGTTCATAATTCATGTGTTTCCATTAGTTTGGCTATGTGCTTTTCCAATCTTAGTCTCAACAATTCACACTCTTATAGTCCCTCCTCTTTCTTGACAATTGGACTCCTGGAGATCCACCTGCTACACAACTCCAGGGAAGCTACCTAAAAAGCTACCCTAAGAAAGAAAGGGATCACCCAATAACAGAGAAATGGATGAGATCTACATGAACAACCTGGACGACAGTGGGAGTAATGAAGGGCAAGGTTCAAGGGAAAGAGAGCTTAGGGGAGTAGGAGATCCCAGGTGGATCAAGAAAAGAAAGGAAGAACAAGGAATAACAGACCATGATAAATGAAGACCACATGAGAACAGGAAGAAGCAAAGTGCTACAGAGGTCCCCAGAAATCCACAATGATACATCCTCTGTAGACTACTGGCAATGGTGGAGAGAAAGTCTGATCTGACCTAGTCTGGTGATCAGATGGCCAAACACCCTAACAGTCATGCTGGAACTCTCATCCAATAACTGATGGAAGTGGATGCAGAGATCCTTGGCCAGAAATTGTTTCTCTTTACAAAGTTCAACCTGTAACTGAAACCTCTCTCTTCTTTGGCCTAGAAGTTGAGGTAAATTATTCCTGAGGCTTCTGCTTCAGGCATGTTGTATTTTATCGAGGCAATGAGTATGGCTTAAAGTAAGAAATGCCATTAAAAGATTACTCCCTTTAGATCTAGTGAGTTCTCCACAGCAAGCCAGCTTAGGCAGTTTAGTGATGGCTGCATGAGAACTTCCTGGCTGCATTCTTCCCCTGAGCTGTGGCATTTCCTTCTGCTTTCATCCTTATGACATCACCAGGCTTGCTCATATTTCTCTGCGAGAAACAAAAGTGTGAATGCTTCCTGTTTGTCATTAGAACTGAAAGGCTCCTTTGAGTTTATTTTGCAGATTGGCTGCACGGGTGTTACATGACACATTGGTAGAAGCTGCTTTCACAATTACCTACTTTGTACAGGGCCTTAAATGACACCTTAATAAGCTAAGAAATGCAACCATATTCTCTCCCTCAAATTCTTCAAATTGGGAATTCTAATTCAGGAGGAATATCAGCACTTGGATTTAAATCAGTGTTTCAAGTACACATTACTGGTGGCGTCTCTGTATATACCCTGCCAACCCACTGGCACCCTGGGTTCAAAATTACAGCTCAAAAAATCTGGCTCAAAGCATAAAAGTGTGTGTGTGTGTGTGTGTGTGTGTGTGTCCACATACAAGTGTGCATTTTCTACTTCAATTGCTTTAAAATATCAAATGCATATATCTCTTTGGGACCATGTCATCCTTTCTTCAAATCACCATTGCTTATATTCTAATTGTCTGTCATTCTAATTGTTTAATCATTTCAGTTAATAAAAGAAAAAAGTAGTTTACTCTCACGGACAGCAAGGGCTACGGAAGACTAGTTCATTTCTGGTATGGACATAATTCCCACTCATTCAAGAGGTATTAACAAGGGCATACTCAGGGAGCAGTCTGCAGTGTGATGTGGAAGAGTGAGGACTGAAATTTGCAGTACTTCTAAGCTTAGTGGAGCAGTGAACTAAACATAGAAATGCACGAACAGAAAGGAGGCAGATAGGTTCATGAATGATTACCTCTGCTAGGAAGGAAGCCAGACAGTTGCCAGTTGTGACAAATCCATGCTAATTTTGAGGATTACTATAGCCAATGTTTGACATTTAAATTAGGCACTTCAAGCAGAGACCTCTTCATTGGCCAAACCCACAATACCATCAACAGCTACCAAAGAAAAGGTAAAGGCAGTGGGGGGTAAGCTGTCTCCAGTGGATCAAATCCAAAGCACTTGTCTCACAGGTGTCCTCCCTGTCCCAATTTAAAAAACAACAAAAACAACTAAAAGCCAGTTAACTTTCAGAGTTCACTCTAATGAAGCCCAATGTCTCTAACTGATGTAGGACATCACTATGGGGAATTGGGACCAGAGAGTGGCCTCTGTAGAAAACCAGAATGTTTGGAGGGGACAAGGAAGAGGGAAGGTGGTGGCAGGGGTTCCCAGGAAGCTGAAAGCCTTTGAGCACAGACACTTCCCAGCCTCCCACTGAGACTCAGACCTAATCAAGCAGGGCAATGCAGGAAGATGAAGCGGCTCTCAGTGACTGTCTAAAGGCACACAAATTTTTAAGGAATTCCATCCAAAGCAATCACTTTTCTTACCTTACATTTTTATACATAACAGGCCATTTATTTAGAAATTTCAATCATGAGAAACAAAACAGATTAAGTTTTACAAAGAGTGTTCTGACAACAGTGAACTCTCTCTGATCTATTACTCGGAGAACAATTGCTAGTGACCCACTTTCCAGCATTGGAAATACACTGACAGTCTTGATCTGACCCATGCTACTTACCCTGGCCCCACTGATCAACTGACACAAGCATGCTGTCAGTGTTACTGAACACACCCTTCTGAAAGAATGCCTGAGATGTGTGTGGCCTATCTGGTCAGGCTCTAGAGAGGAAAGAGCAAAGCCAGAGTCTGCCAGAGTCTGGACTTGGTTAGGGTAGCCTCATCTAAAGCAAGCCAGACCAAGACTCTGAAACCAGGCAACACCTTCGAACTCAACACAGATTAATCCAAGTTCTGTATTTAAATAAATTCTTTTGGTTTAATTTTTTAAGGTAAATGAAAGGTGACACAAAGATAAATTCTATCATTTCTAAGTCTGTTGATTACAGAATTCTAATACTTCGGGGATACAGATGTAGCCCAGTGGTAGAGTGTGTGATGACCTGGTTTTCAAACCAAATGCAGTCTTTTTATAACCAACAATTTCAGTTTAAAATGCCCAGATAATTTTATCAATGACTATACTCTACTTTTATTAGAGTCAAATCATTTTAGAGATTATACCCAGCCACTAAATATTTATAAAAGCTCCTATTTCCTTCCAATTCATTCCCTCATTCAGATACTAAGTACGTACTCTGCTAGGTATTGGGTTGGAACCTGAGGAGTCAACAATGAACAGAATATAGCCTACACCCACTATACTTACATACATGGGGCTAAAACTGAAATACATGTATTCTGGCTTCTCAGTGACTATTTGACTTAGTCACATCTTCATATGACAATTGTTAGATGAGAACATGTGACACAACCACTCCTGATTTATTAGGTATGTTACTCTTAGCCAGCATTCTGTTGCTGTAACTGAGTACTACAGGCAGAGTTTATCTCACAGTGCCGAAGCCTGGAGATGGCAGGTACATCATGGCAACTGTTTCCAAGGGCCTTCCTTCTTGCTATATCAGAACACGGCTGCAAAGCAGAGCAGGAAGCCAGAAAGCTGTTTTTATAACAAAGCCAGCCCCTCAACATCCCATTAATTCACTAACCCAGTTACCTACCAAAGATTCCACCTCTCAAAATGTCACACATGCCTGGGACTATGTTCCTAACACATTTTCTGGGGGAGGTCCTGTTGCGGAATATTTGTTTACACTGTAAAGATGTGTCTCTGCCTAAGGTGCCTTCTGATTGGTTTAATGAAGAGCTAAATGGCCAATAGCTAGGTAGAGAGGCTAGGTGAGATTTCTGGGGAAAGAGAGAAAACGGAGAAGAAGAGTGGCAGAGAGATGCCAGCAAGACTCTGAAGAAGTTGCACAGAGGTAACCAAGCCACATGGCAGAATGTTAATTAATAGAGACAGGATAATTTAAGTTATAAGAGCTAGTTGGGAAAAAGCCTAAGCTAAGGCCAAGCTTTCATAATTAATGTCTCTATGTTATTGTTTGCTGGCTGGTTTGATGAGAAAGTACTACTACAAGGTCCCCAAATCATAGCACCTGCATAGAAAATGGTGCATAAGAACACTTCTTCCTGGATGCCTTTCTTGCTACCTACTTTCATATGGTGATAAATTTAGAGAAAAATACATATTTCACTAAAGCAGTGAGATTATCTCAAGATCTTTTTTTTTTTTATTTATGCACAAAAATCACAAAGAAAACCTTTCATCATAGGGCTGTTCACATATTCCGAAGCAGACCAATCTTGATGGTCATGGGCTCCTCAGGCATTTCGTCTCTATAAAGTGTGGTTTCGGAGGAAAGCTTTATACTAATAAAAGTGAAGCCTGTGAACAAAGTCCAGAAAAAATGTAATGAAAGCACCCCAGGCACATGTCCTTATCTACATTGATATAACACTCAACCCCATTAAATACATTAACACAGGTTAAACATCTCAGAGGAAACATCTGAGTGGAAAATGAACAAAAAGACTCAAATATTAGGCTTCCGGCAAAACGCTAAAGTTCCCTGCAGTCTTGGATTTTAGGTAGGGATCAAATGCACAACAATTATTTTATCATAGGGCTTTTGGTTACTTTTGTTCTTTTGAGGTAGGGTCTTGCTACAGATCCCAGACTGGCCTGGAACTTGCTATTTAGTTCAGACAGTCTTCAGCTCAAGATCCTCCTGTCTTAATTCCCAAATAGAATTTACAAATGTGTATCATCACACACCACTTGTATCATAGTTTTTAATCTATATGCCATTTCAACAAAATATTCAAGTTAATAGTGGGATTTTTCTCACTAATGTACCTGAAAATGCTGGGTTTATTTTACATCCTATTCTCCCCATGTTTTAGAGGGAAATAAACTCTAAGGAAACTCGCTATAACTCACAGCACCAACTGTCTCTCTCCTTCATAGAATGTTGGGGCTCTTGGCTACTCTGCAAAGAGTAACTGAAGGAATGAATGTTTAATAAAAATAAACTGATTGCTAAAATAAAGGTAAATAAGAATAAACCAAGCCAGATGGTGGTGGTGCATGCCTTTAATCCCAGCAATTGTGAGGCAGAGGCAGGCAGATCTCTGAGTTCAAGGCCTGCCTGGTCTATAGAGCAAGTTCCAGGACTACACAGAGAAACCATCCTCGAACAGTCAAGAATAAATAAATGCATAAATAGACAAACAAACTGAATCATCACCTACCTTTTCAGCTTTTTAATGTCCTGTGCTTACTGACCCATGCTTGCCACTACTAACACATAAAACTGGCACAGCAGTAGAGAAATATTAAGTACAAAAGAGTGACTACATCTCCTTCTCCAAAAATAACACAACAAGCACTAAGCCACACAGAACAAATGAGAAGGATGTACAAAAACCTTTCATACAACTAAAAACAATCCTCTCATATTCAGTAGCAAATACTATGTGCATGTATAGGTTTCTACTGACATCTCACATGAAAAAAAATCACTAACCTCCAAAAATATAGAAGTATATGCTTTTGAATTAACATTGCATTGACTGAAGCTGACAATTGCCCTTGTGTATAAATACTGCACTGTATCGCACTACCATATCATCTGATCTTAGAAACTGTGTCAAAATCCTCACACTTCCCCATGGAAACCAATAGCCAGGGATCCTGATTTGGAAACCTATTTAAGTCAGCAAAAGACTTAAAAAAAAAATAATTCAGGAACAACATCTATTCTGTTTTCTGGTGTAGGTTCTCAGCATCTCTGAAGTTCATAAAACAATAAAGCACACAGAGGGTAAATGCATAATTCAAATAGCATTTGTTTTTGACCAAATTATGTAACCAGTGAAAACAGAACAAAACTTTACCTAAAAATTTAGGGAGCTACAATTAACATTTAAATTTCTGACAACTTTGCCTTTCCTGTGTAACCAATGTCATTTTTCCAGGGGTCTGTAATTGTGGTCTTTAGGCAATCCACTGAAAAGTAACAAATCTAAATTAGCTATTGTTATTCTGCAATAAACCTCACATCCAAAGGATACATACAGCCGTGCAGTCTTTTAGTCTGTTTGTGCTGCTATAACAAAACACTTAAAACTGGGTGATCGATAAAAGAAATTTCTCACCTTTCTAGAGGCTGGGAAGTCCAAGAAAATGCCAAGTTTCTTATCTGGTAAAAGTCAGTCCTTTACAAAGAGTGGCCTCTAGGCATCCACCAACTGCAGAGGTCCAAAAAAGGCCCAAAGCTAAATCTTTCAGCCCCTTTCAGAGGCATATTTCATTTAAGAGGCCACAGCCCTCCTGACTTAATCTCTTCCCAAATGCCCCACCTAGTGGGAGTTAAGTTTTAACTCACGATTTTTGAAGGGGGCATATTTATACCATAACATGAATTTTACAACTAAATCCAGTTAACACATTTTAAGTAGATTCCCATAGCCAGGAGGAACTGATAAAGTAAATTCAGGACACTACTTTGGCTACTCTTTAATACAGGAAAGTCTAAGCCAAAAGAATGGATCACAAATTATGACATTTAATTAGACTTGGGCTGGTGAAATGCACTTTCCTATTCATTAGCCAAAGGTACAGCTGTAATTTGATAGGAATTATAATTAGAAATAATAAGAGCAACTTCTTGAGTCACTCCACCTTTTAATATATTTCATTGAGATTTACCCTTTGAATGATACTTCCTTGTTCATGTGAGACTTTGGGAAACCTCCCAGGATTCTGGAGCATTTGTACAGGTGAAAAAAAAAATTGTGTACACTTGATAAGTTCTTAGAGACCTGGCTATTTAAAAAACACTCTAGCCAGAAAGATGTAAAAGTATACATTTTATTCATTCATTCCATCAGCTGAGAACTGCTATATTGTACAAATACATTATTGTACAAAAACAATCACAAAATGTTACAAAATAAAAAAGTACAAACTTCATTACTTAATAAATACACTAAAGGTAGTTAAAAGTGGCAACACATAGATTCTTTTTTTTTTTTGGCTGGAAACACTGTTTGACCCAGCAAACCATACAAGCTCTTTACATTTTTACATAATACAAGATAAATTCTATTTTGCCTTTTGGAAGAATTTCAATATGACAGAATATTAAGACAGTAGCCTCCTGCTAAAAATAATGGCCATTCTGTCAGGCCCAGCTACTTAGGCTCATTTTTTTAAATCTTAGTTGAAACTAAGAAGCTGTATAATGCAGGAGACTGAACGTCTCACAAAATTTCATACATGTTAAACGTCTTTCCTAAGAAGTTGATGAATAAGAAGAAAACAATCGAGAGCAGCAGACACTCTAAACATCAGAGTACAGAATCATCATTCTGCCACAGCAACAGTAGACTTCTATTCAAGTAAGGCCTTTACTGTCCTTTAAAGAAAAAAAACATCGTCCCCAAGCGATCCCTTCGTAACTGTCTTCAAAGCGGACTAGTTCTAAAAAAATAACATTTCCCCCCAAACAACAAATCCGCTTGTTTCATCAAAGTGGAATGGGCTAATCATCTGGTAACATAATGTGTCAAAATATCCATTTGAAATAATTAAGAATTGTGAAATATTTTAGCAATGTAAACTACTAAATCACAAACTGAAATAAACTTCATAGAAAGCACTTCTCTGGATTATGCTTAAAGCCATTTCTCGCAATTGGAACACGTCATAGATTAAAGTACACCCATTTTTAAAAATGTGCAAAAATACATTTTTATAGAAAATAGACTACCGGGAATGAACAAATTCATACCGTGAGACATCAGCTTGCAAATTAAGTAGCGCTCACTTTATACAGCAAATTATAAATAGCAGCAGGCTCACCCAAACCTATCAGGAAACATCATTCAGGTGCCCAGCAACCTGCAGCTCTGAGAGAACATTTAAAAACTGATTAAGGCATTACACCTACAGCCAATCTACTAGGAAGTTGAAAAGTGCCATTACCCTAATTAGAGTTCGTGTGGTTTTCCCAACACAACTGGTGTACTCCATTTCCCCGGCTTGTCAGGTCCTCGGATTTTTCAAGAGCATGCATTTTGTTCGATATACATTTTGGACAGGGATATGGCCATGGACTTGGCAAGTTCTTCATCGCGTTTTCTCTGCATTTGGGTTTGCTTGCACCAACTGTCATACTCTGGGTTAGGATAGGAGTGGTCAAAAACAGCATCATAGTGTCCGTTGCTGAGCCAACTGAGCCAAATACTAGGCCTTAGAGAATCCTCTGGGCCCAGATAGTGGATCATGGTAGACACGGTGGGGCTCTCCAGTCTCCCTCCAGTAGTTAAGTGTATATTCACATTCAGCATCTGCCCCATGGCCAGCAATTCGGGGTACCCGGCCCACGCCCCATCTTGGGCAGCAGCGATAATAAACTCCCCCACGTCGCCCTCAATCAGGGGGCTGAAGTGGTCGAGGTGGTCCGCGATGTAGTGCACAGTCTGCTCCCTCAGCTCCCGGTGCAGGCTCTGGTCCCCGTACACAGTCTTGCTGA
The DNA here is from genome assembly GCF_903995425.1 of Onychomys torridus. Lineage (NCBI taxonomy): Eukaryota > Metazoa > Chordata > Mammalia > Rodentia > Cricetidae > Onychomys > Onychomys torridus. The sequence goes on along the minus strand of NC_050447.1, from coordinate 78,678,131 downwards.
CGGCTCGATAGAGGCAGTTGCCGTCGGGGATGATGTGGAAGCGGTACTTGTTCCTCTGCCTCAAGTACTTGTCCTGCCTCTCCACCTCCGCCAGGTACAGGGCGAGCTTCTCGTCTCTCGGATCGGCCCGGGGCGCGCCTGCCGCTTCGCCCGCGCCGTCCTGGGCCGGCTCGCCGCCGCTGCTCCGGGAGAGCGCGGCGGGCACCGGGGTAGCCTCGGCCTCGGGGTCGTGCCGTCGAGGCGCGTCGGTCCCGGAGGCGTCGCTGCGACCGCCCGCCCGATCCCAACCTCGGGGACTCCGCTCCGCCCGGCGCTCCTCGCCCCACGGGCCGGGGCCGGACTCGGGGCTGCCGGACACCGGTGCAGGGGCCCGGTGCTGGGCGGCCGCCAGGGCCTGGCGGTGCTCGCTCAGTCGGAAGTTCCTGTCGGGCACGTCGCGGGCGGCGATCGGGGCGGCGGGCTCGTCGGGCCGGAGCAGCTCCTCCAGCAGCCAGGCGGAGGAACCGCGGCGCGGCGGCGCGGGGGCCGCGGGCGGCGGCAGCAGGAGGCACTCGGCGCCCAGGGCCCGCACGGCGATGTGCGCCGTGGACGTGAAGTGCGGCGGCAGCGGCGGCTTGCAGCACGCGCCGGGCGGGGCGGCGGCGGCGGCGGCGGTGGCGGTCCCGGACCGCTCGAAGCAGGCAGAGAAGGCGGGCATGGCGGCGGCGGCGGCGGCGGCGGCTTCGCGGGGCTCGGTGGCCGCGGCGGGTGGGCGCTCTCCGGTATCCGGCTCCGGGGCGGCGGCGGGGCCGGCTGATTGCAAGGAGACCTTGAAGGTGGAGGCGGCGGCAGGCGGGGCGGCGGCCGTGGGGCCCGGCGTGCCCGCAGGGTAGTGGGTGCACACGCTGCTGTAGAGCTGCATGGCTGAGGCCGCCCGCGGCCCCTTATAGCTGCGAGCCCGGGTCGGGGACACACCCTCGGGCGCAGTGCCCCGGGAGCCCGAGAATAGCGCTGAGCTCAGCGCCGCGGGCCGCCGCGTCAGGAGCCGCGAATAGCGCCCGGGCCGCGACCCAATTCCTGCTGCGCCACAGCGCGCGGGCGGCCAGAGGGCAGCACCGGAGGGCGCGCGCTCGGCCGGGGACTCGGGCGCAGGACGCTGCCGCAGCTGTGCCCCGCGCCGGCCGCTGGGGACGGTTGGAGAAGCGGCCCGCGCTGCCGAGCGCCGCCCGCCCGCGAGCAGGAGTGCAGCGCGCCGATGGTGGGAGGCGGGGCCGCGCTTGTTTACCTCAGGCCGCGCGGCCGCGTCACGTGGTCCCGCTGGAATGCGCGCCCCATTCAAGCGGGGGCCGCCCCGCCCCTAGGTGGCGGCCTCATGGGCGTGGCCGAGGCGGGGGAGTGGGGCGGGGGGCGCTGGGCCTCGGGCATGCGCGCTGAGGGCGCTGCCAGCGGGACTCCGGTGAGCCGCTGCCAGGTACCTACCTGGCGGTGCTTCTCGTGTGGCGCTTTGGCGGGGCCGGCGGAGATGGGGCAAACGCGTAGGTTGGAAAAAAGCACGTTTCTAAAAGCTTCCGGACTAGGGACGGAGCTCTGCTTTGAAACTTGCAGGGCCTGCGGCAATCATCAACTTCTTGAATCCGTGCCTGGGGTGCATGTGTTTAGGGCCAGTCTTCACCGTGGTCTTGCTCCCAGGGCTAAGCAAAAGTGGACGCTCCTGTACCCCTAACTCAAGTGACCTGGGAAATGCACGGGAGAAAGGAAGTCGTTAAAACAGCTCTCCTCGGAATACCAAATGGCATACCACTCAAGGCCTTTTCAAAGTAGATGGGGCTGCTCAACTTTGAGAGGCAGGCTCACCACCTGTACTGTGGGACAACATAGAAAAATGAAAAACAGCCGTGTTTCCTTCGCAAAGGAAAAAGCTATATATATATATATAGCCACTTTATATCAAACTGGTACCTACTCACGGTAACAGTCGCGTTTGCTTTATTCTGAGCTTCAATCCACTGTTAAATTTAGTTTCCAGACATTCAGACTGAATGTGGAGGCTATTTCTTGGTATGGAAAAACAGTCTGTGGGTTGTGTTACTTGCCACCATTCCACTGGAATGTAAGTTCCGTTTGTTACTTTGGGTCCCTCCTTGGGGATTATTAGTCTCCTTAAAGGATTTTAAAAGAAGGAAGATTGGGGACAATTTTATTTATGTTTGAGAGGGTAGGCAAACTGCTAATCATGGCAGGTGGCCAGAAAAGGGAGGAGAGGAAAAAGAAAAAGCCATGCCCTTTTAAATAAGGACTGGAAAAGGCGGGCCAGCAGGTTCAGCAGTGGAGTTTGGCCAGCTGCTGCACCTGTAAGGGATGATGTAATCCACCTATCAAGGCAGGAATGGGTGTGTTATAATATCATTTGTGCTCCCTCTTTGACTATTAGCCCATTGGGAAAAATGTACACACACACACACACAGATTAGAATTTTCCCCAGGGATCTACCACTGGAAGTAGAAATGGCTGGAGCCCTGAGGGCCTCCAGAGAAATTTATTTTTTCTGGGGATGACATTGTGGGAGAAATTTAGAGCTGAGATAGTGGTGAGCTTGCTAGTGTTTGGTTCCATAGCTCTTGTTTGTATTTAAACCTTACATCTCATGTCAGGAGGCTCAGCTCCAAGGCAGAATTTGGAGATTCGGCCCTCTGTCCAGTGCGACCTCACTGAATAAGTCTCCTTTTTCTGCCTTCCAGTCTACCTTTAGTGGCCTTGTTGAGGAAAGATAGCCAAACCTGAGTCAGAACACTGGCTGTGACCCGTAAGTCTGGTAATAGTAGCTTTACAGAAAAGTGAGAAAGCCCACCGTGTTCACAGAAACATGCCTGGTATCTTCAAGTAAATGGTGCAGAAGAGGAAGTTGCCCTTTTCTGAAAGAGACCTCAAAAAAGCAGGAAGGCCAGGGCCTGACAGTGGTTGCAGTGTGGGTGAGGTCTTCTGGGAAGGAAATGCATGTTATTAAGAGAATCATTATTCCTCCTCCTCCCCATTGTAATACAGCTTAGCCTGTTGTGCCTCCACCCCAGTTTAGACATAGAACTATCTTGATCTATTCTTTTGACCAGGAGAAAGTGGCTTTGTCTTAATGCTCCTAAAAAAAAAAAAAAAACCCTTCCACTTTTTAAATGGTAATTTAAATCTTAAAGATGCACTTCCCTTTCTAGGTGTGTGTGTGTGTGGGGCGGGGGTGAGTTCTAAAGTCCACGAGGGAGAGTTCATCCCAATGGCTTTGCAGCCTGCTAATGTCTATCTAGATTCTGAACACAGTGAGTGAAATGACCATCTCATAGAGCAGGCTTTTTTGGACAGCCAGCCCCTAAATCATGACACACAGACTTACTAATTATGAAAGGATGGCCTTAGCATGGCTTGTTTCTAACTAGTTCTTATAACTTCAATTAATCCATTTCTATTCATCTGTGTGCTGCCACATGGCTCCTGGCTTTTACCTCGCCCACTGCATGTCCTGCTTCCTCTGCAACTGGCTGGTGACTCACCTTTCTTCCTCTCTGTTCCCAGAAGTCCCACTTAACCTCTTCTTGCCTAGTTATTGGCCATTCAGCTTTTTATTAAATGAATTACAGTGACACATCCTCACACAGTGGAAAGGAATATTTCACAACAATTTTGCTCTAGCACAGTACTAGGCACACAATGGAACTGGTATTTACTGAATGAAGGAATGAATGGAGACACTGAAGAAGTCAGAATTGGTATGTAGGTCTCTTGGCTCTAGCCAGGGCTTTCAAGGACTTGCTAGATACTAGGGATTGTCAAATGCTCAAATGTTCCAACCTGCTAGGTAAATTCATTGAGGAGAAAGTAAATGACTGCCATTATAAGGAAAACTAGATTTTGTCCCTGACTTGTTGGGGACCCATTGTTCTCTGTCTTTAAGCACGTTGCTGTAAACTCAGCCTTCAGCTTTTCAGTAACTGGGGTGGTGAAACAAGAAAATACTGTTGACAGTAGGATAATCTTCAATTAATATTTACTGAGTACCAGTGTGTGACTAGCAGCACTAGTCAACATAACACGAGCCTGAGGGAGATAAGGAAAATATGAAAACTCAAATCTTCAAGTAATCTGTGGCAACAAGTCGAGGTAAACACAAGAAAGCTAAACAGTGTGCCAAGTCCACGGAAGACAAGGGTTGGGTCTAGTGTGCCAGTTAGGAAGAGGCACAAAAACTAGAAGGTCTGAGCCTTGACTTAGGGCCTTGCTTTCTCCTTTGGCTCACATGAGTATGGTAGACTGGACTAAACTGTATATTCATGGTGGGGATCCATAGTATACATAGAGTACCAGAAAGGCCTCCCTGAGGATGAGAGAACTAATGATTCCGTCCTGGAAAGTTACCTGCCTAGAATATTATGTGCAGAAAAGTAGCAGAAGTTTTGAAAAAAAAAAAAAAAGATTCTAAACTAGAACTTGTTCTTTAATACACTAGAAAAACAGGAAATGTTAGCAATTACCAGCCAGAAACCCAGTGTATTTGTTCATTGGATAAGGTGCTCATCAAGGAGCATTTATTGAGTACCAACTATGCTGCCAGTTACAGGGTACTCAGAAATGGAGTCTCTCATGCTTTCCAGGCAGCACAACCAGAAGTATATTTATAAAACACAATCCTAATACATTTTTCCTACAACACATATACTAAGAACCACCAGCTCAGTGTTTCTTACCTTCCCCAATAAAATGAGACTTCAAAAACACTGCAAGCATTCATCTATTTCCTCATTTATCATTTCTTTATAAGCCTACTATGGAACAAGATGGTGGACCCAAACTCCTAAATTCCAAAACTTACCACAAGCCTACAGTAATATAAGAGCCTTATGCTACTTCCTTGAAGATAAACATGGGTCATTGCCATATAATTCATAGTTAAAAAATTAAATTCATACATTTTTGTTGTAAACATTTATGTTACTTTATGTGTATGTATATGCCATGTGTATTAATGCCTGTAAAGGCCAGAAAAGGGGAATCAGATTCCCCCTAGGGCTGGAGTTACAGTTTATAGTGACATCAGATGTTGGTACTGGGTACCACACTAGAGTCCAAACCACTTGGCAATCTTTTCAGCCCCTCAACTGATTTTTAAACAGTATGTCAAGACAACGCAGTAAAGAAAGAATTGGATACCTATATGCAACAAAAGTTAGATTTCTTGTCTCATAAAAATTAAAATCCCAAAGTGTTGTGTGATATTTGTACACTGTATGAAGACATATTGCTGTGATTGGTGTAATAAAGAGCTGAATAGCTAGGCTGGGTTAATTTAATTATAAGAATTAGTTAGGAACAAGCCTAAGCTAAGGCCAAGAATTCATAATAAGAAGTCTCCATGTCATTATTTAGGAGCGGGCTGTCAGTACAAAGACTCATGTTATTTGGCACCCAATGTGGGGCACATAAATCCATATAGGGCCCCAAAAAGCTAAAAAATAAAATGAAATAAGTTCCAAACTTAGAAGACGCCGCTTCTTGGCAATCCTTGGTAGATTAGGCATATAGAAGCAGAGAGAAAGCATGGGCTGTGGTGGCTTTGGTTTTGCTCCTGGGAAAGCATCCATTTGCTAAGATTGTTAAAGACTGTGTTGCTGTGTTGATGTAGTGTTCAAGACCCTGTGAACAAAGCCAGGTGGACCAGTGAGGAGCTAAGAGGACGTGTGCATGTTGCCTTCCCTGTAAATAGCCTTAGCTGTCATTTCCTAGTGGGAAATACTGTGGGGTAGGAATGCTGAGACCTGGTTATAAATATTATGCCTTTATTTTTGGCTAGAGAAGATTTATTTTTAGCCTAGATCTAACCATTTTCATACTCTTACCTGAAAGACTCACAGAAGTGTAAAGTGCTATGCATTGAAACTTGTTTTTTAAATGTTACCTGGCAGGATTGGGGATTTAGCTCAGTGGTAGAGCTCTTGCCTAGCAAGCACAAGGCCCAGGGTTAGATCCTCAGCTCCCAAAACAAAACAAACAAACAAAACAAAATAAATAAATAAATAAATGTTACCTGGCAATGTGTATATTAATGTAAAACAATGTTAATTTACTCAAATTTTCAGTTTGTACTGCCTGGTATGTCTGTGTAAGAAGCCAATTTTTGTGTATTTGTTACAGTTTCAGGTTATTTATATTTGATGTTTTGTAAACAAATATACGGGATTTATGGACCAAATAAATGGCATCTGCATACTTGTTATAAAAAGAAAGGAAGAAAGAAAGAAAGGAAGAAAGAAAGAAAAGAAGTATGTCTCTTTTAAGAGGCTATGCTGTTCAGCTGAGTACTTGAGCAGCCAACACTGGGTACAAACGCCTGCAGTATGTGGACACAACAAATCCCAGAGCTGGGGCAAGTAAATGCAGCTGTGGGCCGGTACCCGCTGGCATGAGGCTAGGCTCTCACTGAATTGAGGGGGTCAGAACCAGTCACCAGAGCCAAGTAGCAGTAGCCTAGTGTTTAAAGTTTGGCTCACATGGTCAGAGAAAGTTGCAGATGAACAGAAAGCCAGCTCCAGACACAGAAAACCTCTAAATAGGTACAAATGCTTCAAAAGGTGTGTAAATGTTGAAGAAAGAAAAGAAAAAGGCTATTATGTTAGTCATAAAATGGTTAAAAATAAAGTCTTTAAAGAGAGAGTAAAGTAATATAAAAAGAATAAGTTACATAAGGATGGAAAATATACAGGGTGTCTGGATCCTGTATGATGCTTTGTTGACTTTGAATTTTTTTTAATGCTAATGAACAAAAAAAGAGCTCCTGAGAGAGAGACTTTGGATTGAGGGGAAAACTGCCGAATTAAACTAGCCTATACATTTTAAAGATGTCTTAACTTCAGAATAAAAGTCAGGAAATGTGTGGCTTTGGAGGAGAGGTTATGCCTTTGTTTCCACAGAAAACAAAAAGCTATGGACTTCTTCAAAATCAATAAAGTTCAGATTTGATTGGGGGAGACCTGAGGATCTTGGCTACAGGAAAGACTTCAAGACAGGTGATATATGTGCTGATCCCTCTATGTGGGAACAGTTCTGAGACTGGATGAGTCATGATAAATCTTGTTGGCTGCGGAGTCCTCATGACTTACTATTATATGCCATCCTTTCATATGGCATGGATAAGGTTTTGTTTATGCAGTCCAAACAGGCTTACAAAGTTGGCAGATGGCTTTTACCTTCTCAAACAAAAAAACAGAAAGCCATCTTTAGCTGACTTGTGCACACAACACATTCCCTACTTGTGTTAATGCAGATATGTATGCTATCTTTAAAAGTTTGTGTGTTTTCAGAACAAAAGGACCAGACACTAATAAAGATAAGTAGCTGAGGCAATCCAGCCTCTCAAAATGCTTCTGTTGCAGTTTCCTCAAAATTCTACATCGAGAACAATTTCAGAGTTCCTAGTTGACATGGTCCAACCTCACACACTACTCCAGCCAGGACTTCAGATAGTCTCTGCATATTTCCCATCACACAGAGACTAAACAAAAAATAAAACAGCCAGCTCTCCCAAGACTTGACTATTATCTCAATTTTTTCGGGCTCCCCTAGAGATGCCATTGCCCCTAGATAAGAAGAAGTAGAGAACATGGTGCCCAAATTCCCAAGAGGTGGGGTGGGTGGTTTTCGGTCATTTAATGGATTATGGATCTTTATTATCATTTAGGGGGGTTTATTGATTGCAAATTGGTGGTGGTCATGGTCTGGGAGAAAGCTGAGCAAAGGAGATTAGGGGATTTCTTTCTGAAAGTAAAAAGGCAGGGATATAGTGTAGAAATTATAGAGGAAAGGGTAGATTGTTGAATCTACTTTTAAAATAAAAAGAAATTGCTCATCTCAAATATTTTACATTGGTGTGGATCTTTGTATATCAATAAAAATTTGAGTTATTTTTGTTAGGACATACTATATGTATGTTTCTACTCTTATTTAAGGTATTTTTTTGTATATTGATACAAATGTAAGGTTATTTTTGTTATACTGTATTTTTCTACTCTTGTTTAAGGTATTGTACCAATGCAGCTGATTTAACAATGTACTGTAAATATCTAGTTCTCCAAATTTATAATTACAAACTATTTAAGATAATAAGAAATGCAGGTTAGTATTTAGTCATCTATAACAATCAAATTTGTGACTACGTTAGGTATGTTTCCAAGGTCAAATGGAGATATATTTTAGATAGATGATCTTCAAACACTTCAGAAACCTACAGGATATGGCATTTAAGATGTTTTAATAACCTAAGACTTTTCATGACAGTGAGACACATCTGCTTCTGGCAGCAACAATTTATTTCAAAAAAGGATGATAGGCATCACAAACCTCCAGTTGGAGTTTGCTTTTAATGTGACAAAGCTAGCTATTTGGGCAAGAAACTGCCCTTGACTCACCTGCTGACAGTATACTGTACAAATTGGACAAACAGGACACACAAAAAGGCGGCTGCCAAACTTTGCTAAGACAAGGTAGGACAGTCCTTCAAAATTCTTCCTTCACAGAAAAGTCAATGTCCTAGGCCTTTTAGGCAATGATGGATGCCCCAATGTTGCAGAGGAACTTTGGATGGCTGTCCAGGAAGCCAGCTATCTTTGTCATTTCAATAGCCACATAGCAGAATGTAGATTAGTATAAATGGGTTAACTTAAGTTATAAGAACTATTTAGGAACAAGCCTAAGCTAAGGTTGAGCATTCATAATAAGAAGTCTCCAGAGAAAGACTTGTTACACCAAAGACAAGAGCTAAGATTATAAAAATCCTTAGAAAAAATGTTTGGCCTAATTCCTCATAGCTGTGAGTTAAATAATAGTTTCCTAGGTCTGATGCTTAAAGCATTAACAACAAGAGAAAACTATAGATATTTTGGGTATCATCAAAAATTGAAGCACTGTGATTCAGGGCATGTCATAAAGAAATCATAAAGAGTAGGAAAATGTATTTACTTACAAGTCATATATCTAATAAAGGACTTGTATCCAGAATATACTGTATATAGAAGTTATATAAGACAACAGTAAATTTTTGAAAACCAGTCTGTTTTCTTTTTCTTTTTTTTCTGAGACAGGATTTCTCTGTGTAGCCTGGCTGTCCTGGAACTCACTCTGTAGCCCAGGCTGGCCTCGAACTCACAGAGATCCACCTGCCTCTGCCTCCCAAGTGCTGGGATTAAAGGCATGGACCACCACCACCACTACCACCAGGCCAAAACCCAGCCAATAAACACTCAAGATTCTCAGTATCCCTGGTGTTCAGGAATGCAAATTGGAACCCCAATAAGACATACTTCACACTCACCAAGATGGTTACAAAAACCAAGCTAGGCAGAGTGTGGCGGTGTAAACAAATAAATCCAGCCCTTAGAAGATCAAGGATCTTGAATCAGAGGCTTATCTGATTTAGAGAGGGAGCTGTAAAGGGGTGAGATATTAATCATTGGCAGATACAGGGATGGTTGGGGGAAGGTGTTCAAAAGTATAGTGCCTGCCCATTATAGTCAAGACCTTAAGCTCTAGAATCCATCACTGTACAAAAACATAACAAAAGCAGAACTGAAAGCTTCTAGAGTCCATATGGTGCATTGCTTTTGAGATAAAACTTTGTATACATTTTGAAAAACATTTTGACAGTCCTATAGAAGGTAACTATATTAATTCATTTTCTACTATTATAACCAAATATCTAAGTTTGGATGCTTCACATATATACATATATATAAGTTTAGCTGTGGTGTGATGGCCATGGGGCTGCCCAGAACATCATCCCTGCATCCACTGTTACTGCCAAGGTCATCCCAGAGCTCTATGGGAAGGTCACTGGCATGGCCTTCCCTAGTTCCTACCCACAGTGTGTCTGTTAAAGATCTAACATGCTAGATGGAGAAAGCTGCCAAGTGGGATTGTATTAAAAGGTAGTGAAGCAGGCATCAGAGGATGTACTAAAGGGCATCCTGGGCTGCACTGAGGACCAGGTAGTCTCCTAGGACTTAGTGACGCCCACTCTTCCACCTTTGATGCTGGAGCTGGCATTGCTCTAATGACAACTTCATGAAGCTCATTTCCTGGTGTGACTATGAATATAGCAACAGTGTGGTGGACCTCATAGTCTACTTGGCCTCCAAGGAGTAAGAAGCCCTGAACCACCCACCCCAGAAAGAATGTGTGAGGAAGAGGGAGGTTATCAGCTGCTGAGGAGTCTCTGTCCCAACTCAAGCCGCAACACTGAACATCTCTCCTCACAGTTCCATACCAGACCCCCAGAAGAAGGGGAGATGGGGGATGGTATGCTTAGGGAGCTCTACTCTCTTGAATACCATCAATGAAGTTTACTGCACACACACACACACACACACACACACACACACACACACACACACACGAAAAAGAACGTTTATTTGAGTCACAGTTGTAGAGGGTCAAAGGCACAGAGCCAGCATCTGCACAGCTCTAATGAAGGCTTATCCTATGGCAGATGGCATCACAATGGCAGCCGTGCATAGGGGAGGATGCCATCCCATGGCAACAGAGGAAGGCAGTTTAAGCTGATGAGGGTGGCAGTCATCTGCCACTAGTAATTCTCAGCTGGCCCCACCCCTCTGGCTGTCATCACTCTGAGGTCCAATCTCCCAGCACATGAAGCCTAGGGGAACATACTCAAACCAGAGCAAATACTCAGAGAGTTGCCCATACAATCCAGACATTCTGTTCCCAGAGAAATGAAAACATATGTATCCATATTACAACTTGTCTATCCACGTTCACAGTCACATTATTCATAATAACCATAAAATAAAAACAGCCACACTATCCATGCACCAAAGAGCAGATAAACAAAGCGTGACATAGGCCCACAATGGGATATTAAGTCAATCATAACTGGAACAAGGTACTAACACATGCTACATGAATGAACCTTGAAAACATAATGAACCTCGAAAACACAAATGAACCTAAAAAACATACCGTGTTCGTTACTTTTCTCATTTCTTATTCAGGAAGGAAGCATCGGTTTTGGCTTTGAATCTGAAAGCATCCAGTCCAGGCCATTGTGGTGGAGAAGGCAGGGAAGTAAAAGGAGGCTAGTCACACTGAATCTGCTGGGTTGAACCACAAAGTATTCATGTTGGGTGCGCATCTTGTTTTCTCCAGTTTTCTTTCTTGTTGAGTCTAGGACCCCAGCTTAGGAGATGGCCCCAGCCACATTCATGGTAGACCAAGGTAGAGTGGAGAATCTTATGGGGACAGGAGAAGGGAAAGAAGCCCACTGACCCCCAGACCCAGGTGTAGCCTCTCATCAGCAAAGAGCAAGAATTCCAGCCTGAACAAGTGCTTAAAGCCTTTTCTCCTCCTTAGCTATAACCTGAAGTTTTCCAGGAAACTCCATTTACAGGGAAAAGATACATGCTAAGCACCTTGTGCAGCCCTAGTGGCTTCTGGTTTTATCAGATTGTATTTCCATCCAAGGCTTCCCTAGAGCCACCTCATTTGTTAAAAGAAAGAAAAGAAGAGAGTTTCTCGGCTGCTTTTTGAAATGTAACTTGAGAGCCATCAAAATGGTAGACTATGTATGGCCACAGCTAAGACAATCCATAGCTCCCTTTTCTGGAGGTGCTGGTCCCCACACTTGGGCATGTCTTATTTTGTACTCATCTCTTCTTTCGGAAGCCTGCACCCATGCTCTTGGCATATCTGACCTGAGCAGCTCTCTATCTCCAATCCTCCTGTCTAAACCACAGTCCAGCCCTGCTTCATCAACTGCCTAATCCTGAAGCTGGTCTACATCAAGCACATGAATCCTGGTTTTCCCTGAGCCACAGTCCTATCAAACTAGGGGAATGCCGTTAGGGGTGACAGTGTCCCTGTCCCACCACTGACAGTTAGTTCCTCCTCAGTTAAGCCTCTCTGGAAGCACCCTCACAGACATAACCAGAGCCGTGTCTCCCTGCAGTCAAGCTGTCAATGTGATTAGCCCTCCCACACCATGTGAAATAAATCACATGCAAAATGCTACTTATTGCATAGCATCACATATATAAAATGCATTACTTAAAGGGAAAAAAAATCCACAAATCAGCACTCTATGTTTGATCCCTAGCTCTGGAAAGAAAAAAAAAGGGGGAGATGGGAAAGAAGGAAGGAAGGAAGGAAGGAAGGAAGGAAGGAAGGAAGGAAGGAAGGAAGGAAGGAAGGAAGGAAGGAAGGAAATAGTGGTGGTCACGGGCTAGGAAAGGCAGTAATGCAGGCTAATTACTAATGTTTCTTTTGGGGGTGATGGAAATGTTTGGACACTAGATTATTGTGCTGACTAATATACCCTGTGAGAGAGTAAAGAGATGGTTCAGTGGTTAGGAACACTTGTTGCTCTTGCAGAATACTCAGGTTCAGTTCCCAGTACTCACATGGTGATTCACAACCATCTTTAACTCCAGTCCCATTGGATCTAATGCCCTCTTTTGACCTTCAAATACAGGCAACACACTCACACACAAAATAAATCTAAAAATAGTTTTTAAAAGTATTTTTAAAACCATTGTATTATACTTTTTAGAGTGATATACTTTATGGTGTGTGAATTATGCATTTTGAGTCAGTATTGTGCTTGGAAGGAAGGGGTATGTCTCATTTATAAACATCTCAGCACAACACTCAGACATTACTGTGTAAATTGTAGAAAGTTTTATGTACTTTTCTGGTAGATGCATGGTACTCTGTGTGTCTGCTTTAAATGTAATGGTTAAAACAATAAAGCAACAAAACATAGTGACACATGTCTGTAATTCCAGGACTTGGAAGGCAGAGGCAGAAGAATTATTTTGAGTTTGAAGCCAACCTGGGATACAAAGCAAAACCCTGTCTCAAGCCCACCTCCACCTTCACAAAATAATACTATAACATAATTAAAAGCTTTCTGAAACCAAATTACTCAGGTAGAATGAATATTTAAAGAGCTGCAATATTGAAATCCTATTTGGATTTATAATTTTGCTTTTCCCCATACATTTTTAGTAGTCTTTGTCTATTTAAATATTCTATCTCAGAAACAAAAACCTTCATTTTTAGAGGGGAGGATCATGTCACAAAACTTCTGGAAGTAGTCCACAAAACCACTTTAACTAGATAAAGAATGAATCAAACTGAAGATGTGATATATCATAAGTTATGGGTGAAAGACTTGTGGGTTTTTTCTTACTATCATAAAAGTTCAATTGTGAAAACATTACATCTGAAAATATCCATGGCCCAATGTTTGCATCATAGTTACCCAGATCATCTGGGGAGACCTGGATTTCTGTAGATGAGCCATTATGCTTATGTCAGGGCTGCCAATACACTGTACCAGCCCTTGGCATTACCACCAGACCCGTGGTCTGCTAGTTATTTCCACATTTATCTGTCACATGACCATGAGAGGACCCAATTTTTTTAACCTTTTAGAGCTTTATTAAGAGGAGACAGACAGACAGACAGATGGGGGGTGCCAGAGAGACATGGAGAGAGAGCCTGGGGGTGCACGTCTGGCTCTTAGGCTTGGACACAGTAGCCTGCTGATGACTTAATAAGGCACCAGAAGAGAAAGGACCCAATTCTGTCACTGTTCCTCAGACATGATGGCTGGAGTATGATCAATGGTGACTCCTGGCCCAAACTTTTCTTCAACTCAGCAGAGTGAGCTTGGCCCCTAGTTTCTCTTCGGTGGCTCAGAGCTGCCTTGAACAGAATTCATGGTCTCCTTCAGATCTGAGGAAGACACAATTGAAAATGAATGCGCAAAGAAGCCAGGACACAGGAAGCTCTTTATAATTATCTCCTGAACGCTGTCCAATCAAAACAGAACATAGGCAACAAAGGCAAGCCTCCTGGTAAACAATGTGTGAAGAATATATACTCGTCCTTAGAAAGCGTTCTGTAAAACTGACAGTTGAACTCAATAAATAAGAGACCACCTCATAATGTGCAGACACCTTAACAGTTTTTCTCTGGCTCGTCTACCATGGCTGACATGCCACTGGCAAGAAGTGACATTTCCAGAAACTGTGAAAGCAACTCAACTATTTTAACCTCCAGGTTCTTCTCAAACTGAAGTTTTTTTAAAAAAAAAATTGCTTGAATAGAGGGTCTGGTGAAGGGACTGTCTGCAGGCACCATGTTGTGTCAAACATGGCAGCAAAAGGAAGCCCTGAAACAGCCCAAGAAGCAGGCCAAGGAGATGGACAAGGAAGACAAGGCTTTCAAACAGAAACAGAAAGAGGAGCAGAAGAAACCGAGGAGCTAAAAGCTCAGGCTGCTGGCAAGGGACCCCAGGCCACAGGTGGAATTAGGTAATCTTGAAAAAAAAAAAAAAAAAAAAAAGTAAGCTGTTCCTCGTATCTGAGATGACGGTGACCCTCTTCCATTCCTATTTAAAAATCTGGATGCCCTGTCATAACATCTTTGCCACCTACAGCTAGAATGAAGTGTTATCCTGGAGCCTGTTAAACATCTGTATTCCCTACTATAACATCTTTGCCACCTATAGTTAGGATGAAGTGTTATCCTGGAGCCTGTTGTACATTGTAGTAAACTTTTGTAAAATAATAATAATAATAATAATAATAATACATAATATACATAATAATACAATGGCTCATTGTCAAAAGAAATTACTTGAATAACTTTAATCCTGTGCTAAAGATGAAAATCCTATTTTTAAAATCTGTTTTATTTTATTATTATTTTTGTTTGTTTTTTGAGACAGGGTTTTTTCTGTGTAGCCCTAGCTGTCCTGGAACTCACTTTGTAGACCAAACTCATCTCGAACTCACAGAGATCCACCTGCCTCTGCTTCCCGAGTGCTGGGATTAAAGACATGTGTCACTAATGCCCAGTGAAAATCCTATTATTTAATGATCTCACAACTCTAGGGAATTTAAATCAAGTAATACTAACAAATCAAATCATCTACAAGTTTTTACTACATCCTGAGTTTTCTTTTTCCCTTGAGATAGGTTCTTGTCATATAGCCCATGCTCGCCTTGATCTTCTGATCCTCTCAAGCTGTAGTACCTTGATGGATGGAATTGCAACAATCACAATGTTAGAATATACATGTATAAAATGTAAGGGTTGTAGCAGGCTGTCATGTATGATATATCAAACATTTATCATCATTTCCCAGCATTGGGAATATTCAAAATCATTTACTACTGAAATACACAATTTTGAAGTGTACAGTTTTGAGAAAAATATGCATGAATCTTGGACAGCCATAGCATGTTGACTTTTTCGTTACTGTGTTTTCCCCTAAGATAATTTTGTTAAGAAACAATCTCCCCAGATACACCCAGAGCTGTGTTTACTAAATCTGTTAGGAGATGCTCAATCCAACCAAGCTGTCAATCAATATTAAGACATTTCTCCTAATCTATCTGTAATTGGTTGGGGTTTTCTAAGAAAACTATAGAGCAAAATGTAGAGAAAGGATTGGCACTGTGTGCTTGGGCTTGGAAAAATGACTGGGTCCTACTGGTAAATAGCTGGAATTGCTATCTACTGATTAGCAAGTTTGAAATCCTGCTCATAGGTGGCATTTGTCATCTTGTGAATTCAACTGAGAACTGAGAGAAGTCAGGACTGCTACTCACAGGGAGGTTTAAATGACATAGTTTGAATGTTTGTCTCCATGCCCAGATTTGAGTCACTCGGAACTGAAGAGGAGGAGCCGCAGTACCCAAGTTCCCTGAATTCTGTTCCTTTATTTTAAAAAGGGTAGAGTTGAGAAACATTTTGATCTGTGCCCTCCTGCCTGCCTCTGACTAACTTCACCAAGATAGTGATCAGGCCTTGCGATAACTAGGCCTGATAGTTTCAGAAGGAAAAACACGGTAGCCTTGTTTATAAAGAGCTTAACAGAAAATGCAGAAGACAATATGGGAGTGGGTGAGAGCATGTGCAGGCTTGCATGCATACTCCTGTGTCTGTGTGTGAGCTCACACACAAGTAGAACACAAATCTACTAAACATAATCAACGGTTGCCAAGGGTGATTCTAACACACCTCAGTTGTCTGTATGACAACATTACCAAAAACTATCCATTCTTTATAATCCTTACCTAGTCTCAAATTATCTGTAAATTAGTAGACTTAAAAATTCTTTTCACTTCCCCTAAAGACCTTATGGGGACTCTCCAATGGGAACAAAGAACATAGCCCTGCTCCATGCTCCTTCTGGAAGGGTAGAAAGACAGACTGAGAAACACACCCTTAATGGCCTGGAGGCCAATGCTGAAAAGGCCTACCTATTTTATAGTCATTCTCCTAAGCCTCAAGAAAAAGGGATGAAGACAACTGGTGTTCAGTTATTTCAAAATTGCTTTTAATTTTTGAAAACAATGCAAATATGTGAAAAAGATTTTAAAGTAAAGGGGGTTGTGGATTGGTGGTAGAGTTATGCATGAAGCTCTGGCTTCCAAGCTTGATTCCTTGAAAACTGAACTTCCATTCCATAACATCCTCTCTACCTCCCATCTCTTTATCTCCCACTCCAGTGGTAACTAGTATGTATTTCATGTGTATATGAATTATATATATATATATATATATATTATATGATAGACATCCTATATCATACACATTGTGCCCATAACATTTTTCTGTTTTTCGTCATAGGATCACACTACATATTTTCTCTACAGTAGGTTTTTATTCGCTGTGCTGGATAGTTTTCATGTCATTAGACAGAACTCTTACTCTTTTAGCAACGGCAAAAAGTATCCAAAGTAGCGGTGTGGAGTACTATGTTCTCTCTGTGGGTGCAGAATGTCATATCGTTCTTTTTATAAAAATTCATTCCTTGAGAATTTTATACATGTATGCAGTGAGTTTTGATCATATCCATCACTTACTCTCCGTCAAGCTGTAAAAAATGTATCTTAATGACATTTAAATGTCTGAACTTCTTCATTAGTCACATTGGGGCACAGAGCATCTTGGTACACAAATCTGAACTTTATGTGAGGATTCCCATTTTTTAAAATAAACATTTCAAAAACATCATGAGGAAGCTTGTCAATCTGATGTTCTGTATATCGGTCAATCTTGTCTTTTAGAAATCAGTCCACACAACATACATGTAAATGTATTTTAATTTTTGTCTGACTCCATTTTTTTATGAGACACAAGATAAATAGCATATATGAAAAGGTGTCAGAAGGCCTTTCTTTCATCATTTGTAAACTACGGGCCAAGTGTTAATAAGTAGGTACTTGTTAAATGAATGAATAAAAGAGAAACAAAAGACTCTTACCTGATCATTGAAATGATATATCTTCATTTCTCTGGATGTGCAATAAGAAATATGAATTTTTTGTCTTCATCTACAGTCCTGAGTCCCCTTCAACTCCGAGTTCCAAGGGTGGAATGTGCATCTTTGGCTATAATAGTTGGTTCTGAGCTATTCTAAAGTTCTTGAAAGTTGGTAAGTGCTCAAGGTGTGTTTGTGATTTGTTTACAAAGCCTTTGATTTCTCTCTGAGTTTTGATTACTGAAATGACTAAGGGTGGGACCCTTAGGTAAGCTCAGGGTGGAACTCTGTCCACAAAAGAGGGCTTTCAGAGCCATGTGTGGACTCTGGGAAAGACCCTCCTTTGAGCATCTGAAATTGTGTCTGATTAAAACTCTTGGCCAAAAGCTTTGCTGTGTACATGGGCTGCCTCTGGACAACTGTACTAGGAAACTGGGTTCCCACAGGAGGCATTGAAATAGTTTGCCCCGGCCCCTCCATCCTCTCCTTCTGCATCTCATCACGTAACTTCCCATTTCTATCCTGGGAAACCCCACAAAACTAAGATTGCCCTAAGTTCTGTCAGATACTCTTAACAAATTAATCAGACCCCAGCTGGGGTCATAGGAATTCCAGGCTGGGTGACACACTCTATCAAAACAGCACCACCTATCAAGGGACTGAGTGTTCAAACACATGGCCCTAAGGCAGATGTTCCATTTTCTTTCTATCTATTTATTTATTTATTTATTTATTTATTTATTTATTTATTATGTGTTTTAATTTTATACATCAGCCATGGGTTCCCCTGTCCTCCCCCCTCCCGCCCCCACTCCCACCTTCTCCCCAGCACCTCCCCTTCATTCCCATGTCCTCCAGGACCAAGACACCCCTGGGGATTCATTTAAACCTGGTGGATTCAGTACAGGCCGGTCCTGTCCCCTCCTTCCAGACTGAGCATGTGTCCCTGTGTAAGCCCAAGGTTCCAAACAGCCAGCTCATGCACCAAGGACAGATCCTGGTCCCACAGCCTGGGTGCCTCCCAAACAGATCAAGCTATTCAATTGTCTCACTTATCCAGAGGGCCTGATCTAGCTGGGGGCTCCACAGCCTTTGGTTCATAATTCATGTGCTTCCATTCGTTTGGCTATTTGTCCCTGTGCTTTTTGCAATCTTGGTTTCAACAATTCACGCTCTTGCAGTCCTTCCTCTTTCTCCACAGTTGGACACCTGGAGCTCCACCTGGGGCCTGGCTGAGGATCTCTACATCCACTTCCATCAGTTATTAGATGAGAGTTCCAAGACGATTGTTAGGGTATTTAGTCATCTGATCACCAGACTAGGTCAGATCAGGCTTTCTCTCAACCATTGCCAGCAGACTACAGAGGATATATCATTGTGGATTTCTGGTGACCTCTCCAGCATTCTGCCTATTCCTGTTCTCATGTGGTCTTCATTTATCATGGTCTGTTATTCCTCATTCTCCCTTTCTGTTCTTGATCCAGCTGGTATCTTCTGCTCCCCTAAGCTTTCTTTCCCTCAAAACTTGCCCTTCATTACTCCCACTATCGTCCAGGTTGTTCATGTAGATCTCATCCATTTCTCTGTCATTGGGTGATCCCTGTGTCTTTCCTAGGGTCCTATTTCCTAGGTAGCCTCCCTGGAGTTGTGTAGCAGTCTAGTCATCTTTGTTTTACATCTAGTATCCTCTATGAGTGAGTACATACCATGTTTGTCCTTCTGAGTCTGGGTTACCTCACTCAGGATGATTTTTTCTAGAACCATCCATTTGCCTGCAAACCTCATTATGTCATTGTTTTTCTCTGCTGAGTAGTACTCCATTGTGTATGTGTACCATATTTTCTTTATCCATTCCTTCAGTTGAAGGGCATCTAGATTGTTTCCAGGTTCTGTCTATTACAAACAATGCTGATATGAATATAGCGGAGCAAATGCCCTTGTGGTATGATTGAGCATTCCTTGGGTATATGCCCACGAGTGCTACAGCTGGGTCTTGGGGGAGATGGATTCCCTATTTTCTAAGGAAGTGACATATTCATTTCCAAAGTGGCTGTACAAGCTTGCATTCCCACCAGCAGTGGAGGAGAGTTCCCCTTGCTCCACATCCTCTCCAGCATAAGCTGTCTTCTGTGTTTTTGATCTTAGCCACTCTGACAGGTGTAAGCTGGTATCTCAGAGTCGTTTTGATTAGCATTTCCCGGATAATTAGGAATGTTGAGCAATTCCTTAAATGTCTTTCAGCCATTTGAACTTCCTCTGTAGAGAATTCTCTGTTTAGTTCTATAGCCCATTTCTTAATTGGACTGTTGGGCGTTTTGATGTCTAATTTCTTGAGTTCTTTATATATTCTGGATATCAGCCCTCTGTCAGATGTGGGGTTGGTGAAGACCTTTTTCCATTCTGTAGGCTGTCGCTTTGTCTTGTTGACCATGTCCTTTGCTCTACAAAAGCTACTCAGTTTCAGCAGGTCCCATTGATTGATTGTTTCTCTCAGTGTCTGTGCTACTGGTGTAATATTTAGAAAGTGATCTCTGGTGCCAATACGTTCAAGAGTACTTCCTACTTTCTCTTCTATCAGGTTCAGAGTAATTGGATTTATGTTGAGGTCTTTGATGACTTGGATTTAAGTTTTGTGCATGGTGACAGATATGGATCTATTTGCAGCCTTCTACACATTGACATCCAGTTATGACAGCACCATTTGTTGAAGATGCTTTCTCTTTTCCATTTTACATTTTTGGCTTTTTTGTCAAAAATTATATGTTCATAGGTGTGTGGGTTAGTGTCAGGGTCTTCAATTCGATTCCATTGGTCCACATGTCGGTTTTTATGCCAGTACCAAGCTGCTTTTATTACGGTAGCTCTATAGTAGAGCTTGAGGTCGGGGATCATGATGCCTCCAGAGGTTGTTTTATTGTACAGGATTGTTTTGGCTATCCTGGGTTTTTTGTTTTTCCATATGAAGTTGAGTATTATTCTTTCCAGATCTGTGAAGAATTGTGTTGGTAATTTGATGGGGATTGCGTTGAATCTGTAGATTACTTTTGGTAAGATCACCATTTTTACTATGTTAATCCTGCCTATCCATGAGCATGGGAGATCTTTCCATTTTCTGACATATTCTTCAATTTCTTTTTTCAGGGACTTAAAGTTCTTGTCATATAAGTCCTTCACATGCTTAGTTAGAGTAACCCCAAGGTATTTTATATCATTTGTGGCTATTGTAAAGGGTGATGTGTCTCTCATTTCCTTCTCAGCCTGTTTGCCTATTGTATATAGGACGGCTACTAATTTTTTTGAGTTGATCTTGTATCCTGCTATGTTGCTGAAGGTGTTTATTAGCTGTATCAGTTCCTTGGTTGAATTTTTGGGGTCACTCATGTATACTATCATGTTATCTGCAAATAGGGAGAGTTTGACTTCTTCCTTTCCAATTTGTATCCCCTTAATCTCTTTATGTTGTCTTATTGCTCTGGCTAGAACTTCAAGTACTATATTGAATAAGTATGGAGAGAGGGGACAGCCTTGCCTTGTTCCTGATTTTAGTGGTATTGCTTTAAGTTTCTCTCTATTTAATTTAATGTTGGCTGTTGGCTTGCTGTAGATTGCCTTTATTATGTTTAGGTATGTGCCCTGTATTCCTGATCGCTCCAAGACCTTTATCATGAAGGGGTGTTGGATTTTGTCAAATACCTTTTCTGCATCTAGTGAGATGATCATGTGGTTTTTTTTTTTCTTTGAATTTGTTTATATGGTGTATTACATTGACGGACTTTCGTATGTTGAACCACCCTTGCATCCCTGGGATGAAGCCTACTTGATCATGGTGGATAATTGTTTTGATGTGTTCTTGGAGTCTGTTTGCCAGAATTTTATTGAGTATTTTTGCATCAATGTTCATGAGGGAGGTCAGTCTGTAGTTCTCTTTCTTTGTTGCATCTTTGTTTGGTTTAGGAGTCAGGGTAATTGTAGCCTCATAGAAGGAGTTTGGTAATATACCTTCTGCTTCTATTTTGTGGAACAATTTAAAGAGTATTGGTATTAAGTCTTCTTTGAAGATCTGGTAGAATTCTGCACTGAAACCATCTGGTCCAGGGCTTTTTTTTGGTTGGGAGACTTTTAATGACTGATTCTATTTCCTTAGGGGTTATTGGACTATTTAAATGGTTTATCTGGTCTTGATTTAACTTAGGTATGTGGTACCTATCCAGAAAATTATCCATTTCTTTTAGATTTTCCAGTTTTGTGGAGTACAGGTTTTTGAAGTATGACCTGATGATTCTCTGGCTTTCCTCATTGTCTGTTGTTATGTCCCCCTTTTCATTTCTGATTTTGTTAATTTGGATGCTCTCTCTGTGTCTTTTGGTTAGTTTGGATAAGGGCTTGTCTGTCTAGTTGATCTTCTCAAAGAACCAACTCTGTTTCATTAATCCTTTGTATTGTTCTCTTTATTTCTATTTTATTGATTTCAGCTCTCAATTTGATAATTTCCTGGCATCTGTTCCTCCTGGGAGACTTTGCTTCTTCCTGCTCAAGGGCTTTCAGTTGTGCTGTCAAGTCACTAGTGTGAGATTGCTCCAGCTTCTTTATGTGGGCATTCAGTGCTATGAATTTCCCTCTTAGCACTGCTTTCATAGTATCCTATAAGTTTGGGTATGTGGTGTATTCATTTTCATTGATCTCTAGGAAGTCTTTAATTTCTTTCTTTATTTCTTCCTTAACCCATTGGTGATTCAGTTGAGCCTTATCCAGTTTCCCTTAGATTGTAGGATTTCTGTAGTTTTTTCTGTTGTTGACATCTAACTTTAAACCATGGTGGTCTGATAGAACACAGGAGGTTATTCCAATTGTTTTGTATCTGTTGAGATTTGCTTTGTGGCCAAGTATGTGGTCGATTTTAGAGAAGGTTCCATGGGGTGCTGAGAAGAAGGTATATTCTTTTTTGTTTGGGTGGAATGTTCTGTAGATATCAAGTCCATTTGAGCCATAACATCAATTAAGTCCATTATGTCTCTGTTAAGTTTCAATTTGGCCGATCTGTCCAGAGGTGAAAGTGGGGTGTTGAAGTCTCCCACTATTAATGTGTGGGGTTTTATATGTGATTTAAGCTTTACTAATGTTTCTTTTACATATGTGGGTGCCCTTGTATTTGGGGCATAAATGTTCAGAATTGAGACTTCATCTTGGTGGATCTTCCCTGCGATGAGTATGTAATGTCCTTCATCATCTCTTTTGATTGATTTTAGTTTGAAGTCTATTTTGCTGGATATTAGGATGGCTACAACAGCTTGCTTCTTAAGACCATTTGATTGGAAAGTCTTTTCCCAGCCTTTTATTCTTAGGAGGTGTCTGTCTTTGAATTTGAGGTGTGTTTCTTGTATGCAGCAGAAAGATGGGTCCTGTTTTCATATCCATTCTGTTAGTCTGTGTCTTTTTATAGGTGAATTAAGTCCATTGATATTAAGGGATATTAATGACCAGTGATTTTCGTTCCTGTTGTTATTTTTATTTTTTGGTGGTGGTGTGTGTGTCTTTGGGGTTTACTGCTGTGATGTTATCTATTGCCTGTGTTTTCATGGGTGTATCTGCCTTCCTTAGGTTGGAATTTTCCTTCTAGTGCTTTCTGTAGGGCTGGGTTTGTGCATAAGTATTGTTTAAATCTCGTTTTGTCTTGGAAGGTCTTGTTCACTCCATCTATGATGATTGAAAGTTTTGCTGGGTATATTAGTCTAGGCTGGCATCCATGGTCTCTTAGTGTCTGCATTATATCTGTCCAGGTCCTTCTGGCTTTCAAAGTCTCCATTGAGAAATCGGGTGTTATTCTGATGGGCTTGCCTTTATAAGTCACTTGGCCTTTTTCCTTTGCTGCCGTTAATATTCTTTCTTTATTCTGTACGTTTAGTTGTTTAATTATTATGTGACAAGGGGACTTTTTGGGGGGGTCTAGTCTGTTTGGTGTGCTGTAGGCTTCTTGTATCTTCATAGGCATTTCCTTCTTTAAGTTGGGAAAGTTTTCTTCTATGATCTTGTTAAATATATTTTCTGTGCCTTTGAGTTGGTATTCTTCTCCTTCTCCTATCCCTATTATTGATATGTTTGGTCTTTCCATGGTGTCCCAAATTTCTTGGACATTTTGGGTCATGACTTTGTTGGTTTTAGTGTTTTCTTGGACTGATGAATCTATTTCTTCTACTGTATCTTCAACACCAGAGATCCTCTCTTCCATCTCTTGCATTGTGTTGGTTATACTTGCCTCTGAAGTTCCTGTTTGTTTACTCAGATTTTCTATTTCCAGCATTCCTTCTGCTAGTGTCTTCTTCATTTTTTCTATCTCTTCAGGTCTTGGACTGTCTCCCTTGCTTTTTCATGATTTCCTTTCAAGGACTTATTGTTTTCTTCTGCTTTAATTGTCCTTTCCTCTAGTTTTTTATATTGTTCTTCCCATTTTTTGTTTGTCTGTTCCTCTACTTTATTTTTGATTTCTTCTATATAAGGCTCTAGCCTCTTCATGATGTTACTTATAAGGTTGTTTTCTTCTTCTTCTTCTTCTTCTTCTTCTTCTTCTTCTTCTTCTTCTTCTTCTTCTTCTTCCATTCCATGATGTTCAGGTCTAGCTGTTGGAGAAGGGCTAGGTTCTGGTGATGCTGTATTGCTCTTTATTTTGTTGTATGTACTTCTGCCTTGACGTCTGCCCATCTCCTCTTGGGTTCATTCTTGGTCTTATCAGCGTACTTGGTCCAGAGAGAGCTGACAGATTTAGGGAGCCTCTCTCTGATCCAGATGGAAGCTCTGGTCCAGATGAGAGTGCTGGCCAGATAGGAGCTTGGGGGCTGGACTCTGAGTCTCAGGAAGTCCCTGGGGTGTCCATATTTTGTCCAGATGGGAGCTCCTCTTTTCCAGATGGGAGTTCCTCTGGTCTCTGGTCCAGATGGGAGTTCCAGGGCAGAATGGAAGCTGGGAACTGGTCTCTGATTCTCAGGAAGTGGATGGGGTCTCAGGCAGATTGGTGTGGGGACAGGGTGTGGAGACTGCAGGGTCTGCCTGCAGTCTTGGAAAAGGGGAGCCTTCCCGCAGGGCCCACTGATTGGCCAGAAACTGGGGCCAAGTTGGTCAGGTCCTCCTGGGATGGCCTGTGTCCAGCGGTGGGATCCAAGGGCAGTTGCCTCTCTGGCTATAACCCCAGGCACTCACCTCTTGTCCAGATGGGAGTTCCAGGCGACATTTCATTTTCAAACCATAGGAAGTACCAAGATCAAGAAACTGTGACATCACATGCGTGTGCGCACACACGCGCGCGCGCGCGCGCACACACACACACACACACACTATACACACCTTTTTGGCAATAATAACAAACTATATGGATTTTCTGCCATTTATCTATCTATCTATCTATCTATCTATCTATCTATCTATCTATCTATTTATCTATTTATTTATTATGTGGAGCTGAGAATCGAACCCAGGGCCTTGTGCTTGCTAGGCAAGCGCTGTACCACTGAGCTAATTCCCCAACCCGCCATTTATTTTTAACTTACATATCTAAATATCATTTTATATTAAACGTCACTTCTACAATATCTTCGATAGCATTTTAATAAACTAGCTATTCTTGAATCTTTTAGAAAAACTGTAACATTCTTGCATAAAGGCAGGGTGTTTGTGCCAGACAGACAGTATCTATAGCAGCTTGCCTCGTCTGTCTTGCTTGCCTTACTCACCTAATATGCTCTAGAATAAGCAGACACTTAACAGACACACTTGGAAATGATACTGGATCCTCTAACACTGCTTGACAATAGCAGCTTTATTACTAGTTCTTCACCATGTCTCAAAGTTCATCCACTTTATTTGCTATATTGAGACAGCCAACTCATTCAAGACCTTGCCATAAGGTAGTATGAACTACACCCACAGATGAGTCTTGAGTCTGGAGAACCCCCTCCTCCCTGTCCTCCTATTATATACCCCTAACCTCAGCTGATAGGGCTATATATACCTATATATATGATGGTTGTTCCCACTTACATTCACTGTGACCCACAACCCATAACACACACACACACACACACACACACACACACACACACACACACACACACACACACACACACACACAATTGAGTCATTTAATATAAGAACACCACCTTCTCGACACAAGATTAGCTCTGTTTTCTGTTTGACTTCTTCTAAATGTTGGTTACGTCTTAAGATTCATTTCGTAGACACTGTTGGCTGTGACTTAGAATTTGGAAACCACTGCATTGAGCCCAAGTCTTTCTCTGACTAATGACCATTTTACAGCTTTGGCCAACTCTTTTCTTTCCATCACTGGAGAACAACGAAATAGTTCGTTTTCTTTCTTATGCATGTATTGGAAGCTGGGGATCGAACCCAGGGCCCTGCACATGATAAGTACGTGCTCTCATGCTCTACCACTTACCTACTACACCCCCAACTTCAGCAATTCTTAAATTTTGAATAAATTTTACCAAATAAGCTACTGTAAATATGTTCTTGAGTTGTCTTTTTCTCTCTCTTTTTATATGTGCAATATGCATGCATGTGTACATGCATGATTTCATGTGTGTGAATGCTCATGTGTGTATACATATGTGCATATGGAGTTCTGAAGTTGACACTGGGTATCTTCCTCAATCACTCTCCAATTTATTGATTGAAGCACGGTATCTCAGTGAACCAGGTGCTTGTCAACTCCACCTACTCTAGATATTCAACCTGTGCTAGGATCCCCTGTCTCTGCCTCCTGAGTGCTGGGACTACAGGCAGCTGCCATAGCTGCCTGGCTGTTCAGTAGGTTCTGGGAACCTGAAATCTACCCTCAAGCTTGTATGGTAAGTGATTTATCCACAGAGCCATCTCCCCAGCCTGAGTAAAATTTTAGAGTATATTGAGACATTCTTTCTAATAATTATTTCAGATTTAGTGTGACTTGAGGGTACCTTAAACAAAACAGGATACATGATTACCAATAGTGGACTTGGAAGAGAACTAACTAACTTGGAAGAGAATTAGCTAACTTCTTATTTTCCCCTATATTCCCTGTCACACACATGAATGTTTATGGTCTATGGTATTTGGCATGTGAATGTGGCAACTTGGTAATGTGAGCTAGAGTTAGTTCCTTGGAATTCTCCTCCCAATCTCAAAACTAATTAACCTTGAGAAAATGATTACATTTCCCTGGCCCCTAATTATGCCATCTATAAAATGACGACTTACCGATCTCTTTTGATCTCTTTAAACTTTAAAAGATTATGATTTTATGCTGTAAAACGTGATACAGAAACAATCTATAAAAGCTTGCAGTACAAATGGGCTTGTGCAATACCCTAGCTTTGCCCGTATCTAATTTCTTCGAACACTTCAGTCTGGACCCTGGAATGAGAGAGAGCCAACCCCTGGACTGGGTCCAGCCCGGGAGCAGCCATGTGGAGAAAGTCCTGGAGGCTTCAAGGTAGCCCTTCTGTCTGCAGAGCCTTCCCTTAAAAGAAAAAGAAGGGATAAAGGAACTCCTGTGGTGGGGAGTATCAGCGGAAACAGCAGAAGACCACCTGCAGAGAGCAGAGCATTTGGAACCAAAGGAAACTGCACCAAAAGATTCAGTGACAGAACAGCACACTTAGTTTTAGGAGCTGCTGACAGCAGAGGGCATTTGTCATGTTTGTCACTGTCCAGCCTTTGGTTTCTTGTGTGTGTGTGTGTGTGTGTGTGTGTGTGTGTGTGTGTGTGTGTGCATGCACGCCTGTATTTGGGAGTATGTTTCTATGATGGATGTCTGTATATGTGTACTGCATACAAGGCATACATGTTGACCCTTGGTTGGCATCAGAGCTCTTCCTCAATCATTCTCCATCTTATTCACTGATGTAGGGCCTTGCAATGGAAACCAGAATGCTCTAACTAAATTAGTCTAGCTAGTGGGAGCCTATCTCCTTTTCAGAGCAGCGAGATTATAAGCAGACTGCCACTCACACCCAGCAGTTATGCAGGTCCTGGACATCTGAAATCTATTCTTCAATGCTAGCGCTAGAAGTACTTGACCTACTGAGCTATCTCCCCCACCCTCCAGGACCTTTGAAAACACCCCTTTCTCCCATTACAAGCCCTTCCTCCTCCAGATAGAAGCCTGGATTCCTTCATAGGGCTGCTGACAAAATGATGGGCAGAATTCAAGCTGGGTTCCAGCCGTCAAACATGCTCATCTGCTCTGGACTTAAGTAACAAAAATATTAAGTAGCTGAAGAGAGTCCCCAGCAATAGCCCTGCAAGTCTGGGGGACCTGTGCACAATAGCAAGAATAGGACTTTCTTCTAGAAGCAGTCCTTGCTACAGTAAGTGGCTCCTAAAGCTTGATTCAGACCCTCCCTGGAAAAAAATCTCTGGCTGTTCTAAGGCCATTCAACACATTTAGAGCTACTTACAATGAAGACTGTTGTTTGCAACTAACAACTCCAACAGGTACTGCACAGTATGTTCTATTAGTAACATTTTGTCGAGGAGATAAAAGGATAATTTGTGCGGAAAGCTTGATGTTCTGTTTGAAACTATATTCTATTCTGGACATTAAATATGGCTATCTGGAGAAAGGAGGCAGGCTGGCTGTTAAAAGAGCAGATACAATCAGAAACAGAATAATACAGGGAAGCCATTGGGGAACTTCAGAACACCAGCCCACATGGATGTGCTTGGCCTGAAAAGGCAAAAATGACTTAGTGTGGAGGTCCTCTTAAATGTTAGTGGATTGGAGCTTGATATGGGCACTTTCAGGGTTGAAGTTAACTCACCTTCAATGACCTCATTATTATTAGTCTTAAAATGCTAGCTCAGTGTTACAAGTTCATTAGAATCCCAGAAGAATGCAACTAGAAGAAAGGTTTAAAAAAATGACCTCTTGTGACTCTAGGGAAAGTTTGGAAGAAAGAAGGGAGAGGGAGTAAGAATGTTTAGAATAAGGTCCAATATAGGCAGCTATGTCATAGGATTGGAATCTGTGTGTAAAGCTATTACAGCAAGCTGATCATGAGGCTGCCTTAATAAACAGGCCATGACATAATCATCTCAACTTTGTGACCCACACTTATGCTATCACTAGAATACATGGGTTAGGCATTCTACAGTCTAGTTGAGTGATCGCATGTCAGTCCTACCCACACATGATAGCTGACACTATCTGGGCATAAAGAGCATGGTTGGGAATGGAGGAGAAATTACAGCTGTGCACAGTTCCAGCCATTTCTTCCTAACTAGTTCTTAGTCTTTATTTCTTTGCCATGGCATATACAACTTCCACAAATATTCCAACCTGTGTAATTGAGACTTGAAACTGTGAGAAAAGAAACTGTGGAAATAAATGTAATAGCTCACCTCTTAGCAGTGCTTCTGTAGCTGCTCATAACAAGGCAGGGTGTGGACCATGGGTGTTAAAGTCTTGCAGTCTAAAAAAGAAATCCTTTGTTGCTCATTCACAAAACAAAGTGTGGCACATTGAAAGAGATGATCATATGGGTAATGTTACTTCTACTTCTACTTGTAGAAAAGTCACCCCTAAAAATCTTCACTGTTCAACAACTGCCTGAAAGATCATACTGCATGTCAGAACTGAGCGGAGCTCCACGACTTCAGTTTCCTTCAGTCATCTTAACTGAAGACTAGTAATGAGTCACTTAAGAAAATGTGCAACAGTTTAAGTGGGAGAAATTTGAAAAGGAAATGGATGACAGGTTCACCCAAAACCTCCCCAAATCAATAGTATATTATTCATCTATATCTTGTGATAAATTGCCCAGAAACTCAAAGCTTAAAACAATACATAATATAGCAGTTTGTGGACACCTAACGTTCAGGAGACTAGGGCTGAGTGGTTCATGAGCTTGGCATCAATGTCAGAAATGTCTGCAGTCATACAAAGCTTGGCTAGAGCTTGTGGAGTAACTCCATAGTGGCTCATTCTCATGAGTGACAAATGGTGGTGGTTGTTGCCATGTTCTGTTTTTGAAAAAGGCTACTCAAGGGACTATAAAGATGGTTTAGTCAGTGAAATGTTTCTTGTGTGAGCAAGAGGACCTAAATTCAGATCCCTAGTCCTTATGTAAAAACCTGGATACAGCAACACACATCTTTAATTCTTGTTTATTGAGTAGAGACTTGGGGTCTTTGGAGCTCACTAACTAGCCAAATGAACCAAATGGATGAGCTCCAGGTTCAGTAAGAGCCCTGTCCCCCCAAAATAAGATAGAGAGTGGAAGACACCCATTGCTGACCTCCAGCATCTACATGTATTATATGCACACAACCACACAAAGGCTAATTGGATGTTTTCATGACATGGTAGCTCATTTGCTCCCCCACCTCCCCAGCAAGGAGTCTAAAAGGAACAATGCAAAACCTTCCATACCCTTTATGACCTAGCACTGATGTCAGACAGCAGCACCTCTCAATAATTTGTTGGGGTCAACAGGGCATCTCTGATTTAGTGTGAAAGGAGACAAGTGAATACCACAAGATGAGATTCAAGAGGGAAATGAACTCTGTAGCCAGAAGCTTTTCTGTGTCCCACCTGCCAATTCCCAATCCCACTTGTAAAAAACTACTCAGAGGCTTAATATTAATTACAAACTGTTTGGTCTAAGGCTCAGGCTTATTACTACCTAGGTCTGACATCTTAAATTAATCCATTTCTATTCATCTATTTTGCCACGTGGCTGTGGCTATGGCTTTACCAGTCGGCTGGCATCTTGTTCCTTGGGCAGCTGGAGGGCATCTCCCCTGGCCTTACCTTTCTTCTCTCTCTATCTCTTTTGGATTTTATGCCTGGCTCCATCCTTCCCTGCCATAGGCCAACACAGCTTTATTTATTAACCAGTGAGAGCAGCATATATTCACAGTATACAGGTGTGGTTAGAAAGGGAACAGCACTTCTGCTTGAGATAGTTAGAGATGAAAGGTACCCCAAATCTGGAATATTGAGAACACAAGGAAGAAAGTAGAAATAGTAAAACAACAACAACAAAAGCTCAGGAGCTTGGCTCTACATCTGAATGGGCAAAAGCCCTAGTAGAGGCTAGTTCCTTGGGACATATTTTACGATATGTCAGACAGTCAGACACAACTGAAGGAAAGGCAACATTGGATCTCTACCAGGCTTTTCCTCAGGAATTAAATCCCAAAAGATCCTTCATATTTTCTGGACACCCTTCCTTTGTAGCATCAAACCCATTCCACTAAAATAGAAAGGGTCCAGAGGCCAAGGGTAAAGATGCTTTACAACAAATGTGATCTAGTGATAGTAATAAGCCACTGAAGCTCATGCTAGTGAACTTAGGGATGCATCTTCCTGGGCGTGCCATAGGATGAACGACAGGGAGCAACTGCAGCCTGACATTGGTGTTTATTCCAGGCCTGCAGGCTTTACGTAGTCAGGCCGTCGGTAAGCAAGGACACTGTGACTAGAGTCGGTGTTGTGGGATATTTGTACACTGTGTGAAGATGTTAATAAAAAGTTTAATTGCTTATTGGCTAGGCAAGAGAGGTAAGATGGGACTTCCAGGCAGAGAAGAAGTCAGGTTTAGAATCTGGCACAACAGGAGATGCAAGCAAGAAACTGAGGAAATTGGATGTATAGAAAAGGAAAGAGGTAAAAAGCCACATAGAAGAACATAAATTAATGGAAACTGGCTAATTGAAGTTATAAGAGTTAGTTGGGAACATGTCTAAGCTAAAGACCACGCTTTCATATTTAATAATAAGTCTCCAAGGTGTCATTATTTGGGGGCTGGCAGTCCAAAGAAAGTCCAACTATATTTGGTGCCCAACATGGGGCATGCATATCCACATAGGGCCTGAGAAAGCTGAACAAACATTTCAAACACAGAGTCAGTTATGACTTCTTGAAAACCATGGTCTCTTGGGTAGGCCTGGTGCTTGAGTCTTACAGAGGTGTGACCTATATGCTGCAAACCTCCTTTAAGAGGTCCTGCTATGCAACTGAGCACTTGAATGGCACACTACTGGATAGAATGGGAGACTAGATAGAAACACCTGCCACAGCATGAACCCAGAAACTTCCCAGAGCTGAGCTGGATACATGCAGCTCCTGACTGATAACCACAAGCATGAGGCTTGGCTGTTACCAACCTGAATGGGTTGGAGCCAGCTACCAGTACCATATGGTAAGTAGAGCTGTGCGGCAGGTAGCCTAGCTGTCACCTAGCCATTTAAAGTTTGGCTCATATGGTTAAAGAAACATTGCAGACATGCAAAAAAAAAAAAGCCAAGTTCAGGCAGAGAAAACCTGTGAACAGGTACAGTTTGCTTGAAAATGTGCTTAGATGCAGAGGAAATAAAAGAAAATGGCGGTTGGGGATTTAGCTCAGTGGTAGAGCGTTTGCCTAGAAAGCATAAGGCCCTGGTTTCGATCCTCAGCTCTAGAAAAAAAAAGAGGGGGGGACTGGAGAGATGGCTCAGAGGTTACGAGCACTGACTGTTCTTCCGGAGGTCCTGAGTTCAATTCCCAGAAACCACATGGTGGCTCACAACCATCTGTAATGAGATCTGGCGCCCTCTTCTGTGTACATAATAAATAAATCTTTAAAAAAAAAAAAATGAAAGAAAAGAAAATGGTTATAGACACTCAAAGAAAAATAAATGAATAGGTTTAAAATAAGAAAGTCTTTAAAGAGAGAATAAATTAGTGTAAGGAGAATAAGCCACAATGTAAGGATGGGAAATACACAGGGTGTCTGGATCCTTGATGTTTCTTTGTTAAGTTTGAATTTTTTGTTTTGTTTTGTTTTGTTTTTTGAGACAGGGTTTCCCTGTGTAGCTTTGCACATTTCCTGGAACTCACTTGGTAGCCCAGGCTGGCCTCGAACTCACAGAGATCCACCTGGCTCTGCCTCCCGAGTACTGGGATTAAAGGCATGCGCCACCACCACCTGGCGAGTTTGAAATTTTTTATGCTAATGAACAAAATATGGCAGCTGCTGAGAGATACTAGATTGTGGGGGGAAATAAAACTACTGAATCAAACCAGTCTATATATTTTAAGAATTTCTTAACTTTCAAATAGAAGTAAAAAAAATGTGTTGCATTGGGGGGGGGGTGTTATGTCTTTGTTTCCCCAGAAAACAAAAATCTAGGGATTCCTTCAAAATTAATAAAGACCAATCAAATCTGATTCAGATTTGATTGGGGGGAATCTCTTGAAAATCTTGGGTGCAGCCATGAAGAAAGAAGCCGAGAAAAAAACTACAAGACAGGGTATGCTGATCTCTCTTCTATGGGAACAGCTCTGGACTGGATGAGACATAATAAGTCTTGTTAACCACAGAGACCTCATGACTTACTATTATGAGGCATCCTTTCATATGGCATGGATGGAGATTTATATTACAGTTTGGTTATGCATTTCAAATAGACTTATAAAGTTGACAGGTGTCTTTACCTCAAACCTAGAACAAAACAAAATCGTCTTAAACTGATTTGTACACACTGTACATCCCATACTGGTGTTAATGAGAGATATCTGTTACCTTTAAAAGTTTGTGTTTTCAGGACAAAAGGACCAGACAGTAATGAAGACAAGTAGTCCAGGTGACCCAGCCCCTCAGAATGCTTCTGTTGCAGTTTCCTCAAAAATCTGCATCCAGAACAATTTCAGAGCTTCTAGCTGACAAAGTCCTGCCTCACAGACTAGCCAGGACTTCAGATAAGCCCTGCACTTTCCCATCACACAGAGACTGGACAACAAGTGATAGAGCTGCCTCTCCCAGGATTTGACTATAATCCAAGCTTTCTCAGGGTCTCCTAAAGATGCCACCAGCCTCAGAGAGCAGGAAGTAATTTTAAGAACATGATGCCTACATACCCAAGAAGTGGGGTTGGTTATGAATATTTATCATAGTTTAGGGGGGTCATTTGAAAGTTGTTACTGCTCATGGTTAGGGAGAAAACTAAGCAAAAGAGGTTAGATTCAGGGATATTTTAATGAAAAGATAAAAAGGAGGGATATAGGTATGATAGGGGAGAGGGGTAGATTATTAAGTCTACTTTTAAGCTAAAAAAATCAACTATTAGTCTCAAATATTTTGCATCAGTATGGATTTTTGTATATTGATACAAATGTAAGGTTATTTTTGTTATCCTATATATGTGACTCCACTCTTATTTAAGGTATTGTACCTATGCAGCTCATTTAAAAATGTAATTTAAAGTTCTAGTCCTTGAAAGCTATTATTATAAACTATTTAGGATAATTAAGAAATGCAGGTTAGTAATTAGTCATCTACAATAGTTACTCATGTTAGGTATGTTTTCAAGGTCAAACACATAATATTTTGGATAGATAGATGGTCTCCAAACACTTCAGAGATCTATAGAATATGGTATTTAATATGTTTTAATAATATAAGGCTTTTTCATGATCATGAGATACATCTGCTCCTGGAAGCACCAATCTACTTCAGAGAAGATAATGGGCATTGAAGAATCTCCATATGGAGTTTGTTTTCATTATGGCAAAGCTAGCCATTGGGGCAAGAAACTGCCTTTGCCTTGACTGCTGACAGTATGGCTGTCCAAACTGGCCAAGCAGGACACAAAAGGAGGCAACTACTGAACTTTGCCAAGACAAGGTAGGTCAGTCCTTCAAAATTACTGCTTCACAGAAAAGTCTGTCAGATATTCTAGGCCAGTAGGCTAAAGACAGATGCCCCCATGTTGCAGAGGAACTGTGGATGACTTCTCCAGGAAGCCAGCTGTCATTTCTGTAGCTTTGGAAGTTGTTTGGTCTCTACTTCCTGTTTACTCAGGTAATATTTTATCCTTCTTGGGGCTCTGATGGGCTTGAAGTCTAGATAGTTACACCATTTTTCCTGGTACCAAAATCAGAAAAGAAACTTACATAAGAGAGGTAAAGTTTCTAGGGTTGAGAAACATAAAAGCTTAAGTTTTTATCTAAGAAAATATTTTAAGGTCTAAAGAGATGTTTTTAGGATGGTAATACAAGTTATGACAGAAAATGGTTTAGGTATAAGACTTTGTACTCACTAAGATAAAATAGATAATAAAGTAGTTTCTCCAAATTTGCCAAATACAAATGGACTGCACATTGTAAATGTAATATCTTATTGTATATAGTTTTACTATGTTAGTTTGTCATTTTAATTAGACAAAAAGTAGGAAATGTTGTAGGATATTGTACATTGTATGAAAATGTTGTGACTGGTTTAATAAAAAGCTGAATTGCCAATAGCTAGGCAAGAGAGGTTAGGCAGAACTTCTAGCAGAGAGGAACTCAGGGTTAGAATCTGGCATCACAGGAGATGCCAAGACACTGAGGAAGTTGGAGGTACAGAAAGGAGTAGAGGTAAAAAGCCATGTGGTAGAACATAGATTAATAGAAACCGAGTGTTAAGTAAGTTGTAAGAGCTAGTTGGGAATAAGCCTGAGCTAAAGGTCAAGCTTTCATAATTAATAAGTGTCAGTGTCATTATTGTGGATCCAATGGTCCCAAAAGAAAGACCTGTTACACTTCTGAGCTTCCACTGTGTGAATTCAGCATAGGAGGACTTAACTTTAATGAGTACCTAAAGTACGTTTTCCATAGGCTGATTACTTACTACAATTGTTTACATTCCCACAGTGGAAACTGAGGCCTATAGTAGATAAAGGTGACAGGGTTTGCTAAGTATGCCCCAATATCTGCTTAGACTTTCTACTTGTCACACTCCAACCTCCATAGGTTTTGCTGGGCACATGGCTGACCATCTAAGGATGACAATTCTGAGCCCCCGCTGTTGCTATGTGTCACGTGATTGAATAGTAGTCAACAGAATGTGGCCAGAAGTGATTGTAACTGGTAGACCATACCCCTTAACCTTGTGCCTCTACCACCATCTGTTTCTCATATGCCATATGATAAGAGTATAGACATATGATGTTGAATTCAACAATGCAATTGAGACATTTTATGGCATGGAAAAACTTAAGTCCATGAGTGACCACATGATGCTATCTACCAGCTTAGACTTCCTACTTTAAAACATTTGTTGTTATTATTGTGTGTGTCTATGTGTCCATAATGTGGGGGGCATGTGTGAGGATTATCTATCTGTGAGGGACTTTTACTAGGGAGACACAACATGCACACCCTTAAAAAGGCATCCACAGCCTACCAAAGTAGCAATTGCACCAAAGTCCAAAGTTTTATTGGGTTTACTTGCAGGAGACTGGGCAAGGGGTCACAGAAGCAGGGATGGCTCCCTGTGTCACAGGGAAGCCCACCCTAACCACTCACATTGTTTTGTGAATGGGTGACAATTCATGAAAGCTCCATTCATCGACCCCTATGCATAACTTGCTGGCAGCTCAACAAATTCAAGAATGTCCTCTTGGCAGTGCTATTGGTCAGTCTCCTCCATCAACAGTAGTTTACTGCTCCTATGAAGCTGGGGAGGGCCTTTGAGAGTCTTCCAATTACTGCTTTCTTCAGCCACAAGATGTCTGTTTACCTCCCCCAGTCTCATAAATCTCCACCTCCCTCCTACGGGTTGTGTATCAATTTGAAGAAAGCGCTATGCAATTGGTCCCCAGGGGGTGGGGAGTGTAGCCGGTGGGAAGACAACTTTGTTAGAGGGTTGGTTCCAGGGATGGGACTGAGGTGAACAGGCTTGCATTGCATGTGCCTTTACCCCCAGACCTGGCTTGGGGCCCTGAACTGCCTACTTTTAAAGTCAAAGGAAAATAATGTATTTGATGTAAACCACTGCTATTTTGTTAACTATTATAGTAGTTAAACTAATATTCTCACAAGTGCATTACCTTGTCAGAGACCACATAGCAGCAGAGGCAGACATAATGCATCTTCATTTGCTAACATTGGCTTTCTCACCTCCTGCCTTACCCTTTGATAAGCACAATGTCCCAGCCAGAAGAGTATGTTCCCCCACCCCTCTTTCAATACACTCACGTATTCTAAGAATTCAGTAAACATCTGAAAATAGCCATTCATCACTGACAATTTTATGTCCTGATTTATCAAAATCAAAACAAAGCCTCCTCTAAATCTGAGTTCATCTGATTCTATTATGATAAATGATCAGCTTTTTTTTTTTTTAAAGTGAACTCTGTTTATCACTCTTTGAGGTTCTGACTCATTTTCTATAGAACATAAGTCTACTGGAGAGATAGACACCACTTACATTTGCTGATTGCTTTCAAATGAACTCTTCTTCAGATCTGTTTTCCCTGCAATCTTGTGTAATGCCTTCACCTTACCATCTTTGCATAGCTCTTCCTAGCCCATTCTAAAAACAGGAGTCTACACAGCTGGTATTCAGCCAACACCTACTGGTACAACTATACTTGTTCGTAATAAAATACCGAACTACTTCTATATTGGTAACTAGCCATTATCTGATGGCTTCCAACACCTCACCACTGTCCTAGCCTCCATGATCCTTTGCCAAGCCCTCCATGGAATTAACAGCCCCCAGAAACCACATGGGAACTTCCAATTTCATGACCGAATTCATTTTGTCTTGACTGGCATGTATATCAATTACTAGCATTTAAAAATGTCTTTGGAAAGCCAGGCATGGTAGCACATATCTTTAATCCCAGCACTCAAGAAGCGGAGACACTTGGATGTCTTTGAGTTTCAGGCCAGTCTGGTCCACAAAGCTAATTTCAGGACAGCCAGGGCTATACAGAGAAACCCTGTCTCAAAAAACAAAACAAAACAAAAAATCTCTGAATGATAGCCAGTTTGTGTCTTTCAAAGTAAGTTCATAGAAATTTCTGTATCTAGTCAATTTCCATAGGTAATAATCCCTTTAAAAGAACCTGTCAGTATAAAGGTGCGAGGATCAATAATAACAATAGTAATAATTTTAAAAGATGCTATTTGACTACTGGCAATGGTCGAGAGAAAGCCCAAACTGACCTACTCTGGTGATCGGATGGCCAAACACCCTAACTGTCATGCTAGAACTCTTATCCAATGACTGATGGAAGCAGATGCAGAGATCCACGGCCACGCCCCAGGTGGAGGTCCGGGGGTCCAATCGTTGAGAAAGAGGAGGGATTGTACAAGCAAGAATTGTTGAGACCATAATTGGAAAAAGCACAGGGACAAATCGCCAAACTAGTGGAAACACATTAACTATGAACCAATAGCTAAGGAGCCCCCAACTGGATCAGGCCCTCTGGATAAGTGAGACAGTTGATTAACTTGACCGGTTTGGGAGGCCCCCAGGCAATGGGACCAGGACCTGTCCTTAGTGCATGAGCTGGCTGTTCGGAACCTGGGGCTTATGCAGGGACACTTTGCTCAGCCTAGGAGAAGGGAGGAGGGGACTGGATCTGCCTAGATTGAATCTACCAGGCTGAGCTGAATCCCCAGGGGAGTCCTTGCCCTGGAGGAGATGGGAATGGGGGGTGGGCTGGGGGAAGGGCAGGGAGGGTGCTGGAGGAGGGAGGACAGGGGAATCCATGGCTGATATGTAAAATTAAATTAAATTA
Source organism: Onychomys torridus (assembly GCF_903995425.1). NCBI lineage: Eukaryota > Metazoa > Chordata > Mammalia > Rodentia > Cricetidae > Onychomys > Onychomys torridus. Next base: position 78,640,281 of record NC_050447.1, on the reverse strand, counting down.
TAAAATAAATTTTTGAAAAGTTTTAAAAATTTAAAAAAACTTTAAAAAAAAGATGCTATTCTCTTGATAGTTCTACATCTTCACAAAACAATGTGTACACCCTTATGATTCAAGGCCTGTGTTTGTAATATTATCCAAGGTCTTCCCTACCAAATCCCTATTACTGTAACACACAAACATACAGATACACACACACCCCTGTACACATATAGACACACACAAACACATATACATAGATATGCACACACAGAGACACATATACAGACACACAGACAAATACACACATACACACACACATAAGCATACAGACAAACACATATACTTATTAAGCTAACAGATCTATGCTCTAGAGAAATGAATTAAATCATACATAATTCAAACCCACTTTCTGTAGCCTAACTACTGTTCCTGTTCCTGTATAATTCTATGCTCTTTGAACGAAAGTTATTCTGCTAGCCTCTAGTGTTAAGATACAGTTCCTGGAGTTGCAGTCCATCTCTATATGAAGCCCCAATTGCATTGGTAATTATAGAGCAAGCCCTTCTCAAGCAACCTCATTTTTTCTTCTTCTGCTTTTGACAACTCTAATACAATTTATATGGCTTTTATGGTTAGCTACAATGACGTTACTTGAAAAACAGAAAACACATGATGTAAAACATTTGTATTTTTCCTGGTGTTTAATCAGCTGAAGAAATGCTGGCAGACATTGTTGGTGTTAGTATCAATAACAGTATTAATATATCTATAAAGAATGAATCTCTCGTTCACCTGCTTAAGATCTCATGTGGCTCCAGTCTTAGGCTTTCTGTTGCTGATAGAAAACAACATGACTAGAAACAACTTGGGAGGAAAGGGCTAATTTCAGCTTGCAGCTCTCAGGACACTCTCTATTGCTGAGGGAAGTCAGGACAGTGAATCAAGGTAGGATCCTGGATTCGGGAACTAGAGCAGTGGCCATGGTGGTGGCTACTGATTGGCTTGCTCAATATGACTTCCCCAGTCAGCTTTCTTATACAATTCAGGATCACCTGCCTAGGGATGGCACCACCCACACCAAACATTAATCAAGAAAATGTCTGACAATTGTGTAGTTCATCATCCAGAGAAGTCAGAGCAGAAACTCAAGCAGGAACCTGGAGGTAGGAGCTGATGCAGAGACCCTGGAGGAATGCTGCTTACTTGCTTGTTGCTCATGACTCACTCAACCTGTTTTCTTGTAGCACCCAAGACTGCCTTCCCAGGGGTGTCACCAAGGATGGGCCTTCCCACATCAATCATTAATCAAGACAATACCCCATAGGCTTGCCTATAGGCCAATTTTTCTAGAGGCATTTTCTCAGTTATGGTACCCTTTTCTCAGATAACTCTAGCTTTGGTCAGGGTGATTCAAAACTGGCAACACAGCTCACATTGCTTTTCTTTCTTTTTCTCTCTCAATGCCAAGGGTTGAACCCAAGAGCTTGCACAGGACAGGCAAGCACTCTACCACTGAGCTACAACCTCAGCCCTTCCAAAACTGTAAAGGTTGCTATAAATTATGAACTTGGCAGTATCTAGATTCACCTAGGAGATAAGCCTCTAGGCACAGCTGGAGGGATTATCTTGATTAGATGAACTGAGATGCAGAGACCCATTCTAAAAGTGAGTGGTACTAATTGATGGACTTGGGTCCTCAGCCACAGAAAAAGAAGAAAGTGAACAGAGCGTAAGTGTTCATCACTCCCTGCTTCCTCGATTGTGGATGCAGTGTGAGCAGCTCCTTCAAGCTCCTGCTGCCTCAACTGCCCTTCCATGATGGATTGTACCTCTAGCTGTAAGCAGAAATACACCCTCCCTTTCTTCCCTCCTTGACTTACTTTTTTCAGTCTATTTAATCACAGTGACAGAAAAGTAACTAAGACATAATTGTTTTCCTTGCTGGTGTTTAATCAGCCAAATAAATGTCAGCAGCCATTATTGGTGTTAATATTGATAACAGTATGGTTATATCTAGAAAAAATACATTTCTTCATAGTTTACAGTATCCTTTGAAGAAGGGGTTGTGGAGGCCCACAAAGGTTCCTAGTGAGATCTGAGCGTGCTTTACCCAGCAGAGCTGCATTAGAGGATTGCTTGACCATGTGCATGGTTTCTAGGTGTTGGAAGGGTCTACACTTAGCTTTTTAGAAGAGACAGAAGGGGCTGGTGGATAAGGATCCAGGCCCTCCCAAGACTATCCTGTGTTTCTATCTGTCTCTCTCCCCTCTATCCCTCTATCTAAATCTCTTACCCCTCACTCAATAGTACCCTGGGGTAAAATGTGGGAGCCGGTCATCCAGTTGGTCTCCCACAGGGGATCCAGCTTATTTTCTAGCATTCTCCTCACATTATTTTTCTTCAATTCTAGTTTGGGTTAGCTGTCTCTTGCCCACGGCAAACTGGAATTTATCATGTAGATGTAACCCACAGTCACCTCTCCATTTTCTAGACAATAGCTGTGTACAGGTAGGTGTTGTAGTTTCTATGAGGCATACCCTCAGACAATGCTCATCTTGTAGCACTATTCTAAAAGCTGCAGAGCTTTTAGAGGCCCGGCTGGCATAAGCAGGTGATTAAGGTTAAGCCTTTGAAAGTCACATCTGCTTCTGGTTCTGTCCTGTGCTCCTGCTTTCCGGTTGGCACCACTGTAAGGAGCTCGGCCACACACTTCCACACAGAATCACCGCCACCTGTGCCTTCCTCTGCTGTAACGGACTGAATGCTCTCTAAACCAAAGAGAACTTTCCCTCTCTGAAGTTGTTTCTGCCTGGAATTTGTTCAAAATAACACAGAAGGAGAGTTATCAAAGTCTTTCCCTTGTTGAGTTTCTTCATGGGTTTTCTGTCAATCTCTGCATGTCAAGTCAATATTTGAAGAGGAACTTGTGCTCTCTTGAAATCAATTAGTGCTTTTCTTGTGCCTGGAGTCCCCCAAAGACCACCAAGAGACCGAATCCAATGCAAAAGCAAAGAATCTTTGTACTGTTACAAGTTAACTCGGGACTTCCCATCCGTCTGACGCAGCAGCAGATCAGGAGAGACCCTGAGTAGCAATGGGGCAGGGTTTTTAAAGCAAGGGGAGCTTGGGGTCTACAAACTACGTAGGAACAGACTCAGGAATTGGTTTATGCAAGTGGCAATCATGTTAGTAACTTTTAATTGGCTGGAGTTAGTTGTTGGTTACAGTTACCATTTTGGGGCAGGCTTGGACAAATAAATCCTAGGCTTTGTCCTTGAGCTGTCGTGGGAGCTGGCTGGCCTAGCACATTCCCATTGACCCATGCACATAGCTCTAAGTTGGTGAGGGGTCCCAAACAGTAAACAACTGGCTGAACCTTGAGCAGTCAGAGTACGTGCAGAAAGGGAGCTACTGCAGGTACTATGTCTTTTGTTCATGGCCCTCCCAGAAACTGCTTGCTCAAGTTGAAATTGAGACCTGATCTCTGAGAGAAGACTGAGCAGCCTGTTATAGCATCTGCTTGGTCTTTTCTTTCATTTTGAAGCAATTCAGATCCTATGTAATAAGACTGAAACCAAAACAGAAACATGAATTTATAACTAGTTTGTATATATTAATATATGAATGTCCCTCTTTTCTTAAGCTGAACTATATGCTTTCATTCTATGGCTTATAAAATGGGGAAAGAAAGCATAATCATAGAAATGATTATAAATGTTATGTTATTGTGATTCATTCTTTTTGTTGGCTTGTTTTTTGAGATAGGGTCTCTTACATAGCTATGGCTGTCCTAGAACTCACTATTTAGAGCAGGCTGGTGTTGAGTTCATAAAGACCCACCTGCCTCTGCCTCCTGAGCACTAGGATTGATGGCTCATTCATTCTTAGTAGCAGGTTAATAGACAAGTAGTTATGTACAAATTTGTATCTTCCTCTACTAATAACGTCTTCAACAAATGCACTTGAGATACAAGAATGTTAAGAAGATGAATTATATTATTTTTAAAAAGATGATCTGTGGTTAATTTACCTCTTTTCTAAACACCACAATCTAGTAACCCTAATTAATATTTCTGTATATTTTTAAAGAATGAGAAAAGTTTTTTTTAACGTGTGTGTGTGTGTGTGTGTGTGTGTGTGTGTGTGTGTGTTTTGCCTGCATGTACAACCGTGTACTATGTGCATATCTGGTGCCAGAAGAGGACAGAAGAGGGCACAGGATCCCCTGGAAGTGGAGTTACAGACAGTTGTGAGCCTCCATGTGGTATTGGGAATCAAACGTGGGGCCTGGAAGAGTAGCCAGTGCTCCTAACCTCTGAGCCATCTCTCCAGCCCTTTTTGGACTTAAAAAAAAATGTAGGTAAGCTTTTATCAGTTCTCTCTTTCCAGGGAGGACTAATATTCACATGTGTACTCAGAATTAAAGGGAGCAAGTGGAGCTTAACATCTTAAAAAATAAACTGATAACTAGTTAATTAATTATATCACATTCAAATTAGAATCCCCCCCCCAAGTAAACTTTTATACACCAGATATACCTATTATACTTCTAATCTGCAGTTGTCAAAACTAAAGAAAACTATTTGGTATTTCTTTTTCTTCTTTTTAATTTTTTTTTTTTTTTTTGTATTTTTTGGGGAGGGTCTTTTTTTCTTTTCTTTCTTTCTTTTTTTTTTTAATTTTTTATGAGACAGATCTTTTCTATGCAGCCCTGGCTGTCCTGGAACTCACTTTGTAGACCAGCTGTCCTCAAACTCACATAGATCCACCTGCCTCTGCCTCATGAGTGCTGGGATTAAAGACATGTGCCACCACTGCCTGGCTCTTTCAATTTTTAAAGATTTATCTTATTTTTAATGTGTGTGTGTGTGTGTGTGTGTGTGTGTGTGTGTGTGTGTTGGGGAGGTGATATGTGAACTTGTGAGCACAGATGTCCACAGAGTTCACAGCTGGAGTTACAGACAGTTGGGAATTGCTCAGTATAGATGCTGGGAACCTAATTCAAGTTCTCTGCAAGAGCAATACACATTCCAAATCACTGGGCCATGTCCCCCCTCCCCCTCCCTGCCCCTATTTGGCAGTTCTCCAAAAGAGAGTTTATCTTGTAATTTGGGATTTCCCCTTCTAGTTACATATAAAACAAAGTTTCTTAATGAACAAAGCATGTTGCAAGCATCCAGATGATAATCTCATTCACAACTAAAGTCAGTGTTGGGCATGGAGGAACACCCCGTTGGTCCCCCAAAACTGGAGGCTAAGTAGGAGGATCTCAAGTTCCAGGTGATACATTGAAGCCCTGCTAACAAATATAAATAAATATCTGGAAGGAAAGAGGGGCTTGAGCCTTAGAAAAACATTACCAGAGCAACTGCCAGGAGCCCTTGTCCAGGCAGAAATCAAAGAAAATTGTCAGTTACAGGGAAAGGAGGCATCCTGCCTTCAGATTCTGGGTGTCTTTGCCACATGTGAGCTTATGTTTCCCTGAAGGTACCTGGATTGTTCACAGCAGGATCTATTTATTAACACTGCTTAGTCACATAGGGTGGGGGAGGGAGGTGAACATGGACTGAGGCAGTCTGTATCCAAAATGAAATAAAAAAGAAGGATTTCAAGGCTTTGATTGCCTTTGGGGAGAAAGCAGAAAGTCAGATCTATGGGTGTGCTCACACTCTGGATTGAAGAGATGTTTTTACCAGGAATAAAGAGTGATCAAAAAGTGAATTCACCAACTGGAAAGAAAACTCACAGAATGGGAAACAATTCTGTCAATTTGCATGTTTGATAAGGAGCTTGTCCAGACAGGTGTGAAGAACTCTCACGGTTCACCAAGAAGACAACTCAACTCAAGCATGAAGAGTGGGCCAGGACCTTTAATAGACTGAGGGAAACATGGGCCCCTGGAGTGAACATCGAGAAAGAGCCTTCTCTGTTCTTCAAGAAAATGCGATCAACACCACAACTACATCCAGCTTTTAGTCACTGAACAGTCTGTAATAAAACAAAAGCAGAAATATAGAGGCAAAAAGTAGGTTAGTTACCACTCGCTGCTGTGGGATCGAGAAGCTGGAGAAATGGTGACAGCTAATGAGTACTTGTTTCTTCCTGTGATTGTGAGACTATGTAAACATTGTGTTGACAGCTTTGAATATACTAAAGACCACTGGAGGGTACACTTATGTGGGCGAGCTGTATTGTGTTTAAATCATGTCTCAATAAAATTAAAAGAACAGTAACAAGTGCTGATCAGTGTGTAAGGAACTTAGAAACTGTTCCACTAGGGTGAGGATGGGAAATGTCGCAGCTCCCATGGAAGAGAACTGGGCAGCTGTTTAAAGTGGCAAAGGTGGAGTTACGTGACCCAGAAAGTTTCCTAGGTATATACACAGAAGGTATGGAAACATACATGCATACAAAAGCTCAGACACCAGTGTCCACACAGTCATTGTTTATATCAACTCAAAAATCCAGCAGCCAAGGGACAGGTAAGTAATAAAATGTGAGCTAAGAGCATAATGGAACATTAATTAGTCGGTGTTGCAGAAGATTATTTTAACTAGGCAAAGATGTGATACATTTGTTTATGCTACAGAATATGACTTTAACTGTGTAAAACTGTGTTGCTTATGTTTATGCTGCGTTTGTTTAACTATGTAAAGATGTGTTGCATTTGTTTCACCCTGCCTGCTTAAGGCATCTGATTGGTCTGATAAAAAGCTGAAGGGCCAATAGCTAGACAGTAGAGGGATAGGAGGGGCTGCTAGGCAGAGAGAATAAATAGAAAAAGAACAAGCAAGAAAGAGAAAGGAGAGAACAAGAAGAAAGAGAGGGACACATCCAGGGCACGAAGCCAGGTAGCCGACAGACAGACAGACAGACAGACAGGAAAAGCAGTGAAAGTAAGATATACAGAAAGTAAGAAAAATAAAAAGCCCCGAGGCAAAAGATAGGTAAAGAGAAACAGGTTAATTTAAGTTAAAAGAGCTAGCCAGAAATGTGCCTAAGCTACGTCAAGCATTTATAACTAACAAGAAGTCTCCATGTCATGATTTGGGAGCTGAGTGGTGTCCTAAAAGAAAAAAGCCTTGGTATAAGTCAGTGTGTTACATGGATGAATCTTGGGAAAATAATGCTAAAGGAAAGAAGTCACGACATCTGCAGGATCCCATTCACGCAGTGCTCAGAACAGGCAATTCCTTCAAGAAAGTCAATCAGTGTTTGCCACAGTCTGGCAGGAGAAGGGGGAAGTGGGAGTGATTACTAATGGCTCTAAGGTTTCTCAGTGCAGTGGTGTAGTGGTTCTAAACTTAGACGTGGTGGTAGCTTTGTGGCTCTGTAGACATGTAAGAAAACGTTGAATGTCCCAGTTGAACTGTGGAAGTTGGTGGTATGTGAGCTACACCCCCGCAAAGGCTGTTTAATAGAGTCTACGGTAGGATCAGCCTCTGGCTGAGGTGACTCAGGGGGCAGTTTCTGTCCCCCAGCCTCGGCCACCCTTTCACACTTTCTTTTTCTTCCGAGTGAGTCTGTTTGCTCTGGTCTTCATGACTCACTGTTCTCTCCCTCTTCTGCAAGCATCTTTTATTCTTACCTCCTTCCTCCATGTGAGTCTCAGTCCTTTAACTGGGTGGAGATCTGAGATCAAATTCATGCATGTTGCATGTAGCTGAGTGAACTAAGATGAACCTTTCTCTCACATTAGAACAATAACTAAACCTGCTTGTTGCTTTTTCTTCTGGGAGTTAGGGAGTATGACTCCCAGATTCAGAGTCCAACTGAGGCACTGAGGCAGCGCACAGGGTGATCGGGCTCTGAGGCAATGTTCTGAGAACAGTCATGCTTTCCTTATGGTACAGTTGCTCAGGTGTCCTAGCCTACAGTGGGCTGACTTCACTTGAACCTCAACGTTTCTACTGCGTACAGTGAGGATTTACCACCCATTAAAATCCACTCTAGAAAAACTGGGTTTTTTTGTCCCCCACATCTGAATGCCACCACCCCACCCCTTCACTTCAAGCCTCTCCTTCCTCCAGAACTAAGCTTACAAAAACAAACAAACAATAACAGGAAGATGGGGAAATAAATGGTCTCAAAATAGTGAGTAGAAATAGCAACTTCTCTTTTTCTGTAGGGCTTGGGTTTTGATCTCTTTATTTATTTTTTTCTTTTCTCATTTCTCCTTTCACAGAGAGAGGGTGTTCTCTATCTCGGGCTGTGAGGTCAGAGACTCTGAAATACCACATGTCATTGACTGGGACATTTCTCAGAAGGGCATTACTTTGGGAAGAGTTTGGGCGGTTTTGAGTGACTCAGACATAAACGATGAGTCAATTCATGTTGCTAAAACTGTGGTCCCTTCATCTCAGCCTTTGGAATATTGGATCCTTTCAGCTTGGCAGCTGCAAGCATTTATTGATTACTTTATTAGATTTTTGTGACCATGAGAATGAAGACAAAAGCAGACCATCTTCCTGTGTCAATACAGTCTATCCGGCATTATCTGATACCTGAAAAAAATAATGAGTTCAGGAAATAAGTTTTGTTTTTTTTTAACCACATTAAAACCATTTCTGACAAATCTTCTCAGGAAAAACGCACTCCCAGTTGGGTCTCTTTTTATTTAATAACAAAGCAAGACCAAGTGACCTTTATTGAACATACAAGCATGTTTCTCAGCGTGGAGAGAAAGCCCACATTATCTCAGGCCATCACACAGCAAACTGCCTGCTTGCTGTCATCTCATAACAAATGTTGTTTTAACAGACTCCTCTTGGATAAGGCTGCATATGAGGAACACTGATTGAGCTTTTTGTTGTGGGCTATGTTTTAGAAACTTCTCATATCTTTCTTCAATTCAACCCCACCTCCATTTCATAGGAAAGTAAGAATATCACCAGCAAGCTATACAAGAGGAAACCAAGTCACAGAATAAGCAGTAAGTGGCAGGTCAAGGTATAAACCTTGTCCTACGAAAGGGACATTGTTTTTATGGCTGCCCTGTTGGATGTTCTATGTACACAGTGCTTCAAGGGAGCATCCAATGGCTAAATTGTTGTAATACAGATGGGTAGAATTAGTATTGGTTTAGATGATTTTTGGTGTGCCTTTTCTGAGTGAAATTCTGAGGGCTCATCTGGAACCTTTGCACTCCTGAAGGGATTGTGAATTATTGTCTAAACATTTTATCTATCCAGTTGAGACAGACACTTAAGTGACTAAAACCATGAATTCGCAAGGTATAGAAAATGAGATCTTAATACATAAAGATCTTCAAGTGTGAGTTTTAAAAATGATTCCAAGCTGGTCCTTAGTGGCATCTGCATTTAATCCCAGCTTTCAGGAAGCATAGATAGGAGAATGTCTGTGAGTTAAAGGCCAGCCTGTGCTACACAGACAGACCCTGTCCAGAACAAAGGAGTGTCTCCATGTTAAATGGTTTACACTGCAGACTCTTGGCAGAGAAATCACAGGGCCTTGGGCAGCTGTTGATTTTGCTTGGGATTCCACCCCAAGGTATTGAAGCAAGAACATTTGATTCAGAAGTGTTTCATAGCTTTCAAATAGTCTGTTTCTTATTGTAGAACAAATAAACTAAAAGCCTTATATACTCAAGAACTCCAGCTAACCCATCACTTATCTGCAGCCCAAGGTTCTGACTTCTAGAACCTGATGTCACGCTGTTTGTAGTATTGAGACTGTGACATAAATACCGGGTCCTACAGGAGTCTAAAGAAGAGTTCAGAGTTCTTTTAACATATCATTATTAGCGTGTGTGTGTGTGTGTGTGTGTGTGTGTGTGTGTGTGTGTCACAAGGGGCACACTTGCCGAGGTCAGATGACAACTCTGTGGATCTGGTTCTCTTATTCCACCTTGAAGTGAGTTCCAGGATTGAACTCAGGTCCTCAGGCTTGTGCAAATAAGAAGCACCTTTACCTGCTGAGTCACCTCCCCAGCAACGCTACCCCCTGATACTTTAAAGATGACTAGATTCGTAGTTAAATAAGGTTACTCCCCCTAGCTAGATGCCCATTTCTTGGTTTTTATTAGCCTATGTCCTAACAGTGTACTTCATCGCACTGGTTGGTAGCCTGCTCGGAGCTCTCTTACAAAGTTTCTGTTTCACTCGTCTTTCTGAGGACTGTGTTGATAACATGCACAGCACGTGCCAGAAGGCACACAGTTATTTAGTGCAATCACCGTCACCAGAGCCACTGCTTGGCTGCCACTGAGATTCCAGGGATTTGTTAGATGGACTCGAGAGTCACCTGAGTGTTTTGATACACTACAGCATTAATGATCCAAACTGCATCTATCTGTCACATAGTACCAGACGTAAGTAGAAAGTAACTTAAATTTTAGTGACCGATAATAGCCATGGAGAGTGCTAAGCTTTCTGAAGATCATTTGCATTCTTTTCCCCCTTATTTATTTTTAAGTGCAAGAGTGTTTTGTTGCCATCTACGTGTACCGTGCACATGCAGTGACCTCGGAGGCTAGAAGAGGGCATAGGATCCCTTGGGACTGGAGTTACAGACAGTTATTATCCTCTAGGTCCATGCTGGGAATGGAACCTTGGTCCTCTGGGAGAGCAGCCAGAGCTCTTAAATGCTGAGCCATCTCTCCAGCTCACAATTTGCATCTTATTTGTTGGTATCCCCGGATGTTTTTGGTTATTAGCTCCGGGACCACAGTAGTAGCCAGGCTGGGCCTCACAGAAGGCAGAAAGATTGCTACAAATGTGAAGCCAGAAGGAACACAGCGAGTTCTAGTCCAGTTTAGGTTACAGAGTGAGACCTTGTCTTAAAGAAGACAAAGGCCAATGCACAGTACCGATATATCCAATTTTTATACTTAAAAACTTTTGGTATTTGGGAGACTTATGACAGAGCATGGGTAAGGGGTTGCTTAAAGCAACACGAGGGACCCCCAAATAACTAGAAAGTCTCACCCCATCATGATTGATGACTTCATGGAAGCTGCATCATAGTGTTTCCCTTTCAACTAATCTTCCATTTCTCTTATACTCTGGCATCTCCCAAGATCATTTGTAGTTTGATGGACGAAGGGCAGGAGAGAATAAATTCTGGAATTCTAGTTAAGAGTCCTGGGACCCTTCTCTAATGTGAGAAATCCACAGATGTCTGAGAAGAAAACTTATTTAATAAGGGATGAAATGGGGATCACACACTCACAATACAAAATGAATAATACAAACTGTGTAATACAAAATGAAGTGATGCCATTGCCTCTTCGTCTCCCAGGGAAAGATGGGGGAAACCCCAGACCAGTTTGCAAGGTTCCAGTTTTCTGAACCGTGCATCAGGAAGCCTTCTGTGTCCCAGAGAGCTTCTGACTCCCTCCCTCTACCCTTTTAAGGGGTCTCATAGGCAGTCAAGAAGCACTGCCTCCATCAGGTGTGAATACCCACTACACTTCTCCACCTCTTTCTACTAAGGAGAAGTTACTGTTACCATTCACCTAGATGTTAATATGTTAGTCTGCTCAACTAGTTGTGGCATTTTTGGAATAGAGATCAAAACAAGATTTATTTTTTTAAAAAAATGAAATATAGAAAGGGGAAATACTCAAACACCCTCATAGTGGTTGCTGGGAAATTAAAGCTTTGGAGATCAAAAGTTTGGATTTAAAACTTTGGAGATCAACATTGCTAAAATGAAATTAAGTAGGATTCAAAGTGAACTTTAATGCATATATTCCAGCATGTATTAGCAATTTCAAAAGGCATGAAGTTAAATTACAACCTACATGCTGTCTTTTTAGATGTACCAGAGAGAGGTGAGGACAGCGGGGTACAGTGAGTTTCCTTAGCTGTCCATTCTTTACTTAGCAAGCATTAGATACCCACCACACTCCAGGAAAAGAGTTAAGTGCTGACTGTCACAGGGAACAGGACAGATGTGGTTCCTGCCCTCTGGAAGTTGCCTTCTTGGAGAAGATATAGGAAGAAAGGTAAACATAGAATAATGAAAACATTTAGTACAAGTGATGAAGATGCTGTACTGGTTAGGTTTTTTGTTAACTTGACATGAGGTAGAGTCATTGAGAAAAGGAACTGCACTTGAGAAACTGCATTTTCTTGATTAATGATTATTGTGTCTGGGAGGACCCAGCCCACTGTGGTTGGTGCTACCCCTGGGCAGGTAGTCCTAGAAGGTATAAGAGAATGTGAGCCTGGAGAGCAGCCAGGAAACAGCATTCCACCATCTCCTCTATGTCCCTTCAAGATGGACTGTAAGCTGTAAACTGAAATAACCCTTTCCTTCCCAAGTTGAATTTGGTCCTGGTTTTTAATCACAGCTATATAACAAATTAAGACAGGAGCCAATTTCCTCCATCCAGAGCCTGCTAGGAGCTCACCTGAAGTTGAACAGGTTGATTTTGGCCATTGCATTCAAGAGAAAACACACAATGTGAATTACGTGGTGTGTTGGAAAGAGATGGTGGGAAAATGACGATAGGTAAGTTGGGTTGGGAGCCCTGTTCTGAACAAGGCGAAACATGGAGGCACTTTTGCCAGTGTTGAAGAAACAGCAGCTGCCTAGTTAAGAACAGAGGGACAAATTGGTATTGAGTGGGCCACACCATGGCCTTGTTCTTGTCTTGCTGCTTGCCTTCATTCATTTTGTCATGGTCTCAGAGGAAACTTGTCCGAGTTTGAGAGTCAGTAACATTGTTTCTATCTGTGCATGCCAGTGCTTCCTCTTTCCCATCCTGACTCCCAGAGGAAACCAATAAGTGGCAAGTGGTGGGAAAGAAATGTGTATCCCTTAGGGGTAATTATATATTTTCTTATCCTTCCCAGCATTTTATCCTTGGAATCTTGGAAAAGACACTAAAAACCACAGCAATTAAAGATGCAACTGGGTAGGTTCCTTGTCATTCTATGTAGAAAAGGGTGCACGTGTGCGTGTGTGTGTGTGTGTGTGTGTGTGTGTGTGTGTGTGTGTAGAACATGGTCTGAGTGATTTAGATTTGTCTTATTCATCTAGTATCTGATTCTGATAACACAGCACATACATGAATAGTGACACAGAGAGCAGCAGCCCCATGATACTGACTACAAAGTAGTTCTAATCATCATCTATCAATAGCTGTTAGTAATGCAGACCTTAAACAAACCGGCAAATGTCAGTGGTGTGAGTACTGAGGATGATTGCTGGTACATTGGCAAGAACTAAAATAGTGGTTTTGAAAAGAGTCATAAGCATAATGAAATGCCTTCATTTTTCAAGCCCCCCACCCTACCTAAATTCACCCATCTTTCAACTTTCTATTTTTACTAGAAAAAAAAAAACTATATTAGGGAGATGTTTGCATGCTGTAGATGCTGTCTGGGATGCCATGGCAACCGCTTGCTTTTCATCAAGCAGTTTGTGTCAAGATTATACATTGAGCAACTTTTTGCAGGATGTCTAAAATGATGGGTATGTTTCAGCCATCGCTACAGGCGTGGGAGTCTTATCCAGAGACTCATAAATTCAAATTTGCATGAGAGGAGGATGGGATACAGGGATCACCTATACTTCTGAAGAAAGCCTCCTTTCTCCCAACAATGGGTGACTTACAAGACATTCTGTAGCTGACAGGCACAGCACACAATGCCACCACACAAGTATAGAGGTCCATGAGACAATGAACAGACTGTGAAATACAGTGTTCAGCCCTAGTTTCCTGACTCAGCTATGAAGCATTACACCAAAGACAGAAGGACTCAGTTTCCCTAGCTGAATGAAGATGAATTGTATTAAGAGGAGTCCTTGAAGCCTTACGTTTCTGTGGCTGAGGCTTTTCCTTCATGAGCCTGTGTTCAAGAGGCTCCTCCTAGACAGAGCAGTGTGGTCAAGAGTCCATGCTTGGAATGAAAACAAACCTAGCTTTAAATAAACCCCGGCTCTGCCCACACCCTTGCTGTGTGTCCTTGGAAGGCTTCCTCATTTGAGAAATGGACCTTATAATAGTAACCAGCTCATAGGATTGTTGGGAGGACCCACAGGAGCTTAACTTAGTATTTACCTCATATGTTATATTAGTTAGGAGATTGTGGTGGTTTGGATGAGAATGGCCCCCACGGGCCCATATATTTTAATATTTGCTTCTCAGTTGGTGGAAATGTCTAAGGGGGATTAGGTGTGGCTTTGTTGGAGAAGGTGTATCCCTGGGGAAGCGCTGAGGTCCCCAAAGCCCATGCTATTATTCCCAGTTCACTGTGAGTGGTTGTTACTCGAGATGTAAGCAGTCAAGGAGTATGCCAGTATCTTGCCTGCCGGCCTGCTTCTCCCTCCTCCATCATGATGGTCATAGATTCCAACCCTCTGAAACTACAAGCCCCACACAACCTCTTCCATATATTACCTTAACCCTGGTTTCTCTCACAGCAACAGAAAAGTAGCGAAGACATATGAGACAATATGATAAAACTTACTTAGTATGGCGTTTGACCCATCGAAAGCAATGAATAAATTTTAGCAAATACCAGTGCCAGCCTTAGCAGATATCCCCCTTAGGGAACTGTTAATGTAACACATGATTGGTCAGGCTTGTAGAGTTAAAAAATAATCAGACTAACAAAACCTCTTCATAATAAAGTAAGAGAATCCAAGATATGTTAATGTTCGCACATTGGTGCATAATGCATATTTCTTTAACGATGTCAGCACCTGTAACCTCTAATTGATCACAGCTAACAGGCCACTCCATTATCCTGCACCACTGGGATTAATCAGGCCTGGGGTTCCGGCTTAGAGAGTTTCTGTATAGCCATCTTTCTTAGCTTTATGCTATTACAGAAAATATAATCATCATGATAGGGGGTCTGATTACTTCCTGCCAGCCAGGAAGCAGAGAGAGAAAAAGAGGAAGGGGCATGCATCCTAATACCCTCAAGTAGATGCTCCCAATGACCTAACTTCCAGTAGGTTCTATCCTTTCAAGGTTTCACTACCTCCCAATAGTACTATAAACTGAGCAGAAGCCTTCAATACACAGACCTCTAGGAGACATCCGAAAATTGAACTGTAACCACTGTAAAAAACAGACTAAATGACTGAATCCCAGACATAAGCCTTTGCAGCAAATTTGCCTAGGGCCAATGAAGGGTTGTATCATAGTTCTCCAGTTTTTCACACTATATTTTAATGTTATTATTTAGTTTTCCTAAAACCAGAGTTAGCTTTGCTTTCCTGTCCTAAGTTACATAAAATAGAGTCACATGTATTTTCTCCTTAGTTACATACTGTCTGTCAATCAGTTTTATACACACACACACACACACACACACACACACACACACACACACACGGTGTAATATACTGACAAACCCATTAACTCCATGATTACTTTAGATGCCTCTGGATTCTTTGGATTTAATTCAAGAACGCAGTTTTAAAAATACTGTACACTTATAACTTATTCAGCTACAATATAAGTAATAATTAAAAATACCAATATTACAAAAATAAGTCTCCCATAATGAAGGACCCTTCACAACATTATCCAGAAACAAAGTCCTGCTTACATTAGTTTATACCTTTAAATTTGTTCTATGATTATAGTCATTTGATTAGGATAAACATGGAGGGTTAAAAACACAGATTCATTGTTCTCTGTCAGTAAATTTGTTTTTCTCTGCAGTGGTTTGAATTAGATGTCCCACATAAGTCTCTTGAGCATTTGGTTTCTCTACTTTGTAGCTGTTTGGCCTTGTTGGAGGAGGTGTGTCACTGAGGTGGACTTAAGGTTTCAGAAGCCTCCTGAAATCCCAGTGAGCTCTCTAGTTACCTTTTATTCTGGACTAGAAGACCTGACTTCTCAGCTGCTGCTCCAGCACCATGCCTACCTGCCTGTTGCCATGCTTCCCATCATGATGGTGATAGACTCTCCTGTTCCTCTGGAACCTTGAGCTCCAAATAAACCTTCCTTTCTATAAGTTACCTTAGTGAAGAGGTTTTTCACAGCAATAGAAAAGTAACTAATAGAAATTCTAAGCTAGGAAAATTTAGACACTGTATAAACCATAGTATCTGGCATTCTGAAAAGGGAAAACTCTAGTGAGAATAGAAGAACAAATGTCTGGCAGAGGTTCAGTGGAGGAAGAACACTGGGTAAGGGACAGTGGAAGGAGAACACTGGGTAAGGGGACAGTGGAGGGAGAACACTGGGTAAGGGACAGTGGAGGGAGAACACTGGGTAAGGGGACAGTGGAGGGAGAACACTGGGTAAGGGACAGTGGAGGGAGAACACTGGGTAAGGGACAGTGGAGGGAGAACACTGGGTAAGGGGACAGTGGAGGGAGAACACTGGGTAAGGGGACAGTGGAGGGAGAACACTGGGTAAGGGACAGTGGAGGGAGAACACTGGGTAAGGGGACAGTGGAGGGAGAACACTGGGTAAGGGGACAGTGGAGGGAGAACACTGGGTAAGGGGACAGTGGAGGAAGAACAATGGGTAGGGGGTACAGAGGAAGAAGGACACTGGGTAAGGGGTACAGAGGAGGAAGAACACTGGATGAGAGGGACTATAGTCAGACTTTCTTTGTACTGCCAGCTCCCAAATAATGACATGGAGACTTCTCATTATGAAAGCTTGACCTTAGCTAGGTTTGTTCCCAACTAGCTCTTATAATTTAAATCAATCCATTTATATTTATCTACTATCTGCCATGTGGCTCATTACTTCTGCTCAATAGTGTTCATCCTACTTCCTCTATGTCTGGCTGGAACATTTTCTCTTTTCTTCCTAGAGTTCCTATCTCTTCCCAGAAGTCCCGCCTATCCTCTCCTGGCTAGCTATTGGCCAGTCAGTTCTTTATTAAACCAATCTGAAGGTGTCTTGGCAGAGACACATCTTCACAGTGTACTAAACAATTATCTCACAAGAAGGAATAGTGGAGAAAGAATGCTGGGTAAGGGGGCAGGGCACACCAGTGAAGTGATTACTTGAAAACAGTGGGATTATGCCCTAACACTGTAATAATGGGTACATGTCATCATTTATTTGCAAAACCCACATAGTTGAGGTTTGTTAGTAGTGATGATATAACTGATTGACATGTGGTGTATAACTAAGAATAAAACACACAAATGACGGTACTTATATGTATGTTAGAAAAATGTAAAGAATAAACATCAATAATATTTGTACCAATACTGGTTCATAACTCGCAAATGTATCACATAATTCCAAGACATTAGTAAGAGAGGAAACAAGAAGGGACCTGGGAGTCTAAAACCTTTCTAAAGTTCTCTCTAAAATGAAAACTGCTCATGAAAGTAGTCTCTGTTTTAAAAGTCAAGGTAACAAGTCTAGGTCATTATGAGAATTACACTTTTTATGGTCAGATACATGTTCCTTCTAAGTCATCAATCTGACCTCCAACTTGCCCAGGGTATCATTATTGTGTGCATGGATACAGGTAGGTCGCAATCAAGTCTGGGTTACAGTTGGTGATAAAGGAGAAGAGAGAGTGAAGGAGGCATAGCCATAGTCCATGGGCCCAGACCTGCATACTGCTCCAAGTTATCCTATTATGGGGACTTAGTCACTTGTCATGGCTGAGACAGGATCCCTCCATGTAGCCCTGGCTGTCCTGGAACTCACTATGAAGACCAGGCTGGCCTCGAACTCAGAGGTCCACCTGCCTCTGCCTCCTGAGTGCTGGGTGCATGCACTGCAGTGCCCAACACCCTCATTTGTCTGTTTACATTAATCAGGCAACAAAGCCATAAGTTGGATGCTTTGTTTGTCATTTGCTGATGAACTCTGTTGTGAGCCATGACTGTACTTGTCTTGTTTGATGCTCCACCCAGGTCCAGGCGCTGAACTTCCTGTACTCAGCAAATTAGTTGTGTGAGTGTGTTGGTTACTTTATCATTACCATGGTAAAATATACTGGGGTTACTTTAGAAGGAAGTTTTTGCTTGTTCTCAGAGGTGTAGCTCATGGTTGGCCCACCTGCTTGGGTAGAGCATCATGGTGGCAGGGGTGTGTTGCTGGAGAAGCTGTACCTGGCAGAGGCTGGGGAGCAGAGAGAGACCGATTGCACTCTTTAGCCTCTTTTGTACCCTTTATTCCAATCCAGGTCCCAGACTGCGGGATGACACCACCCCCACACAGGAAAGGTCTTCCCCCTTAGTTAATCCTCTGAAATAGTCTTCCAGACACACCAGGAGGTGTGCTGCGTTAAACCAACAGGCACTGTTTCATCCAGCAAAGCTGGCAATCAAGATTAACCAGATGACTGAAGAAGGAAAGTACCTCAGAGTTCTCAGGGCATTTCTGGGATAATTCTTAAAGCACAATTGCTTCAACAAATTCACAAGAACATTGCCTGTTTTTATAGCTGCTCCCAGTTTGACCTGCAAAGAGTTCATCTTGAGCTTTACTCCCATCTATATTGAATGATAAGGACCCATTTCTCCCACACTTTCGAGGGGGGAGGTTGTAAAGATTTACCTTTCAATAAAAATAAATAAGATCAAAGAGAGCAGTTATTTTAAAACCTGATTTAATGTATCCCTATAATTATGTGTAGAGAAAAAATGTTTTGTTGTGGGAGAAAGTTGAAAATCATAAAATAGTTCTTGTTAAATAATTGTGTCTGTTGGGTTTTTTCTCTGTAAAATTTCTGAACACTATTCAATGTTCAGTTCAGCTGAAATATGCCTCAGTGTGTGTAGATGGTATATTATTCTACTTTACTTCTTCTTAAAAAAACATTAGTGAGTAGGGGTATGCCTCAGCAGTACAGTAAATACTCAGCATGTATAAGGCTCTTCTTCTCCAGAACCACACAGAAACAAAACAAAATGTAGGCTGAAATAATAACTCTTAAGACCAGTTTTGAAAGCACAATAAAATACAGAGAAGAACACATATTTTAAATCTTTGGTTCAAGGAATGTTCACAGACTCAATGTGCTTGTATAACAAGTCTCAGACCAAGAAACTGAACACTATCACTACCTCCCAGAAGTCAGCTAAGTACATTCTTATTTATACAGATGTTCATCTCAGTGATGTCAAATTGACATACAGTATTGCTGTTATTTTTATTATTATGAGGACAGAACCAAGGTCCTGCACATTTATTATATACAGACTCTACCACTGTGCTACACTCTCAGAATGTATGTCTTCTATGAGTGCATTTAAACCACATTTGTATAAAGTGACATTTCTTTTATCATTACACTGCATATTTTAGAAGTAGATCAATGCAGACAAATAGAAGGTTGTTAACGTCATGGCTAGCTAAAATTAGCATCCCTGGTCACTCTGCACATTCTCTGAGGTTTCCAGATAGCACCAAAAAGCCAGCCACACAAGTCATGGAAACAGCTGAGGACTCTGTGTAACAGCCAGTGAGGAAGATGATTCAGGTCCAGGGCTATTATTAGAGCCAAGTATGTGCTAAATGTGTAAACAGGTTATTAAATAATCCCTTGGATGAGGAAAGAGAAAAGGAAGAGTAGAAGTCACAGGCACTTTATCTCTCTCAACTGTACCATCAGAGTCCAAATCCGGTGTCAGCGTCAGTCTGTGTTCACACTGCTTGGACTCCATGTATCTGACAGCTGCCTGGGAAGACACAAGCAGCAGGTGTCTGGGCATCTTGAGTGACTCAACTCAGTGCAGTTCAGAGTGCTCCATGAAGAGGAAAATAAGAAATGCATATAGCCACAAGCAAAGTTCCAGAACCTTCAGTGAACATGCGTACTTTCCCTCAACCCCCAATGTTTTTTGGTTGTTGTTGTTTTTATAATCACATTTTCTTTGACCTCAGATGTGACTACTTATTCCATTAGTGCCATAGTGTGCAATAGTTTGGTTTAGGGTAATTGTTAGCATCTTACATACAAAGACTCAAATCAAGATAAACATCTGCCCGAAGTATTAGTGGAATCAAAACAGCCTCCCCAAAAATAGACCCATGAAAACAAAATCAACCACATAAACAAACCAACCGTGGTACAACTTGAAACAGGATCAGTCTTTGCCTCAGTTCCCAACACAGAACTTTCTTGTAACTCCCCTAGTCATGACAGTACCCCAAGCATCTATTGCTGTAAGGGCTAGTTCTTGAACCAATTTGCTTAAACCCCAAGGATTCCAAGTGGCAACAGCATCTTTATTTCAAGCCTGTGATGGTTGGCTTCAGTGTCAACTTGTCACAAATTAGAATCACCTGAGTAGGAGCTCCACCCAGAGATTTGTCCTGGTTGCTTTCATCGATGTGGCAAGTCCCCACGCCAAGTGTGAGCACACTTCACTCACTTGGCTTTCTCTTTTGCCTGCATAGCCTTTCACCTCCCTGCCACGTTGATTTTTCCTTGGTGTTGCTGATTCCTTGCTGCTGCTGATTCCTTGCTGATACTAGAACCAGCATTTTCAGGCTCCCATCACTGACTGAAGACCAATGGCACTCCAGGAACCTCCCAGGTTTTCAGTGCCAGATTGGGACTTCAGAAGGACCCAGCCTTACAGACTAAGGAACTACGGAGTTCTCAGCCTTTTTTGTTTTGTTTTGTTTTGTTTTGTTTTAGATAGTTTCTCCATGTAGTTTTGATGCCTTTTCTAGATATCGCTCTGTAGACCAGGCTGGCCTCAAACACACAGAGATCTGCCTGGCTCTGTTTCCTGAGTGCTAGGATTAAAGGCTTGCATCACCATGGCCCCTCCCAGTTCTCAGCCTCTTGGTGTGAGACAACCACTGTTATTATTTTAATGTGAGCTGATTAACATATATATATATGTTAATATATATATATATATATATATATATATATATATATAGTCATCCTATTGGTTCTGTTCCTCTAGAGAACTCTGACTAACTCAAAGTCCTTTGGATTACATTGGAATTGGTGTTAGTGGAGTGAATTTGGGTAGGTGGGGTCTATAGACAGCATTAGAATGAAGTCAAGTGTCGAGAAAGACCAAAGGATCATGACATTAGAGTCACTTCAGTGTCATGCACCAACCTTAAGGAAAGAGGGCTGACGCACTGGAAACTGACCTCCATAGAAACTCTTAGACAGTAACATGCAAGGAGCTTCTGGTTGGACATATCAAGGTGCTAGCAGGGTGTTTGGCCCAGAGAAGATCATGGAGTTGTCATCCCTACAGACCAAGTTCTACCTGTCTTTGGTTCTGGGTACTCATCTGTATCTTTTTTTTTTTTTTTTTTTTTGCAATATGTTTTCCAATAAATGGTTATAGTTTGAATATGAAGTCTCTCTGACAGTTCATGCATTGAGTATTGGTGAAAACTGCAGGAAGCAGGGCCTACTTAGATGAAGCAGGTGACTGCTGGCATGCTTTTGAAGTTGTACTTGGTCCCTAGTCTCTACTATGAGGCAAACCACCACTAGGGGGTTCTGACCGAGTGCATAAGGCCAAGTGTCCATGGACTGAACCCTCTGAAATCCACAAGCGAGACAAAACTTCCTTCAGGGAAGCTGTTTCTGTCAGGTATTTTGGTTCCAGACATACAAAGGTAACAAATTCAAAACTGGTAAATGTTTTCCTCTCAACTCCAAGAGACATTCTAGCAAATTAGTCAAACCTGAGAGACCCATGGGTCAGGGGCATGGATGCCCCACATGACAGCTGGCATCTGAAGAGGACAGAACATTGTGGGAGTGAGCCTTCAACCTGTGGGGTTCTGTCTCTAGGTAGCTGATGTCAGAACCAAATTATAGAACACTCAGTTGGTGACTCCAGGAGAATTGCTTAGGGTGTGGGAACTCCCACACACCGGATCACAAAAGCTCTCTGTGTTGCACTGGGTGTATGAGCAGAAAAGAAAAAACAACTTGTTTTTCCCTTAACACACACACACACACACAAAACATTTTAAAGGAGTAATAGTCCTAAATGTACCAAATAATTACAAATTTGACTTTCAGTCTTGGCAGATTCCATCAGCATTCAAAATCCCAGTGAATGAGAGAAATTGTCTAAGGGGGAATAAAGTTCAATATAAGCCTGAAGCAGAAAGTTTAAGATTCTCAAGTGTCTGTATGACAAGCACTTTGCATTCTTTTCTTGTTTTGTTATTCTGAGGACAAAATGGCCGTGGTGATCTAGTAACTAAGGACTGAGGAACAGAGCTCAGGTGCATGTCTGGTAGGAGATGAAGGGAAACAGCCTAGGTCTGTTGGACTCTCACAAGCAGGTTCAGCAAATGACCACACACTGTCAGTGCGGTGACCCTGCAACATCTACTTTAAAAGGACTGGTTATGTGTGAACAAGTCAAAGGCAAAAGTTACAGGTATCCAGACCCCTCCTTCTTGAACAAAGGCACCTCAGGACTGCCTCCATGAACCCGGCAGCAACTAGCTTCCCAAGGAAGCCTGGTGAGGTTTGGAAGGGTTCAAGTGGATAAAAGAAATGGAGGTGGGGCTTGAACCCCAGTTTGTCATTTGATTCCATATTATGCTTTCCCAAATGGATTCCCATGCAAGTGAAGCAAATGAGACTCCATTTCTTGGACTGAGTAGCAAAGACTGGATAATTGATAAAGAATAAAGGTTTGTTTTTAAAATTGTAGAGGCTAGGCAATCCAAAGTTAAAGGCCTGCATAGGGTAAATAACGTCCTTTCAGTTTGTGGGGACTCTGCAGAGCCTGAGGCAGCACAGAGCACCCATCAGAAGAGAGACAAAGTAAGCATACCTCTTTGGGTCTTTCTTCCTCCTCCTTGCTCTTCTTTTCCTCCTCCCTTTCCTTTGTTGTCTTTATTATTTCCTTTTGTTTCTAGATGAGACCTTTCTTTACAAGCC
The DNA here is from genome assembly GCF_903995425.1 of Onychomys torridus. Lineage (NCBI taxonomy): Eukaryota > Metazoa > Chordata > Mammalia > Rodentia > Cricetidae > Onychomys > Onychomys torridus. The sequence goes on along the minus strand of NC_050447.1, from coordinate 78,617,503 downwards.
AGACTGGCCTTGAATTCATGATTTTCCTGCATTAGCCTCTTGAGTGCTAAGAGTAAATGTGTGTTCCTCTTCCTCCTCTTCCTCCTCTTCCTCCTTCTTAAGACACAAGTTCCCCAGGAGACCCTCCCCTCACCAGTGCTTCCTATCCTGATTGCCTCCCCAAATCCCAAATCACCATGTGACAAGATGAATTTGGGCAGGATGTTCAAAGCATAATCATAACACTAATTTTTATGCCTGTTTTCTGGATGTAATTCCAGTAAATCTTGGAGGCACATGGTTCTCTACAATCAAGTGTGAGGTTTCCCATCACTTATGAGCTCCAGGCATAAATACAAATAAAAGTGCAAATGCCACATGACTGAATATTTCAATATGAACAAGGTCCTACATAAATGCCACTGCTCTTTCTATCAAGATGAACTTATCTTTAAAATATTCTGGATGGCTAAATTTCATTTTTTGGTTCTCTCACTCCTTGTCATTACAAACCATGGAGTGACTGCACAGGCCCACACTTACCCTCCTCCTCCCATGCCTTACAGGATCTCTTGCTATCCCTCATGTTCATGAGAACTCTATGCCATGCCTCACCACTCAGGACCCTGCTCCTTGGAAAGACAGATACTCCCCCACACCCAACCCACCCCTCTAAAAAACTAGAACAATCTCTATAAAGCAGTTTGTAGCTCTTGGCTCAAGGTTGTTTGGGGACCTAGGGAACTTAGGATCATGCTCCAGAAGAGGGAGATGAGGTATTATATGGGCAATTCTCTAGTCCCATCACCCCTTGCAGAGGCTACAGCCAGAGGAACATCAGAACTGGGTCCTCCTGGGTGTAGGGTCCCCCCTGCTGGGCCTATCGGCAGCAGGAACTGCTCATGGTCCAAAACCAAATGTAAAGACAGCTCCTGCAGACAGTCAATGTTATTTTTTTTAAGTGAATTCCGTTATTTTTAGCTGTCTAGGCTCTCAAACACGAAATGATTGTTAATGTTTAAATCCCAGTAATATTTTTTAATCGTTACATCCGTTGCTTTTCTCATTGCTGTACCAAAATATCTGATGCAAATATCTTAAGGAAAAAAATATATATTTTATTTCATGGTGGGGAAATCAGGGAGGTAGGAGTGTGAGGCATGTGGCTGAGGTGCAGGCACAGGCAGGAAGTAATCCTAGACACACAAATGCTGGCACTCCACCCACTTCCTCCCCGCTATTCAGTCCAGACCGGAGTCCATGGAGTGGTGCCACCCAACGAGGCGAAAGTTTCCCACGTCAGTAAAAGCCTCATGAGGAATGCCTCACAAATGGGTCAAGACCTTTGTCTGCAGCAGGTTCTAAATCCCATCAAGCTGGAGCTTAACCATCACCGCCATTTTTCTTTTTCCATTTTTACACCACTCAATGGCTCCAAAGACCCACAGTCATGCCTGCCCAGTTAAAGTCTCCCCCCTCACCACTCAGTTCCACTCTCTCAGCTTCCCTCCCCTCCTCCTCGCCCCTCCTACATCCCATTTCTTTAGCTTTTCGTTATGTGAGGCTTACCTTTCTTAAAGAAAACTCTGGAATTTTTTAGACATCTTCTTCCTCTTCCAGCTCAGGCTCTTTCCATCTCCCAACTTTACATTACAGATATTTTTAACCAAAGGAGAGAAGACCACGTAGGGGGACAGGGGTGCGGAGGGAGTGTTAATACTTAGAAGTTGACTAGGAGTTTGGATGTGGTAGAGGGGTGATATGAAAAGAAAGAACAGCTTCTTTGGATAGAATCTAAGAAGAAATCTGAAAATATGACTTGGATAGCCTCAAAATACACCAAATATATTTTTTCCTTTGGTGTAAGTGTACATTGAAAATCTGATTTATAGAAGTAAAATGCAGGGAAATCATTTTAAAATATTTTTATATGTGTGAAATGAATGTTTTTACTGATTAATTTTATTTCTTGTCCAGTATGTTTGTGTAAAGAGCAAATGTTCCTCTAACACTTCAGAATGTACCATGTGGGCACCCCAAGCATATATCATAGGCTACATGGAGGGAAGGTATTTATGACTTCTTCAATCTGCCTTCAACTCAAAGTTTCCTTTTTCTCTGGCAATATTGGAGGGGTGGGTGGGGTGAGGATTGAACTTATGGCCCTGGGATACCTGCCCGGCAAGTGCCTTACCACTGAGCTACAAATCAAATAAAAATTTTAAATTTAATTTGTCTTTAATTAAAATGGGAGGTAGTTTTCCTTTGAATTTTGAATGTGTTTTTAAAAAGTAAAAATAGCTACCACACTGCTTCTGTTGGCACTTAGCTTATACAAATGCTGATGTTTTAAATAAAAATATTATTTTCCTCCAGCTGTATTTGTTTGAAGGCTGATAGCTTAGTAAGTGGAGTTACCTTCATACCGAGCTATATGTTTCTTCCTAGGAGACAGCTCTGGAATTTTATTTTAAATGATATGAAAAAAACAAGGATTGATCAACGAGAGTATGATTTGCAGGTGCAATTTTAAGAAGGTATTAATTCCATAAAATAGAGTATGTCTGCCTTCTTTTCAAGATTCCACCTTGTGTTTTAAAGGCAAATTCATGGGTTGGTTGCAGATTTCTTCTGAAACATTTCTAAAAAGGAGACATCTGCTTCCTGTGAAATGAAGCCAGAGCAACACTTCTCAGCGTTTTTAGCTGTAAAGTGCTGTAGTAGGACAGTGTTGCTGCCGAGGACTGCATGGTTAATTCCAGAGTAGGCAGGATAAGCTATTTGGAGCTGTAATTTTGCAGTAACTAGGTCTTAGGACATGAATGCCAGGCAACTCGCATATGAATCATCCTTCATTTCCTGGTTCTTTTTCTGACATTTTGAAGGGCTTCTCAGCTTCAAATGATGCTCCACTTGCAGAGAGCATAGAGGCCTTGTGGTCTACTACAGTGGACCGTCAGCAAGAAACTTGACCATGAGTTGGTATCTTCATTGTTTGGGAAGTCTGTTGAGTTCTGAAAATCATCAACAGAGGTTAGAGTACAGAAAGAAAGAAATATGTAGCACTTGCCCCTAAATTTAGTGTCATGGCCTCTCACATACTACATTTAAGTCTGGGCTTTGCAGCTAAAAGAAAACAGAAAGCTTGGAGAGAGTTGAAAGGAAAGCTTTAAGTACAATTTAAGGTTTGAGAAACCAGCCCCATGAAAGAAAGCGCTAAGAGGTTTTGTGAATCCTCCTGCTGTCGAGAACTGGAGCTGAAGGGACTCAAGTTTTCAGCTGCAGGGTAGCTACTGACTTTGCTGCTATACAGAGAGGGTTTCAGTTAAGTAGCAAATGTCCTCCTGACTATGGAATGATTTACCCCAAAAAACCATGCACACAAAACCACAACTCTCATCTCAAAGGTGATAGTTTATTCTGGAGCCAAACATAAGTGAGTGTGGCCTGGCAATGCAGATTTAGGTTACCCCAAATTCCACATTCCAATGTGGAAGCTGTTTCATGAAGCTTTTAGAATAACAGAACAAAGAAAGTCACAAATTAAAACAAATTTCAACTATATTGGTGGAAACATTAGGTAGGCAGACATAAAGCAAAGTGGTGAGGCTCTGTTGCAGGCCTCAGATGCTATCTGATGTCATTCGTAGCTTTTGGTTACTTGGAAACTAGTGTTTTCTTGTAGACTCCAGAATATTCACCTAGTGGTCATGGAGACATTAAGCAAGTACAGAAGAAGGCACTATGAATGTCAAGGGGCCAAAGATGGCCAACAATACTTAGTCTCTGGATGCGCAACATTCCCAACTCTCCACTGACACTCCAATCAGCTAAGCACCTTCCAGAAGTTTCAGTGGAAAGTGCAGCTTCCTTTCTGGAAACTTTTGTTCACAGACCATAGAAAAGTCCTTTTCAAAGAACAATGAAAAGTAGGGTAGATTTTAAAAATAGACCTACCATATGATCCAGCTATCCTACGCCTGCATATATATCCATAGCAACTCAGAGAAACCTACTAAAGAGATTCCTGCACACCACCCGTGTTCATTCACAGTAGAGAACAGTAGCAGAATAGGTACCCATCAACAGTCAGAATGGATAAAGAAGATACACACAGCCAGAGAGCCTGTCTCAAGGGAATAAAGCAGAGAACAACAGAGGAGGACTTTCCAAAGCCTCCTCTAGCCTCCGGACACCACTTTACACACTCACATATATGCGTTACACATAAACTCCACGCACAATGACTATAAATACAATGGAGTATCATTTAGTCATTTGCAGCAAAACAGATGACCCGGAGAATGCTTTTTGGAGTGAACACACAGAGAAAGGTAAATATTGTATACTCTCTCACACAGTGGGAGCTAAACAAACAAACTAACAAACAAGTAACCTGAAAGCAGTCTAGAGATTGGGAAGGGCCCGAGTGTGTGGTGGAAGAAGTGGAGAAGTTGCATTTGGTCCCTGCAGGATATATGTACATATGGAAATACCACACTGCTGCCTGCTAACGGATACAATTTATATCTATCTAAATAACTACACACACACACACACACACACACACACACACACACACACACACACACACACAGCTTTAGCTACATCAACAGAAAGACAGGGAAAGAAGGTAGTGAGGGAGAAGAGGAGGGAAGGAAAAAAACGATTTTCAATTATCAGGTAGGAGAGAGCTTTGGCCTACCTGATTCAATGAGAATGTAATCAATAGTCCCCTGGAGATTTCTTTTAGTCTCACAACCATGTCCACTTATAGAAATCAGTGATTGATCTTATGCTGCAAATGGTGAGATCCCCAACATCAGTTGGGAGTTTAAGGTCAGCCACACAGTGAGAATAGACAAGTAGCAGTATCGGTAGCAATTCAGTACGGCTTAAGAAGATGACAGTGGTGTAGTCGAGAGCCTATTTCTATTGATGTTTAGACCAAGTAATTAGTTACTGGGGATGACAATCTCTCCAGCTGTAGCCCAGCTTCACTGGTAACCCTATAGAACTTAGAGTGGGGTCTGAGGAAATGCACAGTCAGCAAAGTGCCTGTGGTGCAAGCATAAGGACCTGAGCTCCGATCCCCAGAACCCCAGAAAAAGACACGCATCAGGCATGTGCCTAGAACCCCAGCCTTAGGGGTGGAGTCCGGCAGATTCCTGAAGTCTTGGCTGGCCAGCCTAGCTGAATTGTTGAGTTTCAGGCCTGGTGAGTGACCCTGTCTCAAAAATTAAAGATAGAGCATGACCAGGGAAAGACACTGAGCATCCACCTAATGCCTGCACACACACACACACACACACACACACACACACACACACACACACAGAGAGAGAGAGAGAGAGAGAGAGAGAGAGAGAGAGAGAGAGAAGAGGAGAGGAGAGGAGAGGAGAGGAGAGGAGAGGAGAGGAGAGGAGAGGAGAGGAGAGGAGAGAGAGAATAAACCTTAAAAGAAGTCATTGGGAATTATGATAGCTATACAGGTTTAATTCTAACTGAATGCTTATGTTTCCCTCCTCCATATCCATATGCTGAAATGCTAAGCCCCACAGTGAGAGAGTATTAAGGGATGATGCCAGGTGATTAGGTCATGAGAACAGAGCCTCCTGAATGGAATCAGTGACTGTGGTATGAGGTGTATTTGATATTTCTTGCTGGTTCCCATTGCAATCTTTAAATCCCTAAGGTGTTGCTGGGTGTTATGGTTTCAATCTGGAATGATCCCTACAGGCTCACGTTTTGAAACCCTGTCCCTAACTGGTGGCATTGTTTTAGGATGTATGAGCTCAGCTTAGGCAGTGGGGCTTCGCTGACAGAAATCCGTCAGTGGAGATGAGCCTTTGGCAGGGTTCCATCACTGGTTCTGGAGCCTTCTCTGACTCCTGGTCCACTGTGCTTCCCAGAGCCTCAAAGTCAAGGTTCAGCTGCCATGAATCCCATGGGGCTCCTGCCTTGACAGACTAAAAACATTTAGAACCCTCCCTCTCAAGTTGTTTCTGACAGGTGTTTCCTCATAGCAATGGGAAAGTAACAAATCACTCAGAGATGGGAGTGACTTTTCTCCTCTGAGTGAGCCCCTTTGACAAATACCTGAGCTTATCCAAAGAGATGACTTGGGGTGGAGGGTGCTCTTCCATAGTCTTAGAAAGGGGGCTGATCCCTGGAAAGGCCAAGTGGAATAAGAGTAAAGGTCAAAACCTGGGGATTGGAGGCCAGTAGAGAATAATTGTTATAAAAACACAGACTGATCTTTCTTGCCAGGTGGTGGTGGCGGCGGCGCACTCCTTTAATTCCAGCACTTGGGAGGCAGAGGCAGGCGGATCTCTGTGAGTTCGAGGCCAGCCTGGTCTCCAAAAGCGAGTTCCAGGACAGGCGCAAAGCTCCACGGAGAAACCCTGTCTCAAAAAAAAAAAAAAAAAAAAAAATGTCTTTCTTTGCCTCTTTGGTCACATGAGGACAGAGTGAGAGGATAGTTACTATGAACCAAGAAACTGGTCCTCCTCCTCAGACATGGAGAAGGCACAGGACTTCCTAGCCTGCAATACTGTGACAGTAATTTTGTGTTGTTTATAAGCTGTCCAGTCTAGAGTATTTTGTTATAGCAGCCCATACAGACCAAGACAATTGTGAACACCTGTAACTCAAAGACTGTTATAACAATTTTAATAATGAAGAAATTTTACTTAAAATTACAGTGCTGTGACTGGCATGTCCCTGTATTTGTAGAGTCCTTCACTTGGTATTTATTTTGACCCTGTGGATTCTTGAATGATTTTGGATTCTCAGTAGAGTGCAGATGATAAGCTGTATAAACACGTCTGCAAGTGTTTATTGTTATAAAAGGGAGGAACTATGAACCCTAAGCATTTGTTTGGGATTAAGAAGGCTGAAAATGCCCTGTCCTCAGGAAAGCAAAATCTCCTAAAGAGATAAATGCATTTGCTAGCAGATCCAAACTGTTCATTAGATTGAATATTTTTAATTCAAACTGTCTATGTACTGCATTGCCAGGAATGCTAAAAATATCAAAGAAAATTCAAGATTTAATTTTTAATATTAATGTAACAGTAATGCAAGTATATTTGCCAAATTCAATTAATCTAAGTTTAATATAAAAATCTAGAATAGGAGACAATTAATTGTTTAAGACTTGTGGAAAAAGTCACTATCAGAGAAATGTGTGTGTGTGTGTGTGTGTCTGTCTGTCTGTCTGTCTGTCTGTCTGTCCTGGGACTTTCTATGTAAACTAGGCTGGCCTCAAACTCATAGAGTTATGAATTATAGGTGTGCACCATCACAACCATAATTTTTGTTTTGTTTTTGAGGTGTGGTCTCTCTACATAGCCCAGGATGGGCTATGGGCCTGGGACTCATAGAGATCCCCCTTCCTCTGGCTCCCCAGTGCTTGGAGCAAATGTGTGTGCCACTGCCACCTGGCCTTAATACAAATATTTTTAAGGTTGGCTATTATCTGAATTAAGATTTAAAGAGACATAATAAAACAAGGAACAAACATGGATTGAAACTAAGATTAGGAAAAATAAAATGTATGTATAAGCCATTTTTTAGAACAATAAAGAAAATCCAATATATATTATTCATAAGTCAATATTATATGAATAATGTCAATTTTCTTAAGTGTAGTGATAGTGTTGTGAATGTAAAATGCATAGCCTTGGATTTAGATATTCTGTCTTCTCACTCTCCATTTGTACATATGTGTAAATAGTCAAAGACAAATGCAGTGTCCAGATATGGATATATCCTATTTATATGTGAATATATGCCTGAATATGTGCATAGGCAGATTAAGCAAATATACAGAATATTAAAAACTTTGAATTTAAGTAAAAAAAAAAAAGTGTGTTTATTTGTTATTCTTTAACTTTTCTATAGTTGTTTAAATTTTCAAAATAAAAATGGCCATGCAATATTGTGGAATATTAGTTGAAGATGTGTTGTATTTGTTTATCCTGTGGAACATTTGTTTAATAATGCAAAGATGTACTGCATTATTTTATGTTGCATTTGTTTAACTCTGTGAAGCTGTGTCACTGTGCCTGTCTAAACCACCTGATTGGTCTAGTAAAGAACCGAGTGTCCAATAGCAAGGCTGGAGAAAGAATAGGCAGGGCTGGCAGGGAGAGAGACTATATAGAAGGAGAAATCTGGGAAGAAAGATTGAAGAATGACAAAAGGAGGAGAAAGGACATCAGGGGCCGGCCACCCAGCTACACAGCCACCTAGCCACCTGCTACATAGCCACCCAGCCACCTACTACATAGCCACCCAGCCACCTGCTACATAGCCAACCAGCCACCCAGCTACATAGCCACCCAGCCACCCAGCTATGTAGCCACCCAGCCACCCAGCTATGTAGCCACCCAGACACCCAGCTACATAGCCACCCAGCTACATAGCCACCCAGCCACCAGCTACATAGCCACCCAGCCACCCAGCTACATAGCCACCCAGCCACCCAGCTACATTGCCAACCAGCCACCCAGCCACCTGCTACATAGCCACCCAACCACCCAGCTACAAGCCACCCAGCCACCCAACTACATAGCCACCCAGCCACCAGCTACATAGCCACCCAGCCACCCAGCTACATTGCCACCCAGCCACCCAGCCACCTGCTACATAGCCACCCAGCCACCCAGCTACATAGCCACCCAGCTACATAGCCACCCAGCCACCCGCTACACAGCAAGGTACTGAGTAACAAGTAAAGAAAGGTATATTGAGTAGAGAAAGATAAAAGCCCAGAAGCAAAAGGTAGATGGGATAATTTAAGAAAAGCTGTCTAGAAACAAGCCAAGCTAAGGCCAAGCATTCCTAAGAAAGAATAAGCCTCCCTGTGTTTATTTGGAGCTGGGTGGAGACCCCCAAAGAGTAAAAAAGCAAAGAGTTACAAAACCAACTACAACACAATGACTTCAAAACAATGACCAAACTCTGATCAATCACTAAGAACCTGCACAGTACTGGAATTTACAAAAACAATTTCCTTTGAAGGGATCATTTTCTCTCAGCCCGCTGTTTGTTTTTGTTTTTGTTTTGTTTTGTTTTGTTTTCAGTGCAATAATAGCTGCTGTTCAAGAATTCACTTTAATACACAAGCTTCCAGCACCAGATTAATCACCAAAGGAATTGAACACAAAGGATTATGTGCAGGTTGAACATTTTTATGCCCCCAAACCTGAAATCTGAAAGGCTCCAAAAATTTGATACTATCTTAGCAACCGATCCCACAAAAGGAAAATTCCACACCTGACCTAGTCCAATGGCTCACAGTCAAAACACAGGCTCACTGAAAATACCGTACAAAATTACCTTCAAGGTATATGCCCAAGGTGGAGATGAAACAAAAATGAATTTCATGTTTAGACTTGAGTCTCATCTCTCAAGGATCTCTATCTATGCAAATTTCACAAACTGGAAAACTAAAATTCCAAACACCTTTTTTCAAGCCTTGTGGATTTAAAATAGACAGCCATTGTCACCATTCGTGATTTTTCTGAAAATCCTTCATTTTCAGAAATCCCATCTGTGTTTTCCAGTATGAGTATATCTATCAGTGAAAAGTGAATAGTAATTAGGGGCATAATTTAAAATGCCACGTGTACTGGTAAGATGGCTCAGTGAGTAAAAGTGTCTATGGTCAAATGTGACAACTGAGTTCAATCCTGGGGATCCAGGTGATGGAAGGAGAACTGAACACATTGTAAAGAGAAGCTTCAGACGCCTGACTATCTGCCTCCTGGAAGAAAGGACATTAGGATGTACCCTGAATCTCCTGCTGGAGAACTGGCCTAAGCCCTGGCTGCAGCCAGAGGAGAAACAACAAGTGAGGTACCTGAAGATGAGAATCTCCTTGCAGAAGAGACCTAGAGCTGAGACAATGTTGTTTAGTTAGACGTGTCTCTTGCTTTCTTGGTTTAACTCTACCCTGGTGTCAGAACCCCCAAAGATAAGCTTAGGGGAGTCACTAGATCTAATTGTCCCCTTCCTAGTATGGCCACATTGAACATACCTCCTTTTTCTGCTTTTCAATGTTAGTTTGGCTTATTGAGGAGTGACTGAAGCTGAATTCCTAGGGCACAGGCTGTGACTTCTCAGTGTAAAAACACAAGTTGTCATTCTACCAGACTGTTTCCAACACACACACACACACACACACACACACACACACACACAATAACTAACTCATTAAATAAATAAAGTTTCTTCAGAATACATTGGGTTCAACCTTTAATGTATCAGGTCATAAGCCTTAGGCTATCATTTGCTTATTTATTGTAATAGTGCATAGAGTTTATTTAAGCAGATTGCCCATGGAACACATTCCATTAATACAAACTACCACAATTCTAAAATATTTTGATGCTCTCATCTTAAAGTGTAAATAATTGATGAAATCCTATTTCATTTTGCCGGTCTCCTTATTTGTTTAATTGGCCTATCACAGTCCCACCATGTCCACTGGTGATTTGCCTTACGGGTTGCAACTTGCATATTTCATATTTAGATTAGAGAATCCTTCTGGAATGCTACAAGCTTGTTTTGCTTTGCTGATTAAGTTCTTTGTTAGATGTTTTGTAAAAATAATCCAGCTGGCTCACAAAGGGCTCCTCCCAGTAAATGCTTCAGAAACACAAGCTGAACAGGGCATTTTGTCTCTGCTTAGGAATTGCCTGAGTCACCAGATGACTTGTTGGGTCTTGAGAGCCTGCTGAAAAGAACAGGCTTGAGCTATGGCAGCAGCTCTGTGTGGCATGTAAACTTCAAATCAAGTTCAATGCGTTTATGGCTTTTTTTTTTCTCTCATTATTATATCCACATCCCAAGATTTCTACTGAAACAGTATTCCAAATCCTTGGCTTTGCTCCGTCACATAAGGAGTAAACAGTCTAAGAAGAGATGGGATCTTTAAGATATTTCTGGGAGTGCAGTGCATTCTTGCAGTAAGAAGCAGAGCCACCAGAGTGTTTTAGGAAGGAGAGTTCAAAGGTTCTCTGAGAAACAGAAGAGAGACTTAGTCATTATGACGTCTTTGCTTCTGGGGAGAAGAAACGTTAAGTCTTATGCCATGGATGCCTTTGAAGCAAAGTATCTATCTCATGTAATGTGAGATAGAGCAAACCAGGGTATAAAAGTTTGATACAGAGTATGTCCAGGAAGGTTCTCTTCTGTGTACATGAGCTTTCCAAGCCCTGCATAGCTGAAGAGTTCCAAGTGGATACTCATCACTTTCACTCGTGGGTCATTTGACTCTAATGGATTGAGCCCAACTCAGAGTGAATCACAGTGAACATGCTTTCCTCAATGGGATTTTCACTCCCCATTTCTACTTCGGCGCTCTTAGCTCTCTGTTGCCATGGAATTGTGCAGTTTTCATTAAAAGGTATGTGGCGCCCAACGTCTGGCATTCCAATCCACATAGGGCCTGAAAAGGCTAAAAAAAAAAAAAAAAAAAAGTTCCGAGTAGGCTTAGTGCTTGCAGCTGTACAGTGGCACAGCTCTTTTAAGAGGTCCTGTTACCGAGCGCTTGAATGGGGTTTATGAGTAGCAGATGGTGCACTACTCAGTGGCATAGATCGGCTCCAGATCAGGGCCCTCAGGCATGAGGCTCTGCTCTCACCAACCCAAAGGTGGAGGAGCCAGTCGCCAGACCATGTGCTTAGCATGTGTGAAGCCATGCAACAGCAGGGCCTAGCCACAGCTTAGCAGTTTAAGGTTTGGCTCAAGAGGTCAGAGAATGCAGCAAGTGCATGGCTGCAGGTGCTTAGAAAGTCAGGGCCAGATGAAGCAAACCTCTGAACAGATATAACATGGTTTAAAATGTGCTTAGATGCTGAAGAAGGAAAAGAAAATGGATATAGACAGTCATAGAAAAATAATTTAGAAATAATAAAGTCTTTAAAGGGAGATTAAAGTAATATTTAAAAAATTAAACCACATAAAGATGGGAAGTACACAGGGTGTCTGGATCCTGTATGATGCTTTGCTGATGTTAAATTGTTTAAATGTTAATGAATAAAAAACAATAGCTACTGAGAGACATTGGAGTATGGAAACAGCTGAATTAAACCAACCTATATATTTTAAGAATGCTTTAACTTCAGAATGAAAGTCAGAAAATACATTCTATTGAGGGAAGAGGTTTTGTTTTTGTTTCCACAGGAAACAACAACAAAAAAAATTCTTCAAAATTAATAAAGACCAGATTTGATCAGAGAAGACCTTCTGAAAATCTTGGCTACAGAAATGGAGAAAAGAAAAACTAATAAGCAGGTGACATATAAGCTGATCCCTTGACAAAAGAAGAGCTCTGAGACTGGATGAGACATGATAAATCTTGTTGGCTACAGCGTCCTCATGACTTATTATCACAAGCCATCCTTTCATATGACATGGAAAAAGGTTTGGTTATATAGTCCAAACAGACTTATAAAGTTAATAGATATCTTTTACCTGCTCAAATATAAAACAAAAAAATCATCTTTAGCTAACTTGTACGTATGGCACAATCCACATGGCACAAGGATTCACCTTTCTTCTCCCCAGAAGCAAAGCCACTAATGAAGACAAGTATCCCAGGTAATCTAGCATCAAAATGCCTCTGTTGCAGTTTCCTCAAAATTCTGCATCCTGAACAACTTCAAAGCTGGTAGCTGACATGGTCCAGCCTCACACACTACTCTAGCCAGGACTTCAGATAAGCCCTGGACTTTCCCATTACACAGAGACTGACAACAAATGATACAGCAAGCTCTCCCAGGCCTTGGCCATTATCTCAATTTTCTCAGGGTACTCTAGGGATACCATCACTACAAGACAACAAGAAGCAATCTAGAGAACATGATGCCCACATTCCCAAGAGGTGGGATGGGTAGGTTTGGGTCATTTATTAGATTATGGATGTTTATCATCACTTAGGGGGTTGGTTGAAAGTTGTTGTTGGTCATGGTCAGGGAGAAAGGCTAAGCAAATGAGATTTGATTCAGGGATATCTTTCTGAAGGGAAAGCAGGGGATATAGTATAGAAATGATAGGAAAAGGGTAAATTATTACATTTACTTTTAAACTAAAAATCATCTGCTAACCTTAAATATTTTACATTGGTATGAATTTTGTATATTAATACAAATTTAGGAATATTTTTGTTATACTGTATATATGTTTCTACTCTTGCTTAAGGTATTGTACTGGTGCAGCTTATTTATCAATGTAATGTAAATTTCTAGTCATTGAAAGTTATTTAGGATAATTAAGAAGTACAGGTTGGTAGTTAGTCATTTATAATAACCAAATTTATGGCCATGTTAGGTATGTTTTCAAGGTTAAACAGATATATTTTAGATAGGTGGGTGGTCTTCAAATGCTTCAGAGACCTACAGAATACAGCATTTAAGATGTTTTAATAACCTAAGGCTTTTCATGACAGTGAGAGATTTCTGCTCCTGGCAGCACCAACTTACTTCAAAAACAGATGATGGGCATCTAAAATCCTCAATATGGAGTTTGCTTTTATAGTAGCAAAGTTAACCACTGGGCAAGAAATTGCCTTTGTCTCAACTGCTGACAGTATACTGTTCAAATTGAAAAAGCAGGACATAAAGGAAGCTGATTGTCAAACTTTGCTAAGACAAGGTAGGCCAGTCCTTCAAAATTCCTCCTTCACAAAGAAGTCTGTCAGGTATTCTAAGCCTATAGATAGAAGATGGATGCCCGAACATTGCACAAGAACCTCGGAGTGACTGTCCAGACAGCCAGATATCTCTGTCATTTCTATAGTTTTAGATGTTGTTTGATCTGCACTTCCTGTTTACTCAGGTAATATTATACCCTTCTTGAGTCTTTGATGGGGTTGAAGACTAGATAGTTATAGTTACAGTTTTCCATGATACCAAATTCAGAGAAAAAAACTCACAAAAGAAGTGTAAAGTGTATAAGGTTGAAAGACATAAAAGCTTAAGTTGTTTATCTAAGAAAATGTTTTGAGGTCTAAAAGATATTTTTAGGATGGTAATACAAGTTATAATAGAAAGTAGTTTAGATATAAAACTTTAGATTCGTCAAGATAGTATGAATATAGAGTATTTTCTCTGAATATGCCAAATTGACGGGACATTGTGAATGTAATTCTTACCTGATAATTGTTCTTATTGTATATAGTTTTAGTATGTTAGAGCTAAAATTTTCCCTTTTTATTTAGACAAAAAGGTGGAAATGTTGTGGGGTATCTGTACACTGTGTGAAGATGGGTTGTTGTGACTGGTGTAATAAAAAGCTGAATGGCCAATAGCTAGGCTGGAGAGTACAGACAGGACTTCTCAGCAGAGAGAGAACTCTGGGAAGAAGAAACATGGAATTATGGGCCAGACACAGAAGAAGCAGAATGGGTAGCACAGAGGTGAGGTAATAAGCCACGTAAAAGAACGGAGATTAAAAAATGGGTTAATTTAAGTTATAAGAACTAGTTAGGAACAAGCCTAAGCTAAGGCTAAGCTTTCATGACTAACAATAAGTGTCTGTGTCATTTTTTTGTGAGCTGGTGGCCCAAAGAAAAGTTAACTATAGGTATGTGTCAGTGTCTATTCCAAGCCTATGTCCGTTTAATCAGGGACAATGTTTTCTCACAGTGGGTGCTAGCTAGCCTTGAACTTAAAATCTCCCAGCCTGAGTACTAGAATTAAACATACACCATCACACCCAACTAGCGACAATGTTTTATTTAAAATTATCTTCTTATGTGATACCTTCTAGACAGAAATACTTCTACAGATGTTTATAGGATTACTAATGGACAAGGTAGAGAAAGTTATGAAGAGTAAAGAGTGATTAATTTCTAAGCATGACATACTTCTGGACAACTAGGAAAAGTTGGAGCAGATAATTGCTTTACTTCTACTCATATAATTTATAAACAAGTAAAAACAGTCCTTTGGTGCCTTTTGATCATTTTGTTCCTTTTGACCTTTCCCTTTCTTGCTCCTCTCACCTTTGAGCTTCAAAAGTCTACAGAAGCCATTACCTTCTGAACTTGTGAAGCCTTAAAAAATGGGCAGAAGTGATCATGGAAATGCACGTTAAAATGACTTTGAGATTTCATCATATCTCAGCCAGAACAGCTAAGACTTAAAAAAAAAAAAAATGCTGGTGTAGGCAGATTTTTCTTTGGGTCACCAGCTCACAAATAATGACACAAAGACTTATTAATTATGAAAGTTTGGCCTTAGCTTAGGCTTGTTTTTAACTAGCTCTTTTAACTTAAATTAACCTATTTCTATTAATCTGCATTCTGTTACATATTGCCCATTCTGCTTCCTCTGTGTTTCCTCACATCTCTCCCCATAGAGTCTTCCTCCTCCTCCTCCTCCTCCTCCTCCTCCTTTCTTTCTGCCCAGAAGTCCTGCCTATACTTTCTGCCCAGCTATTGGTTGTTCATCTTTTTATTACACCTTCACCCAGTGTACAAATATCCCACAACATGCTGGAATGGGTGTGGAGAAAGGGAAACACTTATTCAGTGCTGGTGGAAGTGCAGAGTCATTCAGTCACTATGGAAATCCTTGTACAGGCTCCTCCCCAAAACTAGAAACAGATGTACCACAAGATCCAGTTATACCACTCCTGCACAGATTCCCAAAGGACTCTACATTCTTCTACAGATATGCTTGTTCATCCATGTTCATTGCTGCTATATTCACAATGCCATACAATGGAAACAGCCCAGATGTTCATCAACTGATGAAGGGGTAATGAAAAACTGGCATATATACACAATGGATTATTATCTAGATGCAAAATAAAATAAAATTCACAGGTGAATGTAAGATATGGAAACAATCATTCTGAGTGAGGTAACCTAGATCTAGCAAATCAAACTCTGTATGTTCTCTCTCATATACGGATGCCAGCTTTGAATATTTACACAAGTGTTTTAAATTGGAATATCCATGGAAATCAGGGAACTAGTCCCGGGCCATGTTGAGGTGTTAGAAAGAAGGTGGTATGAAGAGGGAAAAGGGAATAGTGGAATAGAAAGGGTTAAATGGGGTGGGTTATGGGAGGGCCGGATAGAGAAGAGAGTATGGGTAGGGTTCACTAACACTAAAGACATTTGAAAAGGCCATACGGAAACCTACTACTGCAGAAACCTGGACCAGAAGTGACTGGACCTATAATCCAAGTGGACTCAGGAACCTTTGGCAGAAATATTTTTGTCCATTTCTCTAAGATGGGTCATTCTGTCAAAGGTATTGAAGAAGTCTGGGCTAGATTTCTCAGAAAACAACCTGCTGGAGGAACTGAGACCACATCAGCACCCTGATCCTGATGCCTTCCTCATGTCTGTCCTAGCCCACTAGGAAGACTCAAAGGGCTAGGTAACTGCTTCCATCTGTCCTGTATCTGTCCTCCCCCATGTGGCTATGCAGTTCTGAGTCCCTAGGGAGTGCCCCACCATCATCACAGGGAGCTGTAGGCCCCCTGGAGCAGCAGAACCTGTTTTAAACCTTTTATTGGAGTTTAATAACACCCACCACTTGCAATGAAGTCACGGGCCAAGATTTCAAAGATTTCAAAGGCATCAGGTACCCAGAATGCCTCCTCGTAAATACTGGAACAGTGTGTCTTCCACCTTATTCCTGGGACCCTTCAGTCCCTGTGCAGAGAAGCCCACTTTAAAAACCATTTCTAAACGCAAACTAGAGTAGATGCTATGGTGCCCTGTCTAGGTCCCAAACATGATTCGTGAACTCACGTTCATTCCACCAGTTCTTGGGGCTGTTGTTGATGATGACAGTTTCTGCTTAAGTGAGCTAGTGCTTTGGGGCTGGAAAAAGAGGCACAGTTCTCTCCAGCATCCCAGAACTTTCAATGGCATGGTCTACCAAGAACTAGAACCCTTCTACCCCAACCATTCTGGATTACTTTGAAGGGCTCAAACAAGCCTTGAGGGATCTGCCCACCAGGTCTTCTAACTACAGGGTGTCTGGTGCTGAAGCCATGCTTGCACATCGTGAGGTTGACCTAGATCACGTGTCACAGAGCCAATCAGATTCTTTCTCTTGGGGCTGTAGAAACCTGCTTGAGAATGTTAGTCTGCTGAGTGTGGCAACTGCGAGGGAGCTCCAGTTCATTTGAGAAGAAACAAATATCCGCAGAAAGGTGAGAATGAAGCCAGTATTTGGGAAGAAACAAAGATGGCAGGAGGACCAGCCACATGTTAGGCCCAGTGCAAAATGAAAGGGGCTCTTATTCAAACAGCAGGGTAAAAGTAAACTAAACAGGGCCTAGGCTGTGTGGCTCAGTCGTGCGGTGCTTTCCTGACACACCCAAGACCCTCAGTTTGAACCCTAGCAACAGCCAAATGAAAGAACAAATACCAAATGTTTTCCTTTCTTTTACACCCTTTTTCTCAGCTTCTCGTGGTATGTTTTATTTGCTATTCATTATCATACTAACTTAAACAACAACAAACCTTATATTATTAGCAGGGGCTAGAGACATGGTTCAACAGTTAAGAGCATTGGCTGCTCTTCTAGAGGACTTGGGTTCTATTCCTGGGATCCACATGGTGGTTACACCATATGTAACTCCAGTCGCAGGGCCTCAGACAACTTCTGCAGACACCACGTACATAAGGTATATAGACAGACCTGCAAGCGAAACACCCATTCACCTAAAATAAAGTGAAATACTTAAAAGTACACTAGCGCATTGTTTGCAGTTCGTGTTTTGCCATGCCAGCCTTCCTTCTTTCAGAGGGGAATGTTGATGCCAGAAGGATATCGCTTTGTAAAGTTCCCATTTAATACTTATCTAGTTTTCCAAATTTTCTACAGAGAGCAATTGCTTCCGGTCTTATTTTTTTAAATAAAAATAAATTTGAATTTGAATCAATTAGTGAACGAATGAATGGATTTAGTAGTGATAAGAGGTGAAAATGAAATTTGTACACGCTTGCCAAGTAACTCTACCACAGAGAAATATTCCTAGTCAATCTTTTTTTTTTTTTTTCCTGAGAAATAAAACAATAGAAAAGGAACTCCCCACCCTTACTTGCTTTTGGTTGTGGGTACTTTTTTTTTAACTTGTGCTATAATGAGATCAAATTCATGTGCTGTAATGCATTGCCAAGTTTAAAGAAAAATACCAGAAAACGAGCTTGTAATGCGGAGACCCTGAAACTGCAGTCAACATACCACCCCCCACCTGTGCCTGCACATTTGTTCTTACAGCTAAGTTGATCATCTATATGTCTTGTCTCAGCATTTACAGGCTCTGCCAATACTCTACCTTCAGCTTACTGGTGATTAAACCCTAAAAAGGAGCTAGAAATTTCCTGTCTTTCCTTTCCTGCACATACATCTTTTTTTTTTTCTTTTTTTCTTTTTTTTTTTTTTTTTGCTACGAGTGATTGACTAGTACAGAGAAATAATATGAATAAGAAAGAAGACAGTTGTGGTTCTGAATCCTTCATGTTTCTTAGAATGTTGTTTAGAGTCTGCACATGAGAGAAGACATGAGATAATTGTCTTTCTAAATTTGGTTTATTTTGCTTAACATGATTTCCAGTTCCATCCATTTGCCTGAAAATGGCATTATTTCCTTCTTTACAACTTAATCAAACTCCACTGTGTATATAAACCACATTTGCTTTATCTATTCATTTGTTAATGGGTATTTAGGCTGTATCTTGGCTGTTGTGAATAATGCAGCAATAAATACAGATTTACAAGTATCTATGTAGTTTGCTGACATATTCCTTCCACTTAGCCAGGAATGGCTTAGCTGGATCATATGGTAGGTCTGTTTTTAGCTTTATAAGGAACCTCTGTATCAGTGGTTCTCAACCTTCCTAATGCTGTGACCTTTAATACAGTTCCTCTTATTGTGGTGACCTTCAACCATAAAATTCTTCGTTGCTACTTCATAACTAATTTTGCTATCGTTATGAATCATAATGTAAATATCTGTTTTCTGATGGTCTTAGGCGACCCCTGAGTGGGGGTCGTTTGACCCCCAAGTTGAGAATCACTGTCCTATATTGATTTCTGTAATAGCTGCACTAGTTTACATTCCCACCAGCAATGCATACAGGTTCCTTTTCTCCACTGCCTCCCCGCTAGCATTTGTTGTTGCTTGGTTTCCTGATAATACTCCTGACTGGGCTGAAATGGAACCTCAATGTAATTTAATTTTTGCTCTCTTGATAGTTAACAATGTTGAGTATGTTTTTCATATATTTATTAGCCATTTGCATCTCTGTTGAGAACCACCTGCTTGGCTCATCGGCCCCTCAATTGTGTGAGTTGATTGTTGTATGTTTAATTGTTGCAGTACCTTCTAGACACTCAACCCTCATGACATGGACAGTTGACATAGGCTTTATGTCCATCCTGCAGACCAACTCTTCACACCACCGCTGGTTTCCTTTTCTGTCCAGAAACTTTAATTTCACACAATCCCATTTGTCTATTCTTGGAATTATTTCCTGACCTACGGGGGTCATTTTCAGGAAGTCATGCCAGTATCTGTACCTTGCAGTGTTTTTCCCCGTGTTTTCCTCAAGCAGCTCCCGAGTGTCAGGGATTTCATTCACTTTGACCTGCTTTATTTTGTACAAAGTGAAAGAGGGATCTAGTTTCTTCCACCTGTGGTCATCTGGTTTCCCACCACCATTGATTGAAGAAGTGCTCTTTTCCTAATGTACATTTTCGGAATCTTTGTCTAAAACTAAGTGATTATGTCCTCTGTTCTAGTCTGCTGGTCTATGTGTCTGTTCTTAAGACATGCTGGCTTTGTAACTCTGTAATATAATGTGTTGTGATCCCTCCAGGACTGCTCTTGCTGCCTGAGGTTGCTTGGGCTATTCAAGGCCATTTGTTCTTCCAGATGAATTTTAGGGCTGCTTTTTTCTTGTTCTGTGAAGAACATCATTGGAACTTTGGTGGAGTTCGCTGACTCAGGTGTCATCATGAATTTAATGACGATGATAATGGTTAGTCTTTCTCTTATATTTGATATCTCAGAAAGTGTAAATTCATTAGTGAATAAAAAAATGAAATCAAAGGAGGTGGCCATGACTGCTTGTAAAGTATGGAGAAGATTTGTATTGTAGACATAAGGGAGAAAGCAGGCAGAGGGAAGGGTCCAGGCTGAACATGGTCAGTAGTCTAAACCAGACCTTGAGAGGAGAGCAAGAGAGGAGCCATTGATCAAGAGAGGCAGCCTGGCAAAGAGACCAAAATGACTGAGTTACACAGAGATCAGGCTGGGGCAGGGCGGTGGAAGCCCGGGCCCTGGGAGGGAGAGGTTCGGGAGAGTAAGCAGCAGGGTAAAAAGCGCTGAGTAAGACTTGCCCTGGGTTGAGCCCCAACAATAGGCATGCCTTGGGTGGCTTTATTTTGGTTGCATTATTTGACGTTTTCCCTTAACGTAACTCCTGTGTACCTTTGCTGACCACAGTGCTCTGGAAATCGGTTCTCATTATTGATTTTTTTAATGCTCTAGTCAGCTGCTCTACATGCAGCAGCTTTGGACTTCACAGTGTGCTTGCTCTTTCAAATCAGTTAGTTTAAGAATAACTGCACATTATTTTCTGTGGCCCTTGTTAAGCCCTCTATAAAACAAAGTGTTCTGTGAAGAAATCCTAAGAGAAGGCTTATAACAGAAGATCTTTATAGATCTTATCTAGAGCTCCCCAAGCATGCAGGAAGTCAAACAATAGATAATTATCTCTAGTCACTGTCCACACTTAACATACCCCAGTGATTGCTCTTATTAGAAAGATCAGATCTCCCCTGTATCTTCCCTTCCAGAGGTCAAATGCCTCTTGCCCACGTCAGAAAGAGTAAACCTCTGAGGAAGTAGTTGTGTTTGTATGAGCTGCTTGTGAGGGGTGTAGTATGCATAGTGTGCCTTTGAGTTAGTATAGCGTTGCTATTTCTTAAACAATTAGAAATTCCCAAATATTCGCTAGAAGAATATACCATGAGCTCATCATGCATATGAGCCCTAAAGAGGGGCCACCATTTTGAGAGTTCTTTTGATTTCCTCCATAGGCCAGGCATTCATTCATTCTTGTCTGTGTATCCAGGTTCTTGGGGGTACTAAGGAAGTGCTTTACCACTGAACTATACCCTAACCCCCCCCCCATAAGCACTCTAAATTCTAAGAGACAGCTTAAATGATTAAGATGTTAACTGCCAAGTAGTATTTCTTCAGGTTTTCCTAATGGAATCTAAGGTGACCTTTAGATAATGCCAGAATATATAAGGCTTCTCCTTGTTTTATAAGTCTATCCATCAATACAAAGTGTATCAGTTACTGTGCTGTTTAATTAAAGTACTACAGAAACTCATGCCTGGAGGTCAAGGTCAATATGTTCTAGTCAGAGGAAAGAGGAAAAATGAAGAACAGGAGATAGGCCCTGGATGATGAAGCCTCCAAATCCATCATCATCCACTTCCTGTTTATCATCCTCTCCCCTTTGGTCCCCATAAAAGCACTTCCCCACACTGGAGTCCCCTAGGACGGCCTTTTGAGTGGGACAACATCTCCCTCCCCACTTTCTTAGGTTGCCAGCCCTCCAGTAAACATGACTTACTTTCCATCAGGTCTCATGTCCCAAGTTTTAAGCTAAAAGCAAATGCACTTGGGTCTAGTTAACCGCCCCAGATTAAAGGATGGAATTCCTCTTTGTTATTTCTATCTCTGGGAAGCACAGGGTAGTTCTTATTCTTCTTATTCTTGGGTCTAGAGGAGCTAAACAAACAAACACATAAAGCTGTGAGTAACCCAGTATCTCTGTTGGGGAGGGAGGTTGTAGCAGAAGGCATGACTTCATATGGACAATAAGTTGCTGATAGCAGGAATGCTGACTGTCCACCAGAACGAGCTTTGTATGAATTTCATCTTAGTCATTTGTTTCACAAGCATTTATTGATGGCCCTATATGGTAAGACATTATACTGGCCATTAGCAAGGAAACTGTGATTTAATAGCAAAAAGATAAGTAACTGTAGTACAATCCGATAGGGTGAGAGTGGGAATTGACCATGTGCTGTGATACAGATGCTGGAAGAAGAATGTGAGTCAGGAAATTGGGATTCTTCGTCTCCCCTTTTCTGTGCAGCAATCATAAGGTGGTAGGGTTAGTCTCCGGTCTCGAGACAGGCACTGCATCTCCCTCTGGCTACCGACTCTTACTCTCCATGTCTCGGTTCAGGCCATGGTCAGGCGAGCAGAGGTGTTCTGAAGACTTCTGTCTGTGCTATTTTTTTTAATTATTTTACTATTTATCTTAAGTTAATATACAAAGTAATGGGTTTCATTAGAGAATCTCCACATTATACTGTTCCTCATCACTCCCCCACACTTTGTCAAGCCCTTTCCTCCACCTGGTTCCTTCTCTTCCCCTGAGTCCCCCTTCTGCCTTCTCATTGCTTGTATTCAATTAACTTCTTTATTTCCCACCTCCCATAAGAAGTCTTTCCTCCGTCCCTGTGATCTCCTTTCTAGTTGCAGAACCTACAACTACACATAGAGACACAAACATATAAAATCTAGGCCCTGTATTGGAAAGACCACATGCAGTATTTGTCTTCCTGTGTCTGGCTTATTTTACCTAACGTAAAGATTTCCAATTTCAAATGTCAGGATTTCAGGTTTCTTTGTGGATACTGAAAACCCTGTTCTTTATTACATTTCCTTTATCTATCATCTGTGAGTGGACATCGAGGCTGCCTACATTCCCTGGCCATTACAAATAATGCAAGTGTCTCTGTGCTGTGCTGACTTGGGAGTTCTTCATGTATAGACCCAAGAGTGGCACAGATGGGTCTTATGGAGGCCCTCTATTCAAGATTTTGTTGCTGTTGTTTTGTTTTGATTTACCTGGTTATTGTGTGGGTGTATAGAGATCAGAGGACCACTTTGTGGCAGTTGGTTCTCATTCCAGCATGTGGGTTCTGGGGACCCCAACTCAGATCATCAGGCTTGATATCAGTGCCCTTACCACTAAGCAATCCTGCCTGTTTCCATTTTCAGTTCTTTTGAGAATCCCTAGTACTCATACTCTGTTCTTAGAAACTCAAACATAATTCAGGGCTGAGGCAGCAGCTCCATGGTGAAATGTTTGCCTAGTGTGAAGTGCTAGGTTCCAGGCACAGCACCTCCCCCCCAACACACACACTTCACACACTATAATATTTAGCCTTTCAAGGGATACATCTTCAATGGTCAATTTTTAAATCAACCTGACAGGAACCAGAGTGAAGAGGGACCCTCAGTTGAGGAATTGCCCAGATCATATTGGTCTATGGGCGTGTCTGTGGGTCATTGCCTTGATTGCTAGTTGCTGTCCAAGGGCACAGTCCTGTGAGTGATGCCATCCCTAGGCAGGAAGGTCTGGACTGTATAACAAAGCTAGCTGCACATGAGTCATGTGGCAAGCCAGAGAGCAAAAAAGTAAGCAGCATTTCTTCATGCTTCTTGCCTGAGTTCCTGCCCTGATTTCCCTCAGTGATGCAGTATGACCTGGAGGTGTAAGATGAAATCTCTCCCCAAGTTGCTTTAGGCCGTGGTTCCTATCACAGTCCCAGAAGGCAAAACATGACAGCATTCTAGTAATTTTAGCATAGTCACAAAGTGTAACCATCACCCCTGTTAAATTCCAGCACACTCTTACCATTCTCAAAAGCAACTTCCCTACATAACCTTGCTTCCTCTAGCCAACCCCACCCCCCAGGAAACCATTATTCATCACCATCACCACTTCCTCCTCCTTTGTCCTTTTATGAATTTGCCTGTTCTGGATAGTTCATGCACATGGAATCATAAAATTCAGATTTTATTTTCAATCTGGATTCTTTCAGTTAGTGTCAATATGTACAGGGTTTATTCAGAAAAAAGAGAGTCAGTTCCAAAAGTGATATCAAAAGAATGTAGAGGAGAAAAAGTAATACCATTTTCTTATCCTTTACAAGGGTCATGGCTGCATCCTCATCCCAAATGATGAATAAAAGCAACTTTTTACAGGGGCTGGAGGGAGCTATATGATCAACAGCTTGCATAAAGCCGCAGAGGAATGCCGGAAAGGCCATTACCACCTGTAACTCTAGGTCCAGGGGATCTGATGCGCTCTTCTGATCTCCTCAGACACCTACAGTCACATGCAGACCTGTGTGTGTGTGTATGTGTGTGTGTGTGTGTGTGTGTGTGTGTGTGTGTGTGTGTGAATAATTAAAATATACAATAAACCTTTTCTTTAAAAAAATGGAACTTTTGGCAAATTTACTTAACAAAGTTTTACGTAATGTGGGAAGCTCTGAAAAACGAAGTGTCCAAGACTCAGGAGGAACGATGGTGTTTGCTGAATGAGAGGGCGTTTCTCCTCCTCTGTACTCTTTCGAGAGCACATTTGGAAGTAACTCCCTTCCCGCTTTGGACAGTGATGGTGACTGAGGCCTGGAATGGAGGCGGACATCTTAACAAAGGCCTGAGATGAGCCAGGAGGATGCAAGGGGCTAGAGCTGCAAGCGAGCCACTCTCCAGAAGAACTTTCCAGCTCATCTCTGGACTCTCCTCCAGTTCATGAGTCAATATACTTATTGACTAATCATCGTGTTCAATGCCCTTTTGCTAAAAAAAAAAAAAAAACTTAAATAAATCAGGTGCCAAAGACAGCCTTCGGAAGAAGACATTTTGACCCTTTCCTTCCTGTCAAACAGAATCACAGAGTTCAAGAACTAACCTTGAATGATGCCAAGAGCCTCTAGAACTTTATCCAAACCTAAACAGAGTTTGGATTTGTGTCATCTTTGCATGGAGGGAGCAGAGATGTAGACGACCTCCTAGAAGAAGCAGTTTGTAGAAGTTGCCACTGCATTATTAATTGAACATTGGTTTAATAACTGTCTATCTCTGCATCCAGTTTTGGATTGAATCTCTATTTGAATGGCCTCTGGGCAGATCAATAGGGCAAAGACCGAATAGAAACTGACCTTCCCAGTCAGGAAATCATTCTGACTAAGTAGGTTTCTGAATGAAGCACAGAGTACTGGCCAACCTCCACTTTCTCTCCTTTGGCTCAAACAAGCTGTTCCACTATTCTGTTTTCAGAAACCTCAGAGTCTATCAGTTAACCAGCTGTCCTGAATGTGGCTTGGCCGGTCTGTACAGACTCTGAATGAATTCTAAAGGGAAAAAAGAAAGAAAGAGCAAAAGCAGGCTGGGTGTGGACAGAGGGATTGTGGTGAAGTGGTCCAGCGCAGCAAGGCTGCATTTCACCCCCATTTGGAAAGCCTGGGGATAGGAGAGCCTCTCAACACCTACTGGATTTTGTTTTTCTTAAAAGAGAACTCTTTCGCTTGCAGAGTCAATATGCCTGCTCATTCTCACCAAAACTATTCTGTGGGTCTTTCCCAGCCCATTTCCCACAAAGATTTAGTAACAAGGGCTAGGTATAAGGTTCTCAAGACCTTCCTTTCAGACAGCATTGTGCCAGTGGTTCTGGGGCTTACATAGCAGTTTACCAGGGATCTGTGGAAAAACCTAGGAAAATGTGTGAACTCACCAGGCAAAGTGTCCCTTGGTGGATCTGACCCAGAACCCCACAAAAGCTCATGCTCCTTGCAGAGTGTGTGACTAGCAAGCTCACAGCTCATGGGGAGCCATAGAAGTATTTAGAGTTGGCTTGTTTATGAATAAGGCAGAGGGGCTATTTCTCTTGTCACTGCATCCTGTGACATTCACCTTAGAGAGATCAGAAGCTTTGTCAGGACTGTGTACTAGGGCCACTGCTGCCAGTCAGCCAGAGACACAGTAGCAACTTCAGGCAGGATGGATGCTTTGGGATCAACTGACCCCAGTTCCCCTGAGCTGTATGGCCATTGCTGTGTTGGGTTAAGTGAGCTGCCAGAATACCTTTCACCTCCCTCACAGTCTGCTTTTGTCCTTTTAACTGAGTCTTAAATGAATGGGAAGCTGTGTAGTAGGTAGCCATTCCAGCTTTGATCTGGAAGTTCCAACCCCCATTGAGGCTTCAGTAATGGTCACGCCTACAAGGCGGGGCCGAGGGAGGACCCTGAAGACCCGAAATCCAGATGTGCCGGTTCTCTTGGTTCCTGGACCCTGGACGCTGGAGGTGGACTGAGCAGAGTTCTTCAGAGAACACCGCTGGACTGCACCACACCTTTCCCAGACCCTGTTACCTATCCCTTCACTTATAAGTTACCCCACAAAATAAACCTGCCTTTTAACTACGTGGAGTGGCCTTAATAATTTCACCAATAAAACTGTTTCTCCCATCACCTGTTTATCTCCTGTTAGACTTCATCCTCAACTATGGGAAACCATTGTTCTAGGAAAGCATTCTGTGGTCATATTTGCTAAAACAAGTTTGCATCTTGTTTTTAATTTAATTTAATTATGTCTGCAGATGTTTTGCTGGCATATATATCTGTGCATCACATCTGTGTAGTGCCTGCAGAGGCCAAAAGAAGGCATTAGATATTGTGGAACTGGAGTTATAGACAGTTGTGAGCCACTGTTTGGGAGCTGAAAACTGACTCGGGTACTCTGCAAGAGCAGCAAGTTTGCATCTTAAATGTCCCTCTTTTGTGTTGGAAGCTTGGTCCCTGTGATGGTTGATCTTCATTGTCAACTGGACTGTACTTGGAATCCCTCAGGAGACACACTTCTGGGCCTGTGTGTCCGTGTTTCCAGGCAGGTGTGACTGAGATTCGGGAAGGTCTACTCTGAATGTGGGCAGCACCATTTTGATTCCAGACAGAATCAAAAGAGTAAGGGGAAAGTACACTGAGGGCTAGCATTCTCTCTCTCTCTGCTTGGTCGTGACTGTGGACCCAATAGGAACAGTCGCTTGATGTGACCATCTTCATGCCTCCCCTGCAAAGATAGAGCAAACAAGGCAAATAGCAGGGTACATACCTATGTAGGTGGGCATGCCAAGGAAAGTTAGCTGCCTACTTCCCCATCCAATTTGCTTCATTTCTGTAATACTAGGACCTATTGATTTTAAAGTAGTCACCTAGCCAATCAGAATGGACTACAGCCACTGTTTAATTGGTAGGTGCCATGAGCCTGCACTCTGCTAACAAAGTCCCATGGAGGTACTACTGTCTGCTGGGAGCTCCTGAAAAAGGCAAATTCTCTGCCTCTTGGCACATTCTCATTTCTTCCTCTTGGCCTCTGGCTATTATGCAGGTGCAATGGCCAGGACTGAAACCCTTTGAGAAATAAGGTGACCGAATCCTATGAGTCAAGGCACAGAAGGAAGCTGGGTTTGGAGGAGCTGAGCCACCTTACTACCCACGATTGCCAACTTCTACACAAAAGGCCAGTAGACCTCCATTGTGTATTAGATACCCTTGTTTGGATGATTATTCCTCATAGACAAACTTATTCCACTGACCTAGTGGGTTAGAGGGAAGCTGAAAATACCAGTGCAAATAAGTAAAGCAGTATATCTGGCTTGTCTCTCAGGTCCGGATAGTCTCTGGTCTCCAGACCACTCTCCATTCTCCTCTACCCAGGTCTGGCTGCAAGAGCTGATTTTTTTCAGTCAGATTTCCTTCTCCTCCAGCCACCCTCATCTGGTAAGCCTCAGCAGAGGAGTGAGAATGGGCAGACAAGCTGAATACCTGCTTCACAGTGTCTAGCACTACCCTTCTGAATTCTGCAGCTCCCGCCACAGCTGGGTTCTGGCATGCCTCTGATGTTCCTGAGGGTGAAGGGATGCACTCTGGTTGGATTTCCATAACCAGAACCACACCTTGCTAAGTCTTCCCTTCATCAACCCTCCTTAGCTCCTTTGAAGTGACTCATCTGCTTCCTGTTGGGCCCTGTTGGGATGTATGTTTTGCTATGTTAGGACTTTTGTGACTCTAAGTATACTGGCATTTTAATCATGATTAATGTAACTATGTTTTGATAGTACTAATTCCATTTTGAGCTTTTCCATATAACCCACGCTGTAACAGAGCCAAGGGCAGTCTAAGAGTCATCTCAAGAAACATGAACTGATACACAAACAGGAGAGCTAGTGTCTTGGATATTTTTTGTCCAAGGCTGACATCTGGAAGTTAAGATAATACACCTCCTTAACAGTAGAATACCAGGGAACCTCAGACTGCCATTTAAGACTCATCTCACATTTGGACAACTTCTTCCACAGAGACACAAATTGTTTGACTCATTATGGGTGTTCTGCACTTAGATGCCTTTCTTATTGCAGCCCTGATTGTTGAACCCAGGACCTCCAGATGGTTAGCTTGGCAAACGTTCTAGCACTGATCTGTATCCTAAACACTACCTTGCATTATATGTGGTGGGGGAAGTGGATTTTGTTTGTTTGTTTGTTTCATTTTGAGGCAGGATCTTGCTATGCAGTTCAAGCTGGCCTTGAACTTGTGATTTTCTTGTGTCAGCCTCCCAGGATTACAGATATGAAACAACCAAATTCTTTTACTTATTTTTGTCTATATTTGAATATGTTGTTAAATTTAATATAGTATGTATTTTGTTAATTTTGCTTATTCTGATTTTGTGTCTGTTGTAGTAAACTGACTAACTCAGGAACTATCTTTGTCATTTGAGTAGAGACTCTAAGCCATTTAAAATTGTCAACAACTACCAAGGAACTGGACCACTTTGTTCAGTCTGGCACAATAGCCCCTGACTGGGGCAAGCCCTGAGGTTGCTGACCACAGTCCATGTTGAAATCAACAAGCCTCTTGCTGTGATTCTCACAACTGTGTTATGCCTGGGTGGAAGCAATGAATGAATTAGAAGTCAGCTAACTGTATACACCATGAAGAGTCAAGTCCATGACTAAATAAATTATCAGTATTGAAATAACAACCCAGAAAATTTCAGTATTAATGGAGGAAGAAAGGATAAGACAAAGGTCTGGAGATGGTGGTAGAAGGGTTACTTTCCTGGAGGCTCTACTGTCATAGGTGGAGGGATGAGAAGGAACTGCAAGTTAACACTTAGAGAGTGAGACATTTGAATCAGTGAGCCCAGAACAGGTCAGACAGCATCTGAGGGCTTCTAAATAAACCCCCAAAGAGTTACAATGAGTAGAAGACTTGGCCTGGGAAAGTAAGACAAAACACATTTCCTTCCCTGGAGGACTTAATACTTGACTTGAGAAGGCAGATCAGAAATACGTAAATTTTAATTTACAATGATTAAGACTGTGTGCAAAATGCCAAATGATGTTCAGAGAAAGAAGCATTCTCGAAGGTTAACCTATCCTTTGGGAATTGGTGGAGGAGGGCGGGCTTGGCACAGGCCTTGAAGGAGGGAGCCTTTAAGCCTGACAGAGCTGGAGGTACTTCAGGTAGGGAGACTGAGTAAGGCTATGGGACCAGGCATGCCCAAGGAGTGTTTGTAGTAAACTGGATTAACTAGAGTCCATGGAGAGGAATAAAGAAAACACGGAGAGGTACAGTAGGGACACCCAACCATCTCTAGAATCAATGAATGATTTACTAGATGGACTCATAAAACTTAGGCTATAAGCAAAAGGATGCAGGAGAAAATCAGCCAAGGGATAGATACAGGGAGAGATGTCTGTAAGAAACAAGACAGGCTTCTAGGGCTTCTTAGAAGTTATAGGTTGTGTTTAATTCCCCCTGAAGCAAAAGGTAACAGCACAGTAAGATGTCACTTAGAAGTGCACAGTCAATGCTGCAGGCTTTTACAGAGGAATTTTTCCATAGTCAGCTTTTCCTTAACAGTGTACAAATCCTAGACTCCAAGAAGAAAAAGTATTCAGCATAAACTACACTATTTACACAGTTTAAACATATTGAAAAACTCTTGCCAGTTCAGAAATGATGGGGACTTTCCTAAATCAAAGCTGTCAGAGCTAGCCAAGGGTCAACCTTGGTAGCAGGACTCTCTTAGCTAGCATCTCAAATGTGCCATGTTCTGCACAAGGGATTACTAAGGCTTTATCCTGGGAGGATATTAGATACAAGCTTAAGAGCACTCAGCTAGACACTAGCAAGACTCATGGGGACAGGGACAGGATCATCTAGAAGTGATGTGTAGGATATTGGATTAAGAATTATTAGAATGGCTGGAGGAAGGGGCTGTAGACTGCAGAGGCTCCAGCCTTCTGGAGGTCAGAGGAACTTGGAACAAGATGCAGAGTTGGCAAGGAAAACACAAAGCCTTCTTTTCTGAGAGATAAAAGCTTCTCTTTTATTTTATTCTTCTTTCTGTTTCTTGTTCTACTCTCTTCTTTTTCTGGTCTGTTCTTCTACCCTGATGTTTCCCTTCTTTCTCTTTCCTGACAACTTCCTTTTCTTTTTTATTTTTTCCTTACAGCTTATATACTCCAGCAAAATCTTTCAAGCAATATAAAGATTACAATGCAGTTACATTCTATTTTTAAGTGAATGATTACAATGTACAAGTTAAAAAAATGTTTCCCATTTCCTTTACATGATTAAACACTTTATGTATTTATTACAGATTAAAAAAATTATCCCCAAGAACCCACATACAATTAAACATTTATCTTTTAGACTTCTCATAGATCAGGAGCCTTTCTGCTATAACTGTTTATATAGGCAATAGTTTTTATAATTGCCAGAAAAACGGGTTACTAATTTCACTTTCTATATTTTAGAGGCCAGTCCAATTATCTTAACTAACCATCCAATTTCTTAGTTACATGAACCCAATTGTTTAAATCTTTGTTTTAGCTATGATGCACACTGAAACCTATCAACACATTTCCTATTATCAAAAAGAACTTGAGCTAACTCCTGGGACTCCATTGTTTTCCTTAATCACTAATCAAAAATCTATGTGGCTTCAAGAGACACTCATTAAGTCTGGCTGTGTGACACTGCTTTGTTCCTATTCTCTATCGTCTGCAGCCTCTGTTTAATCAGGGTTGGGGCAACACTATATCCTACCTTTACCTATGTAAATTTTCCACCTAAACTAACCTCTGTCATAATCCGTTACTCTATTTGTTAGAAAGTCCTAAATCATCAAAATTCTATTTAAACTAACACCATTATTGTATAAAATCATTACTTCAATTAAACAGTACAGCTTAAGAGGAAATCATCTTCATAATAATCCACAGGGGGAAATGCCCAGTAGAATGGAATATTTCTGTGAGTTAATCACACTACATTAAAGGCAGTCAGGGGTTCCCCTCCCCCCACACCCATTCACACCATGCCAGATACCAGAGAAAAATGGCCGTGGCAAACATGTAAAGGCACAGCAGTAGCAAGAGACATTCTGGAACTGAACCCTGGGAGGCCTTGCCTATCTGAGATTCACCCATCAGTGCCTTGCGTTCTGGTGGCCTAACTCCTGAAGCTCAGGTGCCACCTGCTGCTCCTCTGATGTGGCCACCAGCAGGGGACATGGCTCAGCAGATCATTTACCTGGCGTACTCAGGGGCCTCAGTTCCATCCCAGCACTGCATACAAACAAAAGGGTGAGGAATTGGAGAGAGGAAGGGTCCTGGGAGATGAATAAATGGCACCTGGAGGGGAGAGGTTAAATTTGGGACAGTTGTTCATTCTTGGCAGGTCTCAGGTTGTAGAGGACTTAAGAGGTGCCTCGGCCTGGAGTGCAGGCAGGCTATAAGGCAGAAACTATAGAGAAGAAAACAGAGATTGAATTACTCTTTTCCCAGGGACTCCACTTGCCAAGCATGGGCCTGAGAACTGCCTACACAGAAGACTGTATGCTACCACCCCATGTTAACATGGGATGAAGAGTTGGATGGAATTTCAGGCCAGTCCCTTTGTATTCGTGATACCAAGAATTCATACATACACCGCACACCGCCGCTTGAAAAGTATTTTTTCATATACTGTATTCTCGGAGCAATGAGGCAACTTGATAAGTACACAGAGCTTGAATGCCAGGGCCGGACCTCAATTCTGGGTGGTAGCAAAAGATAAAGGGGTCTTTAAAAAGGGACTTAGATGCAAAAACAGTCTTTATCTGAAAGTACTAACTGTAGCATTTGTTCAATATGTGTTCCTGAAGGTGGATACACCGATTGTCCACCCCTTATACCACTTAAGCTCTATGATGGGTTGTTCTAGGCATGGTATCCATTCTCCCTGCAGGCTCTGTCAGCTTATCTGGCCCTTAGGTCTTTCCTATGCTGACACCAAAACCCTGGCTTTCATGTTAAAGGACATAAGTGATAGTTTATTCTGGAGCCCTCTTGAGTAACCATGGTCTATGAATACAGATTTAGGTTATTCTAAATTCTATGTTCAAACACTGAAGCAGTTTCATGAAGTTTTATAGAATTTTTTTAAAGTAATAAATCAAGGCAAGTTGAAAATACATTGGTGGGTGCAAGATGGAAGTCTTTCTATAGGTCTAAGATGTTATATGATGGCATTAGATTTATGATTGGTGGAAGCTGGTTGTCAGCTAAGTTAATAGATTCTAAAAGGAATTTTACCTATTAGTCATAAGATGTTAGTTCTAATACAGAGGTAGGAAAGGCTCCAAATGGCCAGAACTATCCCAATATGACGATCAGAGTGTACATGGGGCTTACTCTGGTATTTTTGCAGTGTTCTACCATTGGCCCGACTCAGTTCTATAGGTGCTTACCGGCATCATGTAGGGCAAAGGACAATTCTTTGCTTCTCTAAAGGCAGCACTGAAAATTGAACATATTCAAATTTTTTTTATCCATGACTTCTCAGAGCTCCTGTTTGAAACATACAATGTGAATTTCCAAGATGCAGAATAAAATTGTAGCAGTCATGAGGGTGTGGGGAATGAGCTATGCTGTGGGAATTCAGAGTGAGTGGCGGTCTAGACAATAAGCTCTCTGTCTTCCTTGTCACTGTTGGGTCCTCTGTGAACAGCACAGGGATAGGCACTGAGCAGCTGTCCATAAATGTTGGTTAAATTAATGAACATAGGGATCTCAGACTTCGTCCTGTACCTCCAGCTGGTGAGCTGCAGTAGCAGATGCCAGCTCTCAGCTCCAGTTCCCATGGCATTGGCTAAGGGCATGACTTCTCATCCTGTGCAGAGAGAGTATCGGGGGTCACTAATGATGGATATTTTTCAAGTTTTAATTTGTGAATAGTCTTTTTTCTTCCAAATTGTTTTTCTTTTTCCTTTGTGTTGGTTTGTTTCTATTTTCTGTTTAACTTTCCCTAAATATTTTGTTGATTCTCAGCAATTGGTTTATATGTCACAGTGTTGTGGTGATATATTGTATCCCCCAATATATGGTGTACCCTAATAAAACTTATCCGGGGTCAGAGAACAGAACAGCCACTAGATTAGACATAGAGGCCAGACAGTGGTGGCACACAAACCCTTAATCCAGAGCATTCAGAGGCAGAGATACATCTGGATCTCTGTGAGTCGAAGGCCACACTGTGAAAAGAGTCAGGCATGGTGACACACACCTTTAATTCCAGCACTTGAGATCTCATGCCTTGCTTGGGAAAGACACACGACTTTAATTCTAGGAAGTGATGGTAGAAAGCAGAAAAGTAGATAAGGCTTGAGGACAGGAACTAGAGGCTTTTAAGCTTTTAGCAACAGTTCAGCTGAGATCAATTCAGGTGAGGACAGAATCAGCTGAAAAGTTGGCAAGGTGAAGTTAGCTGTGGCTTGTTCTGTCTCTCTGATCTTTCAGAATTTACCCTAATATCTGGCTCTGGGTTTGTTTTTGTTTTGTTTTGTTTTGTTTTTACTAATAAGACCTCATAGCAATTCATCTTACACAGTGTGTATTCTCGTGCTGACAGGGAGAAGAGGTATATGGAAGCCTTCTAGACAAAGACCTATGAGGCCATTGTATTGGGGAAAATTCAGAGCCCTTGACTTGTGTCTTAAATAGAGTTACTATTGCCATGATAAAATACCATGAACAAAACCAAGGGGGAGAGGAAAGAGTTTACTTGGCTTGTGCTTCTACTCGATAGTCCATCATTGGAGGAAGTCAGAACTGGAATTCAAGTAGTGCAGGAACCTAGAGGCAAGAGCTGATGCCCAGGCCATGGAGGGGTGCTATTACTGGCTTGCTCAACATGGCTTGCTTCCTTATAGAAGAACCTAAAACCACAGCCAGGGGTGGCGCCCACAGTGGGCTGGGCCTTCCCACACTGACCACTAGTTAAGAAAATGCCTTACAGGCTCACCTACAGCCTACAGCCCCATCTT
The DNA here is from genome assembly GCF_903995425.1 of Onychomys torridus. NCBI lineage: Eukaryota > Metazoa > Chordata > Mammalia > Rodentia > Cricetidae > Onychomys > Onychomys torridus. Next base: position 78,583,282 of record NC_050447.1, on the reverse strand, counting down.
AGGGAGGCATTTTCTCAATTGAGGCCCCCTCCTCTCTGATGACTCTAGTTTGTGTCAAGTTGACAGAAAACTAGCCAGCACAACCTGTATTCTTGGGTCTTTCAGTGGTCTCAGAGCTCTGCCAGGAGCCATACTAGAGATCTCACCAGACATGATGGAAACTGTCCTTTTGGAAATATAGGTATCACCTCCACCATGTCTTGGGTCCCCCAGTCCAGACCCCTATCTAATCCTCACCAAGAATAAACCCCTAGTTTCTGCCAAAGTACAGAAATTTTAGCATCTGATCTACATGGACCCGAGTGAGGAATGTAGTATCTCCCTTCCTCTGAAAAGAACTTTCCATCTTGCTCTGAACAAGCTAAGTAGGTTTCTGTCCTGTCTGCTGAGTAGGTTTCCACCAATCCTGTCCCCCATCCTTCTCTTTCCCAGTTTACAGTATCTGACTGATACTGACTCCATCCTGTCCCCCTAAGCTGAGAATGTTTGTGTCTTTTTCACACCCTCGACCATGGCTTCAGTGCAGTTGCAAGATGGACCCTGTCATCTTTCTGTTTCTGGTAGCCCTCCCCCAGGTCACTCCCTCTCTGGTTCCCATCTGGACCCAGGGCAGCATTTGAAGTTACCGTCATTCTATACTCACCACAGTTCAGCCCATTCTCTCCTCTGCAGATAGAATGATCCAGAGTGAAAGTGCTGGAAGGAAGTATCTGGCCCTTCCTTTGCAAATGTACTTACTAGCTGGCAATGGTAACCTCTGCAATTCCCTGAATAGATGCACTTCCTCTCTTCATGTGTCCCTGTCCTGCTGTCCCCGTCAACCCCACCCCTTGTCCTTAGGTCGGTCTTCCAGAGCCTTGAATGGTTTACCATAATTGCTCACCAGGCTAACTCTTAACACAGTCTCTGAACCTCAGCTCTGGTGATGCCTTCTCTAGGGCAAGTGCCTAATAATCCCCAGGAGAGAGTGTGGATGGGGGCAGCTTGAGAGCAGGGAAGAAGAAAGGGCCAGTGAGGAATCCCTGGAGCAGAGATGACCATAAATGGAAGGCTGATGCTGTTGGACATCTAACTAAAAATTCCCTTGTTTTTTATGGTGTTCTTGTACCATTTTTGTCTCCCAGATGGCCTTCAAGATTGCAGATTTGGTAGTCTCTTCCATGCTCGTGGAGAAAGCTTGGTGACCATGGCAAAGGGACAGGGGAATCAAGTCTCCATCCTTGCATGTGTGATAGGAATTCCATTTCATTTTGTTGCATTTATTTTGTTGTGGTAAGGATGGAATCCAGGGCTTTGTACATGTTCGTCCAGTGCTCCGGCACTGAGCTAATCCCCTTGCCCTGTTGAAAAAGTTTTTAATCAAAGGAAACTACTATGATGGATATTAAACTATTTTATTTATTTAGACATGAAGGGAAAAGCAGAACCAGTTAGAAGAATTTTTGAGAATTTTGTCTACTAATGTAAACAACACTGTGAGAAAATGTAGAGGAAAGAATAAACCCATTAATAATCTCACCTCTGTAATATCCATTTTTTTTCTTTTTATGTCCTGTGCTTTTAAAAAATTCTTTGCCCATTACAACTTTCCATGAGGTTTTAAGGTTTTACTCATAGGGTTCAAGTAATTTTGTGTCTTGATTTACAAGGTGGTACATGATTTTCATATTTATCCCTATTAACTCTCATCTTTTTGTAAGGGAGATCCTGATTGTTGTCTTAATCAGCAGTTAAGGACTCATGGCCCTTTATTAGGAAGGCAAGTCAGTGGAGTAGAGTGTCACTGTAGTTTACTACCCCACCCCCAAATCAGACCATGATTATATAAGGACATTTGAGAGATGGAATTGCTGGGGGTGGGATCAGAAGGGCAGCCTTTGGAAAAGGAAGTATGATTACATCAGAGGCCAAGCCCATGACCTTGAACATACTAATCTCGCTTCAGCTAAGCTGTCTGGGATAACAGTGAAAACAAAATCTAAAACCACAGACTGTATCAAGCTTTGGAGTCTGAAGAATTAGTACCAACAAGTTTTAAGGCATAGTAGCAAAAGAGGCACTGTGGATGCAGAGATAGGGAAGGGTACAATTCATTAAGACACACTAAGAAGCTGGAGTTTGGGCTTGTTGCAGGCAAAAGGGACTGTGCCAATGAATTACTCAAGGTGAAAGGAGCTGAATGAGGGAATCCTCTCCCAGCTTGGCAACAGTTCAGGCATAGTTCACATTTTCTCCCCAGGGAACAGGGTAACAAAGAGTCCCAAAGAAGCATGTTCCTGTGTTACCTGAGTACTTTGTGAGTGTTAAAAGACCTTGGTATGAGTTCTCCTGTATAGTCTGAAGCCCGATTAGTAATTTGTGGAAAAGAACATTAGGAAGGTAATCTTCCATTTACAAGTTACTAGTAAACAGGTTCATGAAAAGTTTGAGGTGCCCATGAGAATTCCTCTTTAATGATCTTAAGCAAAATGGTAAGCCACATCAACTAAACAATTTTTAAACATCTTGTATGGTATAAATGTACTGCCTCTCCTTTTACATGCAGAAAAACAAGGCCCTTTCCATAAGACACCAGTGATCTAGCAGTTTGTGTCTGGATCCTAGCATTATTTCCTGTGTGTGATTAAAGTGTGTGTGTGTGTGTGTGTGTGTGTGTGTGTGTGTGTGTGTGTCTGTCTGTCTGTCTGTCTGTGTGTGTCTGTGTCTGTGTGTCTGTGTGTGTGTGTGTGTGTCTGTGTGTGTGGTGGTGGTGGTGGTGGTGGTGGTGGTGGTGGTGGTGGTGGTGGTAGTGGAGATACTGTTCTCCAGTTTCTTGTCTCTGCTCATTTGCCGGTGGGGAGGCCCATTTCCAATACAGCTTTAACAAAGAGCACTGCATGTCTCGAGGATTCTACCTGTCCAGATCATGCGCAGTCTTTGCCTTGACTCTGTATCAACTTTTTACAGAAGATTCCTTAGATGTTTCCCATGAAGGGATCTCTCTCTCTCTCTCTCTCTCTCTCTCTCTCCCTCCCTCCCTCCCTCCCTCCCTCTCTCTCTCTCTCCTTCCCTCCCTCCCTCCCTCCCTCCCCCTCTTTCTCCCTCCCTTCTTTTCCTTCCTTTCTTTCATTTTCTCCCTTTATTGAAAAAAGATTTTTTTCTGTCACATAACACATCCTGTTTACCGTTTCTCCTCCCTCTACTCCTCCCAGTTTCTCCTTCCCTTCCCTCCCATCTGGACCCACACCCTTTCTGTCTCTAGAAAAAACAAACAGGCTTCTGTGGGATAATAATAAATTATAATAAAATAAAACAAAAACTAAGACATCAGACCTGGACAAAACAAACAGAAAGAAAAGAACCCAAGCTAAGGCACAAGAAACAGAGACCCACTCGTTTTCATAATCAGGAATCCTGTAAAAACACTAAACTAAAAGCTATAACATATATTTAAAGGACCTATAGGGTAAAAAGAGAGAAGAATATATAAAAATAAAATAAAATAGAGAATAAAAAAACATAAGATAAAATTTTAAAAAAGAAAAGTCCTGACAGGACATTATGGGACAAAGAACCTCCAAAGATGCCCTTGAGTCCATTTTCTGCTGTTCATCTGCTGCTAGGCACACAGCCTGCCCTTAAGAGTCCTTAGTTTTCCCAATAAGACTCCCATGGAGGGAGCAACTTTCATTTGCAAGTGGCTATCAGTTGGAGGGAATCTGCTTTCTTAAGATGTAATTTTCCTTCCGCTTCCCATCATTATTTGGAGTTTTCTTGACATAGCAGTATGTTATTACAGATTTTTTTGGGTGATTGTGTCATTTTACATGAATTAGTTTTGTCTTCCCAATTAATTAACTTGAAAGCAATCCCCAGGGTTCCCCTACCTGGTTTTCTGATATTGACTATTGGGAATTTGGACTGTGGAAATTGCTCTTGGTGGTTTGTTCAGTCTTACTTATTTGAGACAGGCTCGTGTATTGAAGCTTGGCCTTGAACTTACCAAACAGCCAAGAATGACTCTAAACTTCTGCTGTTCTTGCCTCCACCTCTTGATTTCTGGGTTGTAAACATGTGCTGTCCCTAGTTTATGAGGCACTGACATCAAACTGAAGATCTTTGTAGGTAAACACTCTGCTCTGAGCTACATCTCCAGCCTGGATTCTTACTGAGTTACTTATTCATTTAACCAGTGTTTATTGCACACTCACCACGTGGGAGGCAGGTCCCTGAGAACAGAAGGATGAACAAGATGGATGCACCCTGTACTATACAGCAAAATCAGTTCCACTGAGAAAGTTTTTATTATCTCTGTGGCTTCTCAGAAAACTCAACTAATTTGGTCATAGGAAACTCAGATTTCTTGGGACAGATGTTTTGTCTTCTGAAGAACTTTGATGAAGGTAAAGATTAACTGATTCCCCAGGTAATGGGAAAACAAAGAGTCCCAAAGAAGCATGTTCCTTTGTGACCTGAGTACTTTGTGAGTGCTATAAGGTCTTGGCATGAGTTCTCCTGTTATAGTTTGAAGCCTGATTAGTAGTTTGGGGAAAAGAACATTGAGAAAGCAATCTTCCATTTATAAGTTACTAATTTATATTGTAACTTTGAACTCAGGTAACAATAAATACAAGTCTCAGAGAAAACATGAAAACACACACACACACACACACACACACACACACACACACACACACACACAATGAAACCAGGTTATTTGAAGGAAACTGAGTGAAACTCAGGGAGCTCATCAGCCTTGAGTCAATTTCCTGGGTCTTGTCAGCCTCCTTCCTGAGTTGTCCTGGAACTCACTCTGTAGACCAGGATCCGCTTACCTCTGCCTCCTCAGTGCTGGGATAAAAAACATTAGGGGGGGAATGTTTCAATCTGGAGGACACAGCTACACAAACAAACACAACCAAAAACCAGTCCTTTTTACAGACTGTTGATTCCTGGCAGACCTGTTGGTGATAGCACCAACTGCGTAGTTCATCTACAACACTCTCAATGTGCGGTGAAGAGTTTCCAAGCAATAAAGGCAGCGTCACAACGGCAGCAAGCCTGCCTCTCACACTCCCATGACTACCATGTAACTTCCCCCTCTAAGTACTCAAAATTGCTAAATACGAGTTTGGGAACAGAAATATATTTCTATGTTAAGAGTTTAAAGTTAGGCCAGGCCATTATGGTTATAGTGGCACATACCTTTAATCCTAGCAGGAGGCAGAGGCAGGAATCTCTGTGAGTCTGAGATCAGCCCAGTCTATACTATACAAACAAGGCTATATATAGTCAGACCTTGTCTGAGATCTTTATCTATATCTATGTATCTATGTATTTATCTCTATATCCATATCTCTATCTATACACATAGATAGATAGATAGATAGATAGATAGATAGATAGATAGATAGATATGAAGAGAGAGAAAGAGAGAGACTGTATTTCATATGCAGAGTGTTAATGGGAGAGCCCAGCTGCCTGTCAGATAAAATTTCAGTTGATATAACTGAGGGAACCTCTTGATTCTGAGTCTAGGCTGATGTAGGGAGACTAAGCTATGTGTTAGCAGTTAATTTAATCTCTCTCTTTCTGTGTGTGTATAATTTATAAACTAGAGACAGTGATAACTTACTAAAACAAAACAAGGTTTTTCTTTCTTTCCCTTTTTTGTTCCTTTTGTTGTTGTTGTTGTTGTTGTTGTTGTTGTTGTTTTCAAGATGGATTTTTCTGTGTAGCCTTAGTTGTCCTGAAACTCACTCTGTAGACCAGGCTGGCATTAAACTCAGAGATTCTCCTGCCTCTGCCTCCCCAGTGCTGGGATAAAAAGCGTCCCCACAACATCCTGCTAAAACAAAGCAGTCATAACAGTTTACTGTAATGCAGGTTCTATGAATGTGGTAGCTCAGAATACCCTGCTCTGTACACTCTCTCTGGGGTTGGTGCTATCTTTGGAGAGAATGGCTAACTTAAGCAACAGAAAGTAAAAATCCCAGATAAACAGTCTTCATCACTTACTCTGTCCAAAATCACATTTGCTGCCCAGATAAGTCTTTATTACATGTCTATATGAGATAACATGAATTGGTCATTGGCCTGCTGCCTTGTAATGGTGAGAAAGAGCAGGCAACATGGTGGTCCCATGGGATGATTTATTCAAGCTATGGAAAAACCTGGGTTGCCTTGCTTCTCAGGAGAGGAGAACCCCTCTGGGTCTGATGAAATAGTGTTCCCATTAAGGATCTTTGATGTTCTTCTTTTGCTAATCAACATTAAGGTAGTATTGTAGTGCTATTCTTTTTCTTAGCATCTAGTAAAATAAAGATGCATCTTACAAAGGATTAAGTCTTCCATGACATTAAATATGATGATTGTCCCTATATTATTCTCCATCCAGATTTCAACTTGTCCCAGTCACCTCCCTCTGTACTGCAATGGCAGCACATGACAGTGTTGTGAGGTCATAGCCAGGATGGAGGATCCACTCTAACTTACTCTTGGCAGTGAGCTCACATGCCTCTCAAGGGAGCTTCCTTCCGAAAGCTCCACCATTATTCTCTCACTTGGCTCCTGTTCCTTTCTCAAGGGCCCTGACTTTTTCAAGGGCTCCAACCAGAGGAAACAGTCTACCGAGTGCTCAAGGACATCTGACAGCCAACACCCCAACTTTAACGCAGCTCACACCTGCCCAGTCTCTGTTTCTCATTGCGCCTCTCATTTCAACCCGGTGCCAAAGAGTCATTAATGGAGACTTAGATGGCAACTTGCTGCAACACAGTTTGAGACATATCTAGTCTCTTTAGTTTTACCTCTAAGGGATTTAGGGCATAAAATTGTCCTGGCTGGGGCTTCCCTGTTTCCTTTCCCAACCCTTTCCTTCAGATCTTCAGTGAGGGCTAAAACATTACATAAAACAAGTTTACATAACAGCACCCATACCACATAATCACATATTATGGTTGGTGATAAAGAAAAAAATAAGCACTTCACATAGCATGACTCTCTCAAAAGAATTTAAATTACAAACCTAAGCTGAAACCTCTTGGCTTTTACTAGAGTTACAGAACTGATAATGTCCAACTGGGAGTTGTAAATTACCATGTTCAGAGCCACCGCGTGACTCTTAATCAAACCCTCCTGCTACTTAATCTCAGGTGCAATCATTCTTGATAATTGGCAGGTGACGTTTTCATAGGCAGTCACAGTATATTTATACACATATGAGTTTAAGCGGTGCCCTCCGTCCTGTTGACTGAAGAAGTGAAGAATCATTCTAGCTTTTGAAAGCTGAAAACTTTGGCTGCTACTGTCATATTCCTGGGGAGTGGCTTGGGGAGAGGGAAAACGCTGTTATAATAGCCTGCCTGGGGTCTGTTTTGGAATGTGCGAAAAGGGCTGTGAGTTCTTCCCACTTTATAGATTATGTCTGTTGAGAAAGGTTTGTGATCCAGATTTTGCTTCTGAAACACCAGAAGCCTGGGAATGTTAGATAAATGAGCCCAGTATTCAAAAGTGGGTTTAGAGCCTGTATTTCTAATGTTTACCCTGAGTCCATGGACTTTCTCCACAAAACACCACCAATGAATTCCACATCTGATGAAAGGAGATTGGCTTCAGTATGACAAACTCTGACTGTGTCAGGCCTCTTATTGTAGGTGAGATTGTGACCTGAAATGAACAGCTGTGTAAGCCAGGACACTCATTAAACTCGGGTGGCTGACAAGAAATGTTATACCTCACACTGCTTCCTTAGCGCCCTGGATGCTGAAAACCAAATCTCCTTGACAGGGTGTTGCAAAGATGTTCCAATAAAGATGTTTTGTTTCTGGGGGATGGCGTAACTATGCAGCCTGACCAGCAAATGCCACACAGCCCTGACCAATGACTCATGGGCTCAACTGTGAGATCTTGCGTCAGTTTCAAAATATCATTTATAATTACCTGAGCCAAACAGTCAAGGGCTTATCACAACTCATTATACTATCTTGGCTCTCTTCTAATTTTATCTTTATTTTTTTTAAGAAAAAGACAATGTATTGTAGATATCTACATTAAAAACATTTTTATATAATAAAGGTTTCCTAAGTTAATGTTGAAGTGTTTTGAAGTGAGATTTTTTTTTTTTTTTTAAACATAGGATCTCTAGCCAGGCTGACCTCAAACCCCCTACGTAGGAAGGATGACCTTGAACTTCTGATCTTCTTGTCTCTAGAGTGCAGGAATTATGAGTATGTACCACAATACCCAGTTTATGTGGTGTCAGCGCTTGAACAGAAGAATTTGTGTGTGCTAAGCATGCTACCACTGAACTACATGCCCAGCCCTAGAAGTTAGTGTGAAAAAAAAAAAAAAAAATCTCCGTAGAGTAAAAGTAACCCTGCCCCCCAAGGAAAACAAACCTTTAAAGATTATTATTGTACAATTTTATATCCTTCTCTCCCTCTTTTCTTTTCTTTCCTTTTTCCCTTGTCTTTTTGAGATAGGGGCTTAGATATAGTTTAGCAGGACCCTGAACTCTGTATCCTCTTGCCTTCTGCCTGTATCCAGGATGTTGGAATCATGATCCTGGGCCACCACACACTATTGCCTTTGTATGTAAACATAAAATAGTAATGGGGCAGGAGAGATGGCTTGGCTTGTTAAGAACACTTATTGCTTTTGCAGAGAGCCAGGGGTTTGGTCCCTAGTAGCCAAAATGCAAATCACAATGGTCTGAAACTCCAGCTCCGGGGGATCCATCACCTCTCCTGGTCTCCCAGGGCACTGTCAGTAGGTACACACACACACACACACACACACACACACCACATTTAAAAAATTTAAAGATAGTGGTAATGCTACAGTGAATTTCTCTCTCTGTTTTATACTCTTAACAGCAAGCTAATTAGAAGAGAGAGAAGGGAGGAAACCGCAGTGTCTTCTGTGGACATAGTAAAATGAAGACGAAGAACACTTAGTTCTAAACCAAAGAGATAACACCCTGAGCTTAGGTGTCCCTTGTCAGCTGTCGTTACTGAGTGTCACCACTAAAAATAGTTTCTCTTAATCATGGTAGACGGTGAATTGTATTCCACACTACATTCTATAGTGTAAAATGCCGTGCCTTTTACATTCTGACCTTTACATTAAATAAGGATGTAGGTCCATTTTTAATCTCTGCAAATAAAATCTTTACTCAGCAACACTCCTAGTGTGTGTGGTCAGGTGAAGGTGTCAGTATTTTATCAGACCACTTGCTCTTTTGTGATACTGCTGACAGCCAGGCCTCTTTATGTCATGAGCATAGCCAATAGATAGGGTCACCAGCAGGCCAAACAAAAGAGAGCTAAGCAAGCTTCAGGTCTGACAGGCACGTGGGAGGGGCGTTGACTTAGAAAATTTTAAGGAGCCAGAGCTCAGAGCCTTAATGGTGAAGGAAGCAGAAAGGTCCGGAGGCGTGTGGGCCGTAGCCAATTATTTACAGGGTGCAGCTTTGCTTGGAGACATTTTAGGAGCGGGTTGGGTTGTGGGCGTCCGGGAAAGAAGGTGCATTGTCACAAGGTGTATGTTTGGTGGGGCAGGTGGCATGGCGGGACGGAGGGGCACCTCCAGAGCCTGCTAGGCACCTCACCCATCCCATTCCCTCCCGTTCTCCGCCCCGCCCCCATCTCCACCCACCCTTCTCAGGTTTCTCTGGGAGTCGCCATGGCAACGGACGCTGGCTTTGGAGCTCAAGATTCTCTGAGCTTGGCGTCAGCAGTTAGGTGGTGGCTGCAGACACAGCCCAGCGGGCATGGCCGAGGCTGAGCCTGAGAACACAGAGGACCCAAGGTTGAAGACCCAAGGATGCCGGAAGATTCTCGAGACCCTCGAAGTGGCTATCGAACAATTCCAATATAACCCCAGGTGACCTGCCCACTGTGCCCACGTCCCCCGGAGCAGGCCCACAGCCTCCTGGCCTTTGATTTTCTAAGTAAATCATAGGCTAACAGCTCAGACTCAGGTCTGGATTCCAGTCGTGCTCAGCTTCTCACCAGGCCCTGACTTAGCCGGTTTACTTCTCTATGCCTCTATTATACCTGAGCTGGGAAACAGGACAGCGGCCAATTGTGCCTACTCATCACAGACAACAAGGCGTGTTAAATGTGTTCACCTAGGTACAGTCTAGAAGAGAGCCATACAGAAATGGTACGAGGCTGCTTTACAGCTTTTAAACACAAATTTCTTTGGGAATTCTGGAAGCTGGAAGTCCAAGAACTGAGCATTGTTTTGGTGTCTGGTGGTGGGACCAGCAGGGGTCTGTCTCCCAACTTCCCCACTCTCTACTGCCACAACCTTGGCTTTTAATAAAGATACAGTCCTATTACCGAGGCTCCCACACCATGACCTGTCCTCTCTCTTGACCCTGCCTCTGGAAGCCATCACTTTGGAAAGTAGGACATTGGCATGGGTTTTCTTAGAACCGGAGCACCCCGCAAAACACGGAGACAGTGAGCCATACACCGTTGCTAATGGAGTCATTATTTCAGGGTCCTTGGGTTTCATCCCTTCCTCTTGGGATCCTCTGACCTCAGCCCTACTGTTGTTATTTGGATAATGTAGAGTGGATGTTTCTGAGGGAACGTTTTTGGTGTTTTTTGTTTTTGTTGTTTTTTTTTTCTTAAAACACTTTTTCAAAGTAGGAAGCACATAGCCCTGGGTTAACTGCTACAAGATGCAATTCCATGCAGAGGCCTCAGGGAGACAGACAATTGGTTCCAGGCAAGGCCAATACCTAGGTAGCTCCAGGTTGTGGTGGGGTTTGGGGGAGGATTGACTATAATGGGTCTGACCCAGTGACACAGTCCTGCTGAGCTCAGCCTCCCTAGTGCAACTGTATTAAATAATAGGTATGTTAGTCAGACCGAGTCAGGGAACACACAGACCCCGATAAAGCTGCCAAAAGCACATATCCCAGGCAGCTCTTGGCAGACACCAGTGGAATGCTGTGTCTAACCTGTTCCCAAGACTCCTCCCTCTCTCTTCTGGATTCCTTGACATTCCACAGTGGAATAAGTCCCCAACAAAACATTCCAGCCAGATTCAAGGGACTGAATGACGGACCTCTGCCAAGCACAGTACTAACATGCATTGATTGAACCAAGGAACTGCTAATGCCCATAACAATTTGTCTTCACCCCAAGACTCAGGGAGCTAGGTTGGAGCTCTGAAATGAGTGGGAGGGAGAAGCTGACCACTGTCTGACACCCAGGGATCTGGGCATAGCCGCGTTAGGCCCCAGGACGCCAGCAGTTCACAGCCTTGGTGAAGTAGACATTCTAGTTAGGAAGCAATGCCAAACTAGTTAATCAGTAACCACATAGTAAGTCAGACAGCATTTACACGTGAAAGAAGAAAGAGAAATGAAGGGTAGCAGAGGAAATTGTGTGTGCATGTTACACCACCCCCCCCAAGTCACCAAGTGGAAAGGGGGAATTGTAATTTTAGATATGGCTGTCAGGAAAGGCTTCACTGTGAGAACACGAAAAAGAAAACTGCAGGAGGAGCCAGGCTGACAAACCAGTAGACAAAATCCTGACTGGAAGTGCAAGAAATGCAAAGCAGGGAGTCTGGGTCTAGAATAGCAAGGAGGCCAGTGGGACTCTAACATAGAGAAATGGGGTGAGGCACAAGAGAGATGGCCACATTCCAGGGGTCTTAGATCACCATAAAGACTTCAGCTCTTATTTCAAAAGGGATAGGAAGCCAAGAGGGTATTCTGATATTCTCTGACTTATCTATCTATGGGATTGTTCTACTGTTTTGATACTGGACTCGAACAGGGACAAGGACACAAGTGGGGAAACCAGTTAGGTTTATAATATCTATCAAGGAGGATGGCCATGGGTGTAACATGAATCTTAAAGCATTCTTATTAATAAGAACAAACCCAAGGCAGGCTATTGGGGTGATTGCTGGAAGATCAGAGAAGCAGAACAAGCCACAGCTATCTCACCTTGCTAGTTCCTCAGGTGATCCTTTTTCCTCAGGCTGGAAGCTTCTGAGTCCTCATCCCACTGGCTCTCAGCTGAACTGTGCTGCTCCAAAGCCTGAATACTTCTCCAGTTATGCCTAACTACATGCTTTACTAAACCTGGTGCCTGGTTTTCACGTCTTATGTATCTTTCTACTTTCTGTATTACTCCCTGGGATTAAAGGCTGGGTTTCTGGGATTAAAGGCATGGGTCACCATGCTTAGCAGTTTCTAAAGTGGCCTTGAACACACAGTGATCCACCAGGCTCTGCCTCCCAAGTGCTGGGATTAAAGGTGTGTACCACCACCACCCAACTTCTGTTATGGCTTACTCTTCCCATTTTTTAGCCACCATTTTTGGCTTTGTTCTAGTGGCTGTCTGTTCTCTGACCCTAGATAAGTTTATTTCGGGGAACACACAATATTTCAGGGAACACAATCCCACCACACATGGGGACTGGGTAAGCACTTGGCTATGAGGGCCTGAGTTTGTATTCTAGCCATATAAGCAAATCTGTAAGCCCAGCACTGGGGGAGCAGGGCAGGTGAGTCCCAGGTGCTCACGGCCAGCCAGTCTAACTGATACAGCTAGAAGCCTGAATTCAACAAGTGGTCCTATCCCCCCACAAAATAAGGAGGAAGACACTCAACGCTGACTTCTGACTTCCACATGCACACACTTGCAGACAAGTGCATGGGTGCACCCATTTCCATGCTCACGCATAAGCAGATAACACAGCTCATGGAAGTGGTGGTCTTAGAGGAAGATGGTTATGGGGAAACAGGAGGCAGTCCTTGGAGAAGCTGAAGATGTGATCAGATTCTTCCTACTCATTAAAAAGGGGGGTTGGTCAAGTTTACTGATGGACTGCTCACACATAGGACAGGTGTTCTTGAGGTTTCTGACCTGAGGAGTTAGAAATATGAGTTTGCCATTAACTTAGTTGGGAAAGGGCATGTGGGGAACAGGATGGGGGTAACGTGATAAGCTCGCCTTGGGAAACAATGTCAGCAGTGACTGTCAAGCATCTGTTTAAGCAGGTCAGTAGTAAGGTCTGAAGGCGGGAAGAGGGGTCCAGCTTGGTATATCAATTTGGAAATAATTTGTAAAAGGATTCTGTGTTAAGTAAACTATGAGATTTCATGAGATCAGCCAGAAAATACATAAATAACAGAAAACAATAAAAGGATATTTTCCTTAAATAACATTGAGACATTCACCACAGTGAAAATTTAGCACCTCTAATGTCATCTTCATTGAGTAATTCATTAGCCAGCATTTGTTAGGATGGACTATTCTAGGGCTCAGTGGGATGTGTTGCTGCAGTCTATTAATAAATATTCATGGATCTATTTTGTATAAGTTAGCATATTAATTTTGTGTCTAATTTATTTAACATAATTGTTATCTCCCAAGACCATGCTTTATGCATAATGAGCAACCTATTATTTGGGAGGACTGCACAGACTATAAATAAGGACTGTGTAGGAACCACTTCACTAGGTCTTGGGATGTGGGCTTCCGTTCTAGGCAGAGCAGTTAACATCTAAAATTAGAGCTACTTCAAATTGGAAGAGAAGCTGAAGAATGAACCTTCATATTTTATTTAGATTCTGGGTGAGCCAGATCTTTCTAAATCAATCATACAGGAAGTTAAGACTGGGGGGAGCCTTACAATGCCAGTTCTGTCCCCCACCCCTGGCTTGCAATTTTGGATGAGCTATTTACCTTTGTTGAACTTCAGTTTCCACATCTTTGAAACAAGATGTTGGAAAATGACTGGAAGAAGAAAAAGTGTAGATTGACGCATATATACCTTAACGAAGCCTCTGCGGCAAGCTACTCTATAAATAGGTGTATTGTTTTTAAACATTTCAGAGGGTTTATTTGTAAAATTATGTATTTTATCACTGTCCTGATACAGTAACAGAAGGAATAACCAAACATAACCTGGAAAAATGTATTGATAATAAAAACTATCCACACACACAAAATTGTCCACATTCTATAAACCTACAGCTCAAATAAAGTGTGTGTGTGGGGGGGGGGTTGCCTAAAATAGGAAGGAATAAAATAACATAAATGTTCAAGCCTAATGGAAAATGAAGTTGAATAGCGGGGGGGGGGGGGGGGGGCACTTAGCACTGGGGGGGGTGCTGTAAAGAATTACAGCTCTGGACTGGAGGAATAAATAGAGGTCTAAACATACAGTGCGCAGGCTACAGAGAAACAGGGTACGTTAGGGTGATGGGTTCTATCTGTTATATTGGTGTAGCACCCAAGGTTTAGACAATTTAGAATACCCCCAAATGCTGAAGACTGCAATAAATACCTATTTGGAGACATCATGGGAGACACTAAAAGGTCCAGGCTACTAGTGGCAGAGAATCTTGGCAGAGGTTGTAAGCAGAGCTGGTCTGCAGGGATAGCTTGCCCACTGGTTAAGGAACACTAAAAGGTGCAGTCAGGCCAAGCTCCTTACTGAGCCAGGAAAGCCTTTTGTTATTTGGGCTGCTGTGTTTTTCAGTTGATCTTTACCACTGGGCATGGGAATACTAAAAGGCGTTTCACAGAACCCATGGGTTGCACAGAGAGAGCCCTCCTTGACTCTCCACTCTGGCAATTGCCCAAGCATCCCTTGATAATCAGATTCCCATCACATCAGGCAGTAGAGGGATCCCTTTCTTACACCGTTGGTTCTGTGGCCTAAGGGTCACAGAACAGCCAGGTTTCAACGTAGTCACCGTTTCTTACAGGGATGTTTATAGCCCGTCTCTATTCTTCAAAGTTCATCCATAAAACTCTTCCCAAGATGCTCTCACCACCAATCTTTTGCCTTCCTGGCCATGCATGAGCTTTTTAGTGACTGCTCATGAATTAATCTAGATAGCTACTCCAGGCCCTTCACCTGAAGTACAAAGAACATTTTCCTGAAATTCTGTCATCATTTCTAAGAGTTGCTTTTCTCCTATATTTTTGCAAAGCATTTAAAAATATGTTTAATTTTGATTGTCTAACTTATTCATTTCTACAGTGCAGGGTAATACTATAGTTAATCTTACATGTCAGGATACTTTATTGGTGTTTTTCATAAATTCTTTTTCAGAGTTGGCTATAGATTTCATGGGGCAGAGCCTTAAACATTGATTATTATTTCATTGATCTCTGTAAGTTGGTCTTAAGGGGAATATTCAATACCGGCTGGTCTCAAATGCGCTATTGTATTTCGGTCCTCAGTGCTGGGATTACAGGTGGGTGCCACCACACTCACGGGTCTTTCTGGGGCAAGCGCTTGTCAGGGACTGTTTGAAACATCACCCTGCTCAGTCACTAACAGATTTCCCGTCACTGTTCCTGCACCTTGGTGGACAACATACAATGCCAGGGCCAGAAACAAGTGACCCCATCAAGGCAGCATCCTGAGCCTCATTTCCATTTGTGTTGAGTGCCCCATCTCACCTCCAGTTCCCACAGAGGTGGCGTGAAAGACCCATGGTATATATCTACGTGCAGGGAGTTCACACTCAAGGAGAGGTTCCCAGGGATTGTGAGCCACTGTTTTATAAAATTAACTTATAATTTTTGTGTATGTGTTTGTAGAAGTGTTTTGCCTTCATGTATGTAAGGGTCCTGTGTGTGTACCTGGTGCCTAGGGAGGTCAGCAGATACAACCAACTCCCCTGGAGCTAAAGTTACTACTAATGGGTTTTAGTAGCCACATGCGTCCTGGGAACCAAACCAGGGTCCTCAGCAAGACCATGCAGCATTTTTATCTACCAAGCATCTCTCCAGCCTGGCCACTATTGCTTCCTAGTAGGGGAAAGATGTTACCTCATTCTTCAAGGATACTCTCTGAAAACATAACTTAGAAGGGGCCTGCAGAAAGACTTCTCCTTTTTGGCATTTGTCAGTGAGGAAAAACACACAAGCTCCTAAACGGAACTAAAATAAACCTAAAACACAGTTTCTTTTGGGGGAAAAAAAATTCAGAAATCTTAATTAGCATCAGATGCTTCTATCTACCTAGCTACTGCTGAAGATAAGGGTTTTTTTTATCATAATATTGATGTGTATGGAAGCACAATTGCAAATTTAGTGAAATTCATTGAAAATCATTATTCTGAGTATTAAGTTTTAAATTTCAAATTAGCTTTTCATAGTTGAATACTGCCATGTAAAACATTTCATAGTTTTCTTCAAACATGATGAACAAATTGTGATATTTGAAAACCTGGAAGTTGACTATGCATGGTGGTGCATGCCTTTAATCCCAACACTTGGGGGCCAGAAACAGGTGGATCTTTTTGAGATAGAGGCCACCCCGGTCTACATAGTAAGTTCTAGAACAGCCAGAACTACATAATAGAAAGACCCTTTCTGAGAGAGAGAAAGAGAGGGAGAGAGAAAGAGAGACAGAGAGAGAAACAAAAGAAGAAAAGAAAGAAGATGATGGCAGCATTATCACCACAATGCCCCCCTCGGCACAATACCAACACTCTTCCTTGAGAGCTTATTGTGTAGAAGTACCACACCAAAGTGATTCTACAATTAACACACTTGTCTATCAATGATCCTACAGACATTGCATGCACTATTGCTACCCATAAGAAGAAACTGGGGCATGCTGCAGAGATTAAGAGAACTGACTGCTCTTCCAGAGAACTGGGTTTGATTGCCAGTATCCATGAATAGGCTCACAACTGTAACTCCAGTTCCAGGGGACCAGACATCCTTTTCAGTCTCTTTCAGAACTAAGTAGATACACAGTACACAAATATACATGAAGGCAAAACACCCATACACATAGCAAAAAAAAAAAAAAAAATACAAGAGGAAATCAAGGCAAGGAAAAGTTAACTAATTTCCCTGAAGTCACGTGGTTACAGTGTCCATTAGGGTGTTTCCACTAGGGTTGGCAGAAACTGCCAACCAGAGACACATATTATGTGACAATCCAGAGGTGTGGCAGGTTTCAGAACTTGCTAGTTCCCTGGCAGAGGCATCTACAGCTCTGCCACTGCACAAGAAGAGAGGGAAGGCCACAGTGCCCCTGGCAGGTCTGCCTCTGCTGCTCAGCAGAGGAGTAAGAGAAATGCCTATTCTACCAGAGCCTCTGCTTCTACTGGATTTCCTTGGCTCGTTTACATGCTTGCATCCATCCTTTCTTTCCTCCCTTACCCCCACCCCCACCCCTCTGCTGACATTTTAGAAACAAAAGGTTGTGGTAAGTTTGATCAAATTGATGGGTACATGCAGAAAATGAGCTTGCTTCTAGCTTTTGAAGATGCTGGTCCGTGTAGAGCTGTGGAAGGAGTATGCAAAGGCTGGCCCCTGGCCCCCAGATGCTTCAGGGGTAGAGTTTGATGGTCAGTTACAGGACAGTTATCATCTAAAGTAGGGCTCAAGCTTTCTGGCTTTAGAGCCTTGTTAGGGTTTCTTCCACGTGTTGACAACCTCAAAGAGCTTTGGTTTGCATTCATCGTATCTATTGATAGTTGTTGAAGTCAAAATTAAAAAGTAGAAATTAAATGCATATTATAATAACTCCTTTAGCATAGTGATAAAAAAGTCATGTGTCAATATAAATAACAAACTTTAAAGAAAAGGTAACCATATTTTTCAGAACCCCAATTTTAAGGTGGAAGGTGTCACTGTTTTTGCAAATCTTTTTTATGCCTGGCTTGAAGGCAGGCAGCAGATTCATCCCAGTCACTTCTGTGTTCCAACAGTCACACAGCTGTGAAACACAACAATGGACTTTTGTGAGAGAATCCTAGGGAAAATGAAAAATTCCTACCATTACTATGAAAAACTAAGTTTCCTCCTACAGATTGCCCCACAGAGTGTTCTGGAGCCCCAAGGGTTCTCAGGTCACACCAGGAGAATCTCCATCTTGATTTGCTTCTGTTAGATATGCCCATGCATAAATTATAAACGTCTCCAGCAATAACACAGGATAAGAAACTAAGATAATAGACTTAAGTACATCAGAAAAGTGGAAAAAACACACAGAGGTTAGGGTGCCACAGTGTAGGGAGTCTGACAACCAGGCCAAATCCAACTCGTATGACCAGATGTTCCAGAAGTTTCTTTCTTGAGTAGTCTCTTGAGGTTCTGTAAATATAATTGAATTTACCTCACAATATGTGTCCTTACCTTTTACTAAGGAAATTTAATATCTCTATTCTGTTTCCAGACTTACTATTTCAGAAGATTTAAAGGTTGGCTTTTTCACTTCAGATCATGCTACTCAGACAGATTGCAGTGAAATTTTGCCATTGAAAGATTTGACTCAATCAACAGAGAAGTTAATACAGGTAAATCTAAGCATAACTTCTAAAATAATTTTTTGTGTTGTTTGTCTTTATAGGGTAATTTTTTGTTTGAGGAGGGGTTAGTGTATTAGAGATCAAACTCAGTGTCTCATGAATGTTATAAAAAGCACTTATCCCTGAACAACATCCCTACACATGTGGTTTTATACGTCTTTTATTGGCAAAACGGAAGTAATTGAGATTTTTCTCAAAATATTAAGGTCTTTGGTAAACTGAGCAGAATGACCGCTGTATTCTTTTTAATCCTTAAAGATTGAATTGTTAATTTTGTGTACATGTGTGTTTTGTCTGTGTAACACATGTGTGCCTGGTGCTCCCAAAGGTCAGAAGAAGGGATAAGTGCTCTGGAACTGCAGTTACAGATGGTTGTAAGTTACCATGTGGGTGCTGGGACCTGAACCCAGTCCTCGGCAAGAGCAATAAATAGGTGTTCTCAGCCACTGAGCCTTTGCCCCAGGCCCCAGCTGTACTTTATAATTTCTATTCTTTTTACATCTGTGAATATTTTCTGCTTATGACATACTAAGAAAAGTAGAAAGTATTTTACCTACAGATAAATGAAGACAATGAGATACTAAATAACTTTCTAATGGTTTAGCTTGGTCAAATCATATCATTTCCCTTGGATCTTTTGAGATTGAAAAAGAATAGAGTATTTCATAAATAAGATACTGAGTTATTAAGACTACTACATGAATTGGAATACTGCTACATATTGTCTCAGGTGCCTCATTTTTATTTTTTCACCTATTTGAAAATCATTCCATATCTATACATAAAAATCTTCCACATAGTTGAATACAGTAGCACATGACTGGAATCCAAGTTAATCAGGAAGCTGAGACAGGAGAATCGCTTGTTTGAGGCCAACCTGGGCAACTTCATGAAACAATGTATCAAAAATCAAATTAAAAATTTTTAAAAGGGAATAAAAACAAAACCAAAATCAACTGGGAAGGAAATGTAGTGAGATAGAGTGCTTGTCCAGCTTGTGCAAAGTCCTGGGTTCAATACCCAGTGTCTGCTTTATTCCACAGCTATGGCACAAGATGTGCATCATATATTTTCTATTACTGTATTGATAGACATTTTGATAGTTTCTAATCTTTCTCTGTGATGAATAATCCTGCATGGACTCAAGTGCCAGTAAATCTGTGGCGTAAATTCTTAAAAGGGAATTTGTGAGTCAGAGGGTACATACGTGAGTCACTTTGAAGGGCATTGCCAAGTTGCCCTGCTGAAAGACTGTACCAATTTACATTGCTAAGAACTTTTGAAGATGTCGCCTTGCCACGTTTGTCAATTTATTGTCTTCTTTTAGAATGACATTTTCTGGCAGTATCTTTATAATGTTCTTCCTCAGTAGCTAGGTTTTAGTCAGGAGGATTTAGATGGCAGTGGTGTGGGAGCTTTGGGAACCTTCTTTGAGACACAATTCACAAACACTGGCTTGCCTACTCTTGCCTCCTCTTCTACTTCCTCCTTCCCACACCCTTCTCTGTCTTCTGCCCCAGGATTTTATTTATTCTAATCATATCTCCAAGTTCTCACCTGTAAACAGTGTAGTCACACTAACATTTCATTTTCTTAATGTTTCATGATGGAGATTAAATTCCAACATAAGTTTTTGGAAGGAACAGGCCATACTCAAACCATACCACTCCACTAGCATTTCTTAGTTTTGAAATCAGACACCATTTTGAAAACCTAGACACAGTGAGAGAGAATTATTGGACTTCTCCAATAAACCATATCTGAGAGATAATCTTCAAAGGTAAGCCAAGTACCAGGTCAAACGCCCTGAACCAAGGAATATGCTGGAATATTGGCACCCAAGACCCTATCCTCTATAGTGATTAACAATTTTTATTTTGTAGATGATTACATCACTTCAGGTGGATTTTGGATTCCTCAAAGATTTGGTTCAACTGAAGTTTGAGGACCGACTTAAAGAGGAGTCTTGGAAAATTGTCAGTGTGCTTAATGACAGGATTTCAGAAATGAAAAAATATTATCGACAGGTAGGTGCTCTCTCGTTTTCTCTGCCACATGAATTGACCCTGTGTTGGATGTGTATGGGTTTGAATGCAGTCACTTATCAGAGCAACTGCAGTTATGTAAGACATGTCTCAGGAGCTAATACTATCAGGAACTTAGGTGAACACTTCATGTGTGACCTCAGTAATCCTCATATTTACCTTGTACAGTTGGTATGATTATTACTTATAGGGAAACAGGTTAATTGGCTCACAATTACCAGTCAGGCAGCAGAACTTTAGATTCTCTGCCAGATGCTTGCTCTTGAACATTTTTTTAAAACAGTACTTTTGTTTAGTTTTCAATAATTTCATGCATATATACAATGTATTTAATCATATCTATCCCAACTCCTTTCTCCAACTCCCCCAGACCTCCCAACATATACCCAGCCACCCTACTTCCATGTCTTTTTTTTTAATAATCCACTCAGTTCACCTAGCGCAGCCTGCATGAACATGTGCAGCATATCAGTGGCCATAGAGCCAAAGAAAAATGGCTTCCTTCCCCCAGCATCCACCAATTATCAATAGCTCCTTAGCTAGGGCTGAAACCTCATGAACACCTCCCATTCCACATTGGAATTTTTGACTGGCTTGAAATAACTCTGGTCTTGTTTAGGTAACCATAGCTACTACAGATCCATGACATGGTGGCCACATCTCAACCAGAAAAAAAAGCATCTCACAGCAGCCCTTCTCCATTCTCCAGTGCTTACACTCTTTCAGCTCCCTCTTTGGCAGGTTCCCTGAGCTTTCTAGGGAGGAGGTAATACAGATATCTTATTTACGGCTGAACATTTACTTATTATCATCACTTCAACCCCTTGTAAGTCTCTGCACTGACTGCTGCCACTAAGAAAAGAAACCTCTGACCAAGGCTGAGAGCATCACTAATTTGGGCTATACAATAAATGCCCTTATTTGTTAGGCCATTGGGGCTTTTTAAAAATGTCTAACAGTAGTAGTAGGTTACCCACCTCTAGGGCCTATGACCTCCTGAGCCATGTGGTTTCTTTATACTCAAATTTTATTTTATTATTTTGTGTATATGGGTGTTTTCCTATGGGTATGTCTGCTCCCTGAGTGTAGTGTCTGGTGTCTATACAGGAGAGGGTGTTGGATCCACTGGAACTGGAGTTAGAGATTTTGTGAGCATCTTGGTGGGTTTTAGGAATCAAACCTTGGTCCTCTGGAAAAGCAACCAGTACCCTTAAGCACTGAGCCATCTCTTCAGCCACAAGTCCTTGGCTTTTGATCAGGATTATGGTACCTGGCATGAATTCTCTCCTGTGGAACAGGCTTCAAATCCAATAAGAAAACAATTGATTACCCACATAGCATCTGTGCTGTGATTACAGCCAGAGTCACATCTTGCCTGGAAGGTCAGTGTTACACCTGCAGGGTCTACCACTGGGTAAGTCTACTGATGACTTTGGCCCCCAAGTGGCCTGCACAGTATGAAAGATAACCTGCAGGGAACAAGATTCCAAGTCTGTTTCAGCTTGATTTCTCTATGCACTAAATCAAAATGTTTTGTGTGTTCAGGAGTGAGGTCCTATCATCTAGTTAAAATGGGCAAGTTGGAGCAATGGCAGTAGCATGTGTTGTTCTGGAGGCCTCTGGAGCCTCACTGACCAATAGGTCAGAGGATG
Source organism: Onychomys torridus (assembly GCF_903995425.1). Lineage (NCBI taxonomy): Eukaryota > Metazoa > Chordata > Mammalia > Rodentia > Cricetidae > Onychomys > Onychomys torridus. Next base: position 78,561,284 of record NC_050447.1, on the reverse strand, counting down.
GTGTCCCACATCTGGCACTGAGATTTTCACTTAATAATTGTCCGCTGATGCTGGGTACCTTCATTCAAACTTCTTCATTAAGCACACAACTGTAGTTGGAGACCTTCTCTCCAGCCCCCGCCAAGCCCTGTTAGACAGCCCACTTATAAAATAAATACACAGACAGTTATACTATTTAAACTGCTTGGCCATTAGCTCAGGCCTACTGTTGTCTAGCTCTTACTCTTATATTTAGCCCATTTCTATTAATCTATACTTTGCCACATGGATCGTGGCTTACCTGTACCTTACATCTCACTTCTCATGGCGGTGACTTGCAATCTCTCTGCCTCCCCTTCCTGTTCCCAGAATTCTCTTCTCTGCTTCTTCCACCTATACTTCCTGCCTGGCTACTGGCCAATCAGCATTTTATTTACACAGAGTGATATCTACAGCAACACAACACACACACACACACACACACACACACACACACACACACACACACACACACACACACACACACACACACACACACACACACGGCACGCGGCGGGGGAGGGGGGGAGAGACAAAGGAGAGAGAGAAATGGATTTTCATAAGGTTTCTTCATACATCTTTATGTTTGGTTAAGCCACTTCCCAACATTCCTGCCTGACCACCACCCCCCATTCCCCTGCTCAAGCCTTTAACCCCCAGAATTCCCTACCCTACGTTTTGTGGGGTTTTTTTTGAGATTATAATATAATCTTTCAAACCCCCACATATGCCCCTCCCTACTCTACGTCAAATTCATTAGTTGTCATTGCATGCATATGTGTGTGTATGTATGTATGTATGTATGTATGTATGTGTGTGTGTATTCCTAAATATAACCTACTTAGTCCATATAATGTTCCTTGTACGTATATTTTCAGGGCTGACCATTTGACATGACTGCCAATTGGTGTGCCCTTCCCTGGGGAGGACCACCTTTCCCACCACCAGCTTTCCTGGGCTGCCGGTAGTCTTGTGTAGGGTTGAGGTCTAACAGGCTTTTTCCCCATCCAGTTTTGCATGTCCATTGGTATGAACCTTGTCCAGTTTACGTTTGGGCGGTCACGTTGGTGAGCCTGTCCTATATTTATGTCACATGTATTCTGCATTCTCTCCCCCACTTAAGTCCTCTTCCCTTCTTCCCTACCACGGGTCTTCTCTAGGTTCTTAACTACTACAGACACTGTAAGTTGAAGACACAAATAAAAATATTCCAAGCTGAGCTAAGATCCATATATGAGAGAGAACATGTTATTTATTTTGGGGGGCCTGAGTGACTTCACCTAGTATATTCTCCAGTTTCATCTACTTTCCTGTAAATTTCATTTTTTTTTTTTACTGCTGAATAAAATTCCATTGTGTAGGTGTAGCATATTTTCATTATCATTCATCAGTTGAGAGACATTTAGGCTGATTCCATTTCTTAACTATTGTTAGTAGAGCAAGGAAGGACACAGATGAACAAGGAGCACTGTGAGAGGATATGGAGCCCTGTGGGTATGTACCCAGGAGTGGTATAGCTCGGTTATATGGTAGTTCCATGTTTAGCTTTGTGAGAAACCTCCACACTACCTTACAAAGTGTCTGTACCAATTTATACTCCCACTATCAGTAGTTAAGGGTTCCTAAGGGTTTTTTGTTTGTTTTGCAAATTCTAGATCCTAATCGTGTGTTGATGTACAGCCAGCAAAGATTTTCTTCTGCTCTGTAGGCTGCCTCTTCACTCAACTGACAGTTTTCTTTGCTCTCCAGAAGCTTTTGGTTTTATGCAATCCCATTTGTCAATTATTGGTCATATTTCTTCCGAGGCTGAAGTTCTGTCCACTCAGAAAGTCCTTACCTGTGCCTGTATCTTGGCATGCATGCTACTCTTTCCTCTGGCACTTTCAGAGTGTCCAGTCTTCTGTTGAGGTTCTTGATTCATTCGGAGCTGATTTTTGTGGAGGGTGAGAGACCATAGAGGGTCTAGCTTCATTCTCCCATGTGTTGATGTCCAGTGTTCCCAGAATCATTTGCTGAAGATGCTGCCCTTTCTCCAATGTGTATTTTTAGTGCCTTCATCAAAAGCCAGGCAGCTGTAATTGCATGAAGTTATATGTTTTCTATCCAGTCTACTGATACACAAATCTGTTTTTGTCCAGTACCATGCTGTTTGGGTTACTGTGCCTCTGTAGAGTAAATTGAAACCAGACAGAATAATACCTCCAATTGTACTTTCTGTTCAAAATTGCTTTGGTTACCCAGGGTTTTTTCTGCTTCCATATGAATATTAAGATAGTTTTTCTATGACTGTGAAGAACAATGCTGGAACTTTGGTTGGGATTGCAGTGACTAAGTGTGCTTTTGTTTGGACAGCCATTTTTTAATGCACTTTTTAATTATTACGAGATTTTCTATTAATTTTACATGCCAACCACAGATTCCCCTCTCTTCCCTCCTCCTGTTCCCCAGCCTCTCCCCTAAACCACCCCCCATTTCCACCTCCTCCAAGGAAGGCCTCCCCATGGGGAGTTAGTAGAGCCTGGTATATTCCAATAAAGGCAGGCCCAAGGCTGCACAAAATGTCCCACCATAGACCTGGGCTCCAAAAAGCCAGCTCATGCACCAGGGATGGGTCCTGATCCCACTGCCCGGGGGCCCCTAAACAATTCAAGCTAAACAACTGTCAGACAGCCATTTTCTGTCATATTGATTCTTCTGACCCATGAGCACAAGAGTATTTTCATCTTCTACTGTCTTCCTCAGTTTCCCTCTTCAGGGCTTGGAAGTTTCCAATGTAGAAGTGACTTCCTAAGTTAGGGTTATTCCAAGATGGATCCTTTTTTTTTCTTTTTCTTTCTCTCTTTCTTTCTTTCTCTCTTTCTTTCTTTCTTTCTTTCTTTCTTCCTTCCTTCCTTCCTCTCTCCTTTCCTTCCTTCCTTCCTTCCTTCCTTTATTTCTTCTTCTTCTTCTTCTTCTTCTTCTTCTTCTTCTTCTTCTTCTTCTATCTCTCTCTCTTTCTTTCTTTCTTTTTCTTTGTTTTGAGGCTATTGTGACTAGAATTACTTCTCCGATTTTTTCTCAGTATTTTTCTCATTGGAATATAGGAAGGCTACTCATTTTTGTATGATGAGTCTAGGAGTTTTCTGGTGAAATCTTTAGTGTCTCTTAGGCATAGAACCATATCATCTGCAAATAAGGATATTTCAACTTCTTTTTCTTTTCTGTTTTACCCTTTTTACAAATTTATTATTATTACTATTATTATTATTATTATTATTATTATTATTATTATTATTATGTGTATATACATCTGTGTGACTGTATGTGCACATGTGAGGGTGGGTACCTACAGAAGCCAGAAGATGGTGTCATAGTCCTTAGAGCTACACCCTACAGCAAACCCCCTGATATGGGTGCTGCAATCTGAACTTTGATGCTCACAACTAAGCAACAAGTACTCTTAACCACTGAGTTGTATCTCCAGCCCTTATATTTCTTTTAATTGCTTCTCTTGTCTTATTGCTTTAGATAGACTTCCAGTACTAATTAAATAAGAATGGGGAAAGTAGGCACCCTGGTCTTGTTCCTGATTTAACTGAAAATGCTTTGAGTTTTTCACCATTTAAAATATTTTGATTATATTAAGTAGATCTCTTTAAGTTGTTTGTCTCATCTTGGTTTAATTTTGGTTACCTCCACCTAGAAATCCATCCATTGCTGTTAGATTTTCAAATTTATTGAAATACAAGTTTTTAAGATAATAATTAACAATTTTCTGAGTTTCTTTGTTATCTGTTGCAATGGCTCCATTTTAACATCCAATTTTATTAAATTGGGTTCTCTCTCTCTCTCTCTCTCTCTCTCTCTCTCTCTCTCTCTCTTTTGGCTAGTTGGTGTGTATGTCGTGGGATAGACATGCAAGCACCTTGATACCCATCTAGAGGTCAAAGGTCTTCTCCTTCCTCTTTGTGGGTTCAGGGAATCAAACTCGGGTCGTCAGGTTTGATAGAGAGTCCCTTTATCCAGTGAGCCATCTTGCCCCCCTCTTTGATTAGTTTGGCTAAGGGTTTGTTGACCCCAGATTTCTTTTCAAAGAACCAATGCTTTGTTTCATGGGTTCTTCACATTGGCTTTGCTGTTGTTTATGTCATGAATGTCTGCCCTTGATCTTTATGATTTATCTCCATCTGCTGACTTTTTCTAGGGCCTCTAGGAGTTTTAGGCCAGCCTGATCTACACAGTGAGACTGCGCCTAAAATAAAATATAAAAGATTGGTATTATTTCTGTGGTATAAAAGAAGACCCATATTTTAGTGACCACATCATAGCAAATGCCTTGCTAAGCGTTTTGAATGCATTTATGTCATCTTCATGTCTCCCCAAATCCCCAAATGGGAATCCTGTTGGTCTTGAGACACAAATTTCAGAAACTAAGCTTGCCAAGATTAATACCTTATATCAGCTCAAACCATAGTGGTGCACAGTATTTAAATTCAGTCCTTTCTGACTCTAACACTTATTTATTGCTTATACACCATGCTAGAATCAGAATTGGTAGGAGAACCAAGAGTATTTTTAAAAATAGTGTTCATTTTTACCCTAAGCAGATATAATCAAATTTATTTAAATAACAAAATTATTATAGCCTATGGATTAACAAAGCTAACCTTTTTATGAGCCTATCCCATCAAAAAGCAGAAGGACTATGGGATGGAAAGATGAGTCAGTGGTTGAGAGTACTGGGTGTTCTTTTAGAGGACTAGGATTTGAGTCCCAGCACCCACATGGCAGTTCACAACCATCTGTAACTCTAGTCAATGGGATCTGACTCCCTGTTCTAGTTTCCTGGGGCTCCAAGCACACAAATGGTATACAGATAAACATGCAGGAAAAACACACACACACACACAAAGTTAAAATTAAAAAACAAAAAAAGTATACAGACTATAAGAACATGTGAATATAAATGGATCTTATTCTTTTGGTTTGTTTGTTTTGTTATTTGAGACAGGGTTTCTCTGTAGCTTTGGAGCCTGTCCTGGACTAGCTCTGTAGACCAGGCTAGGCTGGCCTTGAACTCACAGAGATCCACCTGCCTCTGCCTCCCGAGTGCTAGGATTACAGGTGTGCACCACCACTGCCCAGCCGATCTTATTCTTTTTCTAAGCAATTCTAGGATAAGTCTCTAAGATTTTAGTTGATGTGTACAACGAAACATTGTCAAGTTACCCATATTTTATCCACAGCATCTTTGTATTGCTCTTGGGTAATAACAAATAAAAATTAAACATGCTACAATAGCTTTGGTAAATCATGACGATTGACTGAAATTCTCAAGATGATGACTGCCTGGAGTCAAGGCATCACTTCTACGCCCTCTCCCCCAGGAGGTACGGACTGCATTCAGACGTGCAGCAGTGCTTACTACATTTATTTTTGGTTTGCAGGCTGAAGATGTCCTGAGAAAAAGCTTTCAACAGCAGCTGAGTGACGCCATAGCTGTTGTCAGAGGGATGTACAAGGTGGGTTCTGAGTGCCATCAAGGACAAAGCAAGCTTTGATTCCTGCATGTACAGGGGGTGGAGCTCGCTTTGAGTTCCCAGTCTACACTTTTAGTTTTGAAGGCATGTTTCCTCAAATTTCAGGTCATCTCAGAGAATTTGGGCTTAGACTATTCACACTCACGTTAAGTGTGTGTGAATCACACTATATGATGACAGACAATATTTTCTAGAAACTGGAAAATGACACTCATTTCCTCAGCAAGTACCCAAATCGTCCAAAGTTCTGTGGTGAAGATGCAGCTGGATAGAAGAAAGTCAGTCATAAGACTAGACTTTCAAAAGACATGTCATAAGTACACAGTAATCTCCCTAACGAGAGGATGTTGCTGTGTGCTTCACTCTCTCACACAGTGGGGAAATGCATACTTTCCAAGATGATTTTTAGACTTAGTAAGCACCTTATGCCTCCCTTTGTATTTACCGCTATAATCTCATCTTTCATTTCCATATATTTCAATAAATAATTATACTTATATCTGATTGGCGAAGTGGTTACTGCATGGCATTTGGCATGTCTGTATTTAACTATGTAACTGCATGTTCTGTGCTAGAAGATAACAATAGTGCCTTTCTCATTGGTGTGGCCCTTCTCTTAGCTCTATGCATGACTCATCATTGACCATCAGTTAGTAATTGTGAGTGGATACTTCCAGAGCCTGTTGTGGATTTGGTGTTGCTTGCTTCTCACCCATTCTCATCAGCGTTTCCAACTTTATAGACTTTCCTTTTTCCAGGCCTGTACATTGGAAGTCAGGCCTGACCAATGGGACAGCAGATGAGGTGCTGTAAAGCTTAGGGGAAGGGATTTGTGCTGATTGAAGAAGCATGCCTTAGTTTGCTTTCTGATACCAGAATCAAAAGCAACCTGGGAGGAAAGGGTTTATTCCGTCTTACAGCTTACAGTACATCATCAAAGAGGTCAGGACAGGAACTCAAGGCAGGAGGCTGGAGGCAGGAGCTGAAGCTGAAGAGATCATAGAAGAATGCTGATTACTAATTTGCTCTTCCTGGTGTGCTCAGCTTGCTTTCTTATACAATTCAGTAACACTGCAGTCTTTGTTGGGAGCAATTGTCATGAGCTATTGTGGGCCATGAGGCAATTACAGCTCATAGCAATTGATAATTCAGATGTCGACCCACAAGAGGAATGGGATACCCCATCAGCAAGGCTTATGGATCACTGACTCTGAAAACTGTTACTTTCATCTGTAATTTTACTTGTGCAATAACAGCTATGATATCTTCCCATTTGCCATGCATTTTTATGTAATGTGTACATGTAATCTCAAGATTACATCTCACTCTTATGGACACACATATATGTGGATGGTCAGGAAGACAACTTCTCATTTAACTGTATAATTTGATGAATAGAAACATACTAAAATATGCTTCATAACTGGATCTATTGTTCCATGTGGACTGTAGACACTTAGAGGTCTTGTTCTCCATCCTTGGCTTAGTGATGGGGAAAAATGGTCAAAGAAAGTGTCCTTGGGATAGATTACAGGCAGAACTTACACAGATTTTATTCATGCACAAAATTGCAGATGTTTGGCCTTGTTGTATCAAAGCCTTTTAAAAGATTTATGGCAAACTAGAGTGATATTGCAGGTGTCTGGCCTTGTTATATGATAGTCCTTCAAGAGATCCATAGCACCTACATTGCCCTAAGCTTCCTCTACCGGCCCTGCCTCTTCAATACCTCCCTTCTCTGATTCAAAAAGCAGTTAACACTTTGTATTTATTTCTACATCAATTTTTGTTTGTTTGTTTGTTTATTTATTTGAGAGAGGGTTTCTCTGTGTAGCTTTGCGCCTTTCCTGGAACTCGCTTTGGAGACCAGGCTGGCCTCAAATTCACATCCACCTGCCTCTGCCTCCCTAGTGCTGGGATTAAAGGCGTGCACCACCACTGCCAGGCCCTGATACTTTTTTTTTCCCCTTTGGCTACACTAATTTTTGATGCAAGATTTAGGCTCAGTAGACTTATGTTTAGGTCCCGAGATTCAGGTGATTAACAGAAAAAGGCTAACTGATTAACCATGTCTGGATATTATTAATCACACTTAAGAAATGTTACATAGTACAGGTATTCTTTGCCTCTTCCTTAGATCTCTCATTGGTTTGGTTTTTCCCTTGTAACCCTTGTAGCTATCCCTTTAAGAGATAAGCCAGAACTTTTTACAACTGCAGCCATTTAAGCTGACCAAGCTTTTGCCAAGCATGACTCTTATAGTATCTACAAAGAATGCTTATCCCTGAGAGTTTGCCTTGTGTTTTTTTTTTTATTACTAACAAGTTGCTAATGAATGTATATGTATATGCTTGGGAATTTGTAACAGGTGAAAGAAACCAGAAGAAAATAAGATGAATAAAGAGCACATAGAATGAAGAGCATTTGCCTGTGGGTGTGAAGTTATTATTAAAAAAATCTTTCATTTCCCCCATTCCTGAGAAACATTTCTCTTATGGAACTCTGGGTAGGGGCTGGGAGCAGGACTCTCAGACCCTACAGGTCTTATCTCTCTCATATCAATCATCAATCAGGAAAATGCCCCACAGACGTGCCTGTAGGTCAGTCTGATGGAGACATTTTTTTTTTTTTCAATTGAGATAGCCTCTTCCCAGATGACTCTAGCTTGTGTTAAGTTGGAAAAAATCTGCCCAGAATCCTGTCACCCTTGTTCTTTCTCACATTCATCTGTTTGTTTGTTTGTTTGTTTATGTGTGGCCATCATAGGACAACTTTTTGGAGATGGTTCTGTCCTTCCACCTTCATGTGAGTTCTAAAAATCAAACTCAGGGCATCCGACTTCAGGGGCAAGAACCTTTGCCTGCAGAGCCATGTTGCCAGGCTCTCCCATCTTAATTTTGAGGCAGGGCCTCTCCTAAACCTGGACCTCACTGTTTCATCTAGACTGGATTGGCAGCGAGCTCCTAGGATCTGCCTGTCTCCACCCTCCCAAGGGCTGGGGGGTATTACAGACATGCAGGCATACTCAGCTTTCCTGAGCATGCTGAGGGTCCAAACACGGGTCTTCATGCTTCTGTAGTAAGCCCTTTATCCATCGTCCCTGGCCCGTGTCCTCCTTTTTCTTTGTCTGACATTGCTATGTCACTTTCTGATGGGTAGAATGGTTACAGCAAACAGAGGACTGAGATTTACAAGTGCGGAAGGGGCAAGGCAGAAAGATGGAAGTGCCCCAGTGATGCTACTGGGCAACTGATGTAACTTGCCCTTTTGCTCGAGATAATAACCCTCGGTCTTTAAGCCACTGCTAGTTGGCTGTTCAGTTACTTGCAGGTAAAAACACTGCAAGACCACCTGCTCTGTAAACAGCCTTTGTGCCTCTGTGTTAAATGGTGCTTCTAGATGAGGTCATGCTGCTATGTCCCACTCACCTGCGCTTCTGCAACATGACCTTGCTTCCCTCCTGACCAGAGGCAGGGCCTGGTTCCCCTCCCTGTAGTCAGAGGTGGCCTTAGTGCCTTGATATATGAGAGGAAGAGAAAGTACAGGACTTCTGAGGTAAGGCCAGAAGAAATCTTGAAAGTTACCTTCGGACTCTCAAAAGGCTCTCTGCACTGTTCCTCCTGAGCTCAGCTGCCATGCTGAAAGAAGCCCAACCCGTACAGAGAGTCTGGCTCTGGGTACTGGGTCGTCAGAGCCAGCTTTTGAGTCATCTAAACTCCAGCATCACATGTGTGGGTAGATGTAGCAGAATTGTTAGAAGGTCCTACTAATAAAACGAACTCAGGGCCTGGTATTGGGGTGAATGCTGGAAGATCAGAGAAGCGGAACAAGCCACAGCATCCTCACCTCGACAGTTCCTCAGCTGATCCTGTTTCTTCAGCCTCTGAGTCCTTATCCAAGTGAATCTCAGCTGAACTGCTGCTCCAAAGCCTGAAAGCTTAACCAGCTAAAAACTTCTAGTTTCTAGTCCTCATGCCTTATATACCTTTCTGCTTTCTGCCATCATTCCCTGGGATTAAAGGCGTGAGTCACCATGCTTGGCTGTATCCTTGAACACACAGAGATCCAGGTAGATCTCTGCCTTGACCTGATGGATCTCTGCCTCTGGAATGCTAGGATTAAAGGCGTGCGCTACCACTGCCTATCCTCTATTTTTACTATTGTGGCTGTTCTGTTTCTGACCCCAGATAAGTTTATTAGGGTGCACAATATTTTGAGGAACACAATACCACCACAGGTAGAGAAGCTTCCGGATGATATCAGCTACCAGCAGTTAGAATTCTTCCATGTGAGGTTATGGATCTGTGTAGCCCCTGCAACACAACATCTCCGCCATTGCTGCCCCAATTCCCTACCCCAGAATGTCAATCAGCATGACCAACAGCTGTGTTTTATGTTGCTCCCTTTGGAAGGTGTGTTATGCATTAGCTGGTAAATAGGATAGGATCCTTCTGCTCACAGCAACATGCAATTTCTTGATTATATTTGTTAGAAAGATTGCTTTTCTAATGTTTTCTTTACTTGCATGGATTAGTTAAGAGTCAGTATAATGTATGTTTTAGAGCAAGTGCTACGAAGGCAAACAGCCTAGGTTCAAATCTCGCCTTCGCCACTTCATTGCTATGTGACTTTAGGTAAAGCATGATGTAATCTCTCTGCTTTGGTTTTCTTTGCTGTGACATGAGGATAATAATCTTCCATACCATACAGACAGATGTGCTCCAAGAGTAAGACAGATTGATCTTTACGAAGCATTTAGAATGGTACCTAGATCACAGCAGGTAAACTCTACGTGTTAAATCCACAGCTGTACATACTCATGGGCCTCCTGTCTTAGTGTTGCTGTGCTTTTGTTTCTCATGATCCTATCATAGCACAGAGGCTCAGGGCCTTCTGCCTACTGACCGAGAATAAATAAAATGCCCTTACAGCCTCAGTAATGACTTCATATTTGCTATGTTGAATCATATGAGATTCCACTTTGGGAGTTAAAAAGTCAAGTAACTCTTTTACATGGTACCTAGCTTAAATAATCATAGTTATTTTAATAAATTTAAAGCAAAGCAATAAATAACATGAGAAATGTATCTTTAAGCAAAAAAAAAATCTTGGCATACAATATCTTTAAATGAATGCTCTATGGTATGATATGCTGGATACTGACATTATGGAGATGGGGTAGGGATAAGCAGAGAGAGAGAGATCATAAATAAATCACAAATATAAGTGGGTATATGCAGAGATACACATATACGGTAGTATTTGTGGGAATACCATAATGAACAGTTATTTCTGCTAGTGAACTTTGTGAAGACATCACTGAAGAGGTAATACTAGTGCTGGCATGAAAGGCTCAGAGCAGGCGGGCAAAAAAAAAATCTAGCGGGAGTCTAGACAGACAGTTATACTAGCATATAGTGGAATATCTTTTGTTGGCAAGTGATAGAAATCTAACTTACTTAGTATTAGCCTCTTCCTCAAGCCAGTCCAGAACCATACCCAACCCAGGACATAATGTTAGGAGAGGCCAGCCCAGAGGGAGGGTGCTGATGAAGTGAAAGTGGTTGAGCAAATGGCTCCCACACAACAGCATGTGAAAGAGAAGATGGGTCCTGAGCAGAGACCTGAACATGATCACTGTCACTCAATGTGGCATTGGCCGGGATGGCAGCTGCTGGTCACCTATAGCTTCTGAGATTGAAATGAATAATTCAGTCTGTTACTTATATCTCTTTAACTCCTGATATGACTCTCAACGTGGTGCTATTAATAATAGAAGGGATTTACCTCACAGCCTTACGTCCTAAGTTAGTGTTCTTGCTGGTTAGATGCTAAGCTCAGTCATTGTCTAGGCATCTAGAGCTGGTCCTGGTTGGCTTACCTTAAATGTTGGGATGAAGTATCTTCTGGCCATTTTCACCTCGTGGAGTGTAAGTGTTCAAAAGGCATCATCAGCATCCTCATTTTGTAGCTAAAGAATGCGAGACACAAAGTCTGTTAAGGAAAATGCTCAAGGTCATAGGAATGGATAGTGTCGGAGCTGGGAGTCAATTTTTATTATGTCTCTAAAGTCATTCCATAGATCACAGGGTTCCCTAAGCAGTAGGAAGAGAGGGTGCCTTATCTTTTAAGATGGTCACTTCTGTAATTATTTCCAAGAAGATACTGGACAAAAGGAGACAGGTGTAACCTCCAAAGGGAGACACCATAAGCTTTTGTTCACAAAAGTCCCTTAGGACCTAGTACATTGCTCAGCACAATATAATATAATGGAGAAAAATATTGGACAAATACAGAGAAAGAGGAACAGAAAATAATAAGGGGAACATATATATACATGCTCTGTAGCGGCATAAGTGGTGATTGGAGTGGTAAATAGGAGGGAGAAAAGTTCTACTTTAAGTGGAAGAATTACAGACATTGCTCAGATATAATGCATACAGCTAGTTATGTTCTCAATTAAATAGTCAGGGATGGCGATAGGGTTGGGGGTGGGGCAGAGGGGGAGGGAATGGTGGATTACATGTTAAATATTAATGAGCTATTCATTGACTGAAAGGTATGACGGTGGCATTGTGACTGTGTAAAGAAACATCCCTAACTCTTATTCAGGCAATCTGAAGTCTTTCAAGCTCAATAACGCTGGGCAGGATTCCCTCAGGAATACTCAAACACACAAGTAGATAAGTGGACAGCAAACTATTATTCTCACTATTTTGGTCGATGTATAAAACTTTCCACCAGAAAACAAATAGGCACTTTTGGAAGTCAAATTAACACTTTCTAATTTTTATCTACTTATTTTGTATGTATGTGTGAACATGAGTGTGTGCCCACGCAGAGGCCAGAGAAGATGTTAAGAGTTCAACTTTTATCATTCTCTGTTTAATTCCTTGAGACAGATTTCCCACTGAACCTGGAATTTGCCTTTTTTTCAGCTCTGTGGGCTGGCCAGCATGTCCTAGAAATCTGCCTGTCTGTGCCTCAGTCCTGGGACATGCATGCATGTGTCTGGCTTTTACGTGGGTTCTGGGGATTTGAACTCAGGTCTCACACTTGTGCAGCTCTTACAGAGTTGTCTCTCCAGTGCTCACACTCCCATTAATATGTATCAGCACACTGACATACACTTGTAGTTTGCGCTTCATAATTTACACATCTTCAATCTTTGAGGTTCTGGCAATTGTCTGTCACAAGCACTAGCCCTCACTCATGAGGTGACATTTGCTTTTGAGTTTTACAATTTTTAGCTATGAACTGATGTTCTTCTGAGTTCTTTGAGCCCCAAGATAGAGGGAGGTTTCTTCAAAGAACATTTGCATTTGCTTCTGTGAAACTCTGTGGGTCTGTGGTAACTGTAACGTAAATCTCAGCTGAAATGTTTTAGACTACCCAGATGTGTGAACATGGGGATAAAATTTCTCAGAGGGCTTCCCTCTCCCCCATTCTTTGCCCACCCTATCCTTACCGTCAGTTTCCAGGCAGGCTCTAACTCTAGGACAGTGTAGTAGGATTGGGTATAGAGTACAAAGTGGGGTATTTCCTACAGTGAAAGGCTGGCCCAGCCCCTGTGTTGTCCTGCCTCTAAGAGGATACTCTGACAAAGACCTACTTGTATTTTCTCTGCTGCCTGTAGTGAGCTGGAAACGGACTCAATAGAATTCATCTCCAGGGCTTGACAAATAATGTAATGGGTAAGAATACTTGTCCGGGAACCTGAGTGGAGATCCCAGCAAATCTGTAAAAAGAGTAGCTGTGTGCAGGCCGGATGGTGGTGGTGCATGCCTATAATCCCAGTACTTGAGAGACAGAGCCAGGCAGATCTCAGTGAGTTTGAGGCCAGCATGGTCTACAGAGCCAGTTCCAGGACAGCCAGGACTGTTACATAGAGAAACCCTGTCTTGAAAAACCAAACAAACGAAAAAAGTGGCTGTGTCCACCTGTAACCCCAGCAGTTGGCAGTAGAGGCAGGAGGATTGCTGAGGCTTGTGGGCCACCAGGTTCAGTGAGAGACTGTCTCAACCCAACTAAGCAGAGAGTGATAGAGTAGACCACAGGAATTCCTTCTTTGGCACACGCGCACACACACACACACACACACACACACACACACACACACACAGAATTCTCCAGAATTTTTATTTACAGTAAGAGTAAATTAAAAATCTATGGTTCATTAGAACAGGTTTTAACCATCATTCATGTTTTCAATAATTCCTGGAATACTGTTTTAAATATACATCAGATGTTCAATGAGTGTCACTCTTCATAGGTACAATTTCTATTTCTGGGAGTAGAAAGCAGAAATGGCCAAATTCTGCCTGTTACCAAGTTTTGATAAACATGTGCTAGTGTTGTGGTTAGTTGCTTTGTTAGATTAAAAACTGTGTTTCTGTTAGGTTAAATTAAAGTCATCATTGAATCTTCACTTGGGCTTGTTCGCTTTGATTTGACTTTTGACCTCCCAAGCCTTGCTAATCCTGGCCACCCACTTTGCTCTGCTCAGGATTAGTTGGAAGAGAACAGTTGAGCCTTGAAAAGACAGCCGCCTCCACAGGTCTGTGCTTTTTGGCATCAGACAAGCGTAACTGGCTCTCTGCTGCCTCCTAGAGGCCAGTTAAGGCTCTGGAGCGTGGCTCTAAACTTACATGCTCACACAGGCCTCCTAAAGTAAGCCTACAGGCATTGTGCAGTTCCACCTCCCGCTGTCTCCTTGCCTTGTCAAGGGACAGAGCGTGTGTCTTCCCAAGGAGGCTCAGTGGGAACAAGCTCCTGGTTTGCTGATGCATTTGCTTTGTTTTTTTTTTTTTTCTTCTTATCCCAAATTGTCTAACTAATCCCATTGTCTAAACAGTGTTTCATACATGTAGGTTGCTCTAAGCTCCCGGGCATGAGACCGGTCACCACTGCTCCCCACTTTTGTCATTAACATCTTATCCAAAACTTGGTATCTAACAATACCAAGCAATTTGCTGTCATTTGCCTTCCTCTGCACACCTCAAGTTAACAGCCCCCCCCCCCGGAATTTTCACACATTAGACCTCTTTTTCATTTCTCATGTATTCAAGTCTACAGTTTTCTTACTGAGCTTTTAAGTTTGGTCTCTTATTAAAAGTGCAATATTGGGCTGGGAGTTAGCTCAGTGGTAGAGTGCTTAGCATATGTAAAGCCCTAGGTCCAAACCCAAAGGTTGATTTAAAAAAAAAAATTTTAATGGGTTATCAAAATCCCCTTACAATTACAATATTGCTATTTCTTTCTTAAGTTGTTAATATCTATTTTATATACTTCAGTTTTCCAGTGCTAAGTGCTTCTATGTTTACGGACTGTTACATCCTTTACATAAATTGATTCTTTTATTACAATGCAGTGACCTTTGTCTCTTGTGAAAACAATTGAATCCAAATTTGTTTGTCTGATATTAGTGTGTCTGTCCTGTTCTCTTTGGGTTTCTAAGTACAGGGAAAATCTTGTATTATCTTAAGCTTTCGGTCGGTGTGTGCCCTTCAGGCTAATGTGAGTCTTTCACAGGCAGTAGTACATTGTTGGATCTTGTATCTCTTTCACTCATTCACTGCTCTACCCTTGGTTAGATACTTTCATTCATTCACTGCTCTACCCTTGGTTAGGTCTTTCATTCATTTACACTTTACAGTAACTGCACAGGGTAAGGACTTCCTGTTGCCATTCTGTTGATTATCCTGCTTTGTGATTCTTTCACTCCCCTTTCCTTTCTTAGTGCCATGTGCTCCATCACCTTCTTTGTAGTCTAGGTTTTGTGTTGTTTTCTCTTTATCTTTGCCTACTAGAGGACTTTGGAAACTTTCATCTGTGCTTAACAAGAAGCATATATAAGATACCTCATAGTTAAAAGAGCCTGTTTCCAGACATGGTGGCTATGCCAGCATCCCAGTACTCAAGAGGCTGAGGTAGGGATCTTAGGTTCTAGGCCAACCTATGCTACCTGGAAAACTCTACTTCAAAAAGCTAAGAGACAGGGTGAGGGAGAGGGAGGGACAATTTTAAACTAATAGTAACTTAATTTCAATGGCATACAACCCTGCACACTTCAATATTTTCATTCATCCAATATTTTATACTGTTGATGTCACACTTTCTATCTTTTAAAATTGTTTCATCACCTACTTATTGTAACTATAGTTACTTTTAATATTTTTGTCTGAACACTACAGACATGTACCAGGGACACAGATGAAGCTGTGTTCTGCTAGACACTGGAGATTCAGAGGTACCCCAGGATCATGGCTTTTGTGGGGCTGAAGCTGGGTTACTGTGCTTCCCTAGAGTAGGAAACTGCACTAATGCCTGTAGGCTTACTTTAGGAGGCCTGTGTGAGCATGTCTCCTGATGGGTCTCTGGATGGGCAGGGCTGCTTCTGTACTGGGGCTGGGATGAGATGGAAATGGCTTGCAGGGCTACTCATGCAATGAGATGTGAATCAGTAGAGTGCCTCTGAAGGCATGAAGTCACATACTTCTCCGAATGTCCCTGGGTAGGCTGCCACTGTTAAATGACAGCCAGGGTTGTTCCAGGGAATTTCAGGATTTGCTATGTGGCTAAAAACAATGATTCAAGGGCATGGACTAGTATGATTCCTACTCAGTTCCTGGGAAGTGAAACTGCTCTCAAATCACAGCTGAGATGGGCATTAGATGGATTTCAAGACCAGTTCAGGGTCTGGAACCCTCACAGGCCAGTGGTCCTGTTACCTAGCAGAAACATGAGTGGGCATGCTTCCTCTTGGATTTCTTAGCAGCTGGTGTCGGTGGTGGGACCAAAAGCAAAAATTCATAACTAAGTCCACAGTACAATGAGTCCATTTATGACTCTGTTGTCAGACTGTTATTGTTGAACCTGCCACTTGGTACAGATCTCCCAAAAAAGTTCTTCTTGGGGTTACCCTTCTAGCTGAGTAGACACTTATCTTGACAAATTGCTAACAAATTCTTGTGGCTGTGGGAGGGATGCCTGTGGGAAACCTAAATTCAGGAGGAAACCTCCTAAACAGTCATCTCCCTCTTCTTCACTCTTATTTGTATGGCAGATAAAGTTAGAACAATATACCACACTTTGTATTTTATCAGATAATGTGGTATTGCATTGCTTTATTGTGTATTTTCATTTAGAGTTATTTACAAAGAAATGTAGGAAAATTAAAAAAATAAAATAGGTTTACAAGACAAGAAATCAAATTAAAATAAAGCAATTTCTGATCAGATTTGTAATTTCCTCTCTGCCTTCCAGAAATTCTTTGAAATAGAAGCAGAAAAAGCTGCACTACAGGATGCAACAAACATCAAAATGAATGTTTTAGCAAGAAAACTGAAGGAAAAAGAAGAAATTCTTAAGGGTTTGAGGGATGAGCTAGAACAATATGAAGAGACTGGAATTAGCAAGAGTGTAAGTTTCATTCGCTTTTATAATAAATTAATTATAGTTAATATTAAGTCATATAAATAGGATTATAGATAGCAATAATCCTGGGTTAAAAATGAATACAAACGGGGCTGAGGAGATTACCAAAGTGTAAGCATGAGGACCTAAGTTCAGGACCTAGGACCCACATAAAAGCTGGGCATGGTGGCATGTACCTATAACCATGGCATTGTGGGCAGGAGCTGAGACAATGGAATCCCTAGGACTTATTGGCCAAACTGTCTAGACAAATCAGTGGCCCCCAGGCTCAGTGAGAGATTATGTCCCAAAAAAAAGTAGAGGGTAAATAAGGAAGACCTCTGATGTTACCTCCTGGCTTTGGTTTCCACAACACGTGTGCACAGGTACACAAGGCCACACCCCCCATAAAAATGTAAACACATACACACACATACCCACTCAAAAAAAAAGAATGAAAGAGTTGGCTGGGTGTGTCTTGGTAATCTCTCCACAGTATGAGCCAGTCCATCACTTTGCTACTCTGACACATTCTAGAAAATCCATAGTAATTATACAGAGGAGTGCTATAACTATTCCCAAATGTTAATTTATCATGGAAATGAAATAACCCATTTGCCAGTGCCAAGAAAAATCCCATCCTAGAGAAAAACACCATGAATTTTTGTTGTAATTTCTAAGACCTCCATTCTCTTTATAGTCAAGATACCTGAAAAGAGACAAAGCCAATCTCCCCAAGTCAGAGGCTTCCAACAAGCCAACTGGGATTAAACAGAATTGAGGCAGGATAGAAAGATGGGAAATGATAGAGACTTAGGAAGGACAAGGATCCTTTATCCTGGCATCGGGTGGAAGCTTCTTGCTAGCTAAGAATTAAGAGTTCTAACACAAGTTAGCAATATTTGTTATAAAGGTTACCAACAATATCTCTTTGATAGACACTTTGGGGGCCTGAAGGAATATCTCAGAAGTTAAGAGTGCTGGTTTCTCTCTCTCTCTCTCTCTCTCTCTCTCTCTCTCTCTCTCTCTCTCTCTCTCTCTCTCTCTCTTTCTCCTCTCCCTTCCTCCTCCTTCCCCCTCTCTCTTTAAAGAAAGGAGATTGTATTTTCAAGTAAGAATGTTAAAATATCAATAAGCCATTGTGATCTTACTCTTCTCTGGGAATCTCACAAACAAGATATCCTAACTTCTGGAGTTTTAAGTTATCAATTGTAATCCTGTTCAATGCATCTCAAGAATTACCCTGTGGTCTCATTCACGTTCCTTAGCAACCATTTGAAGATAAGAAACCCATAAAGTCATATTTTTCAACAACTACATGTGAATGAACTATGACACTTGGGTGTTTCTTACTCTTTCCCTGAATGCTTCCTTCTGTTAAAAACAAAAACAAAAACAAAAACAAAAACAAAAAAAGAAACAAAACAAAACAACAACAAAGAAAACATTCTTAAGTGCAGGTTAACTTTTTTTTCTCTGAATGAACTCCAACTCTGCTGCAATTAGTTCATTCTGGAAATCTTTCCTATGGCCTAGTCAAGGATATGGCTTTACATAGTGGAAGCTCTGAAGGATAAGGGAAGTCTCCAGGATGTTACCGCACAGTGCTGTGCAACTGTCTTTGTCCCATCACAGCTGACAGAATGACTTTTAAATCAAGGCGTTGAGAAGGAAAATCTCACATTTCCCTACTGATAATCTCCCTGGCAAGAAGAGCCAGTCACTGCCTTCCTACTTAGGTCCAGAGCAGTGGGAACACAAATGGGAAGAGTGGACAGCAGAGAGAAGAGCTTGAAGTTCTGTCTGGGAAGAATGTGCAAGAAAGGCAGATTCCTTCTCATGCCCCGCTGGCAGTCCAAAGCAGGACAGGATTTGATCATGACCCTCTAAGAGCAAGAGATGACTGAATTGGAGTTGGAGGACTGAGGGTGAACAGGTGAAGCTAAAGGTGCGCACGTGAGCATGCATTGACCACCAATCCAGGTTGAGTCTGACCTGTCCAAAAATACCTACAACTGGAAAGGTTTCAGATTTCAGATTTTTATGTTGAATTTCAGAGTAGTTGCATTTCGGTCAGCCTCTGAAAAACATTTTACTAAATTCTCTAAGAACAAACTTCCCGGAAAACCCCTGCTGTGTAAGTTCTCAACTGAAGCCTTCAGTTGATGTTTCATCATAGACAGCTGCCCCCTCTAGTGGCTCAAAAATCCCCCTGAGATGTCACACAATGCTAACCTATGACTGGATTTGGAGCACAGAACGTAGGGAAGCAGTTAAGATACCAAGGGGAGGACCAGCAACTGCCTCAGCAGCTCAGAGTGCTTGTCACACAAGCCTGGTGACTGCAGTTCCAGCGTCAGAGTTTAAAGAGCGAACTCCACAAAGTTGTCTGCCCTCCACACACACGCTGTGGCGCTCTCGCCCCACCCTCACCATATACGCATACACACATTACTAATGAGTAAATAGTTAGCGGGAATCTCGAGAGGAATATTTTCAAAAACGTGAAATAAACCAGCTTTGCTTAGTCTGTACAAGACTTGATTGATTCTTCTGATAATCAAATTGCATCAGTAACTTATTTATGTTAATAGTCATGCTATCTCTCCTGGCTTGGCTCTGAGAGAAATCTCATGAGATTGGCTAGAAAGGGACAAGGTCACTAAATGAGTAGCCTAAACTACATGTGGGGCAGAAAGGGAGGTTTTCAAGGTACAGAAACCTGAGCTTCCAATGACAATCTTGATGCCAGTTTTCCTGAGAACAACTTCATTCCCATTTTCAGTCTGTGAGAAATCAGTGTGACTTAGCTACAGATGTGTGTGTGAGTTCTGGTTTGCCATGCTGTCTGTTGAGCATTCTCTCTGAGAACTGCAGAGAAAGCTACCCCATTAGAGTATGTTTGTGTGCCTGTGTGTACCCTTCATGTGTATGTGCACACTCACACCTGCCTGTGCACACCATACATTGACTTTAATTTCAACTGGCTTTTCATGTTTCCTTCTTGCCCCAACATGACCAAGCTGTGCAACCATCATCTACCCACCCTCCATGGATGAACAGATCTGCCTGTTGCTAACAACACTGCCACTGCGACAGAGCTGTCATTCAAGAATGA
Source organism: Onychomys torridus (assembly GCF_903995425.1). Taxonomy (NCBI): domain Eukaryota; kingdom Metazoa; phylum Chordata; class Mammalia; order Rodentia; family Cricetidae; genus Onychomys; species Onychomys torridus. The sequence continues at coordinate 78,541,214 of NC_050447.1, read as the reverse complement.
GGACACTGCAGGGCTGCGCTGTCCTAGGGTGCCACTTTCCTGGTTGTCACTCACTGGGGAAGCACCTGCTCTTCTGTGTGGCTGTCACGAGGCAAGGGCGCGCATCACAATCCTGCTTGTCCCCCTCCTGCCCCCTGCCATCCACAAATTGAGATGTCTGAGTGCCATCCATGGAGTCTGCAGAATTGAGACGCTAACATCACACACAGAGGAGGACTGCTGAGAATGCACACAGAGAGCTCTGAGGCAGGAACTTCTCAGACCCTGCTTCATATGAGTCACTTGCCAAGAGAGATAGACTGACATGGGCAGTCTGGGCTGAAGCCTGAGATGCCACCTCTCCAACAAGTTCCCAACTGATGCCTAGGCACTTGGTCAAGAGCACATTGAGAGAAGGAAGCTTCCTGCTTTGGGAAGCACTTCTTTCCAGATTCCACTTGGAGTTCTGAGACCTGCAATCAGATATATTGTGAGCCTTATGCATATTCACAACAGAAACTGCATTTATCCCACCGATTCAAGGCCTCGTTTTCATAAAATGATAGCAAAACAAGAGTGGGGGAAGTACCTTTATGAATTTAAAATCCCAGGATGATTGTGGACGACACGCTTTTGGCTTATACTGTGCCTTTCTTTAAGTACCCAGCTAACTTTCCTCGAATGATCTCCACTTTCTTTAACCTTGTTTTATGAATGCAGCTTATTTTTAAGGAGATTCATGGTTTAAGCAAGCCGGAGCTAGCAATGTAGGGCAGATGGCTGAAGGAACATCACCACAAAACTTGCCACTTGAGTGGGAGAGAGGACGGCAGCAGCCAGGACGAAGGCTTTGTTCCCTTTGCTAATGAAGTGTCCTCATTGCCCTGGGTGTCTGAATAGTTAATTACTTGCAGTTCCTGCAGCTGGCAGATGGTGGGGACAGCGCTAAAGGCTAACCTCTGGATAGCCGGGGCTGCCTGGGGATGAAGGGAGGAAAAGTGCCTGAGAACTTGTTTTCCTGGGTTCCTGCTGCCCTCACAGAGCCTCAGAAAACGTTAGCTGGGAGCTGGTCCCGCTTTCATCTCCACCTGATTTGTTCAAATAGTTCCTAGGTTACAAATGATCACAGGCACCTGTGTAATCCTCTATGGATGGCCGTGAACTGCTAGGTGTCAGATACAGGCATAAACAGATTCTAGTCTGTGTTTATTTATTTGTTTGTTTGTTTGTTTGTTTCTTTGTTTGTTTGTTTTAAAAGTCCTCGTAGACCATAAATACATTCTGTAATAGTCTCAACTTTAGCGATGGGAGACAAAGAAATACCGAGTTTCCCTTTATTTTACTAAGAAAACCACGCTGTTTCTTAACTGCTCACTAGACCAGTTAGTGCTCCTTTCGTTCTGCTTGTTAGAGCACTATGGTTGCCTGGTTAGGAGGGTGAAGAGTTCAAGACCAAGGGCTTGAGGGATGCCTCAGTGCTTCAGAGCACAGGTTGCTCTTCCAGAGGATCCAGGTTCAAGTCCCTTCACACGCACATGGCAGCTCACAACCATCTGTAACTCCAGTTCCAGGGGTCTCACATCCTCTTCTGACTTCCAGTAGTACCAGGTGGACACATGATGCACATATATGTGCAGGCAAAATACTCATACACATAAGTAAGTAAGTAAGTTAAGTAAGTAAGAAAGTAAATCTAACAGGGATAGCCAGGCTGGGCTATATAATGCTAGCCTGTCTCAATGACAATACATAAAATTAGAAATTAATTATGCTGGGATAATTTAAATAGAATGAAGAGTCAGAAGCTCAAAGATTTGTACCCAAGCTTAGTATAATACTCAACAACATATTCAAATGATATTAAATCCAATATATATGATTATAATTCCATTAGTAAGCCACTAATTTTAAAGGGTTTTATTAACATACTACAAGAAATTTCAATACTTGTTTTTCTTTTAAAACATTATGATCACAGAGAGAAACATTTTAATAATTTACTCTCTGGTCTCTCAAAAGTTAAGTCAGCGTACAGTTAGTTCAGAAGGAAATCGGTGTATTGGAAAGATCACTTTGTTTTTGAGTGTCTGTTTATTCTTATTTATTTGCAATCATGGAATTACTATAAAAGAAACAACTCATAATTCAGCTAAGATTACTTTGAAGTTCATAAGTTATTTTCAAGTCTATGGGAATTTCAAAGCAAGGCATGTAGAATTGTTTTCCTATTTTAGCATAATAATACAACCCTTATTTTGAAATTGCATGATCCGTGATGGAGTATAAAATTCTGCACCAGCCTCCCTGGTCCATGACATCTTAATTTTTTTTAAGTGTGTCCATAAAATGTAGACAACCATAGGCGAGTATATTCAGATGTTTTCAATAGCTTTGAAACAGACAAGAAGAAGAAGAAAAAAAAAAGAGTAGCCTTCCCAAATAAACTTCTATGGCATAGGAAAAAGCCTCCATCATAATGGACATGGCAAGATTTAAACAAAAGACACACATAATAAAAATGTAAATGAGTTTGCTTTCCTAAAACTATAACTTTAAAGTCTTTTGTTGTAAGTTATCCTGAAACCTTCTTACAAGGTAATCACTTTGCATAGAGATTTAAACCCTAGCCTTCAATAGCGTTAACTGCCTGCACAGCCCCTGTGACAGGCATGCAAAGCCACGTTAATGTTCAGACTATGAATTGCCTCTGGGTGGCTCCTCCACCCAGCAGAAAACCAACTGTGTGGATATCTGCGCGCCTGATGGGCTCCATGCGGCTCCCAGCCTGCACACGTCACCCCTTTGACATGTGATGGGCTCCTCACGACACTGGCAGCGCCCGACACTGGGAAATGCCACAAAGGCAACAAGCCCCCCTCCTTAGCCTTGCACTTTGCCACCCCCTGGCGCTGCCCATCCATGGTCTCTCCAGCCTGCCTAGTTACGGGGGACAGTGCTTCAGAGACTCCGAGAGAAGTGTGGGTGGAGGGGCCCCAGCTGCCTCCCTGGACACAGCCTCCATAATGAATTGACCTGAATGATGAGGGCACACAAACAGTATGATATGCATTATTCCTGTCAATAAAATGTCCCCATGTGCTGGGGTCTTTGTACAGAATGTACTGTGGCCTTTCTTCCAGCCAGATCTATTTAGTCCCCTTCCTTTTTGCTATTCATATTATAAGTGTGTAATAGAATTCAGAAAATTATATGATAGCGCCTCTGTATCTGCATTGTCCTGGAGTTGCATATGGAATGCCCTATCTTCACAGGACACTTTTGCCGGGGAGACTGGCTCTCCGAAGGCATTCTCAGAAAAGGAAATGATGGAATACAAGATGGAGAATGAGAGGCTGCAGCAAGTGATCGCAGTCTTGGAAGAGGAAGCACAAATGAACCTGAAAGAAAATTCCATGTTAGGTAACGCTGCTACCCTTTCCTTGTGAACCTGAAAGAAAGTGCCATCTCAGCTCTTAACCCCGTCCTTGTGAAGAGTGGGACATGTCCTGAAATTCAGCACTCTTTGGCTTTTCCTCTTATATGTGTTTAGTTATTTACACCTAAAATAAATCAGTTTGATAGGTATCCTTGTTTTTTTTTCTTTTAAGATAACTTTCCTTGCTTGGAACATAGCATTTATCTGTATTTGTGCTACCAAGCTAGACCAGATGAACTCCGAGTGTTTATTTCTAAAAACAAAACAAAACAAAACAAACAAAAATACACTTTAGTCTTAGCAAAAAAAAAAAAAAGTGCTAGTTAGTTGATTCTACTTCACTTAGAAGTGCTGTCGACAGATACATGTGCTGATTTTCTTAAACTATAGCATGCATACAGGAACATGACAGGATATGCTTGTGGAAAAGCAAGCTTAGCCTTTCAGAACAAAATGCTGGGACTCACTTACACTCAATTTTGATCCAAATTTTAAATGCAAATTTTCCTTTTATCACCAAAAGCACACTGCTTTAAAGTGCCTTTAAATGTTAACTGTTGCTATTGTATTTGTGTGTTTAGTATGATGTTCTGGAAATCTACAGTATGAAAGCAGAGCAAAGATTAAGAACGTGGGCGTGAGCATTGGTGAAATGAGCTGTATTGTAGTGTCCTTTTAGTACAGGACGACGCCATGCCACTGCGACTCCATTTCTCTTTTGATGTGGCATGACAATGCTTTCCCAGGTTGTGGTCTTTCTTGGAGAATCATAAAGTGCCACCTGCTAAAACACTTTGTATTGGCTGTAACTAACAGCAAAAAATGTCTATTGCCACTGTTGATGAAAAGCATCTAGCCCTCAGCCACACTTGGATCTTGAACTTACTTCTTACTCCCTATCCAACCGGCCAACCTAACAGCAGGAAGAAGGCTGTGAATGTCAAGGGCATTTGTGAAGGTCACAATCCTGCTAGGACTTCTGAACACCATGCCTGCCACTGCCTCTACAACCTGCCCCAAAGCAGGCAGTTTGAATACAGGGGCATACGTGTGTAATTTCATGGTCGGCCTCTCTCTCCTTTTGTTTACAGAGGATGAAGTTATGTATCTGAAAGAGATGGCAGACCAGGATCAGCGAACTATTCAAAGGGTACGAACATCTTTTACATTGATAAATGACTCTTTTTAAATTGAAATATCAGCACCATTGGTGAAATGACATCATGCCCAGGGTGTCTTCAAATGTAGAGAAAGTTGGCATAGACATTTCCCCATTATGTCATTTTAGCAACATATTTCCTTCTTATCTGGAATAAAGTAGCTAGTAATAAATAAGAATTCTGACTGAAAAACCCACTGGAATATTGATAATCACTTATTTAATGGAGATATATCAGCATATGTATCTTGTGGTTGTAAGGAACTGACAAGTTATAGATCGTTGAGAGTTTCCAACTGCTGCTTATAAGCATCTATTACTAAGAAAGAGACCACACTGCCACATGCTGTTTGCAAGCCAGACGTTGGTTGACATTTTTTTTTTCTGATTGAGAATGAATTGGCTTATTATGCTAGGTCAGTCTTTATTTAAAGCAAGAAAAGTTTCAGTATCATGAAAATCAAGAATCCCAGGTGCATCCAATGCATGGGACAAAGCAGTAGCCCCGCCCCCAGGCCCTGCTGGTGAGCCACCCTGCTTCAAGTCTTCTGAGCAATACTCCTCCCATGTGCAGTCAGTCAGTCTTTCTTGGACTGTGATCCTCAGTGCAGACAGCACACTATGTCATCTGTGCTGACGACCTTACCTGGAACCCTGAAATACACCCCTCCCTGTAGGGGTGCATAGAATAAAGATGCATTTAGAGTTCATAAAATTTACAGATGAAAAGACAGAACCACATCCCTAAACTAGTCCAAGAAATGTGTATATTTTCCAGTAATTCAACCAACTATCAATTTTTAAGTTAAAGTAAGCAAAATTAAAAACATGGATCTTGGAGCAGGAGAGAAAGCTCAGTGGTTAGGGCATTGGCTACACTTCCAGAGACCTGGGTTCTGTTCCCATGACCCACCCAACCAACTATAATTCCAGTTGCAGAGGATTTGATGGCCTCTACATACAGGGCATGCATTTGGTACACAGACATACATGCAAGCAACACAACCATACATATAAAAATAAATACTTAAAAAAGAGAGAATATAAATATAAACATTTATACATATACACATATCTATGTGTACACACACACACACACACACACACACACACACACACACACAACTTTGTTCTCAATTATACAAGTCACATTTCAAAGCCTGGTGGTCACATGGACCCAAGTAATTTAGGGTCAGATTCCAACCAGGTCTGACTTTGCAGCACAGGATATTCATGGAGTTTAGATAAAACTAGTTTCAAGATCCATAGTTAACACTGACAGGTCTGAGCCGGCCATGTTTCCCTCTGCTAGGTAGATTTCCATGAAATGATTTCATTTTCTTGTCCCTCACCTGGTCTCCTACAGCAGCACTGTAAACCCCACTGTTACAAAGTAGCAATGGCATCTGTGAACAGACAGTCCAAGTTTCTCCAGATCGGCTTCATTAGTGTAAAAATGAAATATCTGGATTCTGGTTTCACTTTGCCTACAAGGGAAGCACACTATTCATTTAAAAAGGCCCCAGGCCACTCATCCTCACTACCTCTGGTGAGAATGAGTTACAGAGGCTTCCTAGTCTATATGGAATACAATATGTGCTTAGAGCCAAAAGTGTCCCTGCAGTCCTCAAGGATGCAAACTACGCCCTGTGCGAGCTGAAATTGCTCATCCACAGGCTGCCTCAGAGTCTCGATTTGCGCTGCCCAGGGCTGCCTCCTGGCCACATGTGACCACTGGACATTTGCAATGTGGCCAATGCAACTGAGGGGATTCATTCTGAACAGTTTTAAATGTAAATGGAAAAAACACAATGTTTGTTTCAATGAATGGAAAAAACCTTCATGTTTTCAATAATTTAGATAATGAATCTGCCTTCTTATTTGAAAGTTTTCTGAAATCTACACAAATAAGAATTTAGCTCTCCAATTTATGCTATAATTGAAAAAGATATATATATATATGTATTTTTTAATTATATAAAATAAGAGATAGTTCCCTTAGAATTCTAATATTTATTAGTATTTGGAGTGTATATGTAGGGATAGATAAAAATAGTTTTAATATCATGATTTACTTTTTAACAAAGCTACTATAAAATTGAATGTATGTATATGACTCACAATGTATTTCTGTTTGCCAGCTCTATTTTGGATAACTATAGCACAATGGTTCTCAACCTTCCTAATGCTGCCACCCTTTAATACAGTTTCTCATGGTGTGGTGACCCCAACCATAACATTACTTTTATTGCTACTTTATAACTGTAATTTGGGATTGTTATGAATTACAACATAAACATTTGATGTACAGGATCTCTGATATGCAGCCCCCTATGAAAGGGTCATTTGGCCTTTAAATACAATCTGCTAGAGTACAGCCAATCTCTTTCAGCTCAGTCATCCTCTGACAGTCCTGTGTTTCTCATTTGCTTTTCCTTCCAATCACTGGAACTTAATACAGACACAGAATATAGACTCACTTATTGAGAAGAAATAATCTGGATCCCTGGGTTCCTGTTTGCCCTGTGAGCTCGTTCTTGTCCCCCCACTTCCTCTTTCTCCTAGGCTTACCAAGTATGTACTAGAGATAATAATGGATGTGGAAGTGGTATGTCAACTGGAAGCAGGTCAGACCTTGTTGAACAAGAAAGAACAGATCTTTGAAGTTTGTTCCCAATACCCTTCAGTAAATTAATTCAATGGTGTTTATTAGGTGTTTGTGAATGTCACCACTCCACTACTGCTAGAAAAATATTAAATGTGTGGGTGATCCATGGAGAAGAGATGCTGTCTCCATCTGGAGAGTTCTAGAAAACATTCATAGACATTCCCATGCTCTTTCTCTTGAGGTCCTCTTAGGTGGGCTGCCTGAGCTGTTATTTCCCAGAGGACAAGAGGGCACAGAAGCTGGCGGCCAAGTGTGTTGATGAGTGAGTGGTGTGACGTGTATTCCAGGACTTTCTGAAATGTGACGTGGCTGACTATTATAATAGGGACCTGTTGAGAAGCCAAAGTGAGAATTCATTGTGTAGCACAAAGAGGAAGCCTAGAGCCCGGGGAAGAGGCAGACAGAACAAGAACCAATGGGGAAAAAACAAGCTCAAACGCTTCAACTAAGGCACAAGTTCCCTTCTTTAATTGGTAGATGCAATTGAAAAAGAAGTTGAAAATGGGTCTGAGTTTGGGTAAGCCGACTTCGCCTTCTGCCAAGGGTAAGTGCCCTACAGTATGGACTTCAGTAGCCTCTGTGTTTTAGTTCAGGTGACTGAACAACAGAGTCTTGAAGCCTGTCTCCATCCACTGCCACCTCGAAGCAGTCCCTACTTGAAACTTCATTCTAGTAGGTGGCACACCAGGAGGCAGAGGGGACCATCCAAATGTGATGCCCAGCAAGCTGGGGAGGCTACAGCAAGTGTGCCTAGCTTGGGTGGTAGGAGATCAAAGCTGGCTGAAGGCAAGGCATTGAGCTGCTTCCCAGAAGCCAGACAGAGCTTGGCAGGAAAAACTGAGAGTCCAGAAGGAAATCCTAAGGATTGTTAGAAGCCACTTCTTAAGGGGCAAGTTGTGTGGTTTCACTTGGGCTGTTCACAAGGGAAGGGTGGTAAAGGTCAGGCACACAGGAAAGGGTTACTCATGCCAAGGGGTTGGATGCCTTCTGAGTCCCTGGAGAAACAGGCAGACTTGTGTTTCATCAAGATGACTAGGAAGTGGGGAGAGGGGACCTGAGCCGAGGGGGCAAGTCAACACGTGACCAGGATAAACAGAAGACAATACAGAGTCGTGAAGAATGGCTCTGGAGACAGCTATCAGATTAGTAAACATAATTAATTGATTGAGTTTAACAGAGGTCTGAATTAAGGTTTGAATTTTACTGATATAAACAGAGATTGTTTGAAACCCTCCCCCCCCCAAAAAAAAGAAAACAAAAGCTACATGAGGATAGAGGTAAAATGTATGATTTTTAAGGAGTATTTTCAGCCAATATGAATATAGTTAGATACACAGATAAATATAACACAAAAACATGAAGGAAGAGAATGTGCCATACAGAAAGTTTAGCAAAGTTGTTATGGGGGATAGATTGATTCACTGCCTTATATGATGATGTCATATCTGAGGGTAGCAAGGAAAATTGTAAGTACATTAGCATTGTTTTTGTATATTAGCTTGGCTATATAATAATATTATCAGAACATAATAATCTGTAGGAAATTAATTTTTCCTTTGATCACATTGGGATCCATTTTTCTCCTATATTAAAATGTGTTTTTAGCACATTCTACTGAGGAAAACATTTTAGGTGTTGTGTTCTTATCTTTAGTCAAAATGCCTCATTTCTCTCTATTACAGTTAATGGACAGTAGAGACAGACTGAGATACGAGCTGGATTGCGAAAAACTTGCCATGCAAGATTTGGTAAGATGATTTATATCCCCCTAAGGAATCTGAATTTGAGACTTTAATAACCTGAATGTGTTAGGCGCTTCCCTTGCAACTTTGCTGTGAACAATTTGTTCCTCCTTCATCAAAATCCTAAGTGTACAGATAACTGTAGAGACGTTTAAGTAGGCGTTTGAAGGAAAATTTTGAATGATGGTATGTTAAGCTGGAAGTAAACTCTGGGGAAGAAACAGTATGACCACTTAAAACAGTGTATAAACTATTTTCATTTTATCCTGGAAATCTGAAAGCAAAATGAAGTCTGAGAGCCCAGGATTTTGAAGGATTTGCTGTTTTTAGTTACAAATTGCAGTAAGTGACAACAAGAAAGGAGCCCAGCTAGATAGTTTGGCATTCTGTGGTGGTCTCATAAGACAACACTGCCTTTTCAAGTTCTTTAAAGGGAACTTTCCAGACGGCTGGTCTTTTATCAGTTGACTCCCCACCCCCAGGCCCTCGCCACCAGCCCCTGGTGCTGCACTGGCTGTCAGCTGATCGCCGCTGGTACGTCTTTGTTACAGTAAACTGTGTTTATTATAATAAAAAATAAAACACAGCTTGACTTGGGTCTCCAATGTGCTTGGAAAGAATATGACTCTGTCTGCAGGAGACAAGGTTGCTCCAGGAAAGCCACACCACTTCGGATAGTGAAACATTTGCTTTTTCAAAGCTTGTCACACTTGTGCCAAGTTGTGACTGTCTCCCAACCCTGTTTTGTTACTCTCGGGCACCCTGTGTTTTGGGTTCCTTGTCATAGAAATTAATGCAAAACAATGGTCCTGGATTACAATGAAGCCTTCTATGAAACCAACTTGGGAATGCAGGCGAGGGGGAAAAATTAAGACCCACTTTTCACAAACACCACGTGTTAGCAAATGCGTTGCTTGGTCCTTTAATTTTAAATACCTACATATAAAAAGCTTCCCTCCTTTGAGTCCACTTGGTAGATTTCTGGTATTCCCACAGTCTGTCTTCTTTGCTCTTCTAGCGAAGCCCAGCCTCTGCCTCCAAAAGTTAAATATACACATAGTGATTAAAGGGGAGTGTTTTTATTGGGTGGGAAGTAAATGTGACATTGTTAGTTTGTCAGCCGCAGTTGAGAAGAACCGAAGCCCTCCAGCAGTGAATTTGTGCCTGTACTGGGAGTAGACCCCATGGCCCTTTCTTTTTTAAAAACTGTAAGTGTTCAACGGGTGCTATTGTATCGCCCACAGGGGAACCAATCCCATTTTATTTTGTTGTTTAGGAGTTTGTTGAGCCCCAAGCTTGTTGCCAAGCAGCAAGAGCCTGCCTAGAAAAAAAAAACAAAAAACAAAAAAAACAAAAACAAAAACAAAAAATAGGACAATACTAGAGTTTTTAGTATGCTTAGAACTAGTTTCGGGGCGGTTCCAGTTTTCAGTAGGGGCGTGAGCTGAAGTCTGTCCTCTGGACCAAGGTTGGCATGTTGGACTTGCTTCCCTCCATCTCCCCTAGGCACTGATGCTGCATTAGAGGGAGGTGACTTTGGAGGTCCTGGGCACTGTTGTTTCATACCATGTTGTTTATCCATATAGAGTGATGGAGTATGTTGAAAAGGAGTGGAGGAAAGAGGAACTGGCTGTTATTTTATAAACATCAAATTTCTCACGGAAGGTTTTCTGTTCTTTAGTTTTCTGTGACTGTTTCCCAAAATATTTTTCTGGCCTTTTAAGAGTCCCATATAAAACGTCAATGCATATCTAAAAAAACAATACCACTACAATAAGCATAGGCAAGCAATCACATGTGATATGTTAGAATTGTCACTAGACTAGTATTTGAGAAATCGAAGGAGAAAAGACTCATTTTGGCCCATAGTTTCCAAGGTTCCAGATTGTGGCCCTCTAGGTTTATTGTTTCTAAACCTGTGATGAGGTAGAACATCTGGGGGCAGAAATGGTGGAACGTAAGATGTCAGGAAGAGGCCAACAGGGGGACCCAGGAAAAGATATAGTCCCTAAGGGCATGCTTCATATATTTTCTAGCTAAAGTGTCACCTTGAAGTGTCAACTACCTCTTAATAATGCTGGTTACTTATTAATCCCTCAGTATACAAATCCGTTGATTAGGTCAGAGTACTCATGACCCAATAGCTTCTCCATGATTGGGTCCATTTTCTGCAGACCTAGCCTTTAACACACAAGTTTTTTGGAGGGCACGGCGGGTGGGGGGAGGGCAGTTTCATATCCCTGCAGTAACATATGGAGAACTTGTAGCCCTAGAAGGGGCTTTGAAAAAATGCAGGAAATAGTTCTGCACCTTTCTACAGCTCCTAAGTGAATGCTTTTCATGTGTCTTAAAGTGCACAAAGGAGAGGGTTCCCCATCAGAAAAGAACTTGACCAAGCTCTTTCCTTGACCTGTTAGTCATATGTTTCATCTCTCTCTGCTTTCTCAGTGTGCCTAGAGTCAAGACAGACGGGGACACATTCTGGGGACACAGCACTAGCAGACTCCTGAGGTCCACTTGCTTCTGTAACTGGGCTCCAGGTGTCCAAATTCCTTTTAATGCATGTTTCAAGTCCCCCCCCAGTCCTAATGTGTGTGATACGGCAGTGTTTGGGAAACAGATCTTTCCTGTGATCTGAGCAAAACCGCATTGATCCCAAAATTCTGGGAAGACTAGCACCAAATGAGCAGTGGTGGTGAGTGACTGGTCACTGTATACCACACTGTCAAAGGCATTCTACTCTCATGTTCTCACTGCCCACTTGTCAGTCCAGTGTGTCCCCTGAAGTCCTAGACAGCAGAAAGTCCTGCTCCACCTGTACTAATTATACAGTCAAAAGGGCAGAGGGCAAAGCTGATGATAGGAAGAACTCCCTCCATTAATTGGTGTTCACATAGCCTCTAAAAATCTGCACTGTACACTCAGGAGCGCTATGAATGATTTAAGTAATTAGCACCATATTGTCATGAAAATAATTTACAATTTACAGAATTCCAAATGGCTTTAGGGACTTTGAGGATCCTTGAGCCACACTTTGATATCTGCTATACTATTTAATAATAAGTTGAAAATATGCCTAGCCAGTTGTAAAGGAAATGTCTGCTCTTTTATGCTTTTGATCCTCTTCTTTTCTAGTAATTAATAACTAGTAACCCTTCACTAATAACTTTTCCTTGGCACACTGTTGTTAGAATGTTACATTAGTACTACATTTCTCTCTCTATATATATATTCTTTTCATTATTCTTTATTATGTTTTTGAGGCAGGATCCTGTCATCTAGCTCAGTCAGGCCTAAAACTTGTGATCCTCCTGTCTCAGCCCCCAAGTCAAAGGACCACAGTGTTCCACCACGCCCGGCTACATTGCTGTATCTCAATGGACTGTGCTATTAATGTTAGGCTCAGGCAGAAAGTCCCACACATGGGGCTAGAGAGCTGGCTCGGCATGTAAGGCACTTGCCATACAAGCATGAGGGCCTGAGCTCTGCCGGTGACATCTCTTCTCTTCTCCTCTCGTTGGTGTCATCAGGATGCTGATTCCAGAACGATTCCCACAATGGATGCCATTTTTCCTATAGTGAAGAGACATTCTGAAGGTTTCCACCTGGTGGCCCTTGCCATCCTGAGCCTTTTTGTGCTTGTATCCTGGCACCATGTATGAGTCTATGCATTGTAATTTAATGTTAATTCCTTATTTGCTAAATAATTTTCAAAATTAACTCTACTGATGCATAGTACTGACATCACCATAGGAAAGTTCCACAGCCTCCCAATTTTGCAAACAATTAGTATTTGGGGATTTTTTTTTAAAGATTTTGTTTTTAACCAGTCAGTCTGGTATGTATAATATTTAAGTTTATGATTTTAACCTGTTTTGTTGACTATTGGTGAAATCAAATACCTCATGCTATGTCTCATACCTGAACGCCCTCTTTTCAACCCTTCCTGTTAGTGTCTATTAAATAGTATGACTTTACTTTTATTAAGTTGGGATGATCAAGTTTCACTATTCTTCATGCGGGTATCCAGTTTCCTCAGCACTGTTTGTTGAAGATGCTATGTCTTTTTCAATGTGTACTTTGGCATCTTTGTCAAAAATTGTGGAGCTGTAGTTTCATGGACTTAAATCCTCTGTTCTACTCCATTGGTTTGTATGTCTGCTTTATGCCAGGACCATGCTATTTGTCTCACAATAGCTTTGTAGTATGACTTGAAGTCAGATATGGTGATATCTCTAGCATTATTCTTTTACCCAGAATTGTTTCTCACTATCTAGAGTCATTTGTGCTTCCATATGAATTTTTTTTATTTGGTTTTGGTTTTGGTTTTGGTTTTTGAGGTAAAGTTTCTCAGTGTAACAGTTCTAGCTGTTCTGGAACTCACTCTCTAGACCAGGCTGGCCTCGAACTCAGAGATCTGCCTGCCTCTACCTCCCAAGTGTTAAGACTAAAGGTGTGTGCCGCCACTGCCCAGCTTCTAAATGAATTTTAATATTGTTTTTTTTTGTCTGTTTCTGTGAAGAATAGAGCTCAAATTTTGATGTATATTACAATAACTCTGTAGATTGCTCTTGGCAGGATGGCCATTTCACAATGTTAACCCTACCAATCTGTAATGATAGGAAGCCTCTCCATTTTCTACTGTCTTTCCCAATTTCATTTCAAAGTTTTCATTGTAGAAGTCTCTCTTTTCCTTGGTTCATTTTATTCCAAGGTATTGGGCAAGATGGTGCCATTGTGAATGGGATTGTTTCTTTGATTTCTTTCTCAGTATGTTTGCCATTGACATATAGGATGACTATTGATTTCTATTATGTTAATTTTGTATCCTGACACATTATGGCTGATCCCATTCTAAATTTGATGAGAGTCATAAACTGATTTAAGAAACCAAGAAATCTCAAAGTAGAATATATCTAAAGAAACCCACTGTAGGTCACATTATAATTAAATTCCAGACAAGAGACCAGAGGAAAAGAATTGTAGCCAGAGGAAAATGATAGGACTTTGAATGAATTGTATTATAACAGAGCACAGATTCAATAACATTTCTTATTTAAAGGAAGTTATCACCCAGCAATAATGACAACAGAAAGAGGAGAACATTAAGAGAGTGTGTGAGAGCAACAGTGTGGGTGAGCATGACTGCAGACTGGTCTGTAAGTTGTTGAAATTGGCTTTCACAGTTGTTAAGACATTGTAATACCATCTAATGTTCTACCCTCCATCTATGCAGAAGAAATGTTGAAAACCAATCTACTTTAAAGGGACAAGTGTGATGCCCGAGCAACAGGCTGGCTGGTTGATCATCCTCCTAAAAAAATAAAAAAGGAAAAAAATTTTACACTTCTCTCAATGTTGTTATAAATTCTATATGTAGATTTGGATACCTGTTGTAACTCCAAGAAAACTGTACAAAGTACCACAATTTTAAAAAAACTAGAAATAAGTAAAATTAAGAAATAAGTTTTAAAACATCAGTAAAATCTTTAAAATCATCTCAGTAGCCAATAGAGAGTAAGAGAAAAGAAACAGGATGAAAACCAAAAAGGAAAAAAAAACAATAAAATGGTAGAAGGAGTTTTATATTTATAATTTCTGTAACTGTAAAGAGCCAAGGACATCAAGTTAAAAAACAACAACAACAACAACAACAACAAAGAATAGGATAAGAAATTACAACCCAATAGTATACTACATACAAGAAATTCACTAACTCCCATTACACAAGTAAGTTGAAAGCAAATAGAAAAAGTAGTCTGTAAACAATTTAAAAACAAAACAAGATTGACCTCAACAACTTCAGACAAAGTAGACTGGAGGAGAAAAAAGAATTACTGTAAAGGAAAGTGATTTTTTTAAAAAAAATCTGTCTGCCAAGAAGACACAATGATCCCAAATGCATATGGGGTATAAGACAGCATAAGGAGCAGGTATTTGTGGAGCTGAAGAGCTGAAAAAGCAAATAGATAAATCCACAATATGACTGGGAACATTTTAAAACTCTCAGCCAATGATTGAACTAATAGATGAAATCACCATGAATATAGCTAAACTGAGACATGTAAAATACAAGCTATCAAAGGTTTAATTGTTCTATAGAAGACACTGTATAGCTGCAGTAGAATATGTATTTTCTCAAGAGTCTGTGGCATCAAGAGTCATAATATAAACCAGAATGTGTTCAAAACAGCATGTTCTATAGTCATAATGTATCCAAAGACTTGAGGAAAGAAAAGAGGAAAATCTCCAAAGACTTGGCCATTAAACAACACATCTCCAAACATGACTTGATGTAAATGTTTAAAAACAGAATTAAATGTAAGACATACCAAATATGTAATACATACATAGAGTAGTACTGAAAGGGATATAGAACTAAGAGACAAAAGAAGTCAGAAAGCAATCATCTGCCTACCCCCAAGAAATTGAAAAAAGAACAAAATAGACTCAAATCAACACACAAAAAAAGGCAAATAACAAAGATCATAGCAGAGATCATTAAAACTGAAAATGGAAAAATAACAGAAGTCAATCAACAAAGAGATGAGTTTTTCAATGAAATCAGTACAATTGATAAATCTGTACCAACACTAACACATGTATAAAGAGATGGGTTGAAACTCCAAAATGAGGATGAAATGAGATATCAAGATAAGTGCAACATTCAAGAAAACTGGACATCTGTATCACATCCTCTCATCCCAAGGCTCAGGAGTCACTGCAAAAGAGGGAGCAGACAGTGAAAGAGACAGAGGCAGTGGATGAATAAAAGGAAGCAGTGTCTTCCAGACTAGGCAACAAAGGGCCATTGTCCACATGAACTCAGTAATTGTGATAGTATACACAGATCCAGTGCAGACTGAAGCCATATAGATCTCAGCATGGAAAGGGTAGGTAGACATGAAGTCCTATCCAGAAGTGAGGAGCTGAGGTATTAGGAAAGGAAGAGTCCGTTACCTTTAAGAATATGGCCCCTGGTAAGTCAACCATGCTCCAATGGAAGGCCACACCTTTAAGAAAATATGACCAGCACAAACTGGACTTGATAGATGGAGAGAAATGGGGGGGGAGCACAAAGTTGGGTGGGTAAAGAAGGGAGAAGGGTGAATATGATCAAAACACACTGTAGAAAGTTCTTATAAAGAGCTAAGGTTTTTAAAGACAATCAGGAAAAACAACAACACACAATTTTATGTTCATAGCTTTCTCAATGCTAAGAACGGAAGCAATTGGGAGGCCAATGAAGGCAGTTTTCTGTGAACTTGAGTCCATTCCGATCTACACAGAAAGTTCCAGACCAATGAGCCAGGCCAGGGTTACACAGTGAAACATCCTTTCAAAAAAGCAAAAGAAAAGAAAACCAACATCAACAGCAAACAAGTCACCACCCACAAAACCTGAAGCAATTCCTGTGAAAAGAAAACTCCAGGTTTCAATGTTTTCACCAGAAATTTCTATCAAACATTTGTAGCTTCTCACAGTGTGTTCTGGGAAAGGAAATAGCACTTCCCAATGAGTTTATAAGATTAGTTTCCCCACGATAACAAATCTAAATACAGACAGTAACAAATACTGGTAAATGGAAATCTGTTGCATAGAAGAGGATTTATGAGTTGTGGTTAAATAAGGTTTATTTTTAGTGTGGAAGATAATTCAACTTTTACAAAACAGTTATGGTGGCTATTCTTCGTTGTCAATTTAACTACATCTGGAATTAACTAAAACCCAAGTGTCTGAGTACACCTGAGGTATTTTTTTTCCATAATTAAATCATTGGAAGTGGGAAGATCCCTTTCTCATCTGGATCTTTTGAGGAGAGAAGATCCACTTTTTATCTGGAGGGTCACACCCTCTGCTGGCATCCTATATAAAGGACATGGAAGAAGGAAGCTTACTCTCTTTGCCTGTTGGCACTAGCTCTCACTGGCAAGTCCATTTCTTCATTGGCATTAATCTACTTCTTCAGGATTCTGGCATATTCTGAAGACCAGCTGACATCCAGTCTGGATTGGTCTGGATTCTTGGACTTTCCATTGGTAGACAGCCATTGTTGGACTAGCTGGAGAACAGCCCATAAGCCATTCTAATAAATCCTCTTAAAATATGTAGTGTGTGTGTGTGTGTGTGTGTGTGTGTGTGTGTGTGTGTGTGTAACCTCTCAAAGTCTCCACTTTGTGCAATACCACATTGGTATTGCATCAAAACATAGCTTTCTAGGAATACATAATGTTCAAGTCCAAGTCAGTGCAATTAGCAGCTTTTGCTCCATGAAAGAACACGTGGAGCAGATGGAAAGACAAACTGTACACTTGAAAGAGACAATATTCTCAAATCATATATCCACTAAAAGTGTAGTATCTAGAATACATAAAGATTTCTCAAAACACAATAGTAAATCCAATTAGAAGGTAGTCAAAATACATAAACAGATATTCATTTGAAAAGATGGCCAATCTCATTAACCAGGAGGGAAAGCAGGGCTAAGACACAGGAAGATACTACTACAATCCTATTAAATAGTTTGTTTTTAAAAAGAAAGGAAAATAGCAATAATTGTAAAGTTGGCAAGAATAAAGGAAAACTCCAAAACATAAGGGAAAGTATGGCCATTTCTTAAGAACTAAACATGTAATTACACCATCCAGCAATCATACCCATGAATTTTCCACAGAGGAAAATGAACACCTACGTTCATGCACAAAAATATTCATTAACTTTACTCATAGTAGTTAAGGGCTGGAAGCAGCCCTTACACCCTTAGGCAGTTGAATGATTGAACTATGGCTCTCTATATCACATGGGACAATTGCACAAAGAACAGAAATAAACTTGTGACACAGGCAACAACTTGGATTGACCTCAAGAGGATCCTGCTAGATGGAAAGGCAGGGCCACTAGGGTAACACACACGCCCTTTGCACCATTCCATTTTTTATAATTTTTATATATTTTTTATCTTTTTGAAAAGATACAATTTAGAAATTGGGTACAAATTACAACAGTGTTTGCCGGGGTTAGAGATGATGGGGAGAGAGAGGCTGGGTGTGGTAGAGGTGGGTGTGGCTCTTAAAAGGTAACCCAGAGTCATGGGATTGTTTTGTACCATTGACTGTAGTAGAGGATATCCAAATCTGTGCATGGGATCAAATTTCATAGAAGTAAACACACACATGCAAACACACACACACAACATCTAAATAAGGTCAGAGGAGTGTGGGCCACTTGGCTAGCGTGGATTCATGCCATGTTGACATTCACTTGAGAATTAGGAAACAGATGGTCTGAGAATCAGGAGTCTCGCAGGTCAGAGAAGGGACAGTGACGCCTATATCCTCTGTGCTCACATCAAATTTCTGATAGAGATATTATACTCCCTATACTTTGCAAAATGTTTCTATTGGGGAAATTCGGTAAAACATATCAGAAGATCTCACATTTATTACAGTTACATATGAATCTCTATTTTTTTTCAAATTTATTTCAAAATGACTGTCCATTTTAAAGCACTGAGCTGACCATTGGTGAGGAAATGCCGGCAAACTGAATAACCATACAAAATCTGGTAGTTGATAAAAAGCCAAATATGTAACTACAACACAACCAATAAACTGTTTCCTAAATGGCAACCTTTCTAATATATAGTTCTAGATATTTTCTACCCAGTTGTACTTTTTCATTCATTAAAAAAATAATATTTAAAAATTTAATAATGTGTATGGGGAGTACATATGAGTACAGGTGCTCAAGGAAGCCAGAAGAAGGTGCTGAAATTTTCTGGAGCTGCAGTTGCAGGCCATTGTGAGCCACTAACTAATGTGGGTGCTGGGGACCAATAATGTGTTTGGTAACTAAACTCTTTTTTTAATTTGCATTACTAGTGTTTTGCTGTGTAAGAGTGTCAGGTCCCCTAGAACTGTAGTTACGGACAGTTGTGAGCTGCCATGTGGGTGCTGGGAATTGAACCGGGTCCAATGGAAGAGTAGTCAGCACTCTTAAACACTGAGCCTTCTCTCCAGCCCCCAGATGAAAGGAGACATGGAAATAAGAAGGAAGTATGCCAGCATCAGCACCAAGGTTGTATGGACTCTATCATCATCTATCTATCTCTACTATCATGCTGTCTCTCTGCATTCAAGACACTATGCACACCACTGCTTTCTCATACATGCGTTTAAAAGAATGCTGGATATCAAGAGTAGGCAATACTCTTGCAGAAGAGCCTAGCACACAATGATGTCAAACTCAAGCCCCAGAGGATCCAGCATCTTCTTTTGAACTCTAAGGATACCAGCATTCGTGTGTGTGTGTGTGTGTGTGTGTGTGTGTGTGTGTGTGTGTATTTGCACGCACACACATGCATATAACACACACACACACACACACACACACACACATTAAACTCTTTAAAGCCCAATTTATGGATTTCTATTCAGGGAAACAGTCCTTATGTTTTCTTTACATATATATATAATTGTTTTATTAAGGAATTTTTTATATATATATATAATTGTTTTATTAAGGAATTTTTTATTCATTTTACATGCCAACCACAGATCCCCCTCTCTTCCCTCCTCCTTCTCCTCTAGCCTCCCCTCCCAACCTACCCCCCATTCCCTCCTCCAACGAGGTAAGGCCTCCCATGGGGAGTCAGCAGAGCCTGGTACATTTAGCAGAGGCAGGTCCAAGCCCCTTCTCCCTGATTTTAGCTTTTTAATGAATACTATTCACATAAATAATTTGTTCTGTATTAAGTGAGAGAAGGGGGAAATTTCTTATTTTTTCTGAATGGTTATCCATTTATTACAATACCATTTGCAGAAAAGACGTTTTCTTTCACTGGATTTCTCATGGTGGAGCCTTTAAAAGAATCAAATGAGTGTTTTGGACTTCCTTATTCTGTCATCGAACGGCATGTCAGTCCCCACCCTAGTGCTATGCTCCCAGTTACAAGAGCTTTGCAAGGCTTCAGAGAGTGTACAGCAGCTCCCCTGGCTTTGTCCTCCTGTAAAACTCACCAGAAAAACTGCAGATGCTCCATGTTCATACAGGGTTTTAGAATCAATGTTTATGTTGCAAAGATTGGTGTTTTAGTAGACCCTACTTTATATCATCCAATTCATACATAGGGATATGTAGCTATTCATTTAGGTCTTTAATGCTTACCAACAATATGTCATTGAGTATTGAGATTTTTACCTATTGTGTTAAATTTGTTTCAAATTCTTTTGTAGTTTTGAAACTGTTGTAGATGGAATTTTTTTAGATTTTTAATTTTTAATTCTTAATATTAATATAAAAAGCACAATTGTCTGGGCTGTGGGGGTACATGCCTTTAATCCCAGCAGTTGGGAGGCAGAGGCAGGCAGATCTCTATCAGTTCAAGGCCATCCTGGGCTCCAAGAGCAAATTCCAGGACAGCCAGGGCTAAACACAGAAATCCTATCTCAAAAAAAAAAAAAAAATACAAATAAAATAAAATAAAAGCACAGTTTACTTTTCTATCAGTGTTGTATCTTGAAGCCTTGATGGATTAATTTATTAGTCACAGTCATAGTTTTGTAGATTCTTTTGGATTTTGGTATGTTAACAAAGTCTATAAGTACTTATCTTTATGCTTTTTTATTTTCCTTACAGTGTCTTATTACAATAGCTAAGACTGCCAGTATGACATTCAATAGCAGTTATGTCCTGTTCCTAGATTTATGGAAGAATAGGCCATTAGTTCATCAATAAGTATATAGCTTGTCTGTTTTCTCAGGCACGCATTTGTCAAATTTAGGAGCTTTCTTTTATTACTAGTTTCCTGAGAGTTATTATCATGAATGGCTGTTGAATATTTACAAATGTAGTCCACTGTGAAGTGATCCCGTTGTGTATAGCAGAACGAATGCTATTTCAGAATGCTAAGGAATTTTTGAAATCCTTGAAAACTGGATTGAATTTGACAATGGCTATGTTGAAGGTTATGGAGAAAACTATTTTTACACTGTTGCAATAGGGCTTAACTATAATATTAGGTTTAACTTCACAGCCACAGCTACTACTTGATATATACCTTCACAGGCATTAGTGACTGTCAGCAAGATGTTATAAGACACATTTCTAGCAAGTTCTGATAACTGCTTAAAGTGAGAAGGCTCAATATGTAATGAGATGAATGGTCACATGTGTTTCCCATCACCTTTTTTATTTCAAATAAGTTTAGTCATAATTAGAATCATTGGCATTATTTAAAATTCATATTAAGCAAATCAGTTTTATTGAAGCATGCATTAATATATTTTGATACAATTATTTTTATACCTGGAAATCAGTATTAATTTTTAAAGTAAAAGTTTGTCCTTTATATTGTTGAGATTTAGATGTTAAATTATCTTGTTTTTTTTTTAATTACAAGACTTATAATAATACAATGATGTATAAAAATATCACATCACAAGCAAACAACACATGAATCTATATAATCTATTATACATAAAAGCAGTAAATATTTTTGGTTGTGAGCCTAGCCTTTAATGGCTGAGCCATCTCTCCAGCCCAATAAGCTGGGTGGTGGTGGCACATGCCTTTAATCCCAGCACTCCGGAGGCAGAGGCAGGCAGATCTCTGTGAGTTCGAGGCCAGCCTGGTCTGGTCTACAAAGTGAGTTCCAGGAAAGGCGCGAAACTACACAGAGAAACCTTGTGTGTGTTGGGGGTGGGCGGGCGGGGAGCAGTAAATAGATGCTAATTGAAATATCCACACTTACATGTATTTCTGTTTTTATTTTAAGGGCCTTTTTCTAGGTATAAGTTTGTTTTCTAATTAGCATTCAGCATATAATCTGTTTAAGATGTTTTGTAATGATTTCTCTGTTTTAATCTTTGCAAATGATAACAGATGGTATGGCCTTGTTTTTTTACAGATCAATAGGCAGAAAGAAGACATGGAAATAAGAAGGAAGTATGCCAGCATCAGCACCAAGGTTGTATGGACTCTATCATCATCTATCTATCTCTACTGTCATGCTGTCTCTCTGCATTCAAGATACTATTCACACCACTGCTTTCTCATACATGCGTTTAAAAGAATGCTGGATATCAAGAGTAGGCAATACTCTTGCAGAAGAGCCTGGTCCCTAGCACACAATGATGTCAAACTTCAGCTCCGGGGATATCCAGCATCTTCTTCTGAACTCTGAGGACACCACACCACATACACACACACACACACACACACACACACACACACACACACACACACACACACACACTTAAATAATTCTTCAAAAAGACTCATCTGCAAGTGAAACAAGATGGGTATGTGGAAGATAGAAAATGAAGAACGTAGGGAGGGGAAGAAGAAGCTGAACCGTGGAACCAGCAAGCCATCCCTCAGAGAGGCTGCTTCCAAACCCTAGGGCCCAAGTTCCTCCTTCTTTTTTCCCCATTTTTGCTTCCTTGCCCTTTTCCCACCTCGACACAAAGCTCAGCCTGCCACCTCGTCGGTTTCACAAGGCCTGTATCTTTTACAGGTACTGCCAGGGAATGTCCAACTGTTTCTATCTTTCTTTCCTAGAACAGTGGGTTAGAGGGACATTCGATCCCAGCTGCTAATCAAGGCAGGCAAGGGTGGGCTGTGGAACTCAGAACAAGGGCAGACTCACATCCACTGAGAATGAACCTGCTCACTCTGGGATCCTTGCTCGGGGGAGGGCAAGTAGTAGAGGAGAGCTACAAATCTAAGGGATGAAATAAGAATAATTCTTGACTCTTTGGGGACAGAAAACAACCAAGGGAAGAGATTCTACTTTCTTCTCACGGCCTTCAAGTCGTCAGTCCAAGAGCGTGACGTTATCTGAAGACGGACATGTTATAAGGCCACCTTCTGCTTCCCTCAGTGTATCACCGAAGCTGAAAAAGAAGATCTCAAAGAAATATGTCGGTGCCGCCTTCGTTCCTACCTCTCCTGCTCCTGAAGCAGCTGCGGCTCCTGAAGCAGCTGCGGCTCCTGGTGCAGCTGCGGCTCCTGGTGCAGCTGCGGCTCCTGGTGCAGCTGCGGCTCCTGGTGCAGCTACTGTCCCTGTAGCTCTTCTCACCACACCTGTTGGTTCGATTGTTACCGATTTCCTTGGAAAACCTGAGAAGGAAAAGCATGTAAGAACCGTGTACATCACGGCCCTCTGGCCACGCTTCCCAGACTTCATGTGGGTTCCCAATTTGTTAGCCTTTTCCAGCTGCAGCCTCAAGCCTCCCGCTTCCTGCCAGCATCCTCCAGGACCACTGTCTAACACATCTGACTCTCATGTAGGGATAAAGGTTCTGGCAGCTAGCCAGGGGGCCTTAGTTTTCTCAGAATGATATTTCTGTTACTCACAGCTGGCTGCATTGTGTAGGTTAGTTTGTAAGCCATAGTAAATCTCTATCGAGAAGCTAGATTCTAAGTGCTTGTTAGGGCACACATCTCTAACTCCTTTCTGTATAGTACTATATTACGGTTGTCTCCCTGAAGGACATGGAAGGATCTAGTCCCCTTGGTCACACAAGTGTCTACACCTCACAGCTAGATGAAATAACACTATTGGGAACAAATATACACCAGCTGTAAACTGTTGCTCTTCTTAACCTATCACAGGTGGCTTGTGACAGTTATGGCGGCACCATCCCCTAGGCGTGGGTTCTAGACTGCTTACAAAGGAGAAAGCTAGCTGAGTGCAAGCACCTTCTCCTGCTTCCTGACTGTAGATATAGTGGGAGGGACCTCTTGTTGCTTTGAGTTCATGGCGGGCCATACCCTGGAACTAAGAGCCAAAACAAGAAGCCCTCTCTCCCCTAAGTTTCTCTTGTAAGGTTATTTAACAACAGCGACAAGTAGCAAATGGGCATGGCTTATTACTGGGTAGTGCATTCTCCAAGACTGCCCTTTGTAATGATCCTGGGGAGAACCTTCTTTGTGCTTCACTATGGGGATATTGATGGTCATTGGTGCACATGGTCTGTAGGCACTACACATTGTGCAGCCAGACAAGATTCTTTTCTGGGCTGACTTTCAAAGACCTTAGATCCAACTGGTGACTCACTGGGCCAATAGAGAGCCCTTCACATAGCGTGTCCACTTGGATGTTCAGATCTCCTAGGTTCCGAGTCTTGTTCTGCCAGGCCCCGTGTTCTTTCTCCCCTCCAGGTGGCAGAATCTGCCTATCCACAGGACACGTAAGAACAGAGCAGAATTATACAGTCGTGTGCATCTTGCTTCTGAAAAGGGATGGGAAAGAACACGGGCCTCTTAAGCCATTTAATCAGAGACATAGATCACTCCTTCCAAGTGAAGAAGAGAGAAACTGGGTGTTGCTCTTGCAGGGAGTCAGTCCACTAGGGAAGGAAGCACCAAGAGATGAGAAAAATCGTTCTCAACTGGTATAGTGTTGCTTGCCTGTGTAATCCCAGCACTCAGGAGGCAGAGGCAGGAGGATCACTACTATTGTTGATGTTTTTTCTCGTTTGTTCTTTGGGGAGCCTGCCACCCAGCTCCCTAATAAATCACAGAGACTTATTCTCATTGATGAATGTCCAGCCTTATCTTGGTTTGTTGCTAGCCAGCTTTCCTTAACACATCTGTCTTTTGCCTCTGGGCTTTTACTGTTCTATTACTTCTGTAAATCTTACTCTTACTCCATGACTTGCTGTGTAGCTGGGTGGCTGGCCCCTGGAGTCCTCCTCCTTCTCTGGCTCCCTCTTTGATCCCTCCTCCTAGATTTCTCCTTCTATGTATTCTCTCTGCCTGCCAGCCCCACCAGTCCTTTCTCCTGCCTACCTATTGGACCATCAGGTGTCTTCGACAGGCAAAGTGTCACAGCTTCACAGAGTTAAACAAATGTAGCACACCTTGAAATAATATTCTACTACACACTACAGCAGTAAGTCTGAGGCCAGCAAGGGCTACACATCAAGGCCTGCCTTAAAAACAGGAAAGCTAAAAGAATAAAAGAGATGGGGGAGAGGCAGAAAAAGAAGGAAGGAAGGAAAGATAAATGTTTCCACTGTAAAAATTAGGAGGTAGCGTCAGGTGGAAGGCTATATGAACCTCCAAGGAAGAGACTTTGCACGTGTCTGACCAGTGGCTCAGTTCTAGAAGTGACTGTTTTATAATCCAGATGTATATTTTTTCGTTTCCACCAAACAAAAACTGATCAAAGGGCTGGGAAGATGGACAACTGTCAAAGAATGCTGGTAGAACAAGCACGAGGATCTGAGTTGGAGTGCCCGGAACTCCTGTAAAAATCCAAGTGTGGCTGCTTATGCCCATACCCCTCGCCATTCCAGGGGAGACAGGCCAGCCAGCCAGCCTAGCCAAACAAGGTGTCTTGCTACACACACACACACACACACACACACACACACACACACACACTGACAATCAAAAATTAAAGCACTGATCTGAGTGGTTAGTGACACCCACCTGTGACAGGAGAAGAGAGACCAACCAGCCACCCTGGGTGACCATGATAGAAGAGCAAGGGCTTCTTGCCCGAGGATCATGGGGACAATGTTATGCCGCCTAGTTTTTCTAAAACAAGATTTTTAGGAACATCTGGAGATATAGCTCAGTGGCAGAGTACTTGCCTACCATGCACAGACCCACAGATTCCACCCCCAGCAGAAGTTTTTCCCTGAAGGCTTACATCAAAGAGACAGACTTTTAGGAGTACAGGTCTGTCTCCTCCCCTAGTGTTGTGGGGAGAGAGGAGAGACTAATCTATTGGGCCATGGAGGGAGGAGGTGTTAGGGTTTTGAGGGGTAGGCTCTGGCTGCCATTATGCCTCCCTGCTTGTATCTGTGGGAGTTTTTAACATGGCAAGGAGGGACCTTGTAGCCTCAGAAGGCTACTGACTTGTAAGCTTCACTTTGTGAATTTCCATCCCTGAAAAGTAGGTTTTGAACCATCTTTAGGTAGATTCTGGAGATTTTTTTTCATAAAATGAACTTAAGCAAATTGTTACTTAAAGGATTTATGGACATTTAGCTGAATTCAAGGGGCCCTCGTACAAGTCTTTGGCTTCCTCAGTGAGCTGGTGCTGGGCAACTTGTTCCAGAAGGTGTCAGTGGACAGTGAAGTGGGTGCCTTTCAGAAGTGTCTGGGGTCTGAGGTCCTAGATTCTGGCCATAGCGCAGCAGAGCAGCATCAACAGCCAGGCCCAGCAGCTGATCTCCCATCCTGAGGTCCCAGCAGCAGGGGGCAGCTGCACTAGCGGCCTCCCTGCCCCCCTTCATGACCCCAAGGCTGGAACTGAATCCTAGATATCTGGCTCAGAAGCTGCTGTGCCCTCAATATAGATACATGCTGAGCTTTCAACATTAAGTGAGGCAAAGACCCCACCCCCAGCACTTTCCCACTGGGAAGACACAAAAAGAGAGAGGAAAGGCAACTTAGGGTCTCTGACAAGTACAATTTCAGTTGGCTTTTCTCCTGGTATCACACTCTCTTCTGATCGGAATAACTGTTATCTAGAGGTTTCCAGAGCTTCAGGGAACATTCTGTCAAGTGGTGAGATTCTCAAGTTAATGTTTAACAATAAGCACAAATTGGACAAGAGGGAGGCATGGGGACCTAAGCTGGTCCTCACTGTCACAGTAATTGATTCAATTTCTAAATACATTTTCTGCTTTGCAGTTATTGCCATCACCTATGTTAGTCGTCATAATCCCATGGTCATCCTCCTGTGTGATTCCTTTTGCAGTGCATATTAACTCCGTCAGAGCCACTCTGCTTAGGACTGCCTTTAAATGTTTAACTCAAGAGGGTCGCTAGACCTCCTTAAATGACCTTTAAAAGGCTTTCTAATATCCACGATGTGCAAATGACCGCATGGAAAGCTGGCTGCCGGAACTTTTACAGCGGTCATTTCACTTCCTAATTAATCATACTTATTTTTGAAATGTGTGTCATTTGGTGGGAACGGTGCACATGCTGACCAGGGGAGGCACCCAGTGATAAGGGCAGTGTTTAGCCAGTCTGAAAAACCATGACACACGCATCGCCTTCAGATATCAGTTTAGAAACGATTTCATAACGTAACATTTGTATTTGCACAGGGTACTTATGTAAAGTTTATTTAGTTTTTTGATAGCTGTAAAGCAGTTCAAATACTCAGTTTTTATGTATCAAGGTTAAACTGGATTCCCAGGTTTCCCGTCCCCCTCACCCCACCCCAAGTAATTAGTTAATTAAGGTCACACCCAGTCAATGCTTCTCTGGAAGACTTCTGAGCCTCCTTTGGGGTAGCCTGGTCTATGCTGACAAGCCATATGGCATGTGCTTTGGTCTGCTCAGGGCCCTTCTGTGTGGGAAATAGGACAAGGGACAAGGCCAATCTTGTTCTCCTCACAATGCAAAGCAATTTCTATAGGCCAAATAAAAACAAAACAAAAAAACAAACAAAAAACTCCCCAAAAACAAAGGAACAAAAACTATGTAACATTTAATAATGACTAGTAAAATAGTTTTGCAATAGTTTGCAGTTAGGACTATAATCATCTTGCAAGCTAGTAATTTTTAAAATATGATTGTAACCACATTATTGTTGTCTAGCAAATTATGCTATCTCCACCATTCAACTCTTTTGTTTGGCAAAATTACGCATGAAGTTTAAAACAAACTGTGTAGGGGAAGAACGCGATGTACCTGTTCATTGTGCAGTATTTCATTTGTTTCTGCCTTGGCTGAGCCTGGTAAATCAGAGAGCAGAAGGAAGCCAGAACTTTGCTTGTTGTTGATCTGGGAATGCCAGGGAACTGGGTTATACAGAGAGGGAGATCCTGGATGTAACATGTGTGGTCCTTGCAGGCTGTCAAAGGATATTAACTCTATTTTGATAGTTATGTTGATGTAAAATAATTTCACTGATACTGATTTATTATGGTTCGAGTGTGTGCATGCATGTGTGTGCTGTGTGTGTTTATGCATTGTGTATGTGTGTATGCATGTGTGCTGTATATTTTTATGTATGTGTGTGCATGTGTTCTCTGTGTGTGTGTGAACTGTGTCTGTGTGTGCATATTGTATGTTTATGCATGTGTGTATGTGTGTGTGCATGTGAACTGTATATTTTTATGCATGTGTGCTGTGTATGTATGTGCGGGTGTGTGTGTGTGTGTGTGTGTGTGTGTGTGTGTGTGTGTGTGTGTTGCAATGCTCATGTGAAGATCAGAGGATAACTTAGGGAAACTGGTTCTTACCTTCCACCTTGTGAGGTAAGGCCTTTTTGAACTACCCCAGGCAAGCTGACTCAGGAGCTACCAAGAGGTTCTCCTATCTCAACCTCCCTCTTGTTTCAGCAGTGCCGAGGGTACAGATATACACCTCCACATATGGTTCTGGGGATTGAACTCAGGTTTTCAGGCTTGTGCAGAAGGTATATTTACCTAGCCATCTCTCTGACTTTAATTTTATATCTTTGTTTCTTTAAGATTAATAACTTTGCTGTGTGGAAATGACTGCAGATCGCACATTACAATGACTTGCTTTGCTTTAAAGACAAAGTTTACTTATACAGCTAAAACAAATTCTCTTTGGTTTCTGCTCTCAGAGACCCAAACTGAAAACCTGAAAAATTTCCTATTTATAATTAAACTAAGAGTGCTGATGCATGGTTACACTCCAAGCATTCTGGGGGCTGAAACAGAGGACCCATGAGTTTGAAGCCAGCCTGGGTTGCATAGTGAGACTGCCTCATAAACAAATCCAGTAATCAGTTAATTAATTAAATAAAATTCAACCTAAAGGTAGTTTTTGTCTTCCATATAATTTTATTTTGGGTACTTTGATGATGATTTAAACACATATTTTCAATATTCTTGGAACTAGAAATTGCTAGTGAAAATAGCATTTAGTATTTCCTAAACTTTAAAAAATATTTAAAAGTTATGTGAAGGACTTTATACAGTTTTTAAAAGGTTTTACATTTATTTATCTGGGGTGGGGTCGTGTACATGCCAAAGCACACATGTGAGAGTCAGTTCTTCCCCTCTACCTTGTGGGCCCCAGAATGTGAGTTGTCCTTTAGACTTAGTGGCCAAGTGTCCTTACCCACAGAACCAACTTGCCTGCCAGGATTTTCACTTGTTTAGTTGAGAGAAAATGTAAATTTTGTGATGTTCACAATATTTTAGTCTAAGTTAAAAACTGGAGACTTGCCGTTTTTCTCAGGGTAAGAAATAGCCAAATTGGAGATCTGAGTAGGTCCTCCCCACATGTGATGTGTCATCCTTAGTGTCTTGGTCCCCCAGAGCAGACATTTTACCCTCACTATGCAAGGTGGCTTTGCTCCCCATTCTTGGGCTTCAACCCTGGCTGACTCACCAGCGAGCTAACCCCAGGACTCTGACAGGAGCCCCGCCTTGGTTCTTTCCCACAGATGCTGAATCATTTACCACAGCTTTGCTCATCCACAGTGCCATTATTGCTGGGACCAATGCTGCTGTTTGGTATTGCCTGCTGTCCCAGAGTGGCATCATTATCCATGCTTGCAAGGACCACACCAGAGGTGGGCGCTGGATGTGGACTGTGCTGGCTCCCTGCTTGGGTCCAGCTCTAACAGCCTACCATTTCTTCAGCTGTGACTTCTTGCACTCCAGTGCTCCAGGCTTTCATTTTCTTTTCAAATCCCAAGATTTGGTCTAGAGAGTTAAGATACATCTTTTTTTTTCTCTTTAGTAATTAAAGTTTTCTCTATTTCATATGCCTTTTGTTTTCTTCTCCTTAATGTAATCTGCTTATTCATCAGGCAAATGTACAGTGTAATTCCAGCACTCTAGAGGCTGAAGCAAGAGGGTCACAGGCTGTGAGGCCAGTTTATACTAGACAATATCATCTCTAAACAAAACAGTTTTTATAGGAGACAAAAAACTGAAATTATGAAAGGGAAGTTGTTTATTCCTCCATTATTGCATTTTACTTCCAACTTTCATTCCCAAACAACTTCAGGTAGCCAGTAATATTCCACTAAATTGATTTGATGCTAGGCAATTCCATTGTCTTTATTAGTTTTGTTAGCCTATGCAGTGTAAATAAGGACCAGAGGCTGATTTGCTGTTGATGATACAGGGTCTCACCATGTAGTTGAGGCTAGTATTGACCTCAAAATCCTCCTGCCTTAGTCTCCTGGGTGCTAAGATTGCAGATGTGTACCACTATGCCTAGCAAAAAGAAGCATTTTATTTAAGCTTAAAAAAACCTTTTTAAAATGAGGGCTGGAGGGATAGCTCAGCAGTTAAAAGAATGCTTGCTACTCCTGCAGAGAGTCTGAGTTAGATCTGAGTTAGGTTCCCAGCACCCACATTAGGGGGATCACAACTGTCTGTAACTACAGCTCCAGGAGAACCTGCACACACACACACACACACACACACACACACACACACACACACACACCACAGGGGGTGGGAGTAAATACCTTTAAAAACTTTTTACAAGTGCTTGCAACCCCACTTTACTAATCTTATAAAGGAATCATTTCTCTGTTGATAATATGTATTTATCCATACATAAATACATATATCTTTCAAGTCATTGAATGAACTGGAGCCACGTTTATGTACATATGTATGCATATATGTGTGTGTATATATGCATATAAATACACATATATACATATATATGCATACATATATAATGTATAGTTAATATATTATTTATAGTATATAATTGATGTAGTTATATTATAACTATATTTATACTATACTATAATAGCTATTATACTATATTATAATAATTAACTATATAACAATAGTTAATATAAATTATATATACACATAATATGTATAATATATAGCTAATATTATATATTATGTATACATTATATGTGTGTATGACCATACCTCAATCAATAACTCAGTCACAGCAGCAACTACCATGAATATTATAAACAACAATAACTCCATGACTGAATCCATGCACTAAACATTTTTAGAATCATTGAGCAGGAACCAGAACCTGAGTGTTCTGTTCTATTCATCTACATTTTGCCTCAGAGCTTTTTACCTTTCCTTCATTCTGCATGTCCTGCTTTCCTGCTTCCTTCATGTCTGGCTGGCTGGCTGGCCCCTGGCATCTCCCTGGCATGTCTTTTTTTTCCCCTTCCCAAGCCTAAATTCTTCCTCCTACTTACGGTCACTGCCCAGAAGTCCCACCTATCCCTCCTCTCGCTATTGGCCATTCAGCTTTCTGTTAGATCAATCAGGTGCCTTAGATAAACAAGGTAAAAGAGCAACACATCTTTACATAATTAAACATATACAACACATCTTTACATAGTTAAGCGAATGCGACACATCTTTGCAAAGTTAAACAAATATTCCACAACACTTTGGGGGGGGGCAATTACGTACACTGTCATATCATCTACAAATAATGATACTTTGACTTCTTCCTTTCCAATTTGTATCCCCCTGATCTCCTTCAGTTATCTTGTTGCTCTAGCTATAACTTTTAAGTACTATATTGAATAGGTATGGAGAGAGTGGACAATCTTGTCTTACTCCTGATTTTAGTGGAATTTCTTTGAGTTTCTCTCCATTTAATCTGATGTGGACATTAGGCTTGTTGTGTATTGCTTTTATTGTGTTTAGGTATGTTCCTTGTATCCCTGATCTCTCCAAGACTTTTATCATGTATTTTGTCAAAGGCTTTTTCACTATCTAAAGAGATGATCATGTGGGTTTTTTTTCAGTTTGTTTATATGATGGATTACATTGATAGATTTTTGTATGTTGAACCATCTCTGCATCTCTGGGATTAAGCTATTTGGTCATGGTGGATGATCTTTTTGATTTTTCTTGGATTTTGTTTGTTAGTATTTTATTGAGTGTTTTTACATCAATGTTCATGAGTGAAATTAGTCTATAATTCTCTTTCTTTGTTGAATGTTTGTGTGGTTTGTGTATCAGAGTGACTGTGGCCTCATAGAAAGAATTTGACACTGTTCCTTCTGTTTTTATTTTGTGAAATAATTTGAGGAATATTGGTATTAGCTGTTCTTGGAAAGTCTGGTACAATTCTGTGTTAAAACTATCTGGCCCTGGGCTTTTTTTGGTTGCCAGACTTTTAATTACTGCTTCTATTTCCTTAGGGGTTATCAGTCTATTTAAATTGTTTATCTGATCTTGATTTAACTTTGGCAAGTGGTATCTATCAAGAAATTTGTCCATTTCTTTCCAATTTTCCAATTTTGTGGAGTACAAGTTTTTGAAGTAGGACCTAACGATTCTTTGGATTTCCTCAATGTCTGTTGTTATTTCCCCCTTTTCATTTCTGATTTTGTTGATTTGGGTATTTTCCCTCTGCCTTTTAGTTAGTTTAGCTAAGGGTTTAATCTATTTTGTTGATTTTCTCAAAGAACCAATTCTTTGTTGCTTCTTTATATTGTCCTCTTTGTTTCTATTGTATTGATTTCAGCCCTCAGTTTAATTATTTCCTGCCATCTTCTCCTCAGTGTGTCTGCTTTGTTTTGTCCTAAAGCTTTCAGGAGTGCTGTTAAGTGACTGGTATGAGATATCTCCGAGTTCTTCATGAAGGCACTTAGAGCTATAAACTGTCCTCTTAGCACTGCTTTCAATGTGTCCCATAAGTTTGCGTATGTTGTGCCTTCATTTTCATTAAATTCTAGTAATTTTTTAACTTCTTTATTTCTTCCTTGACCCACTGGTAACTCAGTAGAGAGCTGTTCAGTTTCCATAAGTTTGTGGACTTTCTATTGTTTCTGTTGTTGTTGAAATCCAGCTTTAATTCTTGGTGGTCTAATAAGATAGAGGGGGTTATTTCAATTTTTTTATCTGTTGAGACTTGCTTTGTGGCTGAGTATATGGTCAATCTTGGAGAAGGTTCCATCTGGTGCTGAGAAGAAGGTATATCCCTTTGTGTTTGGGTGAAATATTTTGTAGATATCTGTTAGATCCATTTGAGTCATAACATCTTTTAGTTCCATTATTTCTTTGTTAAGTTTCTGTCTATATGACCTGTCCATTGATGAGAGTTTGCTATTGAAGTCTCCCACTATTAATGTGTAGGGTTCAGTGTATGATTTAAGCTTTAGTAATTTTTCTTTTAGAAATGTGGGTGCCCTTAGATTTGGGGCATAGATATTCAGAATTGAGACATCATCTTGGTGAATTTTTCCTTTGATGAATATGAAATGTCCTTCTCCATCTCTTTTGATTAATTTTGGTTGGAAGTCTATTTTTTTAGGTATTGGGGATAGCTATACCAGCTTGCTTCTTAGGTCCATTTGATTAGAAAATCTCTGTTTACTCTGAGGTAATGTCTATCTTTGGTGTTGAAGTGTGTTTCTTAGTATGTAGCAGAATGATGGATCCTGTCTTTGTATCCATTCCATTATCCTGTGTATTTTTATTGGCAAATTGAGTCCATTGATGTTGATGGATATTAATGACCAAAGGTTGTTATTTCCTATTATTTTGGTGGTGGTGGTGATTTGTGTGTGTGTGTGTGTGTGTGTGTGTGTGTGTGTGTGTGTCTGTGTGTGTCTGTGTGTGTGTGTGTGTGTTTGTGTGTGTCTGTGTGTGTGTCTGTGTGTGTGTCTGTGTGTGTCTGTGTCTCTGTGTGTGTCTGTGTCTGTGTGTGTCTTCCTTTGTTTTGGGTTTTGCTGTGAGATTATCTATTGCCTGTGTTTTTGTGGGTGCAGTTAGCTTCTTGCGGTTGGAGTTTCCCTTTTAGTACCATTTGTAGGGCTGGATTTATGTATAGATATTGTTTAAATTTGACGTTGTCATGAAATATCTTGTTTTCTCCATCTATGGTGATTGACAGTTTTGCTGAGTATAGTAGTCTGAGCCAGCATCCATCGTCTCTTAGCTTCTGCAAGACATTAATCCAGGCACTTTGGATTCTAGGGTCTGTTGAGAAGTTGGGTGTCATTCTAATGGCTCTGCCTTTATATGTTACTTGGCCTTTTCCCCTTGCCATTTTTAATATTCTTTCTTTGTTCTGTATGTTTAATGCTTTGCTTATTATATGGCAAGGGGACTTTCCTTCATCTATTCATTTTTCTTGCCTTTCTTTTAGGGATTTATTGATATCTTCTAGTTTTTTGTTTGTCTTTTCCTCAATTTCTCTAATGGATTGATTGATTGATTGATTGATTGATTGATTGATTTTGGTTTTTCAAGACAGGATTTCTCTGTGTAACTTTGCACCTTTCCTGGAACTCGTTTTGGAGACCAGGCTGGCCTCAAACTCACAGAGATCCACCTGCCTCTGCCTCCCAAGTACTGGGATTAAAGGCATGTGCCACCACCACCCGGCATTCTAATAGGTTTTTTTTTTTTAATATATCTTCTTCAAGGACATCTATTATCTTCATAAAGTCATTTTTAAGGTTGTTTTCTTGTGCTTCAGCTATGTTGGATTGTTCAGGCCTTGCTGTTGTAAAATAGCTGGGCTCTGGTGAGGATACCACATTGCCCTTTCTGTTATTGATTGTGTTCTTACACTGGTGTTCAGGCATCTGGGTTTGGGATGATTATAGGTCTAGGTGTTGAGTCTTGCATTTGTCTTTGTTGGATGTGAGTTCTGTTCCTTAGTTTCTCTTTCCTCTCTGGACTTCTGGCCTAAATGGCCAAGCGTTCTGGTGACTAGCGGGTCTTCAAGTCCAGTACAGTGTCCTCTCTAGGGTTTTTTGGGCCAGGAGTCCCTAGATTGGGCCTGGGCTCTGATAGAGGCAAAGTCTCCTTTTGGAGTTGTAGACCAGGATATGGAGCCCATAGGAAGGGGGCTGCAGTCTGGAGTTCCTAAATCTAGTTTGGCCTCTAGGGTCCAAGCACCACCAGCCTGGCCTCCAGTACAGCTGCCAGGACTGGGATCCCTAGATCTGGCCTGTGCTCCAGGAAAGCCGAAGTCTGCTTCTGAAGTTGTAGGCCAGGGCTCTCTAGTTCTAGCCTAACATGGGAGTCTTCTTCTGAAGTTTTAAACCAGGCTACAGAGCCAGGTGTGGTGTGGTGGGGGGATGGATGGAGTGTGCAGTCTGGAGTTGTTGGACAGGCTTAAAGGGGTTTTGTGGGTGGTGGGCAGTGTCTTTCCTGGGGTTCCTAGGACCAGCCTGGCCTCCTGTAAGGCTGCCAGTGCTGTGGGCCCTAGTATGGAGCTCAGGAAAGAGAATATAGCCTGGGGTTATTGGGCAGATTTTAAAGGGTTCTAAATTTAAGAAATTATTTTGTATAAATGTTAAGAAATTTAAGAAGCATGAGTTCTATTATAAAACAAAAAATTATTTTCATTATTTTATAAATTTTATTTTATATTTATGGGTGTTTTGCTTACATGTATGTATGTCTGTGAACCACTTGTATGCCTGGTTTTCACAGAGGCCAGAAGAGGGTGTTGGAGTCCCTGGAACTGGAATTACAGATGGTTGTGAGCCACCATCTAGATGCTGCAAATGTAACTCGGGTCTTCTGCAAGAGCAACCAGTGCTCTTAACTCTGAGCCATCTCTCCAGTCCCTAAAATAAATATTCTAGGTTAGGAAATTTTAGTTATAAATTCAAAAAAGAAGCATACTTATAAAAATTATTCATAATCACAGTTTGACAGTACAAGTACAGTCATTTAATTTGTATTTTCCCACTCAGGAAGCTAAGTGCTGTCCTATTAATATGACCATTCATTTTCATTTCCATCCATTGTTTGGTAGTCCAGTGTTTGCACCTGTCAATGAAGCGACCACAAAAAGGCCAGCATGTGTATTCCAGAGACAGTGGAATGTCAGCAGCTGGCAAAACAAAATGACATTTTCATGTGGACAGAGCTAAGATTCAATAATGTGCTGGAGCAAGGTGGAAAATTTGACTTGGGACAAGGAACAAATACTGTAGTCAATATGAGGTGCTTTGCTTTGCTTTGTTTTGTTTCTGATGAAAAGAAATGCTATCTCATTGTCACAACTGAGCTATCTTCTGGGAAGACTGAATAATTATTTATTTGCATTATAGAAGATATGCTGCAGCAGTCTTATCTCTAGCTCCATGGCTGATCATCTTATGAGAAAAATAGAACCTTAGAAATCAATACAAAATTTCACTACGTATTCAAAAGCAGGATGTTAAAATAAATCGTTAATCACTGACATGAATTTGGATGGTATGAAGTAAGACATCAATGGCTTCCAATATGGCAGCTTGTTTTCCTAATTGTCTGAGTTTTTAAAACTTGGGTACCTGGCCAAGTGATGGTGGTGCATGCCTTTAATCCCAGCACTTTGGAGGTAGAGCCAAGCAGATCTCTGTGAGTTCAAGGCCAGCCTGGTCTACAGAGCGAGATCCAGAACAGGCACCAAAACTACACAGAGAAACCCTGTCTCAAAAAGCAATAATAATAATAATAATAACAACAACAACAACTTGGGTACCTTTTCATTAGCATAGTGGTGAAAGCCTTGGAGTGCTTGGACCTTTTGTTCAGTGACCCCCATGGCCTTCAGCTGACCAAAGGGCACTGACTTCACCCTGTACTCCATACCTTGGTGGAGAGGCCATTCAAGTAGACTGTCCCTGTTGAGAACAAATAGATGGAGTGATCCTTAAATGTGTCTGCCTTGTGTCACTTCAGTGACTTTCTCATTTTCATAATTCTTCCCCAGCTTTTCCAATGGTTACACAGAATCTAAATGTGTTAAAAGCCAAGGATAAAAGGCTGCCCCCAGGCATGGGGAACCTGTAATTTTGATTAATTGTTGTCTTATTTGTCTGTTCATTTTCGAAGACAGAGCCTCCATGTTTCTCAGGCTGACCTCAAACCCACTCCCAACAAGTACCTTGAACTTCTAATCCTTCACCTTCATATCCTGAGTGCTGGGCACCACTGTTCCTGGTGGTCAGGGTTTGATCGGGTGCTCCGTGTTCTTGGCTTATTCAAAGAATTGATATAAAAGCCCACATAGATATTAAAAGGGAGCAAGGCAACTTTCTTCCAATCAAAGCAGTAGTAGATATTAGAATGGAATATATGGTCAAGATTGACAGCAGGCCACATGAACAAAAGTCTCAATAGCCTTAGTTACTTTGGGGGACTTACTTTTATGGAGTTTAAAAGAAGTTTGGTTTTTAAAGAGTGCAGTTTGGTTGGTTCTCTGTGGGAGCCCACAGAGGTTTCCTTGTAAGATCTGAGCTTGCTTTACCCAGCAGGGCTGCACGAGGGGATGGACTGACCACGTGCGTGGTTACCAGGTGTTTGGAAAGGTCTGCACTTGGCTGAGCTATGGGGAGGTCTTTTGCTCCACCCCTTGGCATTCCTTCACAAAGCCCTTTAGAAGAGACAGAAGGGGCCAATGGATAAGGATACAGGCCCTCCTGAGGCCATCCTGTGTTTCTGTCTTTTTATCTCCTCTCCTTCTATCTAAATCTCTTATCCCTCACTCCCCAAGTGTACCCTGGAGTAAAGGTGGGGGCAGGTCCCCCACAGTTCTGTATTTTGACTGACTGTTATATAAATGTTTTCTCTATTGTTCATGTCCCTTTCCATAATGCATCTAATTTTAATCATATGCATGCTCCATTATGCATAGGAATAAGATGATAAACAGGGCTTTCTTCCTAAAAGGCCACTTTAGGGTATAGTTTGCCTTACTGTGAATATACCCAACACTAACTCAAGACAGAGCGGCTTCCCACTTACTGTGACTGGACACAACGGAAATAATGATGAACAAGGTCTTTGTTAGTTTGATGCTTGTTAAAGAAAGGAGAAACTTCCTCCATTATTAAGAGGGAGTGGGTGTATACCTCCATGCAGATTGGGGTCCTCAGTTATTAATAGGTTGCTAGGTAAAAGAGCTGCTTCCATAGTATATTCATATAAAAGTCTCATAATGCCAAGTGCATTGTTAGAAGAGGGATATGCACAGGGCCCACACCAAGTAGAGTCCTAGGTTAGTAAACTATTCCCTGTGCCTGCCTGAGTCATCATCATGCCAAGTTTATGTGTGCTGGAGTCTGGATTCAGAGCTTTATGCATTCTAGATCAGCACTCTACCAATGGAGCTATATCCCAGCCTTGAAGTGAGTCAACTTCTGAATCTCATCACATTCTGATTGCTTTGCTACACTAGTTAGCATTTTTGCTTAATCAGTGTAGTTGTTACACTTTTCATGACTATTACCAAGAAAACAACTTAAGGGAAAAAATTGTTTTACCCATGGCTTCAGACATTTCTGTCCATCTTATCAGGGAGGGTAGACTGGATCAAAGCCACTCAGATCATGTCTGACTAGAAGCAGAGAGAGAATGCCTATATTAGCTGCTTTCCCCACTTTCTCCTTTTATTCCACAGCTGCCCTTGCCCCCGGTCTATAGCATGGTGCCACACACATTCAAGATGGGGCTTACAGCCTAGTTATTCCTCTCTGGAAATGCCCTCTCAGATACCCAGAACTGTGTTTTGTAATCCCATAAGCAGGACTAGGTAGATTATTCAGTGGGTAGTTCTTTGCTATGCACACAAGAGAACACATGCACCCATGTAAAAAGCTGGACATGGTAGTGTGCACCTGTAATCCCAGGACTGAGAGGTAGAGACAGGAGAATCCTTGGGGCTTACTGGCCAGATGATCTAGCCTATCAGTGAGTTCCAGGTTCAGTGAGAGAACCTATCTCAAAAACACAAGGTGGAGAATAATAGAGAGAGACACCCAGCATCAACCTCTGAACTCTACACACACACACACACACACACACACACACACACACACACACACACCAAACAAATAATCTCATATGGACTTCTAAATCCAGTCAAAATGATAAGAGTAAGCCATGAAGTGGGTAAAGGGCTTTCTGCCAAGCCAGACGACCTGGGTTCAATCCCTGGGATCACATGGCAGAAGAAGAGATCTGACTCCCCCCTAATTGTTCTCTGATCACCACATATGCCCAGAGGCCCATGTTTGCTTCCACACACACAGGAAAAAAAAATAAGATAGATAACATGCAACAAAATAATTAAAATATAAATTAACCAGCAAAATCCAGGGCTGAGTGCAATCTGATGCTGTAATTTCTCTCCACACTCCCATATACGTCCTGCACATATTACACCTTGGTGTAGGTGAGTTTGAGAAGGCTTACATAGGTAAGGGACTGAGTTTGTATCATCAAGAGGCTATTCCAAATTTGTTATTCCAAACTTGTCAGTTTGGGTATTGGTCATTAGCTGCCCACCAAACACTGGTACCTCCCGCTTCCTGGGTTTGCCCCATCTTCACCTCAGACTTCACTTTTGGTTGCCAGGGAAAGTTCTTTTTTCTTTAGGGTGCAGAACTGCTCAGCTCTTTCTAACCCTTTCTCTAACACAGTCCACTCTATCAAGAAGGGCAATGGCCCACAGGGCTGTGGAGGAATCAGAACCTATTTGCAAAATGCGGTGGTAGTGTTTCTGTCTACTGCACAGAAATATAATTAACCAAAGTGTGTGTGTATGTGTGTGTGTGTGTGTGTGTGTGTCTGTCTGTCTGTCTGTCTGTCTGTCTGCCTGTCTGTCTGTGTCTGTGTGTCTGTGTGTGGTTCTGGGGATGTTACTGGAACCTCATATGAACTAGCTAAGTATTCTGCCATTGAGCTATATTTCTAGCCCAGCCAAGAGTTTTAACATAGTGTATACTTTATATTGATGAATTCAGGTGGTTATGAGCACATGCCCATAAGAATTCATTAAAGTATTACTCCTCTGGAACATTGTGACACACACCCTCTCCATTTTTCATTCTGTTCTTCCCTCTCCTCCTTCTTCAAATAGGATCTCTCACTAACCTGGACAGTAAGCCCCGAAGATTCACCTGTCTCATCCTCCCCAGCACAGAGATTACAAGCTGATGCCACAAAGCCCTGTATTTTTAAAATGGATTCTGGGAATGGAACTCTGGTCCTGGGGCTTGCAAGGCAAGCACTTTACCAACTATCTCCCAAGATCCTATACCCAATATAGTCTCACTTCTGAATAACCTGTTGGCTCTTCTACAGAAAAGTCTAGCAATGGAAACTTAGCATTTTCAAGTATTAAAAAAAAAAAAAAGCTTATGACTTTGTAGGAAAATAACTTCCTGCTCCTCCTTCATGGTTTTAAAAAGTGTAATGGTGAATGTGGCTGAAGAGATGGTTCAAGTAGTTAGAGCACTGGCTGCTCTTCCAGAGGACCTGCGTTCAATTCCCACCATCTACATGGTGGCTCACAACGATCTGTAACTCCAGCTCCAGGGGATCTGATGCCTTCTTTTGACTTCCATGAGCACAATGAACACAGGTGGTATGCATACAAGCAAAACAGTCATAAACATAAAATAATCTTTTGTATAGTATAATGGTAAAGTTAGGCCTGTTACTATAGCTCTCATTGACCAACCACACATGTTTTCTGTACACTGGATTTTAGGGATTTAATGAGGCAGTTAAGACCTCTGGGCTACAGGTGGAAAATTTCAAGTCTCTATTTCCTTTTT
This sequence comes from Onychomys torridus, assembly GCF_903995425.1. NCBI lineage: Eukaryota > Metazoa > Chordata > Mammalia > Rodentia > Cricetidae > Onychomys > Onychomys torridus. Next base: position 78,500,750 of record NC_050447.1, on the reverse strand, counting down.
CAAACTAAGATAAGACGGAAAGGAAAACTATCTTGATGCATTAATCTGATATTTTGTCTTTACTATGATTTATTCTCTTCACAGGTTACATTCCTAATACCTCACCTGGTGCCTGAAGACGTATTGGTAAAATTACAGGCGCTTAAGGTATGAAAATGACCACTGGAAACTCCATTATTAACCTCATTGTTGCTCATGGATTCTGGCTATTCCTAGGAAGTAACAAAGTCAATCATTACAGAAATAGAAGTGTATAGTCATAAAGCCTTCTGACTTCTGGGAATTTTCAAAACAATCTCATTATTCTTTCAAAGGAATTCCAACATTTCTTTCTGTTGGTGGTAATCAGGATTCCCTTAGTACTTAGCAGAAACAGCCTTTTCTCACTTAGGAGGAAGGAGTGGAACCATGAATATCCTTAAGCTTATGCTGGGTTTTTGTGTTTTCTGTTAAAAGGATGAAGACAAAAAAGCTTTACAGGATGAGATACAGAAATTAAAAACGGCATTAGAGGATCAAAAGAAGAAGATGGAGAGGTACTGGGCTTAATGATTCACATGGTGTCTGTCTGCAGCCAAGACACTATCTAACCACATGCAAATGTGTTCTAGGTTTAGAAAAGAAGCTGATCGGATCAACAAAAACTGGGAGAGGAAATTCATCATCCTCAGGAACAGGTATAGTGTATACTGTGGTGGTATAGGTATATAGATAAATTCCATTTGTAGAAATACAGCCACTCATCTTTTGGGACAACTGGAACTCTTGTGTTTTTCTTTCTATATTAATTAATGATAAATGACTTCATGTACTTTTAATAAGAACTACAACGTGGTTTAAAATAGAAAAGTATTCATAGTCACTTAAAAGAAAGAGGAATTCAACACTCCCATTCTCTAGTTCTTTGTTTCCATCCTGAATGTAGTCCAACCTATCCAGGAATCTTCTTCAGCAGCAGTTTGCACATAATCATGAAAAGTGGTTTGCATCATCTTCACAAATTACTTCATATCCTAATCTCCTTTAGCCACAATTCCTTAATCTCTCACCCACACTTTACTCACATAATCATTTAATTTCTTCTCCCAGAATTATGTTTGGTTTTTTTTTAAATGGCAAAAGTGGAACTGTGAAATTCTGGGCCAGGTATTGTAATACATACCTGTAATCCCAGCACTTGGAAGAATGGAGCAGGAGGATTGCCAAGAGTATGAGGTTAGCCTTGGCTACATAGGGAGTTCAGAGACAGCCTGGACTCTATAAGTGAAACATTGTCTAAGAAAACATGAACAAGAAAGGATGGAAGGAAAGACCAAGAGAAGGGAGTGCGAAGGAGCGGAAGGAGAAACTAAAATCCTGAATAACAGCATCGCATTTTTGCATTGAATATAAATGCTGTGCAGGGTAAATGCTTTTTCTCCCCTTTGCCCTATTGTCTGAACATTTAAATACATTTCCTGTCCACTTGTTTCCTCACTTAATTTCCCCCCACATTTTCTTAGTTATCGCATAATTATATTATATCACATAATACCATTCAAGAAACTTAATTGTGAAGGGCAGTGACGGACTGATTTGGGTCAGTATATGCCAAGCTTAAAGCTCGTGTATGACATGAATACATTGCAATTTGCTCTGCAGGGCAATAAAACACTACATTTACCCTACATGTCATAAGCACATGATATCCATCATGTGTAAAAATCCTACACCTGGTGCTGAAATAGTTAGGACTGGCTAGCAACCAAGATCTTACGTAACACCAGAAACAGTTCCAGATGGTGAGCACAAGTCTCCTCAGGTGAAAATTCTCCTTTGTGCTCCTGTTCAGTCCCATGGATCTGCTGGTGACTCCTGTGCTCTGTGAAATGTGTATCCTTTTTATTTTTGGCTATCTGATACAAGGTGTTACTCTAAAGTCCAGGCAAGTCTTGAACTCACAGCAGTCCTCCTGGTGGAAAAAAAGAAATGACTTCAGTCCCATGTGGTGGAACAAGAGAAATTACTCCCATAGCTGTCTTCTGACTTCCACACTCTGCGGCATGTGCATGCACACCTGCACAGGGACATGCACACCTGCACAGAGGCATGCACACCTGCACAGGGGCATGCACACCTGCACAGAGGCATGCACACCTGCACAGGGTCATGCACACCTACACACATTACAAAGAGGGAATGGGGAAGGAATGGGCATTTTGGTGTTGAGGAATATTCAGTCCACCTTGGTTACTCTTTTGTCCCCCCAAATGTGCATGCCTGTACTGCATGCAAAGTGCTATCCCAGGGCATTTTAAGTCTTCCTGCCCTAACCCTACTCATCATAGTGTCAGCTCATGTCTAAACCCTTTCTAAGACTCATACCTCAAAGTCTCGATTCATATTATCTAAATTCAGGATCAGTAAGGTTCTGGCTATAAATTCATTCTCATGGACTCCCAAAGCTGTGGACAAGAGCTTTTGCTCCCAAGTGCAAAGTGGGATGGGCATTATATTGACACAGCTGTCAATAACACTAATAAAACTTCATGTTCAAAAAGGGAGGACATAGGAAGAAATTTCAAAGGTCATTAGCTGTTTTGTTGTAGTTGTTGTTATTGTTGTTGATTGCTTGATTTCCCTGATGCTGGGGGTGGAACCAAGGGCCTTGCCCATGCTAGGCAAGTGTTCTATCATCAAGATACTGCCCTGATATTTTTATTCACTTACAATTACTAGAAAAAGCATATCCAGCTACATTCCCAACTCATGTATCACTAACAGTGAGTCTCCTCGTTGCACTATCCACAATTAAAATAAGCTAAATATTTCCTAAGAGAGAAGTTGTGATTCTTTTTTTCTTCTCCTTTTTTTATTTATTATATTTGTGTTTTAATTTTACTCATCAGCCATGGGTTCCCCTGTCCTCCCCCCTCCTGCCCCCACCTTCCCCCATCCCCTCCCCTCCATTCCCATCTACTCCAAGGCCAAGACTCCCCTGGGGATTCAATTCAACCTGGTGGATTCAGCACAGGCAGGTCCAGTCCCCTCCTTCCAGGCTGAGCATGTGTCCCTGTGTAAGCCCAAGGTTCCAAACAGCCAGCTCATGCACTAAGGATAGGTCTGGGTCCCACTGCCTGGGTGCCTCCCAAACAGTTCAAGCTATTCAACTGCCCCACCTATCCAGAGGGCCTGATCCAGTTGGGGGCTCCACAGCCCCTGGTTCATAATTCATGTGTTTCCATTAGTTTGGCTATTTGTCCCTGTGCTTTTCCAATCTTGGTCTCAACAATTCACACTCTTACAGTCCCTCCTCTTTCTTGACAATTGGACTCCTGGAGCTCCACCTGGGGCCTGGCTGAGGATCTCTGCATCCATTTCCATCAGTTATTGGATGAGAGTTCCAGCATGACCGTTAGGGTGTTTGCCACCTAATCACCAGACTAGGTCAGATCAGGCTTTCTCTCAACCATTGCCAGTAGTCTATAGTGGAGGTATCATTGTGGATTTCTGGGGACCTCTCTAGCACTTTGCTTCTTCCTTTTCTCATGTGGTCTTCATTTATCATGGTCTGTTATTTCTCATTCTCCCTTTCTGTTCTTGATCCAGCTGGGATCTCCTGCTCCCCTAAGCTCTCTTTCCCTTGAACCTTGCCCTTCATTACTCCCACAGTCGTCCAGGTTGTTCATGTAGATCTCATCCATTTCTCTGTCACTGGGCAATCCCTGTGTCTTTTCTAGGGTCCCGTTTTCTAGGTAGCCTCCCTGGAGTTGTGTAGCACTCTAGTCATCTTTGTTTTACATGTAGTATCCTACTATGAGTGAGTATATACCATGTTTGTCTTTCTGAGTCTGGGTTACCTTACTCATGATGTTTTTTTTCTAGATCCATCCATTTGCCTACAAACCTCATGATGTCATTGTTTTTCTCTGTGGGGTGGTACTCCATTGTGTATATGTACCATATTTTCTTTATCCATTCTTCAGTTGAAGGGCATCTAGGTTGTTTCGTGGTTCTGGCTATTACAAACAATGCTGATATGAACATAGCTGAGCAAATGCCCTTGTGGTATGATTGAGCATTCCTTTAGTATACGCCCAAGAGTGCTACAGCTGGGTCTTGGGGGAGATGGATTCCCAATTTTATAAGGAAGTGACATATTCATTTCCAAAGTGGCTGTACAAGCTTGCATTCCCACCCCCAATGGAGGAGAGTTCCCCTTGCTCCACATCTTCTCCAGCATAAGTTGTCTTCTGTGTTTTTGATCTTAGCCATTCTGACAGGTGTAAAGTGGTATCTCAGAGTCATTTTGATTTGCATTTCCCGGATAATTAGGGATGTTGAGCAATTCCTTAAATGTCTTTCAGCCATTTGAACTTCCTCTGTGGAGAATTCTCTGTTTAGTTCTGTAGCCCATTTCTCAATTGGACTGTTGGGCATTTTGATGTCTAATTTCTTGAGTTCTTTATATATTCTGGGTATCAGCCCTCTGTCAGATGTGGGGTTGGTGAAGACCTTTTCCCATTCTGTAGGCTGTCGCTTTGTCTTGTTGACCGTGTCCTTTGCTCTACATAAGCTTCTCAGTTTCAACAGGTCCCATTGATTGATTGTTTCTCTCAGTGTCTGTGCTACTGGTGTTATATTTAGAAAGTGATCTCCAGTGCCAATGCGTTCATGACTTCTTTCTACTTTCTCTTCTATCAGGTTCAGAGTAACTGGATTTATGTTGAGGTCTTTGATCCACTTGGGCTTAAGTTTTGTGCACAGTGACAGATATGGATCTATTTGCAGCCTTCTACACATTGACATCCAGTTATGCCAGCACCATTTGTTGAAGATGCTTTCTTTTCTCCATTGTACATTTTGGCTTCTTTGTCAAAAATTATATATTCATAGGTGTGCAGGTTAATGTCAGGGTTGTCAATTCGATTCCATTCATCCATATGTCAGTTTTTATGCCAGTACCAAGCTGTTTTTATTACAGTAGCTCTATAGTAGAGCTTGAGGTTGGGGATCATGATGCCTCCAGAGGTTGTTTTATTGTACAGGATTCTTTTGGCTATCCTGGGTTTTTTTGTTTTTCCATATGAAGTTGATTATTATTCTTTCTAGGTCTGTGAAGAATTGTGTTGGTAATTTGATGGGGATTACATTGAATCTGTAGATTGCTTTTGGTAAGATCGCCATTTTTACTATGTAAATCTTGCCTATCCATGAGCATGGGAGATCTTTCCATTTTCTGACATCTTCTTCAATTTCTTTTCTCAGGGATTTAAAGTTCTTGTCATATAGGTCCTTCACATGCTTAGTTAGAGTAACCCCCAAAGTACTTTATATCATTTGTGGCTATTGTAAAGGGTGATGTGTCTCTCATCTCCTTCTCAGCCTGTTTGTCTATTGTATATAGGAGGGCTACTGGTTTTTTTGACTTGATCTTGTATCCTGCTATGTTGCTGAAGGTTTTTGTAAGCTGTATCAGTTCCTTGGTTGAATTTTTGGGGTCACTCATGTATACTATCATGTCATCTGCAAATAGGGAAAGCTTGACTTCTTCCTTTCCAATTTGTATCCCCTTAATCTCTTTATGTTGTCTTATTGCTCTGGCTAGAACTTCAAGTACTATATTGAATAAGTATGGGGAGAGGGAACAGCCTTGCCTTGTTCCTGATTTTAGTGGTATTGCTTTGAGTTTCTCTCCATTTAATTTGATGTTGGCTGTTGGCTTGCTGTAGATTGCCTTTATTATGTTTAGGTATGTGCCCTGTATTTCCTGATCACTCCAAGACCTTTATTATGAAGGGGTGTTGGATTTTGTCAAATGTCTTTTCTGCGTCTAGTGAGATGATCATGTGGTTTTTTTCTTTGAGTTTGTTTATATGGTGTATTACATTGATGGACTTTCATATGTTGAACCACCCTTGCATCCCTGGGATGAAACCTACTTGATCATGTTGGATAATTGTTTTGATGTGTTCTTGGAGTCTGTTTGCCAGTATTTTATTGAGTATTTTTGCATCAATGTTCATGAGGGAGATCAGTCTGTAGTTCTCTTTCTTTGTTGCATCTTTGTTTGGTTTAGGAATCAGGGTAATTGTAGCCTCATAGAAGGAGTTCTGCTTCTATTGTGTGGAACAATTTACAGAGTATTGGTATTAAGTCTTCCTTGAAGATCTGGTAGAATTCTGCACTGAAACCATCTGGTCCTGGGCTTTTTTTGGTTGGGAGACTTTTAATGACTGATTCTATTTCCTTAAGGGTTATTGGACTATTTAAATGGTTTATCTGGTCTTGATTTAACTTAGGTATGTGGTACCTATCCAGAAAATTATCCATTTCTTTTAGATTTTCCAGTTTTGTGGAGTAGAGGTTTTTGAAGTATGACCTGATGATTCTCTGGATTTCCTCATTGTCTGTTGTTATGTCCCTCTTTTCACTTCTGATTTCATTAATTTGGATGCTATCCCTCTGTCTTTTGGTTAGTTTGGATAAGGGCTTATCTATTTTGTTGATCTTCTCAAAGAACCAACTCTTTGTTTCATTAATCCTTTGTATTATTCTCTTTATTTCTATTTTATTGATTTCAGCTCTCAATTTGATAATTTCCTGGCGTCTGTTCCTCCTGGGAGACTTTGCTTCTTCCTGTTCAAGGGCTTTCAAGTGTGCTGTCAAGTCACTAGCGTGAGATTTCTCCAGCTTCTTTATGTGGGCATTCAGTGCTATGAATTTCCCTCTTAGCACTGCTTTCATAGTGTCCCATAAGTTTGGGTATGTGGTGTATTCATTTTCATTGTTCTCTAGGAAGTCTTTAATTTCTTTCTTTATTTCTTCCTTAACCTATTGGTGATTCAGTTGAGCATCATTCAGTTTCCATGAGATTGTAGGTTTTCTGTAGTTTTTTCTGTTGTTGAAATCTAACTTTAAACCATGGTGGTCTGATAGAACACAGGAGGTTATTCCAATTGTTTTGTATCTGTTGAGATTTGCTTTGTGGCCAAATATGTGGTCAATTTTAGAGAAGGTTCCATGGGGTGCTGAGAAGAAGGTATATTCTTTTTTGTTTGGGTGGAATGTTCTGTAGATATCGATTAAGTCCATTTTTAGTCATAACATCACATAAGTCCATTATGTCTCTGTTTCAATTTGGCAGATCTGTTCAGAGGTGAAAGTGGGGGTGTTGAAGTCTCCCACTATTAATGTGTGGGGTTTTATATGTGATTTAAGCTTTAGTAATGTTTATTTTACATATGTGCATGCCCTTGTCTTTGGGGCATAAATGTTCAGAATTGAAACTTCATCTTGGTGGATCTTTCCTGCAATGAGTATGTAATGTCCTTCATCATCTCTTTTGATTGATTTTAGTTTGAAGTCTATTTTGCTGGATATTAGGATGGCTACAACAGCTTGCTTCTTAAGACCATTTGATTGGAAAGTCTTTTCCCAGCCTTTTATTCTTAGGAGGTGTCTGTCTTTGAATTTGAGGTGTGTTTCTTGTATGCAGCAGAAAGATGGGTCCTGTTTTCATATCCATTTTGTTAGTCTGTCTCTTTTATAGGTGAATTAAGTCCATTGATATTAAGGGATATTAATGACCAACGGTTGTTCATTCCTGTTATTATTTTTATTTTTTGGTGGTAGTGTGTGTATACTTCTCTTCTTTGGGGTTTACTGCTGTGGTATTATCTATTGCCTGTGTTTTTGAGGGTGTATCTGACTTCCTTAGGTTAGAATTTTCCTTCTAGTGCTTTCTGTAGGGCTGGGTTTGTGGATAAGTATTGTTTAAATCTGGTTTTGTCTTGGAAGGTCTTGTTCACTCCATCTATGATGATTGAAAGTTTTGCTGGGTATATTAGTCTAGGCTGGCATCCATGGTCTCTTAGTGTCTGCATTATATCTGTCCAGGTCCGTCTGGCTTTCAAAGTCTCCATTGAGAAATCGGGTGTTATTCTGATGGGTTTTCCTTTATAAGTCACTTGGCCTTTTTCCTTTGCTGCCCTTAATATTCTTTCTTTATTCTGTACATTTAGTTGTTTAATTATTATGTGGTGAGGGGACTTTTTGGGGGGTCTAGTCTGTTTGGTGTGCTATAGGCTTCTTCTATCATCATAGGCATTTCTTTCTTTAAGTTGGGAACGTTTTCTTCTATGATCTTGTTAAATATATTTTCTGTGCCTTTGAGTTGGTATTCTTCTTCTTCCTCTATCCCTATTATTCATAGGTTTGGTCTTTTCATGGTGTCCCAGATTTCTTGGACATTTTGGGTCATGACTTAATTGGCTTTAGTGTTTTCTTTGACTGATGAATCTATTTCTTCTAATATATCTTCAACACCAGAGATCCTCTCTTCCATCTCTTACATTCTGAAGTTCTTGTTCGTTTACTCAGATTTTCTATTTCCAGCATTCCCTCTGCTGGTGTCTTCTTCCTTTTTTTCTATTTCCCTCTTCAGGTCTTGGACTGTTTCCCTCATCTGTTTCATTGCTTTTTCATGATTTTCTTTCAGGGACTTATTGTTTTCTTTTGCTTTATTTGTCCTTTCCTCGTTTTTTATAGCATCCTTCCCATTTTTTGTTTGTCTGTTCCTCCACTTTATTTTTGATGTCTTCTATATAAGGCTCTAGCCTCTCCATGGTGTTACTTATAAGGTTGTTTTCTTCTTCTTCTTCCATTCTGTGATGTTCAGGTCTAGCTGTTGGAGAAGGGCTAGGTTCTGGTGATGCTGTATTTCTTTTTGTTTTGTTGTATGTACTTCTGCTTTGACATCTGCAGATCTCCTTGTGGATTTGTTCTTCTTGGTCTTATCAGTGCACTTGGTCCAGGCAGAGCTGTCAGATTTTTTTTTTTTTTTTTTTTGAGCTGAGGATGGAACACAGGGTCTTGCGCTTGTTAGGCAAGCGCTCTACCACTGAGCTAAATCCCCAACCCAGAGCTGACAGATTTAGGGAGCCTCTCTCTGGTCCAGATGGAAGCTCTGGTCCAGATGAGAGTGCTGGCCGGATGGGAGTTGGGAGCTGGACTCTGAGTCTCAGGAAGTGGCTGGGGTCTCCGGCAGATGGGTGTGGGGGCAGGGCGTGGAGGTTGTAGGGTCCACCAGAGGGTCGTGGAGAGGGGGAACCTTCCTGGTAGGGATGGGGGTCCTGCCCTATGGCCAGAACCTGGGGCCAAGTTGGGCAGGTCTTCCCTGGAATGGCTGGTGCCCAGGGCTGGGACCTCTCTGGGTGTGGTGACCCCAGCTACTCACCTCTGGTCCAGATGGGAGTTCCGGAGGGTGGATGGGAGCTAGGGGCTGGTCTCTGAGTCTCAGGAAGTGGCTGGGGTCTCAAAGTTGTGATTCTTATTATTTCTAATGCTTAATTTCTCCAATCTTAAGTCGGTGAAAGCCTTTCAAAGATGAAGAATGCACTGTTTTGATCTAATCTGTGATGATTTCCTTGATTTCTAGTAGAATAACATATCTCAGACTCTCCTTGGGTATTTGGCCTTAGAGCCAAAAACAGCCATTTCTCAAAAATACCCTCATTCATTTCCATGAGAACCTACAGTCTGGAGGGGTAGTCATTGATGTTACTGCTATACTTTTCAGAGCTAGGAAATGCAGGGTGTTTTGTTTTGTTTTGTTTTTTTAGGAAGAAGAATTAAGCTAAAATTAGCATTTTACTTGGCAACGTTTCAAATATTTCTAATGTGGTCCCTACCCACATGATAAGTGTTGGTCTTATCCTATGATGTTTATACATCTTATTATATCGCTTCTTTTGTTTCAGTTTCCATATTCTAAAGGATGAAATGTTTACTAGACACACACTTTTCCGGCAATTTGCAATGATTGCTGACACCTCCTTCAATTACATTGTAAGTACTTTGAATACATGTGTCTGTGTCTATGAAAGACACATATTTATTGAATTCCTTTCACGTTATAGGCTCTAGCAATAACACACAACAATCACCCTACTAGCTACTGAGGGCATAGAACAAAGTGAAGAACAAAGTGAAGGGCCCCGAAGAGCTCAGTTAGTGTGAAATAGATGTTAGATACGTGTAAATAAGGCTGTTACAATGCAGCATGGTGGTTGAGCTGTGACAGAAGTCAGTGCAGATCTCAGAGGATGGGATACTCTTTCTGAGTAGAAGGATCTGCCCATTTGTTCATCTTTAACCACAAGTACTATGTTGGGGAATATCAAAGCTCAAGTTCAAGTCCCCAGTCACTTCTAAAGGGAAGAAGGTAAGCATCATTCTGAGACTCAAAACTGTACTTACCAGATCTACATCACTAGGACAAAATAATTAAGACCTTTGAATCAAAGCAGTTCACTTAGCTCACAGCTGAAGCCTCAAAGTCCAGATAACATTATATAGGCTGGTGGCAAGGACTGCACCATTTCATGACAAACAGCAATGGCAGGAGAGTCAAGTGGTCACATCCTGACCCAGGAAGCAAAGAGAACAAGAGAATCCATGCTGACTCCATGCAACCACCATCTAGTGAAAACCCAATGGTTTCACATGAACAAAAACCTAAGTACACACACCAGAGTGATATAAAGACCTCCCACGAGGCACCACCTCATCATGTGTTAGGGCCATGTTAGGGAGGTAAACCTTGGTGACCCAACATACCTGCAGATCAAATCCAACTCTAATATAGACTTTTACTTATCTTGTTTCAATGAGAGAGTCCTGCTGATACAAGGAAAGATGCAGAAACAGATCTGGTCCATTTCAACTAGCCAGTCAGTCAGCATGGTACCCCTTTAAACTGCTGATGCCATGACATAAGTCAAGCTTTTTTTGGTTTGTTTTTAGAACAGGGTGTAAGAAACAGGCCATAGGGTGTGGCTTTAGGAGGCTTATAGTCTAAAATAAATTTCTTTCCAATTCTTTTCAACATTTTTCACTTTAAGACTTTTCTAGGTCTAAGTTGTGACAAAGCATTCTGAAATATCCTGTCAAGATAGTATTTTTAACTAAATCTATTTAGAAACCTGAGGGTTTAAGAATTGTCTCCTGAGCAGGGCAGTGGTGGTGCAAGTCTTTGATCCCAGCACTCGAGAGGCAGAGGCAGGCAGATCTCTGTGAGTTCAAGGCCAGCCTGGTCTATAAAGCAAGTTCCAGGACATCCAGGGCTATTACACAGAGCAACCCTGTCTCAATAAACCAGAAAAAAGAGAGAAAGAAAAAAGAAAGAGAGAGACAGACAGACAGACAGACAGACAGAGAGGAAGGAAGGAAGGAAAGAGGGAAAGAAAAAGAAAGAAAGAGAAAGAGAGAAAGAAAGAAAGGAAGGAAGGAAGGAAGGAAGAAAGAAAGAAAGAAAGAAAGAAAGAAAGAAAGAAAGAAAGAAAGAAAGAAAGAAAGAAAAAGAAAGTTTGTCTCCTGAAATATTCCCAAACTAGTCTACACAGAGAAGATGCCTAATATCTTTCTCCCTGCCTTTTCTTCTTCTCACTGAAGTTTGCAAATTCATTTGGCATCATCTTCATCTTCAATGTTTAACCAGCTAGACCAACAGAACAGAAAATCCCACAAGAAGTCTGTGTCACACCATCAGACATATTTAGTATTTTTTTGAGGGCACTTATAATCAATGTATCCATTCCTTAAAAATGTACTGCTGGAACTTTTATTTGTTAAATTGTATTTCTTAAGTCACCTTAGCCAGTGGTTTATCATATCTGCTGCAAATAAATCAATAATAAAAATCACCTTTAACTTTTATTGCTATGTCCTGTGGCAAGCTAGCAGATATAGATGTCTGGAAAAACTTCAAGCTTATTACAGCTTTGCTTTATATGCATTATATATATGGTGCCATCTTCTCCCCTCAGCCCTACACATACATCCACTTTGCATTACTAAGACTCTGGAGTCATCATGAAGCAAGGTGTCTTGTTAAATCACACATTTTAAGTGGATTCTGAGTTTTGTCCTCTACCTCTGAGTTAAAGGAGCCTTTGACCACACACATATATATATATATATATGTGTGTGTGTGTGTGTGTGTGTGTGTGTGTGTGTGTGTGTGTGTTAAGTTTGGTAAGTGTCCTCAAAGCAAAAGGAAGCTGCAGGATGGGAGACATGGTATCTATCTTTTCTTAGATTTACATCTGACAGCATTCTTGATTATATTTTATTTTTTAAATTTTATGTGTATGAGTGTTTTGTCTGCATGTGTGTAGATGAACCATATGTGTGCCTACTGCCCAAGAAGGCTGTTGAGTTACCTGGAACTAGAGATACAGGTGACTGTAAGCTGCCATGTGGGTGCTGGGAGCCAAACTCAGTTCTCTGAAAGAGCAGATGGTGCTCTTATACACTGAGCCATCTTACCAGCTCCTTGATTATATTTTCTACTGGTATGACAACTTTGAGGAATATAAGAGATGGTTTTATTTGGGTTTTAATTTTCTCTCATGTTTTACTAGTTGTAATTTTTCCACACCATATTCATGATTCTCTTGGATCTCTTCACAGACTATTCATTTCCAGTGTCCTTCTGCCTTCATCTCCTGAGGCCATATATTCTTGTACATTCATTTTCTATCCCCCTAATCTCACACCCCATTATGGTGCACTCTACAGTGAGCCTGGAAGAGTTTTCTAACAAGTGTTTTTCACTCACCTATAGTAGGTCAATTGGTTTTTTCCCCATTAAACATTTAATTCCACACCCCTTTCTGAGATTAGGCTATGTGCATGAATATATGAATAAAGATACTCAACTCACCGAGAGTGAATAAGGAAATACATAAGAGGAAAAAACCATAAATTCTAAGCAGTGCACATGGACCTCAAAGTGTTTCTGGTGAGCATGCACATTGCACCTTGCATTGTGTAGCCCACACCTCCCTCTCATCATGTTTTACTAACAAGCCTGTAACAGTGATGCAAATGTGCTTCTGCTGCAGAAATTCTAGAAGAAAGTCTCTCACTTGTTTTTTCTCTTTTCTTTTTGCCAGTCCATTCTTAGCAGTCTGGGCACACTTCTGGAGCCTACAGCAACTATTTGGGATTGGAAGTAACGTTGTGACTTCTGTTACTGTGTCATGCCCTTCCATATCTGAAGGGCATTAGTTCTAGGACCACCCAGAGGTACCAAGGTCCTTGGATGCTCAATATCTGTATTATTTTTAGAAAGACTTAGTGCTTGAGTGCGATGTTTTACAATCCTCCATAGACTTTAAATCTCTCTAGATTACTTGTACTACCTAATGCAATATATTATGCATTGAATAATTTACATAATTAATATTATGTAGATGTATTGCTTAGGGAATAATGACAAGGAAAATGATGTCTATTCATGTTCATTACAGAAATAATTTAGAGGGGGGTTTTTTAGTGGTTTTTTTCTCCAGTGCAACTTGAAGCTGCAAACACAGAGCTATGCCCATAGAGGGCCGACCTGTAGAAAATCCCAAGTTGAAGGGATAACCAAGAGAAAGTAGAGTCAGAAGAGACACTGAGGAGAATATCTTCCTTGAATTGTCTTTCAAAACAGCCTCAGAAAAGCAGTGAATCTTTGCTCCTACTTGTTGGTGATGATGATGCTGATGTTGTTGACTTGAGTTGGGGCATCTCTATATTACCCAGCCTAGTCTCAAACGTTTGGGTTTAAACAATCCTGCTTTAGCCACTTGAGTATCTGGGACTCTAGATGTACACCACCATTGGTTTAAAATAAAGGATTTCTCCATCTGTATTTGAACAAATAAGAAATTAGAAGCAGGGTTTTCATGTCATAGTTGAGGAGTTAACGAGTGTGATGGCTGTTCTTGGTTGTCAAGTTGACTACATCTGGAATTAACAAAAAGCCAAGCAGCGAGGTGCACCTGTGAGAGATTCCTGATTGAATCATTAAAGTGGGAATAGCCACCCTAAATCTGGATCTTCTGAGGTGGGAATAGCCACCCTAAATCTGGATCTTCTGAGGTGGGAAGATGCACCTTAAATCTGGACCACACCTTCTGATGGCAGTCTATATAAAGGACATGGAAGAAGAGGATGTTTGCTCTTTACCTTCTCCTCTCAATCTTGCTAGCAAGTCCATCCCTCCACTGGCATTACAGCCTACTTCTTTTGGATTCTAGCATGGACCAAAAACCAGCTGAGACATCCAGCCTCTAGGACTGAAAAACTACTGGATTCTTGAACTTTCCATAGGGAGAAAGCCATTGTTGGATTAGTCAGACTATATAATCTGCAAGCCACTCTAAAAAAAAAAAAACTAAATAAATTTTATATATTTAGATTCACTACATCTGTTCTGCTTCTCTAGAGAAACCTGACTAATACAAAGAGCATCCACATCCCTTTGCTTTGACTATGATTTCCTCTTGGCCCACAGTACCTGCTGCTTGTGTCTTTCAGAGAGTCAAGCCTTTGTATGTACACTCTGCAATGAATTTGTCAGAGATGCCATCTCCTACAAGTGTTTATAACTCATCCATGGTAGGTCAATTGTTTTTTCCTCCATTAAATATTTAATCAGTTAATATTACTGAAGCTCAGTAATGAAACTTTTTGATTAACATGCAGATGGAGCACAAGTATATGGATGTATCCAGTGACCAGGTGTCCTTTGCACACTTGCCAAAAGGTAAGAATCTAGGGAGCAGGAGTAGGGGGGTTTCTCATAATGCCAACCTAGTATATCTGAGGCCCCAGCACCCATCACAGCACCAAAGGAAAGCAAGGTAAGACTCCTTATTTAGGAAAAGATGTTCGGACAGAGAGTGAGTACACAAAAGTAATTAACCTTCATGTCTCCCCCTCTTCCCTCCTCCTCTTCTAAGCCTCAATCTGTAGCCCAGGCTGGCCTCAGACCTCACAGAAGTCCTCCTTCCAATTTGCTTTTCTTATTTAGTTTATGGAATTTGGTATTTATAACCTTTGTGCATTTCTGTATTCTGACTGCTGCTAGTTGAAAATGAATTTTGTCTTTCTTCAAACTCAGAAACTATCTCAGTTAAAATTTCACTTCTTTTAACTAGACAGCAAAAAAAAAAAAAGAATGGAAAAAAATCTAAACACCAAACCCTGAATCTCTAGTTAAATGTCTAGCACTAATTCACAAATATGAATGTGGTGTTAGATATACAATTAATATGTGTCTAAGCTATAAGCAAATTTTTATCACTTTCTATACCATAAAGAGAGGTGTTCACAATAATGTGTCTGGCAATGGACCATAAATGGAATTATCTCTGTCTCTCTGTCTGTCTCTGTCTGTCTCTGTCTCTCTGTCTTCTTCTTCTTCTTCTTCTTCTTCTTCTTCTTCTTCTTCTTCTTCTTCTTCTTCTTCTTTCTCTCTCTCTCTCTCTCTCTCTCTCTCTCTCTCTCTCTCTCTTTCTCTCCCCCCCTTTGTGTGTGTGTGTGTGTGTGTGTGTGTGTGTGTGTGTGTGTGTGTTGCATGCCTGTGAGTGTATGGTATATGCACCTGCGTACAGACACTCAGAGGCCAGAGTAGGGCATCAAATGTCTTCCCCTCTTACTCTGATTTATGTCAGTGAGACAGGGTCTCTCATGGGACTGGAGGCTTGTCTTTTGGGCTATGCTGGATGGACAGTAAGTTCTCAGGATCCACCTGTCTCCACTCTAATGCTGGCATTACAGGCACATGCAGTCATGCCTAGTTTTTTTGCCTGGTGCTTGGGATCTGAACTCAGGTCCTTGTGTGTACCAGTCACTCAAATCTGCAGCCCCTGAAATTAGACTCTTTGAAGTCACTGGTTTATATTTTTTGTTATTGTTCAAAGTATTCAAATCAATATTAAGATCTAAAGTGCCCCATTGAACATGAAAACAATAACCGTCTCTGTTAGTGTTCTATGCCACATCAAAGATGTAAGTTCCTAGGCTGTACTTTCACACCACAGGATACTCTTTAAAAGTATGTACAGCTGGCATATAGTAGGAAGAGGTAATATTCTAAGAGGTGCTTTTCAGGTGTTAACTCTAATTCTCACCAGCACCCCAGAGGTGGGATTTCCCTTATTAATTTCCTTCACTTAACAGGTGGCTCACTTGAATACATCAAGGGTTGGAAAACTGTTATGATTATACTGACATTGGGACTGGGGGATTCAATCAAGTGACCCAAAAGTCTGTGCCAGACACCCCTGGACTGGGTTATCTGACCCAAAAATGCATACAGGACCAGGTCCAGTCTTTTTTCAACAAGATACAGGAGTCGTTTTGTGATGCATCAGGAAGAGCCAGTGCTTTGGAGGCTGACAGCAGACTCGGGCTCCAGTCTCAGTTCTGCTCCTTAATCCCTGGGCAGCTTCCTCTGGCTTTCCTCTGCTGCATAAGCTGAGACACTCCTACCTGGTGCACTCACTAAGAGGATTAAATAAAACAATCTCCTGGAAGACATATGGAGCTGATTCTCCCATTAGCTTCTCTTCACGAGGCGTTTCAAACATGACCCAAGACTAAAGTCTGGCAGATCTATATTTTAATTTACCATGTAAAAGCAACAAGGCTCTAAGCAATAGGTTCATAAATTAAAGTAATGTCACCTTTGTTTCTTTAATAACTAGTTTTCTATCCGGCATGAGTAAAACTGAATTTTTACTGAAGTAAAACCGAGGCTAGTGCATACAAGGCTTTGAGAAAGGGAATTAAAATAATAACATATAATCAAACCAACGTTAGATCAAGGAAGACCTGCCTAAGCAGGCTGCAAGTCACTTCTTTGTTATGAAGTCCTGAGAGTTCTGAAGAGAGCCACAGGGTTTCATTCATGCAATAGCTAGTTTTAAGAGACCAAAAAAAAAAAAAAAAAAAAAAAAAAAAAATCTGACTAGTAGAAGGGGATAAAAAACAGGGCACCACACTATCTGCAAAATCTCAAAGCAGTTTTTTACATGGTAGTGATTATCCCAGGAGAGCACAAGAAAGATTATTAATTTGTTTGCTACTTCCCTGTGATAAAGTGTGGGATGTGACCCTCCCATTGTGTGCCCCACAAGGTGCTCTGGTCTTATGTACTCAAGCAGACCTTTCCCACAGCCCAGTAATTAGGTGTTGTTGACATTGTAATCTCTGGAAATGTTCTTAATGAGCCCAAAAGACACGAATCCCATAGATAAAACCTCAAAGTAACTGGCTGTGTACGCACCTTGTCAGGAAGAGACGGCTCAAACATCAGGGGAGACCCATACTGGAGTCTAGATTACCTTGTAGAGTTGATTTTCTGGGATTTCTGGGAAAGAAATACCCAATAGGTTGCTTGAAAGCTTTTGAAAAATAGTAGAATAACCATAATATATTTGATAATAAAAAAAATTAGGATCTTTTCACCCTTTAAAAATTTGGGCCTGGGAATAGTTTCTTCAAAGTCTTTTTCCCACCACTTGGCAAGACTCAATGTCAATTAAAAGTTTAGTTTAGTTGCACCTGACACTGTTTTAAGTACAAAAATGGTTTGTTTGTTTTTTAAATCACACAAAGAGCTGGAGAGATGGCTCAGCAGTTAAAAGCACGGATGCTCTTCCAGAGGACGTGCATTAATTCCCAGTATCCACATGACAGCTCACAAGTGTCTGTAACTCCAGTTCCAAGAGATTCAACACCCTCACACAGACAGACATGCAGGCAAAACACTAATGCTGTCTTCCAGAGGAACTGGGTTCAGTTCCCAGCACCCACAGCAAGTGCCTCACAACTGCCAATAACTCCAATTCTAGGAGATCCAGATCCCTCTGGGCTCCATAGCACACATGTGGTACACATAAGCTAATGCAGGTACAAACACATGAATACAAATCAATAAATCTTTCTTTAAAAAAAATAAGGAAAATGCAGTGCTACTATTTTAAAACTTTATTCTAAAAAGTTGAAAACTAATTAAAACTGTACTTCATAAATTTGATAGGCTATGTTAATTAATTTTGCTCATACTTGTAGAGATATGTATATTTTGTTTGATAAATGCCATTGAGCACAGTTCTTATCCTGTGCATACCCAGCACGAAGAGAGGCTTTTCTGGTGCTCATTGGTTGAATTTGTTTTATTTGTTTATCTTTGGAATATTGGTTTTGTCTATTGCAATCATTAATGGTTCTCAATTAAAAATAATTACATGCAAAAAATTAAATATTAACCACCATTTGGGGCAGCAGTGAAGTACACAGTCCACTCAGTACCTCTGGGGTCACAAGCAGGAAGTGCAAAGCTGATGTGAAGAGATATCCTAGGCCATGCAGTCTGGACCCAGTGCCTCGGAAAGACCCTGTTGCCGCTGACTTTCATTGTCACCCAGCAGGCTGGTCTCAGTTCTCCCTGCAGCACCTGCGTTGAACTGTGCCCAATGTCACTTGCCTTTGGAATAATTGCCGAATATTTCAAATCTAGAGGCTTCTTCGGTCACAAATACATGCTTTCTCTCCCGGGCTCAGAGTCCGGTGGGCAGCCTTCCCTTCAGCTCTTTTCGTAGTTCTGCTTCTGCTGTCTGTAGGGATTGCTGAGGTGACATGAGCTTTAGGAAAGAGCTCATGAAAGCACTGATTAAGTGAGGCCTGTAATCCTCCAGCTCTTCTGGAGGCTGAGGCAGGAGCGTTGCAAGGTCAAGGCTTGCCTGTGCTACAGACAGCCTGAGTGTGAGCCTCTTATCTCAAAAGCCAAGGCTGGAAAACAGCTCGTTAGTAGATCACTTGCCTGGCATGTATGCCGATCAGTTCACAACACTGCAAAAATTAATAAAAGAGTGAAACGTAAACTGTGGATGTAGCTCAGTGATACGGTGCCCACCTAGCATGATCTGAGGCCCTAGGCTCAAACCCCTGTACTTTAAATAATAAAAACTTTTATTTGGTAATTTCTTGGTTTCTTGGTATCCCAGGTGTCAAAAAACTGTCCTGGGTTGAAGGAAGTTTATGTGTTGTCTTCCTCCTGGTTCGCATAGCTGAAGGCCAGGGTATGCCTTTTTCCCTTAATCCATATTAACTGGAGGCCCTGGGACAATTTTGCAGCAGGACATTCTCTGGGCAGGGGCATACTGTTCTGTGCCCACATTAGCTCCAGGTTCAGATAGACATGCCGTCTCAAAATGTAAAAGAAAGAACAACTGAGGAAGACTACCTCTTGTCAACCTCTAACCTCCATAATGCATACATGTACACGTGCACGCACCCACACAAACACATGCATAGACCATGTACACATCAAACAAACAAACAAGAAAGGGTCTAGGAATACAGTTCAATAGCAAAGTGCCTGCTTAGCATGTGCAAGGCCCTGGGTTCCATTGTGAACCAGGAATGGAGGTCCTTACAGCAAAAGAAAAATGGACATAAAACGTGAAGGGGTGGGGAGGCAGCTCCGTTGGTAAGAGCACTTGTTACTCCTGCAGAAGACCTGGGTTCTGCTCCCAGGGCCCACACACATGGCTGCTAACAAGTGTCTGTAACTCCAGTTCTAGAGACTCCAACACCCTCTCCTGACCTCCATGGACATAGTACACACAAGGTACACACACACATACATGCAGGCAAAACACCAATGCACACGAAAATTGTCTTTTTTTAAAAGGACGACATAGAGTATTTTGTCTGCTTCTATTAAACTAACCATATTTCTTCTAAAATAGCAGTGGGGTGTACGTGCCCTTGGCTTTTCCCTATAAATGTTACATTTTCTAATTTAATTACAGTATATTGCTCCCTATGCCTTGAGTTTATTATACCTGCTGTACAGTTTATCTATGAACATACAAGTTACTCATCCTTAACTTAAAAATCTGAATTTGAAATGCTTCAAAAGCAAAAACATGACACCACAAGTAGAGAATTCTATACCATTAAATTGGGGATAGACATACAAAATTAACGCGTTACATGAAATAACCTTCATTCAGGCTGTCTGTATAAGGTAGGCACAAAACATAAATGGATTTTCTTATTCCTTTGTAATGCTGAGTCAAATTCAGGGCCTTGAAAACACTAAACAGGCATACTCCACAGCTGGAAACACTAACAAATTTTGTGTTTATATTTGAGTCCTGTCCCCAAGATGTTTCATTATGTACACACAATGTACATGGCATATTAAAACAAATTAAATGATTACCACAAACAATTGCTGGTCCCAAGAATTTTGGGTGATGGCTATAACCAACCTGTACACACATTCATTCTCCTGTTAGTGGGAATTTAGAAAATTTACAGGCTGTTAGAGCCCAAACTGTAGCTGGTATTAATATTCAATATTTCCCACAGTGTGGTGTATAAGAGGTCACTGCCATGAATGACTAGAACAAAACCTCTGAATTCCATGTACCATTTAATGGTGTTTCTGATGCCTTTTGTTATGCTAAAGTTGTTTTTAATTTCCACACACTCATACTTTTCAAACTTGTAATTCAGAACTTGTTCTCTTAATTCTTCTTAATAAAAAAAAAAATTGTCTATTCTCCGAAATCTACTAAAGTCATTCCATGTATCCCCTAAAAACATTATCAATGATTTTCATCCTTCAGACTTGAACTTTCCTTTTACTAGCTGCTCTCCACCCTACCCGACCCCCACTGTATTATGTTTTCTAATTTTACCAACTTACGGCATGTATGTATGTATATGTGTATGTATGTATGTGCATGTGTTCATATGCAGGTGCATATGCACATTTGTGGCTGTCATGTATATGTGGATTCCAGAAGACAATCTCAGGTGTTTTCCTCAGTGTCTTTAAACAGCTTAGAAGTCAGCAAGTAGGCTAGGCTGACTGGACAGGGAGCTCAGATCCCCTTGTCCCTCCTTCCTCAGCACTGACATTACAAGAATGCACCACCATGCCCAGTGTCTTACATGAGTTGTTTGCATCCAACTCTTGTCCTCAAGCTCATAAGGCAACTGAGATATCTTTCCAGCCCTCATAACTACTTTCTAATGGGTGAATATTATGTGTAAAAGTTCAATTTTTTTATAGACTTGTGTAGATGGAAGTTTCTCAGTCCCGCCAGGCCCCACAGTCTGGACAAATCTCTCCCACCTGTGGCCCTACAGCTACTTATAAGATAACTACACAGAGGCTCATATTAATTACAAACTATGTGGCCTATGGCTCCAGCTTATGTTAACTAGCTCTTTCAACTTAATTCAACCCATTCCTATTAATCTATGTCTTACCATGTGGCTTCGTGGCTTAGCGGTACTTTCACATCTTCCTTCTTGGGTGGCTAGATAGTGTCTCCCTCTCACTCTGCCTTTCTTCTCTATCTCTCTTCCCACCTGTCTGTAAGCTTTTTTGCCATAGGCCAAAAGAGCTCTTTTTATTAGCCAATGGGAGCAACATGTATTCACAGCATACAGAAAGGCATCCCACAGCAGACATGTACATATTTCTATCATCTTACTTTTATATTTCCTGAAATTTATATTACTTCCTAGTGTGCTTTTCAATATTTCCTTTGAATTGACAACATTTTTTGTATTCTTTTCCCCACTTCTGCTTTTGAAACCTTGATTATCTTTAAACATATACATTGGCATATGTGTATATTTTAATATATGTGCATGCTGAAAAGTGTCATTGCTTCAAAACCTCGTTTAGTGAGAGTCTAGTGATGGCAGATTCTATGTTCATTTTTTCACTCATTATTGGTGGGAGTTTGACAAGATGTGAAATCCTAGGTTGGCAATGGATTTCTTTCGTCTTGTTGCTGTGACAAAATACCAAAGAAAAAGGAAAAGGAAAAAAGATGCAAACTTAGGGGACAAAGGGTTTCTTTGGCTCACAGTTTGAGCATACAGTTCATCATGGCAAGGAAGTCAGGGAAGCCGGGGCTGAAGGGAGCTGAAGGAGCTGCTGAAGGGAGCTGAAGGAGAGAAGAATGCTAACAGTGTTCGGCTCACTTCTGCTTTATTTAGTCCACGTGATGGTATCCGCTCACTTCTGCTTTATTCAGTCCACGTGATGGTATCTGCTCACTTCTGCTTTGTTCAGTCCACGCGATGGTATCAGCTCACTTCCGCTTTATTCAGTCCACGTGATGGTATCAGCTCACTTCCGATTTATTCAGTCCATGCGATGGTATCCGCTCACTTCCTCTTTACTTGGTCCATGTGATGGTATCACACTGCAAGTAAGGCGGGACCTCACACCTCAGTTCACCAAATCTCCAGTCGGTCTCACGTCCTACGTGACTCTCTAGATCTTTCACGCTGGCAAGCAGTATTCGCCATCACAGGCAGCTGTTTCCCCTCCATACTTTGCCATTTTATCAGTACATTTGAGCCACTGCACAGGGTTCTGGGAAGTTAGATGGCAATTTGTCAATAGTTTGTGGGCGCTTCTTTATGGTTTTACTCATTATTCTCGGTGTTTATTACCTCTACAATCTATTCAGCTCTGTATTAGTTGCTGTCAGTATAGAAAATAGGGTTGAGATGAGATGATTAATATGTTTGTTTACTTATAGAAAATTCTCAGCTGTTAGTTTTTCAAAAATTGCTTTTTCAACATGCAATATACTCTAAGTTATTTTACCCTGAAACATCTCTCAATCTATTCTCCAGTTTCTAAACCCACATGATTTTTATGTTTCACTATAGTAAACATAAGTGTATGCTTCAATACTGCTTTCCAGTTTTCTAATTCTCTCATCAGCTGTACCAATTTAAACCATGTTTCAGTCCCTAACTTTACTTTCATATTTCCAAGACATTTGATTTTTAATCTTTTCCTCTTGAGTGACCTTTGAATCTAGGTACACCAATGTTTCACGGTACACAGAGAGCCCCAAAACCAATGAAAACAAGTAGCAGTGGCTTTTTGTTGTATTTATTCTTTCATATGCTGTCTTGTCATATTTTGGACATAATTTTGTTTTTCTTTTTAATGGAAAATATCAGTAATCTCATTAAACATAAGTATACATTTTAAGTCATTTTCAGGCTATTTTACCTTGAATTTATCTGCAGTGAACATAGTTCTGACAACTATTATCTTACTATTGTTTTTTGTTTTTGTAGTACTTTTTATCTGTAGTACTTTTGACTAGAAGGAGGGCCACTCCGCTCCACTAGACATCCCTTTTCCTGACATTGCCACATCATCAAAGAGTAGGGTCAATGGATAGTGGGGTGACTCTGAAGTCACATTACAGAATAAGCTTACCTTCTTCCTTGGTGAGCTGCCTCGGGTCTTGTGTAGTAAGTACCATACAGTGTTGTAAGAGAAAGCTTACAAACACAAGGGGGCTCACTGCAGCATTAAGCTCCCTCCTTCACCCCCAAAACAATTCTATCTATTCACATCATTTGATTTAAGCTTTATGTACACAGTCTATCCTAAGGATGTCAATAGTCATAGTCATTATTGTCTTCTGCATCAAAATTATACCTTGAATATCTGTTTTAAAAAGATTTTCTTAATGAACACTTCAAGGCTGGGAACACAGGTTAGTATAAGATCATTCACCTTGTATGTGTTCAGTACTCAGTATCACAAAGACACATACACAGAGAGAAAGAGAGAGAGAGAATACACATAATATACACACAGGAACACACACACAAACACATACACACACAGCCATGCCTGTTCACAATACATCTATTGCAGTTTTAAAGGACTTTGTGCCCACTCTGAAACATGATTCCTATTTCAGAAAAAGCATGTGTATGGGTTGAATTATATCCAGTCCTACCCCTCCACCAATACAAAACAACAACAAAACCCAGTGAAATTCCAAACCTGTTTCTTGTGAATTATATCTTCTTAGCTATAATAGGGTCTTCCCAGGTATACTCAAATTGAGATGAAGTTATTAGCTGGGCAGCAATGAAATAGGTACTTTTCTGCTTTGTCTAAGAGCTGCTGACCTCTCATTTGGGTCCATAGGTAACTAAAACATATTGAAAGCATAACACATCTTCCTTTATTTGTGTCTGTCTTACTTTAGCTGAAGGCACAGAGTTAAGTTACTGCCCTTAACTTTCCCTCTTGAGTGACCTTTGAATCTAGGTACACCGATGTTTCACGGTACAGAGAGAGCCCTGAAACCAATGAAAACAAGTAGCAGTGAGGGCGAGGTTGCATCTTGGAGCAGAAGTAATCATCTAAGAACCTCTGCCTTATCCCTTCAAGCAATAATGACTTCTTTGGACCACACTGAAGTACTAAAACTAAGACAGCATTCAAGGAGACTGCACCTTTATCAAGACTGCTTAATCTTGTATACTTCTTGCCCCTTGGCACACACCTTCCTCCATTTAAACATAAAGGTTGTGTCTATAACCTGAAGATTAAACTTGGGGGTCAATGGATCCCTTGTTCTTCCCAGTGTGGCCATATTGAATAAATCTCCTTCCTCCGCTTTTCCCAATTACCTGTCTCTTTAATTGGTATATAGGGGATAGCTGATAGAACCCAGCTTGTTGATGCTTCTAGACTCTGGCTTTTACCCTAAAATCTCTGGTTATACCAAATCAGTATATATGGTGTCAGTATTAGAGAAAAACACTATATAAACACTCAGCACTCCCAGGGAAAGCACTGAGTTATGACAAATTGGGGTGAGGGAGAAAGGAGAGAAAGAAAAGAGAGAGTGGAGAAAGGGAAGAAAGGAAGGGGCAGGGAGAGAAGAGGAAATCAGGGGAGGGAGATTGGCATGATTCAACTGCAAGTTAGAAGTGCATGGTTGGTAGCCATCACCAGCATAGTGGAGAGGCAAAGAGGACATGCACCCAGTCTCAAAGGAAGCATGGCTTTCTGACTTCAGATGCTTGGGTCTATAGAACTATGAAAGAATACATCTCTATTAAGCCAACCAGCTTAGGAAATATGGGGGGTCTTAATAAGTACCCTTCACAGGTTCATGTATGAAGTATTTTGTACCCCATCTGGAGGCAGCTTGGGGTGGTTATAGAGCCTTTGGAAGAAGCTCTACCGGAGAAAGTATGTCATTGGGGGTGGGGTGGGCCTTCAGGGTTTATAGCCTCACCCCTTCCTTCCTGTGTTCCGACCCTCCCTCTCCTTCCTGTGTGTGGATAAGACTTTGATCAGCCAGCTGTCTGTCCCCGCCTTCCCCACCATGATGGACTCCATTCCTCTGGACTCATGAAACAAATAAACTCTTAAGTTGCTCTTCCCAGAATATTTTATTGCAACAGAAAAGTGACCAAGACAGAAATTGGAACCAGGAAAGTGAAGTGACTGTGAAGAACCTGACATGTTAGTTTTAAGAGGAATGAGGAAGACTTTGGAAATGAAGACTTCATGATGTTGGACTAGAAAACCACTGAATGTTGTGAGCTAAGCTTACCTGGCCATGCTAGTAGAAGCCTGGAAGACTGTAAGGCTGAGAGCTATGTCAACAGTGGAACTGTAGGGAAAGGGGGCTGGCTAATGAAACCCACCATGACCCTGGAGCCCAGAACTAGGGAAAGATGGCTCAGATCAGGGCAGAAAAAAACAGTTTGGCTCAGTCAGATCAGAGCCACCTCTGCCCCTGGCCAACTGACTTGTGAAACCAACCAATCACAGAGAAGGATAGTAGAACCCTGGGCCCCAAGTCAACCCCTGATTGACTCCACCCCCAAGACATCCTATGTAAACTGCCCTGCCAGTTCAGTTTTTTAAAAGGCTGTTCTCTCCACCCTAGTAGAGTCAGCTACTCTCCCAAATAAATCTCTTTCTCAAAAGAGTTTTGGGTGTGAAGATCTTCGTTCACTGGCATAGAGAAGATGCTTGCTGAGATGTCTCTCAGTGGACAAAACAAGGGAGAGCTGAAAGAGCAGAGCAAGGAGGAGGGGAACAGAAGATCTTTGCTGAGACATCCCTCAGTGGACAGAGCAAGAGAGAACTGAAAAAGTAACACTTTTCTCCAGAGCCTGAGGAGATTGCTACATGTCTGCAGGGGTTTCCCCTTTTGCAAAGTGAAGCAAAAGAAGCAACATCTTAGGTAGGAGAAGCAGAGCTCTGTTAGGAAGCCCCCTTAAGTGAGGGCTGAGCAAAGCTCAGCTGTGGAGGCTCTCCAGGAAAGGAGCAGGATTGCTATATCCTGCAGGGAGACCATCCCTCATCACACCAGGTATACCCTGACTTTCCCAACAGTCAGGATACCCTTCCGTACTGAAGCAGTTCCAGGCCTGACTTTCCCGAGAAGTCAGAAAAATTTCCTTTCCAGGGTTGGGCTGCTTCTTTGCAGTTCTAGTCATCAGAGCTGTACTAAACAGCTCCAGGTGTCCAGGATACCTTTAAGGAAGAGCTGTTGTTCTGAGCAGCTTGAGGTGTCCGGGACCCCTCACCCTCCAGAGTTGAAATGTCTCCTTGCAGTTTCAGCCATCAGAGCTGTCCTAAGCAGCTCAAGGTGTTACCTCACTCCCCAGGTAGTCAGGACACCTTTCCCCAGAGTTGCAAAACTCACAATTTGGTGCCAAAATCCGGAACCAAACCCACAGAGTTGCAACAAATTTACTTACAGGAATCTCAGATAATGAGGTTTCAGAAGAGCAGAACTCTATTGGCAACTGAGATAGAGGACATTCATGTGATATTTTGGCAAAGAATCTGGCTATTTACTGCCCATGTCCTGAAGATAAATTTTAAAAAATGAACTAATTTATTTTGTGGAAGAAATTTTACAGCTGCATAGCATTGAGCCTATGATGTGGTTATTACTGATTACCTTACTCAGACATACAATGAAAAAGAGCAATAAGCAGGGCAAAAATAAATGAAAATTGCAGTGTGGAAAAGAAAGGAGCATTAGGAAGCATTGCAGTCACAGTTGTGTGTTGTGGAATATTTGTTTAAATATACAAAGATGTGTCGATTTGTTTCTGTAAAGATATGTTGCATTTGCTTAACTATGTAAAGATGTGTTGCATTTGTTTAATTGTGTAAAGATATGTTGCTCTTTTACCTTGCCTGCCTATGGCACCTGATTGATCTAATAAAAAAAAAAACTGAATGTCCAATAGCAAGGGAGGAGGTATAGGCCAGACTTCTGGGCAGGGAGAGTAAGTAGGAGGAGGAAAGAAAGGAAAGAAAGAAAGGAAGGAAGGAAGAGAGAGAGAGAGAAAGGAAGGAAGGAAGGAAGGAAGGAAGGAAAAGAGACACCAGGGAGATGCCAGGGGAGAGCCAGACAGACACAGAGGAAGCAGGAAAGTAGGACATACAGAATGAAATGTCCCAAGGCAAAAAGTAGATTAATAGAAACAGGTTAAATCAAGTTAAAAGAGCTGGTGGGACAAGCCTAGGCTGAAGTTGAGCATTCATAATAGTAAGTCTCTATGTCTTTTATTTGGGAGATGGTTGGTGGCCCAAAGAAAATTCCAACTACAGTTGTGTTTAAGAGAGGCTGTGGTTCTTAAGGAGACTAGCACAATCAGGGGGAAGCCTTCTGCTCTTCAGTGGGAAGATAGGAAAGTACCTTCCAGGAAAGCCCACGCTTGGCTAAGCCTCCATCTTATGAAAGAGAGCTAGGGGGTTGCTAATTCATAGAAAGAAGTTGCTTCAGTATCCCAGTGTTGGTGCAACTGTGGTCTACAAGGCCCAGGTACACCCCATGCTGGCAGCCAAACTTAGCAGTGTCATCCATGAGGTACTAGTTTTGGGAGACAAGAAAAGTGCACGACTGAGGGAGTTCTGGATTCTTCCTCTGTAGTTACAGAAAGCTGCTAGAGCCAAGAAACATGTGACAGGGTCACAGTTCTCTTAAAGATACCCCAAGACGCCTTTGAACAAAGCTGTTATACTTGTGGTATGGACCTCAAAATTTTGGAGATGCCACAATCATGAGACATCCTCTACCAAGGAGAGTTGCACACAGGGAGTGGAAGCAGTCCAAGGTAGACATTTACATCTCAGGCAGCAAAACTGAGGGGACAGAACCACCTAAGCCCTTTGACACCAAAGCCCCAGATGCTGATCATGGAACTGAAGGATTCAGTGTCTGCCTGCCGTCCTGTGCTCTACTCTTTCCTCACTATGCTTCCATTCCTCTTTTTTTTTTTTTGGGGGGGGGGGGGAGGGGGAATAGTAATGTATCTAACAAGTCATTGTACACTGGGAGTATGTAAATTGTCCTGTTTAACTGGGAGGGTCATAGTTAAGAAATTACCCTTCAGTCTTAAAAGAGGACTTTGAACTTTTGAATAGTATTGAGACTGTTAAAAACTATGGGAACTTTTGAAGTTAGATTAAATGTATTTTGCAGTATGGTATGATGATATGACAATGACCATGAGCCTTTGGGGACCTGGGGTAGAATATGGTGGTTTGAATGAGAAACATCCCCTACTGGCTTGGTCCCCCACAGGAGGTGTTTATTGGAGAGGTTACAGAAACCTTAGGTAGAATCTTGCAAGAGGAGTTAAATAACTGGGTGGGGGGCCGAGGCTTGCAGCCTCTCCTCACTTCTCTCTCTCTGTTCCCCTCTCTCTCTCCCTCTCCCTGTCTCCTCTCTCTTTCTGCTTCCTGTGTGTGAATGAAAATGTCATGCCTTCCCCACCAAGATGGACTCTATCCCTCTGGAACCCTAAGCAAAAATGGAGTCTTTCTTCCTTCAGTCACTTTTGTCAGAATGTATTACAACAGCAGAAAAGTAACAAATATGTGGAGCAAACCCAGGATAACACTATAACATTGTAAGACATCTGTGTTAGATAGATTATACTCTGCCAACCAAGGTGAGGGATCTAATATTTCCATTTTGCCTCACAAAGAGATAGTAAGGAGTCCCACTATTTGCTACCTGCCATGATGAAGTTGCTTGCTTAGAACACTACTGCTCCCCAGCTTCGAGGTTTTCTTAAGCAATTAGAATTCAAATGGAATAAGACTCCAATGTGAATGTTATTTGCTGCATCCCTGGAAGTTAATAAATTAACAAATGCTTGACAAAACTGCAGTGCCTGGGGAGTTGGCTCAGTTAGTAGTGCTTGCCTGGCAAGAATGAGCACCTCAATTTAATCCCAGAACCCATGAAAAAGTGTTAGGCATTATGGCTTTCACTTGTCATTCCAGAGCTGGGGAAATGGAGACAGGAGGATCTCCAGACTCACTGGCCAAACAGCTTACCCTGCTTGGTGAGCTCCATAACAGACCCCTCTTAAAGTAGGTGGGTGGCACTGCTAAAAACAACACATGTATATACTTGTTTGCCTGTGTACCCACACACAAGAACACACACATACACAAGAAAATGGAGTCTTGAGTTCATTACCTTGAGGTTCTATTTGATACAGCAAGGTTATGCTCTCTTAGTATCCCTAACTGTTGTCTCACAAAAGAGAGCACCCATGGTAGATTCTTCCTGAAAATGTGAGCAGGCACCCTTCTCCTTTCCCATCAAGCTACTGCTCATGTTCTACGTTCCTTTCTGTGGAAACCAACCTGGGAGAAATATTTCCTGTCTCCCTTCTCTTCAGTGTGTACATGCATACAGACTCTGGACTGCCTATTACTCTCTGAACTGCCCTTGCTTTGAGGTGAGCATCAGATGTCAGGGTCACCAAGGATTTCACTCTTTGGCTTCCCCACTCTCAAACTTTGTTACTTCTTCTTCTGACCTTTAATAGATCTCTATGGCTTTCAGGCTGAAGTCACATTCTAGTTAAGCAGGAAGAGCTAGCTATTCACAGGCCCTGCCCCTCCCCTGCATGAGCTCTCCAGATGGTCCCAGCAAATAATGTGCAGTTTTCTGCTCTTTGGGGCAATGCTGGGCTTCTGAGCTTTTGTAGATATCTTTATCCAAGTGGCTGGTCTTCTGCATGGCTGCTGAATTCATTAGTATTCAGTTGACTATCAGCAGCCTCACTCAGGCAGTCTGCAGAGCTAATGAGCTACTCATGATCAAGTAGGCTAATTCAGGCTTGTTCAAGATGGACTTGTGGTTCTCAAGAACAGGAGAGTCAACTCCGCATGAAAGGTTTGTTCAAATTTCTATTGGCCTCACCCTCTGCTCTCTTGTTGGATCAGTCAAATAAGATTACATGGCCAAGACTAAGGTTAATATGGGGGAGAACCACTAATGCTGTGGGTTTTAATGGACCACATTACCTTCTAGCTTTCACCTTCTTGTCCATTCACTCATTCATTCCTTTATACCACAGACTTTACTACTGTACATCTACTGTAATCAAAGCTGGTGGTGGCTAGGCACTAAGGACACAGAGAATTTTCCAGGGCTTGGAATTTCTATTCTGTGACAGTCATCAAGACCAGCACATTCAGCAGAAGTCAGGATTACCAGGGGGTATGGTAGCATTCTCTGCATTTGGCATCGTTTCCACAGAAGTTGCTTTCTGGTTACTCAGGATTGCTTATCAACATCCCTGGATACCTAGGATTGCCTATCAATAGCTTCTTCCCCATAAGAGCAATCCAGGACTGAAATACAGAAGAAAAAAGTCAAAGTTTTTAAGAATATATTTTTTTTAACATTGTAACTAGGAGAAAACATCCCATTTGTTTGCTCATACATAGTTCAAACATGTAATTATGTAATGACAGCATTTCCACTAAATATCTAAGAGTCAAAGGTAGGAGCCAGGTGGGAATGGCAATAATGTAATCCTGAGTGCCCCCCATGGGAATGGCAACGACATAATGCTGAAGACTCCAAACTGTTCACTTGTTTATAGAAATAGCTGCTTGTGACTTTCATACTTGCAAAAATTACATAGACCAAAAGTCCAATGAAAACCTTCTCAAAAGAACTCCTGGAAAGTTTCCATATTAAGGAGAGTCCTTGTTCTCTTCAATGAGGACAGATCACATTAGGAGCCTGGCCTCTCTTGGGGGGAGGAGGGGGTACAGAGTGGGGCTTCATTTTCTCACAAAAGGCGCAATGTGAAGCGCATCTGTGAACACTGCATAATTTGTTATGTTCTACAAAGAGGTGGGTTTTTGTTATCCACACACCAGAGCTGTTTGGCACTGCTTCCCCATGATCTCTATTCAGGTCCTGCAAAGAAACCGGTCTTCAAAAAGTCAAAGGAAAGTAAATTTTTCTTTAAAAATTAGATACAGATTATCACTTCAAAATGCAGGAGGGGATTTTACAAGTGATGGTTTGTGGATTAGCTTTGCAATGGACATCCAGCCCTTTATAAAAAAGCATACTAGCGGTGGTCAACTGTGACAAATGTGGTTTATTACTCTCCGAACTGAACTGTGACTACCCATCTAATGTAAATGAGGAATGTGGAGTGAACTTGAACTGCTTCTTGGACATGAATGACCAGAGAATTTATTTGATGAAACATTAAAGGCTAAATATGGCAACTGTCTCTTCGATGGTTTGGTATAATCAGCTCTTTCATTCGTTGACATATCTTTCATAATTTTGGTTATTATTATTTTCTGGCAATTACATAGCAACCTAAATGAAAAGGCAAAGACAAAAAAAAGTTTATGTACTATAGTTCAAAAATAATAGCAACCTTATATTTTGTAGTAAATATTCATGTTTTTATGTTGTTTAACTCTTTTAAAAGGTGTTTTCAAGTACAAGAAGGAATTAACTGTTGAATGTGCCCTTCTCTGGATGAATCTTAAAATGTCTTCTGTTTTTTCAATAAGAAAAACAGGCTTCCTGAAATGGACTTACTACTCACCACACCATTTCCCTTCCTACTGATAACTGGGCAGCATGAACTCTCACTGGGGGCACATCCTCCGCAACCCTAATGACACCATGTAGGCAAGGTACCATGATATGGCAACATGTTCTCTCCTTATGTGTCTAGTCACATTTAAGATAAGATATGCTTTATCCCCAATAACTAATGCTAAGGTATAATGTGTGTGTGTGTGTGTGTGTGTGTGTGTGTGTGTGTGTGTGTGGTGTATTTAAATATTATCTTTTAAATCACCCACAGAAACTCTAATAATAAATTATAAAATCATGTTTCATGTTACTAGTGACTCTTTAAATGAAATTTCGTATTGAAACTTTGTCATTAAAACAGAAAGGTCTTTCAGTTGTGTCCATACAAGCATAATAAATTGTATATGTTTGTGATACTGAATGACTCTTGCCCATATGCTCCACTGCAAAGCTACATGAATGAGGCATTTACCAAATCAGGCCCACCACATTAAACAGAAAAACAATCTTTATCCATGGTAACTTATCAGTTTCAATTAATCAACCTTAACAATGGAAATTCTGATGTGTTCAAGCAACTTGAAAGCAATAGGTCATCTCCAGGGCAGCCATGTTGTGTCTTTGTGCCTATGGTTTCAAACAAAGCAACATCTCCAATAAATAGACATACATATACATACGTGTGCATATATATACATACATATGGACAGTTCCAACTATGCTGTGTAGGGACAACAAAAACGTGTGTGGACTGTATATGATTTTTTTATCATGGCAAATGTAATTGTCTGCCTTCGAGTATTACTTTTTGAGCTCTGCAAGTTTAAACAAAAGGAAAGAAATCTCCATTGGATGACTATCCTTTCAGTTCCTGTGCTGCTATGTGAATAGCATTGTGCAAACCATTCCAATGGTTTTGAAAAGGGGTAACCATTGGTTTGATTTGGTTACACGGTTTAGTAAAGAGCTCCCTCCCACTGCCTTAGGGTCTGTGAAAGGTCTGTGACCTGTTTAGAACTGCCAAGTGAAATGTCATGTCGCCCCTCCCAAATGGGAGTATCTGCATTCATTTGATCAGTATAAAAAATGATTGGGGATGGTGAGATCACTGCTTTTGAATTGCAATTTATAGCAGTTTACAAAAATGCACATTGTTGGAAAAGAAAACATGGAAGTGTTTCTTTCTAAATTGCATTACCTGTGAAATGTCATTAGTCTTTTAAGGATATTTACATCCCTCTTTTTATTATTTGAGAGACCTGCATCGATTAAAGAAAATCAGAATTTCAGAATATTATGGATTTTCTTAAAATTTTTGTCTTACTAGTAGAATTTAGGGGGAGGGGAATGCGGCTGTGTTGGAGTTCTTTGGGTAAACAGGACTTCTTATCATGCCCATTTACTAATCCCAGGACATAAGCTTTGCTAATGAGAAAAATCCCCAGTTATCTTTCACAGAAAGTAGGAGAGATTCATTGTGGGTAAATGCCTTGACTGCTGATTTCTAACAGAGAGGCTGAAACCTCTGGTTTGCTTAGCTCTCCCAGTTTCCATCATTCTGTCAACATTTTAAGTCTTCTCTATGTGGTGGTACCCATGGACACAGACGTGTAGATTCATCCTCTTCTTCTACACATAGTTTGACAAAATGTAATGGGTGACAGAATACACTAATTAAAAGTTAGATAGGCTGTTCAAGTTCATAAACACTGTTGCAGCTTCCTGAGGCTTCTGGGTGCAGACCCTGGTGCTTTTTATATTGTCCTCACAAATCTAGAGTTCCATCTAGAGAGTGTGCAATTCCTTTGAAGAAATCTTTGAGACAGAAAAGTTACCTTGGGAAAGGGCCTTAGGACTCCCCTCCTCAGTAGCTGGCTAGAAAAAGAAAGCCCCTCCCTTTTTTCCAGAAAAGACTTGACCCATACAGACTCTGAAGCACTCCACTTTGAACCTCACCACTATTGAAAATGGAGGTTGTCACATTTTTATCTTTGTTCATGTTGAGCCTTGGAGTGACAGCCATGCTCTCTGCTCCCCTCTCCTACTACCCAGTCTGGAAGTGTCCACATTGACACCTACTGGTGATCATAGGCTGAAAGTCTTTGTCCCCTCCTCCACACTCCTGGCTTTCGCTGAGTTCAGTTCCAGACCTTTGTTCCCTTTCAAAGGCTGAAACATCACATCTCCTGTTGTGGCTTTCCTGTTTCAGACCCCCAGAGCTTGGCTCACAATTTACACACCAGGTGAACATCCCTCCCTACAAGTCAGAATCTAGCCTAGGGGAGGGCGTGGCATCTTTTAGTTTCCCTGGCCTCAGGGGTCTTTCCTTAGTTTTCTTTCCTCACAGTTCCTAACTTTCTATCTCACACAGAGAGGCAAATGTCAAATTACTTTAGGTAAATTTCAGTGCTGAATCTCTAGATCCAGAGAACTGTCCCACCCCCACCCCACCCCATTTTTCCCTTCTCTTATAATGCCTCATAATTCTAAGCAGAAGAACTGGCCTTGGTCACAGACACATAAGACCATCTATCTCTACAGCCTGTGGCTTCAGGAAAGCTGTCACCGAGGAAAATTTGGCTGGCACAGCCTATTTTGAAGCCCAAGGATGATCTGACCCCCTGGCCTACCTACCCCACAACTTACCATCCTGGGGACTTAAGAAGCCCCAGCTGGGCAAGAGCCATTTTAAAATACTGTGAATTACAGGGAGAGTGGGGGTCGGGTAGGGTGGAGAGCAGCTAGTAAAAGGAAAGTTCAAGTCTGTTCATCTTTTCCTCATTTCTAGCAAAGTCGTGGGCATCTCCGCAAGATTATTTGGAGAAAGAGCTCATGCCCCAGCACATGGCCAGGAGACCCACATGATTAAAGGAATAGCAATCTGGGCTCCCCAGAGCTGGCCTCAGATGAAGATGCTCCTCCTCGTCTTGGCTGGTGTAAGACTTGCCCACCCTTGACAAGTGGTACTTTCTCCAAGATGTTTTTAAACTGGCAGTTCAGCTTCTCCTCATCACAGACAGGAAGTGAGCTCCGGACCTGTGCGTGTGCCTTTGCGCACTTTCTCAAGCCCTGCCAAAACTCTTCAAGGTGAAACTCTGGGGCTTCCTTTCTGGGATTCAGAGGCCTGCCCCAGTGCCTAAGGGTTATCAATAATGATAATAATAAAATAAAAATTGAGGCCTTAAACTTGTTTAACTCATCCTTCCCTCACACCCCACCCCACCCCATACATCCAATCTCTCTTCCTTCCTTCCTTCCTTTCTTCTTTTTTTTTTTTTTTTTTTTTTTTTGGTTTTTCGAGACAGGGAAGTCCAGTCTCTTATGCAAAGCCAAATCAACCTGCTTCTCCCTGGACCCACGGTCTAATGCCGGTGAACGTGAACTCTGAAGAGGCAAGAGCATTTTGTATTTCCTGTGGGAAGGTGTACTTTTCTTCTCATTTCCTCACAGGGCTCTGTGTCCTAAAGGCAATGCATGATTCTTTAGTGAGGAAACGCTTTGGCGTTTTGCTTCTTTATAAGGATGAAGACCAAGATTAATGTCTAATCTCTCTGTCTGCAAGCCAGGTGCCACTTACCCCAGAGCCAGGCTGCTTCTCTTCATGCGTAACGTTCAAATTTGTACTTTCTGTTGCCTGAACTTCAAGGCTGTCTGCCTTGTACCTGATCCTAGACTCTAGGCAACAAATCTCTAAGGCTACTTATTAAGTCGCAAGCGATATATTTGGAG
This sequence comes from Onychomys torridus, assembly GCF_903995425.1. NCBI lineage: Eukaryota > Metazoa > Chordata > Mammalia > Rodentia > Cricetidae > Onychomys > Onychomys torridus. The sequence continues at coordinate 78,465,477 of NC_050447.1, read as the reverse complement.
TAGCTGTCACATAAAGCTGGCATAGGCTGGTCCAAAAGAAAGCAGGAGAGGCGATTTATTTGTGCGTAAAAGGAACAAGATTTAATTGGAGAGAGACCTGTTTTTTGAAAGCTAGTGCATGAGATGGCATGGCGCCGTGGAGCATTATTCGAGCTTCATCTACTATACACTGTATACCACCGCCTCCAAAGAAGTGTTGCCCTAGAAACTTGTTTTAAATCTGCTGCTATATATCAACACCTTGTTTTAGCAGTCCTTGGCTGAATTACAGTTACACAGTTTGGCGCTTCTTTCAAATTTCCTCCCATCAGTTTGGCTAAAGAAAGGAATTTTTCTCCTTTAGAAATGAATTGGCTTAATTAGTAAGTAGATTAATGGCAATTGCTGGTGAGTTGGTTTCCAGCAGAGTTTCACCAGAGAGGGTTAATCGGAGTCAGGTCTGGAATCTTTCCCAGAACTGGCTGCCAGCCATTCCCACCAACCAATCAACCCTACACGAAACGAAGGAGATCCCATAAAATGTAGATTCTCTGTGTCATTATCCTGGCCCAAAATTCCATGGAAGTGTCTCCTGTTTGGATGTAGTAAGACCTTCCATTTCAGAATTTTACTGGACATCCTCAACCTTTAGGAGTTAACTGGCTACCAAAGTGGAATTTCAAATGGCACAATAAGTGTCACCATGGATGCTGAGTGAAGTGGAAATGGCAGAGACTCTGGTCAACTTCGGATTTAGAGACCTTGCAGACCCCTCCCAAGGCCAGTCCTAAATCTGTTACCCACCAGAATGCTTTCAAAAGTTTGTGCTGTATGCTTTGCGGCCTTTTCACTCATTTTTCCATAGTGATAAAAAATGCATTCATAGTTTAACTCGCAGCTGCATTAGTCTTGCAAAAAAAAATCCCTGCTGAGAAATGCATATAATAGGAAAAACAGATCGGCTGGACAGCAGTGTAATTAATGCCAGAAAGGGCTGAGGCCGGTTTCATAGTTTGTCTTTTGAGGATATCAAGACCAGACCTGGTGAAAAATGACGCATGCTTTAGCATTTCAGAAAGCTGGCAACTGGCAGGGCTTTTCCTTTTTTCTTTGACTTTCTGCCGAGGAACAAAGAGGTCGGCAGAACTAGCTAGGTTGTAATGAGTTCTATGTCCCTGGCACATTAAGTGCATCATGGAAACATATTGTATCGAAATAGTTTGGAGGAGAATACTGGGGATGAAAGAGAATGGGTGCTTTGATCAGCTCCCTGGGGTCCTGAGCGCGCACAGACTGACTTGCAAACAGTCATTCAGCCCCAGCTAGACACACTTACAACACCATTCAAAGAAATTTGCATATCTGTAATTTATCACATTGGTCCAGAACATTATTGCAAGGTAAATAAAAGTTAGCTGAATTCAAAAAAATCAATCATTGCAGATATAGAGGAAACTACGCAGCCAATCCTGAGATTAAAAACAGAAATAAGTCCAGAAGCATGATCGTTTTGAATTGACTTTAATTTAGAGCAGCTTTAAAGCAACAGGTTCTGTACACTCTGTCAAACAACAACAAACCCCACAAGAGTGGCCACAATTTCTGTGCCTTTCTACTTTAGAAGAGTGTATTTGTAGCTTCCCACTGGAATAAAATTAGAAAGTTGAACATGATGTGTGTGGCTGTGACCAGCTCCCAACACACATTAAAAATTAGTGCACACTGTGATGAGAGATGAAAGACAGCTTAATCTCCTCTGTATCTACAAGGGGTAAGGTTAAATCTCATATTTCCTACTGTTAATCTCACTGCCAAAACCCTGTTTGCTGAATTTAACTCAAAACGATGAAGTGTCCGGAGACCCAGTCAATAGGAAAGCTTGCTTTCCAATGTCCCATGAGAACAAGTGAAAATTTAACAGGCAGGCATTGTTCTGAGGTTTTAAACAACCCAGTTAAACAGCAAACAAGAATCTTCAACTTGACCTTGGAAAAGGCTGTGTGCCTACGGATAATGTATCAAACAACTTGGGATGACAATGATATATTCCAAAGTATTGTCAGATGAAAAGATTGATAAATTTGCTGCTGCACAGAGAGAACTTGGAAACAGCAGCAACAGGCAATTTAACTCACCAACTCCGCCCTCCTCCTGCTCCTGCTCAACTGCCCCATCCCCACCCCTCCACCCCCACCCTGCCTTGTGGCCAGCCAGCTCTGGGGAGGGGGGCTAGTAAATCAGCACTGTAATACTTCTTAAGGGGCACGGAAAAGCTGTGAACAGTACTTTTCATATTAAACGCAATATTTCTTTGCTTTAGTGGCGAACAAAAGTCATAGCAAGACGTCTTTGTGGTTCCTTCAGTCAAAGGCACATCTCTGGTTCCCCCCGCAGAAAGGTCAGTGTTGCTGCGTTTGGTCCACCAAGGGGGTGTTTTCACACTGAAAACTAGGCAGCTGTCCTTGTCACACCCTCACCATTGGGGAGCACACACTAGCCATGGCTATTAGGCACATTCTACACCTGCAAAATATACCGATTTCCAAGACTTTTCAAGACACCCTCCCATTCTCATGCCCCCTCCTCTGTCTACTAAACTTTGACAACACAATTCAAGCCCTGGATGAAAGCCCTGCAAGCAAGAGGAGCTTGGGGAGGGGGGGCTTGGGGAGGGGGGCTTGGGGAGGGAAGCTTGGGGAGGGGAGCTTGGGGAGGGGAGCTTGGGGAGGAGAGCGAGCTCCGCTCCTGCTTCAGGGTGTCTTTTGAGCAGTCATCAAAGAAATGAGGCGTCAAGTATGTTTTCAGAAGTATGAAAAAACTTCCCAATAATTGCTGTGAGGGAGTCACACATTTGCTATTGCCACAAATGCTAATCGTTGAGCCCCAATATTTAGTTGTATGCGCTTGAGCTCTTTGTCGGGTTGCAGCCAAGCGTCCTTCATTTGGAAGTGGCTTGTTTAAAAAATTTCTGTTCTTATTTCAGATCAGTTAGTTGGATATGAATTTCTTCTGAATTCATCTAGAGCAAATGCATGCCTAGTTTTGTTTTGTTTTTTAATGTCAAAGCTTGTTCAACTGGATTTCATAATAAAACTTCTAGAGACATCTCCTAGATTGACTCATCAGCCTAGAAGGTTTCCAATGTCTTTCTTATATTCCAGCTGTAGGTGACTAGCTCTTGGGGGGGACGACCTGGTATTCAGTCATGAAAGAAGTCAAAAGGGAACCTACGCAGTCGCTGGAGAGAAAGCGCAAAATAGAAACAACTTTTAAAAATCTTCAGGAGAGAGAATTCCCCCACGGATCTGTCCTTCTAAGACAGAATCGCGAATAAAACGCTAGCTTTCTTTTCTCGGTGTTAACACACCAAAGATTTCTATCTGGCTGCGGAGGGTTGAGGGAAGCGAGCTAGGGAAGTGAGGGAGTGGATTAGCTGGTGTCTCGCTAATCCGGATCTTTGTCTAATCTTGCTACCCAAAGTATAAAGAATTACATGAGGAGACCCTAGACGAGGCAAGGTACGGGTGCCCAGGACGCCTTGGGTTGCTGGGACACAGGCAGGGGTGAAGTATTCAGGGTATCACGAGAGGAAGAGAGGGGTGCTTCTCATTAGGAGAGAACCCCAAAGCCTGTCCTGGAAGCCGGAGGGGGCCACACAGCCTGACTCCTTCAAGCAAAGTGCCCGCGCCTCTCCAAAGCAATGCCAGCGCAACAGGTTGTTTGGAACTAATGCGGACACGCCAGGAAATCTGCTGGCATTGATCTGCGGGGATCATCCAGGGGCCAAACCTCTCCAAGAAGCAACAGTAAGACCCCCAGGAGTCCAAAAGTGGGGCCAGCTAGAAGCTTGTGCCCCGGCCACTGTCGCCGCTAGAGCAGGCTCTAGGGCCACCAAACAAAACCAGCAAGCCAACAATCTGCGCACCTGGCCACCCAGCTCTTGGCACCCGGACTACCCAGGGCTCCCCGCGGAGCCAGGGGACGGCAGTGACCCGGGGCCTCCTTAGAGGAAGCCTGGGACCGGGATTACGGGCCTCCTCCCGGCCGATGGCCCCCAGTTCAACTCGCCGCTTCCGGGATCCCCTCTTGGAGACTTCCATGCGCAAAGATAGCAGAACGGCGGAGAGCTGGAGCCAGGCAGCAGCTTCCAGCCTCCTGGGTGGACAGACAGCACCTGACCCCCGACTTTTCGGGTAGCCAGGGCTAGGCGGACCTCCCGGGCTACACATCCGACTCCCTCCCGGCTCTCGGGAACCCTGGGAACAGGCAGGAGCAAACTGGGCGCATGCGCGCCCACGGCCAGGGTCCCTCCCCAGCCGGCCGAGTTTGGGGAAAGTTTGGCGAGGTTTGCCTTGGCAGCGACGGTTGTCCCAAAGGCTGGGTTGCCCTGGATAGGAGGCCAGGAGCCCCCCGGCGTCCCAGGAGCCGGTTTGGCAGGGGACCGAGAGCTGAAAAGCAGCAGAAGGTAGGGAGAAGAAGGCCTTTTGTGTGTGGCACGGGAGTGTCACTTGCGCACAAACGCAGCAGCGCGCTCAGCCGCCGCCTCAGCCTCCTCCGCTGCACCTCCGCCTCCGAAGCGCTTCATTACAGCCCGAGCCATTCCCCCGCCTCCCCCCGTCCTCAGCCTTTGTTCGGTTTGAAAGTAATGCTGTGAATTAAAAGAAATGACAATATTTTCTATCTGCTTGAAAGTCCAAGAGAAGAGCCCTTGAGCTTGGCAAAAATCAGGCAAATCATTCATCATGCCACCCCGCACCTGTGGTCTTGGCATTGAAAACCCTCCAGACCTATTCCTATTAAACTTAATTATTCCCCCAAAGCACACAATGGTTGAAATGGAGCAGGTTGGAGTCTGTTTATTGGTGGTAAATGTTTTTCTGAAGATCTTCTGAATCTCATTGTTAGCTCGTTGTTTGAGGCTGCCCTCTTTCTTTCAGACTGGAGTAGCCTTGGACTTTTCAATTTTCAATCGTAACATCTGCTTAATCGTACGGATCAAAATATGGAGACACAAAACATATGTAATGGTTGATTTGTTAAATCCTGGTAATGAGTTATTAACAAGGGAAAACAATGGGCCAGGATGGTGAGAGCCTTATGGTAACAGAGTCACTTTATGTAACGCCTGACGTTCTCTTCTTGATAAATGGAACTAAGGTCTGAGCGCCAGGTGATAGCAAGAAAATCAATGTCTTTAGGGGCCAGCACTGAGACTTTTTTCTATGTGAAAAATTAGGAGACATAAAACTTAATTGGCTGGTGAGGAGTGGGTGAAGCAGTGGTCTCAAGTTTAATTGCCAGTGGGCTTAGCAAGGAGACAAAACAGGGTTTGGGCCTGTTTGTTTGCTACACCCCAGCCCCAAGTCCAAGTGTATCATTGAAAATGTGTTTTATTATAACACATGTCATGCTTTACAGTTCCCATATTGTGTAAAGACAATGGTTAATGGTACATTAAAGACAGGCAGGCCATGCCAACACGTCTTGGAGACATTGTAAGGGCCTCTCTCTTTGCTTGTTTTAGGCAGCTGCAGTCCAGGACCCAGAAGCACAAAAAGAACAAGTTTGAAATACCAGGTGCATCCCAGAGAACCAAGACAGGGATTGATATGTTATAGCCCAGGACATGAACCTAGCAATAAAGATATCATTTCGATTGTCTGCGGCTTCCACGGCCTGTAAAGCTGTGAGGCCCTGAGCAGTCTGCTTTCTGGCAGGCCTGTCTCTCTCCCTGGGTCTCTCCATTTCCCTGGGCCAAATCTGAACACCTGTTGGCCAGACCTCACATCCTGTCGTGGGAATCCTTTCCTACCAGTGGTTCCAGATCTCAAAAAACGCAATTGGTTGTGGAATTATTTAGGACCATTCCCACAGGCTGCAGAAGGCTTTGGAAAGGCTGTGGGAGGGGAGGGTGAGTGGGAGAGGGAGGGGAAAGGGCTCTTCCCAGAGAGATTCGCCAGGGAATACTCAACTGGTGTTTGTTCCACCTCGCAGCTGGTACTCGATGCCCCACCGCAAAGGCCCATTAATGGAAATAGGATGAGTTTGTGGGTTTAAAAGGCTTCACACCCTCTCCATGGAGGGGCGTTAATCCTGGTACTGGCAGATGAGCAGTCCTGGGAATGGCTGGCAGACGGTTTCACAGGAGCTCCAACAAGGCCTTTTATGCCTTCTGCTCCCAGCCTGGGGTGGAAGACTCACTCTTTCCCACCTGCTTTTTCTGCCTGGTGAGACCCACAGAATCCAGCTCCCTTCAAGAGTTTTTAGTTAAGCAGTAGTGTATCCTCCATGGACCGGAAGAGGGTCCACCAGGGGGCTCCATTACCGAAGCTGCTTATCCTAGTTTGCAGAAATGGCTCCCCTGTCTTCTTTGGACTTCTCTAGGCCTTCCCGCTTCAAGAGTCCTCCCACCCCAAGTTCATCTCAAAACTGGAAGTTCCACCAAGAGAATGAAAAGAAAGGCCATGATGCCTGTGCTTTCCAGGCTCTGGCAACAGAAAGCCACCTTTTTCTTGGAAGTGGGGTGACATCTCTCTCTTAACATCATGACAAGAAAATGCTGATGGCTCGCCCACCTGAAGTGTAAGGGAATGAGAGGGGTGGAAGAAAGGAGCTTTTACTAAATATTGTCCTTGATGTTCAAACTGGAACCCAGATCAGTTTGGTTATCTGGAATGGAGAAAGCAGGGTCGACTGGAGTTGAGGTGGTTTTGGCAGGAGAGGGTATGGAGTTGAGGAGAGAAGAGCATGCCACAGCACACCCCACTTTCAAGGAAGTGTTGCATCTTTTGCAACGCTCCCCCCACCCCCATGGTCAGCAGTGGAATCTGGATCACTGAGTAATGATTTTGATAGCTCTGCAGTAAAGATCATAAAATACACCCCTGGCTGGGTTCACCGCTTCTTTATTATGCTAAATGGTGAGGGCCACCAGGGTGAAATTTAAAGTCTTTCCCTTAGTAGTAGCAGGCCAGGGTTCAGCTCAAGGGCTGATGGGTCAGAAAAGCAAGGCCTGGCAAAGCCTCTCCATAGCCACCCAGCAATCTGGCTACCTCCATTATTTTCATAAGCAATTTTGGTTTCTAATTTGGAGTGCAGGGGGGATGGGGGAGCACTGACTCAGGACTGCTGAATGCCCATCACTCAAGTTGTCCTCACATGGTCTTCCCAGTGCCAGGCTGTTTTTTTGAGCCAGAGATGGCTCAGGCCAGAGACTCTCCAGCCTGGCTCCCCTGCGCCCAGCACAGCTCAGGCCTCACTGATGCCAAAGGAGGCTCTGAAATGATACGTTTGTTCTGCTTTTACTGCTGTATATTTTAAGAAAAAGAATTGCTACACTGGGATGAATAGATTATGAGTAAATAAAGAGAAACTGTCAGTCTCTTTGAAGATTGTGCTTAAAGGGACTTGCCAAGTCAGGGCACAAGAGTGACAAGATAGAGACCTTGGTGCTTTGCACGCTTAGCTGGGCTCTTCCGCTTCATCTGCACAGCACTAAAGGATGTGTTGATGCATTGAATCACAAAAAAAAAAAAAAAAAATTGGCATTCAAAATAAAAGGTGCCACACCACAATGATTGTAGTGTTTGAACTATGAAGTACCACACTGCCCCATCCAATCGAAAGGCAAGTCTACACAGAAGGAGGGGGGAAAAAAAGATACACTTTCATAACTTATAAGGAAGTTGAAGTCTAACATTTGACTTTCTAATGAGTGTAATGAGATTACATGCCTGATGGGAGCATTTGTACAAAAGCAACTTTCGTGTTTAATGAGGCCGTAATACAAGGCAAAAATCAAATTATTTTTTTTTTCTCCTTCTCAAACATCTCCAGAGTAAAGTCAACTTTTAGGGGGAGAGGAGGTGGGAGAAGAGGAGAAGGCTGGAGGAGGTGAGGGGGTTCGGGGCTCAAGGCCTCCTGGGGAGCGTCGCGACCCAGAATCTTAGCGTGTCTGGCCAGGCTGCTCTGCAGGGTCGGTCCAGCTCCTAGCCTCGCTTTAATTACTCTTGGATGAAGTCCATGGCACCCGCGGCGCGCGCGCGGGGGAACCCCTCGGTGGGTCTGAAACTAGGTTAAAGAGATTAGCATGCTGTCTGTGCGCGGTCCTCTGGCTGGGCGCGAGCGCGCGCTGGTTGGGGGGGGGGGGGGGGGGGGGGGGGGGCAATAAGAAGATGCGCGGCCGCACTTTGACTTCCCAGGTTTGCGCTGCTCCGAGAAGCAACTCACCTTGACCCGGCCTGCGCCTGCGACGGCTCAAAGGTTCCAGGCCAAAGCGAGCGTCTCCTGCCCTGCCCCCACGCGCCGACCCCTCCACTAGCCACCAAGAGCCCAGACAGCGCTGGCGGGCGGACGAACGCGTCTAGAGGGCTTGGGAGTCCACCGTGGCCAGAGGGAGCCAAGTCCAGCCCAGGCTTCTTAGTCTTTCTGCCTGAGGGTCCAGACTTCTCCATCGCTTCTCTTTCGGTTCGCTAGAGGGCGACCCTGTTCCCTCTGCCTCACACTGGCCTTCCTCCTGTTGTGGGCATAGGAGGACTCAATGCTGTTTTTAACATGACCCAGGGTAGAGGTGGCCGGGCGGGGGTGGGGTGGAGAGTTTCCCTCGGCCTTACCTCACACCCCTGAAAGTTGTGAGGGGTCTCCGGACTTCAACAAGGTCAGCTACTCCACTTCTTTTCAGGGGAGAGTTTGAATTTCAGGAACCTGATGCTTAAGTGCAGAAAGGAGGCTTCAGGGCCCTGCTCTAGAGCTTTCTCCATAACCAGTGTAAGCAGAAAAACCCTCTCCCCTGCCTAGCCTCGCTGATTCGGCACTGTGGCAGTCACTTGGGCATGGCAAGCATTGTCCCTACACCTCAGTTTTCCCACTCTAGAAAATGGGAATAATAAATTACCCATGACCTAGCTGCCCCATGAGGTGTTTGGTAGTTAGGGTACAAACACAGGCAAGTTGTACTATTGAGAGCGAGCATGACAGATTAGTGGCTGTCAGGGAGCTTAGGTTTATTCTCCCATCTACACCCACTCCCCTTCAGACCAAATCTAAACGGAAGGTAGTTTACTCCTAGACGGTTAGGATTTGAGCCTCTTTCTGCCACTTTTGAGGAAGTCAGTTCTTTTGAATGCAGTCCTATGATCTACAAACAAATAGCTTATAGAAACACCAGCGAATAGCATTTATTAACAACGCTTAGAGATAAACCAAATCTGGCATTAAGCAAGCATGAAAATCTCTGGCCAGAGTTCTTCCAACAGCTCCGAGTTCTGCCAAAGGTGCTGGGGAAAATCATCCTCTGTTGCCTATTATAGAATATCATGATAAATTATATAAATTATATATTTAAAAGGAGACAATCTATTTCATTAACTCAACAGAATAATAAATAGATAAATAACAAACAGTTGATTGCCATTAGAAAAATGCGGTCTTTAAATTACATTTACATTATAGGTATGTACACAGTACAATATGCACAGAGACACAGTTGGCCCGGTGTGAGATTTCTCAGGACATAAACTCAAAAGGTGGTTGGTTCTCTATGTTGTCGAAAGATTTACTGTTGAGTTTTCTGGGGTCCTCTGGGGTCCACACTTTAGCTGTACGGATAATATTTTGTTCTTTGAGCTGTTTTTCATCAGTCCATGAGAGAGAGTGCCCAGCAAGAGGAGGGAGGCCATAATCGGGGTCACTGGGGGAGGGGGAGCCTGGGAAGGAGAAAGGAGAAAACAGATTGTGAACACCAACTACGTTCCCAGGAGTCACCCGTGGTCCTTTAGGGTCCCCTCTGCAGCAACTGAGACACTTCTCTACCCCACCCCTCAAACTCTGCGCCCTCTCCCTGGAACCAAAGGAGGTGCATGTCTGGCAAGGACGCTCGTCCTCCAAGCTTGGGTCAAGTGTCAGAAAACAGAACCAAAAGGTTGTCCTTAAGGTTCCTATTGCCCACCATGGTCCATCCTCATCAATCAGCCCCGTGCGCCAGACTTCCTAACATTCTGTCTCTATCCCTGTTCCTCTCAGCTGATGCTAAGACACAGACGCACTTACGGGTGCCTCGATGGCAGATGATGACTTTCTGGGCCTGGTTACCCGGGCTGTCCCCGCCCAGGTGCCGGCTGCCACCTGGGCCCCCGCAGCCACCTGGGCCACCACCGCGCAGTGGCAGGTCCGCCTGCACCAGCTCGCTGAGGAAGTTGATGTAGCCGATGGCCAAGCGCAACGTGTCTACCTTGGAGAGGCGTTTTTCGTAGGGCAGCGTGGGGATGTGCGAACGCAGCCCCTCGAAGGCGTCGTTGATGGACTGCATGCGGCGCCGCTCCCGCACATTGGCCGCTTGTCGCAGCTGCTGCAGCTCCGCCTCGGAGCGCACGCGTCGCCGTCGCCGTGCGGCTGCCGCTGCCGCTGCGGCCGCCCGGTTCAGACCACGGAGCCGCGCCCCGGGGGACAGCACCGCGGTGCAAGGGTAGGCAAGGCACGAAGGCGGCGAGCCGGGAGAGTAGGGGAAGCCGCCTAGGGGCGCCCCTGCCTCGCAGCAGTAGCCACCACTGTCCTCGGGTTCGCTGGGGTCTCCCAAAGGCTGCGAGGCGAGTGCGTGCGGGGCGGCCGAGGGCGCGGGCTGCAGCAGCAGGCACGCCCCGTCGCGGTAGCAGTACTCGTGCAGCTGATGGCTGAGAAACTCCACCTCTGCCTGCTCATCCCCCAGCAGCTCGTCTCCATCCTCCAGAGGGTCCCGAGAGGACTGATCTGTGAAGAAGTCTTCCTCATCGAAGTAAGCAGACGGGAATGCGTCCAGGCCCCCGGGGAAGTGCTCCAGCAGCACGGCGTCCATGTCGGCTGCCGCCGAGGCCTAGAGGGACTGCTGGGCTGCTTGGGGGGTGACGCTTAGTGAATGGTCCCGTGGCAGTTCGGGCAGGTCCCGCAGCCCCTCCCTCGTGGGGCTGGCGCTGGGGAAGGCGAGGCGGCCGCGGGTCCCCGCCCTAGGGCCTCCCTGGAGTGCGCGCTGCCACTGGCTCTGGCAGGCGCTGGGGCTGCACTGGGGAGGGCTGGGACCCGCTTTTTGGAGCTGAGGGCCGGCACGCGAGGATTCTTATAACTACATCCACAGGCGCGTGCCAGGGACCCCGCGCGCCAGCCAATCAGAGCGCGGGGAGCGGGCGGGGAGGAGACCCGCAGGATAGACAGTCGCAGGGGCGCTGTCCTCAGTTCCCAGCTCTGGTGGCTGAGCGAGGTGCAATTCCTCGGGCTCCTGCCCAGAGCTCAGCTCCCGGGTCTACCTACAGCCCGCGACGCTCTCCTCTGGCTCTGGGTTTCCTCCGCTGGGCTGGAACATCTACCCAAGGTCCCCAAAGCACGTGAGACTGGAGTTAACAACCAACCACCTCCAGCCCGCAGCGCTGCGGTCTTGCTCAGAGACGGGTCGAGATGTTTCTCCTCATACCCGGGGCATACAACGGGTACTCCAGCCTGGATAAGGTTTGGGGCTTCCATGCCATCATCAGACCCTTTCAGGACTCTTACAAGTTTGCAAAGAATGCGTAGACGGTTGGTAGTGACCTAGTCCTGCTTCCTAAGACTTCCAGACGCAGCTTACTCAGTAGGTGCAGGTCCTAGGGCGCCACGTGGAGCTGATCTGCCTCCCACTACCCTCTCCAGCCCCAAGAAAGGGAAGCGAGACAGGAGGGGCAGGCTCCAGAGCAGCGCCATGGGGTGTGTTTTTTCCACAAGCAAATCCAGACCCTAGGGATTCTGAGCAATAAACCCGCTACAAAAGGAGTCAATTGAATTGTCCAGTACCGAGCAGTCAGGAGTGGGGGTTGGGAGGTGCCATTGTAGTTAAAGGGCAGTGTAAATGATTTTCAAAGCCCGGGTTTCACCTTTCTGACTGGCCACCCTACCATCTTTGAGTGATTTCTCCCCCTCCCTCGCCCTTTCGACCTTACTTCCTATTTCAGACACCATTAAACGAACGCAACCAGCCTGAAGACACACTTTCTCACAGACTGAAGTGCAACAAAGGAACACTTGTTCAAGGTCGGGGCAATTCCACCCTGCGAGAGCAAACGCTACCAGGACCAGTCCAGCAGTCTTTCCAGAGGGCTGGAGTTGTCATTTTCCGGGACCTCCCACTTCTCTTTACAGACAGCTGTCCTACAGAGGCGTCCTGCCTTATTAAGACTCCCTTCGTGTCCACGAGTTAAGAAAGTGCCTTGAACACGCTCCACTTGGGGCATTTCACTGTAGTCAAACAGAAGTCCAAGGTCTAGGCATTAGGGCCAAATAATATATACTAGATCAGAAACTGAGCGTCCTTGACTTGTCGAAACCTCCAGACATTTCAACCCAAAGGCCACGGCTTGTTTCACAGTAGGTTCTTTCGTGTGTTAGGTTTTCAGCCTGTGCCTCCTTCATAGCAAGGTGATTGTCCATATAAGGGTGCAAAGGTGGACAGATTCCCTGCAACCGAGCAAGGATGCCTTGGAATAGTTTTTACTAAGATATTTCTGTGCTCTCACAGGGAGGAAAACTGTAGGTTCCAGCTATTGGCATGCACCCAACTTTCTTACATTGAAAAACCCCAATGCCTGGGTATGGTGGTACATGCCTATTATCCCTGGACTCCAGAGGCTGAGGGAGGGGGATTGTGAGTTCAAATTTGATCATGTCTAAAACAAGGGCGAGTGAGGAAATATAAAGTTCTTCATACCTTACGTAAATCTAAGTGGATCAACCCGAGGACTTGGAAGGAGAAAAAATAACCAGATTTCAAAACTTTATCCAAAATACTTAATGACCAACCAGAGCAGAGAATACTGGATTTGAAACTACAAATACCCTCTTGGAGAAGCCAAAAGGTCCCCTCTGCTTGAGAAATTGTGTTTGATTCCTTCGAACATTAGTGGGGTGCTGACAGATTTGAGAGTACATGTATATGAGTATCTTTGTGTTCAATGAGATTGTTAATAAATCTGCTTTCTTATGGGGAAATCATCATGTTTGGTGAGTTTGTGGAAGGTTTCAGAAATGCACCTTTGGCAGCCAAATAAGCTGGTTGAAGCAAGTAAGCCAAGCTCCTGGTTGAAGCCTTACTGTCCAGGAGGCCAGCAGAGCCAGCGTGGAGAGTAGAATTAGTAGAGAGAGTGCTCGCTTGTTTGTATGTAACCCTGTTACTCCTGTTCTTCCTGCTCTGTCTTCATTTTTCCCTCTTAAGGAATTCCTGGCTGGCTGCAGGATGCTCTTGTCAGGAAGCAGAGACAAGGCTCTCTCTCAGTGTCTCTCTCTGTCTCTCTGTCTCTCTCTCTGTCTCTCTCTCTCTCTCTCTCTCACACACAAACACACACACACACACACACACACACACACACACACACACACACACACACCATCCTTAAGTAAGATGTGATCATCATCGTTTTCTCTTATAAAAAGAAAAAGGACTTTTCAGGGAATAAAGAGAATTTTCTCTGGGTCACTAAAGGTCACAGCCGTGTGGATGACTGCTCCCTGTCATTCAAAGCTACAAGCTGGATAAGAAGGCTGAAACTGAACCTTGTCCTGGAAGATGAGATGCCTCTGTTCTTATTCCAATCTTTTCTCCAGAATCCATAGTCCTCTGAGCACTGAGTGGATATACACACACCTACTGTCAAAATACATAAGCAGTTCACATAGAAAGTTGGTCACACAATTCTCTGATGAACTCAGACTTGCCTTTCTCTCCACTCTGTCTTCATAGGAAATGTTCCTCAACCCTACAAGGGACCTCCATCTCATTAGAAAATGGCATCCTATGCTCCCATGGAAGACAGCAGAATAAGCCTTAACTACCCTACTGCCAAGTCCTGGTGAAGTCTCAGGACTATTTCATATATTTCAACAGGGGCTCCTAACCTCCTAGGACTGCTCACAGGCCTCAGCCCATCTTCTGGGTTTTCAGTTCCAGGAGCACTGGCAAAGGACATTGGACTTCAGCCTGGGTCTCCTCCTCTGCCCGCTCTGCCCTTCACTTCTCATTCCCTCCCAGAGTCTTGGATCTGAACTTCCCTGATAGACATTTCCAGTCATTTCTCAGTATCTCAGAGCAGTGAAGGGGAGGGTTAGAAATCAGGTCTCTGACTCTCCCCAGAATGAACTGGGTAAGGAATGCTAGTGAGGATGGGACCTCAGACTGCTTACTTTCCCACTGAACATTCTTGGTGCTGCACAGGATGCCAGCAGATACCCTTCTGGTACCTAAAAGTGCAGAAACCCAGATCCAGCCTTCTTGCCCACAGCATCCCACATGCCTCCCTAGTACCTGCAAGCAAGTGCCTGTAGGTGGGGCTCAGGACTCAGTGCACCTCCAGCCTCTTAATGTGTCCCACTTAGCTCCTTGTAGTTTAAACTGTACCCTTGCCTACCTCATGTCAGGGTAAAAACAGGTGTGTGGTTGTCTTCTCCTGTGTCCCTTTCCTTCTCTTTACCACAGCTGCATCCCTAATCAGGGGTAACATTCTTTCTTTGCTGGAGTGTTCAGTAAACTCACCAGTCCACTTTTAAAAAACTCTTATACCCCTAAACTAGGATTTGAAAATAGAAACAGAGTTGATGCTAAAAGGCTCCTAAGGTCCAGTGAGGGTCAGTGATTTCCCTAAGGTTGATGTCAAAGCCGGTCCACTGGCTGGTGACACCAGCCCTCCTGGCTTGGCAAGGATGTTTGTACTGATGGGCAATGCTGTCAGTTCAGGCTTCTTCCAAAGTAGCTCAAGTGATCAGTACTCACCGAGCCCCACCCTGTAGTCACTACCCAGATCACTGCTGAGCCTATAAATGACATCTGAAGAGGAAATCACTCTGTGGTGTCACACCCAGCTTAAAGTAAAGGATGCTAAAACCTACTGGAGAACCAGCAAGTCTCTGGCCACTGGTGTCATATTCTGTGGATTGGGGGAAATTTCCATCCAGAAGACTCACCCTGTTTGATGTAGCATCTCCTCCCATGACAGCCCTCAGGGATGCTGAACCACTTACATTGGTGTTGGGGATGGAACCCGAGGTGGGGCCGTGTGCTACATATGGATGCAGCCTTCCAACTTCATCCTTAACTTCTCACAACATTAAAACTTTCCTCCTGCCTCACTCTGCTCTCCACCCTGGATCATCTTCTGAGTGGCTATGCCTCCAGATGCCATGATATTGTGCCTTGGTCTCTGAGAACCCCATGACTCTTCTAATAGTTGTGAGGTCCTTGCTTGACTTAAAGACCTTATTTTAGAGGATTTTTCAAATATGTTTCTCATTCATCTTCATCACTCTTCAAGCTAAAGGGAGCTCCATTTTTATTCTACAGATGACCACATGAGAGTGGGCCTTCTACCCAACACTATGAGTCCAGTAAGAGGAATCAAAGTCCAACAAGTTTGGCTCACTCCATCTCATATGAGTGTTCCATATATGGTTCTGCCCTTTCTTTGTTTCTGTCCTATGGCAGCTAGTTTCACATCGACCAGCTTATCTGTTAAGGTAGCTCTTTACTTGGCTTTTTGCACATGTATGTATATGTGATATACATGGGTGCACGTGCATTGCATGTCTTCTTATGTGTGGTGGCACATGTGTGTACAATGTGCATACACACGTGTGCATATGCCCTTAGAGGCCAGAGATCAATGTCGGTCAACTTCCTTAATATTCACCATCTTAGACTGAGGCAGTTCCTCTCACTCGAACCTAGAGCCATATCCAATAGGGCCCATCTAGCTGGCCACCTGACTCTGGGGATTCGCTCTTCTCTGCATCTTGTGGGACCACAGGTAGTCCTGTCACACCCACCTGTCATTTACCTGGGAGCTGGAGATCTGAACTCTGGCCCTCATGTTTGCACACAATGCTTCACCCACTGAGCTGTCGACACATGCACCCCATTTTAAATTGTAGAACATCATTTCCAAATCAAAAGATTCCCTGTGGCTAACTAACTGGATCCAAGTCACACAGCTGACATTTTGGGTCCTGAGAAGAACTGAACAGATTTCCAACACCATGGGGTGGGAGTCTCAGCACCCCATGGGGCTCCTGGGAGATACTTCCTACTCTGAGGATGCTCATCGAGGAGAGGAAGAGTCACTTTTCCTCGGGAATGTGGTTATTGGTAGGCTGCCTATGCTCTACGGGATAGCCCCACATAGCACTAATCAGGCTGACTGGGTCAGAGAGTGAGAGAGAGAGAGAGAGAGAGAGTTGGTAGGAAGACATGTTAGGAAGGGGTGAGGGGTTGAGAGTAGATATAATTAAAATACATTATATAACAAGTATGAAATTTTCAAAAAATACATACAAATATTTCAAAAAAAACATAAGTGAAGCCGGACCTTGTCCTGTTGGGACTGGGGCAGGAGATGCAAGGCTGTCACACGATACAGAATCATCTTTCTTGCCTTGCATTTCTTATTGTTAAACATTAATCTTTAAAGGAGGAAACACCTAAATGCTGATATAGTTATCCAAATAAATGTTTTCTGTCATGCCAAGGTCTGTTTGAAAAACTGCAAAGCTTCTGAGCTCTGTCCTTCAGGCTCGTTTTTTCCTGGGAGGTGTTTGAACTTTAGAAATGCAAACACTGGCTAGTCATTAATGCCAGACGTTTCTGTCTTGGCCTCTCTCCTGAGCCTTGGGAAGTGGAGGAAGGAATTGCATAGAAACAAAAGCATGCTTTCCTTTTCTGCTTCCTCTCAAAGCATATACACTTGCTCATTGTGGGCTTGTTGATGGGGCTCTATTTATGATACATCTATGCAGTGGGATGTCCAGCAGGAATGGGACACAGGGTACTGAAATGGTTTCTAAGATACATTATTAAGTGACAGAAGCAAGAGGGACTAACTCATCCCAACTCGCATTTAAAGAGGACAACAGATTTGACATGGGGCGTCTTGGTACAGTTCTTGCCTCTTATTCACAGGATCCTAGGTTCAACCCTGCTGGAGGATGTCTTTCTGTATCCTGTGAATACGTGTTGCTCCCATTGGCTAATAAATAAAGCTGTTTGGGCCTATGGCAAGGCAGCTCAGAGACAGGCAGGAAATTCAAGCAGAGATAGGAGGCAAGAAAGGAGAGTAGGGAGAGATGCCTAGCTGCCGCCCAAAGAGCAGCAAGATGCCAGCAGACTGGTAACACCACGGCTATGTGGCAAATTATAGATTCATAGGAATGGATTAATTTAAGATGAAAGAGCTGGCTAGCAAGAAGCCTGCCATAAGCCACACAGTTTGTAAATAATATTAAGCTTCTGAGTGATTATTGTATAAGTAGCTGCAGGACCACAGGGCTGGGTGGGACTGTGGGGCCGGGTGGAACCAGAGAAACTTACCACCATACAACCCCCAGCACTTTAAGACAAAAAAAGCGGAGGGGGGGGGGATACTGAATACTGAATATATCAGTATATTTGTGCAGGAATCAAATAGCTCTGGATGGATATGGAAGATACTAATGACATCAACTGTTATCAAGAAAGAAATTAGGAAATAAGGATGTAGATTTCCTTATTGTAAACTCTACTGCGTCTTTTAAATGTTGCAATATGGGAATATATATGTAGAGAATTTTTAACTTAGTGTGTATTTTTAAAGAAGAAAATTAGAATTTATGATCTCTTTGTCTAAACCCTAGAGGAGCTGAATACAAGTCTGTGCCATCTTTAAAAATGATCAAGCAGCCTTTGATAGAACCATCCAAGGGTCTCAGGGAAAGCCTTGAGTCCCTTCAGGGACCAGGTCTCTCATGTTGTACAATGAAACTGGGATGGCATTGGGAGAAATGTAATTTTTTCTATGAAACTAATTTTGGACAAACTTTAGAGGGATTTGATAATTTAAAAGAATATTCAAATTGGGCCAGTGAGCTAGCTCAGTGGGTGAAGGCACTTACCACTAAACCTTACAACCTGAGTTCCATTCCTGGAACTCACATGGGAGAAAAAGAGAATTTTCTCCCATAAGCTGTCCTCTGACCTTCTCTACAAGTGCTCCATAACAATGTGTACAAGCACACACAAATAAATATTTTAAATTTAGAATAATATTCAGATTATGAATGCTCACGAAAATCATCCGTTTTCTATAGCTCCATAGCCTGCCAGGGAGACCATTGAGCTTTTGGTGTATTTCTCCCTTGTATGTGTCCTGTATCTTGTAACTGTCATGTGGCAGGCAGCATGTTATCCTACTTTTCCCAAGTACTACTGACAGGCTCCAATAGTTATTGGAGGGTTCGTCACCACTCGCTGCATGTGGGAACTCAGTTCACTTGACATTTTCTGTCCTTGTATTACACTCATAGTCTGACCTTATTTCTTGCCTAGTAGGCGATCTTATTCCTCAGACCTTTTCCTACTTTATATCCATAGTATCTTTGGATCCAATCAGAGATTCTAAAGATATTTGGGATTTGCAGTGGCATTATTACTAAGGCTCCCTTAAACTCTGCCTAGAGCCAAAACCTTGTGTCTCAGCAGGCCTTGCCTGTGCTTTAAGAAACATGTAACAGGGCTGGGTTTTATAGCTCAGGTGTTAAAGTTCTTGCCTAGCATGCATGAAGCCCATGATTCATTCCCAGCATCTACAGGGCATGGTGGTATATCCCAGTTATCCCAGGACTTGGGATGTGGAGGCTGGATGACCAGAAGTTCAAGGCCAATGAGGCCAGCCTAAGACACCTAAGATTCTGTGACCCTCATTCCCTCTCCCCCAAATCATCTAGCATACCACGTCTGGCTCAAGCATGGATATACCTGGGCTTGATTCCCAGAATCCACCTGGTGGCTCACAATCATCTCTAACTCTAGTTCTAGAGAATCTGATGTCCCTTCTAGCCTTTGCAGGTATCAGGCACACATGTGGTATATAGACATAAATGCAGGCAAAACATACATGTACACAAAACAAAAACTTATTAATCTTATAACCATTTATTTATTTGCACATGTGTTTGCATACATGTGCATGTGCATATATATGCCATGGTGAGTAGAGGTCAGAGTACAACTTTCAAAAATAGGTCCTCAGATCTACTGTGTGGATTCTGGTGTTGAACTCAGAACATCAGGCTTGGCAGCAAGTGCCCTTACCAGCTCTCTGACCCCACACTTGAGCTTTCTAACAAATAAGCCCCTTGCATGTCCCTTGTCACAACTCAGGATTTTTTAGCTCTGTGATTCTACTCCTGTGGATCTTAAGATCTGTGATATTTTGTTTGGTTACTTCACTGACTTAATTAATAGTAACAAACCACCGAGTCAGTACCAGGCACATACTGGGAGTTGCTGGTTATTCAGTAGTGGTAGGTGGTCAGTGAATGGTGAGGTGGATGAGTGTGCATCACAGCCAGGAAGTGATCGGGCAGGAGTCATTCCTCTTGACATGGCCACCAGCCTAGGTTTGCAGTGGACAGAGATGAACAGATACATCAGCAACACTCAACCTAAGTCGCCATTGATGCTGAACACAGCACACTTTTAAGCCATTCTCACGACTCAAAACAGTCAGGATTCTGTTCACTTATGGCTTTTTGCTACTGCTCATGCTTCTAAAGTGGGAGCTAGAAAAGTTGCCCTCAATATAGCCCCTCACAAGAAAGTTGCACAGGGACAAAGCAAGATCACAGCCCTCATCAGGTACCCAGATAGAGCATCCTTCCCCACTTCTCTGCAGTGCCCTTCTCCTGGGCAGACTATAGCCTCCTGTGCAGGCTGATTGGAAGTTGCCATCTTCTCTGTCACACAGCCTTTCCCACCAGCCTCAGAGATGCCCAGTATGTTTCTCACCAAGAAGGGAAGAGAAGCCAGGTTGACTGTAGGCCTCACAGCCCATTCCTTCCTCAGCAGTCAGCAACGGTGTACACAGCAGTTTCTCTCCTGATGAGACATGCCTTTGCATGTGTCAGTTCTTTACACCTCTGCTTTTCTTTCCACAGCTTCAGGACAGATTTTCGATTTTATAGTATAATTTAAAGATGGTGATCTTCAAAATCAACTAGATGGCACCTTATAACCCGGGCCCGACATTGAGCTTGGGGCCTGAGCCTTAAGTAGGCTCGTGTTTAAGATTGTGGTGGGGCAGTCCAAACTACTGTAGTCACTTCAGGCTACAGAAAAGTCACTGATGTTGTATTTATGTCAACAAAAGACTAAATAACTCAACACACAGGAGGCAAAGCTATCATGATATCTAAGTGAACTGAGTGGAAAACTTGGTCTTCACATGGCGCACTGTGGATGGAAGATAGGGACCACCAACACCGTGTCAGCTTTATAAGCAAAGGGACATTATACGGATATTATATTATCTATCATATTAAATAGGTTAATTTGAATTTTATGGATTTTCAGAATTTTGTATTGGAAAGTATTTTGTTTTTCAGTTACCTAAGAACAATACATATGAAGAATCTTTTCTAGGGGCCAGTGAGATAGCTCAGTGGACAAAGAAGACAGTTATTGAGACTGATGGCCCGAGTTTGATCCCTGGAACCCACTTGGTAGGAGGAGAAAACTTATTCTCAAAAGTTGTCTTCTGTCTTCTGACATAGGTGCTCATACACATGCGTGTGCACGCACACACACAAAAACAGCCAAACAAATAAATAAGTAAAGAAGGGATCTTAACTTTGTATTTGCAATTATTTAAGTAATTCACATTTGTAGATGTAACAGTCTTATTAAATAAGAAACGTAGAGCCAAATGCAGAGTTAAAAGCCCAAGAGGTCAGAGCAGTAGCTAAGAACTGAGACTAAAACTGCCTTCTTACCACCCGCTGCCGCTGCCTTCCCTCCCCTGAGAAAGAGACCTACTTCCTGTGTGTCTGTTTTTTTATTGACTTCTGTTCTGCCTTCTCATTGGTTGTAAACCCAACTACATGACCTCTTTGTCATTGCCTGTCTATACATACCTCCAGGTCTCTATGGTTGGTATTGAGATTAAAGGCATGTGTCTCCAGGCTGGCTGCATCCTTGAACACACAGACTCTGCCCATCGTGTGATCGGATTAAAAGCATGTGCTACCACTGCCTGACTTCTGCTATAGCTTGCTATTAGCTCTGACCCCCAGGTAACTTTATTTATTAACATACAAATAAAATCACATTTCAGCACAAATAAAATATCACCATACACATTATTAATATTTTAGCAGCGTACTGAAAGCTTATAAATTTTGTTTTTTCAAGACTGAAGGTTAAACCTGATACTTTGGATATGCTATGCAAGTTCCACACCACTGAGCTGCATTCCCAGCTTCATGAAAATTTTTCATTTTTGATTGTTTTGTTTTTCTATAAAAGGTGGCTATTTTACATAAATGTACATATAGATATTATGTGTGCCTACATATACATACATGTATCTAGTACAGTACATAAACATATTGAGAGTAGAGTTTATGCCATACCTCAGCAGCTCTGAGTGCATATTGCTCTTGCAGAGGGCTGGAGTTTGGTTCCTGTAGCCACATTGGGCAGCTCATAACTGCCTGTGGTTCCACCTCCAGAGGATCTGATACCCTCTTCTAACCTTTGTGGGTACCTTCACTCATGTGTGCACACTATAGACAAGCATATACACATAAAATAATAAATAAATATTTTTTAAAGAAATACAATTCCAGGAACTTATGCTTATGTTCAGGGTTAGAGAGGAAAAGTGAGGACCCAAAACTGAAGCAAATAAGAAAAGAAGAGCCAAGAGGAAAGGTTCGAAACTAAGAAACATGCACACACACACACACACACACACACACACACACACACACACAAAAGCAGAAGAAGGAAAAACGAAAACATGTGATTCACACACAAAAAAATTCATGCTCAATATTTGCTCTAGCTTTTGTAGTCTGTTCTGGAAAAGTGAGTCTTGCTGACCTTACAGCTTACTGACTAGAACAGCAGAAGAAAAATTAACCCCTGCCTTGAGGAGTGCTGAGTGGACTTGTAAAGGTGACATGTCCAGTACCCAGGAGCATGCACTGCGGTAACCCACCCAGATTCCCTTACTCAGTGGATAACCAGTAAGTGTTTACTAAACACCTGTTTTCTGGAATGGAGGGGGAAAAAGGGGGTAAGAAGCGAACCTACAAGTAGTCAAAGAACTGGTGTTCTCTCTCACTGATCTGTTTCACCTTGAGCCACGTCTACAAGGGGGTCACTTTCAGAGTCTGCTGTTTTCTACTGTGCATGGATATGCATGCCTGTAATCTCAGTGCTTGGGATGCTGAGGCAAAAGGACTGAGAGATTGAAGCTAGACTGCTACAGAGCAAAATTATGTCTAAAAAATAATTAGTGTCTCCCAATTCTTTCGTTATTTATGGATAAAGTAGCAGATATCTCAAGTTAAGACTGATTAAAACACAGGTGCCTGCAGAGGGTTGCATTGTGATATTAGTTTAGAGTTGATGTGAAGGTAATGCACATGAGTGGAATTCAGGTGACAAGCAGTGGCCGCAATGTGTCTGAGTTACCACACGGCCACATTGAGCTGCAAGGGAGGCAGACAGAGTTTTAAGTTTGCTTGCCATATTCCTGCTTAAACCATTGGATACTATCAAAAGAGGGAGAGAAAAAATGAATGTAAATTAGCTGTACCTGACATACCTTGTATCGCTGACATTTTTATAATTGTAGTCTTGTAAACCTGTGTTTAAATAGTGTGTATGTAACTGCCAATTAATGAGTATGGTTTTTTTCCCTTTTTAAAATCAGGCATTTATAAACAAGAAAGCATACATTAATTAAGTTTTATTTATTTGTTTTTATTTTATTTTATGTATACTGTGTTTTACCTGCATACATATCTGTGTAGCATGTGTGTGTCTGGTGCCCACCAAGACTGTAAAAGGGCACTGGAGCCCCTAGAACTGGAGTCACAGATGGTTATGAGCCGCTGTGTAGTTTCCGGGAATTGAACCTGGGTCTCTTTAGCCTCTCCTTTGGGTATATTTTAAATGTGCACATAAGGAAATTTTAAGAAAATGAGTAATAAAATAATAGAAATTCTATCTTTTTTCTGTACCCCAATATAACAAGTTTTGTTCACTTTGGAGTTTTTTTTTTAATAAAGCCAATCATGGAACTTTTTAAAGCTAAAATTATTTTGTTTCATCATTATATGTGAAACTACAAGCCATACAGATGTAATGAACATGTTTTTTAAAAAAATACCATGTTTGATGGTTGGGAGATGTCTCAAGTAGTAAAGCGCTTACCACACAAGTGTGGGGACCCAAGTTTGATCCCCAGCACCTGTGGACAAACAGAGCATAAAGATACATACTTGCAAACCCAATACTGGGGAGGCAGAGTCAGGTAGATCCCTGGGCCCTTCTGGCCAGCCATCCCAGACTAATCGGTAAGCTCCATTGAAAAATACTGTCTCAGAAAGGGAGAACGAGGAATAACAGACCATGATAAATGAAGACCACATGAGAACAGGAATAGGCAGAGTGCTGGAGAGGTCCCCAAAAATCCACAATGGTACATCCCCTGTAGACTGCTGGCAATGGTCGAAAGAAAGCCTCATCTGACCTAGTCCGGTGATCAGATGGCTAAACACCCTAACTGTCGTGCTGGAATCTCATCCAATAACTGATGGAAGTAGATGCCGAGATCCTCAGCCAGGCCCCAGGTGGAGCTCCAGGTGTCCAACTGTTGAGAAAGAGGAGGGACTGTAAGAGTGTGAATTGTTGAATCCAAGATTGCAAAAAGCACAGGGACAAATAGCCAAACGAATGGAAGCACATGAATTATGAACCAAAGGCTGTGGAGCCCCCAGCTGGATCAGGCCCCCTGGTTAAGTGAGACAATTGAATAGCTTGATCTGTTTGGGAGGCACCCAGTCTGTGGGACCAGGGTCTGTCCTTAGTGCATGAGCTGGCTGTTTGAAACCTTGGGCTTACACAGGGACACTTTGCTCAGTCTGGAAGGAGGTGATAGGACCTGCCTGTACTGAATCCACCAGGTTTAAATGAATCCCCAGGGGTGCCTTGATCCTGGACGACATGGGAATGGAGGGGAGGGGCTGGGGGAAGGGTGGGGGGGGGGGCGGGAGTGGGGAGGACAGGGGAACCCATGGCTGATGTATAAAATTTAAAACACATAATAATAAAGAAAAAAGAAAGAAATTATTAATGGAACATTAAAAAAAAGAAAAAAGAAAAATACTGTCTCAGAAAACAAGATAGACATCTCCTAAGGCTCTAAGGTTGTCGAACTTCCACAGTATATGTGTGTATGGCAGGAAATGGGGAGGAGATGCAGTATCCTTCACTAAGATGCATTTCTTAGTGCATTCTTAGGGACTCAGGGGAAGGGGTCAGTTAATTAGAGTGTAGTGCAATAAGGGGTACTGGTGAGAAACAGGGGCTCTGTCTGTACAAAAATGAGGGTGTGGGAGGCTGCCTACATGAGTGATGTTGACCTGGGTGTGTGGTTCAGTAGCATGTGTGGGCCCTGAGTTCACTCTCTCCAGCTCATGCATACAAACAAGCTTGACCATGGAGGAGAGGGGCAGAAATGTGTTCTTAGGAAAGTGAGAGTATCAAACACAGTGGTTTGAAACAGCTCACAGATTCCTATCCTGTCCACCCAGTTTAGGAGAAAGTGCCAGAAAACTCACAAGATAATGAAACCTCCGCTCCAAGCAAAGCTCAGTGCTTTGCAATACGCCTTTTTACCCTCCACCCCCTCCCAAGAGCAAAGTGGCCTGGTGATGACCACATGGATAACCCACCAAGACCCGTGTCCTCAAAGAAGGCCCGGTGCTCAAAATTGTCCTTTTTGCCCTCTTCAAAGGCCAATTACTTCGGGGCCATTGATCTCAGCAAGAGGCAGCAGAGGAAACAGCTGCACCATAAGGTATCAACAGTACACAGCAGCCCAGTGGCCTGGCCCCAGCCCAGTATTTGCATGCAAAGTAATGCTGTAAATTAGGGAATCCAATCTTAAAATACAGCATTTTAAAATTTACTGAATTTGTATGAAAGTGTTTGGAGGGGACTGTTAGGTGGATGATCTCTTGCAAACCCTGAATCTCAGTCTTAGACATCCTTCATCAGATGTAGAAGCCTATTTCCTTAGAATTACCTCACAGGAAAAGATATTTCTGAGACACATCCAGTAATCCCAGGTCTTGGGAGCCTGAGGCAGGAGGATCATGAGTTTGAAGCTAGACTGGGTGACACTGCAAGACAAGGGGAAAATAGCAGAGAAGTGGGTCTTTTTGTATTCTTACATGCTCCTAATCCTTGGGAAGTTTCCCCCAGAAGTCTGGCATTCCCCCATCCATACCTGAATACAAACGCACTGTAAAAATCAAAGAAGGAACAAGAAACATCTACAAAGAGTGTGATATGAGACTCTCTGAATGGAGCCCGAGCTTGCAAAAGCTTTATCTGCTGTAGATTCCTTCCACAGTCTAAGATGTGATGGATTGATGTCATCATTGTCGTTGGCTTTTGATATCTCCAGTCCGTAGGTAGCACTTTCCCTCTGGAGCAGAACAGGTTTAGAATATTTTGTGGATGCTTTGAAAAGTTACCGGAAGCTGACTAGAAGTTAACCCTTCTGCTTTCTGTTAAAGCTCTTCTTCTTTCCATGATTGTGGAAGACAGTGTGGGAAAGTTACTTCTTCCAGAGGAGAATATGTCCTCCCCTGACCCCTTTAAGATGAGATGCAGTCATATGAGCCACTCAGACTCATTTTAAAAATGAATGGCAGTGGCATGTCCCTTTGGGAGGAAGGAAGCCTCCAGGACCAGTACACAGCTGGCCTCCTTTGAGTCCCTCTTCTGAAACGGTTGTGGAAACACAGCTGTAAGTTTGGGGACCCCAGATGATTGTGATAGTCAGAGGTCTCCCTCAACATTTCACAAAACAGGTAGCATGGACTATATGGAAACTGTGGTTGTGTTAAGCCACTGAGATTTGAGGACAGCCACTACAGAATCTTCTGTCCTGGCATACCTGTGTGTTGCAAGTGGAATTCTCTACCCTGCGTCATTGTATAACATACTGTACATGTGTGTACTATTTTGAATTCTTCTAGTGACTACCAACATGAAGTTCTTAAATATTCAAAGGAGACTCTGACATGAGACACAGATCTATTTGTGGTGGTATTGTGTTCACCACAATATTGTGCACCCTAATAAATTTATCTGAGGTCAGAGAACAGACAGCCACTAGAACAAAGCCAAAAATGGTGGCTAGAAAATGGGTCAGAGCAAGCCAAAGCAGAAGTTGGGTGGTGATGGTGCACACCTTTAATCCCAGCACTTGGGAGACAGAGCTAGCCGGATCTCTGAGTTCAAGGCCACTTTAGAAACAGCTAGGCATGGTGACACATGCCTTTAATCCCAGAAATCCAGCCTTTAATCCCAAGGAGTGACGGCCGAAAGTAGAAAGATATATAAGGCATGAAGACCAGAAACTAGAAGCATTTGGCTAGTTAAGCATTTTGGCTGGTTAAGTATAGGCTTTGGAGCAGCACAGTTCAGCTGAGATTCATGTGGATGAGGACTCAGAAGCTTGCAGTCTGAGGAAACAAGACCAGTTGAGGAACTGGTGAGGTAAGGAAACTGTGGCTTGTTCTGCTTCTCTGATCTTCCAGCATTCACCCCAATAACTGGCCTCAGGTTTGATTTTATTAATAAGAGCTCTTTAAGATTCCTACTACATCTATTAGAATCAGAGTAGAGAATATGGAGACCTTGGGAAAGAAAAGGTAGCAAGTATGGCAGAAATGAACACCTTCCCCTTGTCTCCATCCTCTTCTTCTTTCAGTAATAGAAGCCTAGAGTTTCAGTTTAGCACATAGTCACCCATAGTAAAAACCACACTTACTAAACCACACTTATAGTCTAGAGTGGACCCAGGAAACTCAGAGGTTGTGTGCAGATATGAGTTCACATTTGGGTCAGCCTTTGAAGAAGGAGGACTGACCTTGTGTTGTCTATTTCTCAGTTTTCACTGTTGGTGCTAAGGCAAGGGAAGGGGTTGGAGCAGTCATTGTGAGCCAACCATTGGAAGTCATCTCTGGAAGTCAGATGAGCACTATTATACAGAAGGACCTAGTATGTCCAGGATCATTCAACTTCCAAGTCTGTGATCCCTACCTAGTTTTGTTCAGCCTTTATAAGAGATACAATGCTGTCTTGATTTCTAAAAAGCTGTTTCATGTAATCGTCACATGGGTGTCCCAGTTAGCATGCCATGATCTGAAAGAATGCCTCCACACTCTCCAACCTGCCTGTACCTCTTTTCATTGCCTCACACATCTTTAATTCTTTTTCTTTCCTATGAGCCAGTTCTATCTACTTCTTACAGGAAGCACAGCTGTCTTGGAAAAGCACAGCACACATGTATGGAGTGACCATTCTGTGTTGGCAGCTGTGATGAGTATCCATAACAGAGCAATAGACTAAGCAGCTTTTTGCCATAGAGTTTACAGACTCATGGGAACAGAGGGCAGTGGGAGAGGTAAACCTGGAACAGACAGGCAGTGATTGTCATGACAATTGAAGGCAGGCAGAACTTCATTAAGAAATGAAGAGAGAGGAGGAACACTTTTAGTCTAGGGCAAGGAAATCCTTAGGAGCTGTATTATGAAGGTTCACATCATATCAGCTAGCCATTTCTGGAGCAGATAAATACCAGTTGGAAGAAAATATGAGATCTATCATCCATATGTTTATCCAATTCTTTTAAAATGTGCATGCCTCATGCATTCTTCATGATATATGTAATTCATTAGCACAGTAGCACTAAGGCACACATAGTTTATAATGTAGAAGTCACCAGGGAATCAGGTTGGGGCTGTAACTCAGTGGTAGAGTGCTCACTTACTACAGGGGAGGCCCTGGGTACCATCTTCGGTGTTGTGGCTGAACCAAAGAGAATAGTCAGGGGAAAGAAAGCTTCAAAGCAGGAGAGCAATGTGGTCCAGCTTGCCATTAAGGAAGCATCCTTAGGCTGCAATGTGGAGAGTCAATGGATAAGATGCTGTCACCATGGAGGCCAATCAGGAGACTGAATCAAAGGAGCCAAGGAACTATGACAATGTTTCTGAGGGTGATTGTGTGCCCAGCTAGGTTGAAGTCATATTCCTGCAGGGAGAGTTGAGTTTGTGACTTATTGAGTGTGGGACTAGGAGATGAGAGACACAAGGAAGATGGGAGTGAAGAATCTGCCTTCATTGTGGTGATGAATAGCAGATCCACTTCTGTAATT
The DNA here is from genome assembly GCF_903995425.1 of Onychomys torridus. NCBI lineage: Eukaryota > Metazoa > Chordata > Mammalia > Rodentia > Cricetidae > Onychomys > Onychomys torridus. The sequence continues at coordinate 78,437,245 of NC_050447.1, read as the reverse complement.
TCAGGAAGGATACAGTTTGTGAGTTGTGCTTGAATTTGGGGACAAGGAAGTCACTCATGAAAAGGGTTAGCTGAAGTTTCAGAAGAGTGTGGGCCACGGTGTAGCGAGACACAAAGAGGGACAGCTGCTACCGGGAATGCATTTGAGACAAACAGTTGGGAAGTGATGAGGCAGGGGTACTAACTGCTCTTCCCCTGTTAAAGACCATCTTTCATCCTGTAGAGATTCTTCTCTATCCCTTAATTCCCCTCTCAAACAACCCTTACACACACACACACACACACACACACACACACACACACACACACACAGTCAGAATACAACCCTAAAACACACGAAAGGGACGAAGGTTCTGACCTCAGTGAGGAAAAGGACATCTCCAGATAAAACCAAACACCGTATGGAACCTTCTAGAACCTTTGCTGGTTTTTCTTCAGGCACCTCAAATTCACTTTATCCTTTTCTTCTTTTCACACTAGCCCTGAAAGCAGTTAAACATTTCATTCTGTTATTAAGGTATCTTGTTGCCACAGCAGTATTTTTGCGTGTAACTTTTTTTAATATGAAACCACCACGTAAAAGCTTGGGGTGGCGGGGGGCGTTGTGAGCTAGGAAATAAACACCATTTATAATCCCCTTGCTAAGAGAAGAAAGCATTTTGAATTTTGCTTTAGAAGTCAAATCCAAAGGATGGGTTCCTGGCTTCTGAGGTCGTTGAAGGCACCAAGGGGCACAGGAGCGACCCACTACGGGTCACTACAACCTGTGCTGTAGCTAATGAACCTCCTGCAGTTTGTTCCAGGCGGGCGGAAGACATAGAAAGGACTCCTGACCACTTGAGTACCGCGCTGGGGGTGGAGGCCCATCTTAGCACAGCGATAAAGATGAGCGCGAGAGTTCAAGTGTAGTCCAGGCAGGCAGCCGGAAGTCTAAGCAAGGTCAAAAGGTTCTCTTTCCCAAACACAGCATTAACTCCCTTCCTGAAATTCTAGCCTGTGGTCTCCCTCTTCTCGGATCCCAGCTAGACAGAAGCTCAAGTCCCCTCCCACTGCTTTCTGGCCGCTACCACTGCTCGGTGCTTTTTCTCCTAGGCCCAGCCTCCGCCAGCAGCCCAGGCCTCAGAGATGCTGAAGCCTAAGCGCGAGTGGCCGGCTAGGCGGGCGGCCCTCCCCCCCGCCCCTGGGCGAGCGTACTGTACAGCAGACACCTGCAGCACAGGCGGCCGCCTGGGCTTCCCGACACAAGGCGCTGGTACCTGAGCCCTTGACTGGTAATGCACCATAAACGGCTCCTTTCAGGCCCTTTCAGAGTCAGAGCGCGGAGGTCACCGTGTGTACAAACCCCTCTGTGTCCTCCACGTCTCCGGGGCCCCGGGCACCCGGGCCTCCAGCCGCAGAGCACGCCAGTCCGTGGGAATCGCAACACATGTGCTGGGGTGAGGCCGGCGGGGCGGGGGCGGGGAGTGGGGACCACCCGGCCCTCCCCCAGCCGGGCCTCCTGCCCGCCCGACGTCGGTTCACAGAGCGCAGCGAGTGGAACGAATGGGGTGCCGCGGTGTTCAGACGCTCGCGGAAATCAGGCGATCGGGCGGGGCGGGACCCTCACCCCGGCCCAGTGGCCAACGCCCACTGCTCCCCAAAGGTACATCGCCGGCTTCTAGCCCAGTATTGCCGAGCTCCCACTGTCCCCTTAGCTCCTGGGTGTGTTGCACCCTAGAGCAGCCAAACGGTGGGGCGCGATCCCCACTCTGGGCAGCCCGGATTCTGAGCACAAGCACCCGCGGTACCTGTGGCTCAGGGTGCCTAGTCAGGTCTATTAATTAATGTGTTTTGAGCAGGTACTGGAGCTGGAGCCGCAGTTGCCAAGTGGGCATGGCTACAGGCGGCGGAGAGTCGGTCTCAGCCCACCCATTGGGCCCAGCAGCGTCCCCGGACAGAGCGGAGGAGGCACAGGCTGAAACGCAGAGGTGCAGGAGTGAAAAGTGTCCCAGTGTCTCTAGGCAATGTGATACGGAGGAGTCACAAGTATAACATCGCCAGCCCATCTCTCCCAGGCTGTTCGGGCTTCAGAGGCAGGAGGAAAGAGGCACTGCGTCCGAGATCTGGCAGCTTTGGGGGTTTTGGCAGACGTGAGCTAAAGCCACCAAGCTTGGCGGGCGAGCCACGGGCTGGAGAGAGTTGTCTAGAGGGCCAAGAGGATTTGAGAGAGCAGCCCAGGCCCGTGCTCTAGCGCCGTGCGCCCCCTCCCGGGGCCGCGGGAAACCGGGGTTACCTGGGGAGCCAGGCTTTGTCGCCCACACGGGCCCTCCGCTGTCCCAGAACTAATTAAATGGCTTTTTGGCTCAGGGAAGGCCGAAGTCTGCCGGGGGGTGTGGACGTGTGGGGGGCTACATGTGGGCACGGGAATAATCAGCCCCATTCTTGCGCTGCCACAAAACGGGCGGCGCAGGCAGAGTGAACAGCGGCCGCCTGAAAGGCACTTTCAAAAGGCGACACCTGCAAGCGTGGCCGGTTGTGAATTGAATGTGGCGCCCGCACGTACCTGAGCCGCGAGCTATTAGTGTCAGGCTCTCGGTCGCCGGGGCCAGCAGCACACGTCCGGGCAGCCCGTGCTGAATGCGGCAAGCTGCGGCGCGGCCGCTCCATGGGAATGTCGCCACTTGTGCCGCTCGTGGTCGGGAGGGGGTGCGCTGCCCTTTCAGAGACAGACACAATTAGGCAAAATGCTCAATGAACATTATAAATGATGTGCGATCGCTCTGCAGATTGCCTGGCAAATCAAATTATATGGTCGCTCGCGGACGATTTCCATGTTCTTTAAAAACTTAAAACAGGTATTTGCCCATTAAATTTAAAAAAAAAAAAAAGTCAAGTCAAGGATTCCGGAAAAATACAACTGAAAGACTCGGTGTTGAATATTCACAAATCCCCTTTGTTAGCGATTGACTTCACAATGGGCTTGAGGAGGGGGTGCGCTTAGACCAGACACATTTTTTACTGTCTTACGTGCTGCAGAGGAAGGCACCCGAAGTCTGCATTTCCACTCACAATTACAGTGAGACTCTCTCTTTTTTTCTTTGAAGACTAAAATTTTTTTCTCATAGTGAATAATTCGAACGCCATTGTCATTCTAACCAGAGAAAGAAACAGTCTCATCAGATGGACGCACGCCCTGACGCGCTTCGGGAGGGGTTAGGGAGCCCTGGCCCTCTCCCTGTACTACTGTCCAGGCTCTGGACTTGGAGCCGGGCTCCAGAGCTCCCTGGCTGCCCACGCTTCCCGAGCCTGGCAGCAGCAGCCCGCCCGAGGGAAGTGGCCTCTTTCTGGGCAGTGCGCTCAGGGCGTCTCTGGCACCGGTGCTGCCGCCACCGCGACCACCCTTGTTCTTCTCAGTTTGGCCCTGAGCTCTGCGGCTGGCGACCCTCGAACGAAAGGGGGGCAGCTGCTTGCCCTGAGATTGCATGGACCCCCGCCGAGGCCAGGAGCTGTGCCCCGGGCTAGGGGTGTCATCCAGAGATCGAAGAGTGGGTTTTCGACTTCTAAAACTAGAAGTCCAAATGCTGCAGCAATCCGTAGCCTCACCTCCCTGCTGACATCCATCTCATTTTCCATTTTCTAACTCTCTTTTCCAACAATTGGACTGGAACAAGGGGTGAAGAACTGTGACTCCCGGAGACAGTAGTGCATCTATGTACTTTGCCGGAAAAGGACCAGTTTTACTGCCGGGGAGGGGGGAGTCTCTGGAAATCTGGCTGTTCTGCTTACCATGGCCAGTGACTCGTTGTACTATCAGGGCAAAGAGGAATTTGGGGGGGGCCCAGTTTCTTAATCTACAAAGAGAAAACTAATGCCTGATCTGTCCCCTCCTGGGACCTTTGCTATCTTCTTTAGGATTTTCCATCTTTGCTAGAGCGTCATCGTTTGTTAGAATCAGGAGTCATACATAAACCTCCAGGAGCAGCTCTTTGGAAAAAGAAATCTCAGAAAATCAGAGCCCTGAACACTTTGGTTCCTCCTTTCCTCGCTCTTATATGGAAACCACTCCTTAACAAGACTAGAAAGAAGAGGTGCTCTTAACTGCCTCATTATGCAAAGAGGGGTTGGCCCAAAGGAGTGGAGTGACCTCAGCAGAACTTAGGCAACACAGCCCATTTGGTGTGTTCCTGTGCACACACGCAAGGGGACTCGCCAATCAACTGATCATTTCATCTTTCGTAGAGGACTTATCCTGCTGGCATCTACGACCACGTTGGGGAGATTGATTAATGAAGCTGGATTCGTAAGTTAGGAAAGGGAGTTTCTTTGGCAAAAAGCCTTGGCTGTATAGAATGACCTAGGCGTGAGGCGGGGAAAGTGGAAGCCAGATGCGCTGGCCTTGGTGCTGAAGACAAAGTCTCCTGGACCCAAGTCCTTCCAACCGTTGGCCACCTGCTTTATAAAGCAAAGGGATTTTGCCTTCTCAACCTTCCTGCCCCGGGCTTGTGCTTGTTCTGCTCCATCCGCCTCCCTGCCCCCACCGTGTAGTGTTCATTGTGGGGGAAACTTCTAAAAGACGGTCTTACAGTATCTTAATAGTACTTGAATATGACTATTCAATGTAAGCAGCACTGTGAGAAAGTTTGGGTAGGTAAAGGACACAATCTATCAAAGATAAGAACTGTCCACCCAGGTCTACTTCCTGGTGATAGTCGGGGACTTCACTCTCTTTGGGCCCTGATGGAGCTGATGGCATCTCAGAAAGGAGACGGGTGTTTCCTGTTCAGACTGCTATAGACATAGGCATTGCACGTATTCTTGTCCATGTTGATGGGTGCACATGTGCAGAGATTTTCCAATGTGGACCTAGGAGTGTGGATCCTGGGTTACAACATGAGCAATTATAATGCCAAAGGGTTTCCCACAGCATTTCTCACAGTCTATCCCCCCCCCCCCCAGCAGGAAGCTTGGGCTCTGTTTGGAGCAGAAACACAAGGCCCCTGAAAGAGCTTCTAAGACACTTGTGCTTAGTTGTTCCCTTCTGCAAGAAAGACTAAAGGAAACCTCTGTACTGAAGTCTAGAATTCCTGAAGCTCACAGTGAACCCTGCCATCACTTCCTGGGTCAGAGGCTACGCTGACTGGAAGACAGGAAACGAGGATGGCAGCATTTGAACCTGCTCTTTAACTGTGTAAAGATACAGCAGGACGACATCATCTCAGAAACCCAATGACCATCCAAGTCTGCTAGTGACTTGATCTTCGATTTTCCACCTCCAGAATTGTGAAAAACAAATGTGGGGTTTTTTTCCTTGTAAATTACTCAGTTTGAGGCATGTTGTTACAGCAGCAGGATAAGATTAAGTTAGACCTTCTTCCATCATCAAAGCTAGTAACAGCACATCCTTCTGACTACCTTTCCAGATCACATCTCCTCTGTCTCCCTACTCTGTTCTAAGACCTCTCCCTGCACAGTGCTACCAGGAACACACCATTGTAGTGGGAGCTGCTTGAGCCACGCCCTGAAGCACCGCCCCTAGTGAGGCAGCTGTTGCTGTCACATCTGCTTATGACCTTGAGGTACCTGCTTCTGGGGTGTGGCCACCAGGGGCCCTTAAGACCTGGGATGCACTTATGCTGCTCCTCTATTGGCTACCTTGTGGTTTTGATGTTGAGATCTTGGACCAAGTCATTCATTGTGGGACATATCTCAGCCTTCCTGGACTCTACGATAAATGTGGTTGTGAGTTTATTCCCAAATGAATTCCTTAGATCATTAAGCTGATTCTGTGGATTGCTAGCAATTTAATCACATTACCCCGTATTATGTTGAGCTGATTAGCAACTTGTTTTCTATCAGCATCTTTAATTCCCCCTGCAACCTAGCCCATTCACACAGGAGTTGATTAGGTGTGCACATGTTAAGAGGGCATTATTCTAAACTTGCATACAAATGGTCTACCTGTCAGCCTTGAGCTGCAGAAGTGGGAAAAGGCTCTGGCTGTTAGTGGGACTAAGAGACTGAGCTGTAGTGTGGTACAAACTGCTCCCTCAATTTCCTACTTCTCCCCAATAAGGTAGAGTATAAGTGATGTGACTGTACACTCCAGTCTGAAAGTTGAATCCCTGAGTTTCCTGACCCAAGTCCGTGAATTTCCAGAAAGTTTCAAGCAACGGCTTGAACGGTCATCAAGACAATGATGTATGGAGCATTTCTTCACACGGGTATCTGAGCTTTTCTCACTTTACATAGACGAGATGTGTTAGCTTAATGTCACTGTGAACAACTTAAAAAGAGGAAATGTTCATGCTGATTCATGATTTCAGGAGCCTCAGTTCATGGTTGCCTGACCCCACTGCTTTGGGTAGGTGGTGGCTTGGGGTGCCATGTCAGGGTGTGTGACAGAGGAGGCTTCTCAACTGGCTGTGGCTAGTGTTATTTGCAGCACTATTTCCTGGGCATGAGAGAACACCAGGAACAATGAAACCCACTACAAGAGTTTTATTAGGGGACAGAAAGAGGGAACATGCAATAGGCCCACTGAAAATAAATAGCTCCAAACGGGTGGAATCTGCTTTTATAGGTCTCTCCTATCCTCCACCCCCCCCCAACCCCGCACACACATGTACATATGAGTGCACACAGATTTTGTGACCATGCAGTGCACAAATTACATAGGATGTAAGGCCCTGGGGTGACTAAGTATTTTGCCTGACTGCTGGGACAGCGCATTCACGGTCATGTAGCTAGGAAGTGGCTACAAATTATAACAGCTAGAAAACTCAAACCAAAAGAAGGAGCTCAGTTCAAGTGCTCTGTAATGACCAAACTTCCTTCCACTAGACCCCATTTCTTAGTGGGTCCACCATCTCCAATAGTACTTCCTTGGGGACCAAATCTTTATCGCACATGCCTTAGGGAGACACCTAAGGTCCAAACCACAATGAGAGATGCCTAGATGTTGCTTCAAGGAGTGGAAGACTAGAAATCCCAGGGGTAGGGATTGAAACACTACCAGCAAAGTCATTCTCATCACTAACTCAGGTCCATAACCGAACACCAAGAATAAGCTCTGGACACACATCTACTCACTCAGCAAAAGTCGATGCTGTTTATTATTAAGCTCTTTTAAAGTAGAGGCAAACAAATGTATGGATGGACCTTTGGGGCTGACTCACGGAAGGGAGCCAAGAAGACCTGGGCACCTCAGAGGTCTCCCAGTCAGAGATCATCTGCCTGTCAGCTGTGTTAAGCCTCACAGAGCATTTGTTCTGCCTGCACCTTCTCCCCACCAAAAAGAAGCCTGGCAAAAGGAAACAAGAAGTCCTCACATTCCTGACTGAGCAGATTGAAGATGCCCGTTCCCAGACCCTGATGGCATCACTGTCCTAGGTGCCACCTGGCCCCTTTGAGGCCCCAGCCTTGCTGGGGAAGGGTAGGGGGTTGGGAGTGGCTGAGGGATTTAGCTCTCCTTTGTCCCCAAACTCTCTTGTTTGGGTGGGGCTGCATCTGTTGTGGGGGATGCTGTCCTGTAATGAGGCCAGCTTCCTGGCTGCTTCTGCCTCTGGCCTCGTTGGCATCATACCAGCCTTGCTTGAGCGGTGTACACTCTGTGCCCTCTTTATGAAGCAGGCTGGGCTGAATTCTTGAGAAGGGCCATCTCTGGGCCATCACTCTGACTCTTTTTTATTTCCAATTGTGGTTCTCTCCTTCTGGGACTCTCATGCAATGAAGGTAAGATGAAACCCTAAGTGCCTTCCGCATCGACACTGGCATATTTTGAACACATTTAAATTATTTCACGTGTGTTGCTTCCTAACTAGTTTCCAGAAACCGGACACCCAGCTCCTTTACTTCAGAAGCCATCCCGGGAGCCCCACAAGAAGACGCACAGTTGCTGGTTTACTCTTGTTGACATTGTCATCGAGATGTCAGAAATTAGGTCACAAATTAGGTAATTTAAACTGACTTCTAATGCATATGGGCCTCTGATAGAAACTGCCCAAAGATCAGAAATACAGGATCAGCGTTCGTAAATACAAGCAAAAAACTGCCTCCTTTGTTGAGGACTGACTTCCTCCCAATTTATCATTAGTGCAAAACTTCATATCAGAAAATTCCTCAGCTATTCTGTGAGTCAATCCTCCATGCCTTTTTGAACTAGAACTATTCTTTTTAACTAATTGCAATGAAGTAAAGAACAATGAAATGTTTGCTTAAATCATGCTGTAGTCTTTCTCCCTAGGAGAAAGAGCACAGGCAGCCAGTCCCTCTTGGGGCTCTCATTTTCATGCTGTCCTCAGGTTATTTTTGGAAAGGAAAAAGGCAAAAGAAAGTGGGATTTGTGGGTGTTGCGGGACTGACTGACAGAGAGCCACCGTATCTGCACTTTCGGATTTTCTCCTTTGCAAATTCACTTTCTCCCTGGCTGCCTCCACCTCACTTCCTCTCTGGTTATTGTGCCCACACAGCTGCCATTAACTGCTAAAGCAGATTCCCTTCACAGCCAACAGTTCTCTACTTGGCATCAGTGACCAATGTGGGGTGCCCCAAGAATAGAAGTCAGCCAGGCTTGATACCCGGCATCCATGTCACAGGACTGAGGCCAACCAGATAATTGCCCCATCTAAGTGTGCAAGCCCAGGGCATTTGGTGTATTTAGTACACTCACTACATACTATAGCCATCCACAGTCTTTCTTTTTACATTATCTCATCACCCCCAGTAAAACCCTGCAGCTCTTGGTTGCCGCTCCAGAGGCCACTCCTATTTCCAGGCAAACATGGTTCCACTTGCTCTGCCTCTATGCTGGGGAGTTCATGTCAACGGACCCATGTGGTATGTCTCTCTATGTGACTAGCTCCTTTCACTTAGTCTCATCCAGCCATACAAGTATCACTACACTATTCCTTTTTCTTTGCAAAATAATCTCTTTATGTGAATATATCACAAGAAGCTGATGGACATTTGAGTTTGTTTCTACATTTTGACAGAAATAATAATACTATGAAAATACTTGTATATGTTTTTATGTGAACATGTATGGCTTAGGGTTTCTTTTTTCTTAAGATTTATTTATTATGTATATAACATTCTGCCTCCAAGCATACCTGCATGCCAGAAGAGGGCACCAGATCTCATTACAGATGGCCGTGAGCCACCATGTGGTTGCTGGAAATTGAACTCAGGACCTCTGAAAGAATAGCCAGTGCTCTTAACCTCCGAGCCATCTCTGCAGCTCCTATTTAGGGTTTCTTTTGCTGTGACAAAACACCATGACCAGAAAGCAAGCTAGAGAGGAGAGGGTTTAATTGGCTTATACATCCACAGTACTGTTCATCATTGAAGGAAGTCAGAACAGGAACTCAAACAGGGCAGGAACCTGGAGGTAGGAGCTGATGAAGAGGCCATGGAGGGATGCTGCTTACTGGCTTGCTCCCTATGTCTTGCTCAACCTGCTTTCATGTTGAAGCCAGGACCACCAGCCCAAGGATGGCACCACCCAAAATGGGCTGAGTCCTTCCCCATCTAATTAAGAAAATGCCTTACAGCCTAATTTTTTTAACCTTTATTGATTCTTTGTGGATTTCACAACATGAATTCTGATCCCGCTATCTCCCCATCTCCTTGCATCTGCCCTTTGCCCTTGCATCCCCCCTTCTAACCAAACAGAATACAGAAAAAAACCAAACAAAACCAAACAAAAAAAGGAGAAGGCTATTGCTTGGAAGCTATAGTAAGGCCCATTGAGTCACCCGGCTTATCCTTTAGTCTGTCTTTCTTTGCAAGTGTTCATTACCACAAGTCTTAGGCTTCTGCTACACCATCAGTAATGGGCTCCCTCTGGAGTTCCTCTTACCTATCCTGTTGTCCTGTTACAGCCGAATCTTATGGAGACATTTTCTCAGTTAAGGTACCTCCTTTGAGATGACTCTAGCTTGTGCGTCTGTGGGAATTCTTCCCACAGAGCCACACCTGGATTGGCTCCAGAGGGTTAGCACCTAGCCTTAATCCACTTTTTGTTTCTCTTGTTCACTTTGAAGTCTCTGGAGATGCAAAGCCTGTGCAAATTTGGCTGAAGAAGAACCAGTATAACACAGATATTCTTCAGCTGTCAATTTTCATTTGACACTGTCCCTTTGGGAAGCTTAAATGGGAGGTGTTGGGGACGAAGATTAACTTGCTAAAAGGTGTAAATTGGAGAACAATAAAAGGGCCCATTGCTAAGACACAGTGGACCAATCCATAGGGAAAGGCTAGAGATTCATCCTCTCTCTGTGTCTATGTCTCTTGGTTCCATGGACCCATGAGAACCTACATTCAATACGGGGTATACAACATACTGCCCCCTGCAAGTTGATGTAAGACTAACCAGCACAATGTATTCTTTGTGGGGGCATAAATCAAAGGGTAGAACATGATAAATCTCTGTTAAACTTTTTCTAAGGACTGGAACCATTTGGATCTCACTGCCAGTGTGTGGTGCTTCAGTTTTTCCATATCCAACACGTCTTATGATCTAACCTCCTCCTCTTCCTCTGCCCTCTTCTCTCCTCTTCTTCTGAGACAAGGTTTTCCTAAGAAGTCCAGGTTGGCCTTGAACTAACCCTTGAGCCTCCAGAGTACTTGAATTACAGCTGTGCACTAATATACCTGGTTTAAATCTTTTTTTATTTTATTTTTTTTACTTATTCATCGTGTGTGTGTGTGTGTGTGTGTGTGTGTGTGTGTGTATTCAGGTCAAGAGTGTGTGTGTTTGTGCACGCATGTGCGTGTGTTTTTGTATTCAGGTAAAAGGTTGACTTTGAGTATATCCCTTCCTCTATCATTCTCTGCTTTAGTTTTTGAAACAGGATCTCTCCTTGAGCTAGGAGTTCTCTGACTGGCTAGACTAGCTGGCCAATGAGCCTCAGGAATCTACAGGTCTCTGAGGTCACAGGTGTGTATCACAATGCACTTGTGCAGCCGGTGTTTCTCCCACTGAGTTTCTCCAGCCCAGTATTCTGTTAGCTCTTTTCTTAATAGGCCCCACGCCAACGATGGTGTGAAAGGTTCACTCATAATGGGCCATCTGCACTTCTGCATGGCTAATGATGATGAGCATCTTCTGTATTGATTGGCCATTTGAATATGGACTTTAGAGATCTATTCAGACAGCATAGGGATTAGTTTAGATAGTCATCCTGATTGGATACTCCCTGTCTGTGAATGGGGCTTGTCTTTGGGTGTGTCTTCAAAGGCTTTTGTAGATTAACCAAATGGATCAGACCTGCCCTGACTATGGGTGGCACCATCACCGGGCTGGGATCCCTGAAAGAATAAAAAGGGAGAAAGGAGAATGGCAGGTCATCATAGGTATTTCCCTTCTCTGTCTTCTGGCGCCTTTCCTGGATTTTCCTCTGTAGACCAGGCTGGCCTCGAACTCACAGAGATCCGCCTGGCTCTGCCTCCTGAGTGTTGGTATTACAGGCGTGAGCCACCACCGCCCGGATTGGTTTTTTGCTTTTTTTTTTTTGATGATGCCCTTGGGAACACAGTTTGAGTGTGGCTGAGTTTTGCCTGGGTTTCTCTTGTTGCTTATATGTGTGGTGTCCTTTCTGAGAAACCATTGCCTGGAGTTATGAATTAAGAAATAAAAGTGTCCTTGATTCTCTAAGACATTTTCATGTCATTTTCCCCTACTGATTCTGGGCATAGAATGTCCAGTCTCAGCATGTGCCATAGGACAGACAGACAGCCTTGTGTGCTTGAAGTAAGATGGAAAGCGGGAGATGTGTTTGGGCAGCTTCAAATGCATAGTTCATCCTATCCTGTGGCAAGAAGAGAAGCCACTGCCAAGCGTCCCCTAAATGAAACTGGCATTTAGAATGTTGTTCAGGAACACATGTGAGGAAACATCCTCGGGATAGTTTCCTTCATTCCTTCCTTCCTTGTTTGTTTGTTTGGTTGGTTTGGTTTGTTTTTAGACAGGATTTCTCCTGGATTTCCTGGAACTCAGAGATCCGCCTGCCTCTACCTCCTGAATGCTGGGATTAAAGGCGTGTGCCATCACAGGCTAATTTTTGTTTTGTTTTGTTTTGTTTTGTTTTTTGTTTTGTTTTGTTTTGTTTTTCGAGACAGAGTTTCTCTGCGTAGCTTTACACCTTTCCTGGATCTCGCTCTGTAGACCAGGCTGGCCTGGAACTCACAAAGATCTGCCTGGCTCTGCCTCCCGAGTGCTGGGATTAAAGGTGTGCGCCACCACCACCCGGCATAATTTCTTAACTGGATTTAGTCCTCACAATTTGTCTACAATTTCACATTGTTCCTAAGGCAAGAGCTTTTTAATTATTTCCTACTAAGAAGACAGCATTCACGCTTAAATATCACAGTACTATTTGTTAATGTCTGTGGGCAAAGTAAGAAAATAGGGAATTTGCATTTCTAGAACTGTTTCTCCACCTGGGTGGAGGGAGGAGATGGAGCTGGAAGGAGGGCAACTCAATGGATTTGAAGCTTAAGTCTTAGGAAAGCGGGTTAAACATTCTAAAGCAGTCTTTTGGCTCCCTCTGGTGGGGTAGTACGGAATTACTCATACAGAATTACCCAGAATCAGGTAGCACGGAACTCACCTTGTTTGGAAAAGAGAGAAGTAATCTTAAATGAGTTAGCCATAGCCCTTTGCTGTATGATAAGAATGGAAGACATGGCTAAGGACTTTAAATAAACCTCCTTAGACCTAATTTAAGTGATTAAAATGACTAAGCTCTTTGCTAAAAGGATGTGACATTTTTGGCAATATCCCAGCTAGCTTTGATAGTTATCACTTCCTATGCCGCTATGCCTTAGCATTAAACAAAATCCTCACACAGTAAAACTTTCAGGAACCCCTCTCCCCTCTCCCACAGGGTGTTAAGAGACTTGTGAAGGTGAGGTACACCCTCCATCGGTTTCGATAAAGTCCCACAAGTGAATCTTCCCTTTGTTCGGAAGCCATGCCCACGCAGGGGCTGTTTCTCAGCCGTTTCGAGTTGGAAACCCTTTCCCCCTCCACGAGATATTAGTTACACATCTACAACGGGTTTACTAATAACAACAGTTAAATTGACGCACATTTTAACCTTTCCTCCTTCCCGCTGGGGTCCAAGGAGCCCGCCGCCTGGAGGTCGGAGCCGGTACTGCAGAATTGTTCCATAGGGCTTCTTTTCCCTTCACCAGCTTGAGCTCACTCCTCGTTGTAATGGCAGTCACAGGTCGCAGGGGAAGAGACGTTAGTCTGGGCATGCATTTTGCTGCCTCAGACTTCGGGTTTCTGTTCGCTGGGGGGTTGGAGGCACTCTATGGAGAAGGCATCAGAGCTGCTTTCTTTTTCTTCCCTTCCTTCCTCCTACCCCTCTCTCTGTCCCTCCCTTTCTCCTTCCCTTTCCTTCCCCTTTCCTTCCTTCCCTCCCTCCCTCCCTCCCTCCCTCCCTCCCTTCCTTCCTTCCTTTCATTCTTTCTTTCTTTTAACCAGGCTGTGCTCGAACTCACAGAGCTCCTCCTGCCTCTGCCTCTGGAGTCCTGGGATTAAAGGCGTGCGCCGCCATATCCGCTAAGTCCGGCTTTACAGATGGTTTCTCGAACTTTCCCAGAACATCTCAACACTGTCATGCATCTCAAGAGGCCCGTTCCAACCGGTCGTCAGGCAGGTGGGAGATACACATCTGCTCAAAGACACCTTAAGGGTGGCTTCAGAAATTACCCCTGTGAGGGTTTGTTTCTTTGGCTTGATTCAACCCCTTGTTATTTTTTAAATTATATTGAAATGAAAATAAAGAGTTACAGAAAAATCAGGTCCTTTCTCCACAGACCTCATTCCTATTTCTTGGCTATATTTTTTTAAAGAAAATCTTTGCTCATACTGCGTTTTTAAAAAATCACCTTTTTGTTTAAAACCTGGTGTTTATGTCTTTATGTATCGGGCATCTTATACTGGATCCTGAACACTCTGTTAACAAGGGCTTTTCTTTACCTTGGCGTAGAAAAAGTGGGAGGCCAGAAAAAGGCAACCTGTGTGATGTGCACAAAAGCAGTGCGCACTGGAGACGGAACTCACCAAAGCAATGTCTTGTTCCACGGATCTGTTGCCTAGGTGCCCTCCCATCCTGTGTTGCTGTCTATCACTGTGATCACACCATGCAGGTCTTCATCACTGATCGATTGCTGTGAAGAGACACAATGACCAAGGCAACCTACAGAAGAAAGCGTTTACTTGGAGATTTGATGACAGTTTCAGAGGGTTAGTTCATGAACGTCATGGTGGAGTATGGTGGTGGGCAGGCATGGTGCTGGAGCTCTCTCTCTCTCTCCACACACATCTGATTCTGGCAAGTTGCTGGCAAAGAGAGCCAGTCTGGGCTTAGCACAGGCTTCTGAAACCTCAAAGTCCACGCCTCCGACAAGGCCACACCTCCTCATCCTCCCCAAAGAGTTCCACTAACTGGGGACCAAGCATTCACACATAGGAGTCAAGGGGGCTATTCTCATTCAAACACCAGGATGAGTAAAAACAGCTTGGAGAGGAAAGGGTTTATTTCATCGCAGGGATCTCAATCCTTCACTGAGGAAAGTTAGGGCAGGAACTCAAGGCAGGAACCGAAGCAGAGACCGTGGAGGAGTGCTGCTTACTGGCTTGCTCCTCATGGCTTGCTCAGACGGCTTCCTTATACAACCCGGAACCACCAACCCAGGGATGGCATTACCCAAGGTGGTCTGAGAACCCACACCAATCATTTCACCAACAAAATGCCTCCCAGACTTGCCCACAGGACAATCTGGTTGAGGTTCCTCTGCTTGGCTGTGTCAAGCGGACAGAGGCTAACCAGGATACCCTTCCCACCCCTGTGCCTCTCAGTCTCTCTCCTTCTTCTCGTTTTCTCTCTTTTCTTTCATCCAGCACAGTACCCACATAATGCAGGCCTGCAATAGTTTCAAAACACGTGAATGAGGTGAGGAACAGGGCTGGCGGCCACAGGCCCAGGGAGGTGAGAGGAGGGAGGTGGGCAGTGGATGCCTCCTCTTTCCAGTGGGCAGTAGTCTGTGACAGTGGGTGACATCCTTGTTCATGCACAGCCATGATTAGATCATAAACAGCCGGCGGGAGTGTGTATGCTATCATCCCTCTGCTCCGTTCTAATTCTCCCCAGCTGGGTCTAGCAGACAGGAAATCTTCCTCTTGTCTGCTTTGGGGTTGTTTCTTATGGGGCTTGTTACCCCAGCAGCACTTCTCTGGCCGTCTCTGCATGTGTCTTTTTAGGCACGCAAAGACAGATTTTTTTTTTTTATGAGATATTCATTCAGTGTGACAGTGATGGGACATAGGATGTTCAGCTCTAGGAATGTGATGTGATCTAGTAATGGGCTGCTACTTAGAAAATTATCCCAAAATGCAGTGGTTTAAAGCAACCCCGTTTCGCTTACTTCTATTTTGTTGACCTCAATCCAGACAAATTCACCTGAGGTGTTCTTGCCGTGTGATATAAGACTGCTGCTTTAAAAAAAAAAAAAATACTTTTTGAGATTTTACTTACTGTGATTTCATGGGTATGGATGGATGGGTTTATATCTATGCACCACATGCATGCAGTACCCAGAGAGGCCAGAAGAGGGCATCAGATACTTTGGAATGGGAGTTACTGGTGGTTGCTAGCTGCCATGTGGGTGCTGGAAACTGAACCTGGGTCCTGAGGAAAACTAATCAGATCTCTTAGTTCTGAGTCATTTCTCCATCCCCAAGACGACTGCTCTTTGGTTGTTGTTTTGGTGGTGTGTGTTTGCTGTTTGTTTTGAAACCAAATCTTGCTCCCTGTCTGGGGTTGGCCCTGAACTTGTGGTCCTATTGCTTTACCTTGGGGGAAACTGAGATTACAAGACCACAGCCCCATACGCAGCAAGGATCCAGTCACTGTAGTGGTAACCGGTGCATGGTGCAGAGAGCTCCAGACAGCATCACTCACATATCTGGTGCCTCAGCAAGGTAGTGTAAGGCTGCACTGAGCTGGAGCTGAGCATAGTGCCCTTGTATGGCAGTCCAGCCTCACTATCTGAGGGTAGCATGTATTTAACGTCAGCTGGCCTCCCCCAGAGAACAGACGCAGCACCATCACAAGCCATGGAATGTGGCTTCTGCCATGTTCTGCTGGTTGCTTGGGCTTACCTGGGTTCTAGAAGGAGAACTGAGCTCTCTAATTCCGAATGGAATTGTGGCCGCTGTAATCTACCATCATGTCTAATGTATCCACCCTCCCTGCTGATTATGGGGCTGCGTGGTGAGGTTACTGTTCCAGACTTGTGTTCTGATGGGCAAAGCCTCCTCACCGGAGCCCACAAGCCACCTTCTTCCTTTTCTGTACTTGTTACAGAGCAGCTGCAAGCCTGCTCCCCTGTCCGCCACAGTTCCCTGTCCCCCACAATTCCCTGTCCCCTACAAATCCCTATCCCCCAGAGTTACCATCCCCCACAATTCCATGTCCCCACAGTTCCATGTCCCCTACAATTCCCAGTCCCCTACAGTTCCATGTCCCTACAGTTCCATGTCCCCCACAATCCCACAAGTCTGTCCCAGTCTCCTCAGGGTGAACACGAGGTGACAAGTTGCCCTGCCCTCCCGGCCTTTCTTCACCTCAGTCTACTCCTCTTTCTTCAGTCGGTGAATCCGAGTCTCTCTTCCCTCCAGGCTAGTTTCCTCCCCATCCTCTGCCCTTTGCTGTTCTGGCCTCTCACATGCAGACCCAGAAACACACCCCATTTTCCCTGAGTCACAGTCTCTCCCCTTTCTCAGATGCAGCTCTCTTTCAAAATAGTTAGTATGCTTACGTGTGTGTGCGTGTGTGTGTGTGTGTGTGTGTGTGTGTGAGAGAGAGAGAGAGAGAGAGAGAGAGAGAGAGAGAGAGAGAGAGAGAGAGGAAGCGTACAGGTGCCAATGGGGGACAGGAGAGGGCATTAGATCTAGAGCTGGAGTTACAGGAGGTTGTGAGCCCTGAAATAGATGCCGGGAACCAAACTCCAGTCCTCCGCAAGAGCAGCGAGTGCTCTAACCACTGAGCAATCACTCTAGCCCTACAAATACAAGTCTTATTTAAACCACTGTTGTTTAAAAAAAACACTAAGAGATTAATTGGACACATTGACCATTTTACTCATTTACTGTATTTTTAGTGATTGACTTTGAATTGTAAAAATGGGTCTCAACAGAGAGGGAGAAGGATCTGAGAGGAGAAAAGGAGGTGAGAAGGAGTAAATAATACATATAACCCATATCCATATTTCACCAAAAAGGTCAGAAGGGAGACTTTAGAAATTATTACTATTATTGTTATATGGGGTAGTTGTATACATGTGTGTGTGTGTAAGAAAGAGATTAACACACACACACACACACACACACACACACACACACACACACACACACGAGGGGGAGCACACATATGGACATCACAGGAGAGTGTTCTGTCTTCCTACCCTGTGATCCTGGAGTTAGCTCAGGTTATCAGGCATTCTCGGTGAGTACTCCACCTGCTGAGCCGTCTGCAGACTGTGGAGTTTTTAATATATGACATCATGGGTTCTAATACCTGTTAATATCATGTCATAAAGGACAGTGCAGGCAGGTTGATGTGTCATCATTATAGCTTTCTAGAACTCTCTCCTAGATTGTCTGGAGAGCTGCAGAGAGGTGGGAAGATGCCCCTGGGGTCTCCGTCTTTGGCCATTATTCCTAAATATCCTAGCTAGGGTTAGCATTGCTGTGACAAAACACCATGACCAAAGCACATTGGGGGTGAAATGGTTTATTTGTCTTACACTCCTGCACCATAGTCCATCATTGAGGAAGTCAGGACAGGAACTCAAACAGGGCAGGAACCTGGAGGCAGGAGCTGATGCAGAGGCCATGGAGGGGTGCTGCTTACTGGCTTGCTCCCCTTGGCTGGCTCAGCCTGCTTTCCTATAGAACCCAGGACCACCAGCCCAAGAATGGCCTCACCCACAATAGTCTGAGCCCTCCCCCACCAACCACTAATTAAGAAAATGCCCTACAGGCTTGCTTGCAGCCTGGTCTTACAGAGGTATTTTCTCAATTGATGTTCCCTCTTCTCAGATAAATTGACGTAAAACTAACCAGCACACTAAACATGGCTGTTTCTTTCTGGAAATGAAGGTGACTTGCCTCCCCAAAACTATATTCATTATGTTTTGGAGAATACCTTGTAAGACTAGACCAAAATAGATCAGTGGGTCAAAGGCATAGGCGAAAGCTCCTGGACTCACAACGGCCTCACAGAGAGCCCTCTGACTGCCGACACTGGCTGTTGGACCTGGCCAAGGCTTAGAGGTTAGGTGTGCCTCGGCTTGCCCTAGGTGAGAGGAATATCTAGGATTAGGTACAGGGCGTCTGGGTCAGAAAGTGTTGCCTGCTTCTGAGCATCAGCCCTCCCCCCCCCCCCCCCCCCCCGAGAAGTTGCTGACAGACAATTAGAGCTGTTGATTTATTAGTGGCTACAGTCTCTAAAGGGAATTGAAGACAGGCTGGCCTGGCAGCAGGATCCAGTTTTCTACCAGGGCAGAAGTATAACACAGTGCGTCTCAGCACTGGCTCCCAGGCTTGGCGGCAGAGTCTACACACCGGAAGTAGCACCTATCTTGTGCTCTGAACACATCGGCATCCAGCTTAGTATTTGTTGGCTGACAGATGATGCCAGGCCCCGCTGGGAACATGCTGGGAGTGTGAAGGAGGCCTGCGGATGGATGGTACTCCTGGGTATGCATTCTTGCCGATTTATTTGGTCCTTATGGCTCACATACTGGTCCTTATGAAGCAGCTGTCCTTGGTTCATTTCTACTCCTTAAACTGACAGAAACCAGCTGTGGGAACCACAGGCCAAATCCCAGCTCCTGTGGATTCGGTTTTCCCCATCTGGGCAAGTTGGAATTAATTATAAAGGTCCTGTCTGGTACCCAAATTCAATTTTATTTCAACTACACTCCAATAGCATGCAAATAGCAATTCTGACTTACACTTCCATATGAGGCAGTGTGAGAAACATCTGTTTTTACTGAAGTCATTCAGCAACGTTCTAAGGTAAGTCTTGGTTTTCATCATCCATGATTTTACAAACAGGGAAGCTGAGGTACAGAGAAGTCTTTTCAAAACTCCCTGAGCTCACACAGCTATTCAGTGTGAAGCAGGATTCACACAGTAGCAGCTTTAGAGGCTCAATTTTCAGCCACACTGCGGAGCTATGAGACCCTGGTGTGGGGATGAGAGTCGTGTTTTCCTCTGAGAGACTTGTTTAGGGTTGCAGAGAGGGGGTAGGAGGTCTAAGAGAAAGCCAGGGTTTGTCTCTAAAATCTAACTTCTTACCCTGTACTGGAGTAGCCTCCGGTGCAGTTTATAATGGCAGACTCTTGGAAGCAGAAGAGGGCGTGTCCAATGGAGGAATATTTGTGAGCCCCGCATGGCCCAGTCATACTGAGTGACGTGCCCAAAGAGCACAAGACAGAGTCCGTATGTGAAAGGTGTTCAAGATGTAGTGAATGTGGAAAGCTGCTTCAAAGGCAGGGAACATTTCCACTGACTTGCGCTCCTATGGAGATCGATAATGAGGCAGAAGAGTGAACAGAACTTGGAGGCTTTGAGGCTGATCATGAGAGTGTAAATAATCTAATAATGTCAATGTGATGGGCTGGGCTGGGCTGGAAGCTGTATCTACTGTTGGAGGGAATGTGCAGAGGGAATGAACCTGGAAGCTTTGAAATGTGTGTGCCCCTCAGCCCAATAAATACATCTCTAAATACATGTCTTGAGCAACCCCGACAAGCTGATGATGCCTCATTGGTAGAGCATGCTCTTAGTATGCAGGAAGCCCCAGGATCAGAGAGACACACACAAAGAAACTCAAGAAAGGAGTCTCTGTACTACATTTGCTATAACAATAAAACATTAGAGACGATTTAAATTTTGACAATGGAGGAATAAATAGAATGTGATATACTGGCCTAGCAGACACCACCCAGCCAGTTAAACAAATCTGTTAATGCCACATATACCTTTAAAATTTTTAATTTAATGTGTTTTTCTGTATGCATGTCTGTGTATCACGTGTGTGCAGTGCCCCCAGAGGCCAGAAGAGGCCCTGAAGTGCAGTTATAGATAGTTGTGAGATGCCATGTGGGTGCTGGGAATTGAACTTGGATCCTTTGGAAGTGCAGCCAGCCCTCTTAACTGATGAGCCACCTCATAAAAATGCAGTGTGGGTGTAGGAAGTTGTAGGCCAATATGCAGAAGCCTGATCTGACCTAGTCTGGTGATCAGATGGCCAAACACCCTAACTGTCATGCTGGAACTCTCATCCAATAACTGATGGAAGTGGATGCAGAGATCCTCAGCCAGGCCCCAGGAGTCCAATTGTTGAGAAAGAGGAGGGACTGTAAGAGTGTGAATTGTTGAGACCAAGATTGGAAAAAGCACAGGGACAAATAGCCAAACTAATAGAAACACATGAATTATGAACCAAAAGCTGTGGGGTCCCCAACTGGATCAGGCCCCCTGGATAAGTGAGACAATTGAATAGCTTGAACTGTTTGGGAGGACCCCAGGCAGTGGGACCCTGACCTGTCCTTAGTGCATGAGCTGGCTGTTTGGAACCTGGGGCTTACACAGGGACACTTTGCTCAGCCTGGAAGGAGGGGACTGGACCTGCCTGTACTGAATCTATCAGGTTGAGCTGAATCCCCAGGGGAGTCTTGCCCTGGAGGAAATGGGAATGGGGGAAGGGGCTAGAGGGAAGGTGGAGGTGGGGGCGGGAGGGGGAGGACAGGGGACCCCATGGCTGATATGTAAAATCAAAACACAAATATCTGTATAAAAAACAAAATTTGAAATAAAAAAATAAAAATAAATAAAGTATAATAATATAAAGGCATCTACAGTTCTGTGCTGGTTGCTTGTAGGAAAGAAGAGAGATGAGAACATCAGAGAGGAATAAAGGGGCAGAATTTAACTTACACACAGAGAGAGAGGGGAGAGAGAGAGAGAGAGAGAGAGAGAGAGAGAGAGAGAGAGAGAGAAGAGAGAATATACTAGTACCTTCTTATTTACTAATTCTCTTGGTAACTGGTACAGGCTAGTTTAAGCTACACATTTCTGTGTCAAGCCATTACCTATGCACTCCTATTGCTCTTGTATGTAGACATGTGTGTATGCATGTTACATGTAAGTATGCATGCTACATGTACTATGTGTTTTACATGTGTGCAAGTATAGATTACATGTATGTGTGTGCTACACATGTGTATGTACGCATGTCATGAATCATGCCTCAGCCTACTGAGTGCTGAAATTCCAGGTCTGTACCACCATGCCGGGCTAAGATGTTTGTTTACATAAGTTCCAAATGTGCCTCTGTCCTGCTGGTCCACTCCACAAGCTGGGCCCCATCAAGCTGCTACCCCTGACTCGATCCCCCTATTTCCACTCCCACCATACAGGATTTCTAAGCCTGACCCGGGAACAGCAAGAGGGAGTTGGCGATATCAAAGCTAGCAAGCTCGTAAAAATGCACTGGGGGACCCTTGATGGGCCGCAGCTGCCAGCCTGAGGGGACCATTGAAATACAGCTCAAGAGCGCTCTGGTGTTTCCCAGCAAAAGTAGAAGACTTTTCTCCGTCTCCCTCTCAGGGAAGAACTCACCAGGTGTGCTCCTGGCCACCATGCCCTTCTCTGCCCCTGAAGCAAAATGTAACAAAACTATTTTTCTTAAAAACCTTCAGAAAAACTTTGGTGCTATGTATGCCGCTCTAAGTGAAATGTGTTTGGCATGAACAGGATATGATGTTTCCTTTGGGAAAAGACACAGGACGGCAGAGAAACAAACCTAGTTTCCTGGCTTCTTCTCATCTTTATTCTCTAGCTCCACAGGCTCTTCCACATGTGAGTGCCCATGACTCCTGCTCAAACCCAGCAGGGCCTCTGCATGGTCCTTCCCTCCCTCTGCCATGCTTACACTCGATACCCCTCAGCTCTCGGCTCAGCTCCATCCTTCAGGATCTCAATGGTCACGGACGATTCAAGGGCAGATACACATGGCAGGTCTCATGTGTGTAGCCAACATGTCACTCAGCTAGTGGCATGGGCCCCTGATCCTAGCTACTACAGAGGGTGAGTGCAAATCCAGCCTAGGCTACAGAAAGAGACCTGTCTCAAAATAAAAGGTGAAATACAAAACCTGCAGATACAGTTTAATAGGAGAGCACTTGCCTAGCAAGTATAAGACCCGGCATTCCAAAGAAGTGAAGGAGGAGGAGGAAGAAGAGGATGAAAGAAGAAGAAAAAGAGGAGGAGGAGGAGGAGGAGGAAGAAGGAATTACCATCTAAGGGTCTATGAAGGCAGGGCTGGCTGGTCCCCTTGGCAGCAGTGGCAGCTCAGTCACCCGACAGGCCGGTCTGTTTGGTTACTGGCTGCCTTCTCCCATATGCAAACGCCTGGCCCAGAGGAGGTGGTGAGCACTCAGTGACTGACTGACTGGACCACAGTCAGCAGTCTGCTTATGTACCGAATAAATGCTTCCCATGCTCACAGCTAGCATGACCTTCGCCACCAGACTCAGACGGCCCCCACCTGTGTCGGCTGTCTGTTCTTTTCTCTAGAATGGTCTACTTTAGACGGCAGCTTGTTTGGCCATTCTAGTGGAAGTACCTGGTAACCCCAACTCTTTTTCCTACCAAACAGGTTCTTACTGAATGAAGAAATTGAAATCATTTCCAAGTATTTATGTTTTTGAGCCAACTTTTGTATTGTGTTTTTCTTTTTTCCTCTTTTTGCTTTTTCAGACAGTCTCCTTGTGTAGCCTAGGCTTGCCCTGAATTCAAGGCCCTCTTGCTTCAGGCTAATGAGTACTGGGATTACAGAGAGCAGGTATGACCCACCTTTTTTTGAGGATTTCATACTCGAGTACTGCATCTTTATCATTCCTATCCCTCCAGCTACTCTCATCCCCTTCCACTCCACCTCAAGGTCATGGACTTTTCTTTTTCTTTATCATTCTCTCTCTCTCTCTCTCTCTCTCTCTCTCTCTCTCTCTCTCTCTCCTCTCTCTCTCACACACACACACACACACACACACACACACACACACACACACACCTGAGTTCATTTAGTGTTGCTTTCATGCGCATGTGTTTAGGGCTGACCACTTGAATTAAATAATGTACTAGGGGGCTCATCTCTAGAGATGACTGATTCTCCCTCTCTTAACTCCCATTGATTGCTTGTTGCTCTTTATATAAGGGAGGGGCCTTCTGAGATTTCCCCGACCTGTGTGTCTACTGGAAAGCACTAGGATTTAGTTCTACTTACAACTAGTCCCCTTAGTGTGGTAATTCCACTAAAACAACAGAGTTAGGTTAACTTGGTTCACTTCACTCCCAGTAGTTTGAGGATTACTTTTTAAATGTTAACTTTGTTGTGTAATTACATAAACGATTCCCATGGTTAGGGAGAGTAGGAGAGTAGTTTCTTCTTCACACTTTTCTTCCCGTCCCATTTTCTTTCACTCAGAAGACTCATGCCATAATGACCCACAGACCTGGGTTCCTTTTCTTTTCATAATAGGGCAGTGATACGTGGTGTGGCTCACCTACTCAGGACTGCGTGGATGTCCCCGAGGCTTTTGAATTTATGGTCAAGGCTGCAATAAATAGCCTTCAACTTGCTTTTTCTTATTGTCACAATGTGTCTGTGGTACTAGCTCCTAGACGTGAAATCATTCTGCACTGGGGTTATGCCAGGTGGTCTCATGTCATGGCTGGCAATGCATGCCAGCATCTGTTTCTCCATTGTCTTTCTTTTAGTCATTTGCCAGTTTCATGGGTAAGAAGTAATACCCCTATCAAGTTCTAACGTGCTTCAAATAATTTTCTGACCACAGAGACTACAAGAAAGCGGTAAGGAAAGTTTTGTTTAGCTGATATTCTCATTAGCTTAGCATTATGGATGCAGGAAGACATCCAGGATCAGGGCTATGGCTTGCTTACAATGAACACAATTCTAGAAGGGCATATCTATCCTGTGTCTCATAGCTCCTTGGGGAAGTCTCCAAAGAAGACCCTAAAGACAGCCCCTCTGCTGCAGTCAGCACAGAGGCAGGACCCATGTTTTCCTCCACATCATTAAGTTCCCCACAGTTCAGGGTCTCTAACATGTCCACAGGGCTCACTACCACATTGATAGAGACTTCTGTGAGAACATCAACACTCGGCATCCCAGCCACCATCTTTGCTAGTATGTTCAACAAGGCTATTGCATCCCCTGCCCTCTCCTTCCAAGCATGTGTCTATCCCCTTGGTGTCTCCAGAAGAGCTCATTCTCTGTTTATGCTTTCCAACTTGTGAGTATCTCACAGAGATTTCAAGGAAAGAGTTTCTTCTGAGAGGCCAGTGGGAGAGCTGAGGCCATCCCTGGTGCTGCTGAGCACTGGCCCCCATAGGGACCCTTGAAGCAGACAGATACATGAGTGTGAAAGCTCATATTAGAAGGTGGCCTGCATGGGTAATCCCATTGTTTCAGTAATACACAGGCCTGCGCATGCGCATCACGTGTCTTCCTCAATCACGCTGAGCTACCTTATTTTTTGAGATGGAGTCTCTCACTGGGACCTACTCAAGGCCCAGGAAGTCTCCTGTCCCCATCCCACAGGGCTAGGATTATATGCAGGTGTCACAACACCTGGCTTTTACCTGGGTAGTGGGAATTGGAACTCGGGTTCCCGTGTTTACATGACAAAAATTTTACCTGCCAAGACATCTCTCCAATCTCTTCAAAGATTCATTTTGATAAATATACTTTCAAAGATTTATTCAGGAACCAGATGGAAACATGAAATTCATGGAAAACACTGTTAAACAAGGAGAGCAGAATGATTTTAACTAATTTTGGAAAGATATGCCTAAAAATATTCTAAGAAATATGTAAAGTAATATAACACATAAATTTACTATTTCCCTTGATATTTCAAAAACATGTTCACAGTGAGTTAAAAATGTTGCTCAAGGATACAAATGTAAAAGTTTCTGGAAACTTTATTTTTTTTTTACAGTGTTTTTCAATATTTGGTTATCTGGAGTCATAAACCATCCACTGGTTTGTTCTCAAGTAAATCAGAATCTCCTCCTCCTCCTCCTCCTTCTCCTCTTCCTTGTCATCTCCTCCCCCACCTCCTTCTTTTCATTCATCACAGTGGCAGGAGAGGGCACATGCTTGGAGGTCAGTGGACAACCTTGGGTGTGAGTCCTTGCCTTCAACCTTGCTTGGGACAGGGTCTACTGTTTTACTGGCCCATGTCTTCTGGGGATTTTCTTGTCTCTGTCTCCCATCTCACAATAGAAGCATCAAGATTACACATGTGTGCTACCACACTTACATGGGTGCTAAGGATTCAAATTCAGATCTTTACACTGGTATAACAAAAACTTTACCCAATGATCCATCTCTTTAGCCCAGAACCACTTTTATTATACACAAACTAGTCATGGAGATTCCTGGGCAAAATCATGTGCCATGACCTCAAGTATTCTATGTTGCTGAACTTAGTACCATTCTGAATGTTTCCAGCTCACCAAAGACATTTCATAACCTCAATTTATCTTAGCAACAAGAGCCCCTTGGGTTGTTTTCCATTGCTAGCATTTTCAGAGGCCCCTGACTCCTAAGACAGAGAAACCCTTTGTTCTGTCCAGGGATGACAGTTTAACATGAGATCCAGGATTGGCAAAAGCCTTAGGTCAGTGGTTCTCCACCTTCCTCACGCTGTGGCCCTTTAATACAGTTCCTCATGTTGTGCTGACCCCCAACCACAAAGTTATTTTCATTGCTACTTCTTAACTGTAATTTTGCTACTGTTATGAATCATAATATAAATATCTGTGTTTTCCAATGGTATTAGGCAACCCCTATGAAAGGGTTGTTCAACCCCCAAAGGGGTTGCAACGCATAGACAGAGACCCACTGCCTTATTGGGTCCATATGGAAATGGCCACTTTGGTGGTTCTATGCGAAGAGCTTCATTTCTATTCACAACTCAGACCCAGGATCTGGTTGTAGTTGGCTTTGTTCCTGCTTGCCAGGGATGGTTTCTTCTCCTTCACACTCCATCTTGTGACTCTCCTCAGGTCAGTGCCACCTCAGGCTCACCATTTTCATTTCCCTGCTCTTATGTTTGTTGGAAGCCCTACAGAGAAAAGAATGAGATAAGTGAGTTGCCTAGGCTACTAACTGGAAGGATCTTAGAGTAAGATGCCCTTCCTGCTTCCTCCTCGTCCTGACCCTGCTACAAGGTTCCAGCATTTGGGTTCCATGGAGGTAGGTTCCATGGTTCCAGGCTTTGGGCTCCATGGAGGTAGGTAGGGAATTAAGTGAAGCAGGACAGTAGCCTGCAGAATATTATCTCATTTTCTGAAGCTCTCAGGGAGTCTTGGATTGACTGGACTATGGCCTTGAGAAGACCATTCTTCTCATTAGGTCCATTCTTCTGTATGACATCGGCCCATTTCTGAACTGTTTTTGCAAATGTGACATCTTGCTTCCCCAAATATAAACTTCCTAACCTGACTTCTAGCCATTAAAAACGTGTGAGCAGAGGCTAGTGTGAGGATTCCAGAGCCTGGGGCCATGGCTTTTCCCATCTGGCTGAGCTCTCTAGGATTCAGTTTCCTTACTTTTGAAGTCCAGAATTTGAGCATGGTGACTCTTCCTCCTTGTTGTCTGTATCACATTGTGGTCTCTGAGTTTGTTCCTCTGGCCCAGATGGGATCACATCATTAGGCAAAGTGTATCATGTATCACCATTGGGGGCCTGAGAGAAAGCCCAGTGTTATGACTTACAGCTGAAATGTGCTCATATTAAAACAGATAACATAGGGGCTAGCTGTGTTGGTGGGCTACTCTACTGAGGAACTTATACTGAATGTGCTATAGGGAGTTGGGGTCTCTTGGAGGAAGGAGTATACTAGGCCTGTGCCTCAGTGAAGAGGCTGTGCCTTTTTTGAAGAATCTATTCTGGCTGACACCACTTCCTGTTTGCCCATAATGCATCTGTCCGCCATGCCCTTCTTCCGTGATCTTCTGCCTTAACACAGGCTCAGCAACCATGAAATTGCCTCCCATTGACAGGGACCTCTGAAAAACCTTTCCACTTTCAATATGGCCCCTCTCAGGTATTTGCCACAGCCATGAAAAAAGCGACAAGAATGCCCAGGCACTCCAGATCTTCATCAGCCATTCCCTCCGGCCAGGTGGCTTCTTACTGAGATGCCAGCCCTGAGCAATGGCGTGTGGAGAGTGTGCTGGACATGTTCAGAAGCACATTCCCCTGAGAAGACATCAAGCTGTATTCTAGAGTTAATGATGCCCTAACGAGTGGCTGAGAGCTGCCTTGCAGTTAAGGCAGCTCGGATGAGTCTGAGAGCTGGCAAAGAGAGAAAACAGGATGCGGAGCAGCGCCTGCGACTGTGAAATCAATCACGCAGCCGTGTTTATATTGCAAAATGTAGAAAATAGATTATTTTAATTGCTAATTGTTCTCAAGACCCCTACCAAGATATTTTTAAAAACGTGGCCTAAATGTTCTCCTTGACAGGCACAGTGAAGGAATTACAGTCCATTCAGCCACTGACACGCGGCTGATTGAAGTACAAAGAGGAGCAATCAGGGTTGTTGGTTTTTTTCTTGTGGCTTTTAACATTTACAAAGAAAATGATTTCAAGGGGTATACGGTAAAAAGACACACGTCTGTAAACAGTTACCAATCAGCCAAATACTCCCATTACTGGAAATACCCTCTCTCTTCTCCTCTCTTACCAGCCCCTACACCCCACAATCAGCATCGAAATGCAACATGAATTATTCTTTTGTTCGCGACTCGGCGGAGGGAAGAGGATGAAGGTTTAGACTGAAGGAGACACCAGGACCACGTCTGGGATCACTTCACAGACACAAACCTATCACTACAACACAGCCCCCGGAAGAGGTGGGGCGCTCCAGACAGAGATGAGGAGCGAGGGCCAGGAAGCAGGGGGGCAGCTGGGACCAAACACCTTGGCCTGGCCACATTCCTGCTGCTCCTCAGGATGGGGCCTGGAGAACTCGGGAGTCACGTGGTCTGAAGCCTCTAAGGAGTGATGAGAACGCACAGCAGACAGACCAGAAATGAGCTGAAGGACCGCTTGCTCTTTGTAGATTTCCTCACTTTCGAACTCTTAAAACATGGTCTCTGGGAGGATTGTTAGAGACACGGGAGGAGACTGGGAGAGAAATGAGGGAGGGCAAGAGAGGGTGAAAGAGGGGACAGATGTGACAAATGTGACCAAAGTGTGTGTGTGTGTGTGTGTGTGTGTGTGTGTGTACACACACGTATGAAAATTTCAAAATGAAATCTGTTACTTTGAACAGATCATATAGGCTATTAAAAATGCCATTCCCCTGAGTCCTGAAGCCTCTGTGGTGTCTCATGGGACGCTTGACTGTCACCTTGGAACAGACTAAGGATCCTGAGATCATTGGTCATCATGGGGAGATGATAACACTGTCTAAGGCCTACACCAAAGCTGAGTCAGGCCACAGCCACCCGTGAGGCTACCCTGGCATCATCTAAAAGACAGGCTTACTTAAAATCACTCAGATGGATGGTGGCCTCCAACGTGCCTGTGACCTACAGAAAGAACACCCCGAGGAGCCGCTGTCCCCAGACTGTCCTGCAGACGGAGGGTCCACCATCCTTACCATAGGACTGCTTGTCAGGCTGTGTTTTGAGCTCCGTCTCAAGCCAAAGTGAATTACGTGACAAGAAAGGTCACTGTGTATCCTGGCCATCACTGTTCCATTTCCTTGAAGTATAAATAACTTTTTTAAAAAACAGATTTACCTCATCTCTACCTTCCTCTCTGAGATGGTGCACTGCTTCCGGTTCCTTGAGGCACAGCCTTAGAAATTCACAGTTAACCCTTCCTATCACAAGCATCCTTAACTCCACTGCCCAGGGAATCTGTGTGAGGTCTTTCCAGTGAGGAAGTACCCATGCCCTGGTTAGCGTTAACTAACTTGCCACAGCCTAGTCAGGAGAGAGGAAAGCCATGCCTGAAGGCCATCCAGGCCAGGTCAGCCTGTGTGTATGTCTGCGATCCACACATTCCTGCAGTAGTTCCTTTACTGGAGGAGTTTTACTTTTGTAACCCACCCACCACTGGGCCGGGAGGCTGAGGCAGGAGGATCAAACATTTAAGGCCAGCCTGAGCTGCATAGTGAGATCCTGTCTCAAAAAAGAAAAAGAAACAATAGAAAAGACACTCTGGTTTCTTCATCCTTCACTCCCCACCCCAGCAACATCACACACACACACACACACACACACACACACACACACACACACACACAGCCAAGGGATTACTAGAAATTTGAAACAACACATTCGAAATTGTCTCCAGTGTGGAGTTCATTGGTGGAGGCAACTCCGAGGAATCTTGAGTTTCTCTGTGAATGCTGTTCTATTCAGTGATTATTCCTTGTGTTATTGGGGGGTTGACCCCAGGATTTCACACATGCTTTGCTTGGCATATTCTCTAGCATTCAGCTATATCCCAATATTTTTTCTAGAAATGTTAATACTTTCTGCAAACATCATCTATTCCAGCCATTGGCACTGAGCTTCATTGAGTATATGCTAATTGAAATGCCCTATTATATCATATTTCAAACACAAAGTGCTCCCCACAGAATCATGTCCTGAAGCCTAGGTTCCCAGCTGGTGACATTTATTTTGGAGGTGGTAGGAACTTGTGGAGGTGGGATGTGGTTAGAGAAAGTAGGACACTGAGAACGTGTCCCTGAGTCTGTATTTCCTGTGGTGTCTTCCTATGCTCTCTCTACTTCCTGAGTACCAGGAGGCCAACAACCCCTACCACACATCTCTGCTGTCACCATAGACTGAAACCTCTGAGACCATGAGACTTCCTTCTCTTAATTCACTTACATTGGGTATTTTGTCATAAAACAACAGCTAAAACTCTCCACATCTATTCTTATACTGTATTATATGATTTTTGTTATTAAAACCATTAGGTGGCTTTATTGTTTTCTCTGAAATCATGATCTTTCATGTTTTTATTACACTATGTTTATTTAGTTCATAGTCTCTGCCATCATTTGAGTAGAAAGCTGTGATGTTTGGTCAGTTAGGTCTTTTATTTATTTATGTATTTATTTTGGTTTTTCAAGACAGGCCTTCTCTGTGTAATAGCCCTGGCTGTCCTGGAACTTGCTTTGTAGACCAGGATGAACTGGACCTCAGAGATCTGCCGGCCTGCCTCTGCCTTCCAGTGCTGGGATTAAAGGTGTGGACCATCAAGCCCAGCAGTTAAGGTCTTTAAAGGCATTTTTTGACCCCACATACATGCTTTCGATGTATGATGGGCTTACCGAAACAGCCCGCTGTGAATGAAGGAACATTATGTGGGAAAAGAAAGTCCTCCTTGCTCTTCTGACACCAGCGGCTGAGGCCTTTCTAGATCACTGTGCTTCTGCAGAACAACAGGGAACAAACCATCTGTCACAGTGTGGGGCAACAGGAGCACAACAGGAGCACAACAGGAGCACAACAGGAGCACAACAAGAGCACAGTGCCTGTGGCCAGAGAGAGGAGTCTGTACTCTCTTGAGGGATGGGTGACAGGAAGTGCCAGTCCGTTCTCGCCTGTCCAGACCGTAACCAAGGCTGATGAAGTTTGTGTGGTACATAGAGTGGCAATGGGGAGCACACGTGACAACATCCGTAACCGGTTTGATCAGGACTACTAGAGAAGCGAAGCCAGGAAACTATAAACACGACAAAGAGAAAAAGAGATCTTACTAGGGAAAAAAGACAAAGTAAACATCCTCAAATTTAACCTTCTTGTTGCCAGCTCAGTGTGGCTGAGCTAAAAGCAAAAAAACCACAAAATTTTAACTAAGACTGAAGGTGTTTTAAATTTTTTTTCACAATTCAAGTCTACCTAAGAATATTATCTGCCCACAGAAAGGAAACAACATTCTTTAAGGGAAATCTAAGAATTCACAGTCTCCACAAATTGACCTCTGTAACACCCAGCAGAACAAAATTACATGAGCGGCTGGAGAGGTGGCTGATCGGGTAGAGACACCTGCCATAATCTGGTGGTCCTCAGCCTTCCTAATGCTGCGACCCTTCAACACGGTTCTTCATGCTGTCGTGACCCCCAACCATAAAGTTACTTTCGTTGCTACCTCATAACTATAATTTTGCTACTGTTATGAATTGTCATGTAAATACATTTGAAGATAGGGGTTTGCCAAAGAGGTTGTGACCCACAGGTTGAGAACCACTGACATACTCTGACAACCTGAGTTTGATCCTCAGAACCTATGAAAATACAGAAGGAGAGAACTAACACCACAAAGTCACGTGATACCCAAAGGAAAAAGATCAACACAAAACAACAACCGGGAAGCATAGTCAACAGAAAAGAAAACCAGGTTCCTCCCCAGATGAACCCGGGACTGGATCTAACAGACGAGGATTTTGAGTTGGCTGATCTAACGCCTTCAATGAAATAACACAAAACCCCTGTTTCAGTAACTCAGAATACCAGCAGCGTAGCAGGGAGCCTCAACAAAGATAGAAACAGCATAGAAAACAAAAACGTAAATTGAAAACTAAGAAAATGCAGGGTCTAAAATAAAACTTACTTGATACTCCCCAGAGCAGATGGCTACGGCAGAGGAAAGAATATGAGAACTTGAGGGTAAATTAATGGAAAGAGGCCAAGGTGAAGAACCGAGTTGGGGAAAAACAGGCTGAGAAAAGTGAAATCAAGAAGGTTGGGGAGCTGACAGGCGACAGTGATGGCTAAGGCGTGTGTCTGGAATACCAGGAAAAGATGGGGTGCTGGAGAGAAGACAAGAAACAATGAAAGCTTTGACACTGGACAAAAGACGCAGAATCGCAGAAGAGAAAAGAAGAGACACCCACACCAAGGCACACTTACCAAAAGTCGCTGTCATCCCAAATGCCCCCAAGTTTTATGTTGAAAAGTAGTTACCAATAAGCTTATGTTAGGGGGCGACCCTTTAACACGTGACTAACTATGAAGTAAAGCCCTCAGGGATGATACATTAGCCCTCAGGAAAGGACTCAGGATGTAGGTTAGTCCCCTTCAGACTCTTATATGTCACTGCCCAGATTCCCTGCTCTGCCCTTCCACCTTGTGAAGAGGCCACAGCAGGACACAGGTACCATCCTGGAATCCAGGACAGGCAGCCCCTAGACTCAGAACTTGCTGGGACCTTCAGCTTGGATTTCTCAGCTTCTACAAGGACAGTAGGAAAATAAATCCCAGTTCTTTATAAATTACTCAGCCAGTGGTGTTTGCTACAGCAGAACACGCAGATGAAGAAAAGAACCCAGCGAGAGTGAGCAAACCCTGAAAACAGCAAGAAGAAAATGACATATTTCATACAGTTTAGCAGCTGAACTTTATTTGAAAACCAAGAGCTGGCCAATTGAAGGAGGGAGGGTGAGTGGAAAGATGTAAAAGAAAGAAGTAATACACTTTACAGAAACTAAGGGAACAACAAGCCAAAAGAAAAACCAAGTTCTTTGGGCAATTGAAAACCAGTCCCACCAGGAAACATGGACTTTGGGTGCTGGGGGCGTGGCTCAGTGGGAAGTGCGCTTGCTCCATGCATGGCATGAGGACCTGAGCACAGATCTCAGCAGCCATATCAAGAGCTCTATGTATGTGTATATGGCTTTTTACAGGTGTGTACCTGTAACCTGGGGGCTGTGGGAGAGAGAAACAGGAGGATCACTGGGCCTTGTTGAATGTAAGCCTCACTCTAGGTGCAGCAGGAGACTGTTCCAGAGGCATGAGGTGGACATGATAGAGCAGGACACCAGCTGTCCCTCTGGCTTCTGCACACATATGAGTGTGTGTATCACATACATGCATACCCCCCATACACACACCCAAGAAAAGTAAAAAGCATGCAATTTAAAGAAACAAAAGAGCAATAAACAGGGCAAATATGCAGGTATATATAAATAATGTTACACACTAATAATAATTACAGAATGTCATGTGATATGGTTGTTTGCCTCATAGGCTTATAAGGAGGGGGCTATTTGAAAGAATTAGGACTTATGACCCTGTTGGAGAAGGTGTGGCCTTGTTGGAGGAAGTGTGTCTCGGGGTGGGCTTTGGTGTTTCAAATACTCATGTCAGGCCCAATATCTTCCTCTTCCTGCTGCCTTCAGATCCTGATATAGAACTTGCAGTTACCATGTCTGCCTGTGCGTCACCAGACTAAACCTCTGAAGCTATATGCTTTCTTTTATAAGAATTGCAGAAGTCATGATGTCTCTTCACAACAACAGAATGCTGACTAAGACATATGATAAATTAGGGTGGACAAGATGGCCCGATGGGCAAAGTCATTTGCTGTCAAGCCTGATGACCTGATTTTGATCCCCTGGAGCCATGTAGAAGGAGAGAACCAACTCCAGCAAGCTGTCCTCTGGCCTCCATGCATGCACCAAGGCATATGAGTGTCCACACCCTTACCAAACACTAAATAACTATAATTAAGAAAAATGTATTGTTGCTAAAATCCCTTTACAGAGGGAGACAAAAACAATATCGCCTCCTTCTCCTAAAGTCCCAATGACAAACTGAAAGCACAATTCCTCCAAAATTCACTCTGGGGAACCAGTGAGCTTATTGGGCTTCCTTGCAGAGCGTAAGTGAGGAGTGACTTACAGGGGTCTATTTCTCCCCCAAAAGGCTTCACCAGAAAGTCTCTATCCAGTGCGGATGGAGCACCCCCTTCCCTTCTGTGGTCTATTTACTCTAGCTCCCCTCTAGGTCACATGCCATTAAGGCACACAGGTGGGAGGGAGGGACGGAGGGAGGGAGGGACGGAGAGAGGGAGGGATGCGCAGGTGAGAGTCTCCTGACCCTCCCCACGCCTCTGTGAGGGGATGTAAACAGTCAGCAGGCCCAGCTGGGATGATCTGTTCCAAGTGGGCACAAGTGAGTGCCCCAAGATGGTGCTCTGAGGTTAGTCCTTCACAACATGGAACACTAAGTTACTTGACCATAGTGACACAAAGTAATGGCTCTGGTTTCTGGGTCAGGTTTTTTTTTTTTGAATCTGTGTTCTAGTTAGCATTCTTTTAGAATCTGTGATCTAAGTTAGCATTCTTTTAGGAGCCAAATGAAGTCATGATTTGCATGTTAGAGAGTTAATAAAATGTCAAATAATATGTAGCAAATTGGAAGAAGGAAAGAGGGTAACTAAGTTTCTAAGAACACAAAAAGAATTATTTAAATACTTTTTACCTATAAATAATTGAAGATTCCCAATCTGTAAACCATCTGTGTAGTTATTGTCCTCCTGTGTCCAATTGCTGGCTTCTTTTGCTTTTTTTTCTTTTGTCATTTTGATTCAGGTTCATGTTCATAGAAGAGCAAATTAACAGACTAAGACGAAAAGTAAACATCAATCTCATTGTTTTATTTGAGTATTTTGAAGGTTAGTGTTGCAGTACAGAGTTGAAGGAGAGCATTGTCCCTTGAAGTTGACTCCACTCACACGGATCCCACTTGTGGGTTGTGAGGTTGGAAGTCGCATGTCTCAGCCAGTGAGATTCTTGACAGGAAACCACAAATCTCACCCATCACTGCACCTGTTTCCCACACTCGGCCACTCCCGTCCTCCTTCTCAGTACTGGGATCTCATCCATGCCAACCTTTCCTTTTTCTCCCCCGTGAACCCTCACCTGTGGATGTCCATGAAGGAATTAACTTCAACGACCACTTCAGGTCACTTCAGGTGCTAGGGGACCCTTGTCAGCCCACGAACCAGTTCAAATCCTGCCAAGGTCCTACCCGCAGCCTTGGAAGCCAGTTGAAGAATGGGCTGACTTTTGTTGTTGTGAAATTCCACAGCTCAAGAGGAAGCTGGGGTTGAGTTGATTTCAGGTGACTAAGAAGCTGTGGCGCCCATGCAGCCAGTAACAACCTTAGCTTAAATGTATCATGAATGAAACACGGTGTCCGTCCGAATTTACAAGATGGAGGGCAAAGCATGGGCCTCCTGGAGATGGTCAGTGCTTGCTTGGTTTGAACTTCAGGGCCACACTGTTGATGCAAAACCTTTGGCCAGTGGGCTCCGGTCCATCAGGAAACACATGGCCGAGGTGAGCGTCACACTGCAGGGGAGAGAGAGACGCCTTAGTCACTCTTTAGGAAAACAACTCCACATGGCCCACCCCACCCCAGAGCCTGGCAGCTGGGAAACATGGCTTTTGTACTAGAATTTGGTTCAAAATGGATATAGGGATATACACAGAGAGCTCTGGCAGGAGGCAGCGCTACTTTCCCAGTGAGCACGGGGGCAAGTGATTAAGCTTAGGTCTTGACTTGTTCATCTATCAGATGGGGATCACAACCATAACCCACACACTAGAGCCATTATGAAGCCAACCCAGCACAAGTCGGGTAAGGATTGATACAATCTGGGTGGTCACTCAACAATCACTTCTCTTTCCTGCAGACAAAACTTAGTCCTTTTCATCTGCTAGCTGCTGTCGTCTTATGAAACCCATGCAACAGAAAACATGAGCACTAAAGAACATAACAAGGAGTCTCCTTGGGATGGCAAGACAGCTCAGTGATAAAAGCACTTGAGGTGAGATCCTGACAACCTGACTTAATCCACAGAACCCATAGGGGGAAGGAAGAGAAACTGACACCTGAGATTTGTCCTCTGACCTCCTCACACATGCCATGGGGCTTGTGCTCTCATGCACACACACACACACACACACACACACACACACACACACACACACATGCAAACACAACAAATAATAATAGTAATAATAATTATAACAATAATAAAACACAAGCCAAGTTTTCTGTCTGGACCCAAGCTCCTCCTCCTCAGACTCCAATGAGTAAGGAGCTAATGAACCTGCCTGTTGGTGGCATGCTGCTAAGTAGGAAGGAGGTGGAGAGATGCCACCTTCACTTTCAGTGCCTGCTGGGATGAGAGAGAGGGATCATCACAGGTGTGGGTACAAATCTAGGGCATTCTGATGACGAAGTTCACCATGGAAGAACAAGAGAGGCACCAAGAAAAGGGCAGCTCCTTTCCTTTCAGAGAAAGCAAAGCACATCACCTGCTTGCAGACTACCTCCACGCGAGCACATCCTAAGGAACTGTCCAGGCGTCTCAGGATCCCTGAATGACTTTCATCTGAGCCTGTTGTGCCGTGAGCCTCAGAAAACGAAGGCCAGCCAGTGCCAGAGCAGTACTTCTTCTCAGAACTGTGGGAGACAGTGCAGACACACAGTGGTCATAGGACATGGTGCAGACACACAGCAGTCACAGGACACAGTGCAGACACACAGCAGTCACAGGACACAGTGCAGACACACAGTGGTCACAGGACACAGTGCAGACACACAGCTGTCACAGGACAGTGGAGACACACAGCATTAGACACATGGCTGTTGGCGTATCAGAAAATTCTTAGGCCTCATCCCTTTGTTCCAAGCAGGACAGAACTCCCACTTCCCTCTGCCAGATCCCCAGCTGGGCTTCCTGAATACGCAGTGCCAGGGAATTGTTCCTGCTGCCCCTTTGCTCTTCAAAACATTGTCTGGCCATAGTGAAAGGATGTCTTGTTCCTGGGGTGCTAATGCCTTCTTTCTCTACATCTGACCTAAAAGAACTAAAACCACTGAGGCTATGTGAGCTCTTTTGCATGTGAGGAACCACAGATCGAATCCATGCATTCCAAAGGCAGGAAAGGAAGGGATGAAAATGAAAGAACAGTGGGGGGGGGGGGGGTCTGCAGGACGGTGGCATAAGAGCTAATGAGACAGTGTGTAACAATGGACATTTCTATTACCAGAACACAGGCTGCCTGTCCTGGAGAAGGAAAGCTCTCATGCCACTTCTCAGAGGTGTGATAGGCAAGCTACTCAATCTCGGGTGGACATGGTGGGTTCCTCACCTGGAACAGTAATATCTGCCCTGAGAGGACACTTTGAGGATTTCAGGAGACTCCTCGGTGGAGCCAGGTGGGAAGCGAGGCACGTGGCAGGTGCTCATGAGCGCTCGTTATAATTATCATCATTAATCAATTAGCCTGGCACTCTGACTAATCACTGGGCAAAGCCGGATGCTTGGGGTGGTCTCCTGGGGACAAAGGATGCTAATCACTGGAGTGGGCCAAGGGGCTGAGGAGTGGAGACCTGCCCCCAGAACACTTCACCCTCAGGACCAGGCTGCAGCTCAGTGGCAGGGCATTTGCCTGGGGCCCACAAGGTCCTGGGTTTGACTCCCAGCATTACAAAGGACGCATCCTTCTCTTAGAACCCACACAGAAGATTGGCTGTAAAAGCACACCAGAAACACACACTTAAAGAAAATTACAGACAGCAGAGACCATCATCTCTCCCGAAGAAAGAAGTAATTTGAAGTTAAACCCTGCCTAAGACCGGACAAATGAGTGATGAAGGCCTAGTTCAGCTGGACACAGCATCATGGGCAACAAGGCCACATGACAGGAAAGCAAACATTGGCCTCAGGGCCCCTCTGTGCCCCCAAGTTATTAAGGGTCCCTGACCAATATTTAGCAAGTGAGAAACATGATTTGGAATTTAAAAACATGTAAGTATCACACTACTTTTTTTTTTTTTTTAAAGACAGTTTCATTATGTAGCCCAAGATGGTCTTGAGCTCATGATCTTGCCTCAGCCTACTGAGGGCTGGGACCACAAGTACATATCACCATGCTTGACTTCATTTTAATACATAATAAGTTCTTTATATATTAACAGAACATTTTTGTGACAATTATATTTTCTACAATGAAATAGGTGCTGTGGGATGTCTTTCTGTGTGCGTTGAATATATGTTGTTGCCATTGGTTAATAAGTAAAGCTGCATTGGCCTATGGCAAGGCAGCTTAGAGGCAGGTAGAAATCCAAGAAGATGGACAGGAAGAGAAAGGAGAAACAAGGAGAAGCCATCCGGCCGTCCAGGGAGCGGCATGTAATGGCACGCAGGTAAAGCCACGGAACACGTGGTGACATATAGATTAATAGAATTGAGCTGAGTTTAGTTATAAGAGCTAGCTAGCAAGAAAATTGAGCCATAGGCCATGGTCATACAATTCAAAATTGATATAAGCCTTTGTGTGTTTATTTGGGTCTGAGCGGCTATAAGACTGGGTGGGACATAGGAAAACTTTCCAAATACAACTAGGTACTTCATAATTGTGTTATTTTATAATTTTCACAACATTTTTATTGTCTGGTTCAAAAACATTTAAACAAACTGATATCTGTGACTCTGCATTCATTGTACCCCAAGATTGTTCTAACTAAACCACATAATGATGAGGGGCTGGAGTGAGGTGTGGCTCAGTGGTAGAGGGTATCCTTAGCACATACAAGGTCTGGGGCTCAAGTTTCAGCAACTCGTTGCTCCCCTAGAAATATCTCAGGAAGCCTCAGGGCTTCTTTTTGAGAGTCTCTGAAGGAATAGCTTGACTTCCAAAAGGTCTTGGTGGGAAGCCACACTCCATAACATCTGTGTCCTTAAAGTGTTATTTTATTTGATCCTCTGGTGCTACCAACTCATGGAGCATGGGCTAACAGTAAAATGATGGTTTCACAAGGTTGCCAGGAAGAATTACTGAGGTGCTTTGGTACATAGTATGTTCAGAATAAGACCTGATACCTGGAACACACTGTCACTCACTTTAACTTTTTTTTTTGTATTGCCAATAACAGATGCTTATGGAATATGAGCAACCCTGAGTCCAGCTAGAAGCAGCTGCACATTTGGATTGGTTTCTTTGTAAAATTATTCAGCTGAGATCACTTCTATAGATAGTGCTAGAGCACCTGCCTAGCATGCACAAGGTAGAGTTTGATCCCTAGCATGGGGAAGGGGCAGAGAGAGAGAAAGAGACAGACAGACAGACAGACAGGGAGAGACAGAGGGAAAGAGAGAGAGAACAAATTCACCTGAATACTTCGTCCTAGGAAAAAAATACTCTAAGCACCTCTTGTCTCTTCCTGCCCTCAGCATTATATGCACTACTAGCTACTAAAGGGATTTTGGTAGAGAATTATGAATGCAATAAAGCTCTTTTTAAAATCGACAAATGACTCTAAGGCTAATAAAAAGTCATTAACTGGCTTTATGGGAAACAATAAACCTTTACTGATGGAATTGGCAGAAACTTGGAGATTTTACCGAGTAATATAAGAAGCCCAAGATACATCATCGGAGACCAACAGTATAAGTATGAAGGCAAACTAATAAGTCCAAGATACATATTTAATTGATTAGCAGGTTATATGGCTCACTCCTCACAAACTTAAGCCCCTCTGGATCATATACTCTAATACTCTGAGAGAGTTCTCTCTTTCTTTTTTCCTTTTCGTTCTTTGTTTTTTGTATCTGCTCTTTGAGTTTGCTCTGCTGTATTTCTGGATATTCCATAGCTAGCGCCTCCCATAAGCAACAGCAGAAGCAGTAGGTAATCCGATGATAATTCTAAATGTAACTGTAGGAGCATTCCCATTCATTTCTGAGCAGGGATACATGAAGTTTTAAACAATATTATATTGCTACTTGGGACATGCAGGACATCAGGGTGAAATATATATATGAAAAGCAAACTACTATCAGGCTCCTCAAATGCTCCTAATTTAAGAAAGATTTATAACCATAAAATACATAATCTTGAAATAGATTTTCTTTAGATAAGGTCTCGCTGTATTGTAGCTAGAGTTTTCCTGCCTGGCCCACAGTCAGGTCAAATCTCTCTCACCCGCCAGGCCCATAGACACTCAGACCTTCTCTCCAGCCCCCGCCAAGCCCTGTTAGTCCAACAACCCACTTATAAAATAAACACACAGACATTTATATTATTTAAACTGCCTGGCCATTAGCTCAGGCCTGCCATTGTCTAGCTCTTACTCTTATATTTAGCCCATTTCTATTAATCTATACTTTGCCACATGGCTCATGGCTTACCAGTACCTTATCTCTTTCTTGTCATGGCAGTGGCTGGCAGCGTCTCTCCTGCCCCAGCCTTCCACCTCCCAGAATTCTCTTCTCTCTCGTCCAGCCTATACTTCCTGCCTGGCCACTGGCCAAACAGCATTTATTTATACAGAGCGATATCCACAGCACTGTATAACCCAGTCTGGCAACTTGAACTCTAGATTCCCCTGCCTCAGCCTCCTGGTCACTTGGACTGCAGATACACCCCACCACTCCTGGCACCAGACCCTTCCAGAAACAGCTCATGGGGGAAAGAAGGGAGGTAGAGGAGGCAGTGGCAGAACAGTGTCACTGGAGTCTGAGGTTAACAAGCTGATTCTAGATCTCTAGGGAGTGGTAATACACTGCAAAGTATTGTCGGCTTGGTAACCCACAACTCAACTCTCGGATTAGTGGAGACAAGGCTCCATGAGTAGACACCACTCACTGCAACAAGGCAGAACCTGGACAAGGACAATGGGAGCTCTGCTGGGCATGGCTGGGGACCAGGCTCCGGAAAGGGAGCTTGTGGGGTAACCTGGCCAGGTGTACCTTTAGAGTCTGGTAGTGTCTCCCTAGGGACCTGTGGTTGTGATTTGGAAGGCTGGCACCAGAAGGTGAAGACACCAAGTCAAAGCATTGTCTGAGTGGCTTACAGAGACCTGGGTAATAAAGTGGGGCCTAGCAGAAGGCTGGCAGCAGTGGAATCCTGGGTAAGCTATTTAACCTTGCCAGGCCTCAGTTCCTCACGTGAGAAGAGACCACCACCAAGAGCTGCGGAGGGCTCTGCTGAAGTGAGGGTGTACACAGCAAACTGTCAGGCAGGTGGTGGTGGCCTTGGCGCTGACACACTTCCAGTTCCTGTGGAACACAGGCTGAGTGCCAGCACTTAACAGATGTATGACTCCTGGGGTCTGAACATGACTTCAATTTAAGCTGAAAGTTCCTTGCTCTGTGGCAGTGTTGACAGGTGATTGGGTCTTAAGAGGGAAGACTGAAGTTCTCACAGGCTCGGGCCAGTTCACAAGACAGCTAGTTGGTAAAACAAGGCCACTCTTGTGTTTTAGCTCTGTGTGCTTGCACACCCCTTGGCCTTCTGTTTTGAACCCAAGGGGCTATGGCATCATCCTCTCAGACTTCTCCGTCTCCTGGGGCCCCAAATGAGCTGCTCAATAAAGTAACCGATACCAGGTGTTCTGTGTCAGCAACACAAAGGACTCGGGCAGAAGGGCCTTCAGCAAGTTCTTTAAAGACTTGAAGCATCAGTTACAACATCTATTACATGGACACATGCAACTCCTCATCAAAGGTGACAGCTTGCATTGTACTGAACCCCGTGCTTAGGACAAGTGTCCAAGAAGCTGGAGAGATGGCTAGCAGTTAAAAACACATACTTCTTTCTCAGAGAGGCTCATAACCAGCAGGAACTCCAGGGGGTCAGACACACTCTTCTGGCATCTGTGTACTCAGGTGTGTACACAAACACATACTGATAATTTACAATATATAAAAATAAAGACATTTTCTAAAAAGGTAAGAGTTCAAAAATATGACTTCTGTTACTGATCCACAGGGAATTCATAACCCAAGTCTTCAGGTGACATCAGCAATGCTGGGGCTGCTCAGCAGCAGAGAAGCTGCTATGGATGGATGAGCCAAGAAGCTTGTTAGGAGCACATCATGTTAGCTTCCTGGCTGGTGTTAACAAATTACAACAAAATGGGTGGGGTGCTCTTATGTTTCTGAAGGCTGAAAGTCCAAAATCAAGACCTCAGCAGGGCCATGTCCCCCAGAAGGCCCCCAGGAAGCCCTCTGTTCCTCCTCCTCAAATCCGGAAGTGACTGGCAATCCTCTGCATTGCTCCATTTCTTTGTGTCCATTTCATGTGCCGTCTCCTCTTTGGTCCTGTTTCCTCTCCTCTTATTAGGACACCAGTTGCATTGGATTAAAGCAACACATTCCATCTGCAGTGACCGTACTTCTATGTAAGGTCATGTTCACAGCTTCTGGAGATAAAGGCTTCAACATGTCTTCCTCAGAGACTCGGTGCTCTAGCTGGCTTTTCTGTGGCTGTGATAAAACTCTCTGATCAAAAGGAACATAGGGAGTAAGAGGATTTATTTCATTTTACAACTCCCAGGCCACACTCCATCACTGAAGGAAGTCAGGGCCAGAACCATGGAGGAAGAAATGTTGCTTACTGCATGCGCTCTCTGTGCTCAGATTCAAATTCTTACATGACCCAGTACCAACTGCCCAAGGCTGGTACAGACAACAGTGGGCTGGGCCCTCCCACATCAAACACAAATCAAGACAACTTCCACAAATGCAACTAAAACACCTTCTTCCCTGGTAGCTCTTGGTTGTGTTAAATCAACAACAAAACTAACCAGGACACACAATTCAACCCATGATGTATATACATAACATTAACTGCCCAAGGGCCTCAAACAGCACATCAGCTTCATCTCCTTCATTAAATAAAATGCTTGGCCCAATGGGAAGCACTTAAGCTCTGAACTGTGTGCTGACACAGTAACAGCAACTTAGAAGAGTTGAAAAAAAAAAAAGTCAAATGCAGTGTATGTTCTCAAGAA
Source organism: Onychomys torridus (assembly GCF_903995425.1). Lineage (NCBI taxonomy): Eukaryota > Metazoa > Chordata > Mammalia > Rodentia > Cricetidae > Onychomys > Onychomys torridus. Next base: position 78,394,523 of record NC_050447.1, on the reverse strand, counting down.
GGCCTAATGTAGAAACCCAGGCCCTAAGGAATTTAAGTCAGTACAGAGTAAGGGTGAGCACATACAGCATGACCACCAACTTTTGAAAGAAGCCAAGATTCCTAAATTTGTCTCTTAATTTCTCTGACTCAGTTTTTGTTGATAAACTTTTCCCTTCATTCTGACTCTGGCACCCAATATGGGGCTCGAACCCATGACCCTGAGATTAAAAGTCTCATGCTCTACCAACTGAGCTAGCCAGGCCATATTCTTAATTTTCTCAGGATCTTCATAAGAATACAGTGCCCTTTATAGCAGGAAGTAGCCTAGAAAACTATGCCCACATTCCCAAAAAATGGATTATATATATTTGTCTTTTTTTAGGTTATTGGTTACAAATTATTATTGATTATGAATGCAATCTCTTTTTAAAGAAGAGAAGGAGATCATATAGATATGATAGGATGAAAAGGGTAGATTATTGAACCTACTTTTAAAGAGCAACAACGTGTTTAAAATGTTTTACATTGGTATAGATTTTAGTTTATTGATACAAATTTAAAGTTAATTTTTTTATACTGTATGTATATTTCTACTCTTGTTTAAGGTATTATGTTTGTGCAGCTCATTTGAAATTGTAATGAATAATTAAGAAATAGATCAATAAGTAGTCATCTATGATAATCAAACTTATAGTCATGTTAGTTAAGTTTTCTAGGTATACAAAGATGTATTTCAGTTAGATAGGTAATCTTCAAACACTTCAAAGACCTACAGAATATGGCATTTAAAATGTTTTAAAAACTTAGACTTTCTGGATAATGAGACACATCTGCTCCTGGCAGCACTGATTTACTTCAAAGAGAAAGATGGGCATTGAAGACACTCTATATGGAATTTATCTCCTTCTTGGCAAAAATACCCATTTGGGCAAGAAACTGCCTGGACTGCTTGATCAACTAGACATGCAGGACCCATGGGAAGGTGACCACTGACCTTTGCAACAAAAGTCCTTCAGGTTCCTGCTTCACAGAAGAAATTGCCAGATATTCTACAAGACACAAAGAAAAGCAACTGAGAGACTTTAGGCCTGTAGGCTGAAGAATGGATGCCCCAACGTTGCAGAGGAACTTTGGGTGACTTTCCAGGTAGCCAGTTGTCTCTGTCATTCTAGATTTTTGGAAGTTGCTTACAATGCTCTTTCTGTTTACTTAGGTAATACTATATCCTTCTGAGGGCTTTGATGTGGTTGAAGACTAGATAGTTATAATTTTCCTTGGTTATGATAAAAGACAAATTAGATATAAAACTTTAGACTCACAAATATAAGATATCTAGAATATTTTCTTTAATTTTACCAAATACAAATAGACTAGATATTGTAACTGTAATTCTTGCTTGACAACTGTTTGTTATATGTAATTTTACTATGTTAAAGTTAAACTCTTCCTTTTTGATTAGACAGAAAAGGGGAGGTGTTGTGGGGTGTTCTGTATGCTGTAAATGTGTTGCTCTGATTGGTTGATAAATAAAAAGCTGACTGGCCAGTAGCCAGGCAGGAAGTATAGGTGGGATAAACAGACAAAGAGAATTCTTGGAAGAGGAAGGCTGAATCAGAGGAGTAGACACCAGGCCACTGTGCAGGGAGCAGCATGGAATGACGCACAGGTAAAGCCACAGAACAAGTGGCCACATATAGATTAACAGAAATGGGCTGAGTTTAAATGTAAGAGCTAGTCAGTGGTAGGTCTGAGCTAATGGCCAAACAGTTTTAATTAATATAAGCTTCTGTATGTTTACTTGGGGGACACGAGTAGGAGAGATTTGTCTTGACCACCAGCCGGCCGGGACACAGGAAATCTTTCAGCTACATGACTCTACACAAACATTTGCAGGCATGGCATTTGTATGCCCTACTTCCTACAAAAGCTCGAGACTAGAAATAAAGAGCTAATAGGAGAGAGAGAACAATATACTCCTAACACTATGCTCTTGAATGGTAAGAATGCTCAAGGAAGGGCTGGAAAGATGGCTCAGCAGCTAAGAGGACTGGCTGCTCTTCCAAAGGACCTGGGTTCAATCCCTAGCATCTACATGCAGCTCACAACCATTTGTAATTCCAGTCCTGGGGGATCTGATGCCCTCTCCCAGTTTTCATGGGAACTGGATGCATGTCATGCACAGAAACACATGCCCACAAGACACCCATACATATAAAAAATAGTAAATAAAGAATGTTCAATAATACAGTCTTCATTTATCTTTTTGCTGTTTAGAACATATTCTCCAGAATTCCTCATCATAAAAGACACACTGAGTGTTGATCCCTGAGAAAGGTTTATCTCTAATAATATACCATTGTTAGTAAGTCTGGAGTGCTTAGTATGTATTACGCCTTGCTTTGCCAGGTTAATATATGTGATGTGTGTGTGTGTGTATATATATATTTATATATACATACATATATATATGTATATATGTATATATATATATATACTCATAACTTCCAACAACCCTATGAACTGCCATTTTACAGGTAAATGAAAAAACCAAGGCAGAGAGACATTAAGAAATTTACCCAGTTACCCAACAAGGGAACAGATGTAGACACCTAGCCAGCCTTTACCACACTCTATGGTGGGTATTGCGTTCCCTGAAATATTGTGTGTTCCCTGAAATAAACATATCTGGGGTCAGAGAACAGACAGCCACTAGAACAAAGCCAAAAATGGTGGCTAGAAAATAGGAAGAGTAAGCCCTAACAGAAGTTGGGTGGTGGTGGTACACACCTTTAATCCCAGCACTTGGGAGGCAGAGCCAGGTGGATCTCTGAGTTCAAGGCCACTTTAGAAACAGCTAAGCATGGTGACCCACGCCTTTAATCCCAGAAACTCAACCTTTAATCCCAAGGAGTGGGGGCAGAAAGAGAAAAGTATATAAGGCGTGAGGACCAGGAATTAAAGGAGAAAAAAGCATGTAGTTAGTTAAGCATTTGGTTGGTTAAGCATTTAGGTTTTGGAGCAACACAGCTCAGCTGAGAGCCATTGGGATGAGGACTCAGAAGCTTCCAGCCTGAGGAAAAAGGATCACCTGAGGAACTAGCAAGGTGAGATAGCTGTGGCTTGTTCTGCTTCTCTGATCTTCCAGCATTCACCCCAATAACTGGCCTCAGGTTTGGTTTATTAATAAGACCTTTGAAGATTCCTACTACAAGTACCTTTAAGATTCATGCTATAACACTCCTGTAAATGGATGCTCTTTAAGAAGAGTATGGTCTAGAATGGAACTGATTATTATGATTTGTTTGATTTTGGTGATAAGTTTTTGGCCTCCTGAAGGCCTCTCTGCTGATGCAGCAAACTGAATCGGACTGAATTGGAAAGCCCAGGTTTAATGGGTAAAGCACACCTGGGCAATTCCCCGGCCCACAGAGAGGAGACAGGGATGCCAGACTGGAAGAACCATGTGTCTGTTTTCAGGGATGCTGCTTATATACCCTGTGGGAGTGGTCTTGAGCCTCTCTGGGGGAGGAGCTGTGTTTGGCAGGCTTTGAAGGGGCGGGTTTAGGGAAAGAGATGGGGAGGGTCTTCCACCAGACTCCTTTAAACATTCCAGACTCTTTGGGAATAGGGGTGCCAGGGTGCCAGGAGTTGAGGTGGAGCTCCCACACAAACAAATGCTCCCTTAAAGCCCAAATGTTAACGGTTTGGTGCTACTGGCAGGTGTGGACCTGTTAAAAGATAGAGCCTCGTGCAAGTTCTTTAGGCCACTGTAGGTACATTCCTGAAGAGGACTGTGGGAGCCTAGCTCTTTCCTCTTCCTCCCCTTTGTTCCTGTCCATGCAGTTGGGGTTTTGCTTTACCATACACTATTGCCATAAAAATGAGACCTCCAAGACTGTGAGCCAAAATATTTATAAGCTGATTACCTTCTGTGGTTATTATAGCAACAGGAAGCTAGATGGATATGTTCTTATAATAACAGGAAGCTAGATTGATATGTTCTTATACTAACAGGAAGCTAGACAGATATATTCTTATAGTAACAGGAAGCTAGACATATATTCTTATAGTAACAGGAAGCTAGACAGATATATTCTTACTTTTTAATTTTTTTATTTTTTTCTCCTTTTTTTATTATATTTGTGTTTTAATTTTACACCTTGGGCTTACACAGGGACACTTTGCTCAGCCTGGAAGGAGGGGAATGGACCTGCCTGTACTGAATCCACCAGGTTGAATTGAATACCCAGGGGAGTCTTGGCCCTGGAGGAGATGGGAATGGAGGGGAGGGGCTGGGGGGGAAGGTGGGAGCAGGAGCGGGAGGGGGGAGGATAGGGGAACCCATGGTAGATATATTCTCACTTTAGTAACAGGAAGCAAGATGGATATATTCTTATTTTCCTTATTCTTAGCTTCAGTATCAGCAAGAAAATTAAACAAAAACTCAAAAGTTGTTTAAAAAAGAAAAGCGGGGGGTGGGGGGGGGGGGGGGGGTGGATACTTTGCCTTTAAAACTAAAATGACTGAAAAGAAATAATGGAGGTCCGTGAAATAACTAACTGCTGGTTCAGGGAATTGGCTACTTGGTAAATAGGCTTCTGGAATATTGATCGGGTTTCTTCTGGATATGGCCTGTTTCACTGTGACTCAGGGTTGTCTACATAACTTTCTTAATTTAACTAGCATTGTGCTAACACTATAACTACCAGCTACATGTGGCCCCTTAAGCTTAAATTTGCTAAAAATCCTAACAAGCCCAGCTTCTAGGCTACACTGGCTATACTCTGGATGCTCAACATCCACATGGAACCTGAGGCTTCTATAGAGATCAAATCTATAGTGCAGACACAGAATGTGTCCTTCACCATTGCAAGCCCTGCTGGCCAGAGCCCTTCACTCTGCTTGTAGGGGTTCAGTGTTGGGGTTCAGCCCCAACCTATTGAAGGATCCCTTGAAGAGGGAAGTGAAGAATTTGAGAAATGCTAGATAGGAAATACAGAAGTAGACAAAGAAAAAAGATAGAGACACAGGATAGCTTTGGGAGGGCTCTGGGTCAATACCCAGCAGCCTCAAGTTTATTTCTAATGGGCCTTTTATACACTAGCAAAGGGAGAGGCAAAAGATCTCCCCCTTTCAAGAGCAAAGCACAACATACACCAAGTGTAGACTCTTCAAGACACCTGGTCACCACGCCCCATGGCAAAGCATCTTATGATTAGGCCTTGAGGTATAAGACACCTGGTAACTGCCTTTGCACCCTATTATGCAGCCTTGGAGAGCAACATAAACTCTGACACTCTGACCTTGAGTCAAACCACAAGTTGGAATCTTTGTGGGCTCCCACATCTGCGCTCTCTCTGCTCTCTTATTTTTTGATGCTGTGACTGACCCTGGATGGTAAGGGGAGAGGAGCCATTGGATAGTGGGAAGGCCTCCTCTGGCAATATACAGAAACAAGGACACCAATGGAGTCACCAGGACCTTGGAGATTGGACAGTAGGAGTGCATTCCTACAAGGATGACTTCTCATCTTCCAGACTGAGAAACAGGACACCTATTCAGCAGCTAAATAGTAAGAATGTAGTCTTACACTTTTACAAGGTCCACAGCTGAAAGGAAGCTAGTCACCCTAACCTTTGACTTCTCCTTTTGACAGAAACGATGATGAAGGAATAAGCAATTTCTCTGAAACCTTAGCCTCAAGCTTTACTGCTGTGATTCTGTGAACTGTTTATTTGGTTCTTTCTGTCATTTTCTAGCATTATGAAACTCCTAAAATTCTCATAATCCTCAAAGTGACAGTATCTTTTTGTAGTCTAATAGCTTAATGGATGGATGCAGGATGGGGACTCGTCACCGAGGCATAATTAGAGTATTGGGCCTTTCAGCCCCACCCCCAACATAGCTGATCACACATGACCATGATTTTGGAATGAAGCCTCCATAAGACCCAAAAGGACAGGGTCTGGAGAGTGTCTGGGTAACTGAATCCATGGAAGGGTTTAGAGAATTTTCCCAGAGAGGGCACGGAATCCAGTATCCTTCCCTGACACCCATTCTACTGATCTCTTCAACTGTATCTTTCATAATGGTGATACCCTTTTCAATGCAGTGGTAAATGTAAGTGCTTCCCTGAGTCCCAGTACTACTCAAGAGAAACGGGGAACACGGGAGAGTGTGGGAAGCCTGACTGAGAGCTGGTAGGCCAGAAGCACAGGTTGTGACCAGGCAAGTATGCTGTACTGTAGAGTACAGGACATGGGGACTGAACTGTGCCCCCAGGATCTGACACTGTCTCCAAGTAGACAAGGTCAGGTCTGAACTAAATTGGAGGATGCCCTCAGCCTACTTCTGCTGGAGAGCTGACTGCTTGCTGGAGGACAAAAGGCCTCACAGTTTTTGATGTCAGGGCTGCAGAGGTGGCTCATAGCTCATGGTTAATAGCACATGATGTACTTGTAGATGATAGGTATGCCTGGCGGCATCCTCGTCAGATAGCCCACAATAGCCTGTAACTCCAGATGCTGGGCCATTTCTGGTTTCTGAGGGCACCTGTGTACACATGCACACACATATGCACGTACACATACACACACAATTAAAAATAAAGTGAATTAAAAAAAAAAAAAAAAAGACCTCTTGTGATCACAGAAGTCTGTGTTGACTGCTGTAATCTGACAGGGAAAGTCATGTGTTCTTCCAACACTACTGTGTGAGAACTTACTTCATTCTGGTCTTCCCTGGTGCTCCTGAGCTGGTGGCTGGTGACTGGTAGTGGGCTCTTCCAGGTAGCTCCTCACCAGCACCGATACGCCTGGGCCATGGCCTGACCTCCTGAGCATGCGGGAAAATCGATCCTAATCGCGCCCATCCTTGCAGGAAGGGTCTGCCTTCTTAATGCAGCGCGTATTAGCAGCCGGCTGGCCAAGAAGCCGGGCCACTGAAAGCCCAGAGGACAGAAGGAGGCTCTGCCTAATGGAAGATTCACAGGGCTGGCTTGATTTATATTTTATTCTAAACCAATTTAAGGTTGATGCAAAAGAAAGGAAAACATCTTTGAAGTTCTGAAAAACAAGACTTCAAAGATGTTTCCTTTCTTCTTCCTTGAATCTACTTTTTTAAAGACTATTTCCTGCATATCTAAACAAAAAAAGCCTTTGTTGAAAGATTTGAGATGCTGATTGACTTAAAAGAGGCTTTGAAATCAAGGGACAATTAAATTTACTTTTAGCTCTGTAGACGAGGGCACGGTATTTGCTTCTGTCGAGCACTGTGGGGAATCAAGCCTCATAGAAGTCTGCGCTTGCTAAATTAAATTATAAACTCATTTTCCCTGGGAGAGGTATCGTTTTAATCATATGGCCTCGCAAATACTATTAGGGTTTAGATTTCTTTACATACTTTCCCCTCTAAAAAATCCTAATGGCTTTATCATGAAGTCCCCATCAGAACTTTGTTCTTTCTCAGAGATACATAAAGGCAGAACATGAGCTGGGAAGCCTAGTCAGCTGCAGGAAATACCAGAAAAAAATCAAGACAGACAGACATCCTGCATGAGCAGGCTCCTTCCAGCGGTAGTAAGAGAGGACAAAGGTGATCAATGGCCCCCGAAGGCTGGGAGCATACAGGAGGCCCTCGGGTTCAGTCTTCAGCACCAAAAAAATAAGAAACTAGGGAGCATTATTTATTAAGTATTATTTATCTAAGATCTCTTTGCATTCGCCGTCTTACCTGAAGAGTGGGCTATCACAGCACACACAATGGTACATCCCTGTCTCCTTGTTGTTCAAGTACATCCCACTGAAAGGCTGAAAGTCAAAGATCGAGGAACGTCATCACACTCAGGCAGTAAAGGCTGAGGGTGTGCTGGCCCAGTACTACAGTGTTTGCCCAGCTTTCGAGAGGCCTTAAGCGCAATCCCCACCACTGAAAAAAAATGATCGACCAAGAAACAAACAATAAAGCTCCAGTCAAGGAATTGCACTCATTTGACATCGTGCAAGTATCAGCAGAGAAAAACTGCAGTCAACCAAGGAAGCAGCCTGCAAGCTTCTTTACAGCCTGCCCTTATCATGCCAAATATTCAAATTGTGACATTAATAATGCTTTGTATTTATGTACCACCTTTCATCCAAGAACATCAAAGTCCATGAAAAAGCATGAACACCAGTCCCATCCTCTGCCATCCTGGAAGATTTTTCTCTCTCATCTCCAAAGGGCTAAAGCAACAGGAGTCTAAACACTCATCTAGGACACTTTGAACTCTCTAATTAAAGATGGAATATAAAGGGCTCAGTGGTAGAGCACTTCACTTGTATGCAGAGACCCTGAGATGGATCCCTGATAGGAGGGGTGGAGGGAGAGGGTGAGGGAGAGAGAGAAGGGAAGAGAAAACACAAATACACCAAAAGCATTGTTCAGTGACTTTGGGGTTGTGCCGTTAACACACATCATGCGGCGTCAGCACTGTGTAGAGTCAATCGGGGTTAAATGATGAGCCAGGGCCCTGGTGCTTGGTCATCGTGTAGATGAAAGCATTACATCCACAAGATTCAAAGAAGGTGTAGGCTTTCAACAGCTGAAAGGGGCACAAGGGGAATTAGAGCAGTGAATGAGTGCAGTCCATACCTGGTGCCCTCTCCTGGCCTCCTTGGGCACCTGCACACACGTGGTACACATAAATTCATGTGCTCACAAATAAAATAAATAATCTTTAAAAAATTTTGTCAAATCCCTTTATCATCCCCTCAGTCAACAAAATTACAAAGAGAGTTTGCACAGGCTAACTGTAAAAGCCATGTCCTGGTGACAAGCATTACCCAACCACACAGACAACAGGATTCAAAGCATGGCATGCTGGCTGAGTGGCAGAACTGCCAGGGAATCAGCTCTCCTGTCTCTCTAGAGTCACCAACTTAAAAACTCCCCATAGCGCTAACTGCATTATTTTAAAAAAGCTTCCTGGGGGATGTTCAAATCCACTTCATGAGTCTACCAGATGGACACACCTGGATGCCCTTGATCTCCAAAAGTCTTAAAAGTCTAGCTTGGTGGCACATGGCTGCAATCATAGCACTGGTGATGCTGAGGCAAGAGGATCATGAGCTCAAGACCAGCTTGAACTACATAGCCAGACCCTGTCTAAAAAGCAAGGAAGGGAGGGAGGGACAGAGAGAGAGAGAGAGAAAGAAAGAAAGAAAGAAAGAAAGAAAGGAAGGAAGGAAGGAAGGAAGGAAGGAAGGAAGGAAGGAAGGAAGGAAGAGAGAGAGAAGAGAGGGAGGGAGGGAGGGAAGAAGGAAGGGAGGGAGGGAGGGAGGGAGGGAGGGAGGGAAGGGAGGAAGGAATAGAACATTTAGCCACAAAAGTCTGAATGAGTCTAGTGAGCTGTTCATTCACAGTGACACCTGACTTGAACATTGTGGACATCCCTGCCATGAAGGCTGATCAACATGCCCTGTCCTCAGAAACCAAGCAGCCTACAAAATTAAAAGCACAATTTCATTAATAACAGAATCAGGAGGTTGCTGTGAGAGTACGTAAACTGAATAATCCAAATGAACAGGAATTACTTAACCTATGTCCCGCCATGATGCCTATCTGCTACCCACTGTCTGGCTCCTAATGTCTCCTCATCAACTCCCTGATGTAGTCCAAGCCATTTACATATTAGGAACAGAACAGCTTCTGTTTTATCTGTTTGTCCTACTACTTACTGATAATCTGAACACAATCAGTGCTGGACTGGGTGCTAATGTTGCAGATGGGAAAAACTGACTCAAAAGTTAATTACCTTTCCCAAATTAAAACCAAAGTTTCTTGTACTGCCCTGATGACAAGACCCTGTGAGAAGACAGTCATACTTTGTGATGATAGCCATGAGAGAGAACTAACAAAGGACCCTCCCCTGGAAGCAGCGTCCATGAAGCTTTGTGAGCAGATTGTGTGTGTGTGTGGGGGGGGTATCTTTATTCTTTTAACCTTTCCTTATGAATGTGTGTAGCTGATAGATGCCAGTTATGGAAAAATGCCAAGCACTACTGAGTTGAGCTTTGAAGAATGGGTAATAACCTAGCAAATGAGAAATGGAGTGTTTCAGACAGAGAGGACATGCAAATATCGATGATACGGGAAGGTAGGAGAAGCCAGATCACACTGGGCTGTGAGTGGACTGTGATAAAGAATGTAGACCAGCTCCTGCTGAACACAGGCGTTGGAGAGGCACACTTTGAACTTGTTCACTGGCTGTGCTCATGGTCAGAGTTGTGCCCACGCTTAGCACTGAGGGAAAGAGAGGGGGAGAAAAAGAAGGAGGGAAGGGTAGAGGAGGGAGGGGAAACAACCATACACAATCAAAAACAAAAATGACTGGAAGGGCAAAGAGATATCAGAGGCAAGAGAGAAGATTAGGGGGTGTCAATCATTAATCCAGGCCTGGGTGGTGCTATTACTCCAGTTGGAAAGGGAAAAAGAAAAAGAAAGGAGAGAGGGAGGGAGGGAAGGAGGGAGGGAAGGATAAAGGAAGGAAGGAAAGAAGGATAGGAAGAAAGGAAGGATAGGAAGGAAGGGAGAGAGGGAGGGAAGGAAGGAAGGGAGAGAGGGAGGGAGGGAGGGAGGGAGGATCCAGAAGCCAGAATTGAAATGACTGCCCGCACAGGGGAAGGGAACAGGGCCAGAAAGAGAATGAACGTCAACACCACTCTGCGATTTCAAGTATGTCTGGACCAGCGACAGCTCCCTCTCCTTTGATTCTATTTGTTCTCCCATGATAGAGGCAGAGGACATGTTTGAAAGGATGCTGCATGCAGGTAATCTTATTCAAGAGGAGGAGTCAGAGAAAATGGAAACCAATGAAAAAGGTGAGGAGCCCCTGGGTTGGTGGCTGTGAGGACACAATCCCCAGTAGGCCTATGGGGCAAGTGAAGAGACAATCACCAGATTTTGGTAAGGCTGAGCCTGCCAGGAATGCACATGTGGGCTACCTCATAGAGAGGATGCTGGGTCCTGACTGATTTCTCTACCCTGTTCTCTGAGGCTCATGGTGTCTCCTGGAGCCTCATGTCAATCAGAAGCCTCAGGGCAAGAAAGCTGATCCTCCTTGTGGGGTTCAAAGCAGGGAGACCAGACCCAGAGGGCAGAGAAGGACCCGAGAAACTAACTCCTCTCCTGTTGATACCTGACTCTTGGTTATCACTCAGCCAGGGTGAAAATTCTTTCACTGGCTGCAAGCACTGCTAACATACCACCATTGCCTGACTAGTACACACACACACACACACACACACACACACACACACACACGTGCAACTGAATTTTAATTAGGAGTCACCAATTAGGAGGTTTTGGGAGCCTCTCTTCCCTTGGACTAACGAAGCTGGCTGATTCTTCCAGCTATACACAATTCTAAAGTTAAATGTGGAAATGGAGCAACTGGAAGGGATTTACAACATTAGTTAAAATAATGGATGATGCTCATTTTGTAAAAGGGCCAAGTGCAAAGGATATTGCACCATCTGCTTCAGAAGCCCACAGATTTATTCTCCTAAACATCTGGCAGACTATCTCCAGGCTCCCTGTACACACCAAACCCCGCCTGGCTGGTTACCTGGGAATTAGGCTGGTCTTAGGACATGCATCATGTGTGCTTCCCTTGTGCTGTTCACAACAGTGAGAAAAAGTCTCATTCCCACCCACAGGAAGTTGAACAAAAACAGAACTTCAAAAAAACACTTCCCAAGAATTTGTAAGGATCTGCCAGCTTGTCTGCTGGCTGTGATGTCTGAACCTGCGTTCACGTTTAAAGGACCAAAGCTGCCTGTACTTTGCATGGGTACCAACAGTCTGGTCACACAACACTGAAGAAGGCCCAGGGGATCTACTTCAAAAGTGAAAGCATCTCGCAGGAACAGCTCAACAGTAAAACCCCAGTGGCTAACTTTGGTCCTGGCATCACGTGTGGTGAGTCACAGTGCCAGCACAATGCCTGTGGAAATGAACAGAGGCTGAGACTAACCGGTGCAGTTGGGTGTGTCCAATACAACATTCACCGGCATCCCTGTTTTGAATGCCTCCTCTAGCCAGGCACCCAGAGCAAGTACCAGGAAACAGAGAACACGGGGGCAACTGCTGTGAAAGAAAACACGGAAGAGGCAGCCTAGGCAGGGGTTGAGTTGGGTCTGGGTATGTGTGTGTGTGTTATATATAGTGTGTGATATATATAGAGAGAAAGGTAGAGAGAAAGCAGGAAGAGAGGAGTAGATACAAGGAGGTGGATTGAGGATGTTGGCCTGGTCAGCAGGGATCGGGCAGTAGAGCGCATGCGTGGCACTAAAGGGTGGAGAAGGATTCTCGTTTCTTTAGGTGGGTGGAAACTGTAGGCCTAATATAGAGACTGCTGGAGGCTGACCAGATCCTCACAGTGTCCATGAAGGGGTGTAGGCACCTCTACTCCAGCCCCCGCCCCCAGAACATCTTAACAGAATACTGCCCGTCATCCCGCTTACCGCTTCAGTTCCCTTCTCTCTGGTGACATAGAACTGCTCGGGGGTCAGTTTCCTCTGCCAGTCAGTCTTGCTGAGCGAGAGCTTGGACTTCGTGAGCGACCCTGCATTGTTAAGGAGGGAATTGGTTTTATTGAAATAAAGCACTGTCCCTCCCCATGTCACCCCGAGGAACGAGGCCAGCTCCTGCTCTCTCCGCTGTGGCTTCTTTCTTCACAGAAGGCTCAGGCCCAAGATGCCTCCTCACCCAGTTCATTAACAAGAACTGGTTTTGGTTGTTGTTTTTTTGTTTTGTTTTTTTGTTTTTGGTTTTTTGTTGTTCTGTTTTTGTTTTTTGTTTTTAATTTTTTGTTTGTTTGTTTTTTTCGAGACAGGGTTTCCCTGTGTAGCTTTGCTCCTTTCCTGGAACTCACTTGGTAGCCCAGGCTGGCCTTGAACTCACAGAGATCCGCCTGCCTCTGCCTCCCTAGTAAGGCGTGAGCTACCACCGCCTGGCTTGTTTTGTTTGTTTGTTTGTTTGTTTGTTGAGCTAAGGATCGAACCCAGGGCCTGTGCTTGCTAGGCAAAGGCTCTACCACTGAGCTAAATCCCATTAACAAGAACTGTGCTGAGCAGAGAGCCAGTGCCTGTCTGCTCCTCCTGGGGCACTGACCCCAAAGAAGTGGCTCCGGCTGGAAATTCTGCCAAACAAATTCTCCAAGGTACCTCACAGTGGAAGTGGATTCTTCCCCCATTTCTGCATTAAACAATTTCAAGTATTTTTTGGTTTAGTTTTCCTTAGAGAGCGTATAATAACCCCTTTGCTGTCGGGCACATCAGTCTTTCTGGCCGTCCTGACCCTTCCTGACCTTTCTGGGATCTGCTGATTAGTCCTGTGACTTTGAAAAAGCTTTTCATGCCTCCATTTCATTTTTGCAATTAAAAAAAAAATTACTTACAGAAATTATCACGCAGAGTCATGGATTTCCTTAAGGCATTCCCATACATATGCTGTCTTTGTTACTGCCCCTCGGATTCTCCTCCCCATCTCTGTCCCCTACCTTCCTTCTGCTTGTACACATTCTGCTACCCCCCCCACAACCTTCTAAGACCTCTCCTCAACTCCACATCTTCTGTCTACTTTTATGACTTGTACCTTGACCCCCCCACACACAAATATATTAAAATGTGTAATTAAAATAGAGGATCTACATATGAAAGGAAGTGTGAGGCAGGTCTCTTTCCTGGTCTGGGATGCTCTGCTTAACATAATGATTTCAAGTTCCATTGATTTTCTGGCAAATACCATGATTTCATTTTCTTTAGAGTTGAATAAAGTTCCAGTGTGTGTGTGTGTGTGAGAGTGTATACTGTGATGGCTAATGAAACTCCATTTTATGATAGGCTTCCACCTTGGTATCTAATAGCTGTGTGTCTCTGACTCAGGTTCCTCCAAGCTCTGGATTTCTTGCCCACCCCTCAAAACGGTGCAGCAGTGACCATCTGCTTGCAATGATATGAGTAACTCCTGATTCTGGCTTTTGTAACTTGCTTATGCAGATATTCAAGGACTCTTGGCAGAGTAGTACAGCTCATTGGCCTCCCTAACTTGCTTTTGTAGATATTCGAGGACCTATCTTTAAAAGCCAAAGGTTTCCTTCACTTACCTCTAGATGGCACTTAGAGACAGTGGCCCTGCTACCAGTTTTAATCAATTTGGCTAATTATTATTTGAATTGAGTCTGGTGGTCTTTTCCATCTGAATTGAGTCTGGTGGTCTTTTCCAGGTGGTTTTGAACTCCACAACAATACCATATTTTCCTTATCTATTCAACAGCTGGACATCTAGGCTATTCCATTTCTTAGCTATTGGGAATAGCGAAGCAGCAGACATGGATATGCAAATAGCCCTGAGGTAGGACTTCGAATCCTTTAGCTATGTGCCCAGGGGTGGTGCAGATGGGCCACATGCTAGCTAGTTCTGAAAAGTGGTTTCCATCAGGACCCAGCTGGGAGCAGTGAGGGAATGGATAGAGATGATCTTTGAGGGAGGAGTTATTAAACTCCTTCAATAGCTACTTGTAAAGGTATCACTAATTTTGTCTGCCAGAGGGGTCTGTATTTTAAAAATTCTCTTGCATAGAGCTCCCTATTGTGAATCTGTCTATTATCTGTTTGCTTACATCTGTTTTAAGATAAGGTCTGCCACACCCACTGTGTAGTCTAGACTGGCCTTGACCTCCAGATACTTCTGCTCAACCTCAATCTGTCACTGTGCTTCATGATTTCTGTCCATCCTTTGTTCCTCCTTCTCCTGTTCTTTATTACTTCTGTCCTGTTATATTTATATGGACACATGTACACAAAGCATCTAGGACAAAACTATATTTAGTTAAGGTGGGTATAAAGCTGTCTTAGAGTTTCTATTGGGTGATAAAACACCATGACCAAAAGCAAGCTGGGAGTGAAGGGCTTATTTTATCTCACAACTCAGGTCCCCCTCCATCATTGAGGGAAGTCAGGAAGTTAGGAAGACTGGAGCAGAGATGACTGAGGAGCGCCTCTTACTAACTTGCTCTTCCAAACGCACTCAGCTTGCTTTCTTATCCACCCCAGAACCACCTGCCCCCAGACACCCACAGAGGACTGGGCCCTTCTACAGCAATCATCAACCAAGACAATGCCCTTACAGATTTGCCCACAGGTGGTCTCTCATGGCATTTTTTTCAACTGAAGGTCCTCTTCTCAAATAATTCTAGCTTGGGTCAGGTTAACAGGGATAACAACAACTAAACAAACAAAACCCAATCCAGACCAAAAGCCTAATTCTGATAATAAATGTTTCCATTGTTCCACATTGGAAGGAGTTTATCACCGTTCAGCACTTTAACTTACAAATAAGAAAAGACAGACTCAAATGACTACTAAACCCGCCTGAGGGGAGGAGGGGTCCTGCCCTAGGCTTCCTTCTGCCTCCATATTGCCCTCAACATCTCCAAATCCCAGCCCGGGATGCAGACTCCCAAACTTTGATTCCCCTCCACCATAGGTAGGCCTGCTGTGCCCCTCCATTTATAGCCACCGCCTGGAAATGTGCACTCCAGCCATGATGGTGGGTCCTTTTTCGTTCTCCTTGCACCCGTTCTCACGACAGTTTGACGCTCTGTTGGGAAGTTCATACACATTAAAGATCATCATATCTTCATCTCCAATGCTGGAAGAGGTATGGGGGGCGGGGACAAAAGGGAAGCAAAGGAAAGGGGCTTCAGCCCTGTGAGTTTCTGTCTCCACTGGCTCCGCAGTAAGCCTAGATGAACACACACAGGATAGAGGGACATCTCCAAGTCAGACAGTGGGTCCCCACTGGCAACCAAATCTGTCTCCTTGACCTTCGACCTCTCAGCCTCCCAAACTGTAAGGAATACATGTTGCTTATGCCCCCTACTTAGTATTTGTCATGGATGACCCCACTCACACATCAAAGTCAGGAAGGAGCAGAGAGCTGAGGCTGGAACAACCGAGGCTGTAACCACAGAACCATGCTTCTCATTCTTAATGGATGCAGTTTGTTGACCTGGACCTCCATGCTTTACTTAAGTAGTCCTTAACTGTTTGGGTTGAGGCCAGTTTCCCATCCTGAGAGTAATGCTGTTAAGAAGGTCTTTGCACATACAGCTTTGTTCTTTTGAATTATTTCCGTCGAATAAACTCCCTGGAGGGGCTGTCTGGTAAGTTACACAGCTCCTGCTAAGTACTGGTGTCTAGCCAAATTTAACGTGGCTGAAGACTCTCAGCTCCCAGGGCTATTCATCAGGCTGCTTCTGACAGCGCCAGTTCCAAGAAGTTTCCGCTGAAGTCACTCAGCTATAAGGACTAACACAGCTTCAGCCGACGAGGTTTGCAAAGGGTCTCGCTGAGATACCAAAGAAGTGAGGAAAGCTCTAGCCGGAAGTCGTGTTGGATCAGTTAGCAGTCCACAATCTCGGGGCATACATTTATTGAACAATAAAATTCTAAAGTAGCAAGGGTCTAAAAAGACTTCTACAAGAATTGGTACCCTTCAGCAGCATAAAATATAAAACTGGGTTGGAAAGGAGGTCAAGAGAGCAGCTGCCCAGTGCCAAACCACAGGGGCACGAAATTGATGACTCTTACTCCTTCCTCCCCGGTAAGTTGGAAAACTGCCTCAACTCACAAATGGGGATCAAAAGCACTTACCACCCCACCCCCGTTCTGTCTCTCATCCACTAATAATGACTGTGGGGACACAAGAATGATTAGCACACATCTTAGGTCCTAGATCCACACAGACCAATGCAGCATGCAAGGCAAGCAAGCACCCAGTGGGCCGATGGGCCGCTCACACAGGACAGGAGGCAGCTGGCAGTCCTCGGAAAGGGGGTGTACAGGGCAAAGGACCAACTCCTGCTGGGGGTGGGGGGGCGCTCGAGGGACAGCTGTTGGCCGCCACTGGGTCCCTGACTATGGCTCCGGGACACTGACGATTTCGTGCACCAACTAAAACGTAACATATCAACGCACTGTGTGCAAGCGTGGGAGTGAATTCGTGCCCTCCGGGGATTCTCTGCCGGATCAGTGCTCCCCCAACACACCAACTTCACCCACCACGGTGCTCGACAACTCAAGCTGCAAGGGGCCTCGGGGCCACGGGGCCACGGGGACCGGGTTCTCAACGCCTCACCGGAGACGGCCCCGGGTCAGCCAGGGCGGTGAAACCGAAAGCCACGAGGCGGCGGCGACAGAAGACCTACCTGAGTCCCCGTGTCCCGACCCCGCACAAGCCCGCGCTGGCGGCCCAGGCACCTCCAGCAAGGGCAGGCCCCGCAGAGCTCGCAGCAGGCGCGCCATGACGCTGCCAGTCACGGGTTCCCTTCCCACTCTACCCCACCTCCCCTCCGCGGGGTCCCTCTCCTCCGCCCAGGTTTCCTCTCCCCCTCCCTGCTCTCCCTTCTGGCTGGTGCGTCACCCCCCCCCCACTCCCTAACTTCTCCGCTTGCTCTTGGCACCCGCTTGCCCTTGACCTTCCCTGCGTTTCCGGATCCGCCTCGGAACACCGGGTTCCAACCCCTCGCTGCCTCCTCCAACTCCTGCCTCCTCCCGCAGGGACCTCCTTCCCTCCGATTGGGATCATTCCTAGCCTAAAACCTGTTGGGTTTCAGTTTGTTTTCCAGAGTGTGTGAAAGCCCGATCGTACCAATGACAGTTGGTTTTTTCCTGGCTTCCTTCACTCAGCATACTTATTTGGACATGGCTGCTTGGCCTTTCGTGTTACAATTGCGCACAAATCCTTTTTTGTTCCGAGTAGTATTCCATTGTACTAAACTGTATTCAGCCAGTTACGCATTACTTTAGGCTGTTTCTAGTCTTTTCACATCAAAATTAAAGCTGCCAGGAGCATTCCTGTACATGTCTTTGGGTGGATGGAGGTGTTGTCTCTAGTGTGGACACCTGGGAAGGGAATGGCGGGGTCTCAAGGGCAGCGGCTGCTGTGTGAAAGTTCCTGTTCGCTCACCCCTTGCGACAGTTGATTACCCAGGCCCTTTCTTTGGTTGTTGTTTTGTTTGTTTGTTTTTGTTTTTGATGGTCTTCCTGCCTCTGAACTGAGTTTATAGGAGTGCATCACTACACAGGAAGACTTAAACTAGTCACAGTGATAGGTGTCTCTTGTGCGCTATTATTTTTCAGTGTCTGATGACCCAACATTTTTCGTGTACTTAAACAGCGGACCACAAACTCTCCGTGGAAAATTATCTATACACTTTATTTTGTCCACTTATTATTAGATTACTTGTTATGACGTTTTCAAGTTTCTTTATATATTCTCTGGGTAGAAATCCTTTATCAAATATTTTCCTTACAAATTTCCCCTTTTCCAATCTGTGGGTCCTGTTTTCTATTTCCTACTTGTATCTTGGAATGAGAAGCTTTTAATTTTGTTGAAATTCATTTTGTCATTTTTTTTTTTTTTTTTACAGTTTGTGGGGCCTTGGAGGTATCATATTTAAGAAATGGTTGCTAGTCCAAGACTACAAGTGTTTTTTGTTTGTTTGTTTTATTCTGCTAATTTTATAGTTTTGAGTTTTACATTTTGGTCTATTACCCATCTGAGTTAGATTTTGTTTTGTTTTAATGGGGTAACACTTTTTGTTCTCCACTGCCTGCCTTTGAATCCTTGTCAAAATCAGTATTTGGCTGGGGATGCAGCTCGGTGGTAGAACAATTGTCTAGCCTGTGTGAGGCCTCAGGTTCCCACACAACCACTGGAGAGATAATCAGTGGTTTTTGTTTTATTTTTTAATCAGTGTAAGCGTCTGTTTCTGGACTTTCTGTTCTTTCCTGTTAATCAACATGTCAATGTGTTTACACCAATACTCTAACATCTGCATTTCCAGGAGTGGAATCAGCTAGCATTCTTCACACAGAAGACACAGAGGAAAGCTCCTCTCTCTCCTTCCCTCCCTGTGTCCTCTCTCCACTGCTTTGAAAACTTTTACCTCACCCCTGAGCAGGCCTTTCTGTCCTCCTCACAATTTGCCTAAGTTCAACTCACCGTCAAGAAAGACCATGGGCTAATTTCATATTCCCAGCCATACGGTCTTAACCTGAACAAAACTCACTTAGTATTTACCCTTGATTTTAGTACTTGATGGCTTAGACTCTTAAAAGCCTGGCCAGCCATGCTTCTCTTGCTTTATTTTAAACAGATTTTTTTAGTTTTGTTGAGAGTCACAATGTACTCACTTTTTTGCTCATGGCGATCACGTGACATGTTTCTGGAAAAAGATCGAAGCAAACACTACTGGAAGGCTGCTAGGGAAGCTAGCTGGGGAGCCGCTGACTCTGCCCTAACTATTTTTCCCTTTCCTTTTCTTCCTGCTCAGGAGTTAGTTGTAATGGCTGGAGTACTAACAGTTTTCTGGTATGCATGAAGGTAAGACTCACACCCTGATGTTAAATAGGAGACACATGGAGTCTGGGTTTCATGGGCAGTAGTCAAGCCCTGAGTGGTGTGTACTAAAATTTCCCATTGTATAAGAGGCAAATAAATCCATGTTTGTTTAAACTGTGATTGTGTTTCCGTGAGGATGATACATGCACTCTGCAGTTGACCTGGGTGTGGTTGTGAGAAATTTCTAATAAAGGCTAAGTAAGCTCTACAACATCAGCTCTCCTTATATCTCACACACTGTTCTGCCAACTATATCCATGAGGAAAAAAAAACAACTAATGCTAATTAAGCCCCTAAAAGAATAAGATGGAATGTCCACCAGAATGATAATTAAATCCACCAAGGAATAAGATGGGCTGACCACCAAAGTGGGATACCAGGTCAAAAGTCAATAGACTTCTCTACTTAAAACTATTTGGGGCGGGGTGTGTGTGTGTGTGTGTGTGTGTGTGTGTGTGTGTGTGTGTGTGTGCAACTTTAATCCCAGCACTCAGGAGGCAGAGGCAAGTGGACCTCTGTGAGTTTGAGGCCAGCCTGGTCTACAGAGCTAGTTTCGGGACAGCCAGGGTGATTACATGGAGAAACACTATCTTGAAGAAAAAAAAGGAAAAACTGTTTGGGAGAACGTAATGAGACAGCTCTGAGCCATCCTCCTCCTCCTCAGAGAAACATGGTCTGCTTTCATCTGACCACAATTCAGTATTGATTGAATATTCAATACATAATTGCCCAATAAAGTACAAAGAAATACTCACCCCAAATTTGAAAATTAGTAGGATGATAACAGAGAGTACACTTAACAGACAATACCTTTTGCCAATATGCTGGTATCTTGTTCATTTTCAATGTTCATTTCTCAAAGTATTAACAGAATTAAGAGGGCTCATTGTATCTTCTATGTAATGACTGAGTTTGTAAGGAGTTGGGTTCATTGATGGTTATCTTTATAATTTGCGTGCCATGATATCATATTTATTCATCTATGTGTATACTATGTATTATTTTCCACCTTTTCCTTTTCCTCCCTGCCCACCCTTTTTCTCTTTTGGTTTGTTAAAACAGAGTCTCAATGTGTATCCCTGACTTGCCTGGAATTCACTGTGTAGATCAGGCTGATCTCAAACTTGTAGCATCCTCATTTCTCTGCCTCCTGGGTACCGGGATTGTAAGGATGTGCTGACATGTCTAGTTTTAACTTGGGTTTCTTTGTGTTGGGGGAGGGGTATGCATGCAGGTGCAAGTGTATGTGCATGTGAGGCCCAGGGCCAACTTCAGATGCTGATTCTCAAGGGCTGTCCTCTTTGTGTTGTGAGACAAGGGCTCTCACTTGGATCTGGAGCTTGCTCATTGGGCTAGAGTGGCTGGCCAGGCAGCCCTCAGGAGGTCCTCCTCAGTGCTGGGATTAGGAGCACAGGCCACAATGTCCAGATTTTAACATGATTGCTAGGATCAAATTCATGTCCACATACATGCGCACTGAGTGTTTTACCCAGTGAGTAAACCCAACTTACTTTTTTGTTTGTTTGCTTGGTTGGTTGGTTCCTTGATTGGTTGGTTCCTTGATTGGTTGGTTGATTGTAGAGGCCCACAAAGGTTTCCTAGTGAGATCTGAGCTTGCTTTACCCAGCAGAGCTGCATTAGAAGATGACTTGACCACATGTTTGGTTACCAGGTGTTTGGAAGGGTCTGCACTCTGATGTGTGGTATGCTTTGATCTAGCAAGGGGGAGGTCTTTTGCCCTGCTCCTTGTCATTCCTTTAAAAAGCCCTTTAAAAGAGCCAGAGGGTCCAGTAGATAAGGATCCAGGCCCTCCCCAGACTATCCTGTGTTTCTATCTGTCTCTCTCCCCTCTATCCTTCTATCTATATCTCTTATCCCTCACTCAAAAGTACCTTGGGGAAAAAGGTGGGGGTGGGTCCCCCACAGCTGCTTTTTCAAGACAGGGTTTCTCTGTGTAGCCCTGGCTGTCCTGGCACTTACCCTGTAGACCAAGCTGGCCTTGAACTCAATGAGAGTGAGTGCTGGGATTCAAGACGTGTACCACCACTGGACTCCAACTTAACTTTTCTAACATCATTTTATTTAAAAATTTTGTATTTATGCTACACAGAGAAACCTTGTCTCGAAAAACAAAAAACAAAAACAAAAAATTGTGTTTATGGATTTTCAAATCTATTTTAATATAATAATGGTTTTCCTCTTATTTTGTATTCAGAGATTAAAACTTTTATTCTACACAAAATTGACTTGCATGTGTAGAGTGAGACAGGAAGTGATTTTGCCTTTTTCTAACTAGAGACCATGTTTTTAGAACTATTTACTACACATTCATTTATTAACCATTCATGAAAATGTCTCTTCTGTTGTATTGCCTAATATCTGTCACTGCCTTGATGCCACACTGCTTCAGTCCTATAATTGTATTTAACTCTAGGATTTGCTAAACATGATTCTCACTTTTTCAAAAATGTATTAGTTCTTGATTCATCCAATTAAGCATAGAGTTGTTTTCTATGTAAAATTTAACAGCATGAAATAAGGAGATGTTGTCCACAATTGCACTGAATTTTGATATGAAGGGATAGATCATTGCTGTTTTAAATAATTTTTATTATCAAAATGATAAACTAGTGCAGAATGGAGTACTGTAGTTAGTTTCACATTCATTTATGTGTTCTCTATATTTCAGCTATTAGCCAGAAAGGAACTCTTCTGTTAGGTTGATTGGTAGAAGCCTTTAAAGTTGTGTTGCTGTTGCGTGGGTTTATTCATGTGTCCCACTTTACCCTCTGCTGCTTCTATGAAACTTGGGCATATTGGTATTTTCTCCAGCAGCCTTGCCAATCCCTCTCCTTACATGCAACAGTTTGTTTTAAAGCATTTCTTCAATTTTCTATAAAAAATAATATTATCATCACATTACCTTATTTCCTTTCCTGGCCACTGCCTTTAATTTGTTACTGTACTGATGTAGGCATGCAATAAAAGTGACTAGAAAGAGTAGTAGCAGGCCCCTTGCTTCTGAGCCTGACAGGAGGGAATGCTTTTAACAACTGCCTAGCTTGTGTGTGGGTTGTAGGGGTTTTTTTCTTCTTTCTTTTTTCAATATTAGAGATAAAGCCCATTCGAGGCAACTGCTGAGCTCTTTAATCCGAGCCTGTAGGGTTGGTGTTTGTTGATTGGTTAGTTGGTGTTTGTTGATTGGTTAGTTGATTGGTTGGTTGGTTGATAGGTTGTTTTTTGTTTTTGTTTTTGTTTTTCCAGTTTGGTTTGTTTTTTTTTTTTTTTTTTTTGAGACAGGGTTTCTCTTTGTAGCCCAGGTTGTCCTGTGACTCACTCTGTAGACCAGACTGACCTCAAACTCTGAGATCTGCCTGTCTCTGCCTCTCAAGTGCTGAGATTAAAGGTGTGCACCACCACAGGATCTTACTCTGTACCATAAACTGGCCTTGTACTTAAGACCTTCTGATACCAAATGGTGACATTAGACACATGCACAAGCGTGGCCAGGGATCAACTTCAAGTGTCCTAATTCTTCAGGTATCATCCACCTTGCTTTTTGAGATAGGATCTTTCACTGGCCTGAGGTTTGAAAATTAAATTACACTTGGTGACTGTTCTGGGATCCTCTTATCTCTACCTCCCAGCTCCAGCAGGCTTTTCATGTAGGTTCTGGGGTTGGACTCTGGTGCTCACGTTTTCATGACAAGCACCTTACCAACTGAGCTATATGGTTTTGCTAAGAATTTCTTGCTCGTGTCCTAGTTGGCTTTCTGTTGCTGTGATAAATGTCATGACCACAAGCGACTTAGGGGAGGAAAGGGTTTTGGGGCCTATAGACTCCAATCTACCGTCTATGGAAGGAAGCCAAGGCAGGGATCTGCATGCAGGAACTGAAGCAGAGACTACAAAGAAATGCTCCTTACTGTCTTGCCTCTCCTCATCCCCAGTTAGCCCAGGACCACCTCCCCCCTGAACCTCATGACTTGGTCTTCTTTCATTGAGCAGTGAAGCTATTCATTTGACTTCTGCTTTCCAAAGTTAATCTCAATTTCTTTCTTTTCTTTTTTTCCTTTCAGCTGGGTTTAAGGGCTATAGCCCAGGCAGACTTTGAGCTTGGATCCTCCTGCCTTAGCCTATGAAGTACTTTAGGTTTTTTGTTGTTGTTGTTGTTGTTGTTTGTTTGTTTGTTTGTTTTGGTTTGTTTTGGGTTTTTTTTTTTCTTCTTTTCTTTATTCTTCAAGGAAGCCAGCCTATTTGCAATTTCACCAACCTTTCTGTTAATGTTTATAGTGCAGCTTCAGGCTCTCTCAGTGGTTCTTTGTCTCTAAAAGAACTTTTGAGGTGGTCTTTGAGCCCATTATGGCCCAGGAAAACTTCAGCACACAGGGAGGCTAGAATCGACTCTAGCAGCATTTTATTTTCACCAGGTTAACCGAAATGTCTTTCAGAGAATACATCATTTGCAGCTTGAAGTGCCTTCAGCAACTGCACAAGCATTGTGCAAATCTCTGAGCATGTTTACAGGAGCAGTGGGCCTTCCTACTCCAGATGGCTCACCACGATGAGTTAATCCCACTTCGTGTTACTGGTAATTGAATTCTCCCCTGAGAAGGAAAACGTATGAGACCCATGAACATTTGATGTATGGGTATTTCTAAACAGCCTGACTTGGAAAAGATTAAAAAAGCCCTGTATTCCCAATCCCTGGACCACTTTACCAGCAGGACAAAGGTTTTAATCTGCTCCAGGTGGCTAAACTCAGAAAGCCTTCTATTCCTCGGCATCTTCAATTAATACTAAGTGCAATCAGAGTTGGCAGGGTTCAGGGGGTTCTGGCACATTCAAAGGACAGGCAGAGAATCTCCCTGCCAAGTCCTGGAGTACTATCTTTGGAACTGCACTTTTCATAATCAAAAGCTACTGTGATTAATGAGCTACAGGCAACGGGGAATCCCCATGTCTTTAAAAATCAGAACCGTGGCGGAAAACCTAAGAGCAGATTATTCCATAGCCTTGGGTTTCTTGACCTCAAACGCTTTATGCATCTCTTTCTACGAGGGCTGCTGCCACGTAGTCAGTTCCGGTCTGATTGCTCTGTGTGGCTTGTGAGTGGAGCCCTAGGATTGCTGCTGACCTGCATCAGTGGGTGTGTTTGTTTCAGTGTTGCTCAGAGGCATTGGGAGCTGGCCACATTTCAAAGTAAGATATAGCTCTCCAATGCTAGGCTCAGGAAATAATCAAATAACTGACTTCTCCATCGCCGGCTTGATTGGCTTCCTCTCTGAAGCCAACAGGAAGGGAGGACAGTGGACATTGGGACCCTCCTGCCACGTGGACACTGCCTTCAGCAGTCACAAAACTGTCATTTACACCTCAGGGGGTAAAATCAGAACTGAGAGGGTTTTTGTTTTTGTTTTTTCTGTCATCTGATGGTTATGGTCAGAATTCCACTGGAAAAGAAGAAAACTGACATTGTGAACAGATGGATGAGAGTCTATCTTTTGAATTTAATGTCTCTTCAGAAATATTATCAACATGGGAGATTTTAAAAATCACCTCTGAGAACTATAATACACTTACCTTTTTCGATGTAGGTATATCTTGGCTTTTGTGACTATCAGAAAGGTCATTAGAGGACAAGAAAACAGGATGTATTTGTTTTCAATTATGTCAAAGAAGGTAAGTCCTGGATATTTTCTTTTTCTTTTCAATTTTACAAGTGATTAAAGTTGGTATTTAAATTAGGTTTCATTCGTCATTGTAAAATGGCACATTGACTTCAATGTGCGTTGTTTTAAAGGCTGGAGAAATGGAGTCAATTTTATTTTATCACACACATAAAAGTCTTTGTAATTACTTTATTTTATGAGACTCCCCATCAGCTGGGCATATTGTAAATATCATGTTCCACAGTTTATAGATAGAGAAAAACAACCACATAGAGGCTGAGTTGCCCATGTTCTTGTTACAACACCAGCAACAGAAACACACCTGAGACGGTATTTCTAAAGAAAGTCTCCATCTCCACACAAGGAGACTCTGAGCCCACTATGTTCTGCAGGTAACAGCTCTAAAACTGACGCCCCAGAACTGGAGAAGGTGTCCACACCAGCTCTCCAATCTGCCCCATGGGATGCCGCCATTCTCTTCGGAGGAACTGGTGAAAAGCGTCTTGTTCTGTTGTCCAGAACATACTAACTTAGTGTGTTCCACTGAGTACAGTCCAAGAGAATGGATAATTCCTAAGGACTGTGAGAAAATGCAAACGCAGAATCCAAGTGAGCAGAATCAACCCTCCTCCACCAGAGTCTAACTCAGCATCACTCTCCGACTGCTTTCTTCCGTAGGATTCTTCCTATCGTGTCCCAGGATTCTATCAATCACAGACAAAACTCTGCTTTGAGGATGAGGTTACTTGTGTCTACAGCACCCATGACAATTTCTCAGTCCTTCCGCATGTCACCCTCCAGATTGCTCTCCCACCTCATTGAGGAATTTGCACTTGACTTTCAGTTGTGATTTTTTTTGGATGACCTCAGAGTTCAAGTAAAGGATCTGCAGCTCGGCCTAGTGTTTAAGCTCTTCCACTGCCCATCAGGAGACAAGGGCATCCATAGTCAGAAGCCATGCACAAGAGAGTATAAATAAGTGACAAACCCAGAGCTTCCCATCTCAAGCAAAGTAAAACTCCACCCACAGAATCAGAATCACTTTAGGGATTGGGAAAAGAATGTTTAAAGGTGTGTTTTATCTGTGGCAAGGCAGAACCTCCAAGGCTCTTGTTGATACTGCTGGGCAAAAACACCCTAAAATTTCCTCTTGAGTACAAGATGTTAGGTGGAAATTATTAATAACCCATTCAGACTAATTTAATCAGTACACATTATCATATATGTGACGATTGAGTCTGTGTGGAGCTGCGACAATGTCATTTAGTGGATGTAGCAGTATTTGTTAGGACTTTCCTGCAGGAAGCCAACCCCCAGGAACCATTACAGTTGGCTCAGGAGGCTATTTTCTATTTCACTTCCATTAGTCCCATCTGGTTTTTGTTTCTCATTCTTTTATTTATGTTTTTTTTTCTAATTTGGATTAAATTTTGGTGGCTTTAGTATTCCGTTTTCTCCTTCTATTGACTTTTTAAATTTTCATTTTTAACAGTCGCCCTAGTGATTGCCACAACATCCATAATTGATCACAGCCTGTTACCCCCTCCCCACAGAAAATCCTCAGCGAGGACCTTCTGCTGGGCAGACTCCTGTCTTTGCGCTGCTGGTGTTTGCTGCACACCTTACCTCAGCATGGACGGCAACCTGGAAATGCACAGTTTTGTTTGTGCTTCCGGCTGTCAATTAACCTGCAAAGAGGCATGATCAACAACAACAAACACACGGACCCTTGCTCAAGTCTGCATTCTACATAGGTGAGAAAGCACGTCATGTCTGGCTTATTGCACTTAACGTGATGCCCCCATCCCCCTGACAGCGCTCCACTCTTCTCTACAGCTGAAGAAAACCCCGTCATATATATCGCCCTGCTTTGTTTATCTATTCATCTGCTGCTGGGCATCTAGGAGGGCTCCCCACCTTCTCTGTTTTAGTCTTCATTTTTGACGGGTATTTCTACCAGTTAGCGAATTCTAGGTCAACTTCCTTTCTCTCTCACTCAGCAGCGATTTCAACATGTCCTTCCACTGATTTCTGGCTTGTCCTGTGTCTTATGAGAAGTCACAGTAATCATCATACTAATGTTTGCTTCTCAACATTTTAACTCTTAACATTTTAACAGATCAGAATTCTGGCAACCACAGGGAAGTTTTTATATCGAAGTGGCTCTGCAGATAGTAACATTTAACTCATGAGGAGGCAAAGAGGGATTTACATCTAGGAAGCATATTACCACATAGGTCATAAACACGCCTATCTTTCTTCCATCTCTGTGCTTTTGCTCCAGTACTTCATTCAAAAGTGTTCTCGGAAGCCTGCCTCTTTCCCAGACAAGACCTAGAAATTCCTACTCAAGCGCTCTGGCTTCCCCAAAGCTTTGGATGCCTTCTCTAAATCAGAACGTCCTGTTCTCATAGCAGGATGGTTACAGTCTATAAAAGCAACTTTAGGAGTGATTAAAGTGAAACTCGACTCTCAACCACACCTACACCCACCAAGACAGGCATCAGTCAGTCCATCATTCCACAGGCCTGTGCAATGACTACCTTGTAAGGACTCTGTAATAGCACCCCAATCAAGAACTGATCAGACACGGTGACAGGACATCCGCCCTCCAAGTCTGTACCAGGCAGAGAAGAAAACACTCCAACAGCCATCAGATTCAACCTCCTCATTTGAAATTTAGTCAAGTGAAGGTTGTAAAAGCTGAAACTGTCCCAGTGTTCCACTACAGCCTCAATACACAAGAGTCACACCCTCATCCCCCTAGTGCATGTTCATAAGGCTTCACTAAGCAAAAGAGTGACCCACCTCAGACTGCAGACCCGACTCATTGGGTAAAGACGCTGGTGTGCAAGCCTGAAGATCCAAGTTCAATCTCAGGAACTCACGTAGACCCCAGACAGAGTGACATGAATCTGTAATCCCAGGACTCCTGCAGTAAAAGGGGCGGCAGACAGGAGCATGAAAGCTCACAGGCCACCTACCAGGCAGTACAGGGAGCCGCTGCAGAAACAAGAGAGACCCTGTGTCAGCAAGGGAAGAGGAGAGAGCTGACTCCTGAAAGGTGTCTATTGACCTCCTCTGCATGTGCTCTGTGGCATACCGTGTGTGGGGGGGGTTGGGTTGGGGGGGGGTTGGGGGTGTGTGTGTGATGCTGAGCTATCTCACTGGCTCTAATTGAAAGCATAAAGTTCTATCGTTATAATTAAGTCACACATACTAAATAAATAAATGATATTTGGAAAAAAAGACCCACTTCTAGTGTCCCTGCTTGATAAGAGATGGCCCTGTGTAAAAAGCATTGTGAGCCACAGAGCACTGTAGGAAGGCAGAAGAGAACTAGAGATGACTGAAAGGGTCGTACCCATTGTGTCTCAATTATATCTATACATCCCATTTGTTAATGTGCAGTATATTTCTTTAAAAGCCTGTTTTAATTAAAATATTCCTTTTATGTTATAATGGATGCATGCATTTTATTTAAAAGTATCCATTTCACTGTTGGTCTCAACAGCTGACTAAGCCGGGCATAACGGGCTGCCTGGATCACATTTTAGCTTCTTTTCCTTACCTAGACCTGCCTTGGCTTCTAGACGCCTGACTCATAAACTGAGAAGCTGAATCCCACATACCATTTCTCTCCAGGCTGAGTTCATGTGAGTTCTGCAATTAGCAACTCAGCGCCTCCCCTATTTTCTTGTATTTGTAAATAAGTATTCGTTACTTGAATACCAACACTTGCTAATTGATTCTTTATCATTTATAATTTTGTAGAACTTTACTCTTTCCATTAGTGAAGTGGCTGAGCACGTACAGTGCTTGTCACACAAGCCTGACGACCTGAGTTCCATCCCTGGAGCTCAGACTCAGGTAAGGGCAGAGAAAATGGATTCCACAGGGTTCTCTGATTTCCCCTCATGCACCATGACACACATGGTCCCCCACAACATACACACACACACACACACACACACACACACACACACACTCACACACACACATACACACTCACACACACACACACACACACACACTCACTCACTCACATACACATATACCATCATCATATTCACAATTTTTAAAAAGAGAAAAATATGAATTAATGTGTCTCCCTTCTGTAATTCCAAACACTGTAACTTCTAAGTCTTCAGTGACTTGAGATAATAAATATTACATTTATAAATATTAAATTAATTTTGAAAGATCATAAAGCAAGACCATGGCATGACTTCTGTCTTCATGATGGGTCTAACAAACTTAGGTAGTCAAACTGCAACTCCACATGAAGAAAATCTAAGTTGGGGAAATCAGATGGTTTCATACAAATAATGAGCTGGAGGGAGTCATAGAAAGAGCTGGATACACTGTGAAGCTGGGGGAAGCATTCAAAGACGGAGCAGCAAAGCAAACAGTGAAGAGTGCAGAGGGGAGCAATTCGAGAAGGCAATAAATAAGACCAGGCATCCAGAATTCCTGGAATTCTGGGCCATCTCTTGACCCCTGTACATCCTAGATCTTATTTAAGCTCCTAAGCATGCAGCAGGGGTTGAAATTTATCTTCGGTTGAAAATAGACATTAGTGTCTGCAAATAGATTGGATTATGGAGTATCTCCCACAGGCCCATGTGCTGTAAGTTGTATCCTTGGTTTGGTGTTTTGGGAGGTGAACTTTTAAGAACTAGAACCTATTGAGATGTCTCCTAGTCACTGGGGACAGGTCCTGAGACCCTGGCCTCTTCCTCTTTGGTTCTTTTGCAAGCTGAGCATGAAATGAATGGTTTTGCTATGCCCGATGCTTTTATCATAATGTGCTATCTTACCATGTACCAAAACCCATAGGGCCAATAACACATAGACTGGAACCCTTGAAACTGTGAGCCAAAATGTATCTTTTCTCTTTATGAGCTGGTTATTTCAGGTTTTTATTGTAGTGATAGAAAATTAGTAAATACAGTGCCCTTCTTTCCAGGATGGAATTTGACAGTCAGAGAGCCAAATGACTTGTCTTGCAGTCTACAGCCAGTTGTGGAAGGGGTCAAAATTTCATGGTCCAATAGGCTCCACATCCTATATCCATTGCTTATAACATGATGTTTTTATTACTTCTTTGAGAATTTTATACAATATACTCTAATCATATTCACCCCATTCCTCCACCCAACTGTTCCCAGATCCACCCTTTACCTCTCCAGCCTTCCCACTTTTATCTCCTCTTTTTTTCTTTTGTTTTATTTTTAATAACCAACCAAATCCGACTTGTGCTGCTCACATACTCACAGGAACTGCTGAAGTCATGAACCCTCAGTAGCTGTGGTTGCCTGCACAAAACCTGTATAAGACCAAGCCAGTCACCATTCCAGTGTTGAGCGCTTACTCTCACTTAGCAGATCGCTCAGTTTTCACTCAGAGTGGAGTTCCTTAAATCCAGTCCACTTCAGGTCTTCACCTCAGCCCTACCCTTTGACCTATATTATTCTGAGGTTACTGTTTAGTTGTGAATGATTTTTTGTCATAACTGTGATTATTATAGCTTCTAATTCTGAACTTTTAGCTGTGGTTTGAAAGAGAAGTTTGAAAAGGGTCTTGGAAAAGTTAGGTTGAAGGCATGGGAGAGCGTTAGAAAGACAGTAGGGAAAAAGCTCATGAAATCCCAGAGGTGTGGATATTAGTCAGGGTTCTTTGGAAGAACAGAACCCGTGGAATGAGAATGTATTATAAGGGGATTTATTAGTGCTGGTCTTTCAGTCCACGTTGTAAGCTGAGCTCCATGAAGGATGGCTGCAGCAGCATCAGTGTGGACACAGTCAGGAGTAAGGAGCAAAGGCCTGTGGGCAAAGGCAGCATTGCTTTTTCCTCATGCCTCTCTATATCTAAGCTGCCATTGGAAGATGCTGCCACTTTGGGGAAAACCTTGTTCCTTCAGTTAATCCTTTGGAAACATCAAATAGATAGATCCACCTGGACAAGTCCCTTGGTTGATCCCAGATCTAACCAAGCTGAGAGCCAAGATTAGCCATCGCAGCATGGAAACTATTTTTTATTGTCATTTAGATAAAACCGCATCATTAAAAATGTCCAGTTTATTGTACAAGCTCACGTCCAGGTGGAAGTGTGCTGGAAGCTGTTTCCGTGGATCAGAGTTTCTTGCTGCCAAGTTCAGTGTAGTTTTGGCAGAACTCAACCATTGTACTTTAATCTAGCATGATAATAAAACAAGAAGCCATGCATGGTGGCATACCACTTAATGTTAGCTGCTCAGGAAACTGAGAGGGGAGACTCACGAGTTCAAGGTCAGCCTGGGCTATATAGGAAGAGTCAATCTAACTGTCAAACAAAAAAGGTTGGGGTGTAAATCAGCAGCACACCACTCATCTAGTGTCCATGGGACCTGGAATCTCTCCTCAGCAACACGACAAAACAAGAGAGAAAAAGATACGAAATGTGGTCGTATCTAAGTTTCAATCCATTTTTTTTTTGAAGGCTTGTCACATTAAATATTAACAAAGGATTTTGGTCCTTAAGATGGATATCTGAGGAGAATTATTTCCAAAAGCAGTCACACGTACAAATGCCATAGGAATTAGTGTTTGGTCACTGTCTAAACGGCAGTATACTGATTAGTACTTCGGTTCACTAAAATTATGGCTAACGTTTAGTCTCCAGTATTTTTTTTTACAAGCTTTATTTACTTGTGCATGCATATATGTGGATGTTTACATGCATGCCACAGTTCATGTATGGAGCTCAAGGACCACTGGTGAGAGTTGGTTCTCTCCTCCCACTGTGTAGCTCATGGACTCAAACTTATTTGTCAGGCTTATGGGAATGCTTCTCTACCAGCTAAGCTATCTCCCTGGCCCTCAGTACTTTTTATATTCAAGAATAAGAAGTCAACATCTGTAAGAATATGGATGTGGATCAATGACATCAGCAGCATTATTGACTCGCATTGGGTAAGTACCAAGGGATTTTTCAATATATTTTATTTTAATCATTTAAGACAGAGTCTCTCTGTCTTTGTTGCACAGGCTGCTCCACCTGCCTCAGCCTTCCAAGTAGCTGGGATAACAGGCATGCACCACCATGCTGGGTATGTTATGTTGTATTCAATAGTTGACACTAGTGCATTATGCCGCATTGACTGGAGTTTGTTAGGACATCTCTTCAGGGAAAGGTTCTGTGGTTTCCTTCCTCACTAGACCTGTGTCAGTGAGCAAACTAAATTAGTAAAACAATTCACCCCTACATAAGCCATTAATGAAGTGTCTCCATTACGCATGCATATTCATTAGCTTGCCCCTGAGGAATTCTCCATCAATCCTAACACACAAAGGCCTGACAAGTCAAGACAGATGAAGTTCCTCTTTGGTCCAGGAGGTGTTAGCTTCCTGTATTGTACCACATGATGTCTGAGGAGCTTTCCTTTGTAAGGCTGAGAGGTACTGTGGCTCCCAGACAATGGGAGACAAAGTCACAGAGCTCACATGGTGACCCATGGAAGTCTGGTAGCGCACACAGAACAGCGGTTCTTTCTCATCTTCCTGTCAGCTTTCTGAGAACTAATCTTTCTGAAAGCTCCACTGAAAAGAAAATAAGTATCTAACCTTCCTTTTGGTCCATATTCTAGGTGAAGTTTGAGGCGTGAAATATGTTCCAGAAAAAAATGAAACAATATTCAGGTCCACTTCCTGAAGACTTCCTAGTCAGATGGAAGGTGTGTCAGAAAGGACTTGGTAAACTGCCTTCCTTATCTACATATGTTCATTAATTAACTCAGTTATACAAAATGGTGGGTTCTGCTGTTATACTTTCACACGTGCATCTCTTATTTTGAACTTTATTTTCCCCTTTTCTCAAAGAAAATTGTGATATAGACATTGGATGAGCCTGCAAAAAGGTCTGTGTGTGATGTCTTTGTTAGAAGTTTAACAAGCCAGATTAAAATGTGGTAAGAGAACTGCCTAGAACAACTAATTTGAATTCTCTAGAGTCAGGGGCACTAAGCTTGTGGAGGCCATCACGTCTCTTTGGTCTAGAGCATTCTAAAGAGAGGAGGGTCCAGTGTAAACCTCTGATCAAGGGAGTCTTGAACAATGAACAAGTAAGTAAAATGAGCAAGAAAGATATGCCTCTGCCCCAACCAACTTCTGTGTATTCTTTGGAGAGGGGGAAGGCATATCTTATTATTTCCATGAGCCCACATGAGGGAGAGTGGATCTGAGAGAAAGGTAGGAGCTGTGAGGTTACCCATAGGCCATCAAGCAAATGAGATGTGCTGTTTGTTGTAAGAAACAGTCAGCAGTGTGGGCTTGTTGGTCTAGGAATCATCTCTGCTGACAGACTGGCATAATGCTAAATGACATGCAGGAAAAGATACAGTCTGCCACGTCAAGTCTAAAATGTCAGACTAGGTCACCAGTGCTAAAGCAAGCCAAGGCATGCCAGAGGGTTTCATGCTGAATTCTCTAAAGCAAAGGTCAGCTCCACCCATCCCAACAATAGGTGGTTATATTTGTTCCCTTTCCAAGACTTTAACAAAATGCCTGAGGTTGGGTACCTCATAAAGAAGAGTTTTATGTAATTCACAGTTTGGATGGTTAAAAGTCCAAGCAGTATGGCATTGGCAAGGACCCCTTCCGATCGCCAAGTCACAGAGGATGGCTTCACTGTGAGACAGTGTGTGAAAAGAGAAATCTTCCTTTAGATTCAGAGAAAGAGAGAGAGAGAGACAGGAAGCAGGAGAGTGGGAGGGGGCAATCTTAGATTTTTCATAACAACCTCAGGGGACCTAATCAGGGCTCCATGGTAACTACTTAATCCCTTCTGATGACACTGTTCCCAAAGACCTAACCACCTCTCACATCTTAAAGGACCCACCAGGGTTCAGTCTACAACCCTCGGAGGACAAACTGCACCCAAACCAGAGCAGCAGTATTTACTACACAGCACTGGGCCGCCGCTTCTCTGTCCCTTCCCCCACTCTTTCCTGGGCCCATGAGTTGGGGCAGTGACTGTGCTTCTAACCAAACCCAGCACACTAGGGTGAAACAAAGAACGGAAAAAAAATCAAACCACCCTGCTCACCATCCTACAAACCATGTCCCTCCCCCAGGCCTCCTGTATATTGGGGAGAGGAGCTTGGCATTTGCAAAAGACTGAAGGTGAGCGGAAGTGGTGGCTTCTGACTGAGGTATCAGTAGGACAGGAGGAA
The DNA here is from genome assembly GCF_903995425.1 of Onychomys torridus. NCBI lineage: Eukaryota > Metazoa > Chordata > Mammalia > Rodentia > Cricetidae > Onychomys > Onychomys torridus. The sequence continues at coordinate 78,360,213 of NC_050447.1, read as the reverse complement.
CACCCCTTTAGCCTCACACTCCTGGAAGGTGCAGTTACAGGAAGAGTAATGTCTTTAAATGTCCAGGAATGTCAACACACTATTGACAAATGCAGTATTTTCTAAAGACTGTTGTCTGAGGAGGCTGACTTCCCTCCCCAAATTTGGAGTTTTAAGAAGCAAATTAGGACCGGGGATGGTGCACTGACTGTCTCCAGGTTCTCAGCAACAGAGCATTTAACTATGAAATAATTTGATACGAGTTTTTAACAGGCATCAGAAAGTAATCTACAGCTGAGTTTGACTATGTTCATCCTACCATTTAAAAGAAATAAGAAAGAAAGACACACCCATCACTAAGAGTCATGGGATGGCTCCTGGCTTTTCCTTGCCAGCCTTAACTATGACAATGGGAAAGAGTCACTGACCAAGCCTGGACTGAGAGTGAGCACCTTGCCGAGGAGGCTCAACCTACAACCCTCTGGCTGTAGGGCTGACAGCTGAGGGCATTTTTCCTGAAAGAAAGGACACACAAAGGCTCACCTGAGCACATGCACAGAATGACCCATTAGCTCATTTCTACCTCCAATCTGCAGGTCTGGAGAGCTGGAGGGCAGTGAGAACCATTTTGATACAGACAGAGGCAGAATTTGCTCTATTCCAATTTTAGAATCGGGGCTAAAATGGGCAATTTAGAATAATAAAGCTATCATGTGCTACTCGGTCTCTCTCCTGGCTTTTGAATTGTTGCATTTAGATCTTAACTCTTTGCTAGGGATGCTGTGTCTCGAATATCTTACAGATCTGCTGACTTTGAATATATTCAGTTTACAGAGAGGGAATAATAGCAGAATGTCCTTTCATGTGACTGAACCGTCATCAGTGTGGTAGCAGCTGCTGTGGGAAGGTGATCCATTTTTGCCATTTAGTGTTTGCTTCATTTCTGCTGATAATCTCTGCAGAATATTAAGAAGGCTCAAAAGGACATACCATTGGCTAACAATGAAGAGACTAATAGGCACTCTCTACCTCACATTTCCTTCATGATAAGGCTGTTGACAGCTTTACAGGACTGAGCAGCCCTTGCAACATCTGCTGCACGGACACTGGGGAAGAAAGAGCCAGCCTGGCCTAAGTGGGAGATGTTTATGGATGCTAGGTCAACGGCCGGCAAAGCAGAGTCCTTGCCACCCAGGCACCTGTCACCAGTACAGAATACTGGGTTTCACTCCACACCTACTAGATGGGTAACCTTGGGAACAGGATCCAGTTATCACCAGGATCCAGATAGATTTCATGGCCAGTGAAACTCGGGAACGGCTTCTCCAGAGCAGGTGTCTATAGTCATCATGTTAGGAAAGAGCTGAACAGACTTCAGCATGGTGTATTATAGGATATCTAGATTAATAGTGCAAGCTACAGTTGCTAGATGGACCACTCTTGTTTTCAGACTGTGTACACACACACACACACACACACACACACACACACACACACACGCACACACGCACGCACACACACACACACACACGCACACACACACGCACACACACACACGCACACACAATATATGTATGTATGGATGGATGGATACAATTAAATGTATGTATACATTTAATAGCTTGTATTTAAAGGAAAAGGGAAAAACAATCCAACTGAAATTGAACAAAGGAAATAAATGAATGATTTACTGAAAAAAATCAGATGTCTAATACACATAAGAACTAACAGCTGCATGAAACCTGGAAAATGTTCATTAAACAATCTGTTTTCCTTTAATTGGATTAGGATAAATTAATATGCATAGTATGTGCTTTGTCTCAGAAGTCACAGAGATTCTGCTGAGTCTGAATATATCCAGTTTACAGAGTAAGAGGAAAAACAGTTGAGTGTTTTTAATGTGGTTGCTGTTCACTCACCAGGTAAAAAGTGGACCCTTAGGATGTTGGACTAACTCTATTCCATGAACTTATGGAATTTTAATTTTACTAATTAAAAGCATGCCTACATCTATAAATCGAAATTGTCTCATATTTTTAATTTATATATACTTGACATTTGTTACAGCAATTAAAATTATGTTTAATTATGCCTTTGTAGTAACATATTGGCAACAGGTTAAATGTGCATGGGTGTGTAAGCGGGGGAGGGAGGAGGGGGAACAGGGGGACAAAGAATGTAAGGGCCTGAAGAAGGAACAGAGTATCATGGGACACTTCTAGGCATGATTTGGCCATTACATTCCTGAGCTCACAGCAGCTGCAACTCTGTGTAGAAGACATGCACAAGACTGGGCCCATCAACATCCTGTCATGGAAGGAGGAAGTTTACAAGGACCCCACACCTCCCTGACAGTCTACAGGCAGCTAATGGTTTCTAGGCAAAGGAGACACATTTCTTTAGTGGCATAAGGCACCCATGTTCCTATAAATAACCCTTCACTCATGTTCCTGTAAACAACCATATTGAAACTCACTAGTGACCCCCCCTCCACACACCTCAAGATAATAGAAGACTAGTTGGGAAGGGATCATTAGAAGGGTGAGTAGGAAAAGAAGAAGTAATGGAGGTGAATATTATCAATTTGAATTATACTCACATATAAAGGTGCCACAATGAAGCCCATTTTTAAATATAGTTAATATTATGCTAATAAAACTTAAAAAAGAGAAATGTTAAATAAAATATGGTACCTTTTGCACAATTGAAAATGGTGGCAGATATATATGTCCTGATATGAAAAGCTTTCTAAAACATAGTAATAAATAAAAGAAAAAGTTACAGCAAATATATAAAAATTTTTCTCATTTATGTAAGACAAAAAATATATAATGTCTGCATACAAGTAGAACATAGTTTATTATGACACAACACAATCTTTTATATAATAAGTGTTTGGCAAATACCTAGCAAAGTGATAAACTTTAAAATTTTACAACTTGTACAATTCTTTAGCTTTTTGTTTTCTTTCAGTGCTAGGGATAAGTCACATGGCTCCAGGCTTTTTGAAACAGGGTGTGTGTGGCGCCTGGGTGGGAGGCCAGGGCCTTGCACTTGCTAGTCAGCACTCTGCCACAGAAGTACATCCTTGGGAGGGTAACAGTTTTGTTTTGTTGGTTTGTTTTTTGCAGTGGCTTGTTTGGGGACAGACCTCATTGGCCATAGTGAATGATCCCAGCAATTACTTGGTGAATTACAATTAGATAACGGTGCCAATAAATTGGATGGTTGTTGGCCAGTTTTCCAGAGAGATGCCCGGTTAGGGACTCTCTCCACAGCTAGTTGCCACTATGACAAAAGAGCACATCGGAGACAAACAAGTAGTCATTGAAAGCCACCTTGCCTCTTACCCACAAGTTTGATGCTCCAGATAGAAGCATCAGTGTTTCGGATGCTCAGCCTGGCTCTGCTTCTGCAACTTCTGTCACTGTCTCTGGGCCCCTCCTTTCCAGTACATGCCCATGTCTGTGTTTCCCAATGGTCCCTATAAAATTGTAGCAGGAGTCCTGAAGCTAACTGTGCGATTAAAAGGGATATGTTGGTGTCGCAGCCTCAATCAACCTTTCTGGGCTTTAACCTCAAGGATTAGCTCTCTGTACCCAGAAAGGTTTTTCCCTGGTTTTACACTTTCTTCTGTTAACGAGACATACAACTTCCAAGAGACAATTTGGTACCCAGATGCTGCAGCCCCTGATCACTTAACCTGGGCTCTACCCTGTGCCTGGAGCAGTCTCCACTGACCTTTCCATAATGGTTCAGTTCCCTTCTGGACAAACATGGGAAAGTGCCCTTTCCTGAGACATGCCACAATTCCCCCTGGTCCCTCCGCTGTCAGTGGAAAATCCTAAGATCAAATCAATTTGAGCAAGTTAAGAATCAGCATGGATCAAATAAGACCAAGGCATACTTACTGCCTATATGAACCTATTGAAAACAAAGTGGCCACATATTTATGACCTGCCGCTCATCAGAAACCCTAAGGCCCTACTATTGTTACCTTAAAAGTATTATTATTCCTGCCTAACCCTGAACTTGAGCCTGAAGCCCAGTCATAACAAGCTGACAGTTATTAATGGGGATGTTCTACTAACCCAGGGATGTGCTCACATCTGTTAAACCTGCTCTCGAAAGGTCGCATGAATTATTGATGCCAGGACATGCTGCTTTAACCCAGCACATGCTTTTGTGACGTCACGATGTTGTTTTTACAGAGTTCTAGGTCACAGCCACCTGACTTTCAAAGTCATAAGTTAGAGCCTGTGTTCATCCTGAGCAGACTGTACAGAACAGGTTTCTGCCAGAACAACCAGTCAGTCATTTAGAGAGAATGGAGCAGGCAGGGCATTGTAGTACGTGGTTGAGATCTCACTAAACAAAGGTAGCAAGCAGGAGGATTGTGAGTTTGAGGCCAGCCTGGGCTGTATATGAGACCTTGTCTAGGAAGATGGGGGAAAGAAGGAGGGAAGGGGGGAGGAAGGGAGGGAGAGAGAGGGAAGGAGGAGAAGAAGGAGGAGGAGGAGGAGGAGGAGGGGGAGGGGGAGGGGGAGGGGGAGGAGGGAGAGAACTATCCAGTAATCAAAGGAGCCAGGGTTTGCCTCTGCTCATTCCCGGACTGCCTGAGACAGCCCAGCAGTCCGGCCAGGTATGGCTCTTTGAGGGTAAAGACGGTTGTGCTCAGAATAGAGAAATCTGCTCCCGAGTGTGCTGACCTGCGCTCAAGTGTGAAGTGGCAGGGGTAAAGGGCCGGAGTTGCCAAGCCTCACCTAAAGCAGGACCCACTTCTCTCCTGTGCTTTGCCGCCCCCGCTCCACGCGCCACACACACCCCGTTCTGCCACTACCCCACCCCCGCATCTGTTGCACCCTGTTTTTGTTGCTCTGGTTTTGTATGTGGGGATCTTCCTGGGCCGGGTGAAGAAGGAGGGATTGAAGGCTTCTGTGGTGTGGGGCAGGTTCTCCTTTTCTAAATCGGCTTCCCTTCAGGACAAAGCGGCCATTGTCTGCGGGAGCTGGCATGACGGAGGAACCACAAGAGGGCGCGCCAAGCCTCGGAATAAATGGTTGATCTGTCCTAGCCGCTAAGGCGGAGGAACTGCCAGCCCATGCTGGAAGACTCTCAATCCACCAGACATACGAATGTTCTAGAAGCCCTTCAGGGACGTTCGCATGGTTGGACAAAGGAGCACTGCAGGTGGAGAGATGGAGGAGGAGTGTTGAGAAGAAGGGAAGCGATTGGCAGGGGAGGAGGGGGAAGACGAGAAGAGAGACCAAAGGCAGAAGAGAAAGAAGAGGCAGGGGTGGGTGGAAGGGGCGGGTGGCGAGAAGACAGGAAAAGGAATGTTGCTTTTTATAGGGCCGAGAGACAGGGAAGTCTGGTGTTTCTGTGGACCAGATGGTGTGGCAGGGGAAGGGACCAGGCTGCGGCTGCTCTGGGGGAAGCTGGATGTCTCCCAGGTCTATGGAGTCTACAGCATGGCGGGAGCCGGGCTGAGTCTCTCCAGGACTTTCTCAGCCCGGGTGGCAGCCTGCAAATTCACACTTTCCTTGTTGCTTTAAAGTCACACCTGCCTTGACCATGTTCATTCTCCCGGCAGACAAGGACTCATTTGGAAGTCAGAGTCTCCCCAGGCCTCTCCAGGCCATGAGGCAAATGAAGGTGGTCATGGTAATAATAGCTTCCAGCTGCTTCAGAATCAGATTTTATTACTGATCATTTTAAACCTTGAGATAGTGGAAAAGGAAGTAAGTTGGTGGGGGTGGGTTTGTTGTTGTTGTTTTCCATTTAAAAATGTGTCAGCCTAACAAAAGTGGGTAAGGTTTTGCAAACTCTTCCTGTATTTTGAGGTAACCTGAATCTGTGTTCCCAGGCCATGGTTACTCATATTTGTGCCCAAAATTAACTAGCTCCTCTCTTGGAGACATGGCTATGTTTTCTACTTGACAGCACTTGTGCAAATGTGTGCATGTGTGTGTGTGTGTGTGTGTGTGTGTGTGTGTGGTGTGCAGGGGGGTGGGTGGGTGGCAGAGATCTACATCAAGCGTCTGCAATTACTCTCCACTTTATATTTCCAGACAGGGTCTCTCACCTGGAGCATACAGATTGACTTGACCAGCTGGCCACGAAGGTTCTAGAGACTCTCTTGTCTCTAAGCCCTAGCCTTCCAGCAGATACTCCTCCACACCCAGCTTGTTACAGGAGTTCTAGGGATGCAAACCCAGGTCCTTCTGCCTGTTACATCGTTTTCCTGCTGTGTCTTCAGCCCTGAAGAACGGTGCCTCTGTAGCTGTGATATGTCTGTATTTTCCGTACCATAAAATTAACACAGGGAAGTTGAAATATTTTACATTATGAATGAAATTTTACATTAAAATATTGTCGGGCCTGCCTGGGAAGGTGGCTCAGTCACTAAAGTGTCTGTCATGCAAGCACCGGGACCTGAGTTCAGATCCCCCAGCATCTTCACAAACACCAAGTACAGCCACACATACCCCCAATCCCAGCCTAGGGTTTAGGAGTACAGAGACCAGTGGACAGCCTAGCCAAAGGACTTTAGAGTGAGACATACCGTCTTAACAACAACAAATCGGCAGCGCTGGGAGTTAAACCCAGGGCCTTTTGCATTCTAGGTAAATGCTATAGACTGAGCCACAGCTCAAGGATATTTACTAATTCAATCAAAAATGACAATAATAAACCCATCCCATGCACATTTAAACAATGTCCTCATGAATACCATTTATTTCCAAAAGAATGACAAAATTACTCAGAAAAAAGGTCCAATTTTCTACTAAGTACAAAGTGCTGTTGTTTGCTGTAGGAAAATACAGAAAAGCACAAAAGAAAGACATTTTGAAATCCCACCACTTAATGGGAACCACTGTAAATAGACTTTGCAGAGGAAAACTAGGAACTCCAGATACCGTGTCTCCCAGACACTTGAACAGTTCCCCTCAAGTGCAGCAATGTACAAGAGCCTGTGGCAGACCAGGACAGGGTGTGCATGGCCCTTGACTGACTTCAGGGAGCATAGAGCTCACTCTGTCTGCAACACTTCAATGACCACAGCCAACATAGAATTGAATCTACACAGAACTGGGTCATTTAGTCAGGAGCCAAGGCTAGGCCAAGGCTAGGCTTTGTTATTCCACACCACGTGCGCTAAATTTGCTAGTGGAGCAGTACCTCAGTTTCCTCTGGGTGTGTCTGCCTGTTTCATATCAGGAGAGAGCTGGACATTTCCTGTTGAGCATTGGGTTCGGAGGAGAACATGGGATGAGATGGGGGGGCTGAGGAACAAAGGTAAGGAAGAGCTTCCTGCTTGGAATCCCTGTCCAACCCTTTCATGTTCTTTACCTCCGTGCTGGGGCAGCTGTGAGATACACACCCCCACTCCCCACCCTCCCACCCCTGGAAACTGGGAGTCTGCAGTTTTCTCAGAAGGTGTGGACTTGCCAGACACCCTGTATTGATTATAAAGGGCAGGGATCAACCAGCACTCTGCCCCTGGGTCCTCACTGCTTTTCTAAGTACATAGACGATTCTAGAACAGCCTTCTTGCTCCAGGAAAGCAGTCAGTGAATTTATATAAAATTTATAGACACCTGGAGTTGGAAGAAATGCTAAAAGATACAGGGAAGGCATGGTCCGAAGTGAATGGCTAGGGCCATAGGGCTGCATAATAGTCCCTTCCTTGAACAGAAAATAAAGAAAAAACAAACAAAAAAGGCAAGCCAGATGCCCCTGTCTTCACGAGGCCCATGTCTCTACTCACCAATGGTTACCCAGACGCCCTTAGAGGAGAGATTGGACGACAGTACCAAAGCATCAAGCACTTACTGAAAGTGATGGGATCACCCAAAGAGAAGAAAAGACAAAGGGAGAAGGTTCTTGCTTCTTTCTGTTTTGAAGGGCTGGCCAGCCCCTTGCTGGTAGCCTACATACCACGTGCAAGGCCCTAGGTTTGATCCCAGCACCATAGAGATCAATGTCATTCCTTGACTTTGCTACTTTGCATATCACACCGAGGGCACTTAAGTCATTCCAACTAGATCAGGAGAATGGCTTGTTCTTTCCTAGAAACTCAGTTCTTCTAATGCTGTTTTCTCTGTGTGGAATCAAGTGTAACAGTTGGCAGAGGGTGTGGCTTAGCCCATCTAAAGCTCTCAGTCTATAAACACCTGCTCTTGGTTCCTGGGGCAAGTGTCTCCTGTGAAGGCTGCTGGCTGCCAGCGAGTTTCTGCAGACTGATTTAGCTGCACAGGAGTGGTTGTTAAGGAAGAGCCGAATGTCATTATCCATATCCCACTGTTTCAAAATTCTGGTTTTGTGGCAAGGGGAGCAGAAGCAGGCTCCCAGGATCCTACACCAGTTCTGGACTGCTGTGCTCCTGTGTCTTATATCTGGTTTCTCCTTTGTTATTTTACATTTCAACAAAAGCCTTGCTCTCCTGGAGTTTATTTGGTCAATGTCAGTAAGGAATGCAAAGTCATAATTTGTGGTGGGAGAGACGTGTTAACTAGGTCCAAACTGCTATCAAATATCCCAAACATAAACTTCTTCCTGTGAAGTTGAAAAGGGAGCCGAGGGTCTTGGAAAGTTTGCTCTCCACTTTCTGAGGCCTTCCAATGTCTTGGTTGCAGCTGGATATACTCTTAGAGTCCATTAACTGTCCCAACAAAGGAGAGGGATGGCCTGCAGAGCAGTCTGTCTTGGGCCAGGAAAAGCCCAGATTCTTCAGGGGACAGCACCCCTGCTGCCTGACTCTGGTGTTTGGGGGAGCACCGCCAGGTCTCTGCCAAGGATAGGAGAATCCCTGGGCAACTTAGACTCTTCAGAAAGACTCCAGCAGGGTTTTTGTTTGCTTGGTTTTTTATAGTGTTGGGGTTTCCTGCATACTAGACAAGCACTCTACTACTGACCTCTGACCTTGTCCAGTAAAATGACTGTACAGCTCCCAAGTGTATCAGCTCTAACCCAGCAACTTTCATAAATAGTTATTAAGCATCACTATGTTCCATGTTGATATCCACTTTTCTTTTGGAATTGGTTTCCTGGGGGGAAAAAAATAACAAAACCAAAAATGGTATTGGCCACTCTACAGAGAGCTTCTTAATTTACACGATCAGTCCTTGGTGGAAAATCTTTCCTTTATGGGGAAAAAAAAAACACATAAAATATGCATTTATTGTGTGAGAGGGGAAGTGAGTTTCACATCCACATATGGACACCAAAGGACAGCTTGCATGGATGGGCTCTCTCCTTCCACCTTTCCAAGGGTCCCAGGGATCAAACTTGTCATCCATTTTAACAGCAAGCATCTTTATCCAGTGAGCTATCTCACCAGCCCTCCTTTGTAATTTTTAAACTAATGAACAGTGTTTATTATAGGGTTTTTAGTTTTCTTACTTATTTTTGAAAATTTCAAAGATATATATAGTGAAGTATGATCATATTTACCTCCCAGTTCCCTGCTTCAACCTCCCCTATATTTATCTCACCATGACATTCTCCTAGCTTTTTTCCATGTCTTTTCCTAAGTGGACATGGCATCAGACTGCTCTCTAAATTCATATTCTCTACTGATAGATTATCTCAGCTCTCAGACCCCATCAGAGAAGTATGTTTGTGCAGTGGATGGTGGTTAACATAGAAACAGCTGGTCAGAGTATAAATGTAAATGGGATGCTCAGCCCAAACTGGCACATCTGTATTACAACCCCCACACACAAAGTTCAAGGACCATCATGAAGAAGGGTGGAAAGAGAGTAATAGTCAGAGATTAGGGAGGATCTGATCAAAATCACATCTTCTGGACAGGACAAGACTTCTGTACTCATGAACTTACAGCAGCTATGGACCAGTCCAGTCCATATAATACATGGAGCAGGGAGGGATTCACAGCTTCACCCCTAACTGAGGAGCCATGCAGTTGATAACTTCTGGGGCAGTCAGTTTTCATGAAGAAGTGTGACTCCCAAAGGTCAACCATACTCCAGTGGATGGCCCCACATGTAGAGTACATGAACAGCACAAATTGGACTTGGCCTCACTGGAGGGAGTATGTCACAGAGGGTAGGTTTGGGGAGTTTACTGTCTCACCTCACTTCTGGTTCCCTCTGTTTGCATTGGCATTTGCACCTGAAGATGTGATCTCCCAGCTCTCTGCTCCACTACTGCAGCCACCTACTGCTGTGCCAAACAGTCTACCTTTATGGACCGTCCCTCTGAGACCATTAGCCCAAATAAACTCTTTCTTAAGTCATCTTTGGTCACAATTTTTTTTTAATTTTTTTTAATCACAACAACAGAAAAGTAGCTAATACAGGGTGGGTAGGGAGGTGGAGATGCATCTAGGGAATTATGGGAAGGAGTAGGGTACAAATATATATGTGTCTATAAAAGCTGGGTGTAATGGCAGGCATCTTTAGTCCCAGTACTCTCAGGGTAAGATGGTAGGCAGAGACAGAGGAATCCTCTGTAAGGTCTTGGTTTTAGAGTCTGTATCATGGAAGAAACAAGAGAGATCCTACCTCAATAAGATGGAAGGAAAGAATTGACTCCAGGTTGTCTTCTGACCTCCATATGGACTCTGTGGCAAGCACACATCCCATTCATACACTCTCAGATATCAGACACATACTCATAATAATAATGAATAAATAATAAAGTTTACAGTTAGGCTTGGTGAGATGGCTTAGTGGGTAAATGTTCTTGCTGCAAGTCTGATGACCTGAATTTGATCTCAAGAGAACCAACTCATCCAAGTTGTCCTCTGATTTTCAAATACTCACTGTATCATGTACACACACACACACACACACACACACACACACACATTCAAATAAAATGGATGTAATAAAAGTTTTAAATGAAATTCATTGTTGTCTTGTTAGAGTTTCTATTGCTGTGAAGAGACACTATGGCAACTTTTAAGAAAAACATTTAATTGGGTGGTGGTAGTTTGAATGTAATTGGCCCCCATAAGCTCACAGGGAGTGGCACTATTGGGAGGTGTGGCTTTGTTGGAGTAGTTATGGCCTTGTTGGAGGAAATGTTTCACTGTGGGTGTGGGCTTTGATGTTTCCTATGCTCAGAATACTGCCTAGTGCCACAGTCCATTTCCTATTGCCTGCAAGAAGTAGGACTTTCAGCTACTTCTCCAGCACCATGTCTGCCTGCACACCATCATGTTCCCTGCCATGATGATAATGGACTAAACCTCTGAACTGTAAGCCACCACCTCAATTAAATGTTTTTCTTTATAAGAGTTGCTGTGATAGTGGGTGTCTCTTCACAGTAATAGAAAACTTAAGGCAGGCAGCTTACCGTTTCAGAGGTTTAGTCCATTATCATCATGGCCAGACATGGCAGCATGCAGGCAAACATGGTGCTGGAGAAAGCTGAGAGTGGAGAAGGAGCTACATCTTGATCCCAAAGGCAACAGGAAGTGGTCTGAGACAATGGTTGTGGCTTGAGCATATATGAGACTTCAAAGCCTACCCTATATTGACAAACTTCCTCCACATCTACTGCAACAAAATCACACCTCTTAATAGTGCCACTTCCTATGAGTGTATGGGGGCCAATTACATTCAAACTGCAATAATTGTTAAATTTATTTTGTGTTGGTTCCTGGGAAAGTGACATGGGGGAGCCATCATAGGCTCATTGACTAGAGACAATGAAACAAGAAGGCAGCCGCTCTGTTGTTGGGAAGCGAAGCCATCTTGCTTCATGCTTTCATGGATGGAAAGAGAGCCCCCCCCCCCACCAGGAGTGCTGGAACTGTGTTTTGAATGCACACTGTAGGAACTTATCAGAAACTTTTAGCAAGTAATTTGCTTCTTTGGGACTCAGGTTTTCTCCTGGAAAATAAGACGAGTGAGCAGGGCAGGCTGTAGAAATCCTTCAAATTCTACAACTCTGTTACTGGGCTGGAGCACAGCTTGTGGGACTGAGCTGGTACAAGGTCCTAGGGTCCATTCCCAGCACCTCAGAAGTATTTATTGGATGTAATTGAGGTGATAGACTTTGCTGTTTATATATTTGGGACATTTGTTTGAGGGCTCTGTATAGTTAACTGCTTTATATGCAACAAGAAAAGAAATACATCCTGAAAAAGTTTTGAGTGAAAAAAAAATCAATGGATAATTCATACAGGCCTTGAAATAAGTAGATTATCTGCAGGAGGAAGAATAATCTGTTTTCTAGGACAGCATAATCCTTTTTAGGAGAATTTTTAGTGTGATTATCAAACAGTGAGTTTATTAATAGTTGTTTTGAAAGTAAGGAGAGGAGGTATCTGTCAAGGAGAGGCAAGTTCCCCTTTGGTTAATGAGACAGGATTCTCAGAGCACCAGTTTGAAGAGCCCTGGAAATTTACAGGGAAGCTTATTCAGAAAGCTGGGATTACATAATGCAGGATGAAATCATATCTGAGCCAACCACCTTAACTAGACCCAACTAGGTACAAAACAGCAGCCATTTCCTAAGAGTTAAGAAGCAAAGTATGTTCTAGAACATTCCTTCTGTTGCTCAAAGATGTTATTTTTCATAAGAAAAAAATTAAAACCCTGATTTTCCTTATGTTCAATGCACATTCAGGAATGCCCTCTTCACTGTCTACATCACAGATCTCCACACACCATCCGTTACAACTTCACCTTCATGCATGCTTAGGAGCCTCTGTTCTGATGTTCAGTGATATTATCTCCAGAGAAGACTGAAGAATAAGTTTCCCTAGGCCCTATTCAACTATTCAGGTATTTTTTATCACCTACAAAGGAACTCTGGAACTTCACCCCACAGTATGGCACATTAGTAATCTGATGATTTTCCAAGAACGACCCTTAGTGACCAAAGGACTCTAGAAGATGTTTTGTTCAGATTGTCCTTCATCACTCCAGTTTCTTTTCCTATTGCTGTGATAAAACACTCTTACAAAAACAAGTTCAAGGAGAAAGGGTTTACTCTGGCTCACAGTTCAAGGGTACCATCCATCATGGAGGGAAGTCACGGAGCAGGAACTTGAAGGAGCTGATCACATCACATCCCCATTCAGGAAACAGAGGGATGAATGTGTCACTGCTGTTCAGTTCCTTTTCTCGATTGCTATCGTTCAGCATCCAAGCCCAAGGAAATAGTACCACCCACAGTGGGTGGGTCTTCTCATTAACACAATCAAGATAATACTTCACAGGCATTCCCAGAGACCCATCTCACATGCGACTCTAGATTCTGTCAAGCTGACCACTAACACTAACCATCACACTCATCTGCCCAAAGACACACTGACCAAAGGGATTGCCTTTGGTCCCCTCTTTGCGTTTCAAGAACTAAACTTGTAGCAGAAGCTAGAGGGTAGCTATGTCACACACTTGGATAGCACAAAGAAGCTCTGAGGTCAACATCCAGCAGAACAACAGAACTAAACTTATGCCACAAGAAAGAAGATGAAGGAATGTCACCGTAGTTCACTTTATACCATTATTGTTTCTCTCCAAGCCCATCCACCTTTCTAAAGAGAACCATTTCAAGCTAGTGGAGCTGGGATGTAGTTCAGGGGTGAAGCAACTTGCCTAGCATGAGACACTGGATTTGATCCCTAGTAACTCAAAAAAACAAAACAAAACAAAACAAAAAACAAAAGCAGGGGTACAGTCCTTTCTAACATAGCATGCTTGAAGGATAATTGCTCCCATGGCAAACTAGTGGCTTTTGTCTTGGTCCATTTCTTCCTCTAGTGACCACTTACTACCTTCAAAAACAGCCTACCTTCTTTATTCCTCTCTTATATGTGAAGAAAGATGGATGCATGATTGAATCTCTTTGAGTTTAGGGTACTACACTGCTTAGGATTTTCATTGCTGACACTAAATGTCTGAGGAAATCAATACAAGGAAGGAAATATTTATTTTAGCTTACTATTTCAGTATGTTGCTGGATGGCTGTATTGCTTTGGGTCTGATGGTGAGAGTGTGTGGCAGGAAGCAGAGACAGGATGGGGCAAGGAGATCAAAGACATGTTCCCATTGACTTACTGTCTTAGTTAGAGTCTCTGTTGCTGTGAAAAGACACCATGGCCACAGCAACTCTTATAAAGGAAAACATTTCATTGGGGCTGGCTTACATTTCAGAGGTTTATGTAGAACAGGAGAGGTGTAGCTGGAGTTTTTCTCTCTGGCTCCTGCCAAGCCCCAGCAGTCCCTCAGCCCACTTATAAAATAAACACACAGATGCTTATATTATTTAAACTGTTTGGCCTAATGGCTCAGGCTTCCAGCTAGCTGTTCTTATATCTTAAATTAACCCATTTCTGTTAGTCTATAAATTGCCACATGGCTTGTGGCTTACCAGAATCTTACATGTTGTTACTCATGGCAATGGCTGGCAGCCTCTCTCTGCCTCAGCCTTCCACTTCCCAGAATTCTCTTCTCTGCTTGTTCCACCTATACTTCCTGCCTGGCTACTGGCCAATCAGCATTTTATTTATAGAGAGTGATATCCACAGCAGAGAGGTAGCCAAGAGTTCTAAATCTGGATCTGCAGGCCGCAGGAAGAAAGAGAGAGAGAGAAAGAGAGAGAGAGAGAGAGGATCTGAGAGAGAGAGGATCTGAGAGAGAGAGGATCTGAGAGAGAGAGAGGATCTGACTTAGGCTTCTGAAACCCCAAATCCCACCCCCAGTGACACACTTCCTTCAACAAGGCTGCACCTACTCCAACACAGCCACACCTCCTAATCTCTGCCAAGTACACCACTCCCTAATAACCAAGCATTCAAATATATGAGCCATGGGGTATATTCCTGTTCAAACCACCATACTTACTTTCTTCAGCCAAACCAATCTCTACTGTTTTCTAGTAATACCCTCCAGTTATGAATGGATCGTCCACTGATGAAGTCAGAGTGCCCATGATGCAGCCATTTCTTAGATGAACTCCTGAGCTTTCCATGGACCGTTCAGGGTCATGCTGGAACAGGGTCTGTGTGTGCCTTTCCCCTGGAGTCACTCCAGTGTTGGCATGCTCAAACCTGCCACCTCTTCATTCTACACATGCTCCCTCTACCCCTGGGGCCTGGAGTGGGGGCACAGAGCAGGTTTGGACATCACTGTCCTGAGATGCACTGAATATTCAGAACAGAAGAGAGGTAGGCTCAAATTCAGACTCCAAAACACTACCAGCTAACCAATGGAGGAGGAAGGAATATTTTCACTATGAACTACCTCTCTTAGTATTTTAAACTCTTTCATATTCAAAACAGAAAAAGGACAAAAACATAGGAAACGTGACATCCTTAAAGTAGGAGGGGTGTAGAAAATGTCCACACACTCACAGTACAGAAAAAGAAAAATCAGAAAACAACAGGGCTTTAGTAATTATTATGTATGAGTGAACATAGGCTTTCCTATTTTCAAACTGTATTCACAGACTGACCTTGCTGAACAGATGTAGCAACATTTGATTCAGGAAGGGAAGAATTTATTTTGGTTAGAACTCTATTTGAAAGCAACGTATTTTTAGCCATTAAATGAACCCATGGAGCTGTGATGAAGTGGTTCTCTGGTACAGCCTAGGAATTTTGATGTTTTTGTTGATGGTGTGCAAATCACACCAGCTCACATTATGGCAATGTCACCAGAGTTTTTCAGTAAAAGCTAGGTAGACTCAGCCACCTGTGCCCAGGATGCCAATTAAAGAGACAAGTGACAGTGAAAAGCAGAGAGAGGACATTTATTCCACATTGGAAAAAGGGACAGATATGAAGGTTTAGTGACATCTACTCCATCTTCAGGGAACTTACATGAAGTTTAAGTTTAAATAAAGAGACAGAGTTCTGTCTTGTTTACTTCCCTATTGACAGGACAGAACACCATAACCAAGGCAACTTATGAAATAAAACATTTAATTCAGGGTTCAGAGTTCTACAAGGTTAGAGCCCATGACCATCATGTTGGAGTCAAGGAGCAGCAGGCAAGCAGGCATGGCAGTGGAACAGTAGCTGAGATTTTACATCTGATCCACAAGTACAAGGTGGAGGGTTGGGGATAGGAGCCTGTTAACTGAATGTATTGTGGGCTTTTCAAACCTTAAAGTCTAGCCCCAGTGACACACTTTCTCTAACAAGGTCATACTCCTAATACTTCCCAAACAGTTCCATCAACTGTCAACCAAGCATTCAAGTGTATAAGCCAACGGAGGTCATTATCATTCAAACCACACACAGAGGTATGCCTAACTAAGCAGTCCTAGTCAAGGTGTGGTCCTGCCTAACACTGATCCAACATTATCTCACCTCTGGTCCTATAAGGTGGTTCATATTATAAAGTGGCACATATACATATGAAGAATGCAAATAAGATAAAAAGTAGTGGTCCAGGGCATGTGTGAATGTTTTGTCGTAAAAGTGGTAGTCATTACAAAAACAGGAACACGGGACCACAAAGCCTGGGAAGGGAAAGTACCACTAACAATCTCAGCTTAGAGGACACCAAGTTGGCAAAATGTTCTCCTTAGAGGTCACCAAGTTGGCAAAATGTTCTCCTAAGCTTTGTATTCTAGAAGGCTTATGCACTTGAGGAAATTAGATACACTGAACACACAAAGACACCATAGCAATGAGCATACAGCTACTTAGAAGTCCTTCACATAGATACTAGTTTAGCTTCTATTTCTAAGACAGGAGGTGGCTCCCCACAGGCAGTGAGAGCAAGGCACATGGGAAGTCATGAGTTAACCACACAGCCATGTGATCCCTCCCCATGAATGGATGAGTAGCTCTCCTGCTGGGCCAAGGAAGAGCATGTGGACTCCTTGCCAGCTCTGCCCAAGAGCTGCTCAAAACATCAGGCTTCATCCAGACCCATAAAAGCCCATCAGGCAAAGATCATGGTGCACAGGCATGAGCAGAGGCCAGAGAAAGATTCAAACTCAGGTCCACAAGCTTGTGCAGCTGTTACTCTTGCACTGAGCAAGCTCCCCAGCTGAGGCTTCTACTTTTGAAGCAAAATTTAGAATCCTTATCTAGGTAAAGTAATGTGTTCACTGCGTTGGCAAGTATAAAAATTTAAACTTATACAAAATTTGGGAACAATGCACATAAATAGACTTGTTTTCTGTTGGTCATGTATATGTCATATATAGGACAACAAAACGCTTATTTGGGAGAGGTTAATAAATGTAGAACAGGTTTAAATAGGAGGCCTCTGTAAATGGCAAGTTTATATGAACTGTATCAGTTATATAATAAATAGTAGAAATGTTAAAAGAACTTTATTAGCCATTTTGTGTTACAAGTCCAGAATCAATACATAGTATGTGAAAGAGAATATTTGTTGGTCACATTGTATGTATTAAACATATGTGCCTTTAACTCTGAAAATGCTTCCACAATGTTTAAATGAAGTTTAGACACATGGCTCTGTGCATGTTTAAGTCACAGATCGGAAAGGTTTGAATGACAAAAATTAAAATAATAGTGTGCATAAAGTGGTTATCTAAGAGGTGGTAACATAAGCAGGTACTTCAGTGAGCCCAGACTTGGTTAGACTCAGCTTCCTCACTGCTCCAATGCCTAACAAAACCAGCAGAAAATACAATTATTTCAATAAAACAAAATCTGCTCTGCCAAGTCAATTCCTTTTTGCAAACGTCACAGAGAATGGAAAAACATTTTAAAGAAAGGATTATTGCTTTGGATCAAGCACCAAAGCTTTCATTAAAACCAGGTTGCAAGTATCTGCTGAATTATCTCTTTGGTTTCAGCCTTGTAGGGGGATGAGGTAAATTAGGTAAGCACTCGGTGAGTGACCACCATGCCTGTGATGGTTTGAAAGAACCCAGACTCACCAGGGAAAGGGTGGGCATGCCTGTAGAGGACTTTTTTGATTGGGCTAATCGATGTGGGAATACCCATCTTAATTGTGGGCAAGTGATTCCTTGGACAGAGGGTCCCTAACTGTATAAATGGAAAAAGTGAGCTGTAACATGTATTCATCATTCTCTGCTTTCTGACAATGGATTCAACGTGACCAGGTGCTGTGGATATCGCTCTGTGTAAATAAAGTTCTGATTGGCCAGTGGCCAGGCAGGAAGTATAGGCGGGACAAGAGAGAAGAGAATTCTGGGAAGTAGAAGGCTAGAGAAAGACACTGCCAGCTGCCGCTATGACAAGATGTAAGGTACTGGTAAGCCACGAGCCATGTGGCAAAGTATAGATTAATAGAAATGGGTTAATTTAAGACAGAAGAAGTAGATAACAAGAAGCCTGCCACGGCCATATAGTTTCTAAACAATGTAAGTTTCTGTGTGTTTACTTGGTTGGTTCTGAGCATCTATGGGCCTGGCGGGTGAGAGAGATTTGTCCTGACTAGGCCAGGCAGGAAAATTCTAGCTACAACCAGGTGCTTCAAACTCTTCCCGCTTTGTTGTATGCGTCATAATGGGCAGTACTCTTCAATGATGGATTGGAGTAACACCCCCTTCTCCCTTGAAATGCTTTGTCAGAGTACATGATCACCACAAGGGAAGAGAAAGTAGGACAATGCCTTTCAAGAGTCAAGCAGGAGTCTGATCCAAAGAAGAAAAGAGACAGACACAAAACAAAAGGAAGTCACCAGCCCTTCACCCTGCATTTAGTGGGCCAAGAAGAGGAATCCATACTTTATTCAGATAAGATGCTTGTGCAAGAGAGTGCCACACCACACCCCTTTCTGTTCTCTCTGATGACACAGGGACACGAAAGATTTCAGGTTTGAGGCTCAAGGGGTACTCTCAGATATATTGGTTTCGAGTAAGAAATATCAAAGCCTCCAACAGCAGAATGGCAAGGTCTCTGAGGGGGTCATATTGCAGAGAGGGGGTCACTTACAGGTTCCAAGAAGTGGCAGAGGATCTATGCCACATCTATGGCACATGCTTGCAGTCAGGCTGTCTCTCAGGCATCTGGGGGGTGGGAAGAGCAAGAATGTAGAAATACAAATGACTTTAGTTCATATCAGATTACAGATCCCATTCAGAAATAGAGATCATCCAATATGGAAGAGCTTTATAAAATGGCACAGATCTGGATAAAGGGACATGAGGAAGAATGTGGCCAGGCCTTATGGAGTTACCCCCAATTCACTGTCATGAAGCTGTTCCTGTCACCTTTAATTCTTTCCCACAGCTATCCATGTTTTTAATCACACCTATCATAAAGACATGGATTTCCCTCTTTTTCTTTATGTAGAATCCAATGCCATGCAAAACTTGGTCTTAATAAATGCATGTGCCTTTTTCCTGATAATCTGCCCTTTATTATAAGGGCATCTCACAGGAACTTAGAAAGGAAAGGAAAGATATTTCTGTATTCACAGAACTCTGGGACCTGAGTGAACCGGCCTTCCTAAGCTGTAAATGACACAGAAACATGCCCCCACCCCCCCAAAAAAATCTCCAAGAAACATTGCTTTTGATAAAGAAATCCAGTCACAACAAACCCCACAGCAAGTTATCTGGTTAATCTAACATGACTAATTTAGCACAAGTGAATGTGAAAAATGGCTTTAAAAATAGATTATACCCCAGTTGCTTGTGCCGACACCATCTGCATGTCCCATTCCCTTTCTCCAGCAGAGCTCTAGGATCTCTAGCCTCACATCCCTAACACCTCAGTGCACTGGAGTTTTCTGGGTAATTAGCATGCAAATGTGCATCTCAACGCAAGATCATACAGGAGCTTTCAACTCTCCTGCTGAGGAACTGATTCTGTGAGAAGGTATGCTTTTCTCATTTAGACACGCCTGTGAACACAAGGAGTAAATTCTCTCTCACAGCAGCTGGTCAGGAAGGTGCATGAGGTGAGACAGATCTAGCAGTGAGTGAAAATATCTGGGCCCTCGGCGGGTCTGCGGAGACTAGCTGAAAGGCAGGGGTGCCATTAATATTGACTTGGATTGAAAATTCTGCTTTGCCTGTACCTAAAACCTTGTTTTAAAGAACTGAGAGTAGCTTCTGGGACCAAAACCCTCAGCTGTATTTGAGGAGTTTTAGGAAGATACAGCAGGCCACACAACCACTTGTGTGAGCAGAAGGAAACTGTCCACAGCCTACAAAGGCTGATTACCTGATAGTGATTTCAGTGGTTTTGGAGAGGTTAGAATGCTTTGCAGATAGAGTCAGGTTGTCTGTCATGGCCCCTTGGACAGGCATTTATGGTCCACCTCTTGTAAACGATGAAACATCCAAATGACTATTAGGTGAATCCTTTGGAATGTATGATTAGATCGTTAGCGTCTACCAAACTGTAAAGCTGAAGATGTCGCCAGGGGTTCGTGGGCAGAAGTCTCCCTGCTGTGCTCTATCCTGCCTGCCTGCTGTTCCCACCAGTGTATCTGGAGAGAGTCCTGATTATAACTCTATTTGTTCTGTTACTATAAGAACTTCATGAAATTGTTGCCTCATTGAAACACGGAATTTGAAGTAACCCAAGTCTGTTTGACGGTTGGGGTGGTCACTTACATTTGGCTCCAGAACACACTATTGTTTATTCCTCTGGAGGTAAAAGCATATTTGTGTGTGTGTGTGTGTGTGTGTGTGTGTGTGTGTGTGTGTGTGTGTGTGTGTGTTACATTGTTACTGGTTATTTCTAAGCACAGATTCTTAATAATGTAAAGATAGAACCTTTGATTCTCTTTTGCTGAAGTAATTACTTACTTGGGTGATGCCAGAAGCTAGATATGATAGGAAAGAAGAAGCAGAGTGCATGGTGGCTGGAGGTTGATGCCACCACAGTTGTATTACAGTAGGGGATCAGGGGATCACTCAACCCTTCCCTGATGGGTTGGGACATGCATGGCTGACCCAAATGATCACTGACTACTCTTGTTTCATAGCAATGGCATCTGCATGTCATTAGACACACAGAATTAGCAGCTTTTGTTATGTACATGGCTCCATTTACACATATACAGACACATACAAACCTGTCCCAGGAAAACCCTGACCCACTCCTGGAGTTCCCACCCTAACTCATCCAGAACCCTACCCTCCAACAGGGTTTACCGGTAATAGAAAATGAATCTTCAGCCATCACCAACCTTTAAGATTAAGGAATCAAAGTCTCAGAGAGGGAGACTAAAGCCAGACAGAAAGACAGAGAAAATTAAGAGAATATGCAAAGGCAAAAGAGCCTATCCTGGTCTCTGGGTAAAATTTTTTGCTAGCTGAGAGTCAAGAATTTAGCCTAATCAACAACATTTGCTGAGAAGGTTGTGTACATAAAGACAAAATTCCCTTTCTAGTTCATGCAAGAATATTAAAATGGCAATGAGCTATGCATAAACCTAAGCATATACAACCTTCTTCCTTTCCCATAGGTAAATCTGAAATCTTCTGGAATCTCATAAATAACACAAACCATTAACAGCATGGATATCTTAGCTTCCTACTGCACACTTTTGACCTGTGGTTTCACCTTCTCAGTTGTAATCCCATACAGCATCCGTTAGGACCCACCCTATGGCCTTGTCATTTACCTACAGAAAAAAATCCCAAACAACCCTTTGACATGTAACTTGAGAAGCCACCAACTTCTTGTTTGTGGTTATTGCTAAGGCATGTAGGCGGTACTCCTCCAGAAGCTGTTAACCCCGTCCCCCTTTCCCTAAGTGTTTTTCTTTCTGTTAACCCCATCTGGATCCTCACATTCAAAGCACTTAATAAACCTCAATTCTGCTGGGCAGTGGCGATGCACACCTTTAATCCTAGCACTTGGGGGACAGAGGCAGATAGATCTCTGTGAGTTCGAGGCCAGCCTGGTCTACAGAGTGAGATCCAGGACAGGCACCAAAACTACACAGAGAAACACTGTCTCGAAAAACCAAAAAACAACAAACAAAAAACCCCAAAACAAACAAACAAACAAACAAACAAACAAAAACCAATTCTGCTTAACATTGACTTATTTTGAAATTCCTTTCTCTGGCACAGCCAGGAGCTCCAGCTTCTCCTGAGAAAAGGTCCCTAGAAGAACCCTTCAGGCTGCACCTCTGGCTCCCACCCAGTGTCACTAACATGGCTGTTGAGACTAGTTGTTCAACGTCCTTTCCATGTGCCTCTCTTGAGACCCTTGCACTCAGTCTTAAGTATGTGTCTATTTAGCCTGTGTAATAAAACCTCCCCCCAGTTCCTTCCTGATCCTCATCTCTGAATTCTTTCCTTGCTCGTGACAAGAATCTGGGGATACTGGAGAGAAGCCTCACATTGCCCTCTACCTCTGTAATTTCCCCTATCATATTGTGCTGTGACAGTGACACTTGAAAGGACAGCTGGTTCTTATCTCCCAGGATGGGAGCTGCTTGGGGTACCAAAGGATGCATCATCTTTCAGACCCTGCTTCCCTGGATTTCTTCCCCCAAAGCCTATAAGGAAACCTGGTGCTGACAGCCCCTAGTCACCTCTGGCCTGGGGCTCTTGGTGGTCATTATTGGTTGCTTCTTCATCTTTGTCTACAGTCTCTCTACAGTGAGGCCAAGTCACTTTTAGGATCTTGAAGTGTCCACTACTTTGAAGCTTGTCATCCTACAGGAGGTCTGGAGACAGAGGGGTACTCTCTGCCAGCCAGTGAGCATCTTTATTTGGGCAGGAACTCTTGTTGGCCCCCCAACTCTACCAGGGGATCCTGATCTTTGTTAGGGAGTACATTGGCTTTAGCAGCATGGAAGCGGGGTATCTGCTCCCCAGGAAGGAAACTCATTCTCTACAGGGTGTGCAGAAAGCCTCCTCTGCTCCTCACAGCCCGCATCTCCTCAGAACTTCCCTGGACTGTATACTTGCCTCTGGCAGTGATTTATGAAACCATTTGGTGCTGGGCAATTGCTCATTAATATGCTATGAATCACCGGTTGTCCTCGGTTATGGCTGCTATCCCACAAAGCCACAGCATTAGAGAAAGGACTGGCTGCCTTCAGCCCAGGAGGAGGGTGCTCCAAAGCAAACTGCTCTAAGGGCTTTTCTTGCCACTTGCTTCTCACTGTTCAGCTTTCTTTAAAGAAAGGACAATGGTGAAAATGTGCCAGAGGAGGTTAGCTGCGCACCCCGACTCCAGGACCCGAGGAGCCAGCCGTGTGTCCTCAGCCCTTCTGTCAACATATCCTTCCTCATCAGGTGCCCTAAACTCTGTGAGAAAATGTGCGTGTTAAGTAGGCCAGTAATTTTTTAAATGGCCAAATGAAAAAAACTGGAAAGAAATTCATCAAAAAAGGAAGGAAGGGAGGGAGGGAGGGAGGGAGGGAGGGAGGGAGGGAGGGAGGGAGGAAGGAAGGAAGGAAGGAAGGAAGGAAGGAAGGAAGGAAGGAAGGAAGGAAGGGAGAAAAATACTGCTGGATATGATGGAACACACCCATACACCCATAAACCTTGAGAAGTTGAAGCAGGAGGATTGTCACGAGTTCAAGAGCAGGTTAGGTTGTACACTGAGATCTTATCTAAAAAAAAAATAAAAATATTAAAAAAAAAAACAGAAAAAAGAGATACATAGTAACAGAGATACATATAAATAAACAAACACACAAAGTCCTAAAAAACACTAATCATCACAGATCAAAGATGCCCCTTCTGAGTGAGACCCTCAGGTCTGCTTCTAGCACTTCTTATCTTTTCTTTTTGGGGAGGGGGTGGCTGGGATCAAGCCTAGGGCCCTGTACACATACTTACTCAGTTTATGCTAAACTGAACTCACAGCTCTTTTAATCCCCTCTTGATTTTTATTATTATTATTACTTTATTTGACTAGGCAAAATAATGGCTACAGGAAGCAAACCGTCTCATTCTTTGAACGGTTAACTTTTCCCTGCCATCCTGCTTCCTGATGGGAGCAGACCAGGCATCCACACCCAGCTCTGCTGTGGATATCGCTCTGTGTAAATAAAGATCTGATTGGCCAGTGGCCAGGCAGGAAGTATAGGCGGGACAAGAGAGAAGAGAATTCTGGGAAGTAGAAGGCTGGGGAGAGACACCGCCAGCCGCCGCCATGAGAAACAACATGTAAAGACACTGGTAAGCCACACGCCATGTGGCAAAGTATAGATAAGCAGAAATGGGTTAATTTAAGATAGAAGAAGTAGATAACAAGAAGCCTGCCACGGCCATACAGTTTCTAAACAATGTAAGTTTCTGTGTGCTTTCTTGGTTGGGTCTGAGCGACTGTGGGACTGGCGGGTAAGAGAGATTTGTCCTGACTGGGCCAGGCAGGAAAACTCTAACTACAAATGGCGCCCAACGTGTTGGCAAGAGTTTCCACCTAAAACCTGAGAAAAAAGATTCTAAAACGGAGCTAAAAACAGCTTCCTAGGTGTCTTTCTCAAGTTAGCGGCAGCCTGCCGGTTTGAGCTACTGTGGCGGGTTCCTGGTGTGTGCGTCTGACCTGCAGTGTGGCGGGAATGAGGAGTCTACAAGCGACACTTTACTCTGCTGCATGGTGGATTTAGCCTTTGCTAGTTAAAAAAAAAAAAAAAAAAGTTTCTGGGCTATGCACTGCTTTGATAGAACTGCTTCTGATAGCTGATGGTACACATGGCTCCAGACCCAGAGCTGGTGGTAAACTGTACCACCGCCATGTTGGGAAGCTGAGGTGGGCGGAGCCAGGAGCCACAGCAGCGTTTCAGTCTTACAAAGATGGATATTACACAGAGAATCTGGTTTGTCTTGTCTTTGGAATTTTTAACTGCAGAAAAAGATTTGATCGTAAAAGCTGTTGAGTTAAACAAGTATGTAAATTTTAAAGGTACCTTGACTTCAAAATTTGGATATAAGGATATGTTGCTTTGGAAAAGAGTCTCTGCTTTTGTTTCCACAGAAAGCCAGAGGCTGTGGATTTGTTCCAGATTAAGATACATCAGGTTTGATCAGCCAAGACCACCTGAAAGTTCTCCGATGACACCATGGCCCAGATGATCCAACATCCAGAATGCTTTCAAGGCAACTGTCTCAGAGGTTCACCCTAATGGACTACTCCATAATCCTAAAATTTTCTTTGTGTCCCCATAAGATACAGCGCCCCCCTCCAGCAGGAAGTAGTAAGAGAAACTACGCCCACATTCCCAAAATTATCAAGCTGGCTTTGGAGATGGAATTGGCTCACTCCTTCTCTAAACCCAGACATATTGCTAAAAGAAAAGGTTAAGAGATTCTTGTGTCCCAAATCAGAAGAGCCCTCTGGTGTGGGACAGAAAAAAACCAATATTTTTCTTTAAAGCAGGTTGATTATAAATGAGATCTCTTTCTAAAGAAGAAAGGGGAATATGATATAGATATAATAGGATGAAAGGGTAGATTAGGGAACTTACTTCTAAAGAGCAACAACTTGTTTAAAATGTTTTACATTGGTATAGATTTTAGTCTATTGATACAAACTTAAAGTTAATTTTGTTATACTGTGTGTATATTGCTAATCCTGCTTAAGGTATTATGTTTGTATAGTTCATTTTAAATTGTAATGGATAATTAAAAATAGATTAATAATTAATCATCTGTGATAATCATACTCATAGCCATGTTAGTTAAGTCTTTTAGGTATACATAGAGATATTTCAGATAGATAGGTAATCTTCAAATACTTCAAAGACCTTCAGAATATGGCATTTAAAATATTATTAAAATTTAGACTTTCTGGACAGTGAGACATGTCTGCTCCTGGCAGCACCAATTTACTTCAGAGAGGAGGATGGGCATTAAAGATACTTCATATGGAGTTTATCTTCACCTTGGTAAAAATAGCCATTTGGGCAAGAAACTGTTCTTGCCTGGACTGCTTGATCAACTGGACATGCAGGACCCATAGAAAGGTGACCACTGAACTTTGCTTGACAAAATGGTCCTTCAGGTTCCTGCTTTGCAGAGGAAACTTCCAGACATTCTACAGGACACTGAGAGAAGTGACCGAGAGACTCTAGCCCTGTGGGCTGAAGACAAATGCCCCAACTTTACAAAGAAACATTAGGTGACTGTCCAGGCTGCCAGCTGTCTCTGTCTACCCTGAAAGACTCCTGAAAAATGCTTACATCCTTCTCCCGGTTCTCAGGTAATATTATATCCTTCTGAGGTCTTTGATGTGGTTGAAGACTAGATAGTTATAATTTCCTCAGTTATGATAAAAGATAAGTTAGATATAAAACCTTAGACTCACAAATATAAGATAGATAGGATATCTTCTTTAATATTGTAACTGTAATTCTTGCTTGATAATTGTTTTGTTATATGTAATTGTACTATGTAAAAGTTAAAACCTTCCTTTAAAAAAAAGAAAAGGGGAAATGCTGTGGATATCGCTCTGTGTAAATAAAGATCTGATTGGCCAGTGGCCAGGCAGGAAGTATAGGCGGGACAAGAGAGAAGAGAATTCTGGGAAGTAGAAGGCTGGGGAGAGACACCGCCAGCCGCCGCCATGAGAAACAACATGTAAAGACACTGGTAAGCCACACGCCATGTGGCAAAGTATAGATAAGCAGAAATGGGTTAATTTAAGATAGAAGAAGTAGATAACAAGAAGCCTGCCACGGCCATACAGTTTCTAAACAATGTAAGTTTCTGTGTGCTTTCTTGGTTGGGTCTGAGCGACTGTGGGACTGGCGGGTAAGAGAGATTTGTCCTGACTGGGCCAGGCAGGAAAACTCTAACTACACAGCTCTCTGTTCTCCACCAGACTAAGGGACTAGGCTCATTATCTCTCCGTCTCTCTCTCTCTCTCTCTCTCTCTCTCTCTCTCTCTCTCTCTCTCTCATCTATATTAATAAAATGAAGCTTAACCAAAAAAATCATTTTCTGGATAGCTAATTGAATGAAGTCCCATGGCTAGATCACGTACGCAGACGATGGCTATCAGTAAGCCAGCAGATGAGTGGCATGATAATGCCACTATAAACGCATTTGCCTGGGCTCTTTGGAGTTCTTCTGCTGGTGAAGACTGGACTCGAAAGGAAAGATAGACATCGGCTCTGAGTCTTCAGAGAAAGGGTATATAAATAAACTAATTGGTCTGTCGCTCGATCTGTGTGCAGGGTACATGAGCGTGGAGAGAGCAAGCCCTGCTCGCTTCAGCTGCTTTCAGCGTGATTAGTGTGATTCTTGGTGCTTGATTCCATTCGGGCACCAGCTGTTCTTGTGAAAAACAAATGGAGGTTTCTCAAGATAATCATAGTCTGGCTGTCTGCAGGGCATGGGGGGCTCTACTTCTGGACTGTGTCAGACTGTGGATCTGAAGCTGCCCCAAAGACCTGTGTGGGAGGCTTCGTCTCCAGCCTGTGGTCCACTGGTGAAACCTTAGGCATCAAAGCTGGTGGACAGCCGGTCACTGGGGTTGTGTATGGGGTTCCTTTGAAGTGGATATTGGGAATTGGGAGCACATCCTTTCTCTCTGCTTCTGGGACACCATGAGCTGGTCACTTTTGCACGGTCACAGGCTTCCTGTCGCACCACAGGCCAACATCAATAGAACCAACTAACAACAGATCAAGATTTCCAGTCTTGCAGTTAATTGAACAGTTATTGTACTTTGAGCTAAAAACACATCATCATCATCATCATCATCATCATCATCATCATCATCATCATTCAAGTACTGGCACTTGAACCTCTGAGCATTTATTCAAATAAAGAAAATCCAGGTTTTGGGTTTTTTTGTTTGTTTGTTTGTTTTTGTTTTTTTGAGACAGAGTTTCTCTGTGTAGCTTTGGTGCCTGTCCTGGATCTTGCTCTGTAGAACAGGCTGGCCTCAAACTCACAGAGATCCTCCTTGGCTCTGCCTCCTGAGTGCTGGGATTAAAGGTGTGTTCCACAACCGCCCCGCTCAAAAATCCAGCATTTTTAATATCAAAAGAATTCTAAGTGGTAAACACAAATTCACTTCTTCCTTAAGAGTTGATCTTGGGTGTTTTTGTCATAGCAGCAGAGGGCTGAGTAGTACATGCTAGAAAAGCAATGCATGAGACTGAGCACATCAATCCGAGGTGAGAGCCAGACCCTGGCCCCTGCTGTACCTACCCTAGTGCAGCTTACTGGGGATCAGGAAACTTGTCCCTTGCTTAACCAACAGAGACTCCTATGCGCTGTTGGTTAGCACAAGCCCAGGTTACCTCAAGCTCCAGTACAGTACTTCAAAAGGGAGATGTGCAGGTTGAACCATTCAAAACAAGACATTCACACCTCCGTCTGCCCAGGAACTAAACTAAACCTATAACAATCTGAAATAACCCTTCCCTTCCTCCCTCTTCCTCCTTCTCCCTCCTTTCTTTTCATCTTTCCCTCATTCCCCACTTCCTGTCCTTTCTTCCTTAGCTAGAGGTTGAGCTCAAGGCCTTGAACATGCTAAGTATACACTATATACTGTGCTACACACCTAACCTCAATCTTTCTTTCCCTCTCTCCCTCCTTTATTCCCTTCCCTTTCTTCTTTCTTTTTTGGCAAGGCCTACTCTGTGGCCCAGGTTGGCCTTGAACTTGTAATCCTCTAGCCTCAGCCTCCTAACACTGGGATTGTAAGTGTGCACACCCATCCCTCGATTCCAAACTCTTAAGGTAGCCACAGGTCAGATGTGGGAAGGCATCATGTTGACAGTGTAGGAATGAGCATGTGCAGAGTGGAGAATAATACACACAGGCCCCCAAACAATGGAGTTCCCCCATTCACATCGACACTCCCTAACATGAGTCTGAAAATGGCTCTGCCCTCAGCATGCCTTCCACACTGAACAGTCCAAGGAAACAGCGCCCAGTGGAGATGGAACTGCTTTTCTTTACCACCCAAGTACTTCCAATAGCATCCAAGGAAAATGAAACTAATTAAAAATCCCCTTATACTTCTTGAGGTCCAGCTGTGGAAGGCATACAGTCAACAGAGATGGTCCATGTCCCCCTGTGCTGGTGATGGACAAGCAGGCTACTGTGTGAATTTTCCTGGGGTCGGGGGAGATGTAGATAACCCCAGAGAGAATATCAAGGGCACACCAAAGAAGTCATTCCACTCAAGCCTAGCTTGGTGAACTGATGAGTTTGTGGGTGAGGCAGCTACACCACAGAAGGGTCCCCTCCATCAACCCTTAGCTACTTATCCCCAGGGAGGGGTGAGGCCCCGTGAACCACCTTGTTGAGGCTGCTTCTGAGCTGGGTCCTGTGCCACCTTGGGAACCGCTTGCACACTGCCTGGTCAACGCTTCTTGCCCTCCTGGAGGGAATGCTAATAGGCCTAATCCCGTGGTGCTCTCACATTGGTTAATCACTACTGCGGGGATTTCACCAGGGCAATGCAGTGTCATGCACAGAGGAGAGAGTCCCACTACAAAAATATATACCAGACTGGAAACATTTCCCATCTCATTGATGGAGACCAAAGCATAGTATCCACAGTCACCAAATGCTTACTGCTGTTAACCAAGAAAATCAAAATGGAGGCCACAGTGTAAATCACACAGAGGCCAACTGCCCATCCATAGCCAGTTACCAAAACCTGAAGTCATGCCAACATCTTGAAATCATAAACCCTAACCATAAACACAGCACAAGCACCAATGTTCTCAATACCCCTATTAGAGAGAATTGGTCGATACAGTGGGTTATTCATTTGAAGCACAGCATAACTCAGGAGCTTTGGGAGGAGTTGTTGCTGCTTAGGAAAGGTGTGCAGCAGGGAATGAGACCAGCAGCACCAGATACAGATGCAGCAGAGCAGGTTGTAGCTAAACAGAAGGTTGAGGGCAGCTGATGGAAAGTTGGTAGGAGGAAGCCCACGAGATAGAGAGTTTTGGCCTGTGGACTGGACAGAATTCTTGCTGACAGCAGGCCAAGATGATCAGACATGACTCCAATGATGCTGGGTTATAGGGATCCTGATCACTTGCTCAGGATGGTCATCTATTGAGGATGGTGGGGGTTCTTAGCAGGTGCTTGGTTTGAATGTGAAATGTCCCCTGGAGTCTCATGTTTGAATACGTGGTCCCCAGCTGGTGATGCTGTTTGAGAAAGCCATGGAGTGTTTGGGACTTTAGTAAGTGGGTGACTGTGGGGTGAGCCTTGAAGATTCACAGCTTGGTCCTGCTTCCTGACTGGTTTCTGTTTCCTGACTATGGTTGAAATATGCCCAGCAGCCTTACACCCCAGCCACCAACCATACCTCCTTCCTCAGCTCACAGGCCTGACACCATACCTTCCTCACCATGATGGACTGTACCCTTTTAAAACTCTGAATCACTCTTCTTCCTTGAGCTACCATCAAGCATTTTGTCAAAGCAATGAAAACAAGTATGTAATACCACAGGGTCCTTTGATAAAATGGGATTTTTATAAGAACCACAGAAGACCCTGGGAGAGGGGCTGACTAAACTTGGGCCAAGCAGACACTCATGGCTGGCACAATTTAAAGAAGTTAAACTAATCAGTGACCAGGTAAATCAGCTTGTGGCAACTGTTTGCTTTGTAATAAAAAGAATGGAAGACAGCCAGTCATGAGAAGGATAAAAATACTTCCTCTTCTATAAGCCACAGTGTGCCAGCTGTGAAATTGAGACTGTGGCCTCTCCATTTGGAACTCAGGCTTGCGCATGCTAAGTTACAGCCTGCCACTAAGCTGCATGTATCTGTGACCCTTGATCTGTTCTTTTTTAGGTATGACAATCTTCACTGTTTCATTGTTTTATTTTGTTTTAATGCACTGGTGTTTTGCCATGGGGGTCAAATTTCCTGGGATTGACTGGAATTATGGACAGTTTTGAACTGCCATGTGGGTGCTGGGAATAGAAACTGGGTCCTCTGGAAGAGCAGTCAGTGCTCTTAAACCACTGGGCCATCTCTCCAGCCTCTATTGTTTATTTTTTAAATATTTTTCCCTTTTTATTGAAAATAGATTTTTTTCTCACATACTATATCCTGATTATGGTTTCCCCTCCCTCTACTCCTCACAATTCCCCCCACACCTCCCCTCCTATCCAGATCCATCCCCTTTCTGTCTGTCATTAGAAAACAAATGGGCTTCTAAGGGATAATAATAAAATAAAATAGAGTAAGATATAACAAAAACTAACACATTGGAATTGGACAAAACATACAGAAGGGAAAGAGCTCAGGAAAAGGCACAAGAAACAGAGACCCACTTATTCATAGACTCAGGAATTCCAAAAACACTAAACAAGAAGCCATAATGTATACACAAAAGACCTGTAGGGTCAGAAGAAGGAAGAAGAAGGAGGAGGAGAAGGGGGAGAAGGAGGAGGAGAAATATATATAGAGAGAGTAAGATTTAAAAAGAGGAGAAGCCCTGACATGATATTAGAAGACAAAAACTCTTTAAAGATGCCATTAAGTTCATTCTCTGTTGGCCATCTACTGCCAGGCATGCAGCCTAGCAGGAGAATAGTTTGTTTCCCCAGTGAGATACGCTTGGAGGAAACTAAATTTGTCAATTGGAGATAGCGTCTAGGTGAGGGATGGGGCACGTGTCCACTTCTCCTTTCAACTCTGGGACCTCATCTGGTGCGGACTCATGCAGGACATGTGTGTGCTGCCTCAGTCCCCCTGAGTATGATGTGTTGATCTTATTGATTTACAGGGCCTTGTTTTCCTGGTGTCCCCCAATCCCTCTGGCTCCTTCTGCTTCCTCTGTATCTGGGTTCCCTGAGCCTGAGGGGAGAGATTTGATGAGCACCTCCTGTTTAGGGCTGAGTATTCCAAGACCTCACTCTTTGCATGTCTGGCTGTGGCTGTCTGCATTTGTTCCCATCTGCTTGCTACAGGAGGAAGGAAGCTTCTCTGATGATGGTTGAGCAAGGCATTGAGCTGCTTCCCTGGCTGGAGTCTGCTTATTAATATGGTGTGTGTGTGTGTGTGTGTGTGTGTGTGTGTGTGTGTGTGTGTGCCCATTTGAGTATATCTATGTGCACCATATGCATATTGGTGCCCAACGAGGCCAGAATAAGGCATCAGAACTCAGGAACTTGAGCCACAGGTGTTTGTGAGTTGCCTCATCCAGGTGCTGGGAGCCAAACCTGGATCTTTGCAAAAGTAGCAAGTGCTCTGAATCACTGATCCAGCTCTCTAGCTCCCAATCAACTCTTTTAAAATTATAAGTCGATCTAGTTTTATTTGGGGTTCTGTATTTAGCCATAAACACGCACTGTCTCATTTATTCCCAAGAATGTCCTACAGAGTGACTTCTATTATTACATCCCCACTGTTACAGTTTGATTGGGAAATGTCCTTAACGTCTCAGTCATTGAACACTTGACCTCCAGTGAATCTTAGACACTATGGCCCAGCCATGTTTCCTTTTTCTACACCCCGCTCCTGCCTCCAAAGACTCTGCCACCCACATCCTCCCCACCATCACAGACTGTATCCCCTCAAACCAGGACCCAAAAGAAACCTTTCTTCTCTTGAATTACTTCTTGTTAGGTATCAGGCTACACTGATGAGAAAAAACAAAACACCACTACTTTAAAGATGAAGGAACCAAAGCATTCATACATAAAAACATATACATTTAATGGAGGCTGGCTAGCACACATTCATGTAATCATGCATCACCTAGTTCTGTTGTGTAGATGAGAAATTCCCCAAAGTTTGTCCATTGTCAGAACTGACCGCTGCAGACAGTACTCTGGGGCAATCCATCATTTCTGCACATCCTGCCTAGTGCTCTTAGTAGCATACTTTAATTTCCAATGTCGTTAGTAATTTGTCTTGGAAGATGACGATAGGGCCACCTTTGCTGTCTGTTATGAACCGTTTTGGCTTTTAGCACAAGCTGCTGCCTTCTAGACCTCCACCTGGGCTCCATGTTGGCCCCTCAGCAATAAGGGAACAAAGAGAATTGGGACAAGACAGGGGACTTAATTTTTAGTCACTCCGATCCGAACACTAGAAGGAGAAGAGAGAGGAGGCTTTTGAAGAGGAGGCTCTCTTTGGGCTCATTTCTGCAGAGGTGCTATCCAGGATTGTTTGGCCCTGTGTTTGGGCAGGCATCATGGCAGAGGAAGCTGTCAACCCCGGGTGGACAGCAGGGAAAGGGAGAGAAGAAGGGACCAAGAACAGGAAAGCTCAGAGATCCATCCTCAGCAGCCTATTTTCTCCCACGAGGCCCACATCCTCAGGTTTCCACAACCCTACAAACAGTGGCAGTAGCTGGGGACACAGGCTCCAGGACTTGGGCCTATGGGACATTCTCACCGAAGCCTTCCTCAGTGGTTCCATTTTGCCATTGTGGAGTCCTGTCTCAGATTCAGGTATGCTGGGTCTGTGGCCAGCAGCTATGGACTGTGGCAGCTCTCTTGCAAGTCCCACAAGCCTGCCCCTCAGCCCCTGGCAGGACCAGCAGACACAGCGATCCCAAATGTCCTCTCTTTGTGACAGGTAAGGGGTTTCGGGCACCTCCACTGAGTGGGTCCATCTTACAGCCCAGAGATGCTAAGAATAAAAGGTAGCAGGAAGGGTGTCCCTGATGCTTAGCTACAGCGCCCAAGGACTGGGTTAAGAAAGCCTGTTCCACACCCAGAGGCTCAAATGTTCGCTCAAGCTAAACTGGTCCATGTATATTCCATCAGCTGCGTTTCACTATGGTTAATTTTGCTCTGCAAAGCCTGAAATCCTAATTTACTATCTGGCCCCATCCAGGAGTCAAAAGGAAAAGAAACCCACAGAGAATGAAGAGTCCCTGTAAACATGTTAAGCACACGCGCACACACACACACACACACACACACACACACACACACACACACAGAGTTACACTCCTGTGGGTGTTTCGCACATCCAGGCTCCACTTGATGTCACTTCTATGCTCCGTTGTGTCTTGTCCCCCAGCTGCATGATGACAGCGTACAGGTTCAGAACATTACCTCTAGAGCCAAATGAGGTCTAAGTCCAAAGCTTTGCCTGTTACTGGCGGAGCAATGCTGGGTCAGTTCCTTAACA
The DNA here is from genome assembly GCF_903995425.1 of Onychomys torridus. NCBI lineage: Eukaryota > Metazoa > Chordata > Mammalia > Rodentia > Cricetidae > Onychomys > Onychomys torridus. The sequence continues at coordinate 78,326,301 of NC_050447.1, read as the reverse complement.
TCTCTGTGTCAGTTTTATCTTGAGCTGGGTGTTTAAACTGCATGGGATAATAGCCTCTGGCATGTTAGTGCACAATATTCTAGTTTTGCTAGTTATTTGTAGTTGTGTCATAATGATTGTATTTGTTATTTTTCAGAAGCCAAAGCATGGACTAAATAAGTTTTCCAGTCTCACACAGCTCCCGAGAAGGAGGAACAGACTGAACCGCCAGCTCTGGCTCCAGGGCCATTGCCTGCCAGCCGTGCTATGGTGTTACCTCTCAACAGGAAAGGCTCACTCAATTAATGAACAAAGTCAGTACAACCAAACATGCTTGCTTCCTCTGGCGGTGCTTTTACTGTTAAAAGTGTGACTCTCGGTGTCTCTCTGTACTGTATGAGCCCTGTGGGAGCTTCAGTGGAATCTACTTTATTAAGGGAGTCATACCTGACACTTTGGTGGTTCTCAAAAGTGAAATTCACAAGATGACAGACCCTTTATAAACCAGCTTTGAAAAGTAGAAGCTTAAGAAAAGATTTTGCAGGTGATCTACGCAACACTCAAGAGATACTGCTTTTTTGTTTATGGTTTTTTGAGACAAGATTTCTCTGTGTAACAGTCCTGGCTGTCCTGGAATAACTTCCTTCCTTCCTTCCTTCCTTCCTTCCTTGCCCCTCCTTCTCCCCCTCTTCCTTCATTTCCTTTAAGAGGTATGTATTTTTATTTTATGTGTGTTAGTGTTTTGCCTATATGTATATATGGTGTACATGCATGCAGCACCCTCAGAAACCAGAGAGTGTGTCAGATTCCCTGCAACTGAAGTTACAAAGGGTTATGAGCTGCCATGTAGGTACTGGGAATTGAATTTAAATCCTCGCTGCAAGAGCAGAAAGTGCTCTTGACCACCAAGCCATCTCTCCACCCCCACCCCATTTTCTACTCGTTTTGAGACAAGGTTGCCCTCTGTGGTGCCAGCTGGCCTTGAATCCTGGCAAGGTTCCTGTGTGATATTAGTCCACTCATCAGAAATACGTGATGCCAGGTAATGTTTGTGTGGGATGATGGAAGATTCTTGCTGCTTATGGTTTTGGTGGCTGGAAAGTCTAAGAGAGGGCCACCACATGTGTCACAACACAGTGGACAACATCACACCACACGGCAGGGGCATGAGTGTGAGGGGAGGTGGGGGACACAGTGCTCTTTTACAGCAACCCAGTCTTGATGAAGCTGAGCCTCCTGGGAGCCCCAACCCACTGTGTTAGTATCAATCCCTTCCTGACTTCACAACCCAATCAGCTCCTTCTAGACCCAGCATCTCAAAGAGCTCACTACTTCTTATTACCAGAGAACTGGAGGGCAGGCCTCCAGCACATGAACAGCTGGGAGTCAAGCCATATCCGTCAGCCTGGGGCCTTGCATGGTTGTGCAGGAAACCTCTGTCTACTGATTCACCTTTGGCATGCACTCTCATTAAAGAGTTTTAACTTAGGTCATTGAGATTAGGGGATTACTTGTTGCTGTGATAGAAACATGCACTTGTTTTTGTCTGTTTTCCAAATGGACTTCTTTTCTTAGTGATTTATAGAAGACTTTTGCTTATTAAGGATATTAACATTTTTGTCTGTTACACATACCACATTGTTTCCCCATCTGCAATTTTATTCACAGTGTATTTTCTTTACAAGTTGTGTGTAGCATGTAGAACTTATATATGTTCCTCGAGGGCTCCATGTGTCACACTCAGCAGAGGTCTTCCATGCTAAGACTACAATACCATTTATTGAATAGGCTGCCACATGCCTGCTGGACAAACTACTTTTGCAATAATATATCCGAGCTACTACCTAGATGTTTTTTATCTGGAGTCTTAATTCTCCTGTTTTTGTATGTTTGTGGCATCCTAGTTGGCTTCTGATCACTTTTCCATACATGTTCTAATATGTGATGGGAAGGGAGAAGCCAATCCCTCTGTATTACTTTATTTTAAAGTAGTGTGGACATTCATGTGTTCTTCTAGATGGAGTTTGCTGCCAAGTTCAGAAACGGTACACTGGGATTCTAATGGAGATAACATTGCTCATGTGATGATGTGGGAAATGCTGATGACCTATTGCCAAGTCTCCCAGAAAAAAGCACATTCTGTCCTGCCATGTAGTCATGGACATTTTATTTCTCTCCCATGTTGCCTCTGAAATTCATTTATGGGCATTCCATAACCTTTGTCGCCATTGCAAATTTTTTCATGTAATTGCCTGTTTATTGAACTATTTCGTTCTTGAACTTCAAAGGACTGCCTGAGAATAGAATTTAAACTGTGTCTGTTTAATAATTACCTAGAACCTAAGAGGACATTAAATGGAATTGTCTCAAAGATTTCTGTGGGGCATTTACCCACCAACCCCACAGCTCCCCAGAGTTTTCTTGAGTGTGAGCAACAGGAAATAACAGATAGAATGATTTACAGTGTGGAGATAAAGAGATAGAAAATACAGGATAGCCTCGAGAGGGCCTAGAACCTATTCCAACAGGCCCTGACTGTCTCTGCCCCAGGTTATTTATAGAGACACCAAGTGGGTGGAGCAAAAGACCTCCCTACAGCACAGCCAAGTGCAGACCATCTCAGACACTGGCACTTAGGCCCATGGTCCTAACCATCTTCTCTGTGGAACGGCTGGGTAAAGCCAGGGGGAGCCTGAGAACAGGCTCCCACAAAAGATGCAAACCAAGAGTGTTGTGATCAGCACCGCATTAAGAGCACACGTCCACCCGGGCCTGTCATGATGGCTCCCCTTGAAACTGTTAGCTCACTCACATAGCTACAGTGGCCAGTAGATGTCTGGCCACTGGCCTATGAAATTATTTCTAGAATGCAGGGCACTGGTTTCTTCCTATTATGTTTGCTTATCTCAATGAGGCTTTAGAAGGAGAAGTCTCTGTCTCTGTTCCTTCTGAGGTCCTCTGTTCTGGTAGCTGGTGGACCCTGGTCTAGTCACTCAATAGACAGTGTTGTCTCTTCAGTGGCTGCCTGGAGTGGAGTCACATTCACCCTCACCATCTTCATGGACGCATTTGCATGCTGAGCTCATTCCTGGCCTCGCACTCTCTCTCCTGTGTTTCTGCTCTTTATTCATTTTCATCCTGTTACACTTTATAAATCTTCATAATCCATCTCAAGTGTTTGCTGGATCCAAACAGGCTTAAAAAATGCTGAGATGGGTTCATGCCCTATAATCCATACTCTAATTCATTAAATTGTATGATAAATATAATTTACCATGCCACTGAAAAAAATAAAGAGGCTTATTCTGAGATAAAGAATTATATGCTTTAAAATCACAGATTTGTGTCTCTGTGTGAGTGTGTGTACTCAGGTACACAATGTGATGTGTGTGCACAAGTGTGTAGGTGCATATATGCCCACACATGTCCATTCAGAGGCCAGAGCAGGATACCTGGTGTTGTCCTTTGTCACTCAGCCTAAGTGCTTTGAGACAGGGTCTCCCACTGAACCCAAGGCTGGCTGTTTGGGGTAAGCTGCATGGCCAATGAGTTCTAAGTATGTCTCCAGCCTCCTTGCTTCTTACCTGAGTGCTACAGATTCAAATTCAGGTGCTCATGCTTGCAAAGCAAGGGCACTTATTTAGCCATGTCCTTGTCCCCACAAACTGGTTTTTGAAAAACATTCTTAATCATAGTTTCTAAATCAATCCCATTTTAAAATACATAAGGAAAATGATTATACAGATAAACTTCAGACTTAAAAGATTTATCAGAAAATATATACTTCATGAGAGTCATTGTATTAATAATTCTCATTTGTATTACCGTTTGCAATAGGTATTTATGCCCTCCCCTTTTGTAATCACTTCTAAACATGCAATTTTCTCACCAAAGATTTGCTTTATATAAGTGTTTTCCCCTCAGATCCTATAATTTTTAAGTTATATTAATGCAAAACAATGTTAGATGACCCAGTATTAAATAAAATGTGCTGGTATGCTTGTGTATTTGTATGTGTGGGTGTGTATGCATGCACAGATGTGGAGGCCAGACTAAAATCTTATGCATCATGCTCTGTAGTAGTGTATGGTGATATTTTATTTGTGCTCTAACAAATAAAGCTTGCATGGAGATCTGAGGACAAAGCCAGCCACTATATTAAACATAGAGGTCAGGCAGTGGTAGCACATGCCTTTAATCCGAGCATTCAGGAAGCAAAGATCATCCGGATTTCTGTGAGTTCAAGGCCACACTAGGAACAGAGCCAGGCACATGCCTTTAATCCCAGCACTAGTTAACCATAGAAGTCTGAAAGTCTGTGGACAGGAAGTAATAGAGCTGGGCAGAAAGAGGAGGTGATATAGCTGGGCAGAGAGAGGAAGTATGATGGCAGGGCACAGAAAGGTATATAAGGCGTGAGTATACAGGAAGTAACTCTCTTGAGCTGTAATTGGATTGCTCTATTCCTCTGATCTTTCAGCTTTCAACCCAATATCTGGCTCTGGGTTTTTTTTTTATTAATAAGACTATTTAGCAATTTGTGTTACAGTAGTGTGATGGCTTTTTTAGGTGCTTGCCAGGGGTCTGAACTCAGCTCTTCATATTTGAGTGACAAGCAGCTTCCCCACTGAGCCATTGTCTTAGCCAGTGTTCTATTGCTGTGAGGGACACCATGACCACGGCAACTCTTATAAAGGAAAACATTTCATTGGGGCTGGCTTACAGTTCAGAGCTTTAGTCCATTATCAGTGTGGCAGGAGCATGGCAGCGTGCAGGCAGACATGATGCTGGAGCTGAGAGTTCTACATCTGGATCTGTAGGCAGCTGGGAGAGACAGACGGTGGGCCTGGCTTAGATTTCTGAAACCCCAAAGCCCACCCTTAGTGATACACTTCCTCCAACAAGGCCACACCCCCAAATCACGGTCAAGTAGCACCACTCTGTAATGACCAAGCATTCAACTACATGGGCTGGGGGAAGGGAACATTCTTATTCAAACCACCACACTCATTGCCCTAGTCTCTAAACAGTGTTCCTAATGATAAGTTAAAAATAAACAAACGCGCTGTCTTCTTGGTCTCTTGGGGGCACAGTCAACCAGTAGCCACTCGACTCTTTCCAAGTCTGAGCGGGCAGAGGACACAGATGGCTCCCGGCATCATCATACCAAGAGCCACCTGAGGTCTCTAGACCTGGGCACGTGAGAGAAGAAGAGCTGGCAGGATTCAACAACCACCACCTGTATCCCAACCAAGAGCCCTGGTGCAGGGCGGCTGGGCACCAAGCGAGTACAGGTTGGGAAATGGAAGAAAGAGAGGCAGAGTGGTTCACGGGCTGGGGAGATCTCAAGAGCTGAGGGCGGCGAGGAACAGGCTGATGTGAATGGCTGCTTGCCATCACTAGAGCCCACGGTGATCTGGGCCTGGGCTATTGCCAAGGGCCAGGTCTTGATCCAAGGCCCTGAAACAGCCAAAGGGGCCTGTGTTGATATCTGTGGCTCCTGTTGCCACTGAGGGCCTTGCAAAGCCCTGTAGTCTGGGCTGCCACCTGGGACCATGTTATCCAAAGGCCATGCTGCAGTGAGGCCATGCCAATCTGAGTGGCCAGTGCTGTCACCAGGGCTATGGTGACATCCTGGCCCCAGCTGCTGCAGAGGACTATGTTTGGGTCCATGGTTCTACCACAACTGGAGTATATGTTGATGTTCCTGGCCCATGTTGCCACCAAAGACCACACAGATGCCTGGGGTCTAGACAGCAACCTGTGGCCATAAGGGTGTCTAAGGGCCAGGCCACTGCCAGGGCCATGCCGATCTGAGTAGACTTTACTGCCACCTGGGGCCATGGAGTCATCTGAGCCAGGGCTGCTGCTAAGAGTCTTGTCTGGGTCCATAGCCCTACAGCAACCAGGGTCTGAGGTGATGATATCTGTGGTTCCTGTTACCACTGAGGGCAGTGTGAATGACCAGGTTCCTGGTCAGCCACCTGATACCATGTCGGTGCCCATGAGCCATGCTACCACCGGGGCCATACTCATCTGGGTGGTCTGTGCTGCCACCAAGGCCATGCTGACATCCACACCCAAAATGCTGTTGAGAGCCATGTCTGAGTTTGTGATCCTGCAGCTGGAGTCTGTAATGGTGTGTCCCCGGCCAGTGTTATCACAGGAGTCACTGGAACCTCACTGGCCTTAGGGTAGGTGGCCCTGCCCTCACTGGATACTGCATCAGGAGAGCTGGCTCTTCCCCCTCAGGGGAGAGCTGGACCCTCCCCCACTACACACACACATACACACACACACACACACACACACACACACACACACTGGGGGAAGACGGCCCCACCCCTCACCACAGGCATGCACCTTACCTGGGTATCACACTAGAGCTGACCCTGTGATCAGGGTTGCAGTTGAGCAGACCCTGAGGGTATGAGAGCAGGACAGCTGACCCACCCCAGCCCCAGCCCCTGGCTGCCATGTGGTGGTGTGGGTGAGAGAAAGATACCCTCCCCACCTCCACCCTTTGCTACCTGCAGTAGGCAAGAGAGCTGGCCCCGGGTCACGAGAGTGAGAGAACCAGCCCTGCCCCTCTCTAGCTGCAGCACACAGGAGAGCAGGCCCTGCACCCCTCCTGGGCAGCACTTTAGAGCAGACCCTGTTGTTGGGGACACTGGTGAGTCAGCCCTGAGGGCCTGAGAGCAGGACAGCTGACCCTGCCTGCCCCCCCCCCCCCACACACACACATAGAGAGAAGGCCCTGCACTTTGCCTGGACAAAGCAGTGGAGCTAGCCCCAGTGGTGAGTGTGGGTGACCCGGATCTGAGGTTCCTAGAGCGGGAAAACTGGTCCCAGTCCTTGCTGCAGGCTGCATCGGGCGAGCTAGCCAAGGCAGTGCTGGAGAGCTCACCTAGGTAGTGGTGATGAGGGAGGGTTGGTGGTCTGACCAGCTCAGCTACCACCCAGGCCCAGAACCAGGGCTGTGCGTTGGTCCACCCCAACATCCACCTCATCTGTGAATTGTTGGAGCACATGAAGGGAATGAACCTGTAGGTCCAGAACAGCAGCATCTCTATGACACAGGACAACAACAGGATGTCCAGGAGGAGCCCCAGTGAGAGCTTATGATTGGTGGCATGGCAGAAGCCAGAGGCCTCCAGCCACACCGATGACTCATGGCAATGAACACTTGCAAGTGTGGAGGCAATACAGACTCCATCTTAGGGGAGGGCCACCATCTCAGACCAGGCTGTACTCATTTCCAGGAAGGACCTCAGGAATGTGTCATGACAACTTGAACAGATACAGGGCAGTATGTTCCTGTAGACATTCTGTCTGTGGTTTATGACCCTTGAAGTTATCTGAATAATCTTGCTGAGCAGTCCAAATAATCCTGTTCAGCGGGTTGTGATCTCCCTCCAAAAGTACAATCCAATAGTTTCAGATATGGCTTTGCGCTGAAAGTCTAGACCAATAGTTACAAAAAAATCACCTTGTCCCATATCCCTTCTACCCAATTCCAAGTGTGTAATTCTTGGCTTGTGGTTTTTCCCTATAAAATCTCTCTACACCTGGGCTTGTGGCCACCTGCAACATTTCCTTCCATCTGCCATGTGATGGCCCAGGTTGAACCTGACCATAAAAGGACACTTGCATCGGAAACAGGCTCCTTGGTGGTCTCTGGGGGTTTTGTGAAATGGGTACAATACAAGTAAAGATGAATGGACTAAGGGCTAAATTGTGTAGCCCAATAGCCACACTACAGCTTTTAAGACAAGATTTTTTTTTTTTCCTTTTTGTGTTTTTTTTTCTTTTGCTTTTAAATTTGCTTTTGTTTTGGAGGGGAGATTTCAGGGGCAGAAGGCAAATTCGAGGGGACAGGGAGAGGGAGTAGGATCGGAATGCATGATGTGAAATCCACAAAGAATCAATAGAAGTCAAATAATAAACAAAAAAAAAAAAACCCCAAATAAACATGAACAATGAAAGTATTCGGCTGGAACCTCCAGCTCATTCATGCATGGACTGAGAAGCCCCATCTCTCTCTCTCTCTCTCTCCCTCCCTCCCTCTCTCTCTCTCTCTCCCTCTCTCTCTCTCCCTCCCTCCCTCCCTCCCTCCCTCCCTCCAAACCCCGACCTCTCAGAAAATCTCCAACAAAGAAAAGGAGCCAAAAGCCCACTTCGGCTTTCTTGGAGGCGACAGCAGCCCCTCCCCTGAAGTTGCCAGCAACCTAAGACCCCTCCTAAAGCAGTTAGTTTTTGACCATACTTGGGCACAAACCCAGCTTGTGGAGGACACATCATCACCCCCTAGCCTACAGGGTATATATGCTTCCTGCTTTAGTTCCGCCAGTGAGGGCTGACGGGCTCACCTGGGAGTTGCTTTGCTCAAATATACCTGTTCTTTTGCTTTTTCAATTCGGCCTGATCTGACTTACAGTTTCCGGAGGAACCTATTGTCTAGTTACTGAAAACCTCTTGGAAAGCACTTTGACATACTAGAGTCTCAAACCTTAAAGACAGACACGGTGACTAATACAGTACAAATTGACTGAGATTATTTAAACCAAGTCTTATCTGACTCATCTAGGACAGTGACAGGTCCACTCCATCACAGGAAGCAGCTGCTATGTGCCTTCATTGATGATTCCTAAGCTCTGAGGGTTGAACCGTTTCCCCCACAATAACCTTGTGTGAAGATGGGGGAGCATGGGAAGGAGGCCCTGACCGATCCTGAACTCCATGGCCTGGAATCCAGAGCACTGCACAGTCGCACCCACAGCTTATTTCAACACACAAACCATTTCTAATCCCTTTATTTGAAGTTATCAAATCAGCGAGTGCACATCTTAGAAAGCATGTGGAGACAGTTTCTGGTTTGAGCGCTTCTGTGCTCCTTTGGTGACTAGAGAAAGCGGTAGAGGTCTGCCTCTTTGCTGCGGAGCTTCAGCAGGGCCCCCGGGTGGAACATGAGGTCCACAATGAACTCTTCGGGTGGGGGCAGGCTCCCGGTGATGCCCTTCCGCGCCTCATTCAGCAGCTTCACTTCGTTCCAGGCTCGGCTATACTCACCACGCACCAGGCAGCAGCCCACACCAATTTTATCAGCCAGTGCCTGAGGGAGGAACAAGACACCTGGGGCTCAGGGCTGTGGGCAAGCAGGTGGCAAGAGATCCTTAGTGGGAGACGGACCTTTGGAGAGAGTTAAACACAGGCATGCAAAGAAAATGTTGGTCTGCAAGGTGGAAAATGGAGAACAGCGCAGTAGAAGCCGAGCATTGGCTGTCCCTGACGGCTTGCCATCTGTAGACTGTGTGTGTCAGTGTCCTGGGAAAGGACACTTTTCAGGCAGTTAATGGAGTAAATGGATAGATTGGGTGGTTGAAGGGAAGCTATCCCAGGGATCCAGCCTGTGGACCCATCAGTCTGTCCACATCCTAGGCTGTTCTTTGGCTCTAATAGGCAGAGGGATTGAAGGAAGACCCATTTCCAGCCAGTCTGCCGTGCGATGTGGAAGGCACCATGGGGCAGGAGATCCCCCAACTGCAACTAGCTCTCTAGCTTTCTTCAACCACCTCACTCCAGGAATCTCTCTGGGGTACCCTGGTTCTCCCTGATTTGGAGGGTTTTTTCCCCTTTTAAATATCTTTAAAATAATTTAAAAACTTTTCAGCTGTATTAGACTCCCTTGTATCACCCAGTGGGGTGCAAAGACCATGTGTGTGTGATGTTTCCAAGGTAACATTTAGTGGTATGTCTCTTATTTCCTGTCAAAGCACCTTAAATCACTACAATAGATTACTATCCCCCATTTTACACAGTGGAGCTGAAGTCAAGTGTTTTGGAATCTTCGTTTACACTGATGTGCTACTGTGATTGGTTTAATAAAGAGCTGAATGGCCAATAGTTAGGTAGGAGAGACAGGTAGGATTTTTGGAAAGAGAGATGAAGAGGAGGAGGAATCTAGGTACATGGATTATGTCAAGAGATGCCAACAAGACACGGAGGGAGCTGGACATACAGAATGAAAGAATGCCATGTGGCAAAATGTAGATTAATAAAAGCAGGTTAATTTAAGTTATAAGAAATAGTAGAACAAGCCTAAGCATAAGCCAAACTTTCATAATAATATGTCTCTGTGTCATTATTTGTGGGCTGTCAGTCAGGATGAAAAAGTACTACCACAGTCCAGTACTTTCTCAAGGTCACTGCAGGTAGTGACCTAAAGGAAGAATCAAGTAACCTGCCTCCTATGTGCAGTGACCTTGTGAGTTGGTGAGTGAGTGAACACAACCTTGTGAGTTGGTGAGTGAGTAAACACAGCCTTGTGAGCTGGTACACAACCTTGTGAGTTGGTGAGTGAGTAAACACAGCCTTGTGAGTTGGTGAGTGAGTGCATGTGCCTGTGTCTGAAAATCTCTTTTCCCTGTAATGAGGAACACACAAAGGTCTCCAGCTCTCAGAAGGAAGGGGAGCAGTGGGGCTTAGCTGCTGGAGAGATCAGGAAAATGTCTGTGACGAGCTGGAAAAGGACAGACACATACCTACTCCTAAATGTAGACACACGTGTCATGTTCTGCAGCTTGTGTGTCAGAGTAGATAGGACTGAAAACTGGTCCAGGTTGGCCGGCAAGGCAGCAGTGAGAGACGGAGAGGAGAGGAGAGGAGAGGAGAGGAGAGGAGAGGAGAGCAGAGGAGAGCAGAGGCAAGGGGGGGGGAGGGGAGGGGAGGGGAGGAGGGAAATGAGTGAGTGAGTGGTCAGTGTATCCAGAATGCCTAAGGGCAGGGTGAGTAACGCCAGATAAGGGCCATCAGTCTGGAAGAAAATGAGATGAAGAACATGTGTGGAGAGGGTAAAAGGGCAAAGGATTCATGAATACCATGCTCAGGATGTCAGGGGTGGAATGTTGAGGAATTAACTGCATGACCCAGGTAACATAAGAAGGCAATGAATTCAGGTTGGCATAAGGAGTTAGGGACTGAATATTTGAATGCCCTCCCAAATCTGTATGCTGAAGCCCTAAGTTCTAATGTTTTTGGAGGTGAATCTTTGGGGAGGTGACTGGGCTTAGAGGCTCATAGGGTCAAACCTCTGTCCCCAGGAATTACTGCCCTTACAAAAACAGGAATTGCCTGGTGTGATGGCAAACACTTTTAATCCCAGCACTCAGGAGGCAGAGGCAGGCAGATCTTTGTGAGTTCAAAGCCAGCCTGGTCTACAGAATGAGTTCTAAGATAGACAGGGCTATGAAGAAAGAGTCTGTCTCAAACAAACAGACAAACAGGAAGAGATACAATTTCCTGCCTTGTGGTATTTTGTTATAGCAACTAAGCTAACACAATGCCCATTAGGTTCTCACAAGGAGCTAATTGGAAAGTAATCTGATAGAAAGATCTGGAAATTGAGAGATCTGAGGTATGGATGTAGGAATCTGTGACTATTAGGCATTTATGTACTATTTAGGGCCAAGGGAATACCCTGGGAACTACCCTGGGAAGTTCATGAAGAAAAAACAGACGAGACTTGGATGATGTGCTGGACAGTTTCGTTCTAAAGTCATCTGAGAAGAGGGAGCCTCCCTTGAGAAAATACTTCCATAAGACTAGGCTGTAGGCAAACCTGAAGAGCATTTTCTTGATTAGTGATTGATGGGGGAGGGTCCAGTCCATTGTAGGTGGGGCCACCCCTGGGCTAGTGGTCCTGGTTCTATAAGAAAGCAAGTTGAGCAAGGCATGAGGAACAAGCCAGTAAGCAGCACTTCTCCATGATCTCTTCATCAGCTCCTGCCTCTAGGTTCCTGCCCTGTTTGAGTTCCTGTCCTGACTTCCTTCAGTCATGGACCACAATCAAGTGTAAGCCAAATAAACCCTTTCCTCCCCAATTTTCTTTTGGTCATAGTGTTTCATCATAGCAACAGTAACCCTAAGACAATGGCTAACAGTATTTGTCTACTTGTGATACACCTTGGATACATCTCTGAGGGCATTTCCAGACAGGTGAATTGAGAAGGGAAGACTTATTGTGAGATGCCATGTGGGAACCTGTGAAGATAAACCCCAAGCTACAGTAGGGTCTCAGTTGGGTTTTATTACTGTGAAGAGACACCATGACCACAGCATGTTCTGAGGACACAACTAACTGGGCCTGGCCTACAGCTCAGAGGTTGAGTTCATTATTATCACAGCAGGAAGAAATGGTTTCAGGCATTCAGGGAGAAATGGTGCTGGAGAGGTAGCTAAGAGTTCTACATCTGGATCCTCAGGCAGCAGGAAGTATATGGTGGCATGCAGGCAGACATGGTGCTAGAGAGGTAGCTAAGAGTTTTACATCTGGATCCTCAGGCAGCAGGAAGAGATTGAGACATTGGTCCTGGCTTGAGCATCTGAGACTTCATAACCTACCCCCAGTGTCATACTTCCTCTAACAAAGCCACACCTACTCCAACAAGACCACACCTCCTAATAGAGTCACTCCCTTTGGGCCTAAGGGAAAGGACATTTTCCTTCAATCCAACACAAGTAGGGGCCCAAGATGTTGGAAATGCTAAGACCATAAGCCATCGCCCACGGAAAGCTGTAGCTACAGAACATAGCTTGTCCAAGAGAGTGGTCAGTCATGTGCTGTAGAAGACAGAGCTGGAGGGGTGGGGCTTCAGAAGCCCAGTTGGTTCTATTACAAGCCCTGGATGCTGAACATGGTGGTGTAAGAATTGCTGTGTTCCCTGTTTAGGTTTTGGTTTTGGTTTTTCAAGACAGGTTTCTCTGTATAGTCCTACCTGTTACTCTGTAGACCAGACTAGCCTTGGATTCAGAGATTTGCCTGCCTCTGCCTCCCAAGTGCTAAGAGCCACAATATTCAGCTCTCTGTTGAGTTTTGGTCATACTTTGACCCAATCTTTTCTTACTGTGTTCCTGTTCCTCCCTCTTGGAATGGCAAGATTATTCTGTGATGTTATATGGTAGAATTATGTAATTTGAAAAAATGCTTTTACAGGCATCATAGTTAAGATGTTGCTTTGACTCTTAGGATATAGACTTTGGACTTTTGAACAATAATAGGACTGTTAAGATTTGGGGGACTCTTACATATAACTAAGTACAGTTTGCATCATGAGATGCCACTGAGTCTTTCAGAATGTGATATGGAATATTTTCGCTTAAAATTATGAGTTTGGTTGTCAAACTGGTAAGTGGTAGATTGGTAGTAGTTCATTGTCAACTTAATTGGCTTTAGAATCACCTAGTAGACATGTCTCAGGGTATTTTGTAATGAAATTTCAAAGAGTTTTAACTGAAGAAGGACAAGGAAAGACCCACTCTGAATGGGCTTGGGGTCCCAGACAGCATAAAGGGGAGAAAAAGAACAAAAAGAGCATCACATCAGCATTTTTCTCTCTCCCTGATCCTGGGTGCAGTGTTAACCAGCAGCTGCTGCCATACCTCCCATGCCCCAGTGGACTGAACTCTCAAACCTTTCTTCCATTAAATTGCTTCTTGCCAGGTAGTTGGTCACAGAAAGGAGAAAAGTAACTAATAGAGAAGTCTGTAAGTATTTGGGAGATGGATGGAATTTAATCATTTGGTCTCTATGTTCTGGGAGCGTTTTCTCAGTTCCTACCCAGCGGATCAAGACCACACTCTCTTAGCCTCACACTTCCTAGTGCTCAGTCTCAGTGAAGGGTGCTGTCTTCTTTGCTTGCCCTTCCTAGGACGCAGGGTCAATCTGCTCTTCCCAGGCATTCTCCCCACCATGTTCAGGCAACTACCAAGTCCTTTTGGTTGTTACATCCAAAGTCTTCTCAGCTTTATTCTCCTTCCACATGGAGTAACGTGTCCATAATATGAGTCACTTGTACTCACTGTCCAGACATCTTTTAATAGGTCATCCTGTCTCTAGTTTGTGTCTGTTCTAACTCATCCCCTCTTGTACAGCCTGAATGGTCTTTCAAAATCACATTCTTCCTCCCTGACAATTTTTAGTGGTCACTCACATTTTAGGGTGAAGGGCAGACTTATCTGATGCTTTACATCAGACCTTCAACTTTATAGCCACTCTATTTCTCTCTTCCTCTTGCTATCTAGATGATATCCTCTGCATCCCTAAAAGGACCACTGATTGGCATGCCAGTGTTATTTTCTGTGTAGATGTTTATATCATTTAGAAAGTTGCTTTTTTACCTAATGAAAATTTGACATTATTTATCCATGTGTGTACATATATGTATATATAATCACAAATATTTAAAACTAAATAAGTATAAATGCAAAAATTAATATTGTCCAGTTAAATGTTAGCACCTGACTCAGTCTGATGAGATAAAGACAGAACTTTTTAATCTAATGGAAAATGAGACAATAACACTTTAAATACCTTGAAAAGCAAAGCTCGATGATAAAAGATTCCTTTCTTGATATATCCAATTGGAACGACATTGGATTTCAGTTGAAATTTCAGCTCACTTATATGAAGTTCCCAGCTGAAATCAGATAGCTTCTCTTTTGGAATCCTACCGCCCATTTTATCTGCCACATACCTGTGCCCATTACATTGAGATGAAAAACAGTTTTAATCACTTAGTTCGGATGGTTTATTATGATTATGTATACAATTACACATGTAAAAACTATATTTCCTCTGTTTTTTGTTTGCTTTACTTTTAAAAATGTACTTTCAGGGAAAAATCATCATCTGAGACAATCACAAATACATTTATAAACTAAAATCGTGCTGATTTAATCCAGTGCAAAGAAGAAAATGAAGGCTAAGGTCCCAATGGGTATAACACAAGCCAAATGATTACCACACTAATTATAAATGTAACTTTAAAGCTTTATCTTATTCTTGAACAGTGCTAAGTGTTTTAGTCCGGATGTGGAGGCATTTAATAACTGGTGGGCCTTCTTCTTCCAAGGCATTTCAACTCAAAAGCAAGAGGAACCTAGTCAAGTTATCCACTAAACTCCTGGACATTTTCAAGTGGAGGTGTGGGGGAGGATACCTATTCTCTTGAGATAAGATCTCAGCATGTGGCCCAGGCTGGCCTTGCCCTTCTCAGGCTTCTCCTGCCTCTGCCTCCTGAAGACTGGGCTTATAAGCAGTATACATTTCATAATTTTTTCATTTAAAATTTATCTTTTTAATGACAAAAGATGGTATTCTATAATACTGTTATCAAAGGAGAGAGGAAGAAGAGGAGGAAGAAAAACGTGTGGGGGGTAGCAGATAGGTGGGAGATGAAGAAATGTATGGAGGGGAGCAGATGGGTGAGAGATGAGGAAATTGGGTACTTTGTTTTTTGAGGTTCCCCGCCCTTCCCCCCAATAGTAGGATCTCGTAGGATAAGGTCAATAAACACATCTCCAAAAATTCTCTGTAACTAAGAACACATTCAGGAGGAGAAAGGGAAAAACTGAAAATTTAAAGGAAAGATTGGCCGTTGGCTGTACTATAAGGAATACTGTCTAACAAACTCAAAACACAGCAAAACAAACCAGAACAACTAAACCAAAACAAAGGAAAACCCCAAAGCTAAACAAAATCTATGTAAGCAACAAGTGGGGGGGGGGGGGGTTGGAGCGGAGCTGTCAATCCGCCTGTCACGTGACAGCCTCCCACGTGGTGGAACAGACCTCTGCCACGACTCGACTCGACTCGTTATCACCGGTTGGCGTTGGAAAATAGGGTGATTCAGAAACGAGGAGAGCCTCAGCTAGGAACACGGTGCTGGGAGGTATCGGACAAATGTTCTGCGAGAGTCATCCTGTCTCAAGGACACGGAAATCCTTTGATAGCCACACGCCCTCCCCCTCCCCGGCCCGGCTGACAGAAGTCGGTGATCTGGCAGCTGGGAGGTTTACAGCGGTCACTTCCAAGTTTGAGGACTGCTACTTGCCTCCCACCTGGAGTGGACGGAGCTCCCACAGAGACTGCAGCTGTGGCGGGAGCCAGAAGCACCCCTGCTGGGTTGTGTCAATCATGGAACCAATCCTCCATTTCTAGTCTTTCCAGCTGGCCTCAGCCTCCTTAGCTGAAGGAGCCAGCACCGGGGAGGAGGATAGCTTCCCGAGGCTTACACAGAGTTCTCTAGTCTGCCCTGCAGCAAGCTCTCAGAATGCCCACAGCTGAGAGAAATAGCAAGCAAACTAGCAGACACTCATCAGAAAAACAGATGCTTGTTTGTGCTTTAAAAAGCAATGAGTGCATTTATAGAGAATTCACAATAGAATGCCTTTAAAGGATGAATACCCCCTACACCTATGGAATGATTTAATTTTTAACACAAGTTCACTCGCAACCTTTCTATGATCGTATCAAAGATGCTTTTTAAGAGATTAGCTAGAAGAAAACACCGGCCGTTTGTCTCTAAGTAACTTCAGCTCTACTTCGTCACAGAAATGCAGCTCCATAGAAATGAAGAGCACCTTTAATTCACGGCTTATTTTGTTGATTTTATTCTAAATTAACTTTTAAAAAAGCAAACCACTGAAGCTTTTTAAAACTAACTCAGGCCGGGCAGTGGTGGCTCAGGCCTTTAATCTCAGCACTCGGGAGGCAGAGGCAGGCGGATCTCTGTGAGTTCGAGGTCAGCCTGGGCTACCAAATGAGTTCCAGGAAAGGCACAAAACTACACAGAGAAACCCTGTCTCGAAAAACCAAAACAAACAAACAAAACAAACAACAACAACAACAAAAAAAAAACTAACTCAGAAATAAGTAAACAGAGAGAGAAAAAAGGAGAGGGAGATGGGGAGGGAGAGACTCACTTGGCCAGGGCCTCAATCTGGTCCTTAATGTTGACGATGGGCAGTATGGACTTGGTCACCTCGAACACATACACACAGAACTCGGGGTCAAGAGGTGGGAACCATTCTTTGTCGGGGCTGCTTTCTGTCATTTTGGGCATTGCCATGACCTCTTCTTCCTCTTTGACTTTTTCTTCTTCTTTTTTCCCCTTCCCTTTCCTTTGAGAGTAAACAATAATGAAATCCCACATCCAGTCAACCAAATAACCAAATACTAACTATGCTCTGAATTAATCTGAAAAGCATAGAGGAATAAGGAGAGGGAAATGAATTAGAACAAAATGAAATGACACATATCTAAGAAAATGCCATGGCAAAGCTCATTATTTTATATGCTATATTAAAAGTTAATTAAAAATTTAAAAAATTGGGGACAACTCAAATGTCCTTCAATAAGAGATGGGTATATAGTTGTAAACCTTTATAATGAAATACTGATCAAGAATGAAAGGGAATAAACTACCAGTGTACAAAATAATTTGGAACCATCTCAAAAGCATTATGCTGGGTGGAAAGCATCAGTATCAGATGTAACGTCCCAGTGATCCCATAAAAGTCATCCTTGACTGATCCTGGCAGCATACGCCTTTATTGCCTGAACTCAGGAGGCAGAGAGAGGCAGATCGCTGTGGGTTCAAGACCAGTCTGGTCTACATGAGTGAGTTCCAGGCCAACCAGAGCTTCATAGTAAGACCTTGAAAAGACAAAGACCACAGGAAAACACCATCACCAAGTCTAGTTAACCACAAAGACTGAACTGCAGTATCAGGGACTTTATGGAGAAGGCCGGGGTTAAGATTCTGGATGTTGGAACATCTTCTGGTCGGACTGTGGTGACAGTTACAAAAGTTCCTTCTCTCAAATTTCATAGAGTTTTTCCCCTTAAGCAAAAGGCAATTTTGTAGCATGTTAATTAAAAGCTTTAATTTTGCTGGGCATAATTCTCTGCTTACATCTGCATGAGAGTTATTATTGGCTTCTACACCGATTATTCCTAGCATGGTAGATGGAAAAGCTTGCTCTTGATGCACTTTCAGTGGCTAGCACTAGGCACTGTGTGGTGATATATTGTGTATCCTCATAAACTTGCCTGAACATCAGAGGACTGAGCCAGCCACTAGATTAGACATAGAGGCCAGTCAGTGGTGGCACACACCTTTAATCCTATCACTCCGGAGGTAGAGAGCTGTCTGGATCTCTGTGAGTTCAAGGCCACACTGGGCTACATGAGATTGATCTAGTCTAGGAGAGAAAACAGAGCCAGGCATGGTGGCACACACCTTTAACCCCAGAACTTGAGATCTCATGCCTTTCCTGGGAAGCACACATGCCTTTAATCCCAGGAAGTAATATGGCAGGGCAGAGAAAGGTATATAAGGCATGAGGAAACAGGAACTCACTCTCTGTAGGCTGAGGATTCCACAGAGGTAAGAACTAGTGGCTGGCTGTTCTGCTTCTCTGACCTTTCAGCTTTCACCCTGATATCTGGCTCTGCGTTTTTTGTTAAAAGACCGTCTAAGATTCAAACACCAGCACTGCCTGATGTGTCCCTTGAATCCATTTCCAGTTCAGCACCCTTCCTCCAAACAGCTGGTCCTAATCCTTTGGCCCCATCCCATAGGTTAGCATTGCTTTGTCAGTATCTCCAGCTACTACACAGTGTCTTTTCTGTCATTTGCACCCCAGGATGACACTAGCTGAGTGACAGGGACTGAGAGGGATTGAGAGGAACTGACAGGTGTGAGCGAGCGACCCTCTGTCCTAGTTAGTGGTTTTTGTTTCTGTAATAGACATCGTGACCCAAAGCAACCTTTGGTTGGGGAGGAAAGGGTTTATTTCAGCTTACATCTCTCAGGTCATACTCCACCATAGAGGGAGGAAGTCAGGACAGGAACTTGAGGCAGGAACTGAAGCATAAACTATGGAGGAATGCTGCTTGCTGGCTTGCTCCTCATGACTTTCTCAGCCTGCTTTCTTATAGAACCCAGGACTACCTACCGAGGGATTGCATGGCCCACAGTGGGCTGGGTCCTCCAACACCAACCACTAATAAGAACACAGACTTGCTTACAGGCCCGTCTGCTTGGAGCATTTTCCCTCTTCAGCTAAGGTTCCCTCTTCCCAGGTGATTCAAGCCAACAGAAAACCAGCTAGTGCCTCCTCTAAGAGGAAGGGGAGGCTCTCCCTAGATGGTCACCATAGCCCCTTTGCAAGGAGTTCACAGAAACTTAAGTGTTCAAGCGTCTCCAGTAAGGCTCAGGCTTCCCACTTTGAAGATGATCCAGACTCCAATAATTCCTCCTTGTATTTTTTTTTTAGCTTTAGTAATTTCCCTCTTAATAAGTACCAAAGGGCAAGTTCAGTAAAGGACATTCTTTTTTGTTTGTTTGTTTGTTTTTGTTTGTTTGTTTGTTTGTTTTTGTTTTTGTTTTTTTCCGAGACAGGGCTTCTCTGTGTAACAGCCCTGGCTGTGCTGGAACTCACTCTGTAGACCAGAGTGACCTTGAACTCATAGAGATCCACCTGCCTCTGCCTATTCCTGACTCTTAAGGCAGACAAGTCTTTGAGGAACCCATACTCATGTGCAGGCAGATCAAGAGGTCTGTCCAAATATGCTTGGATGAGGGTGAGGGGTTTCTCAGAAAGAATGGAAAGACCAAGTCCCAAGGGTCCAGGAAGGTCAGAGTGGGGACAGTGGGGGCTGCCTACTATCCCCCAGTTCAACCGCAGGCCTGCTGCCCAGCTGTGGACCCTGCAGTGACAAGCCTCAAAACCAGCTATAGCTTTGAAGGGGTTGGGGTTTCTGAGCTCCTCTATTTCTAACTCCCCCTTCTTCTGCCTGACCTTAGTTCTACTCTTCAATTTTTCTAGCAGAATTGTATCACTTGGTCACTAGTGATATGTAAACAGGTGTATGACTTTTAAGGTAAAGAAATTGTTGCTGTAGCAAAACATGCCACATCCCCATACACACAGGTACAGATCTTTTTTCTTGTGTTCAGGAGGCTAGTCTCTCACAATATTAAGATTAAGCTGCAGATCTTACTGAAACATTCATTACCTGATTGACAAGGAACTTAGTTTGTTCCAGATTCAAACAAGCCAGGAATATGGGGCTAACCTGGGGCAGGAGTGGCATCCAAGTTAAGTAATTCTCAAGTGCTGGGCTTACATTTCCAACTAGAGGTGGGAATTAGCTATCTCTACCTGTTACTTACCATGCAAAGTAAAAGGAACTAATCAACTGAAGTTCACATGAATTTTCCTTCTGAATATTTTGAAAAAAGAAAATCAAAGACTCCTTCAATTCAAACCATTTGCTCCCCCACCCCACTTTTCCGTAGACAGGTAGCCCAGGCTGGCCTCCAACTCTCTATGAAGCCAAGGATAAGTTCAAACTCCTGATCCCCCTGCTTCCAGCTCCTAAGTGCTGAGATTGTAGGGGTGAACCACCACGCTGTGTTTATGTCCTACTGGATCTTAAACCTAGGTATTCATTTGTACTAGTCACGTGTCTCACCCATGGAGCCATCTCCCCAGACTAAATAGGAGTTTTGAATACATAACCCAAAGAAGTACAAAGAACACTGTGATTGTCCCAACCAGAAGGGCTGTCTCTTTCTTTTTGAACTGCTTCTGTCCTGAAGGGTAAGAGACACAGCCAGGAAAAGATGGAGAGAGTGTGATCAGGAAAGGATACAGGTACATGGCCTGCTGGAAGAAGATAGCCCCTCCCATCCCGATGGAGCAGAATGGGGAGCATCAGTAGCTGCCTCCACTGTCCTTTTTAAATGGAAGCCACTGTAGTCATAGTGGTTACCAAGATAGCCCGACTTCTCCAAAGGTAGGAAAAATTCTGGGTAAACATTTCAAAGACAGCACAGAACAAAAACAGACAAGTTACATCCCAGGGTTTTTATCTCACTGAATGCATAGGTCTCAAAAGTCAATCTTCTTTTGTAGTGCTGGGGCCCAGACCCGGGTTAGGACGCTTGCTTGGCAAATTCTCTGTCACCAAGCTACTTAAGACCTGAGGGGCAGCTATTAAATAGAACTTTTAGGTGCCAGATTGTGGCTCACCCTTGCTTGCCTACCCTGGAGACTCTGGGGTTCCAAGCCCAGCACAGGATAAACAAAAGCAATATCTCCCTTTCTGACCCTTGTTGCATAATTACAAGTCGCCCTGATTGTAACTGGAAGAAGAAAACAGTGCATTTCTTACCTGGAACCTTTCTCTTTGGCAGCACCTCTGCTAAGGACAGTGTTTCGTCCTGACGTCGGCTCTGATTTTTCTTCTGTGGGAGACCCAAATCCAGCACTAAAACGAAGACTATTTTCTTTTTTGTCATTTGCAAAAAACACATTCTACTCTAATCATACTAACAGTGGCAACAGGTTACATTTACAAGATAATTTTATTATTAGAAGGTCCTTTCTCTCCCATTATTATTGGGTTCAATCACCATTATAACAGTCAGGGCTTATTCTCTCCATAGTTCAGGGAAACTGAACCTCAATTGCAGGTCCTCCACACCTAATTTTCCCCCAGAGATCTTTACCACAGCAATTTACATAACAATTTTGCCACTATATCACCATAAAAAAAAAAAAGAATTGAGTTGCCAAAATTCTAAAACTCTAATAACAAAATCCTCAATCTTTCATCTCTAGGAAGGTTAGTTGAATATAGATAAAATGTGGCCTTACGTGGATTTCTCTTTGCTTGCCCTTCTTAAGGAAGATGAAGAAGAAATGCTTCGTCCATAGCCAACATCTGATGATTTATCCTCCATAGATGGAGGTGGAGAACTAAAAGGTTATACATTTGGAGTTAGATACAAACTAAAATTGGTCAGAACTAACTTTGTCCTATAAAACAGATTCCTTGGGAAAGTCATATTTTTCAGAAGATCCTCAATGGCACCATACTATTTTTAAAAGCATAAAAGAGAGGTTAAGACAAAAATAAAGTCAAAACTTTTCACAAGCCAGAACATGAAATACTTGTATACAGATATACATATTCACAGGATTTTTTTTTTTTTTTTTAAATATTGAGCTGGGGCTGGGGCTGTAGCTCAGCTGGCAGAGAGCTTACTCAGCATGTATAAAGTCTTGGGTTTGATCCTCTTCACCATGTAAATCACCCCTCGTGGTACATGCCTATAATCCATTCAGGGATGGAGGCAGAAGTTCAAGGCCATCCTCAGCTACAAGAGGAGTTTGAAGCCAACTTGTGCTATAAGCAATCCAGTTTTAAAAGCCAAAAATTTGTAAGCCAGGTTTGGTGATGCACACTTTTAATCCCAGCATTTTAGAGGTAGAGGCAGGTGGATATCTGTGACTTTAAGGCCAGCCTGGACTATATAGTGAGACCCTGTAATTTATTTTTTATGATGCTTTAATTTTTAGCTCTACCATTTATTCATTTTAAAGAAAAATAATGGGTGGTGATTACATGCCACTACACAGTTCTGGAAACTTGTCAATATTGTTTACATTTTACATTCTTTGGTTATTTTTCCTAATCCACTGGAAATTGTTAAACATGTAAGCAATGGAAAATACGGGTTGTTCCATGTCAGGCTGAGTTTATGGACCAGCCCTTATTTTCAGTTTTAGACATGGCTGGGAAGATACTATACTGCTAACTTTTACATATTTGTATATTTACAAACAGAAACTGCATGCTTCCTTGCCTAAAAGCACCCCTACCCCCAAAGACTCACATGTCAGATTTACTGTTGACTAATAAAATAGCACGTTGATCATTCAGCTCCTGTAAGCAGAGTTCCTTTAATGGTAAAAGTTTGGTGCCAGGATTTATCTGTAAGATAATGTGAGCACAAAAGTGGGTTCTCTGCATGTGTTATGATTTAAACATGAGTGCTGATGGAAAGGGTTCTTGACAGTTTGAAGAGTCTGATTCATGCATGTACACACATACTGCAGATAGATAACTGAAAGACAGACAAGATGATAGATTGATAGATAGATAGATAGATAGATAGATAGATAGATAGATAGATAGATAAGTGGATGGATGGATGGATGGATGGATGGATGGATGCATAGATAGATAGATAGATAGATAGATAGATAGATAGATAGATAGAGCCAGAAGCCAGAAGCTTTCAGTCACTCTCTCCTTTTGCCCACATTCTTTGCTGTCTTACCCTCAGCTATTCCATACTGTAGCTGTTATCACAGTCCCTGGAAGTATTTGTGTCCAAAATTTATCTACACACTTCAGGGACTTTACCTGTAAAAGTACCCATAAACTGAAACTGATTCCACAAAAACTGTGGGCCTGTTTAAAGAGAAGTTAGAGCTGAAAAGATGACCCAGGAAGTAAGAGCACTTGTTTCTCTTGAAGAGGACCCAGGTTTGCTTCCTAGGACCTGCATGGCATCTTACAACTGTCTGTAACTCCAGTCTCAGGAGATCTAATGCTCTCTTCTGCCCTTCTCAGGCACCAGGCATGCAACACACATGGTGCACATATATATGTGCAGGCAAAACACTCATGGACACGTTAACACAGAAGAAATGAGAGAAAGTTCCATGGGGTCATACCTCTAGACAAAGAACCACAGGCAACTAGTGACTGCTAGGAGAGAGGGGACCTAACCTCTCCTACGGACGAGTCGTCTTATTGGTTATCCAGTGCAGAGTGATCAGCCCTGAAACCATATACCCACAAACAACAAAAATGGACTCTTAGCATATTCTTGCCCTCTCTCTGTCCATCTGTTGGTCTGTCCATCCATCCATCCATCCATCCATGCATACACATACATATATATGTATGTAACAATATAATCAAAGAAAAAGAGGCTATCAACTTGAGAGTGGGAGGGCATAGAAGGGATTCCAGGGTGATTTTCTCAGCCTGAGAGAAAAAGGCAGACTAGATAAACTTCTAAATCTTTTGATCAAGTTATAGATTCCACTCCAATCTAAGATAGTTTTCATAATCTTTTCAAAACAATGCAAAAAAATTGTTTTAGTCTTCTAAAACTAAAAGAGATCCTGTCACTCTATAGGGGATCCTGCCCCATTTCCCATTTCAGATTAAGGTCTTGATCTCATAGAGGTCTTCAAGAATCATATGATCTGGGTTCCTCTACCCATCTGGAGTAATCTCTACTGTTCCGTTTTATCAGCTCTGTTCCTATACTGTCCACCACCTGCTGCTATTCCTTAGACATGCGAGGCACATTTGTCCCTATTCCTCTATTGCCTAGAAAGTTCTCTTCCAGATAGCCGCCAAGCTAACTTTCCTCTCTCTCCAAGTTTTTATCCAGATACCATACTCAGGGCTGCCTCACCACCATTTTGAAAATGGCAACTCTCTGCTTTCTTACCTCATAGTTTTGTAGATGCCCTCATCCTGACCCTGTTCTACTCCCCCTCACCCACCACCCACCTCCAGCTCATTTGCTGTTGTCTGGGTCCTCCCTTTGATCCCATGGAAGTGGAGATCTTTTATCTTTTTTGTTCTGTTGACACAGTCAAAGCTGCAAAGTTGGAAGCGTAATACTTTCAGAGTGAACAAATCAGAATGTTCTTTATATAGAATAGTTTCATTGAATGTTTCAAAGATTCCGGCCCCTCTCTGTCAGCATTGCCCTGTGTGTCCATATTCTGTGTTAGGTTTCCTGCTCCTGTCTTTAGTTCTCCTGAAGCATCTTTGTACTAATGTTATTGTAGTTCTTTCAAAATTACTCATTGTTGAATGAAATGAGCTTTGTGGAGCAGTTTCTCGGTGGTTTGTGTGTGTTGTGGGTGTTACTGTACTTGAACGAACAAGCTGACTTAAACTACTAATAAAACAGAACCTAGTTAAAACTACGAGAACACAAAATCTTATAGCCAGAAGAAGTCCTGGCTGATGTGCTGATTTTCACTTTTCTATCTATAAAAATACAAAATATGTTTGGAGCTTATTAAATAGCAATGTAAGGGTATCATGATTAAAGGGAAAATCATAGTAAAGCACAAATAAATGCTATCACTTACCCGGCCGTAATCATAGAATCCATCACTAATTATGTTGCTTGATGACAAATAGCCAGTCTGGCTATATTTCAGGGAAAGATTGTTGTTGAGCAATTTGTTATAGGCTGCCTCACTGAACTTATTTTTCCGACTTACTGATAGATTAATGTCTTCAAGGATATCTAGGGCCCTGTCAACAAAATTAAAACAACAACAACAACAACAACAACAAAACCCATTTGTTTTCTCCAAGCCAACTACCATTGAGTTCCCATTTCTATCTTTAGGCTCCTGAGTGAAGAATTGAGATGGAAAGGTTAGTGCCTCCCCTGCCTTTTTAAACGACGTAAAACTGACAGAATTATGAAGACAAATCAGCGCTTTCTGCGAACACAAATGCCACGCAATAACTCATATTCAAACAGTGGGTAGGACATGGCCTGGATAAATGTCTCCGTCAAAAGCTTGGTTGGCCGCCTGTGGCACTGTTGGGGGCCGAGGAGAACACTGAGGCGGGGTCTAGCGGGAGGGAGTTAGGTCATTGGTGTGTGTCCTTGAAAAGGTTACTGGGAGCCCCCCTTCTCCTCTTTGCTTCCTAGCTCTCTGAGGTGAGCAGCTGTGCTTGCCTCCCCCCCCATGTCCCCACTGTGAGCGCCTACTGAGATGTGCTGCCTCACCACAGGTCCAGACCTGTGCAAGGAGACCAAGGAACCGTGAGCAAAAACATCTGGAACTCGAAGTCAAAATAAGTCTTTCCTCTTCATAAGTTTCTTTCTCGGGGTGATGTCACAGCAACAGAAAACAGGGGAAGAATTTTTTTGTCATTTCTTTAATTTTTTAGGTTGTCATACAAAGTAGTGGGTTCTATTATGACTTTTTCATACATTTGTTTGCACCCTCACTGGCCTTCCTCATCCTCCTTGCCCCTCTATTGCTGCCTCTCTTCCACCCTCTGAGCCCCTACTGTCTGTAATAGAACACGTCACTGTCACACGTAGTCTAGGACCCTCTCTTTCCCCCTCCATCACTCCTTTAAGGTTTCTTCCTCCCCTCTCAGGGTCTCCTTTCAACACACACATCTAAGTACACACATACATTTAATTTAAATATAGGTTCTACAGAGGAGAAAAACATGCATGTTGTTCTAAGTCTAGATCTGGATGCCACTCAGTAACCTCCAGTTCTATCCGCTTTTCTTCAGATGTCATGACTGCAGAGTTCTTCAGTGTTGGATAAAATCTCACCGTATGCGTCACCACATTTCCTTCATCTGTTTGTTAATGGATATTTAGGCTGGTCTATTTCTCAACCATTTTGGAGGAACATTTGGATGGTCTCTGTGGTGTGCTTACTTACAGTCCTTTAGATGCAGTTTACATGCCTTCTAGCTGTGTATAAGGGCTCATCACTCCTTAAGTCCTCAGCAGCATTTCCTGTCCTTTGTTTTCTTGATGTCAATTTTTCTAACTGGCTAAAACTGAATATCAAAATAATTTTAATTTGCATTTCCCTGATGGCTAAAGATGTTGAACAGTTTTTCAGATATCTGTCAGTCAATTTGTATTTCTTCTTTTGAGGATTATCTAGTCCGTTCATTAGCGCATCTATTGACTGGATGATTCTTCTGATGTATAATCTTTGCAGCTTTTTATATGGTCTAGTTATTAATCCCTTATGATCTTTTTGTAGTTATTAAAGATATTGTTCTCTTATGAAGGCTGTCTGCTTATGCTGGGGACCACATTCTGCTGTGCACAAATGAGAAATTCAGTTTCATTTGTGAATTCTTGGGATTATTTCCTGGGCCCTTAGAATCCCTTTCAGAAAGTCCTTGCCTGAGCCTATGCTTACAAGTATTTTAGTTTCGTTTTCTTCTATCAGTTTCAAGGTTTCAGGTCTTACACTAAGGTCTTCTACCTACTTTAAATTGTCCTTTCTACAGTACAAGAGATGTGAATCTATTTACTCTTCCACACGTGGAGATCCATTTTCCCCGGGTCATTGGTCAAACATGCTATATTTTCTCCGATGTTTTGGGCATCTTTGTCAAAAATCACAGGGCTGTGACTATGGAGGCTAATATCTGGGACCTCTATTGCATTCCATTGGTCTACATGTCTATTTTCATGCCATATAGGTTCTGTCACTATGGCTCTGTAGTATAATTTAAGGTCGACTATTGTGACACCTCCAGCATTGCTCTTTGTGATTAGTGCTGCTTTGGCCCTTCTGGGTTCTTTATGCTTTCACATGAATTTCAGGATTGTTTTCTCTAGTTCTGTGAAGAATGTCGCTGGAGTTTTGATGGATGTTGTGCTCAACATGCAGATTGTTCTTAAAGTACAGATGGTTTCACGTTATTATTTATTTATTTATTTATTTATTTATTTATTTATTTATTTATTTGTTTAGGGGGTTTTTCGAGACAGAGTTTCTCTGTGTAGCTTTGCACCTTTTCCTGGAACTCACTTGGTAGCCCAGGCTGGCCTCAAACTCACAGAGATCTGCCTGGCTCTGCCTCCCGAGTGCTGGGATTACAGGCGTGCGCCACCACCGCCCGGCTCATGTTATTGATTATGCCAATCTAAGAGCACAGATTGTCTTCCCATCTTCTAGTGTCTTCTTCAACTTCATTCTTCAACGTCTTAAAGTTTCCATTTTAGAGGACTTTTACTTCACTGGCTATGTTCATTCCTAGATATAGTTTTTATATAATTGTAAATGGGATTCATTTCACTCCTCTTTCTTTCTTAGCAAGTTTAATGTTGGCACGTAGAAAAGCTACTGCTTTCTGGATGTTGATTTTAGATCCTGCTAGCTGCTAGAAGTATTTGTCAGTTCTAAGAGTTTTTCTGTGAAACATTTAACATCTTTTAAATAAAAGATTAAGTTGTCTGCAAACAAGGACAATTTGACTTTTCCTGTTTGGATCTTGTTCCTTTCTTTTTCTTTTTGTACTAGCTAAGACTCTATGCCCTGTGAATCTCAACAGTCACTGCCTGCGTCTTATTCCTGGTTTAAGAGATAATGATTTTAGTTTTTCTCCACTTAAAAAGGTTGGCTTGCCGGGCGGTGGTGGTGCACACCTGTAATCCCAGCACTCAGGAGGCAGAGGCAGGTGGATCTCTGTGTGAGTTCGAGGCCAGCCTGATTTACAGAGCTAGTCCAGGACAGGCTCCAAAGCTACAGAGAGACCCTATCTCGAAAAAATAAAACAAAACAACAACAACAACAAAAAATGTTGGCAAGGTTGGGGATTTAGCTCAGCACTTGCCTAGCAAGTGCAAGGCCCTGTGTTCAGTCCTCAGCTCTGGCAAAAAAAAAAAAAAAATGTTGGCTATAGGTTTTTTGTACATTCCCTTAATTCTGTGGAGGTATTGTTTTAGAACATTATTTTAGCTATGCAAGGATGTTTTACATTTATTTATGCTACAGAACGTTATTGTAACTATGGAAAGGTGTGTTACTTTTTTTGTGCTGCATTTGTTTAATGATGTAAGGATGCATGTTTAATTACATAGAGACATGTTGCATGTGTTTCACCTTGCCTGCCAAAGGCACCTGATTGGTCTAAATAAAGAACTGAATGGCCAGTAACTAGGCATGATTCGGGAACTGATTGGTGGCCAAAAAGAAAAAGCCTGGTACAAGGTATAATCCTTTTTTATTTTCTGATCTCTTCAGAGCTTTTATCATGAAGGGGTGTGGAACCTTCCCAGATGCCTTTTCTCCAGAGATTGAAATGGTCAGGTGATTTCTATTCTTTTGTCCACTTATTTGCTCTTTGTCTTAGGGTTTCTAGTGTCATGAAGAAACACCATGACCACAACAACTCTTATGAAAGAAAATATTTAATTGGGGCCGGCTCACAGTTCAGAGGTTTAATCCATTACCGTCATGGCAGGAAGCATGGCAGTGTGCAGGCAGACATGATGCTGGAGAGGGCCCCGCATGAGAGTTCTATATCTGCACTTGTAGGCAGCAGGAAGTGAATGCCACACTGGGCCTGACCTGAGCTCTGAGACCTCAAAGCCCATCCCAGTGACTCACTTCCTCTAACAAAGCCTACCCCATCAAGGCCACACCTTCTAACAGTGCCACTCCCTGTGAGCCTATGGGGCCATTTTCATTCAGACTACCACACTCAGTTACACCATAGTCCCACCCAGTGTCTAATCTTCTTCGTACGCTCTTGAAATCAGGCTCGAAGAATTTTTTGTGCCTATGTTTATCAAGGCAATTGGTCTATTGTCTTCTTTTATGGTTACATCCTTATCCAGTTTTGAGAGTGAATTTGGTAGTGTTCCTTTCTATCTTAGGGAACAGTTCAAGGAGCACTGGTGTTAGCCGTTCTCTAAAGACTCCGTAGAATATGGTCCGGCCTTGCCTTTTCCTTTCCTTGTTCATTTAATGCAGAAAGAGTATGAGACCCTAGATTTTGTCAACAAAATTACGTAATAAGAAAAAATGCTTGGGAATGTGTGGAAACCTTCAAACTTCTTTTGCTATCATGTTAAAGAGAACTAAGCTCATCTGCAGCTTGTGGGAAGAACTGGGAGAAGGACGCTAATTAAATACAGATGATCAGGTGAAAGGGTTTGGTGTTGCAGGGAGGGGGATTAAATAGAAGTGGTCCAGCCAGTTTACTTCAGCCTTGAGTCTAGGAAACAGGATTGTGTTTGGCAAAGGTGAATGAGAACCATTTATGAGGATGAAGTGGAAAAGGAAACATTGGAAATGAATGTGGAACACTCAAGGGAGGCATTGTCAGGTGCACAGGAAATTGAAGGATGTCCTGCCCCAAGTGGCCCCTCCTGAGTGCTAGCCTAAATGACAGTGCAGCCTCTACTTAATGCTTCTTGGGTCTGAAGGGTCTTTCATGTTCTGTCTTTCATGTTCTGTGCCTGAGCTAGAAGAAAGGAACATCTACTCACCCAAGCCTGCATAATTCAACAGCTGTCAGCTCATCACTGGCACAGACCATCACCGCCCAGCTGGCATGCCTTCGGACCTCATCATTCTTGGAGTTCAGGAGCTCAACCAGGGGTTCCAGACCACCACACATCCTCAACTACAATCAGAAACCCAAATTTACATGTTAAGAGTATAGAAATGGGCTTGGCAGTCCACACCTGTAATCTCAGCACTCAGAGGCTGGGGCAGGAGGCTCCTGAGTTCAAGGCCAGCCTGTCTCACAGAGCAAGAGCCGATCTGCAAATCCCAGGGCTGTCCTGTCAATATGGTTCATGGGCAGAGCACTGCCTGCCATGGCTAGATCCATGGGTTCCATCCTCAGCAGGGCACGGGGAATAGGAAAATCAACATTCATACTTCAGAAAAATCTCATGATTTGACTATGAAAAGGTTTCAACTGCGCAAAGACAATTTTAGAATGTGTCAATTTAGAGTTCTTACATTCGGGGGAAGTCTGCCAGTCTTTACAAGAATCCGCTTTTCCATTCTAAGTAAGTCATTGCAGAGTTCTTCAGAATTTCCCTGGGACAGTGTGGGGAGCCCATCCTCTCTCTGCAGTATGAGGGTTACTCTGTGCTTATCTATCCTGCACCTGAATACTGAAGGTTCATTTGGTCCTGGACAGACACAAATGTGTCCCCTTCCCCTGCAAATGCCTTTGTACATGTGATAAGGATGCTGGGACTGGAGATGACACTGCACTCTCAGACAATCTCAGTGTCCTTGCAAAGATTCCAACAGGAGGAAGACAGGAGTGCCGGAAGCAGAGAGGATACAGTGGGATACAATGCTGCCGAGATCATCTCTGAAGGGGGAAAGAGGGGCCATAACCCAAAGAATGAAGGTGTCTCTAGGACAGTAGTTCTCATCCTTCCAAATGCTGGGACCCTTTAATACACTTCCTCATGTTGTGTAGACCCCCAACCATAAAATTATTTTCTTTGCTCCTTCAGAACTGTAATTCTGCTGCTGTTATGAATCATAATGTAAGTATCTGATATGTGGGTTATCTGATATGTGACCTCTGCAAAAGGGTTGTTCAACCCCCAAAATGGTCATGAGCCACAGGTTGAGAATCACTGCTCTAGAAGCTGGAATGGGCAATGGGACTGAGTAACCCCCCTCCTAAAAACAAAACAAAACAAGACAAAAACAAAAATGCCTTCAGAAAGAGCACATCACTGGAGACTTCTTGGTTTTAGTTCCTAAGACACATGGGAGGGGGGGGGGATCTGGTCTCTGTTTCTCTAAAGTCATGGATTTTTCTTGTTTTAAGCTGTGAAACACTGGTAATTCAATCTGGCAGCACTAGGAAGTAACACACACACACACACACACACACACACACACACACACACACCCACAGCCTAAGTCAGTAGCATAGCCAAAGCTGTGCTGAAAAAGTTCTGTAGAAAAGGAACTTTGTGTTTTGTTATTTTTATCATATAAAAGTTGCTTCTTTGGGGGAATAGAGAAGGAAAAGAGAATAAGAAAGTAGCTGGATGGAGCTATGTTACTTATGCCATTAAATAATTTCTAGGTATGAAATTCCAACTGGAAAAAGAAAGATCTGAAAGTGTGGTTTGTTGTGGAATATTATTTTAAGGTGTGTTACATTTGTTTATGCTCTGGAACATTTGTTTAATGATGCAAAGATGTGTTGCATTCTTTTCTGTTGCATTTGCTTGACTCTGTGAAGCTGTTGTTGCTTTGCCTGTCTAAATACCTGATTGGTCTAATAAAGAGCTGAATGGCCAATAGCGAGGCAGGAGAAAGGATAGGAGGGGCTGGCAGGCAGAGAGAATAAATAGGAGGAGAAATTTGGGAGAAAAAGATCAGAGAGCAAAAGACGGAGAAGGAGAGAAGGCATCAGGGACCAGCCACCCAGCTACACAGCAAGCCACAGAGTAAGAAGTAAAGAAAGGAATATAGAATAGAGAAAGGTAAAAGCCCAGAGGCAAAAGGTAGGCAAGATAATTTAAGAAAAGCTGGCTAGAAACAAGCCAAGCTAAGGCTAGACATTCAAAAGTAAGAATAAGACTCCATGTATTTATTTGGGAACTGGGTGGCAGGCCCCCAAAGGGTAAAAACAACAAGAAAAACAAAAAACTAACAGCACTTGTCTTGTGTCTGAGATACAATACTACACTCTCTAAGTCTAGAAAATGGAAATAACATTTCAGGAAATGGTGTGAAAGGCAGTATTTAAAGTCAAGAGCCCATGTGAGCAATGATCCAATTTCAAGCATTCTCATGTCCAACATCCATGCCTCATCATACAGGACTCACTGGTTCATTTGAAGCATGGCATACTTAGGAAGCCAATTTTCTGACCATATTTACTTCTGGGTATCAAGATAGAAATCTAATGCCATGTGTTCTTTTGGCAGCGAGCTAACTTATTAATTCCTCCATCCACTCATTTTCTCATTTATTTAACAGCTATTCATTAAATAGGCATTACAAAAGTCAGGCGTGGAGGCCCACATCTGTAACCCCAGCTCTTAGAAAAGAGAGGGAGAGGGATGGTGAGCCCCAGGCCAGAGGCTAACCCTGGTTATGCAGTGAGACCCTGTAGATAAATAATACATAAATGAACATTGTGGTGTAACATGGACATTGGGCAGGAAATTCCATTCCTTTCCCCAAAGCTTGAAGGAGTTTATAATTTTCCCTTCAAGAACCATAAAATGTGGAGTAGGAAAACAAGGAAAGATATGGGGGGGGAGGGAGACAGGACAGCCAAGCTGGCCGGCTTGGAGAAAGGCGGGTGGGGGAGGTGGTAGAGCCGGCTTTGAATGAGAAGAGAAATTTACCAGGTGGATGAAAGGGGACACCACCTTTCCATGCAGAGGAACGGAGGAGGAGAAAGAAGAGTGTGCATGGACTTAGAGAGTGGATATTTCTGTATTGTGGCACTCTAGGAAATGCGGTTGCTTGGGCTGTGGGGCAACAGGTGCAGGTCATGTAGGGTTTTGTATATAAAACCCACCCAACCAGCTTCCCTCTTACCCACTGGGGACCTGGCAATGGTGTAAGGAGGGTCACAGGCTGAAGGGTCAGCATGGAGAGGGAAGGCAGGGGAAAAAAAAATCTGCAGTGCTCCAGGCTAGACCCCTCTGCAAACACAGAATAGCACAGCCGCCGGGCGGGCTGTCACTTCGCATCGCGTTACCAACATTCAGCACAGTGCCTGGCACAGAGCAGTAAGTAGATAAATACCCAGAGGCTAGCTGGACGACACCCTAGTAGATGGGTAGGAAGGAACCGTGCCAGCAGGAATGAGGACAGGTAGAGAAGATTGGGTAGCGCTCTGAGCAGACGGAATGACTCCAAACCATGTACCCGTCCAACCTCACCTGGTTGCGGGCCTCCACATCGCAGGCAGTGGCAGCCACGGTGAGCGCGGCAGTGCTCTGCACCACAGTGTTGGTGGAGTGCAGCGGGCCCTGCAGCGCGTTCATCACTTCGTGGCTCTGGATGACGGTGCGCAGAGGCTCCTGTATGGCCATGTTGGTCAGCACGGTGGCGGCATTGGCGATGGCTCCGTCCCGCTTGCTCGACAGGATGTTTATCAGCGGGTCGATGGCGTCGGCTTCTGCGGCAGCACTGTGCACAGCAGGGAGAAAAAAAATGCTATTCTCTCAGTTCAAGGCAGTATCCGAGGAGTCTGTAACCGGGTTTACTCGAATAAGCACAGAGACAAGGATTTTAGAAACAGAATGATTTGTCATGTAATGAACCCAGAATGGGAGTGCCAGTGATCTAAGAGCAATCTGGGGGAAATGAGTGAAATCAAGGAATCCTTGGGTTACAGAAAATACATGATCAAAACCTCTTGAGCTCTTAAGTGTTGTTCGGTGAATTTCCTCAGTGGGGATGAGTGTTAATTGCCAACTTGATACAACCAGGAGTCACCTGGGTAGGGTCTCAGTGAGAGTCTCAGTCTCCACCTGATTTGGTTGCATGTCTTTGGAGCATGTCTTGGGTGGGGGGGGGGGGTATCTTGATTCTGGTAATTGAAGAGGAAAAATTTGATCACTAGGGGTGGCACCATTCCCTGGGCATGGGATTCTACACTAGATGAGTGGGGAAAGCCAACTGGGCACTAACACCCATGTCTAAATGCATAGCTGTCTGCCCTTGACTGTGGGTATGATATGTCTGGCTGCTTCAGGTTCTTGCTGCCTTGGCTTTTCCATGGTTGATGAACTACAACCCCTAATACTTGACGAAGGAGTCGGGTGTTTTGGCCAAGGCATGCTTGTGATGATTAAAGATTTAAAACATTTGATGGGAGGGGCTGCACTGTGTTAAGCACCTGAAAAATAACCCTGTGTAATAAGATAAGGAGCACACACTGGCCCCAAAGGACCCACAAAGCCCAGACCTGCCAGGGCTGTCATCTCAGCTTTGGGGATGGCAAGGAGTTCAAGACCTGTCTAGACTATGAAGTGAGTTCAAATTTAGCCTTGGCTACTTGGGGAGACAAAACAGACAAAGGGGTCAGGAAATAGAGCTTTGTAGTAGAGCACTTACCTAGCACTTATGTGGCTCTAGGTTCAATCCCCAGTAACACAAAGACACATTAATAATAATAACAACTATTTGCCTAAGTCATGTTAATAGAAGCCATCAGGACAACAAAAATTATTAAGGCTCCATTAATACAAACATCTCAAATGTGAACATTTTGAACTTATATTGCATATATTCCTTTTTCATTTAGGATAGTATCATAAAAACAGAAGAAAAAAAAAGTGTCCCAGTGCATTTAATTTGGTAACATCATCTAAATCTGCTTACTATGAGGGATGACCTGTGTCCTCAAAGACAAAAGCTATGACAATTGTCCTGTCCAGCGCCCAGCAGATGACAAATGAAATCTAGGTAAGGAGACCAGTGGTCCTCAGGGAGAGTAGGCTGTAATGACCATACAAAGGAGCTCAGAAGGAAGAGAACAAAGCCCAGGCTTAATGATGGGCTAGCAGACCCACAGGCCTGCCTGCCTGCATCCTTGGCTTATTAGGCTAGTCCTTCCGAGACATATTTACTACCTTCCAGGTGAAGGTGATATCCAGCTTCACTTCTATGCTTCTTCCTGCTCTTGGGATACACTTAATCCTTTCTATGATATCTTCCTTTCTTTAGGAAGATATAACCAAAATTGACTTGTATAAACATGTTGGAAGGCCCTCCATCTGAGTATAGTAGCTAGGGGTCTGTTGTTGGGATTTATTTGGGGAGGCTCTTTGGGTGTCCCACCACCCAGCTCCCAAATAAATCACACATGGAAGCTTATTCTTAATTATGAATGCCCGGCCTTAGCTTGGCTTAGTTTCTAGCCAGTGTTTCTTAAATTATATTATCTACCTTTTGCCTCTGGGCTTTTCCCATTCTCTAACTTCTGTTAAATCTCACTCTTATTCCATGGCTTGCTGTGTAGCTAGATGGCTGGATGGCTGGGTGGCTGGGTGGCTGGGTGGTTGTCCCCTCGAGTCCTCCTCCTCCTGCTCCTTCTTCTCTTTCTCTCCTCCCAGATTTCTCCTTCTATTTATCCTCTCTGCCTGCCCATCCTGCCTGTTTCTTCTTCCTGCCTCACTATTCAGCTCTTTATTAGACCATCAGGTGTTTTAGACAGGCACAGTAACACAGCTTCACAGAGTTAAACAAATGCAACATAAACAGAAGTAACACACCTTAAAACAATATTCTACTACAGGGGTCAGTGTTTAGTTCATTTCCTTGGGATAAAATACTCTTACGTGGTCATTTGGTTTTATAAATAAGGAAGATTTTACACTTGATCTTAGTCAAAGAACTGAAAAACAATGAATAAGAATGACTTAGAGCTTACTGTTTTATCAGGAACTGCTCCTATTTTTGCTTATGTAGTTTTACAGTTCAAATAATGAATTTTAAAAAACTTTCTGTAGCATCTCTCTCTCTCTCTCTCTCTCTCTCTCTCTCTCTCTCTCTGTGTGTGTGTGTGTGTGTGTGTGTGTGCAAAACATCATACACAAAAATAAAATTAAATAAAAATAATAAAAAGACTCAGCTTATATTTAAAATAGAAAAGGGAGGAGGAGGAAAAGGAAGAAAGAAGAGAAGAGGGAGAGGAGGGACAGGAGGAGGAGGGGGAGGAGGGGGAGGAGGGGGAGGAGGAGGGGGAGGAGGGGGAGGAGGAGGAGGGGGAGGAGGGGGAGGAGGAGGAGAGGAGGAGGGGGAGGAGGAAGGGGAGGAGGAGGAAGAGGGGGAGGAGGAGGAGAGGAAAACTAAGAAGTAGTGAGTAGTGAGACTAGGGATTTCCATAAGGAATGCCTGAGCTCCTGGGCCTTGTGCTCAGTGTTGACATTCTAAGGTAAAGACGTGCCTCGCCTTGGTCTGTGGATGGCTGCCTTTTGCTCCTTTTCTTGCTCTTTATGAAGACAATAAAAGAAGTACATAAAAACTTAGATGCTTAAAAAGCCCAAGTTTCTGGTACACAGGGGAAGAAAACTTTTACTGCACTGAGCAGACCAGCCTCCCAGAGATAAACCAAGCTTTCAGCCTGAGGAAGAAAGGCACACACTGGACCTCCACCCTCTGCCTCCAGTTAATTTTCTGTGTAACTCTGAGAAACAATTACTAAAATGAACTTGTGGCAGGAAACCAAACCCTTTTTTCCTAAAAAAGAGCTAATTACAGTGATAGAAATATAATACAAAATTTGTAGATTAGAAATTTGCATTCATTGTGTTTCTTTGAAACCCATCATATTGTTTTGCCTTTTACTGTTTTTAATACGAACATCCAGAAACCAAAGGCTGTCATAGTTTAAGAACATATTTCAGTTTTCTTAACAGCACAGCATTATCCAAGCACGTGAGAGGGAAGTCAAACTGCTGTATTATGAAATCCAGAATTATGGGGCCATATGTCACTACAATAGTTAGAAAATATTTTCTGATATTTACCATCTTTCATTGCCATCCAGTTGGAGTTTACTCAAATGAGTTTAAGTATAAACTTAAAAAAACAAGCTAACAACAAATATGGAGATGACTAAAAACATCTGTGTGTACGTGTGAAGAACAGAGGTTCAGTCTAGCACGTTGGTGTAGCCAGCCTAACCAGGTCCTGCCTATACCTCCCTCTACCACTATTTCCCATCTCAATCTCTTTTTCCTTCCCCCTCCAACTAAATCCAACCTGGCCCTCATGTGGATTAGCACCAGTACAGGAGGTCCACCCACACAAATAGTCCTTGACTTACAGTGTGAGTTGGGAGTTTTCAAAAGTGACGGGCATTCAATAGAAACCATACCACAGGTTTTCAATGTGGACATTTTACCTGGTTGGCAACGTATCAATGCATGCCATAATCCATTTCTTCTCACTCCCTGCCCTTTTTCCTTCCTGCTTTCACTTGTCCTCCCCCAGTACCCAACAGTGTGCTGTAGCATGAGGCTATGATGTCAGGTAGGCTAGGTGCATTAACTGCATTTGGACTTAATTTCAGTTCTCAATAGATTTGTGGGAGTATAGGCCCATCATGAAGATCATCAGTCAGCAGGTCCTAATGTGTCTCTTGCTCTTCCAACCCTTTCTCTACCTCACTGCTAATGCAATATTTTTACATCCTAATCATATTGCTTCCAATATCCAAACTTTCACAGTTTCCCAGCTGTCAAGATAAAGCCCAGATCACCCACACAGCTTCCAAAGTCCTGCATGCCTAGCTCTGCCTCCCCGGTGCCCCACACTCTCTCCTCTCCTGTAACTCCTGCTGAGTCTCACTACACAAGCTCTTCCTACTTCTGACTCCTTCTCTTCTGGATAATTCCTTTGTAGTTTGGTACAAGTGGCTTTTCCTCAAGAAAGGGTTTCAAGATCCCTACACTCAGTTCTTTTTTAAAACCTGAACTTCAACCCTTCTTAAACACACCCATTTCCTTTTGTTCAGAAAACAAATTTTTGGCACACAATCAAACATAACAAAATATATTTCACATTTGTCATGGAAATCAGCAGTTTTCCACTGGAGTTCCCCAAACTTACAATCAAATAAGCAAACCAACAAATACAAAACAAAACAAAACAAAAAACCAGCAAATCCCCTTCAACTGATGGCTTACAATGCTATTTCACATGTATGTGTTTACACTGATGTTCCTTTGCCCCGAATACCCTCCCCATCCCTCCTGAACTTCTTCCTGGAGAACTACATCTCATTCAGTAGCTGTTCCACGGTGCTGTGCTCTGTGCTGTCTTGCTAAGGCCTCCTTGTCAATCAACCCCCGCCTGCCGTGCCTACTGCCCACTACAGGCTTCCTGGAGCCAATGTTTGCCCCTTATTTGATTTGTATCTCCAGTTTTGGGGGGACCAAGACATTTTTAATGCTTTGGATTAACTCAGGGTAGTGAAGAAAAGTTTGGGGTGGGTTGAGAAGGGACGATGAGGGAGAGCCAACGCACTGGGATGTCTAGGCTGACCTAGATTGAGTTCAGTCCGTCCAATCCTCACCACAATGCATTGAGACAGCTTTTAGATGAGGTTAAGTCATGTAATTTTACACTTTAAACAAAGAATATATTAGGAACCTGTTTATTTCTTATACTGGGGAATCACTGTCTTTGCAAACAATGATTCTGAGTGTGTCACAAAGCTACACCATTTGGTCCTGGAATTGGATCTTTCTGCTGGTTTGAGAGTCCTGTTCAACAGATCTGTGATGGCTGGTTACATGAATCAAGGGTGACCTTGGGCATTCTGGAAATCTGTTTAACAGAGCCCACATACAGGGTAATATGTGGAACCCGGCGGAACAGATGGTAACATTGGCAATAAGAATCTTGTTTGTTAACAGTGATTACAACCATTCCCACCAGCACGACTTTTCATATGTCTCTGAGTTTTGTTGCACCAAGGAAGACATATTGGCACAGCCAGGCTTCAGGGGTGGAGAGAGGCACTGTCGGCATGGCTAAGGATGGCACCTGGAGCCGTGCCAGCTGACAGCGGACCTGCACAGGGGAAGTGCTGCACCCACTGAGAAGCAGGCTTTGGGACAGACAGCTCCTCTTACCACAGCCCCAGCTGGAATGCTGAGAGCAGGGGTCCTGACTAGCTCTTCCTGTACCTGCCAGTTTTTAGTGATCCAAAAAGTGAGGTGTTGGGCTGCAGAGACGGCTCAGCTGGTAAAGGCGAGACTCAAAACCAAAAAGACAAAAAGTGTGGTTCGCTGTCCATTCCAGAGTTGAAAACAGGGATCACCTCGCCACAGCCCTCCGCTTCAGAACGCTGGCACACACACACATACACACACACACACACACACACACACACACACACACACATCCCGCAACTGTACACCAGGGCTGACAAAATTAGCCAAGAAGATTTCTTCTTTTAAATAGTGTTTAAAGAACCTTTGGCTGTAAAGGGGGGAAATCGCACCTGCAGGCATGTGCTTAAAATGAAAGGTTTCAAAGTAGATGATAATTAGAAAGTAAACATTAGCCAAAGACACAGGGAAAAATAGAGATGTGATAAAGTACTCAGAGATGTGTGTGGAAGCAAACTGTCTGTATCATAATGCTCTGCCTTAGCTGTTGTTCTGAGGCTTCCAGAATGTTCTTTCGTACAGCTTCTCTGGCGTTGCGGTTTCTACGCAATCTATGAAGCACTATGTTCACATGTTCTTCACATGGTTCTCAATGAAGAACTATGCGGCCACAGACTCAAGCATGCTGGCCCAGCACTTCCACAGACAGCCCAAATTGTTTTTGTTACGGATTTGGAGGCAGTCAATCAAAGTCCAAGGGAATCAAATGTAATTTTCTTACACAGAGTGACGAGGGGTCTTTATTGACCTATCTATTCGATCACAATTCTCTACTTCCCTTATGTCCACCACCCTCTGTTTCAAAAGCCGGACTGCTCTGCCCATAATTAACTGCCTGCCATGGGAAGAGAACAACTCTCTTCATTTTACATGGTTGCCTGGTCTCCTAATAAAACAGGAATGATGGCCAAGGTGTTTGGCTGCTCAGAATAAGCGGCTTTGCAGTTACCAGAGGTTTCTGTTTCTCCTGTAGATCGGTCTGTAATATCTGTAAAGGACATGGAATAGCATACCACCGTAATTAAAGATATCATTTTATTTTCTTCATAAGGACACTGAACGCTCTAGTGTGACTGAAAAAAAAAAAAAAAAGTAAATCCCCAGCGCTGAGCTATGTCCCTCTTTCTCTATGAGTTCCATACAGGGCCCTGGGGCCCCTCTTAAGACCCCAGGACCACACTTCTCCTCATGATGCTGTGATACTTTGTTTCACTTACACTTCACTTCTGTCACTTTAGAAATTAGTCTTTTAAGATGACTGCTGCGCTGATGCTCCCTTGTCATCCTGGTGCTTGGGAGGCTAACATGGGAGGATTGGGATAGCCTGGGCTACTACACTGTCTCAAAACTGAACTATAGTAGTTGTGCGCTGACGTCTCCCAGACTCAAGCTCAAGGAACACAGGTCCTCAAGGCCTTTTCTCTATCCCCATGGCATCTCTACAGGGGGAACAACATTCTACCCAGAAAGCATTGGGAGAAGGCCCTGATGTGATTAGAAAAGGATCCTAAGCTCAAAGATGCATTTTTAGATAAATGACAGGATGTCCTAGAGAGGGAGGCCCGTCAGGCCCCTAATGGAAGTCATTTCCGGAGAGAAGAGCCAGGAAAGCTGCCAAACCGAGTGGCTCAGAGGTTCAAACGGTGGGCAGTCTACAGTCCAGCTATTATTTCCTAGCTGAGAAAGAGACAATTCGGATGGACAGAAAGTGTTCACGAAGGGGTTAACAACATGCACCGGACTAAAATCCTGACAGTGTGACTTTTAATCCATTCTCTCTTCACATTTATCATGAAGGGATTTGTTTTATCCATTTGCTTGCTTAATGCCTGGTTTCCTATAGCCCAGGTAAGCTTCCACCTCGCTACATAGTCAAAGATGATCTCCCACTCCTGACACCCCTGTTTCCACCTCCTCGGTGATGTGATTAGGATCCTTTTCTAATCACATCAGTTTCCAGCATTACAATATTTTCAGGAGACAATATTTTCTGTGACTGCCTTCCCTCTCCAAGAAGAGCAAACGTAGAGTCTGCTTATTTCACTTTGTTGTTGTTCAAGGAATGAGGGAAGGCGGAGAAGAGGGGAGGGCGGAAGGCAGAGATGAGAGAGAGCAGTCTGAGGAGAAAGATGGAGGGGGAAGCAAAGAGGAAGGATTAGAGATGCAGACTGAATTCTGCATAGAGAACAAGAGCCTCCCACACTTCCTGAGCAACAGACACGTGGGAGCCAAGCTGCAAGGGTGCAGGGACCGGGGGACAGGCTGCATCTCAGTGTGAGTGTCTTGCCTACCTCTGGTAACCTGGGGAAGTACCATGCCTCTACTTGCTCAGGAACAAACGCACGTGAAGAGGACAAGGACAGCCCTTCTCACATAAGACTGCTGTTGGATCCAAAGATAGGCTCCACTGGGGTACTTAGCTAAACACCTGCCCATAACTGCCAGCTGCCAGCAGCAGCAGAATCTAATATCTATTAGCCACTAGCAGGAGGATTTTTGTGGCTCATGGGAAAAGAACACCATATTTCAGCGTTTGCATGTGAGGATGAAACCTTCATTTTTCAGACAACTTTCCAGCCAGACAGCCAAAATAAACCTGCAGGACTGGAACTGGGGCTTTTTCACCATCGGATCTGAGGCCTCTCCATGGAGGTACAATTAATCAGCAGTAAGGGCTTATTCATTCTCAAGTGAAGAAAAACCGCAGCGAATGATTAATATGAAAAGTCAAGGGTGAATACAAACTAACGTATAGGTTTAAATAGGCTTCAAATTAAAAGAGAAATAATCTAAGGATATCCAATCTGTTTGATAATTTCCTGTGGAAATCAGTAATGCCAGAAACCAGAGAGTACCAGCAACTTTAAAATGTTATGCAAATATCAGCCCTGCTCTGTAGGTAATAAAAGCAGCACGGATAATTTTCTAATTGAACATTTTATGAGATTCACTGAGCCTCACAAAACTGGTAGCTAATCAAATTCAAACTGTTTGTCAAGGTCTGGCAAGGATCCGCTGACAGAGTAGGCACAGGGAATCAAGCGCTTTTATTGAAAACTCAGTTTCTCGTGCTGGGGGCTTTTCAACCCCAGTATGGTTTTTTCCCCAGCCAGTATAAGCAAAGTAATAACAAGATTCGACCATATGGACAGGAATAGAGAAGCTAAAAGTGGACACGAGAAACAGCCTTGGGAAATCTGAACAGAAGGAATACAGGAATAATTCATACGTATATCGTGAAGATTCTTTCTGTTTTATCACTTAAATACAAAGTGCTTTTATTTATGTTGTGTGTGTGTGTGTGTGTGTGTGTGTGTGTGTGTGTGTGTGTACCATGACATGGATGTACAGGTCAGAGGGCAACCCTTGGGAGTCATGTCTCTCCTTCTAGGTAGGACCTGGGCATCGAACTCAGGACATGGGGCTTCGTGACAAGTGCCTTTACCTACTGTCCAATCTCAGGGGCTCTAGAGGACTTCTAAAGTACCAAACTCTTTAAAATATCATCGCTAGTTAAAAAAAAAAAAAAAAAAAAGGATCATTCTTCAGGCCTCCCAAACCAGTTCAATTTATGTCGCCCGTCACTTATATTGGGAGACCGCCAAGGTTCTAGAATTTCACAACAAATTTACACAAGAATTCTTAAACAATCTTTTCTATTGCAATGGGATTGATTCATTCGCGTCTACTGCTCAAACGTGCTGTGGCTGTCCCTGCGATGACACAGCGCGACAGATATTCAGCCACCGCTAGGGAAAAAGAAAAAGGTGTCAAAACATTGTGAAATGACAGCACCTGGGACAAAGACAGACACAAACATCTGCTAGCCGTGTATTTAGCGGTAAAATACTATCGCAGTGAAATGCTTTCCAGATCACAATCTTTTAATAATGTTCCAAAAATATTATTTTAGGCTCACCAGAGTGTTTCAAATTAAATTAGTGTGTGTTTCATTAAAACACAGAGCGAGCAGTCCATTTTTGCCCCTCCCCCAGCCCCCTCCGGAGCCGCCACTAGGGGGCAGTGGGAAGACGCGGTTCCTGCCGCTGTGGGTGAAGGGAAATCGCTCAGAAAACCTGTTTCTTAAGAAAACCCCTGCGCGACAAAGACAATAACTGCGAGGCTTGGGCTTTAGGTCCGACCCACACATCAAACCTGTGCGCTGCGTTTGCGTCTTTCATGGGTCGTTTCGATGGCCAGTGTTTCTTCAAGCTCCCTGAGTCCCGAGACCACTTGTCCTAAGTCAATCTGAGTGTTGCCCAGAAGCGGGTCTAGCGCTAATTCTCAAAGGACACACAACTACAGCCATCTCGGAAGGGTGTGCCGCCTCCCTCCCTGCAAGAGATGCCCAGGGAGATGGGAAGGCGTGGCGTGTGGCCACTTTCAACAGATGTGTTTTCTTGTATCCTAGTCTTCAAAATAACCGGTCATCACTCACTCTGGTACAGCCATCATTCTACAATAAAATATTGGCGACTCTAAGGATAATCAGTCCCACATCTACAAGTTAAAAGACATACAAAGGAATGGTAAGACAAACACAGCATATTATATTACCAGCCCCACTCTCAGCTTTATTTAATTGGGTGCTGATTTTTTTTTTTAAACTTTAAACACACACACACACACACACACACACACACACACACACACACACACACACACACACACACACACACACACTTTCTGCACGGGCCAGAGATAATTCCCACTTCAGCACAGACCATCTCTGTCTAGGTGACAGGACTATCATAGCATGGTCACTAAGTGAGTCCTGGATTGTCCTGAGACATGCTATATGAGGTACTGGCTTTTGCAATAGTATATAAAATTCTATTCTGGGGATGCATTAATTTTTTTCTCCACACATTATATGGTTTTCTTAGACATGATTACTCAACACATAATTTTCATGGACATTAAAGAGGCATTACCTGCCTTCCTCCAGCTTTATTTAATGAGCAAGAATTTTTTCTTTGTTTCTATATTAGTCAAGAGAAATTTTAATACAAATAATACAAAATGACCAATCATTCATATTGGCATGGATATACAGCTGAAGCTATTCGAAAGTTAACAAAGCACTCAGGCACACAGTAACATGGGGCCCTCTACCCCCGCATTAGCCCCTTGGGTCTGCCTTACTCATCAGCTCTTGTGGTCTTGGCCAGAGGTCACACAAAAGTGGAGCAGCCCCTAGAGATGAGCTTGTCTCTGCTGTTGGGAAGGCTTGAGGTAGCCCAACAAATAATCCATTTATTATTTTTTTAAAAGTGAACAGTCTATGTGCTATAATTCAGAACTTTCTTGGGTTGCTGCTCTTGTTGGCAATGGAGAAGCTATACAAAAGGCTGAAAATTTTACAGGGGAGTGGGGAGGAAGGGGTCTTTAAAACTATCTTCAAGGAGAAAAGGTGGGATGGTTATGCAGAATCTAGGTCAGTATGGTTGAACACACCATTATCTGTGAAGATCGAGCCTTAGTATCAGATTTCATTTTATTTTAGGTATTAAAATTGCTGTAGTTATTGCTTGCTATTTGCTAAAATTGTATCTTTTTAAAAAAAATGGTATAATTTAAAAATACCCAACATGTATACTTCCTTTTAAATCTTGCCATGGTTTATCAAATAGGTAAATTTAGTTATCAGCGCAAAGGGAAATGAAGGTTGCTGAATCCTTTCCATTCTTGGGGGCAGCTTTGAAAACTCTAATTCTGATCAGATCCAACAGATGGCAGTGACGTTATAAATTGTTTAAACTATTCTCATATAGGACCAGCCACTCAGAAGGCTGTCAACCGCAAATCATTCTCTCTGCACTTGC
The DNA here is from genome assembly GCF_903995425.1 of Onychomys torridus. Taxonomy (NCBI): domain Eukaryota; kingdom Metazoa; phylum Chordata; class Mammalia; order Rodentia; family Cricetidae; genus Onychomys; species Onychomys torridus. The sequence goes on along the minus strand of NC_050447.1, from coordinate 78,281,615 downwards.
ATAAATTATTTAAAATTTTGAAATGATTAATTGGGTAGAAAAGAACAGAGTAAATAAAACATGAAACTCAACTGAAGATATTTCCTACATCCAAAAATTAATAGCTTCTCATTTCCAAAAATCATTACACACAGAGGACTGTCGAGTAGATTAGCAGCATACCAAGAGAGGGCGGCTTTGCCAAGTTAGCCAAGGGGCTGCCATTCCCACCCTTGGCCACGGCTGCGGCTTCTCCATTTTCACCCACTCTTCCACCAGGGCTTGTCTTCCCCTCTCTCATTCTATTTGCACACTTCAGACAATGTCTTTCTCCTTTCACTTCTAACAGGGGACTTGGCAGCTCTCACCTTTCACTACCCTTCAGATAAGTACTTTGTTGCTTCTTACTCATTAACCTTTATTCTGTAGAAAATACAGGGCCCGAAGTGAGAACAGAAGGCTTTTAGAGGGAAGCCACTATTGTCTTCAGGGTGGCTTCTGTGATCCAAACATGCTTTCCCTGAACATGGCAATGTTACATGTGCAGGCAGCTTCAGTTTTCTGGGTGGTAAAGAGCTCTTTAAAGCAGGTAACAACTTTAAATGAAGCACACATATGCACAGCAAAGCTAACATTCACAAATGAGTGAATGGTTGGTAATAACACTTAAGTAAAACAATGGAAATGTAGGTAGCATAATCAGTTTCTACATGATTTCATTACCTCAAATACACAAACAACTTACATTTACGTAGGCAAACTATGCCCATTTTACTGTTTATTAAAATAACCATTATGTCTCTTTATAAAAGAGTTATTAACCAGAACTCAATATAGGAGGAGATAACTGTCTTTACTAAAATACTAATGAATTTTGTCAAATTGAAATTTAAAAAACAAAGGCCAGGCAAACACGTCTCCCAATGCCCATCTTACCATTTTTATCCATGACTATGTTTTTAAACATTTGCTTAACTGTCACACTTTTAAAAATCACCCATATACATCAGAAACTTATTAAACAAGGTTTACAACACACAAATCTATAGAATATCTATAGTGAGAGACTAGAAAAACATGTTTGCTTTCCTACTAGTTAAATAATTAAAGTATACCTTTGATTTGCATGTTTAAAATAAACTGTGTGACTGTGCTAGTGAGGAATCTGGCCCTGAGTCCAGCTTAAGTTGGATCTAATGATTTAGTAACAACTGCTCGGGTGAAGCCACAGAAAATACCTCTTCTCAGTTTGTGTCTTCATATAATGTTATATTCTCATTCTCCCCTCTCTCTGTCTCCTCTCTCTCTCTCTCTGTCTCCTCTCTCTCTCTCTCTCTCTCTCTCTCTCTCTCTCTCTCTCTCTCTCTTTCTCTCTTTCTCTCTCTCTCTCTAAGATCTAAATCCATACTCTCTTTTGGCAATGCAATACTAGGTATATGATGCCCATAAGGAGAAGAGGGGATAGCTTAATTTTATTTAAATTTACTATTGGTCAATAGTCTAGTAATATTTTCCTTTCAGTACAATACCCATTTTCTCTAGAAGGCTATTCCTGGGAGCCAGATCGGCTAAAGACTAGGCAATGAAGTCAAGAGAGTAACTATTCTGAGTTTTAAAGGGACCATAACTTTTCCCTTTTAATGTGCTAATAGTTGTGTCTAAAAAACATGATTTAAAAAAACAGTTATGATTTCTTTATTATCTGTTACCTTTGAAAACAAATCACATGAAACACTACAAAACAAGCAAATGTCTTGAAATTTGTATATAAAACAAAGATTACTTCTAGTTTCAAACTCCCATTTTTTAGTAGTGTTCCACTTAATCTTTTACAAAAAGGAAGACAAAAAAGGAGTTCAAATATAGTCTCCAACTATTTTTTTTTCCTTTTTAAGTGCTTTTTAACTAAACACCCACATCCCAATATCAAAGCCGGTGCCTAACTCAGATTGGTTGTGTACATTTCCAAGATAACATCTTGTATTTTGTTTCCACAGCTTCTGGTTATAGAAACCCCAGGCTCTGCTGATAAAGAACTGGGGCTGGCTGCTGCTGACTGCCTCTTCCAATAGTCTCCAACAATCCTCTGGAGCCATTTCTCTCAGCTCACTGTCTTCATCCTCATTAAAATCCACTGTTGCTCCAAGTTTGGACATTTCCTTAGGCTTCCTTGACCCAGGTCTGACGGAGACAGCAGAAGTCTTCTTTAGAACTGCCATGGCAAATACAAACTTGGAAATCTTGGCAGGGTTTTCTGGAGATAGGCAGATGGCTCCTCAACCCCCACTGGAACTCCCCCTCCTTTGGTGAAAGAAACACGTTTCAGTGGGTTCTCTCTTCTTCAGGTCCTCCAGCATTTCCCGTTTACTGAAGCTCCCAGGCTTCTCCTCTCCAGTTTTCTCAGCTGCCATTTCCCCATCACACCACACTTCCCCTTTTTCACTTTGGGTGCATTTTCATTATTTTCTTTTTTAATCTCCTGCCTCCTCTCCCACCCCCACCTCTATCTATCTGTGGAACAGTGATGTTCTAGATGCTTGGAATGTGTCAATGAATAAAGAGCAGAAGGCTGCTCCCTCCAAGGACTATAAATAGCAATCAAGCCCACAGGTGAGCCTCACGAGACGGAAGGCAGTAAGCAAGCAATGAGGGCCTGCAGTGTGTAGCAGTGTTTCAACACTAGCAATGGTAGACTGCTTTCCAAGGTGATTTGAACAGTGACTGACTTGGCTTTCTAGAAAAAACATTCTAGACAAGAGGAGTGTCAGTTCAAAATGCCCCAGGCAAAATACTTCTGGACCTGGAAAGAACATATTTCTAGAACATATTTCATGGCCTATTTTACCCTTTGTAAAAGAGTTGTTTTCTTCAACAACGATAATTGTAAGTGTGTTAATGAAGTAAGCTACAGTCTCATTTATGAGAACTTGGCAGGTGGGCTAGAAAGGGCTTCTGAGAAGTTGGAGCATGTACTTGAAAAACACACCCTCCTCTATGGCTTTCATATAAAACTGCACAAGGCTAGTTACCTGGCACCCAGGCTTCTGATTCACACAACAGCAGAGATTTCAAGGGAATTTTGGCAGGGAGGAAGTTATGGAGTCAGCTAGACAGGTCCAGAGATTGGAGATGAACAAATGCAATCTTCCAACAAAGGGCCCAGGGAATCGTTGGAATCCCTAGGAGGCCATTCCCTCAGAATCTGTACTCAGTGAGAGCTGAGTGGCCCCAAGCCCCCTAAGGGTCCTTAGAAACAGCACTGCTGAGAACTTCACAGGCACAGATTCAACCTGACTCTCCCCTTCTCCACCCTCTCCCCTCCCCCCCCCCCCCACCATGGCCTCAGTAGCAGGGTAAACAGTCAGAAGGGGAGAATGGGAACAGTTTAGAACCAAAGTCAAGCAGTTTCATTCATACTCATTACAAACCATTTGAAGTGTTGTTCTGTGAAGAAATAAAGTTTAAAAGGCCCAGAAAGCTTGAGTGTCCATGAAACCACATTTCACAGAGACCGCCTAACAGATAGCACCCCTGTACTAACTAAAACACCTTAACCCTGAAAGCCTTCCACAAAGGGGCCTGGATGGGCTTGGTATTTGCTGACGCTGTTGAGAAAGTCTCCCATCTACACATCATTGTTACAGGTGAAGGTGTTTTCATGTGAAAAACAAGACACATGGTAGCCTGAGATCAGATATATTAGATGAGAAATTAATGTATAGGTAGGTTATAAAATTCCATTTTTAGATCATAAAAATTTGAATTAGAAATTCATTTTAGGCACATTAAGATGTGACTGTAGGAGACCAGACACCTCACGGCACACCCACAGTATTTATGGCCACTACAGTACGTCGTTACCAGTTAGGTTAGAAATGAGCAGGTGTTCCAAAAGGTCTCAATGCACCTGGATTGCGTGCTGGCTTTGCCTCCCTCCTTCACCATGAGCCACAGAAAGCGATTAGAAAATCACAAACTCAGCCCCCCAGCAGCAGAATGGCATGTGCTGGGAAGGTCTTGGTGAAATAGCTTGCTTCCAAAACGGGGATTCTGTGGACCCCAGGAAAGCTAGGTTTATGCTAACTGATGTTTAAATACAGTCAGAGGAGAAAACATTTTCTATTAAAAATAGCCAATCGCATTTACTTCTGTTGGATTTGACTTTATAATCATTGAGTTATTAGCATTCTAGAAGGATCTCCAAGTTGGCCTGGCTGGCTTCCCTGTTTTTGGTTGACTGTAAGATCTTTTCTGACTCCAGTTTTCAGCATCTGCTATAAATACACCAAAACTGATTCATTCTAAAAAAAAAAAAATATTTACTTCAGGGTTGGCTCAGCAGTTAAGAGCACTTGTTACTCTTGCAGAGGATGGTGGTGTGATTCCCAGCACCCACACCTTGGCTCACAACCATTGACAACTCCAGTCTCAGGGGGTCCAAGGCCCTCTTTTGACCTTTGAGGGTACAGGCCATTAATGTGGCTATGCATACATATATGTGGGCAAAACATTCATACATCTATAATGATAAATACATCAACTAAAAAAAATTTCTTTCAAAATTATTTTTAGTTCAAAAAAAAAAGAGTAAAACTGTACAGATCTCTCTCAAAGAACACTAGTAAACCCCTTACCAAACACAATGAAGAAAAGGTTGAAGGAATGGAGGACACTCCTGAAAGGTGAGGACAATCTGGCCTCAGATTAAATTACACAGATGAAGTAGACCAGTCTCTGAGAGGACTAGCTGCCTCCTAATTCCTTTGGGTTTATACAGAAATGTGAAATCATAGATGCCAGAGTCATATCAAGGCATGCATACACTCATGAGGCCTGTATTTAAGTATTTTAGATAATACTTAAATCCAAGTAGACGATGGAGAGATTTTAATGGTGCTGATAAAACTTCCTGAAATGGTAGGTCTGCTGTCTTCAGATCATTGCTTCCTGTGTCAGAAGCATCCTAAAGGCTAGCACTTGGGTGGAGAGAGACGGCCGTGGCTTGGGAAGTGAGTCCCACTGCCTCTGACGGAGGAGTTCCCTTGGTTTGGATGCCTCTACTGCCAGGTTTTCAGGGCATAGATTTTAGTCACTCTACTAACAGCTTACAAAATACTTGCACAGGAGTAGAGAAAGAGAAGAACAGTAAGAAAAAGACTACATGAGGGAAGAGGAGGCTATCCTTCAGTTAGACAGGACAATTTGAACCAGAACTTCACATACATAAAAGGATAAGAAATAGCTGTTAGTTGCATACTAAGTAAGATGCATGGAGGGGAAAGCATTATCTTATTTCTGAAAGCTGAGTCCAGGAGATTCCTGTCTTGCAAGGCTGTGTTACCTTCTGTGGCGAAAGGAGCATGGCCTTTGGAGTCTGACAGACATGGGTTCAAGTCTCCAGCTCAGCTATTTATACATGGGTGAACCCTAGAAAGTCAGCTAAGATTGCAGAGTCTTGGTCTCATTAGAGATATACTATGTAGAGAACTAATTTAAAAAATAATTACAAAACACATTCCACAGTGTTCCTAGTTGAGAGGAATCTCCACACACACACACCCCACCCCCCCACCCCCACCCCTTCATGTCCATTGCATTTAGAACACTTGTAAAATGCTCTCACTTTCTCTAATGTTTACATCTTTTCAAAATAGATCTTTAAACTCTTTAAAGTTTAGCTATTGCTTTTAATAATGATTTCAAGAATATTTCTCGCATTGCTTACTGTCATTTGCATAAGAACTGAAAGGTGTAAGAGTTTCCAGGAGGGGCTGGGGAGATGGTTCCGTAAAGCCTCGAACATGGGGTCCTGAGTGTGGATCCCAGCATCTATGAAAAGTGCCAGGCATGGTTGTACGCCCCTGTGAGCCTAGTGCTGGGGAAAAAACAAGGATGATTCCCGGAGTTCACTGGCTTTCTTGTCTTGCTGGATTGGTAAGCTTCCGGTTCTCTCTCTCAGGGAGACTGTCTCAAAAAAAAAAAAAAAAAAAAAATACAGGGCATTTGGACTTGAGAGATGGTCAGTGGTTAAGAGCAGTGGCTGTTCTTCCACAGGATCCAGGCTTGATCTCCAGCACCTATATGGCTGCTCACAAGTGTCTGTAAGTCCAGTTCTAGGGGATCCAGTTCCCTCCTCTGGCCTCTGTGGGCACTGGGTACGCACATGGTGCCCAGATATACAAGCAGACAAAACACTGATACGCATAAAATAGTAAAAATTGAATAAAACCAAGTGGAAAGTGATAGAGAATGATACCTGGACTCTATATGCATCTATATAATATGGACACATAAACAAACACACACACACACACACACACACACACACACACACACACACACACACCCCACAGAGGAGCAGTACACACACAAAGACCTAACTTGCCAACTGGGTTTCTCAACAAAATCCAGTATTTGGGGAAATAGGCCAATCAGATAACTACTTTCATAAGAGACCCTGAAGAATAACAAAAGTCAGATTACCTAAACAATAAGAATCAACTTAAAAGCCAAATGTCACCGTCAGGATGCGCTGGACCCGGTGACGTCTCTGCACTTACTTGGCATTTGCTGTGCTGTTGGTCGTCAGGTTTGCCAGGGCCAGGGCGGCTGCCTCCCTCACCTCCTCATTGTCACTTTTGAGCAACTGAACTATCTGTGGAATCCCTACGGAGAAACGAGTGTAAACCCTAAACTGTAAAGAGTTCAAACCCTCCCCCACAGCCCTGAGCGCAGTGACTTCAAAAATGGCAGTCTCCGGTTTACTCACCTTGGGTGTTGAAAAAGTCTTTGCTGCTGGAGTTCTCGCTCATGGCTGAAATAGCTTGGGAAGCAGCAATCTTGGTCCCATCGCTGTCAGATCCCAGGAGGGTCACAAGGCATTTTTCAACCTCTTGTTCGTGAAAAACTTTTCTATTTTCAGCTTTCATAAGCCAAAAGGAAAAGCAAGTCAGAACTTTCCTGGTAAAAACTGCATTACTATTTACCACTTGATAGATATATAGGCCATGTGCTAACTTTAGTGTTCAAGCCTGGACTAAACAGAATGTGTGCCTAGTTAACCTTCAGAACACAGCCAGGACACAAGGGAATGATGGGTGCCACGCTCATTCTGTATGGCCCCATCTGCTGTGCATCAGTACTGTGGTAGGGAGCATTGTGTGGTAAGATGTTCACATTCAGAATTCATAAGCACTTAACACTCATCATGAGCTGATTCAGGCTCTCTAACAATGATCTCCCACGCTCTCTCTCCATTGCAGCAGTATCCGGTCCTGTCAGCAAAGACGTTCTGGCCTTGGCTCAGCTGTCTCAAGCAGCGGGCCTTAGGCAGGTAACCAATCAGGAGCCACATCCTGGGAGCCCATCGATCCTGTCTTTCTTCCATGGACAGGCTTCAGGCTGGTCAGAACGGTGGTATCTCATTAAAAAGCTTCAGTTAATAACATTGAAAGTATGTGGCTTCTATGATAGTTTTTAATGTATGAAGTCATTATTAATTTTAAAAATGCAGAAAATTTTTCCAGAGACTGACCACATTTAAAAAAAAATGGCTTAGTTGTATCATTAAGCTTTCCCTGATGGCTCTGAGTCAAATCCTAAACAGAACACTCAGCATGAATTCTATCAGGACAATCTGACAAGATACAGTAGTAATTAATGTGAAAAGATCAACTTTCAACTTTTGAACACATAATTGTTGCACTCATAAATTCAGTATATATGTAAAAACTGGAAAGATTAAAAAAATAGTTTAAGTAAATACTTTGGGCAATTAGATTTTTTACAAAATAATTTAAATAAATACTGTGGGCAATTAGTTTCCCAACCCTGCTGGGAATATTCTCAAAATCCAGCTGTGTTCACCAAACCTCAAAAGTGCTGACTGCAGTGTGGCTATAATAGATTTAAAAGCTGAATTAACATAGTAACCAAGTACTTTCACCGAATCTCTGTGCCAAGAAGTATTTGTGCTGTAATTATGCAGATAATAAAGACGCTAGACAGTAACGTTACTAATAGAGTAATGCCCTTTGAGAATAACAGTGTGCTGACATAAAGCGGGAGGGAGCCAAACCAAACTCGCCTGTAACGCTTGTCCTTGCCCAGTCTCGGGAGTGGCCATTGCCCTACCTTTGCTCAATGCTGAGATGTTATGCTGAGATGTCAGTTAGCACCAGCCCATAACACCATAGGCAATTAACACCTTCCCACCTCTGACTACAGCCAGGTCAAAGGCATGCTGACCCTGCTTCCCACAGTGGGAAACAAGAGTCAAAACTTTAAAAATGAGTGTTACTTGTTTATATGTCTCAACTGTTTTTGACAAACAATGAAAACATACACACTTATCTAAAAAAAAAAAAATACTGTAACGAAAGAAGATAAAGCACAGCCACATTTTTAAATCGATACTGATAGTAGCTTTGTTCTTACTAACAGAATAAGGACTAATACCTGTCCAAACTTACTAATGGCACTTTCTAGCTAGGAAAAAAATGTAAACTTCTACCAAATTATTTACTATCAACAGAGAAATACTAGATGACTTTGTTAATCTTTGCTTTGTTTGAGGGTTTACCAGTGTAACCAAAATAATAATGCACGTCTAATGAATCAGACAGATGGAAGAAGTCAGGACTGTCCACAAGTTATCATAAAAAACAGACAAGAAATATAGGTAGGGTGTGGAAAGAGAGTGGTCTATTGTTAGGCACACAGGGAGAGGTAACTTGGGGTTGTGGACAAGTAGACAGAATTAATACCCCAACAAGAAGGAAATACCCCAGCAAGAGAGGAAGGCACCACCCAGTCCTCTAGCAGAGGCCCAGGAAGGTTGACCTTGGCCCACCCCTGCTTAGATTGAACAGTTTTGACAGCAAATGTGGCTAAAGGGCCAAGTTTGAAGCAGATTGTTACCAAGATTGTAACAGCCCATGCTTTGTATCAGAAGTGGGTTCATGCTGTGGATTTATTAAGACAGGAGGTGTGAATGTTTATAAAATCATCTCCTTCTCTAAGCTTTGAGAACCAAGAGTAAAGGTTTCAGGTTAGATATCTCCTAGTCTGAGAAAATCAAACCACCTAGGTGCCTACTAGATTTGAAGAACCATTTGGCAAAGGTTTCCAGTGTCCCTCTTGTCATTAAAGGCGGAGTTGACTCAGGGAGAACATGCCAGAAAGGACAAAGGAAAGTTACCAGCCAAATCAAATAAGTAGAACTGTAAATATATAACTTTTAGAGCACTGGCCTAGCATGTTGAAGAGACTGGTTTGGTCCCCAGAACTGAGAGAGAGAGAGAGAGAGAGAGAGAGAGAGAGAGAGAGAGAGAGAGCTCATTTTTTCAAGACAAAAATTCTTAAGAGTTGAGACCCGAAAGGCAGATGCTGATGGAGTTGTAATATACAAGAGTACTCCACTGAGTGATGTTAGAGTAGATGGAAGTCCCACCCATTCAGAAATGAACATTCTGCTGGGCAGTGGAGGTTGATTCTCATTCCAATGCTTGCCTAGTATCCCATTATAGCAACATCAGATTATTTGAGTTAATGCATAGGTTTTGAAATTTATCATAATAGAGATCTATAGAGGTCTTGTGCAGAAAACTGGAAATATGTTTAAAGCAGAATGGGCTCTACCCACTTAAATCACCCAAAAGCACATTTGTCAAAAGTCTCAGAGTTAGGATGATGGTTCATAGGGTAAAGTGGTTGCCACACATGCCTAAGGACCTGAGTTCAGATCCCCAGAGCACACAGAAAGGCCAGATACAGTAACACAGGTCTCCGTAATCCCAGCACATCCCTTTGAGGAGACAGGAAGAGAAAGCAGGGGAATCTTTAGAAGCTCTCAGGCCAGCTAGCCTGGTGCACACAGCAGCAAACACCTGAGGCTGTGCATTTCCCTGCACAGTGCTCTTGTGATACACATTTGCTCTCACACATATGTGCACACACACACATACACACAGATAGACACACATGCACACATATACGTGCATAGGCACATGTGTACACACACACACACACACACACACACACACACACACACACACACACATTTAATCTTAAAGGTCCAGAAAGAAAAACTGGTTATTTCATTGACACCTTGAATAAGAATAGAAACAGACATTTTGATTTTCCTTCTGAATCTAACCATTTGGAGAACACAGACAGTAATGGGTTGAAATGAGATTTCCCCAAATCCAAAGACTAAGCACCAAAACCAGAGTAAACAAATACAAAACCATAGCCTAGCATAAATCATGACCCGCAGAATACAACACAGCAGAGAGACTGGTCAAGTTCAAATCCAGCCAAAGGGTGTGTGACTCCATCAAATGAACACTAACACTGAGTGAGTGTGTGCCAGCTTGATCATGCTTGTCCTCGGTTTCCCCATTTGGAGGCTATAATCTGGGAGACAGAGACAGCTTCAGACAGTCCATGATATCTTTGAGGTGACATGCAGAATAATGTCCATATTTAAATGTTGGCAAGCTTACTCTGATCAGATTCTCAAAGAAATTCAAGCCTCCCCTAAAGCCTGAGTTTGGGCATAGAACTTGCCTGTGCTTGGAAGCCATAAGGTTTGGAAGCCATGCGTGGAAGCCATAAGAAGCCTCAGGCAGAGAGAGATTCAGCAGGCATGTCGGAATTAGAGACGGATTTAAGACTTGCAGAGAAGGAAGCAGTGCAGACACTAGTCATAAGTGAGAGTTCTCAGGGGGGTTTTTAGAAGGAGCGAGACATGAGACCGGAAGAGAAGCTTAGTATTGAAATGAACGAAATGCAAAGGGCTTTGGCTTGTCAACTGGGAGGAGAGCTAAGTGAGAGACGTGTTCTAGAAATGGCAAGGAAGACAAGTGTAAGGAGGAGGTGACCATCAACAGTGGGTGTCCAACAGAGCTAGAGCTTAAAAACAAGGAAGATATTTGTTTAAACGATAGTATTTTATGCCATGTTCCTGTCAAATTCTACAAGGCTGCTTTGCAATCAGTGGGTTTAGCAGTGGCGAGAAGCTGAGGAGGTGGAGTTATTTTAAAATTAGCTTGTCTGTCAGAGAGGTTGACTAAGAAAAAAAAGAGAACACGACCACGGGACAAGAGCAGAAAAACTTCTGTAAATTGTTCCTGGTCAAAATTATGCACCTCCGCCTGGCCAGCACAGACACCAGAAGAATACAGTACAGTGATGATGTGGTGCTGCCGTACAAGAACACCCCTGCCACCATCCAAACCTGGACCAAAGTCTTCCCCTGACATCTCAGCTGATGGGGAACACAGGCAAAGGCTCTGTGAGAGCCTCATCTGCTAGCTACACCCAGGCCAAGGCAGGGCAGTCTGCAATCCACAGGAACATTGCAGCTCTACCATGACATAATGGAAATGGAAGAAAAAGGACAGAGGTGCTTTAAAGGCAGTAATTACTTCTCGGGGAATAAAGGTTATGCAAAGCAAAGACAAGAACACAAAATTCAATAGAATATTTACTGCATTGGGGGAAATACCAACACCGGAGAGTGTGGGGAGGAAGGCAGAGACGCATTTTGAGTAACTTTTCAAATTTATTACTTTTTCCTAATTAAAGAAATATTTGTACTTTATGTGGATAAGTGTTCTGACTGCACATATATCTATGTATGTGTGCATTCCTGGTGCCTTTGGAGGCCAGAAGGCACCGGATCTCTGGGACTGGAGTTAGAGACTGTGGTGAGCCACTGATGTGTATTCTGGGAGTTGATCTGGGTCCTCCGCAAGAACAGCAAGTACTCTTAGCTGTTGAGCCACCCTCTCTAGTCCAAGACCTTTTGAATTTAATGAAAAGATTTTACCCAAATTAAGATGAAAAAATACATGAAATAAGAAAAATTAGGCAGGGCTCAGACTGGGACTCTACAAAAAGCAAGACTCAATGAGAGTTAAGGAGAAATGTCATCCAATATTTCTAGACCCAGGTGGATTGCCAAACACATTAAGACAGCAAGCACATTCACAGGTAAGGACTCAAAAACACAAAAGTAGGCTGCAGAGACTGCTTGGAGGGGTCAATTCCCAGGTTCCACACAGAGGGAGAGAACTGACTCTAACAAGCTGTCCTTCGAACTCACACACATCCACACACTCCCCAATAAACATACTGTAATAAATAAAAAAAAATAGCACTCTTGGTTATCTGCAAAATAAATTTTTTAACTGAAAAGTATACCCTGATTAATTTGAGAAACAAATAAAAAACAAAATACAAAAAAAAAAAGAAAAAAATGGCAAACTGTGTATACTGAGATAGACTCTATTTGCCTGGAAATCTAGACTAGAAACATAGATAAAATGTAATGTCACAGTAAATAGATTCTTTAAAAGGAGAGACTCAGCTATTTGGTGAAGAGACTCAGAGACTCATACATAACGATTCCTTTACACACACACACACACAGACACACAGAGAGAGAGAGAGAGAGAGAGAGAGAGAGAGAGAGAGAGAGAGACTTGCCTGTAGTTACATTACTATAACTCTAAAATTTTATTTTTAAAAAGCATAGAAAAATGAAGTATGGAAAACAAAAAAGTCGGAAATGAGTCCGAATACAGAAGTTCATAAATAAATCTAACTTTACATATTTGCATTGCTCTTGGTGGCTGTCAATGGTGATAACTTCCCAGCACCACCCAGCTGTGGGATGCTCAAGGTTCCTCTTTGTTCCCTTTACCCACCTGCACCTTATCTAAACTGTCTCTTGTTTAAGGAATGTTTTGTTTTGTTGTTTCCACAAACCACTTTGATAATATATAATGATCTTGATGCCAAATTAGAACTTAAAGCTAAAACGTATAATTGAGAACTTTTTAATGATTGTGATTAGAAGTGAATATAAATCTAAATTACTTAGCGTTATGCTCGAAAAGCAACAGATACAATATAGCAAGAAGCTTCTAACATACACTTCCTCTGTGATGGGCCATCTAGATTATCTAAAAGGTAACAATATAAACACCTGATCTGACATCCTCCAGAAAATGCATCTGCTGTTTACTCAAGGATGCTCATCCCCACTCCCAGTGTCCATATTTGTCTTCTGGACTGGTGCCTTGCATGCAGGAGGCATCCAGCAAGTGCTGGTTCACTCACAAGCAGAGTCTAGGGTTGGCTAGACCACGTGTATACATTGACATCTCAAAGCAAAACTTGAATTTTAAAAACTGCAAATCAAAACATTTATAAAAAAAAACCCTACAAATAAAAACAAATATTACAATTCAAAATGAGAGATTTTTTTTAACTATTGTCCTGACTCAGAAAGGGACCTCAGGGACATTGAAGGTCAGTCTCTCCAAGTCTGACCCGTGAGCCCATGTGGTTAAGACTGACTGAAAGACTTGCTTCCTAAGACTGAAATTTAAAATCACCTTAAGACAGACCTGTCTTTATATTATAGAAAGTGTCAATGCCTCTTTTTAAAAACGAACTTCACGATATTCACGTCCACACTTCAAAGGGGGGACATTTCACAGTCACGAGAAAGTCCTGAAGATGTAAGAATGCTTACAGGATGGCCTGGGGACAGGATGCAGGCAGAGAGCCTGAAAGGAGGACTCCTGAGTAAGAAAGTCCTGGTTAAAGGGAAGATACAGTGACAAGGCAGAGGCGAAGCCAATACAGATTTAGTCATTAGATCCTAAAATTAAGACTGAGGAGACACGACTTGAAGCTGAAGCGTAGTTATTTTAGAACTAACATAAGGAAGTAGAATCAGAAGACATCAAGTGCCACAAAGAGCTCCAAGACTAGATGCCCGAATTACTTTGTGTTACAAAGGGGAAAAAAATGGACTCCAACAAATGACGCCAGGAAAATTGGCTGTATGCATACAGGAGTGAGAAGTTGGATACTTCCTTAAACTACATGCAAAAAATAGCTCAAAGTAGGCCAGGAACCAAATGATAAGAGCTGAAAGCATGAAACCCTTGGAATATCGGAGGACCTTCATGACAATGGATTTGATAAAACACACTTGGACATGCTGCTGCAAATAGATGAACTGAGCTATATCAAAATAAAAAACATACATGCATCAAATCCCACAATCATCAGAGTAAAGGGGCAACCACACAATGGGAAAGAGTATTGGCTAATCATAGGTAAGGGGTTGGTACCCACAACACATGAAGAAAATCCCTATAACAAAGCAAAGGTGGCCCTGAGAACCCAGAGTCTGGGAGTCTGAGGAAAAGGACCACAAGTTTAAGGCCTGAGTGGTCTACAGGGTGAGTTCAAGTTCAGTCTGGGCACTTAGTGAGACCCTTGTCTCAAAATAAAAAGCAAGAAATGGGTCTCAGAAGACAGTTCAGTCACAAGGATCTGAGTTTGATCCCCCAGAACCCAGGTTAAAAATAAACTAAGCAGCATTGACTCATGCTTATAATCCCAGCCCTGGGAAAATGGAGGCATGTGGGTCCCCTGAGCAGGCCAGTCAGTCAACCTAGGCTACTTGGTAGGTTCCAGGCCAGTGAGAGACCTTGCCTAGCAACAACAACAGCAAAAGAAAAAGGTGAACAGTGCCTGAGGAAGCACCCAAGGTTGTTTCCTGGCCTTCACAAACATGCATTCATGCTTGTACACACACACACACACACACACACACACACACACACACACACACACAATTATGACGTTTCTCTGAAAATTATACACATGTGATTAATAAGAGGATGAAGAAGTTAGTTAACATTGCTAATTATTAGGGAAATATAAATAAAAACAACTATGAGATGCCTTTGTGTGCCTAGTAGGACAGTTACTATCAAACAACTAACAAGTTTTGGCCAGCATGTGGAGAAACTGGAACCCTGGGCATTGTCCATGGGAATGAAAAAAAACAACAGTGCAGCTGTGAGAGAGAACAACATAGAAGCCCCTCAAAAGATTAGAAAATAGAATTAGCATATGTATTCGCAAGCCTTCCTGGTACATACCACAAGAAGTGAAAGCAAAGAGTCAAAGAAATATTTGTTTGTGCACGTTCATAGCAGCTGTGTTCACAATAGCTCACAGGGAAAAGGCAGCTCAACTGTCCATCCGTGCTTGAATGGGAAATCAAAATGTGACACAAACAAAGAAGTATTATTCAGCCTTAAAAACAAGGAAATCTTGGCACATGCTATTATAGGAATGGGCATTATGAGGACAGTATGCCAAGTGCCACACAGCCACAAAGGGACAAATTCTGTATGATCTTAAGAGCATCAAGTGACTGACGACAGCAGTCAAATCTGTCAGGACAAAGTTGAAGGGTAGTTGGCAGAGGGAAGTGAGTAGATAGCCATCTGAGTCATTCCAGGTGATGTTCTGCATGTGAAAAGGGTCCAGGAAGAGGAATGTTTTTAATACCGCTGAACTGTGCGCCTAGCAGTAGATACAGAGGTGAATTTTATACTACTAGTGTTACTAGAATTTTAAAGTGGGCACTCATTTCTTTTTCTCCTGCACCTCTTCTGACTTCCCCTTTCAGGGGTTGCATCATGTTATTCTCAGTTGTCCAAGTCAGATACCTGGTCTCACTCCAGGTATCACCTCCTGCCCACCTCAGCCATGTAATCATTCCATAAACACTTACAGAGCCTCTCTGCGGGGCAAAAGCAGGCAGGTGGTTCTGCTTCCATAGTGCCTTGAGTCTGTGCTTACCACATCTGTGTCCTGGCACCATGTATCCGTATGTATGTATGTATCCATCTGTCTGTCTGTCATTCTACCTTCTCTATAATCACTTCAAAATCATGTTAAAACCATACGCAAGACTTGTGTGAGTATATTTGTGGTACACGAATGTGTGTGCATGTACAGGGAATGTGCATGCCTATACCTATATGTTTGGAAGCCAGAGGTCAACAGTGGGTATCTTCCTCTATTGTTCTCCCAGTTATTTTTGAGACTGGGGCTCTCACTGAGCTTGGAGCTCACCAGTTTGGCTAGACTGGCTGGCTGGCAAGTTCCAGGATCCTACTGCCCCTGCCTTCCAGTGTTGGGATCCAAACTCAGGTCCTCAAGCTTGCACAACAAACATGTTAATCCACGGATCCCTCCAAGGTCCTAAGACTTTTGATGATTTGTTTTTATACACATACATTTGTTGGGAGGATGGTATATGCTTTTTAATATATATTTTATGTTTTAATTGGCATACAATAATTATATAGTAATTATACAGAGTCCCATGAGGTGTTTCAGTACATGTATACAATGTGTAATAAACTAGTCAGGGTTTCTGGAATCTGCCATCTCAGATATCTATCATTTCTTGAGTTAGGAACACTAAAAATGTTCTCTATAGACTGTTTTGAAATGACTATTGTCATGCAGTTTATCCCACTGTGCTGCAGGGCATCAGAAGGGCTGTCTCCATTAACCCTTCCCTCTCCACCCCCTTCTCCCAGACTTATTGTAGACTCTGATAACACTGTTCTAGTCTTTTCTACTGTGGAATCAATTTTGCAGCTTCTACATGTGAGAAAGCATGTTATTCATATTTCTGTCAGGGTACTTTCTGGATGCGTGTGTGTGTGTGTGTGTGTGTGTGTGTGTGTGTGTGTGTGTGTGTGTGTTGCTGAGCCTCATGCATGCTAAGCCAGCATCTTACCTCTCAGCTATACCTGTAAGTCGTCCCAGGTAACCATCTTACTTCACCTAGATCACCATAGTAACCTCCTCCTGGTCCTCTGTGTTGGGTGATACATCCTTCCAATCTCTTCTCAACCCTACAGTGAGAGTGCTCAAGTACAATGTTCTCTTCTCACTCTGTCTCTTCAGTGGCTCTTCCTTCATGTGAAGTATCTTGGTTTACAACGATTTCTCATTGCTTCTCTAGCCTTGACCAACACTCTCAATGTTCTGCTGTGTTCCATTCATTAGGCATTCTGCAAATTTTCAGCTCTGGAACTTTCTACACTCTTCCAGCCTTCATACACTTTTCCTTTCAGTGAACATCCCACCCAGATCTTCTTTGCCCAGGAAACTTTCACTATCAATTCCACATCTGAACTTGTAAAGCTCTTATTGGAACCTAAGACTTCTCTACCCTGAGTTTTCATGTAGTTGTCTTCCATGGTGATCCTGTGTTTGCACAAGCATGGTTGGCACATCTTTGTAAGTGCCTGCTTGCTTGCCTGTCTCAGTTTGTGTAAAGAAAATCACGAATGGATAGACGAATGGACAGGTTTTAGGTGTTGCTCTGCCCTCACGGCCACACAAGCAGGTCACCACAGTTATAGTATCAGGTCGAACACTGAGCCTAGTACTCTGGGCATACTGCCTGTTGCCCTGCCCATGCTCTGTCACATGATTGATCACTGTCAGGTCCAAAAGAAACTCAGGACAAATATCTATCCCTGGTGTCTATTAACATACCAAATCACATGCTGGCCTTCAGGCTCTCTCAGCATCACAAATTCCTGTCACAGAGTCCATGCTGGCACCCTGGCTCTTCCCAGCTCTTCTCACCCTGCCCCCTATCCTAAGCTTCTCCAACACATGGGCTTCCCTTCCCCCAGCTCTTCGTTCCTGTACAACCCTACTATTTTGTCCATGCACTCTCTCTCTTATCTCCCTCTCTCACTCTCCCCATCTCTCTCTCCTCTTACAGCCAAGTCCACTCGGCTGACTATGTTCAGTGTGCTACTTTCTTTCGCTGCTTCCAGATGCCTCTGGCTGTACTCTCCCTCATGTCTACAATAAGAACCTTCCCCTCAGCCATACCTTCCAGCAGTCATGTCCTCACTTTATATGATCTCCGTGAAACTCACCACACAAGTAGGGGCTGCAAGAAATCTAGAAAGACCCAGTCACACCAGGCCTCAGAGAAGATGTGCAAAGCATGTTGGGTGTGACAGTGTTTGTGTTACCATTACACCACTCTTTGGGCCTCACTTCATCAAGAATCCTGGAAGAGAGCGAAAACAAAACTGGCCCAGTGTGACAACATCTAAGCTCCCCTGGAGAGAACCGGAATAAACCAACATTTACCTGTTAGGTCTTGGGCAGTCCATATATCTAGAAATGAGCTCAAGCTAGACTACACAGGATTCCTGGCAGTTAGATAAAAGCCAGCACCCCCCAGGAAGTTGTGAAACAGGTTTTCCTGCCCCAAAAGGGGTCATTTCCCCTATTTCTAGCAGAAGGCACATATGGCTCCACTAATGTACCTGTGGTCACAAATCAAAGCCCATGCTGGTCTCCAGGCTCCTACAGTCTCTACTCACAAGTACTTGTTATGCATTTCAAAGCCTCCAGGATAGCATCCTGATCCTTCTCACTTACCCCATGGCCCACGGTGCAGCTAATTCTTTTTTTTTTTTTTTTTTTTTTTGGTGGAGCTGAGGATCGAACCCAGGGCCTTGCGCTTGCTAGGCAAGAGCTCTACCACTGAGCTAAATCCCCAACCCCTAAGCTCATTCTTCTTACTATTCGCTCTTGCAATCATACACTTTCCACTTTTCTCTCTAGCAGATAACTCTGGCCATGTCCAGGATGCTTTCTTTTCCCTCTGTTCCATGCTCTTCCAGACACCTCTGATGTTCTTTCTGCCTCCCAATAAAAACCTTCCCATAATGGAGAGGTCATTTTAGAAGTTTCTTTACTGAACCCCCTCACATATGTTTCCAATCTTAAAAAAAAAAAAAATCTTAATTTTAGAGCCTATCTTTAGATTTTGTGTTGACACTGTAACTCATGAAGCCCCACTATGCCAATACATACCACACAGTGGACTTGTGTTTGCTGCATTAAAGTTGAGACTTTAGGAAACCCAGTATGGGCTGAAAAATGTTCTCCACTGTGTATACACAGACATATATACAGATGTGAGTATGTATGTTTAGAATGTAAATCATAGAAACAGTCAAAGCTGCCATCATTTCTAAGAGTAGTGATGCAGAAGGGCTAAAATAAGTTCCCATCTTTTATTTACAAAATTCCCCAAATATACATAAATTAAGGCTGTCATTGCATCTTCAGTGCTTGGGATGTAATTAATCACTCCTATTGTATAGACTTATGATAACACAGCATGTCGCAGAAATGAAAACTGTATTATGTACATAGAACCAGTACATTGTTTTCTGTGGCTGTATGACATGGCACTGCTGGCTTCTGGCCGAAACTTGACGGTCCTTGGATGTCACTTGGAGAGTGGATCTCTCAAAACAACCCTTTCTGAATCACAAATACCATGTGTATTCTGTGTTATTCCAGTTTCAGGAGAAATAAAGGCTTAAAGCTTAAGAGAACTCACACTGAACTGCTTTTTAGAAATGGACGATGATTAAGTGGTATTAAGTTTGTAAACCCCCGGACAAAACAATCTGCAATTTAACTTTTGTTGACTGTGAGATGTTTGGGCTCTAACTATTACATGTTCTGCTCTTCTCGGAGGGGTAGTTAATGCAGGCTCTAGCATTTATAAGTATTCATCAGAATTAAGAATGCAAGAGGAAACTTTGTGTTGAGCTTATGTTAAGAGGACACATACGATCATAAGCCGCCTTAGTAATGGCTTTGGCCGCGTTCTTCTGGATGTCCGGAATTGTCGAGTTCTCTGCAAAGGAAAGCAGTTTTCTGAGGCCCCCTGTCTGCTGCAGCAGCGCCATTGTGTCCATATCCTCCAGGCAATTGGCTATCACAGCAAGTGCTTCTACATGAAGGTCATTTAATTCCTAACAATAAAAACAAACACAACTCGAAAGTTGTCCTCTTGGTTGCTTCACAAGTTGCTACAACAAAATACTTGACCAAAGCAACTTAGGGGAGAAAGGCTTTATTCCAGCTTATGGTTCCCAGAGGATACAACCACAACCAGGAACATAAGGCTAGACACTTACATTGCATGGGCAGTCAGGAATAATAGCGAGAACAGGAAGTGGAACAAGGCTACAAACCCTCAAAGCCCGCCCTCAGTGATGTACTTCCTCCTGCAAGAACCTTCCTAAAGGTTCTATGACCTTCCCAAACAGCATGACCATCTGGGGACAGCATGACACATGTCCTATGGGGGACATTTCACAGTCAAACCACCACAATGGTGTTAAAGAAAATTACTCCTCAGCTTTTACTAAGAGAAGTGGCACTCGTCAGAACATAGTGTGATTAGTTCTGTGTTGACAGAAGCCCAAGGAACCAGAAGTTCTTTTCAACAACTCACCTCCTACCACTTGACCCCTCTTTTCCCATTTCCCTTACTTCAAAATGTTTTATGGATAAAATAATAAGGGAAATGTCCAGTAATTACAGTCAATTGAAATTGTTCATATTATCTTCCACCAAACACAAATCTAAAATCCCCAAAGGGAAAAAAGTACAGATATTTTTGGTAGTACTGAGTATGGAACTAGCTTTGTCCATGCTAGGCACGCTCTCTAACACTGAGTTGTAGCCTCCAAATCAATAAGCAAAGAAGAGATTTTCTATGTAAGGGCAAGTTGGGTTGCCAATCAAAGGAAAGGTAGGTCTAGAAATATGAGACCTTTTAGTGTATCTCTTGGTATTACCACACTGTGATTAAAGCCACTGGAATGTGGCAGTCTGTTCAAAACTTATAATGAATAACCAGGTGTGGTGGTGCACAATGTGGAAGGAAGATGACTGGTGCTAGTTCCAGGTCAGCTGGGGACACACACACACACACACACACACACACACACACACACACACACGCGCCCACGCACGCACACACGCACGCACGCGCGCGCACACACACGCACACACGCACACACGCGCACACACGCACACACACACACACACACACACACACACACACACACACACACACACGCACACACGCACACACGCACACACGCACACACACACCAAAACCAAACAGACAGGCAAACAAACTTACAATGACCTGATCCATTCTAGTGTTCAGTAATTAAGGTGAGTCATCTTACAAGTTAAGAGCTCTGATCAATTGAGGCTTTTGTTGAGGGCAAAAGGCACCTAGACCAGTGAAGGAGGTAGTGATGGATGTCGGTCATGACCATGTCACTAGTTATAGCTGTGAAAGCTGTAATTGCCCAAGTGTTTCTTCTTCATTTTGGTAGCAATGCTTGACCACGTGTCTGTTCGCATTTGTGTATTCCAAATATATGACTTCGTTTTTCACTCTCTTGTCTTCTTATCATACAATTTGAAATGGTTAATTTTAATTGAGGATTTGGTTTTCATTACCTTTACAATATAAGATTTAAGTTTCTGAAAGTTAAGAAGAATAAATGTCACTCATGGACTTTGTGCTCACTCTAGGGTAAGTGTGGTGAATTTTCTGATAGACACAGGATGGTTGTTTTGTATTAGATGGATGTATGACTTTGTCCTTGTTTTTCTATAAGAGTACAATTTAATTTTAACTTTAAAAATTATGAAGACAGAGCCCAGAGCAACAGCATATTCATTTAACAATAGCACTAAGGAGACAGACGCATGTGAATTTCTGAATTAGAGGCCAGCCTAGTCTACATAGGGAGTTCCAGACTAGTCAGGATTGTAAGTGAGACTGTCTAAAAAAAAAAAAAAACCAACCAGAAGACAGAAGTGAGGGACAAGGGGTGGAGACCAAGTCGAAAGAGCAGCTCAGACAAATTGGCAGCACACCCTATGTAAGTCTTCCTTAAGACTGCTGTGCACATACAAATATAAAATCCTGACACAGAACTAGTGTACAGGGTGTCATGGAATCAAAGGTAGATGGATGTGGTGGGGGAACAGGCTTGTACCAGGACAGCTTTTAACATTGTACTTTATTTTCTCAGTTATGTATCAAGCTCTGGGGTTCATATATTTTAGGAGAAAAATTGAATAATGGTCAGTCTGAAACGTAATAAATTATTACTCAACAAGACTTTAACCGCCTAGATTGTCCCTCTCTCCTTGTTTTTGAAGAGGCACTATGTAGAATTTATTTGATATAATGTAATGAAATGGAGGCCATGGATATGAAATATACGTATAGACACTTGGCTCTGGAATTAATCCTGGAGATCCTTTCAGCATGAATCTGAGCCATATCTATACAGCTAAATGGTCTTCAGCAAAGTGCTAGATTGGTGTTGGTGACTGGAAGATGTGAGACACACGTTGACTCTTCAAGTGGAAGATAGCTTCCTTGTGAACCTTGTGGGAACTGCTCAACTTCACCTCCATTGTTTCTCATTGTATTATAAGGTAAATTGTTCTTCTTGCCTCATCCCACAGACAATCATGATGGATAGAGAGATTAAAAAGTTAATTCTAGGTGTTTCAGAAAAACCTTAAACTTTCAAAGCCAGAAGGCTTATTTTCTATTAGTTCTTGATGGCCTCTACAACTAACCTGCTCTAAGCAGCCTAATAAAGTTTTCACAACCATTAATGAATCACTGCTGTAAACTCTGCCTACTACAATTAAAAACATTCAGACTTTAGGACAACACCTCAAAGAGCTGCATGGATGGGAATACTGCCAATACCTTGGTTTCTAGGATCTTGGAGAGCTGGTCCAGTCCTTGGTTGTCTTTCAGCATTGTCCGAGACTCTTTATCGCACGTGATAACACCCAAGGTTTTGAGAGCCAGCAGCTGGATAATTGGGTACTCCGACTTCAGGAGCTCTAACATCGGAGGGATGGGGTTTAGTTCATGAAGTGTAGTCCGACACTGAAAATCCTGCCGTGAAATGCAAATGAGCACATTTAATAATTTCTACAATAAAATGCAATCTCAAGGATGGAGAGGGTCTACGTTCTGGCAGAGAACATTATTATGGTATAATTTCTCCACTTTTAACTCCAGATTCCAAAATAACTTATAGACAAAAAACAAACAAACAAAAAAATAAACCTCTTAATGGACAGTAAAAAAAAAAGTATTTATTGTTGCTATCTATCACTTGCAGGCTTTATGTTGCTGCAAACTTCTATAAACATTATTACATTAAAATGTATATATAATACAATTCTTTTCACATGAATATACTGTTTCCAATAGTATTTTATGAAATAATGGCACAGGTTCTTTATCTTTGAGGGGTTGTTCGTGAAATAGCTGCATGCATTCACTGCTGTAGATAACCCTGTGTGTGCAAATTTATAGCAGGGTTTTTTCAAATACATGACCTTTAAGTAAAGCCCTTAAGATCTCATAGAGTTGGTGTAGTTACAGTCCTGCATGTGATGAACCAGTTCTGGTAGTAGTAGCCGGGCAAGGGGCATTGTATTGAATATCAGAGAAAACTCTCAAACTTTATTACTAAATCATGATAAAAAAAAAAAAAAACTCAAATGTGATTAAAATAGCATTGAAGGTGAAAAGGGGGGAGCTGGGGAAGTATCTCAGTCAATTGAATGTTTGCCACTTGGCCTGGGGAGATGAGTCTGGACCACCAGAACCCACATAAAGAAAGCAGAGTGGCAATGTGCCCGTATTCCAACTCCAGGGAGACCAAGCAGTTGGATTCCCGGAACTCAGTGGCCAGACAGCCTACCTTAATCATTGAGCTCCAGTTAGTGAGAGACCCTGCCTCAAAAAATAAGGTAGAGGGTAACTGAAGAAGACTAGACGTTGACCTGTGGCCTCCACACTCGCATGCATAGATGTGCATGCACCAACATAAACGTGTATGTACAACACACACACACACACACACACACACACACACACACACACACACACGCCGGGAAAACTCCCACATTCAGCTTAGCCTTCCTTCCTTCATCTTTTACTTACCTCTAATTGCTCAGCTTCTGTCAGGCATAAAAGTTACAAGTGGCCTTTAAAGTCATGTCCCCAGAGACTCAGAATGTGACCACCAGAGAGTCACTGCTGATGTAATTAGGGAAGACAGGGTCAGCCTGGAGTATAGTCCTTAGTGGTGTACTTCTAAGGTAAAACTGATGTCCTCATGAGGATGGAGATGACAAAGACAGAGACTAGAGTGTTGGCTCCTAGCAAAAGCTGGGCAACCGAGGAATGGTTCTGCCCAGTCTCTGGAGGATGTCATATTAACACAGTAACTTTTAACCACCCAGCTTGTGGTATTTAGCTAGAGCAGTCCTAATATCTTCTTAGTCTCCAATGCTTCTGTTAGGAAGAACTGTAAAGGTTACACATCTTATTTTCACTTGAAAGAAAAAGTAGAAAAATGCATCCATGAGGAGTCCTGAGATTAAAACCACAAATCCACATATGGAAAGTTTTAAGTCGCTGAGTGAATTGGATGGAGAGTATTAATTGACAACTACAAATAATACAAAATCATCCCGAGACAAGCCTGTGAGAGATTTTTTAGATTAAGAGTTTCTCTAGCTTTTGAGATTATCTTGATTCTTTTCTCTGATGTTGAAAGACCCATCTTGTCTGTGGGACCATTCCCTGGGAAGCAGATCCTGGACTATTTGAAATGGAGGATGTTAACTGAGCTTGGGAATCCATTGCTTTGTGCTTCTGGACTGTGGATGCCACATGACCAGCTGCTGCATGCTCCAGCCATCTTGACTTCCCTGCCAGGATCTGACTACACACTCTTGAATTACGAACCAGAACCAATTCTTTCTCCTTTAAGCTGCTTTTTGTGAGGGTGTTTAATCCCAGCAACAGGAAAATAAACTGAGATGGTGGGGGAAAGCCCATTGGATCAGGGACAGCGGAAAGAGGCTGGACTTCCTCCAGAGGATGTCTGTTTCAGGAGCACGACGTGGTCATGTTGCAAGGACCAAGCTGCAGAGGCCAAGAAGGTTTTCTGAGTCTCTCTCCATCCCAGTGCCTAGATATTGTCCCTCGATTAGTCCTCTACTCTACCCCTCTTGCCTGCCTTAGGATTTCAGCTAACCTAAAGTTTATCATGCACATTTGGTGGTTGTTAAGAAACCTGAGCAGGAAAAGCAGCAGAGACAGCTGAACTGTTGTGGGTGAAGGCAGGGCCCAGGGAGCATCACAGTGAGGAGGGGAGTGGCAGTTATTTTCTATTATACAGTATATATATCATATAGCCAGATGAGATAGCATTTTGCTGTCGTGAATAATGAATTGCACTGAGCAGACTCGGATGACAGGTTTTTTGTTTGTTTGTTTTTAACTAATCAGCAGTCCAAAGCTTTGGTCATTGACTAGCTGGTGCTCCGAGCCCATCAGGACTGTCCCAGTGGCTTGTTTTTATGAATGAGAATTTCTGGAAAGAAGCTGTCGGCAAAGGCTGGTGCTATCACAGTAATGATGTGCACAGGTTGGACCATTGCTGGTCCAGAGCCTAATTACCTTATCTTGTGCTAGTTTCCGCCTACATGTCTGTGTATCATATGCACATAGTGCCCACAGAGACCGAGAGAGGGCATCAGATCCCCCTGAACTGAAGTTAGAGGTGGATATAAGCAACCATGTGGGTGCTGGAAACTGATCCTGGGTCCACCGGAAAAGCAGCAAGTGTTCTTAACCTCTGAGCCCAACCCCCACAATTGGCTTTTGTCCAAAGAATTTTAATGGTATTGAGGCTAAAACTCAGAGCTTCCTGCATGTTAGGCAAGCACTTTAGCTCTGAGTTGTATCCCTGGCCACCAAAACACTGTATAGAAGCTAACCTTACCTGTACCAAGTTGTAGATGCATTCAATCGAATTCTTCTTCACATCTGGGTCTGGGCTACTCAGAAGTCTGATGAGCGGCTCCAGTCCACCATGCTCAAATATCTGTACTTTGCCCGAGTACTCGATGGACATGTTTGCGAGGCACAGACTTGCAAACTCATGGATTATCACTTCTTCTGTAGATAACAAACAAACAAGACAATATGTTGCTATTTACTGAAGCTCCTACTTTACAATGGGCTCTGAGGAGGGGTCTGATGATGACACACACTTGTCATCCTAGCTACTTGGCGGGCTGGGGCGGGAGGGTCTGGAGTTCCAGGCTTGTGGGCTATATTGCAGTGGTGGTATACTCTCTGAACATATGCAAAGCCC
Organism: Onychomys torridus; assembly: GCF_903995425.1. Lineage (NCBI taxonomy): Eukaryota > Metazoa > Chordata > Mammalia > Rodentia > Cricetidae > Onychomys > Onychomys torridus. Next base: position 78,255,666 of record NC_050447.1, on the reverse strand, counting down.
TGGACTCAATTTTAGTACTACACACACACACACACATACACACACACACACACACACACACACACACACACACACACACACACACACACACACATGCTGTGGGTACCACTCTGTATAAATAAAACACTGATTGGTCAGTAGCCAGGCAGGAAGTATAGGTGGGACTAAGAGAGAGGAGAATTGGGAGAAGAGAAAGGCAGGAGTGGAAACTCTGCCAGCTGCCGCCATGACAAGGAAGATGTGAGGTACCGGTAAGCCAGGAGCCGCGTGGCAAAGTATAGATTAATAGAAATGGGCTGAATATAAGAGTAAGAGCTAGACAACGGTAGGCCTGAGCTAATGGCCAAGCAGTTTAAATAATATAAGCGTCTGTGTGTTTATTTTATTAGTGGGTTGTCAGACTGACAGGGCTTGGCAGGGGCTGGAGAGAAGGTCTCCAACTACACACACACACACACACACACACACACACACACACACACACACACACACCACAAACACACAGAGGCTTTGGAATCCAAAGCTCCACAAATCTCGCTCATACCACACTTCCTGAAAAGTTAGAATTGCGCCATGGCTTGTGAGATTATAATGGCAACTCACAGTGGATGGCTCATAAGTTCTTTACAACATGTAGTTTAATAAAATGTAAAAAGAACTCCGTTCCATTCAGGAAATAAATGTAGGATGCAAAGTTACCTTCCGGAGCAAGCTGAGCAATAACAGAGTTCATGACCTCTAACTCCCTCAACAACTTTTTAACATCACCTACAAAGGAAGAAACAAAATAGGAATGTTTGTTAAAATAATAACAGCGATGTCTGCTAAGCATTGCTCTGGAGTTAAGTGCTTCTGTGATTTCGTGGGTAAGGACATTGAGATCTAAGCAGCAACAAGGAAGTAGCAGGATGCATGCCCAGGTCAGCTGACTCTGCTCAGACACCATCCAGCAAAAAAGGATGACAGCCGCAGTGCCAGACCCAGAACACATCAGAAAAGCTGACTTACAGTGTCCTTTACATGTTTATTATATTAAATTTTTATTTGGAAATTCTTATACATGAATGCTGTATTACATCATGTGCACCTTTCCTGCCCCTCCAGTTCCTTCCAGATCCCTAGTCCTTCTCAAGTCCATGATCTTGTCTTCTTTAACTATTGTTGGAGGGCTCTAGCAGGCCCGAGCATGGCAAACATGACTCTGGGGGGCTTGCCCTTCCCCCATTCCCTCTGCCTTGTTAAAAACCGTGAGACTACATTCCTAAAACTGGCCACCAAGCTCTGTGCCCTTATGTGGCCACTTCTTCCTCACGAAGCTGACTACCAAGGTCCAGCTATGGAAGTATTGAAGTCCAGCAGTCAAAAGCCCCCTTTGGCTCACCTAATTAACACATCCAATCAAAGGCCCTTCCCCCTCCCTTGTCCCCTTCTCCCTTGTCCTCTGTCTCCTGTCTTTGTCTCTTACTCCCTGCCCTTTGTCCTTATGGACAAAGAAATCACCTTTGTGCTGAGAACTTGGTCTTGGGGTGTCTTGTGCCAATGCTGACACTTTTAATTGTTACTACCTCTCTCTCTCTCTCTCTCTCTCTCTCTCTCTCTCTCTCTCTCTCTCTCTCTCTCTCTCTCTCTCTCTCTCTCTGTGTGTGTGTGTGTGTGTGTGTGTGTATGCATGTACAATTTACTGTTGCTCACACGTACATGTGTCTTAAGCTGACTCCTTGGGATTATACAACCTATCATGGAGAAAGCGGATTCACCTCTCTCGGCAGCTCTTCATCTAAGGGCAGAACCTGTGACATTCCCCCATCTACACTGGCACATTGACTGTCATTGTCATTATGCAAGCTCTTGTTTAGGAAACCATATGGTTGAGATTTCGTCCGTGCCACCTCCCTGCCATGTCTAGAAGACCCGATTTTGAGTAGGTGTCTTGGTCTTCTAGCTCATACTATCTTTCTGAGCCCCCTTCCTCAGTTTCCCCAGAGCTTTAGCTTACATTGTAGATGCATCAGATCTATGGTCACTTATTCTCTCTATTTTGAGATTATTTTTAAGTTCGATTTTCATAAACTTGTATAGAATGCAAACAATTTTCCTAACATATTTTGACTGATATATCCTTATTGCTTACACTCCATTTAATTATTAGAGATGTCAAAAGTGCTTAGAGAGAATGCACTGGGTTTTGAAGTTCACTTGTCTGTGCATTCTGTTAAGCTAAGGCTAGCCAAGTACGTCCCTACTTCTTGCTGACTTAACTCCAGGTTTTTTTTGTTTTTTGTTTTTGTTTTTGTTGTTGTTGTTTGTTTGTTTTTTTTTTGTTTGTTGTTGTTTGTTTGTTTTTTTTTGTTTTTTTTGAGGAAAAAAGATACCTATTTCTTTAGTTTTGGAACATCTGGTTCATTTCCTTTACCTGTAAGGAAAGATTAACCCCACTTGAACTGGAGGGAAGGTCACTGAAGAGAACTGTCTAGGATGAATTTGTCCTTCTTAATTGCTGAATAGGTTTGGCATTCACTGAACACCCCTTCCTGGGGAATTCAGACCTGTGGCTTTTCTTCAATCAGAAACTTCTGATTTCTGTTTCTTTTGCTGTGGCTGAAGGTGGAGCAGACAGTAGCTTTTGTAGGTTCCAGGACCTGTAATGTCCCATGGTGCTGTGTTGTGGGGAGCAGAGGTAGTCCTGAATGAATATGTGTTGTTGAGAGGGGCCCCAATGTCTCAGGACCCCAGGGGAACTGACAAAGCCTTTTCTAGGTAAGGCTCAGGTAAACAGCAAAGCCTTCCTCTGGCCCATGTGTGAATGTTGACAGAGTTTACAGAAAATGTTGGCTACAGTTTCCTAGAGACTGTTCCCTACAAAGCCCTTCTTCTGAAACTGGCTAAGCCCTCTTCTCTGTGCTGTACATAATAAACGCACTGAGGTTTTGGGTCTTTGGGTAGAAGTTGCTGCTCTCCATCACAGTGAGTACAACACCCCTGACCCCAGTCTTTCCATATGTCTGTCTGTCATCTCTTACTTCCTGTATCAACTCAGTCAGGTGTCCAGCCCGAGCTGTGCTGGACACAGTAGGGGATGACATTTATGGTCCAACACCAGGTTTTAAAAAAACATTTTCTCCACTAATTGACAGGTAACAGCCTTGGCATAATACTTAGATCCTTGCAAGGATCTGGGAACCAAATTCCATGCACCCTGTCTCAGCAAATGCTCTTCTCCTGATGCCAGTTGGCATGGTTGAGAATAATTTTTGTGACAACAGTAGCAAAATCCCTTATTTTTAGATGCTTGAAAAAAAACCCTACTATTTCTGGAATTTTAGATCTCCAAGCACTTCCTCCATATATATATATATGACATCCACACTTCAAAATTTCTTGATGTGTCCCTGACCTTAAGGCAGACCATGTTGGTGCCTGGGGGCTCTCAGTTGCTTCCTTTCTATGTGATTGGCAGTCATGTGGAAAGCCCATAGCTGTACGTCCCATGTGGCTTCAGGTGGACATCTCACTTTGTTTTGCTAAAACAAGCTGAAAGTCTCCATCAGAGGGTCCCATGCCGTGAAATTTAGATCAAATGACCAGAGATGCACAAGAACCACCCCGGTGGTCCATACAGTCTGCTAAGTCACCCTCCCTGCTGGATGGGTGATTCTAGTTCACTGCAGCTCTGTGAACCAGTGACCCAGCTGATGGACTTACTCTGCTTTTGACACTAGATGGTTCAAAGAATCGAATCCTTTTTCTTGCTGTTAAATCAGCAAAAACAAAAACAAAACCAGGCAATCTGCTCTTTCAAGCACTGTAAACACAATGTTAGTCTCGGCTCCTTCTTTTTCAACAGTGAAGTTCCTCAGCTACGGCGACTGGATGGAAATTCTGGCCTGTGCTCGGGCCAGGAGAACAGCATCTGGCTGAGCAGGGTGCCACCCATAATTTCTGGTCAAGGCATATCTGCCAGTGACTTTAATGCCTGCTTTAACTTCATCAGATCTTTTCGATTGCATTTACTTTTTAGACAGAACCTCACTATGTAGTCCCAGCAGAGCTAAAATTCATTATGGTGGCCAGGCCAAATTCACTGCAATTTCTCTGCCTCAGCCTCCCCATATTGACATTACAGGTGGATACCACTATATCAGGCTTGATTTCTTTCCCTATCACCATATCTTGGTTTTACCATCTAATTCATCATTGACCTTCTACCAGTTTATAGAACCATCTTTCTCTGGTGGCTTTGAGTTTCTGATGAACCCTCTGTAGCTGACTACATCCATTGTATCTATGGCTGACCACAACCTCTGCATCTGTGGCTGACTACATCCACTGCATCTGTGGCTGACTACATCCACTGCATCTGACTGACTATATCCACTGCATCTGTGGCTGACTACATCCACTGCATCTGTGGCTGACTATAATCTCTTTATCTGTGGCTGACCACATCCACTGCATCTGTGGCTGACTACATCCACTGCATCTGTGGCTGACTACAACCACTGCTTCTGTGGCTGACTATAATCTCTTTATCTGTGGCTGACTACATCCACTGAATCTGACTGACTACATCCACTGCATCTGTGGCTGACTACATCCACTGCATGTGTGGCTGACCACATCCACTGCATCTGTGGCTGACTACATCCACTGCATGTGTGGCTGACCACATTCACTGCATCTGTGGCTGACTACAACCACTGCATCTGTGGCTGACTACATCCACTGCATCTGTGGCTGACTACAACCACTGCATCTGTGGCTGACTACAACCACTGCATCTGTGGCTGACTACATCCACTGCATCTGTGGCTGACTACAACCACTGCATCTGTGGCTGACTGCAACCACTGCATCTGTTGTGTGCGCTGGATGAATTAAACACAAACTGGCAAGAGGAAGAAAACAATGGCACTTGGGTTTTGGCCAAAATAGAAGGTCCAGTAAAGTAATTTCAGTGTCTTTTTTAATCACTTTAGCTTGGCACAGACACAAAGCTCAGTAAGTTCCAGAAGAGGAGGAAGTGGAAAGGAGAGGAAGGAGAGGAAAGGGAGGAAGAAAATGGGGGGAGGAGGAAATGAAAGAGAAGGGGTGGAGTAAGCAGAAGGGAAGGAGGAGGAAGAGAAAGTGGGAAAGGAGGAAGAGGAAAAGGAAGAGGAGAGGGGGAGGGGAGGAGGAAGAAAAACAGAAAAAGAGGAAGTAGTGAGAGGTTGTGAAAGGAGAGCTGTTTCTCATATGAAGTTTTAGCACCAGCTTCCTGTTGAGGCATCAGTTCATCTGCCATGAGCACAGTTGTTCTCTGAGCATGAAAGCACAGGAAGGCACACGTTTCTAAGAGGCATCCGTTGTTGCTGTTGTTGTTAGACATGTCAACAATGCTGCAACTGAGCAGTGTGGAGGTGCATTCATTTACAGATGAGCCTGGAGGCATGACTCTCGGGATCCAATGGCTACTTGCTCAACTTTTATCCAAGTTTTCTAGGACATGTGTGACAAGTGGACTTATATCTGTGAACATGTTGATTCTTCCAAGAAAAGGAGACCTTGCCAAGCAGCTGGGGGTGCCACATGTTAGCCACATCATCAAATACAAATCAATCAATTCAAATAATTTTTTCATCTAATGGAATCAAAAGAAAGCCTTTCATTATACCATAATTGTTCATCACACCAGCTATGTATTCACGACCTGTCATCATTATTCAGACAAGAGAGCCAGGTACTTACTGGGACCCTGAGGGCAGCAGTGCTGTCCCCACTGGATGAGCAGTTGTGGTGTGTCCTCCTAGTACTGGTCAAAACCAGCTGATTGGATGGGTTTTGGGCCTGGGAGGTCCCAGAGAACCCCTCACTTAACACCTAGATGTGAAACTATTTCTTTAAATTTTTAAAAAATTTAATCGTGTATGTCTGTGAGTGGATGTGTGTGGGTATGTGTATGTGGGTGCAGATGCAAGAGGGTGCCAGAGGACATGGATTCCCCCTTAATCTGGAGTTACAGGCAATTATGAACCATCTAGTATGGGTGCTGGGAACCAAACTGCAGTCCTCTGCAAGAGCAGGATGCACTCTTTACTGTTGAACCATCTCTCCAGTCCCTAATTCTTAGTAATTAGGGTCACAAAATCCCCTAGAAACCCATAAAATGTAATTTATGTGTCCTGAGCTGAGGATTTTCACTGACAATTTGCAGTTTCTCAAGAAATAAATATCTTATATATTAGATGAGAGATTAATGAATGAAGAAGTAAGAGAAATAATAGAAATTAAGAACAAAAACGAACGGGGAAAAAGTCATTGAAAATGTGAATATCTGTGCATATCACACGTTGTCTAGAAAAACTGCCAACTGGAGACAGAAAGATAAGAACCATAATGTACTCTGTAGAGGGCCATGGTAAGGGACAAAGTGACAGGTTAGCCACATACTGTAACTGGGAGACTTGGGTTTATTTCTGCTACCCTTGTTCCATGGTTAAATTCACTCTCTATTAAGAGTACCATTGAATCTTTTTGTAGTTACAAAGATATTGGCTCAAAATACTTCTTGAAACTTTTGTAAGTTACAAAATTTGTGACCCAAAAGCTACCCTAAAACACAGAGAAGTGACTTATGCCTGGGCAAATACATATTGCTCACAAATAGAGACTACTGTTGTTGGCATGACTCTGCCAAACTATCGTTCTAAAAGCCAGAAGATCATGTTTTAGCTAATAGTATAGTACCACACTCCTAAATAAACGAAAATATTTGAACCAAATGATAGTTCTGATTCAAGAGTATTCAGCTTAATCAATTTGAATTCAATATATACAACTAAAGTTTTTATACAAGCAATAGTTTTAAAAAGTGAATTTATCAAAATCTGCTGTGGGCTTCATATATTAGGATATTATATGAAATATAACTGACATGTGTGTAGGAAAATTGTACTATACTAACTCGAGTTGGGGAGAGAATCATTTTAAGAGACAATTTCTTTCCTAACCTGTTAGACTAGAATATTATCACTAACTTTGGGGTGAGATTTTTATACTTATCTCCACTTCTGTTAAAAATCTACTAAAATAGGAAATCTGGGATGGATAAATGATCCGGTGCTCAAGGGCCCTTTCTGCTCCTCCAGAGAACCTGAGCTTGGCTCCCAGCACCACACTGGACCGCTCACAACTACCTCCAATTCCAGTTCTAGGAGATCCAACGTCCTTCTGGCCTCATTTGTACTTACATGCAGATTCATACACATTAAACACATCTTTTAAAACTATGAAATCATTTGTTACACTGTACTGCCTTTTTTTTTTTTTTTTTTTTTGCAGATGATAAAGTTAGCTCAAGTAAAATTTAGGCTAATCTCTTAAAGTTAACTTTGAAAGAAGGAGAATTTGTTCATTTCAAAACATTGTTACTCACTGTTGGAAGCCAGGATGCCAAAGATCATCATAGCATTTCTTCTTACAATTTTGTCTTCATGGGTCAGCAGTTTGGTCAAGGGCTCCACAGCTCCAAGTTCAAGGAGAGTTGCTTTATTTTCCTCACCTGACACCACAGGTAAAACAAGACCGCGCATGAATGTCTTCTGTCTCCCTGGAGTTCCACCTAGTGTTAGCCCAGAACAGACCTGGGCTTCCAGCATCCTGGATGTTCACTTCTCTCTCTGCCTATCACATAGGATAGACTACCTTGACTAATCCTTCCAAGTTAAACAAATCTTGGGGTCTTCACATGGAACTCAATTGTTGGATCTAATTTGCTAGTGTTTTCTTTACAAATTTCTCATCCATGTTCAAGAGACATACTGAGCTGAAGATTGCCTCATATTCTTTTTGGCCAGCTCACAGTTTCTGTTCACTTTTTATTATTGTTTTCTGTTCCATTAATATCTTTTCAGATACCTATTATATTTATTACTGACTTTGAGTTTAATTTCTCCTTTACCATTGCTTAAAAACAAAATGCAACCATTGGTTTGAAACTCCTAAAAATTGATCTTTGGGCATATGAGTGTGTATTTAGCATGTGAGGGCATGCACATGAATAGAAGTCAAAGAACAGTTGATGTCTTTTATATCTAGGGATCCAAACTCAGGGCAGCACTTTTACCCAGTGAGCCCCCTCCCTGACCCTAACATGGTGCAATAAATTTTCATCTAAACGTCCACTTAACAACATTCTATACATTTTATAGATTACTTCAATTCTCACTTTTATCACCCTTTCTCCTTCATCATGAGTTACATAGGAGTGTGTTGCTTACTTTCTGAGTATTTAGTGATTACCCAGAATATCTGGCATTATTGATTTCTGACGTGTGTAGCTGGAGCAGTTTTACTATGTTAAAGTTAAAACCTTCCTTTTTGAAAAAAAAGAAAAAGAAAAAGAGGAAGTGTTGTGGATGATTAATTGGTAAATAAAACACTGATTGGTCAGTAGCCAGGCAGGAAATATAGGCGGGACTAAAAGAGAGGAGAATTGAGAGAACAGGAAGGGAGGAGGGGACACTGCCAGCAGCCGCCAGGACAAGGAAGATGTAAGGTACCAGTAAGCCACGAACCACGTGGCAAAGTATAGATTAATAGAAATGGGCTGAATATAAGAGTAAGAGCTAGACAATGGTAGGCCTGAGCTAATGGCCAAGTAGTTTAAATAATATAAATGTCTGTGTGTTTATTTTATAAGTGGGTTGTTGGACTAACAGGGCTTGGCGGGGCTGGAGAAAAGGTCTCCAGCTACAGTCGTGATTCCTTTGTGGTATGGAGATACATTTTTGAATAGTTTAGAATCCCTTAAAGCTTGCTTCTTCCCATTTTATGCCCCACAATTCAGTTTACTGAGGTAAGTATTCTGTAAAATACTCTTGAGAAATAACGTTCACTCCACAGTTCTTAAGCTCTATACTAGTCAATACTACGTTAAATTCATCAGTATTGATGGTCAAACCTTCCATATTCTTAGACTTGCAGTCTATTTATTCTTTCATTTATTGAGAAAAAGGGTCTTGAATATTCTCTTTGGGGAGTGTCTGTGGATGCTTATTCCTCACAGTACCAGCTTTATTCATTTGGAAGGTCCTATTTTAAGTCCATAGCTAGGGAAGATTTTCTTTAGCCTTTTGATTATTTGACTTCTTTATCATAATGAAATGACCTTGGGCTCCTTTTACTGTTTACTTTTCTTGTATTTATTATAACCACTCCAGGTTTATTTTGATTAGTCTTTTCATGAGATATCTCTTTTCATCTTTTATTTGAGCCCTTACATTCTACATGTCTTTCTCAAAGGCAGCATGTAATTTGCTTTTGATTTTTAACTCAATAAAACAATCTCTCCCTATTGTTAAATTTTATTTTAATGGAATTTTATTCAGCTGTAAAGGATGATGAAACTACAAAATTAACATGAAAATGGACAGAACCAGGAAACCTTAAGTTAGGTAAACCAGGCTCAGATGCTCTCTCTCCCCTCTGTGAACTGTAGCTTCTAACTGTTAAAAGTGCACATCCAAGCGGGGGGAACTGTGGCTAAAGACAAGGAAACGAGAAAAGGGCCATTGAGACTGCACAAATGGAGGTCTAAGGGAGGGGGGGGGGGACAAAGAACAAAGTGGGAATGGGGAATACTGGGGTGGGGGAGGCTACTATAGGGAAAGGAGCATGGAGATGGGGTGGTGGCGGCCTTGACATTAACTCTTCTTACCAATGTTGTTTGTACACAGGGATATTTATTTTATACTTCAGGTTGTGATCCAATGCAAGTTTATCTTATTGCTCAGTTGGTGGCACTTTTTGCTTCTGTGGCATTTATTCTTATTGGTTGAATAAATAAATGAGTGAGTGGCCAAGTGAGTGAATAAGAGGTTGGAAAGACAAGGGTATTTACTATGTACCCACCCAGGCTCGCTTTCCATTTGCAACCCTCCTGCCTCCACCTCCCAAATCCTGAGATGACAGGCATGTGCCTGACTCCTGGTCTAAATGACTGCTCTGTGCTGTGACCGACCCTTGGAACCCAAGTAAAGCACTAGGGATGTACACTGCCTTCAAGGGGGGCACTGATGTTGTTCACACCGGAAGTAGGCTACAGACTAGTGAAGAAAGGGCCTGGTGTGTAGTAAATAGGAATGAGATAGGAAGATAAACTGAAAAGATCCAAACCTTTCAAAGCAAATTTATAAATGGCTTCACAAGCTTTGGCTAAAATCTCCTCCTCTGGAGAGTTGAGCATTAGCACCACGGTGGCTGCTTTTTTGCTTTCAATTGTGAGTGGGTCGAACTGAAATGCAAAAAGAAGAGTAATTGGGTTCATACATAATTCCTAAATGTCACATAAAAATGAACAGTGGCTTAAAATTGAAATCGGCCACAATCCTGCAAAAGGATGTGGTCATGGCCAAGTAGGTGAACTGGAAAGTTCCTATTTCAGAAAGAAATACCTGGAGATAAAGAGATAGCTCAGTGGTTAAGAGTACTGGCTACTCTTCCAGAGGGACCCAGGTTCAGTTCCCAACACCCACACGGTGGCTCACAACCTCTGTAATTCCAGTTTCCAGGGGGTCTGATGTTTTCTTCTGGCCTCTGTGAGCACTACATGCATGTGGTGTACAGATACACGTGCAAGTGAAACACCTATACACATAGAATAAAACGAAAGCAAAAGTCTTAAAGACCACTGGCAGCCCTCTGATTCCCAGAGAGCAGTGGAAGGGGAGAGAGAGTTGGAGTTACAGATGCGGATGCTCAGCTGGACTCAGACAAGTTGCTGAAGCTTCTAGAATGCTGCCTCTTTCCTCTGTGTTCTAGGGATAAAAGCACATATCTGGAGTAATCAAGGGAGGGTTAGGAAGGTTCTGGTGAAGCACTTAGCCCATTGTCCAGCACATCACACATATGCTCACTAAAATAAATATGTATTACTATTATTCTAAGCCCGAACACAAGAATCCTTGAGTACATCTGATGCCCTGTCTCAACAGTCAATGTGTTCATTCCACCTACTGGACTCTTAATGGAAAAGCAGGAATAACATATGTGAAGCAAGAACAAGGATGAAAAATGGAATAAATGTATATAGTAAGATACAACCTTAAGTAAGTTCCAGAAAAGGGTAATGGGAGCATAGCACAGAGGAAATCTGTGATTTGTGTCATGCTGAGTCTGAGCAATTCTTGTGTAGCAAAACCAAGCAAGACCAAACTCATAGCATTGGTGCTTTCTGTGGACAAGGAGCGATGAATTATGACACTGTTTTTCTCCCACCTCCCACAAATGGAGGGAGCAGTTCTGTGTGTGATGCAGGCAGATGGATTTCCAAGTGTTGCTTGGTTCTTGGGGTGACTCTTCCTATCTGAACATCGCAGTATGTTTGGGAATATGAGGTGACATCATTGTGTGAAACTGGGAGACTAAAATGAAAATGGAGATGGATGATGGAGGTAACTTAAAAGGATGTATCTGGAATGAGGAAAAAATATACAGAGGAGAAAAGTCTGTTGGATTTTTGAAAAAGTATTACATTTTTATTTTACTCTGTGTGTGTGTGTGTGTGTGTGTGTGTGTGTGTGTGTGTGCAAATACATGGAAGGTCAAAGAACAACTCAGAGGAGTAGGCTCTCTCTTTCTATCATGAGGATCCTGGGAATTGAACTCGGGTTATCAGGCTTGATGGCATGCACCTTTATCTTCAAATGCCTTCTGCCAGATTGTAGGACACTGTTGTCTCAACATTGCTAAAGGGTTTCTGTGTCTGAACACCCATGTAAAAAAGATGAGTGCAGTAGTGACTATCTGTAATCCCAGTGCTGGAGAGGCAGACACAGGGGGAGTTTCTAGACAAATCAATGTACTCCTGGGCTCATTGACAGACCTACCTCAAAAAACAAGGGTGAAAAATGATTGGATAAAATATCTGATGTTGACCTCTGCCCTCCAAATACAGGAACAAACATGCAAGTGCATCTTACAGGAACAAACACGCAAATGCATCTGAACACACACACACACACACACACACACACACACACACACACACACACACACGCACTGGCTTGATAAGCAAATGTGTAGTTAACTTCAGAAGAAAATGCCATGTTTCCCCAAAGTAGTTCTACCATTTTGCAATCCCACCATCAATGCCCCTGTATCCAGCACAGTGTGTCTGCTTCGTTGGGCCTTCTTTGTCTCTGCAATGCTTTCTAGGATATGGATACTGACTTTTGGTAAACATATTGCATTTACATATTTCACCTTTGTGCAATGGAATAGCCTCTTTTCTTAAATTTCCTTAAAATTTGTGTTAAGAACATATTCTTTCTAAAAATGAAAAAAAAAATTATCACTATGGAATGTCCACCTTTTTATTTGATAAAAGTGTTTGTTCTGCAATTGTATTTTGTTCAGTATGCAGACACTTTCTTGTGATTAGTGTTTTCATCGTCTGCATGTCTTTGTTTTCATTCTTAATCTATGTATCCATGTACTCATGTATCCTTAAAGGTTTCTTTTTTTTCTCTCCTGCTGAGCTCCCCTTAAAGGTTACTTGAGTGTTGTCTTTTCATCAAATTTGACAATCTCTCACCTTAAAAATACTTCAATATTTATATATAGTATTATTATTGATATGGTTGAGTTTTATTAACTATCTTGTGATTTGTCTCCACTTTCTCTAATCTGTTCTTTTTCCTGTCTTTTTTGGTAACTGAATGTATTTTCAGCTTCCTATTTTATTTCCTCTAATGGTTTATTGCTTGTTTTTCTGGTATGATTCACATTTTCCTTTTTTTTTTTCCATACTTACTTATTTTTATTGGCTACCTAATATTGTGAAAACTGTGTAGTTGAGTGTATAGATCTTTTTCCTTGGTAATGGGGATGAAAGGAACTCAAAGGATATTGGATTTTGCTATGGTGAGCACATATCCTACACCTGGGTCTATGTTGTCTACCTCAAGCTCATTTTTAAACCTTGCTGTGCAAATCCAGGAAAGCCTTTACCATATGGCAAGGCTAGCCGTACTACAAAGGCCTGGCACTTCTGGAGACTCTACCTAATAATGCTGTAGAAATTCAGTAAGACTCTCTTGTCAAAAATCTGATCCCCAGATTCATGCGAGCTCTAAAAACCATTCGGTTCATAGCTTTTTAGTAGTTCATGCATGTTGTCATGTCTTGCTCCACCTAGACAGCTTAGACCTTCACATCTCCAGGGACCGTTAACCAGACCTCTTTGCTGTTGGCTCTTCTTGGTTGGTTCCCTGTGCTATAGACTCCAGGCAAAATTTTCTAAACAAATCTCTCTTATTTTGAAACAAAAACCACTTTTTTCTTTAGATACTACTCACCTTGTGCCCTTCCTTCCCTTTCATGGTGAAAAACATAATGAAATGTGACTTTCCTCCATTTTCTACTGGCTGCATATATCCAAGCTGAACTCAACTTTCATCAGACTCCAAAGGGACACTTCTAAGGCTATCACCATTGGGCACCATGTCACCTGCCACTGACCATTTCTAGATCATTTCATAGTTGAAGCTATGAACCTCCATGTTTTGTTGGGCCTCCTGAGTTCTGTTTGTGGAGTTAAGGTGACTTATCAGGGTACTGTCTTTTGATATCAGGAGACCTAAACCATCAGCTGGCTTCTAAAGATGCATTCTGTTTCTGAAATCATGGACAGAAGTGTCCAGAGTTTCTGTCCCACCTTCCCAAGGCTCCCTGACTGTCTGTCACAGCTCTAGACATCCTGAGAAGTCAAACGGTTTCCCAACATTCCAGCTGCCTGGTCTCCCCACCGGCCCATACTTGGAACAGACTTAACCCCCATTTCAGATCTTTCATTTTCTAATATAACTCTTCCTCTTTTCTTCTCTCTCTCCTCTCCTTCTCCCTCCATCTTCCTCTCTCCCTCTCTCTGTATGTGTGGTGTGTACTTGTTAGTGTGAGTCTGGAGATGTGTGGTGTGTACATGTTGCTGTGAGTGCATCTGAAGATGTGTGGTGTGTACATATGTGAGTCTGGAGATGTGTGGTGTGTACTTGTTAGTGTGAGTCTGGAGATGTGTGGTGTGTACATGTTGGTGTGAGTGCATCTGAAGATGTGTGGTGTGTACATATGTGAGTCTGGAGATGTGTGGTGTGTACTTGTTAGTGTGAGTCTGGAGATGTGTGGTGTGTACATGTTGGTGTGAGTGCATCTGAAGATGTGTGGTGTGTACATGTGTGAGTCTGGAGATGTGTGGTGTGTACATGTTGGTGTGAGTGCATCTGGAGACCAGGATGTGGTATACGTGTTTTTATCAATCAATCTTCACCTTTTTGTTCCTTTTTTTAGGAAACAGGGTCTCTTACCTTGTACTAGACCGACTAGCCACTTGAGGATCGACCTGTCCCCCTCCTCTAGGGTCCCCCACCCAGTACTGGAGTTATAGATGAGAGTCACCATGTCTAACTCCTTTGTGGGTTCCAAGGATCTGAATTCAGGTTCTCATGTCTGTGTGCCATCACCAACTGAGCCGTCTCCCAAGCTCTCTTTCCCTCTTTCTTTCTTTCTTTCTTTCTTTCTTTCTTTCTTTTCTTTTCTTTTCTTTTCTTTTTTCTTTTTTGATATTAGCTCCCATTTTGTTTCCCAGATTGACCTTGAACTCCCAAACTCAAGCAACCCATTCTGCCTCAGCCTCCAGAGTAGCCAAGACTACAGTCATACCATAGAGCACTAAATTTCAATTAATGTTTGACTATTTTAAAGCTTGGTTTTTGAGCACATGACTAACTTTTCAGTCAAGCATGCTATGGTAACTCCAATCTTCAAAGGATAGAGTACATAAAAGTCCATTGACGCATGAGTGATAAATAAGCACTGTTTAATCTCTCCTGGAGGTTTTGTCAACACTCTGCTGTGTTACTGTGCCTTCCAGCCATCATTAGGAACAAGGCAATAGAGATTACGGGAAGCATAAAGGAAGATGGAGGCTATAACGGCGGCACGCTAAAGAGCAGTTCTGCGGTAGAAATGCCAGTGCTTGGCAGAGAGCGGAGGCACTTGGCGTGGCGTTTGTTTCCCCTGTGGGGCCCACAGCATTATAGTAATTTTTTATTTAAAAAGGTGCTGAGAATGAAATGATGTCTGTAACAGAGTGCTACCGGACTAAATAAATAATACTGAGCTGTAATCACATAGGCCATCTGCCTCCCCACGAGGTAGTCAGTCACCAGCAAGCTTGTTGTGAAATCACAATGTCACACTCTGTATAAAATGAACAGTGAGCCAAAATTACCGCAGAATGAATGAAAGTAGGAAGAAGCACCTGGCTGAGCTCTGCTTTTTAAGGCCGGTCTGCTGAGAGGCCAGAGGAGTACAGAGATGGTCTCCCAGCACCTTTAAGGAAATGCGCCCATGAGAAACCAATCTCCCAGCACCATTAAGGGAATGCAGCGATGAGAAACCATAGTCTCCCAGTTCAGTTAAGGAAATGCAACCATGGGAAACAGAACTTCTGAGACAGAGATGTCCCTCACTTCGCCCTTCCAATGTGGTGCTCACAGGCCACACTTGTTTGCTTTCATCCTTTCTTTTTGAGACAGGGTCTCACTGTCTAGTCCAGGTCAGCCTTAAAGCACTGATCCTCCTTCCTCAGCCTCTGGAGTCCTGATGTGGCAAGCACACACTACTACCCCTGACTCACATGTGGTTCCAGGGTACTTGGAGTGGAGGCTAGTGCTTGACACTACTCTAAGCACCTGATGCTGTCTAATGCTCATTATTGGGAGTGGGTATGCCTCTGAAGTGGGTATCACCACATCCTCCCTATACCATGTACCCAATGCACAACTGGGTGTAAGAGGATGGTAGAGTGAGTAGCTTTCATCATAGCTCTATTATAAAGTATATATCTTGGTGGTCATCAGTGTGTGTGTGTGTGTGTGTGTGTGTGTGTGTGTGTGTGTGTGTGTGACAGAGATAGACAGACAGACAGAGACAGAGACAGGGACAGGGCAGAGTCCTGAGGATTCCTACAATAACAAATATTATTTGCTGCACTACATGCCAATCACTGAGAATGTCATATAATTTATTTTGGATTAATAATATAGCAATTCAAATGAATTGGAGAGCACAATTCCCATTTCAAAGATAAAGAAAACTGAAATAGTTTGGCTGAAATTGGCAACTTGGTCAAAGTGATTAACACACTTTATAAGGAGCCATGCTGAGTGAGATAAGGCTTCTAGCCTTGACTGTAATAATCCAATTTGGAGGGCAACTTTCTTGTGGTACTTTCCAGTTTTTGCAAGCTTGGGAATTCCTCATTTCTATTTGTATTCTGTCTGGTGACACATACATCAAACACATGTTTTGAAAAAGGACTCCAAAGTCAGTATCATCAAAGGTGGTTTTCCACTGTAACGTAGTCTTTCAGTAACTGATTAAAGTGAGCAGATAAACCAAGCACTTAAAAATGAAAAGGGCTCTCTGTAAGGGGCCATGTTTATGCTCAACATGTAGAAGAGACGGGGCCAATGATCCCAGACTACTTTATTTATTTATTATTATTATTTTCTTTCTTTTTTTTTTTTTTTTTTTTTTTTGGTTTTTCGAGGCAGGGTTTCTCTGTGTAGCTTTGTGCCTTTCCTGGATCGCTCTGTAGACCAGGCTGGCCTCGAACTCACAGAGATCCGCCTGGCTCTGTCTCCTGAGTGCTGGGATTAAAGGCATGCGCCACCACTGCCCGGCCTCCCAGACTACTTTCTAACGGGAAAAAGTGGTACATTGCATGTCCAAGACTATCAACACATGCCATACACAAGTATGTAAGCACTGTAACATAACTTCTCCTTATTTTTAAAAATTCCCTTGGATAATTCATGTTAATGAGAAGCTAGTGAATATAAAGTTGAAGTATGTAAAAGAACACAATGAAACTATTTATCCATTAACTAGACTGCAAACATGCTATCTACATTCTAGAAAAGCTAACGATCTCTGTTTAATTGTGCTAATTATATAATGACAATGCTGTAAATGTTTGTTTACATTCTGTTAGGTTTCTCTGACTAATATTATTGTTAGTCAGACTTTGGACTTCTGCCACCATGCATTCATGTACACCGTGGGACATGCCAAACTGTCGGAACAATTTATTTTTAAAACTGGTGGTTAAACTCTTGCTGGCATTTGTACCAGAAACTTACCACATCCTTAGGGGGAGGTTCGACTTCCTTCTTTATCTTTTTACCCATCCTAGAAAAGAAAGATGCAAAAAATGTGATCTGTGCTAAAAAAAATGTGTACATCCTCCATCTCTCAGTCATCTAAGCCCTTGGGAGAAGGGTCATTTCTTTGTCACATTTTTACCAATTAAAGCATGCAATTCATGTAGGAATTCCTGCAAGGGCACAAACTGTTTCATGTGTCTCTGTTGGAAACACTGATTTTCAAAGAACTTATTGGTAAGAGTGTTGAGTACTGGTGTTTTGTTCACTTTAGAAAGGTGACTACACTGATGACCTAACTTCTGACTAAGTGAGCAATAGCACACACAGCACATTTACACACCACCTATGTTGGGCTTGAGATTAAGTCTTTGAGACCCACATGACATGCCACAAAACAGGCATGTGTGCCCTTTTTTTGTATGCAACTATGTCATGTACCTGTAGGTATCTAGCACATGATATGAATTTGGTATTATGAAAATCATTAGTTCTTTTTTTTCCTGTAGGTAATGCTTTGGTGAAAGGAAGAGCAAGTTACCAAAGTCTTGAGAGAAATCCCTGGATGTAGAAAATCCCTGGAGAGGGCCTTCAATATCAGGATTAGTTCAAATTGTTTGTCAGGAGTCAAAAGCTGCTCCTGGTCCTAGAGACACTGGGCAGAATTCATTGAATGTATTAAAAGGCCACAAAATCACAGTAACTCAGAGGCTTTGGAAGATGCCCATTCCATGTGACTAACTTGAATTGTAAGGCCTGTGAAGAACTGGGCAGGCTTATCCTATCCTGGGGTACCTTATGCCTTATCCTGTATACTAAAATGTCAAAAAAAAATACCCGCATTCTCCATTAAATATAATTTTGTATAAATATATTTTAGGTTTATTTATTTTATGTGTGGGAGTATTTTGCCTTTATGTATGTTCACTATGTGCATGCCAGTTCCCCAGGAAGCCAGAAAAGGGTGTTGCATTCCCTGAAACTGGAATTACAGACTTGTAAGCCACAATGTGGGTGATGAGACCCAAACATGGTCCTCTAAAAGAACAACAAATACTCTTAACCACTGAGCCATCTCTCCAGCCCCCAAATTGCCACCAGGGTTTGCTTTTTAAACTACTCCACAACTAGTATAGATACTTGAAAATTCTTACAAAATGAGAAAACTGTCTTCGAATGTATGGAGATGTGATATAAGTAAAACACTAAAGTATTAGTTTTCAATTTTCTTTCCATATTTAGAGCTAGCATTTTTCTCAAATCTCAGATATTCATGCATGCTTGAAAAGTGCACGGGCCCTTGACTTTGAGCCTGTTTCATCCAGAACACAGAAACCATTCTGAAACATGGAGAAGCTATCATAGGGTAAGTTCATAGGTCAAGATAAGTTCATAAGCAATTCTAAGATATAGCAGCAACTGCTATATAGAGAATTATAACAATTCCTTCTGAAGAACATTCAGGAAACAATTAAGTTACACACACACACACACACACACACACACACACACACTTGTTTGAAGTTATCTCAGTTGACCTCATACTAATGTCTCCTATTCCAGAGTTGTGTTTGAACAATAGAATAACAACAGTGAAGAGGATAAAGACATGGAGCACTGCAGTCATGGGAAGGGTCCTGGGCAACCCCATGAGGTCAGAGGTGACTGATTTTTATCACTATATTGGAATAGTTCTTTTTGGGAGGGCAGGAGTAAACCACTGGTATAGTTGGGAGCAATTAGCCACACACATTAATTATTTTTTCTCATAAAGACTAGGTATTTTACTGTAGAGAATTTGGAAGACAAAGAATAGCACAATGAACAAAAGAAAATTCACCCAAAGACAAGCTCAGGTAGATTTGTGTTATTTTGATATAGTTCCTGTGTGTGTGTGTGTGTGTGTGTGTGTGTGTGTGTGTGTGTGTTTTCTACAGTGATTTTTACCATCTTTCCTGAATTCTACTG
Source organism: Onychomys torridus (assembly GCF_903995425.1). NCBI lineage: Eukaryota > Metazoa > Chordata > Mammalia > Rodentia > Cricetidae > Onychomys > Onychomys torridus. Next base: position 78,236,497 of record NC_050447.1, on the reverse strand, counting down.
CTTATTGTCAATTTCCTTTCCTAGGACCATTTTCCTAAGAAATTCTTAAAGGGCAAGTTCAAAACATTTCCATCTCCATTTATCTTCCTGGCGTCTTCAGTGGATCAGCATATCATTTAAATAATGCTTTCAAATCCATTACTCATCTAGCCTACCATTTCCAGTTTTCTGGAATTATGGACAAGGCTGCAATGAATGTCTTTGGACACACACACACACACACACACACACACACACACACACACACACACAAAATCATCCACCTCTCAATTTCTTTAGGAATATAAATACAGCTGGAAGATAATAGGATGAATAGGTACTAAGTTCATTAAACTGATTATGACAATGGATTTGGCTTAAAATCATGCCTTTCATAGCCGCGTTATCACCCCACTTGTCATTTGTATCTCCGCACCCACCTCTGTCTGAGCTTCAGATATTCCCATAGGCAGAAACTAGCTTTGAGCAGACTTAAAGCAGCAGAGGAAGGCTGGAGCAAGTAGGATCCTGCTTCAAGAGACACTTACAGTCAAATGACAGGATCTCAGACCCTCACTTCCCTATTGGAGCCTCAAGTTTGCCCCGTCAAGGGCAGGGTACCGCTGGTAACTGCGGGTGCTTACTGGGACAGCTCTTCAGGTGTCCCCCTCCCTTTGTCCCAGCGGTTCCCACCTGTGCACCAAATGCCCCAATTGGCTCAGTCCTGGGTCTCCCCACCCTTTAGGGCAAGTGTACAGCCGGGCCTGCCTTTACCTGCACAGAGTCCCTAGGAGCAGAGGCGACTACATCTACATACTGCACTGGCCTCTGTGGGTCAGTGTTGTTCCTGGTTGCTAGGCGACACCGGGCTGCGCCTGCGTGCTCTGCCTGGAATTGGCTCTTAGCTCCAAGGCACCCATTGTCCAGCACCCGGGCGATCAATCCTGCAAGAACCATAATCGTGCCGGGCAAGACTAACAAGGCTCAAAATCTCCTCCTCTCCCTCCCTTCCTCATCTTCAGATATCCTTTCTAACGGCCCAAATAAAGAAGATCCTGTTCGCTCTCTCGCCCTCTGCCCCCAGCCACATTCAGCAAAGAAGCCATCCATGAATCGGAGCCTTCCCTTCCTTACTGGTTCCTTCCCATCTTTACAGCCACCACAGACCACGCCATCGCGTTTGGCCCTGCAGATAATGACTCTGGTTTTCCCTGCCAGCTTTTTCTCTTCCACTCAGATGTACTGGCCCTCCAGAAATCATCGTTCCGGACTTCACTCCACTGTTCAAATAATCTGCAGCTTTCTTTGAAAACACAGGAAAAACCCAAAGCCTGGCTGCCCGTTCTATGCCATTCCCGCTGCCTTGTTTCCAACCTCTCTGCTCCTTTCCCCCAGCTTCTCCAAACTTCCTCCTCTAGCTTCTTTACATTAGAATTTCCTTTCCCAGCAATGCTTTCTTAAGCCTCTTTCATCTGCTAGATTGTATGCTACTCTCAGAGATTCTTTCGTTTCTGCCTAACTCAGCCTGGCTCCCGTGCAACCCCCAGAAAGGAGCCTTCCCTTGCTCTTAGGAGACAATCTCTCCACTCCTCACACTTTGCAGACTCCATCTCCCACCGGTCTTCCTTGTTACATCAGCCCTAACAATGCTGGTTGCTAATTTATTTCTGTACTCTCTTCCTACTATTTTAGCCCCCTAACAACCAGATTGTTACGTTTTTAACAACTATTTCTATCAAAGTATTTATGGTCTAATATCTCATGTGATTTCTATATGTTGGTTAGACCTTGACTAATATCTTACCCAATATAATTCATTAACTTCCTTTCTTCCAGCCCCCCATATATATATATATATATATATATATATATATATATATATATATAAACAATAATAATCTCTCCTGTGCCTCACAAGAAGATAAAAACAAAATAAGATTTCCTCCAGGGTCTAGCAAAATGGCTCAACAGGTAAAGGTGCTTGCTATGCAAGCATGGGGACCTGAGTTTGATCCCTGGAATATATCCCATAAATGTAGGAGAGAACCAACCCCATAAAGTTTTCATCTGACCTCCATATATGTGCTATGGTACATGCATTGCCATCCCCCAGCCATAACACACACAGAGAGGGAGAGAAGGAAGGAAAGAGAGAGAGAGAATAAGTAATAAAAACTTAGAACCTCATTCATCGTCATCACCCAGCTTCCCATTATTACTATAGCAAAATACCAGAAACAATAAACATAAAAAGGTAGACTTGTTTGGACTCATGGTTCTGGAGTTGCCGTCCTTTGACTAGGGCAGTGCATCATAGAGATGCTCACCTCACAAGCTAGGAACCAAAGGTTGGGCTAAGAGGGTTGTAGATATTTTATCACACTGTGAACCCTGAGATTGTGTTATTTACTGAAAAAACCTGCTTCTAGTTGTGGGGTGGCTCAGCCCTAGCACACACCTTTAATCCAAGAGCTTTCTTCTCAAATATTGTGAACGGGGTTAAATAAAAATCAACCGTAGGTTAAGAGGTAGAACAAGCAATCAGTTGACAGGAAAAAAACCATAGAGTGTAAGAGGAACTCAGGAAGGTAGAGAGATGCACAGGAAGTAGAAGGAAGAGACATCCAGTTGGAGGAGTTTTTGTTTGAGATGTAGGACAAAGCTCTCTTTCCAGGGTGCTGGGCAGAGGAGGAAGAAGCTGGGTGATTTCTCTGCCTCTCTGAGCTAGCAGGTTTTCATCCTAGCATCTGGCTCCTGAGTCTTTATTGATAAAATCAAATGATACTTAGTTAAAAACAATAGGGTCCCACTAGCACCCACTTCTAAAAAGTCCATGGGACCCTCCAATAACATACCATCCTGGGGACCAAGTTTTTAACCCGTAGACCTTTGGGGAACACTTATAAAAACCATAGCAACCTGTGTCTCGTGCCATTCAATTATCTCTATGCTTTTGTTCATGGCTCTCCAGGAAAATAACCTGCACTATTTACCTCCACATTTTTAATTTTCCATTTAAGCCTGTCTTTCCCCCAGCACTAACACTGCCTAGATCCATAGGATGTTAATTATCTTTGTGTTTTCTGGTATTGCTGTGCACATGACACTCTTAGCAGCCCCTTCAGGAAACTTAGGACTTTCTGTGCTGTCCCTTGATCCTTCTAGTTTTAAAGCATTATTTAAGGCCTTTGCTATACCCGCCACACATTGCTATTTTTCAATAATATGTTCCTGAATCTCTCCCACAGTGTATGCATTCAATGGGGTGCTCTTGCTTCTACATGTGACTTCAATTGCTGTCCCTTTCCACAGCTCCCCAACCAGCTTTGATAATGAACTCTAGGCTGAAATGTCCTTTACAGGCACTTTAAACAACATGATACACCTAAATTCATAGTTTCCCTGGTACAAAATGTGTTCTTCTATTTGTCTAAGGCAATGACCTAGGGTCGCAATCCCTTTGGGGGTTGAACACCCTTTCACCAGGGGGTGGCATATCAGATATTCTACATATCAGGCATTTACATTATGATTCCTAACAGTAGTGTAATTATAGTTATGAAGTAGCAAAGAATATAACTTTATGATTGGAAGTCACTACAACATAAGGAACTGTATTAAAGGGTTGCAGCATTAGGAAGGTTGAGAACCACTGGTCCAGGGGCACTAGTGTCTTCCTAGCTGCTCATACACAAAGCCTGACACTCATTCTCCTTTATGCTTAGATATCAGATTCTAAGTTTACCTTTTCACTCTCATAGTCCATGCTGTGGATGTACAGCCTTCTTTTTCCCGGGCTCATGTACAAACCTTTCGATATGTCTCTAGCCCTGGAGCCTCATCCTGGCTTCAGTGCTCTTTTCCAGGATGCTCAAAGTCACCCCTGGAAGATGCAAGTCTAATTAATTTTTCTTTCTCTTTGGTGTGTCCCTCTCCCTCCACCACAGGATGGCATGCAACATGATTAGCAATCAAAATTCTCAAATACCAGTGATATTTTCTGCCCTTCACTCCCTTAATTGGCCTAAACATCATTTACTCATTTTTCACATCTATCATCATAATTTCCTCCAGAAAGTCTCCATCAGCTCCTCCAGGCACCAGAAAGCATTTCTTATCTTACATCATTGCTCTACATTATGCATGTGCTAGTTCCATTATTTTCACATGACATTATAAGCAGTGTGTGTGTGTGTGTGTGTGTGTGTGTGTGTGTGTGTGTAATCCATTTCTAAATGATCTTCAAAATGCACATTTGGTGAATATTATCCTGAGCCAGAAAGTTATGAGTAACCGGGTTATGTGAGTCATTAAGTCTCACTCCAATCTTATGAGGTATGAGTACAAATAATAGGTATAAGGTCATTTTTGTAATAAATGGCAAAGATAGACTTGAATTGAAGTTGGCTTGACTTCTGTCACCAGGTCCTGAACTAATACATCATACACATAGGTCTTCAAAATACGGTATTATAACAAGTCATAAAGAGATTTTTATGAAATCATTTTAACTGTTGTTTTGATTTATTCACAGACTTCCTCTTGGCTCAATATGCCTTTTCTTCATTTTCTGGTCAAGTTTATTTAAAAACATGCAGTTGGTGAGCTTTGACAGGGGTTTACAGTTGTGTGAGCAACTGCCACCATGAACACAAAACATTTCTGTCATCCCATATGTCCTTCGTGCTTCTTTGAAGTCAAGCCTCTCTCTCCACCCTACAGCCCTGGAGGCCTTCTCTCTCTCCCTGTAATTTTGCTCTTTCTGGAATGTCTCATAAATGAAGCCATACAGCATATGGCCTTCTCTGTCTTGGCCCTTTAATCTAGCACCATGTTGTTGACCACTGTCCCTGGCGTCTCTTCATTGTTGACTAGTGCTATTGCGCTGCATGGATGGCTGCGGAATGTTGACCCAGGCATGTTCTAATCTGGGGCTGGTGTTAATCCACCTTCTCTGACCTATTATATGAGGGTTTGGGGAGAACATGCTTCCTCCCCCTTGGGAAAATATCAGGAGTGGAATTTCATTTTTAGGTCTTAAGGCAAGGCTGTGTTTAGTGTCATGAGAACCTGCTAAATTGCTTCCCCAGCACCTACACTGTATCTGCAAAGAGGTGAGAACTCCAGTTGGGCGGTGTGCTCTCCAGGACTTGATACTGTCAGTCATTCCAGTGGGTGAAAAGTGGTGTCTTTTCTGGGTTTTTGTTTAATTTTATTTTTTTTTATTTTGTAAGGAGAGGAAATGTGTGCCATGGTGCTCCTGCGGAGGTCAAAAGACAACATGTGAGAGTCAGTGTGGGTTCTAAGGATTGAACTCAGGTCTCCAGGCTTGTTCAGCAAGCTTCTTTACTGCTAAGCCATTTTGCCAACCCTCTTCTGTTTTGTAATGTGTATTTCTCTCACATAGTGTTTATCTTCTTCAGTGAAGTGTCTGTTTGGATATGTAAGAAATTTTTTGTATTTAAGTCATCTGTCAGAAATGTAATTTAGAAATATTTCTCACCAATATATGATCTATCTTTTTCATTTCCTTTTTAAATTTTTATGGGTATATGCATTTTGCCTGCTTAGAAGCCTGTTCCTGAAGAGGCCAGAAGAGGGTGTGAGATCCTGGAGTTAACAGCCAGCTAAAAGCTTGCCACATAAGTGCTGGGAATTGAACCTGGACTCTCTGGAATAGCAGTTAGTGCTCTTAACCGCAGAACCATCTCCCCATTCATTTCCTAAATGTATCTTTCAAAGGCCAGAAGCTTTCAAATTAGATGGCGCCCTATTCATTCATTATAGGTTAGTTCCATTGCTGATTTGTTTGCTTTTTTGTTTTGCTTTTCATCTAAGAAGTTCTTACCTATTCACACACACACACACACACACACACACACACACACACACACACACACACACACATATATATATATATATATATATATATATATATATATATATATATATATAAAGTTATTGGATTCCCTAGAACTGAAGTTACAGATATTTGAGATTTGAGTCACCATGTGGATGCTGGAAACCGAACCCAAGTCTTCTTCAAGATGAGCAAGTGCTCTTAAACACAGAGCCATCTCTCCACCCACCCACCCCCGTTATGTTTTGGTTTGTTGTTGATTTGGTTTTTGTTTCATTTGCCTTTGTTTAGAAGGCTCACCATTTTGATCTAATGTTTAGCTTCATGGCCTGTTAACTTTTGTAGATGCTGGGAATACTTTAAGCAGCACAATCAGTGTGTGGATGTCCAGGTATTACCAGGATTACTTCAAGGAAATTTTATGCTTTATGTATTCAGTTATTTTGCACCTTCCTCCAAAATAAATCCATCCTTTGTAAGCAGGTCTGTTTCTGAGCTTTATTCTGCTTTTGAGCAATATTTCTATCCACTTACTCATAACTACAGTGTCTTCATTTTTTTTAGCTTTCCAGTTAAGTCTGAGAAGCCCTTTCAAGGGGTTTTGGCCACCCTATGTCTTTTTACATTTCCTACACATTTTAAGAATAGCTTGTCAATTTCTATAAGAAACCTGCTGGGATATTGATTAAGATTTCATGAAGTCCATAGATAAATTCAGAAAGACCCGGTAACTTAATAATACTGAGTTCTCCAATTCACAAACACAATGTCTCTCTCCGTTTGAGCCTTTTAAGACTTCTCTCTGCATCTACAGGTCCCATACTTGTACTGAAAGCTCCCATCTAAGTACTCTGTCGATTTTTTTTTTTATGCCATTACAAGGAACACTCTTTGCAATGTCAAAATTTTTCTAGTAGAAAAATAAATCTGAGTTTCATATATTGATCTTATAAGATGTGACCCTGTTAAACTCACTCCATAGTTCTGGTAAGTTGTGGGTGGATTTATTAGGATGTTTTATCTACAAATTGTCTTAATTCCCCTGATCCAATATATATTTATTTATCTATTTATATATTTTGGTCTTTTCTTTTCCTTTTCTCTTTCTGAATTTGTTAGCTCCCTGTCCTAAGAAGTGCACCTGTGAAATACACCTCAGACAGGAAATGCTATGAAATACACCTCAGTCAGGAAATGCTATGAAATACACCTCAGACAGGAGGTATGGAATATACCTCAGACAAGAAATACTGTGGAGTATGCTTCAGACAGGAAGCAGTATAGAGAACACCTCAAAAAGAAGAGTTTTCCAGAATGAGTCATTGTCCTTGCACCTCCAAATGAATGCTTTCTGGCTGTTTCCTTTTTAAATGTCAGTATAAACACATGGGCTCCCAACATACTACACAGTTTATTGTAGTCACTATTCTTTTTTACTTTTAGCTGTCCCGTTTGACCAGTGGGAGTCCCTTGAAGTTGAGTACTCTGTCCTCTGGACACCTGAGGTCCACATATGTATGTGTAGAGGCCAAAGGTGAACTTCAGACGTCATTCCTCGGTAGTTCTTTACCTTTCTTTGAGACAGGTCTTTCAAGTTTTCCTTTTTGTACGTGTGTGTGTGTGTGTGTGTGTGTGTGTGTGTGTGTGTGTGTGTACATACATATAGAGGCCCAGGGTTATTGTCAGGCTTCCTGTACCACATTGCGTCTTATTCACTGAGGTAGGGTCTCTCAGTAAACCCATAACTCATCTATACAGGTAGTCCGGCTGGCCCGCTGGATCTGAGGAGCACCTTTGTTGTCCTCTTAGGCCAGAGTTACAGGGAGGGTCCCACACTGACCTGACATTTATGTGCCAGAGAGCTGAACTCCACCATCACGTTTGCATGGCACGTTCATGGCCTACTGAGCCATCTTCCCAGTCCCTCTGTGTTTAATTTTTGCTAAGTTTTCTATTTTTAAGTGATAAATAATAGCCATGTTTATTTATGGAGTACAATGTGATGTTTGAATTTATGTGTGCATAGTGGAATAATCAAGTCAAGCTAAGTAGTATATCGATCATTGCAAATACTTACCATTTCTTTGCTGGGAGAGCATGTACAATGAACCTTTTGCTTATTCTAAAATATCAGTCACCCTGTTTGCAGCAATCCCCTGAACTTATCTGTGCCCACTTCCTTTCTCCACATCCACACTCCTCCCCTGCGGCAACCATTAGTCTCCCCTTTATGTCTATGAGTTCTCTTCGTGGAGCCCACATGCACATAAAGTTATGTGACGTTTGTCTTACAATGTACATCCTGCTGTTCTTAGTTGTAGTATTTCCTCTTTTCTTAGTCTAGCAATGAGTTTGACTTTTTTTTTCCTTTTCAAAGTCATTTTTGGGGACTGGGGCAATGGCTCCATGGTTAAGAACACTAGCTGTTCTTCCAGAAGACCCAGGTTCAATTCCCAGCATGTGGCAGCTCATGACTGTCTGTAACTCCATACCCAGGGAATCGACACTATCTTTTGGCCTTCATGGACACTGTGTGCATGTGATGGACAGACATACACACAAGCAAGACACTCTCACACAGAGAATAAGAAAATAATTTTCTAACACTGTTTTTCAGTTTCATGCATCTTTTCTGCTGAATCCAAATTCATTTTATCTGTTTCCACTCTGGTCTTTGTTTCCTTCGGTTCACCTTGGACTTAGTTTGTTCTGTTTCTGGTTCCATGAGATAATACCAGATTGTTTACCTGAGATGCCTTTGGATTTAGGAAGTCTGTCTGTAAACAGTTCCATGTCATTGTTGCTAGGTAAGGACTCTCTAAGGCTGCATTACTAATTGTCTCCACTTGTCTTGTGGACCTGTTCTTCCTTTCTTCCTGTCTAGCTTTTTCCTTTCCTGATTCATGACTTCTGCAATGGTGTCATGGATTTGTTTCTTGTGTTTTTTTTTCGAGCCTCACAGAAAATACCTGGTATAGACTATTAGAAGTTAACAACAATTTTGATTGTCTCACAGACTCTACACTTCTTATCACCTTCTCCTTGTAGTCTTGCTGATATTCATAATTCACTCCCATGATCATATCACTGTATTTTAGATTCTTTTAATAGCCTCAGTATTAAACCTTAATACTAGAGACTGAGTCCATTTCCCCACCCATGTTAAGTTATTTATGTATGTGGGGTTTGCGAATGGACTTAATCTCACCAGTGAGTTCTGTAATTTCTTATGCTTTGATACTGCTAATTAGCATCCTCTTCCTTCAGCTTGGAGACAATCTTTGGCATGTTTTTGGTAAGGCTAGTTTAATACTGACAAACTCTCTCCAATCCTAAATGTCTGAGGAAGTCTTTATTTTTTCTTTTATTTTCGAGAAATAGAGTTGTTGAATATAATATTCTTACTAAGTTTTTTTTTTTCCTTCAGGATTGTGAATATATTATGCTACTCCCTTTTGGCCTGCAGGATTTCTGCTGTAAAAAAGAAATTCTCATGCAGGAGATGCTAATTTTTATTTTCCTTTTTAAGAATATGTAATTTTAAAATATTCAATTATTGTTTTACACCAAGACACCTGTGGACTCCAGCAAATCCTTTTCAGTGATTCACTGAATGTGACTACAAAACCCCAAATCTGTCCAAAAAAAAAAAAAAAAAAAAAAACCTGACCTACTCTAAGACTGTGAAAAGCAAATGTCTGTTTAGTACATCCAGTCTATACTGTCTACTTGGATTAAGACAATCTTCAGAAAAGAAAGAAAGTATCTACTCTATTCTATTGGTAAACCGACATCTGATTCAAGTAAGAGACTACATTTGTATTTTAGTTAATTTAGTCAGGGCACGTTCCATTTTAATGTACTGAATTAAAGTCCATTCAAACTAAACTAGTCACTTAGTTGATTGCTGTCCATCAATTGATACTGGCCAAAGATCAATTCCAAAGATCAAAGACTCCTGTCTTCTGTACCACTCAGTTTAGTGTGAAGAAAGCCAGCAACTCCAGAGCAGCCTTTTGCTCTTTCTGAGCTTACACTCACAGTTTGCCAACACGGTCTGTGCAAAGCTCCTCCGTCCTAAGACAGTAGGCTTGCTGCAGGCATTTTCTGCTAGCACACTGTGTTGTTTAAAAGTTATCTGCTTTTTTGGCAGCCATTCAAGAGAGTTCTTTGCTCATAAATCCTCTTTATCTCATGCTATGGTCGAAGCGAAACCTTGGCACAATTTCAGTTTGTTTGTCTTCTTGTACCAGGGAAGGAAAAAAAATTAAAGGCTCTAGAGACTAACACTGTGTGCAGGGCATGAAACAGTGGGAAGCCCTGTTGGCTATTCAAAAGGGTCGTGCTACTAAGTAAGCATCCATGGGGTAAAATACAATCTCATCACAGGAGAGGCATCCACCCCAGAGAAAAGATTATTTGAAAGCCTGAATCGTAGAACTTCAAACTAAACAATGCTCATTGTGTGCTTGACCCCAAGCCTTTTCAATCAGCTTAACTTAGTAGACCAAATCCACAAGGACCAATCATTTAGTGCTTAGGCTGGACTTTACATGCTTTCGGTTTTGAATTTGGCTTCTATAATTGTACCATGGACCTATCAGCTTGTTTACTGGAGCCGCCAAAGTTTAAAAGGAAATAAGAGGTCATCCCACTCAGAGAAAAGGAGTGATAACACGTGTCTGTACCAACACATGTCTTGGAGGCGACATCTCATTGTGTGCAAAATGACAGAGAATCATTTCTCTGTCCACATTCTCTCTGCATGGAACATGGAACCCATGCTGCTGGATAAACAACAGGAAGAGCCCCTTGATGGGAAACAATTTCTCTAGTTTGTCTCTACACATTGAACCCATCTTTCAACAGAAGCTGAACACTGTGCCTTTTAAGGAAGGAACCTTGGCACACAGGCAGTCCAGATCAGAATCACCTGAAGGATTTGTGATGAGGATGTGATTGTGGGGCTGTACCAAGACAGACAGAGGGTTGGCAGTGAGTGAAGGGTTCTGTAAGCCCCTCCCTTAGCCTGTCATGTTATACAAAGAAAAAGTCCAAAAGCACATGGACTGAATGAAGTTGGGATGCTGAATCTCTTGGGCTTTCTTACCCAAACTAGAGCAGACATCATCTGGAACAAACTGGCAAATGATCATCATTTGAGATGACTTGTACTTGGAAGATTCCTCCGGTCCCACCAGGCCCACCCCACCACCACCACCACTCCCACCCTCGCAGTCCTGTGGCCTGCTTCTAAAATAATCACTCAGAAGCTTATATTAATTATAACTGCTTGGCCATTAGCTCAGGCTTATTAGTGACTAGCTCTTACAACTAAATTAACCCATAATTCTTATGTATGTTTAGCCACCTGGCTTGGTACCTTTTCTCAGTTCTGCCTTGTCATCTTGCTTCCTCTATGTCTGGCTGACTACTCCTGATCCAGCCCTTCCTCTTCCCAGGATTCTCCTTGTCTGCTTGCTCCACCTATACTTCCTGCCTAGCTACTGGCCAATCAGCATTTTATTAAACCAGTGTACAAAGGCATTATCCCACAGCAATGGTTTGCATGAAAATGTCCCCCATAGGCTCATGTATTTAGACCCTTGGCTCCCAGCTGGTGGTGCTTGTTTGGGAGGGCTTCGGTAGGTTTAGGAGGTGTGCCCTTACTGGAGAAATGATGTTACTTAGGTCAAGCTTGGGAACTTAAGCCTTGACCCTACTCCCAGTTTGCTCCCTCTGCTTGTGTTTGCAGATAAAGAAGTGAGCTCTCAGCACTCAGCTCCAGCAGCAATGCCTGCTGATTGCTCTCATGTCTCCCTCCATCATCACGGACTCTTATCCCCCTAGAACCATAAGCCAAGGTAAATTCTTTATAATTTGATTGCTCCAAGATGATCCTTGAAGTATCATCAGTTAAGATAAAACTCTTCTTGAGGCCTAAAGTCAAGGAAACTCTCTGTATCTGCTAAAGTATTCAGAGATCATTTACTGATTTGACTTTAAAAGCATGGCTGTGCCAGGTGGTGGTTGTGCACGCCTTTAATCCCAGCACTTGGGAGGCAGAGGCAGGCAGATCTCTGTGAGCTTGAGGCCAGCCTAATCTACAAAGAGAGTTCCAGGAAAGGCGCAAAGCTACACAGAGAAACCCTGTCTCAAAAAACAAAAAATAAATAATAAAATTTTAAAAATGAATGCATGGCTGCTGGAATCCATTTTTTTGTGATCAGGGATCTGGAAGTGAACTGCAAGTAAATATTTACAAACATATTTAGGCATGAATGTGAACTAGTCAAGACTATGACTACTGGAAAACTGCTTGATGGCTGAAACCACTTGATGGACTTCTGCTGTGCTGTGCCATAAAGTCAATTGAAAATCTAAAATTTAAATTCAATAAAACATTTATATTTTAATTTTAAAGACATTCTTATACCTCATGAGAAACAAAAGAAATTTTGGTTTTTTGTATTTAAAGATTTTTTTTTATGTACATAAGAAAATAGCCAGTACAAGTATTTCTGGATAGCAAATAAGAAGCCATTGAAATAAAAGTTTAAGTGACTGAGTGAAAATAGACTCTATTAGCCACCATATTATTAGCATTGCTGGTATGAATGAACATGGAGAATAAATTTGTTAAGCATATCAAAGTAAAGGCTATGTGTCACCAGGGTGTGTGAAGAATTTGGGGACAAACAAGTGACTCACTGTAGAATAGCACAACTTTCAGATGATCAAAACATAGTACTTAGAATACATAAACTAAAATTTTCTGAGTAGGAATTTCATGTCCCTATTAGTTTCCCCAGTTTATTGGATGTAATTCAAGAAATATGGGTTACTGGCCTCCTCATCTATCCCAGAATACTAATATTACTGGAACTGTAAAAAGGAAGTAACTTAAGACCACAGGGAGAAAAGCAATAAAAACACCATATCATATCTCCAATCCTTTCTCTTTATCCACAAACATCTTTGTCCATAAAATCAGATAACCTGCTTGTTTTCTTTGTTGGGAGCCTCAATCTTTCATTTGAAGATTTCTGTTATCTATATTTTAAACAGGAATGTCTTTGTTTCTGCTTTTATTGTTCTTTTAATGAAGGCTGCAGTCACAGTTCTTTTGTGGGGGCAAGGATTAGATTTACTTATTTAATAAGTTGAGTATATCATTTTTAAAAAAAAAACAGAAGTGCTTTTGTAGATGAAGGAGAACAGATATTAAAGTCATTACTTACCTCTATTTTAAAATCACGTCCTATATTATCCTTGGGCTTGCTTAGAAAACAGCAGCTCTAGAGAAGAACTATTGTGTGTGCGAAATATTTACACTTTGGGGAACCCAATTCAGACAAAAACCTGTGTCAGAAAGTGGGGGGTTGCCGAATAGGAAATCACTTCTTTTTCTGTAGAAGCAAATATTTATCAAAAAGAGAGAATATTAGGGTGTTGTCCAGACTGTTTTGTTTATTTACTCACCCTTTGAAAGGAAGGATGCATATCCTTCACCCCTAAAAATCTGAATACTAATATCTTGGAGACTATATCCTCCGTTGCTAATGAGTGAGGCCTAGGGTTTAACTGAACTTCAGGGGCCACTGTAAAAACAAAACAAACAACAACAACAACAAAAACCTAAGGGGACAGAGTGGGCATGAAGAGTGCAGCAGAGGCTACAAAAACTCAAGCTGAGCAGGGGCTCCTCCTAGACTAGATGAATGAGATCCTCTTCAAATAGGGAGGAGATGTGGAATGACTGACCTTGGTTATTAGAATTGCAGATGGTGTAGTGGTTTAGATGAGAACTGTCCCCCATAGTCTTAGTCATTTGAACACTTAGGCACCAGTTGGTGGCACTGTTTGGGTTGGTTTAGATGGTACAGCCTTGCTAGCGGATGTATGGCACCAGGGCCATTTATTCAAGTTTCAGAAATAGGCCAAGCAACCATGGTCTTCTATGCCACAATAAAGATGAGCCCTTGGAATGTGTTGATTGGAAGGGATATACAAGAGACTTCTGTAGTGCTGACATTGTCCCGTGTCTTTATCTGACTGGTTGCTAGGATTATATACACATACACTCTTAGCAAATTTGCAAGATACAAAATCAACATGTAAAACCCAGTACATTTTTCTATAAATAAATATGGAATAGATGGAGAAAAATTAAGAAAATAAGTCCATTTATAATAGCTTTTAAAGTAACTCTAGGAGAAAATCTAACCAAGGAGGTAAACGGCTACAATGGAAACTATAAAAAACTAAAGAAATAAACTGAAGAAGACACTGGAAGGTAGAAAGACCACCACCATGTTCATGGATTAGCAGAATTAACATTGTGAAAATGGTCATATTACCCAAAGCAGTTTACAGATTCCAGGACATCATTCTCATATATGAGAGACAAAGGATGACTAATTGGGGGGGGGGGGCACTGGAAGAAGGAGGAAGGATGAAAGGGTATTTGGGAATGAAAATGAGCAGAGTAAAATGGTGTACATGTAGGAAAGGGTGAACATCAGTGTAATTATTGACTTATGACAAAAGGAAAATTCTAGTTCAGACTACCTATATAATATATGAAAATCATTATACACTAAAAAATAGAAAATAAAAATAAACAAAATAAAAACAATGTGTGGGAGAACAGAAAAAGAGCTATATAAGGCTCAGTCTTAGGAAGTTGAAGCTACCTTAGCTCCATACTAACACAGGGCAGAGTCACCACACTTAGCTGTGCCAATTCAGCATCACAGAGTTCAAGGGAGAATTGTCTGCATCACACTGAATGTGAGGTACTCTGAATTCACTCCATGCACAACATGCACACTTACATAGCAGTCCTGCATGCAAGAAAAATGCAATATATTATCATAGTATGGTATTTTTTTGTTGGAATGTCAAAAATCAAAAGTTTGATAACACTCTTTGTCAACAAGAATCTGAGGAAGCAGGTATTTCTTAAGCTGATGGGGTTTTAAATACATAAAAACTCTATAAAATAGCTATTAGCAAATATCAAATGTACCTACTTCCACATGTAAAAATGACACATGTTCAAGAATATTTACTTCAGTATTATCTGTAATTTCGAGGGAATGAAATCAAAATAAGTGTTTATCAGAAAGGGGCTAATTCAGTAAATAATGTTTTACACACATGAGATAATGTTCTAATGTTTAAAAAAATGACACATATGTATTGATTCTGGGTAATCTATAATTGATATAAGTGAAAAAGCAAGGTGAGTGCAAGTGGAGTATTTTGCTGTTGGAGATCAACCTCTAGAAGATGCAGAAGCAGGTAGACCAGTTGTCTCACCCAGGAAGAGGCTTTGTATTGCTATAAGCAAGGGCAAGGAGGACCTTGTGTCTTCAAGATCATCAGTATGACAAAGAATCCCCCTCATTGCACTAGAAATGTCATTTGCTACTCTTTTGGGAGAAGGGGTCTAAAGAAAAATCAACCTTAGAGGTTGTCCTTTCTGTCATAGAAGAGCTCAGACAGCGACTGTCAGTAAAGAACAGAGATGGCCCCTCTCTTGATGTTGTCACATGGATTTCCTGCCAGATGAATCTACAATGAACTGGGATAGAGGTCAAACAACATTTATGAAAATAAAGAACAAAGCTGTTCCTACCTGAATGTTCTAGCCAGCATTCTAAAGAAGCCACACCGCAGAAAACAACCGCGAAAATGTTGCTCTTGTCACCTCTTCGCAGTCACTAAGGGAAACCTTGCTTATCCCTCAACATGAAAGAATGACACCCTCTGCCCTTCCAGGTCTTTCCAAATCTGTCAACCCAGACCCCATTGGTGTGGTGATGGGTTCCTCCTCTGCCCAATTTTAGCCTGGCTCTGAGAGAATGAAAAGGGGCTCTGATTCTTGGGGTGTTCAGCAAAACTGTTGGACTTTGGATGTTAAATGTACCCAACAGGCTCATGAGTGAAGACTTGGTCTCAAGGAAATGGTGCTATTGAAGGGGGGTGGAAAGTAGGGATCTTAATGGGAACAAGTGTATCCCTGGGGAATACGCTGGAAAGGTAGAGCATGTCCACAGCCCCTTCTTATCTCTCTCTCTCTTTCTGTTTTCCACCCAGAATCATGGTATGAGTAGCCTCCTTGTCTACCACAAATCCTGCAGCTAAAATGTCTGTTTTGCTTCAACTCAAGGCAATGGATCCTGCTAGCCTTGTACTGAAACCTCTGAAATCTATAGACAAAAGAACACTTCCTCCTTTAAGTTGCTTCTCTTGGGTTTTCCTCACCATGAAGATATCTGGCTAGCACAAAGACCAATAGAAATCTATTTCCTCAGAGATAAGTTATGGTGGATGTCTCTTGAAAAAAGAGAAAGAATTCCTATTCTCCTGAAGGTCACAGACACTGAATTCCTCCTATGATTATGATTTAGGCCATATACCTTACAAAATTATACTTGTAACTGTGTGTATGAACATTGGTCTTCACCTAGACTTGTTGACATTAAAGCATGTTCTCAATTCAAATGATAGCTTTCTCAAATGGTTTCACGTTGACTTTTAATTATTATTATTTTTTGTGTGTGTGATGTGAGAAAGGAAAAGTCAAAAGTTGAATCCTCCAGGAATCAGTTGAGGTGAAAGAATTAAGAACATAAAATTGTTATCATGAGCCAAGTTATGGAATTGGCCTTGGTGTTCACCAAAAGAAAAAAATAAGTGAATTTCAAAATGCAGTAAATAGACACATAGACCTTTATTCTGTCAGAAAGAAGAATAAACTTGTTTTGTATAGAAAAATGGGTGCAGCTGGAGCTCATCACTCTAAGAAAAATGAGTTAGACTCAGAAAAATGAACACTGAATGTTTTCTCTCATACATGGAATCTGACTTTTCAAAATGAAGTCTGATAGTAGAACAGGGGTTATTTGAAAATAAGGAAACAGCAAGAGGGCATGGGAGACAGGAGAATGAAAATGGTAATGTTCGAAGATCCACACTTATGGAAAGGTTATCATGAAACCCATTATTTGGTAAATTAATAAACATATGCTAATGAAATAACTAAAATTAATTTTTTTATTGTGGAATAGATATTATAAAATGAAAAGGGAAAAGACTTAGGACTGGCAGGGGAGCCAACAGACCCATCAAAGCAGATCTGTGTCTGCCATGAAGACAGGGCTCTGGAGTGAAGACAGCATTGAAAAATGTTTTATACTGAAGGCATACTGAAGATCGGGGTGGAGACACACTGGCTGGCAAACTGACACAAATCCTGTTGACCTGTTACCCAGATGACAACTCTTCTGGAGGTCACCCCTACTTGCAATGGGCTTGATATGCATGAGCAAAACATCTTACTGTTTTCAAAAAACTGACTTGAGATGCAGAATCTTTTGTTCAATTTTACAAAATTTTTGGCTGTATTTCTTCCAATATTTTGCTGCTATCTGTCCCTCTCTGGCTTTTCCTGAGTGGTACAAAGTACCTAGACTAGTAACTGGAGAGAGATTCCTCCACTCAAATTCTGTAGATTCTCCACAGCCTGGAGAAGCTCCATGAGCTCCCTGGGGCTGTTTTTTCACTGTGCACTTCCTCTGTTGCTGTGTATTCATTTTGTAAGTTTGCCAGAACAAAATGAATAGGCTGGCTTCCCAGAGACAAGAGAATCCTTTCACAGTTTTGAGAGCTAGAAGCTCAAACTCAAATTGCGTACTCTAGCCCCTTGAAGATTCTAGAGGAAATCTCTTTCTCTGCTAGCTTCCAGCGGTTGGTAACAGTCTGTGGTACCCTCTACTTAGGGATGCATCACTCTAATCTCTGCCTCTATCTTCCTGTGCCACCTCCCTGTCTTACTGTCTCTGCCTTCATATGGAGTTCTTCACATGGTTTGTTTGTGTTCATAATTTTCTATTCTTATAGAGGTAATAGCTATCGGATTAGTGTTCACCCTAATCTGGCATGGCTTTATCTTAACTTTATTACCTCTGCAAAAACTCTGTTTCCAAATACAATCACCTTCACAGGTACAAGAAGTGAGATCTTGATCACAACTTTGGAGGGAACATAATTCAACACACAACCAACTGTATTTTTTTTTGGTTGTAGGTAAAATTTCCCCTAGCAAACAATTAGTTCCCTGAGAGAAGGAATTTTGCTCATATACCCTCATGTCAGTCACATCTGAATCATATGTAGGTGCCCACTGTGAGCAGAGAACAACTAACCTGAATTAAAGCATTGCTTGTGTTGCTGAGATCAACTTGGAGATAAAGAGCAGGATGATGAGTACACATTTTCCCTTTGAGCCATGGAGTTGGTCTTTGTATGATGTGTTACTTAGGGTATGCGTTTTGTTGAACCATAGCAGGAAAATCCAACTCATACTGTCTTAAAATGACTCATGCTTCCAAGTCCTCAGATTATTCATTTTTCATGCCTCAACAGTGTAACCAAGAGAAACGTAGATATCTTCTTTCAGCCATGATTAAATATCTGAAACTGACATAGCCATAAATAACTGGAAGACTGGACAATATTAGAAACCAGCATTTTTTGGGCATTGGGAAACAGTAAGGACTGTTATCAGGGAGAAGTGAACTACAATAAATGAGGTGAAACTGATAGCCACCATTGTTTCTGCCCAGAGATAGGGATATGACCTCTGGGATCTAGCTGAGCTCAGGAAACCGGAACTGGAGTTTGGAAACAACAATGTGAGTGGGACCTGGAGGTCAGAAAACTGAGGAAGTAGAAACTGCACAGAGCTGGCATCCCCAAACCCCACAGATTATAGGGGTCTGGAATTAATCTGGTTTTTGTGGCTATTAAAAAATACCAGAGGCAGTCATTTATAAAGAATTAAGTTTATTTAGCTCATAGTTTCAGAGACTAAGAAGTCCCAGAGCAAGATGCCAGCACCTGGTGTGGTCCTTGGTCCATAAAACGATGTGGCAGAGGATCTCCTTGAAGAGACAGAGCAAGTATGTGGTACTTAGGTCTTTCTTTCTATTATAAAGTGGCTAGTCCGGTTATGGGGAGCCTCACTCTAATGACCTTATCAAATCTCTATAACATGCCAAAACCCCAAACTCCAAATGTCTTTGGCATATAGATCAACAGCTCATATGCGATTCTGAGGGGACATTTGAATGGTGACAGCTCTGTCAAGTTTTTGACTGTATGCTGAATATTGTGCAGAGCCAAACACTATGTGGCTGTGTATAGGAGATGTGAACAAAAAAATCAACAAAATTCCTATAGGGCTAGATGTTCGTTTTTGTTGTTGTTGTTTTAGGGGTGTGTGTGGTTTTTAATTAGGTAGTGTAGCGGGACCATAGTAAAACTCTGCAACACTCAGTAGAGATCCAAAATCTCCCAACTTAGTAACAGTTCAGCACAGATCATAGGCAGCTAGAGACCTCCCTTCCTAATGCTTGCAGATAAGCATCTGAAGGGTGAAGGGTCTTGCTGGTCCACAAAGACCTTGCCATTAGTCATAACCAAACCCACACTTGTTAAAGGAAGTTTTAGGAAAGGTTCAGTTGCATGCTAGGGTTCAGGAAAATAATGATACTTCAAAGGCTGGGGGTAAACTACTGGGCTAGAGTACTTACTTAGCATGTGTGAGGTTGTGGTTTCTACTTTCAACACCAAGATTTAAAAAAAAGAATAGAAGGGAGAGACAGAGAGAGAGAGAGAGAGAGAGAGAGAGAGAGAGAGAGAGAGAAAGGAAGGAAGGAAGGAAGGAAGGAAGGAAGGAAGGAAGGAAGGAAGGAAAGGCATCCTCACCATTTCATCATCCAACAAGCCTACCTCATAGAAAAAAATGACCGAAATTAACATCATGGCCAAAATCCAGATGAACTCTGTCCTGGGCTACTGTCTTTTCTATAGACCTATTTATCACCCCCTCACCCAAAATTTACTTTTCCGCTTAAAAATAATTACATCTTAATGTGGCAATATTGTGTTCCCCAAAATATTGTGCACCCTAATAAACTTATCTGGGATCAGAGCCAGGCAGTGGTGGCGCATGCCTTTAATCCCAGCACTTGGGGGGCAGAGCTAGGCAGATCTCTGTGAGTTAGAGGCCAGCCTGGTCTACAGAGCCAGATCCAGGAAAAGCACAAAGCTACACAGAGAAACCCTGTGGGAGGGGCGGAGGGGGGGGCTTATCTGGGGTCAGAGAACAGAACAGCCACTAGATACAGAGGCCAGAAAATGGTGGCACATACGCCTTTAATCCTATCACTTGGGAGGCAGAAATCCATCCGGATCTCTGTGAGTTTAAAGCCACACTGGAAACAGCCAGGCATGGTGACTCATGCCTTTAATCCCAGGAAGTGATGGCAGAAAGCAGAAAGATATATAAGGCGTGAAGACCAGAAACTAGAAGCATTTGGCTGGTTAAGCTTTTAGGCTTTTGAGCAGTAATTCTGCTGTGATCCATTCAGATGAGAACACAGAGGCTTGCAGTCTGAGGAAACAGGATCAGATGAGGAATTAGCAAGGTGAGGTGGCTGTGGCTTGTTCTGCTTCTCTGATCTTTCAGCATTCACCCCAATACCTGGCTCCAGGTTTGTTTTTATTAATAAGAACTTTTAAGATTCATGTTACATCTTAACTTCCATCTTGTCTCTTGAAAGGATCTAGAAGATTCTAAACATTGTAAAATCATTGAGTACTCACTTCCTGCCTTCCTATTTGTCTATTGTTAGTTTATTGCAGCAGATTCAACTACCGAAAAGTTTCCTTCATCTCTGCAGACTCAATAACTTAATGTTGATAGCATCCATTACCTAATAAATAGGTACTAGATATGCAAGAAAGTACATAATAAAGAGGAAGAAAAACATCAGTTAGTCTAAAATAGGCTCAGAATGACAGCAATAATGAAGTTGGCAGAAAAGGACTGTCAAAAATGCTGTTAAAACAAAATCTCAAGGAATACATTAGCACAATGAGAAGAGAAACAAAACTCAGATAAGAAGTTTCTCACTCTAAAATCATACAAAATCTGAAATTAAAAAATTGTTAGTTGGAATTAATAGCCATTTTGATTCTGTTGAAGAAAAGATCAGTGGATTTAAGGCCTAGGAACTAGAAACTCTGATATGAAACAAGGAGAGATGACCTATGTGATGATTAGTGGATGATCTCAGTACTCACTGAGGCATTTACACATCCAATTGAAGCTTCCCAAGGGACAGGAAGAACATTTGGAGAGACAATAACTTCAAGTATTTTAAATCTCATGAAAACTACAAATTTATAGATAAGAATTTTAACAAATCAATGAGTATTGGAAACAAAGAAACAATGTACCAAAATACATTATAATTAAACCAAAAGCTTAAAGAGAAGAATTTTAAAGGAATCAGAAGAACTCAGGCAATTCATATATAAGAACAAATATAAACCACATAGAACACATGTAGAAAAATCAGCATATATGAAGGTCAGAAGACAACTTTTAGGAGTCAGTTCTCTGCTTCCACTATGTGGGTTTTGGGGATTAAACTTAGGTCATCAGGCTCAATGGCAAACACTCTTAATATCTTAGTCACTTCACTTAGTCACTTCACTGGCCCCCACTTACATAATAAAAAGATTTAATAGGTTCATGGTTTTGGAAGCTTGGGATCAAAGCAGTATAGCACACAACATATGAAGACCCTGTGGCAGGCAGTCATAATACAAGAAGACAGAAACCATATCTAAAACCAGGAAGCCCAGAGAAAAGTGGGTACAGCTTGCTCCTTTTATTCTCATGAGTATTACCAAGGGCTTATGTGGTAGTCTGAATAAGAATCTCCCATATGTTTGAATACTTGCCCCCCAGTTGATGGAATTGTTTGGAAAGGATTAGGAGGTGTGGCTTTATTGAAGCACTGGAAGCAGGCATTCAGATTTCAAAAAACTCACTATTCCCTCTGTATTTCCCACCTCCTACTTGTGGTTTGGGATATTCACCTGGGGTTTGAGTTCTTACCTGTTCTGCCCCAATGCCTACACTCTGCCATCATGGACTCTTACCCTCTGAAACCATAAATGAAATTAAATTTCTTCTATGTAAGCTTTCTTGGTCACAGCATCTTATCACAGCAAGAGAAAAGTAACCAATACAGCTTGCCTGGGAAAATGCCTTAATCCTTTTCTGGTCAGGAATTCCAATGATCTCAGGACCTTGAGCTAAGCTCCATCTCTTCAGGGTCTCATAGCATTACCACTGTAAGAACCAACCTCACAACACACAAGGCATAGGGCAACACTCAAACCACAGTGATAGATAAATATTATGTTTCACCAGAAAACAGCATCCTTCTGATGAGACAAATTTCTTCACCATAATTTTCCATTCCATACTTTTAATTTTTTTTTAAATGGAAAAGTCAGAGCAAAAATATACTATCTATTCAGTTATGAACTTTCAAATTCAGAAAATATCATGAAGTTTATTAACAAAGTATATCACAGTAGATTTCCAAGATTAATCTTAATTAGCATATCAATTTTTATGTAAATCATTCTGCTGTGTTGGAAAAGTGAATTCTAGGATAATTTAATTCTTAAATAAAACCAGTTGAATAATCTTTTGGCTCTGTTAATTGCCACTCAGTTTTTTAAATTATTTATACTTTCTTAGTACTATGGCTTAATCCAAGGGGCAGGGCATCGAAACCACTTTGGGTACTATAAATCTTTAGGAACAGGTGAGGCAAGATTATTGTATTCTTTGGCTGAATTAAATTCTGCTTCATTGGCTATTGTGGCATGGCCTTCTATTTTCATAGTCAGCAATATTAACTCTTGCCCCACTCTCTGTCTTTTACATTCTTGCTAGGAGTTATACCATGAGATTTACAGTAAGCAAAATAATAATAATAATAATAATAATAATAATAATAATAACAATAATAATAATCAACCAAATAAACATGTTGATAGTGCCTGCCTAATCAATTTATTTTCATTAATCTTTGGCTTTTATGTACTTAGAGGAGTATAGGACCAAAAGGCATTCTTCCACCCCAGACGCAATATAGGAGCATCTTATATCAGCAACACACACACACACACACACACACACACACACACACACACGTACGTGTGTGTCCATACATCAACATGGGTCAGGGGAGGTGACATCTTCCCTAAAGCCATGGATCCTGGGTTTATAAGATCCTCCCAGCCCCAGGTTTTACTTTATGAGATTTTTTTCCATTAACTGGTTCTGATCTGTTGTCTGTTGTCACAGTAGAATTATAATTGTAGTGCCATTGTGAGCTCCCTATTTCTCCCTCTGGCAAATACCAACACTAAAAGAGTTTGTGGAGACCCTTACATTTGTAGCCAGCTTCTCTGAAGTGAGGATGGCCCTAGCCCAACCCCCACCCCCGCAAACAAACAAATCTGTGTTTAGTGTCAGAGGTCTTGAGCAGAGCGGGCATTTTGTATATCTGGGCCTCCAATCTCAAATTTTAGTAAGTCTGGGTTGTTGCCTGAGTCCATGTTATTCACTATATCTTTGCTTAGGGATCGCCTTCTAGTTCTTTTAGGATGACTGGCTGGGTTTTCAAACATTATCACATTCATTCATTTATTCTTCAGCAGACTTTCCCTTTTGGATATATATTTTATAGTCAGCCATATACTATATAGAGCTAGAAGGGTAATGATACCTTTTCTAGGCTATCATAAAGACTCTGTAAGGGGACGGTGGCTCTTATCTAGGAGATTTCTGAGTTCATTCCCTGGCATAAACAAACAATCATAAAGTTCAGGAAGATACGAGATCAAGCCAGAGGAGAGTAAAAGTAGCGGTGTTATTCCTTCGGGGTGGGAGAGGTCCTAAGTCTGGCAGTCAGCTCCACAGAGCCTGGCTTGGGTTATCTTACAGAGCTGAGTCCTCCCCTTTCTCCTACTGGCTCTAGACACTCATCTGTGCCTTCCAGCTGTGTCCCATAGCAATGTCTTCTGGGAACAAGAAGCCACCATTTCGGGAAGCTTCTCTTTCCTCTCTCTGCCTATTTCTATTTCTCTAATCCCCATTCAGTCACCATGTATAAATATATGATTGACTGAAAGGACGTGAGCCAAGGCTTGCCAATTCAGATCCCCTCTGGCCTGTCTGTGCAGCAACACTTCCTCTCCCGCACACGAGACCCCGTCTGAAAGGAAACAGGAGTTGTCAAGGGAAAGGAGAGATCGTGACCCTTCGAGATTATATATTCTGCTCGGAGGAAGAGCAGTTACAGCTTCTGTGACCCACTGTGGAGGGGGGAAGAGGCAGATGACTGGAGTGATGAGGAGAAAGTCTGAGGGTCCCCGCTAAAGGCTTCTAAGGCTCTGCCAGCTTCAAATACTTAGCACAGAGCACCGTATTCTGGGAAGCCCTTGTTCCCTGGATTCCCACCAACCCGCGGAGAAGATTTGAACAGTGACACCCAGGCTGGGGGCCCCTACCCTAGATCTCACAGTAAGAGATGTTCCCTGAGGAGGGCCTTCTAGGCAGATGGGTCAGTACACACAAAGGCTTGTGGCGTGAGAAGAGGTTAAAGAGGCTGTAATGGCTGGGCAGAAGAATGGAGAGTAAATAGTGCGCATGCGCAGGTTGGGAGGTCGGGGAGCAGGTAGATCCCGCTACTTATGCACAGCCTGGTGCAGACTGCTGGAGCTATTGGAGTTGATTTTAGAGAAACCGAAAGCCTTTGAAGGGTTTTAAGCTGTAACAGATTGTGTTTTTCGTAGTTACTTGGTGTGTTAGAGAATGGCTGACATAAACAGCTTAAGAGGAAGAAGTTATTTGGGGTCACAGTCATAAAAGCTTTCGCCCGCAGTCCTTGGCGCCGTTGATTCCAGACCCATGGTGAGGTAGAATGTCGTGGCAATCGCAGCCTGGTACGGACATCGTTCACGTCATGGTAGATGAGTAGAGAGGGAAGGAAGGAGCTGGGAAATGATACTCGAAAGGGCCTGACTCCAGAAATCTACTTCCTCTAGCTAGGATCCCCCCTGCGAAAGTTTTCACAACCTCTCCAAAAAGTATCAGGATCTGGAGACCAAGCATTCATGTGACGTGAGCTTGTGAGGGACATTTCCTAGTCACAATGTAACAGTTAGTATACAAGAGAAGGCCCTAAGTTCAGTGCAGCGACATGGCTGGTGCAAAAGAAATCTTCTTTTGAGAAAATATCAGCAGAGTCAAGAGGAACAGAGAGGAGTAGCTGGACGTAGAGACACCGGATCCGTAAGCACCAAGATTAGCTAGTGGAAGAAACGAGACCACTGATATGAGAGATGAGGGGGTAACTAAAATGCCAGTCACACTTGGGTAACCAGATACAAGATGGCGTTATTCAGGGTCACTGGAAGAGGACAAGGTTGTCGGGGAAATGTGCCAGCTCCACATTTGTGTATTTGGAAGCCTTATGAATGGTGAATGCTTAGCACACAGCTGTCTGTACCCGTGAGTGTGACTTTATATGTAGCTCTAGGAATGAATGGCTGATTGGTAGAAGGTATCACAGAGATGAGCTCAGCTGGAGCACAGGGCACACAACGCAGAGTTCCGATATTGTGTCCTCTGCTTGCTCTCCAGGGCTTTACCAGAGAGGAAGAGCCTCCTTTTGGATTCTTTTGTGTTTGCATACAGTCACCATCTCCTGTAGTTAGAGTTTTCCTGCCTGGCCCAGTCAGGACAAATCTCTCTTACCCGCCAGTTCCACAGTCGCTCAGACCCAACCAAGAAAGCACACAGAAACTTATATCGCTTACAAACTGTATGGCCGTGGCAGGCTGCTTGTTATCTACCTTTTCTATCTTAAATTAATCCATTTCTGTTAGTCTATACTTTGCCACATGGCTCATGGCTTACCAGTGTCTTTACATGTTGCTTCTCATGGCGGCGGCTGGCGGTGTCTCTCTCTAGCCTTCTACTACCCAGAATCCTCTTCTCTCTTGTCCCGCCTATACTTCCTGCCTAGCCACTGGCCAAACAGCATTTTATTTGTACAGAGCGATATCCACAGCACTTCCCCTTTTCTTTTTTTTTTTAAGGAAGGTTTTAACTTTTACATAGTAAAATTACATATAACAAAACAATTATCAAGCAAGAATTACAGTTACAATATTAAAGAAGATATCTTATCTATCTTATATTTGTGAGTCTAAGGCTTTATATCTAACTTATCTTTTATCATAATTGAGGAAATTATAACTATCTAGTCTTCAACCATATCAAAGACCTCAGAAGGATATATATTACTTGAGAACCAGGAGAAGGATGCAAGCAACTTTCAGGAGTCTTGCAGGGTAGACAGAGACAGCTGGCAGCCTGAACAGTCACCTAATGTTCCTTTGTAAAGTTGGGGCATTTGTCTTCAGCCCACAGGGCTAGAGTCTCTTGGTCACTTCTCTCAGTGTCCTGTAGAATGTCTGGCAGTTTCCTCTGTGAAGCAGGAACCTGAAGGACCATTTTGTCAAGCAAAGTTTAGTGGTCATCTTTCTATGGGTCCTGCATGTCCAGTTGATCGAGCAGTCCTGGCAAGAACAGTTTCTTGCCCAAATGGCTATTTTTGCCAAGGTGAAGATAAGATATGAAGTGTCTTCAATGTCCATCTTCCTCTCTGAAGTAAATTGGTGCTGCCAGGAGCAGATATGTCTCACTGTCCAGAAAGTCTAAATTTTAAAAATATTTTAAATGCCATATTCTGAAGGTCTTTGAAGTATTTGAAGATTACCTATCTATCTGAAATATCTCTATGTATACCTAGAAGACTTAACTAACAATGGCTGAGTATGATTATCACAGATGATTAATTATTAATCTATTTTTAATTGTCCATTACAATTTTAAATGAGCTATACAAACATAATACCTTAAACATGAGTAGAAATATGCACACAGTATAACAAAATTAACTTTAAGTTTGTATCAATAGACTAAAGTCTATACCAATGTAAAACATTTTAAACAAGTTGTTGCTCTTTAGAAGTAAGTTCCTTAAACTACCCTTTTATCCTATTATATCTATATCATATCCCCTTTTCTTCTTTAGAAAGAGATCGCATTTATAATCAACCTGCTTTAAAGAAAAATATTGGTTTTTTTCTGTCCCACACCAGAGGGCTCTTTTGATTTGGGACACAAGAATCTCTTAACCTTTTCTTTTAGCAGTATGTCTGGGTTTAGAGAAGGAGTGAGCCAATTCCATCTCCAAAGCCAGCTTGATAATTTTGGGAATGTGGGCGTAGTTTCTCTTACTACTTCCTGCTGGAGGGGGGCGCTGTATCTTATGGGGACACAAAGAAAATTTTAGGATTATGGAGTAGTCCATTAGGGTGAACCTCTGAGCCAGTTGCCTTGAAAGCATTCTGGATGTTGGATCATCTGGGCCATGGTGTCATCGGAGACCTTTCAGGTGGTCTTGGCTGATCCAACCTGATGTATCTTAATCTGGAACAAATCCACAGCCTCTGGCTTTCTGTGGAAACAAAAGCAGAGACTCCTTTCCAAAGCAACATATCCTTATATCCAAATTTTGAAGTCAAGGTACCTTTAAAATTTACATATTTGTCTAACTCAACAGCTTTTATGATCAAATCTTTTTCTGCAGTTAAAAATCTCAAAGACAAGACAAACCAGATTCTCTGTGTAATATCCATCTTTGTAAGATTGAAACGCCTCTGTGGCTGCTGGCTCTGCCCCCCTCAGCTTCCCAACATGGCGGTGGTACAGTTTACTGCCAGCTCTGGGTCTGGAGCCCTGTGTACCATTAACCATCAGAAGCAGTTCTATCAAAGCAGTGCATAGCCCAGAAACCTTTTTTTTTTAAAACTAGCAAAGGCTAAATCCACCACGCAGCAGAGTAAAGTGCCGCTTGTAGACTCCTCATTCCTGCCACACTGCAGGTCAGACGCACACGCCAGGAACCCGCCATAGTAGCTCAAACTGGCAGGCTGCCGCTAACTTGAGAGAGACAACTAGGAAGCTGTTTTTAGCTCCATTTTAGAATCTTTTTTCTCAGGTTTTAGGTGGAAACTCTTGCCAACACGTTGGGCGCCATTTGTAGTTAGAGTTTTCCTGCCTGGCCCAGTCAGGACAAATCTCTCTTACTCGCCAGTTCCACAGTCGCTCAGACCCAACCAAGAAAGCACACAGAAACTTATATCGCTTACAAACTGTATGGCCGTGGCAGGCTGCTTGTTATCTACCTTTTCTATCTTAAATTAATCCATTTCTGTTAGTCTATACTTTGCCACATGGCTCATGGCTTACCAGTGTCTTTACATGTTGCTTCTCATGGCGGCGGCTGGCGGTGTCTCTCTCCAGCCTTCTACTACCCAGAATCCTCTTCTCTCTTGTCCTGCCTATACTTCCTGCCTAGCCACTGGCCAAACAGCATTTTATTTGTACAGAGCGATATCCACAGCAATCTCCCTCTTCCTTCTCCTCTTCCTCCTCTTGTTTGCAGTATAAGTTGCTGGGTTTCATAGGGTTATCCTGGGCCCAAACTCCTGCAATTGGACACCTTCACAGAGATAGCTGTCTCTTTGTGATAAATGAAAATAACTTAGCACTCTCCTCTCTCTGTTCGCCCTCCTGCAGCTCTCACAGCGCTCACTACAGAACAGCATAATATGCTTTTATTCATCAACTTTTTTTTGTTAAAGTAAATTCAGCTCTTTCTTGTCTTAAAATCTCCTTTGCATATACATATCATGATTGTATTGACTCGCTTTATCCTTGCATATTCTGGTGTCCTTATTCAACTCAGAATTTTCTAAAGGTTGTTAGTCAAGCAACAACCCTCCCCGCCCCCAAGTGTTTTGTGTAGAATTGGAAAGATTTAATACCCTGGGATCAATCCAACGCCTTGATAATAAGGCACTTCATCACACGCAGACATGCAGACATGGCAGGGGTTAAGTCAGAGTCTATGAAAAAGGACAGAGAACACACAGCCTCGTTTTTTTTTTCTTCACTAATATTGTAGAACCATTTCACTTTTCCAGAACTGGGTGTGGCAAAATGTCACAAAGCTACGGAAAGGTTGGGCTTCAGCCATTCTATCTTTAACCACTTAAATAGCTATGTAGCAGACCAGCCCTCATTACGTCTTTCATTCCTCAGGTGCTTGAAAATAGCCAGGACACATTTAGCTCTGAAGAGAGCCCCTCCAGTAGAAGGCTGAGCCAGAAAGAGATAGGGAGGGAGCCACACCCTTCACAGCGGGAAGGAAGGTTTCTATTCTGTTGAAGTGTGTGCTTCAGAGAACCACTCTCAGAGGAAGGCTCTTGACACCCCCACGGAAGGCTCCTGGAGGAAACAGCAGAGCATGGACAATTTGATCTCTGGCTTAGCAGTGTTTGCCTCCCTGCTTTCAGGCTGACTCATCCATCACATTCTAGAAAGACATTGCATCCATAAACCTTAGGCCTAGTCAGTATTGCAGATTTACACAGATACTTGGATGCTTGTTCTGTCTCTTACCCTCCCACCTATGAAAAATGTTTACTGGGCATCAATTGTATACCCAGTTCATATTACAAGAAGAAACCCATCTGATTAAAAACATTTACAGTCTTCACAGCATCCCATGAAAGTTGATATAACTGAGAACTTTCTCATCCATAGATTAGTGAGTGTAAAGAAAGAAAGCAGATTAAGAAGTGATTTGAGTCCACATTATCATGTGTTTAAAACTGAATGAGAACCAGGAAAAATATAGATACCGTGTGCGTGTGTGTGTGTGTGTGTGTGTGTGTGTGTGTGTGTGTGTGTGTGTGTGTGTGTGTTCTCTCAGTGTATGTGTGTACATGCAAGCATATTACATATGTGTGTCTTGCTATGTATTCTCTTTCTCTCTCTCTCTCTCTCTCTCTCTCTCTCTCTCTCTGTGTGTGTGTGTGTGTGTGTGTGTGTGTGTGTGTGTGAGAGAGAGAGAGAGAGAGATGTGTTTGTGTGTGCGTAGGTCTCATGCATATCAAATGTTAAGTAGTCAGTGATGTCATTCCTTAGCCTTCCTTTTCTGGCTTGGTACCATGAGGAGTTTTTATATTTCTAAGGCTTCATTATTCAAGTTCACAGCCAGAGATGAAACTGCACCACAGAAAAGGACTGGCTTTCAACATTCTGGTAGTATCTTCTTTCTGGTTCTATAAATGGGTGTGGCTTGGAAGTGGGTGCAAGGAAGAGAACATCTTAGTGCATGTGATTTTATTAGAAAACCTAGGGGAGCAGGAGTGATACTCGGTTTCTCTTAGTGATTTATGTTCTTTTGTTATAAGCTTATTTCTTTAAAATTTATTTATTTATTTAGTTAGTTAGTTATTTAGTTAGTTATTTATATTATGTGTACATGTGCTTGCCTGCATGAGTTTAGGTCTAACACATGCATGCAAGAGCCTACAGAGACCAAAAGAAGGGTAACCAGAGTTACAAGCTGTTATGACCCTACGTGTGGGTGCTGGGAACTGAACCTAGGTTCTCTGCAAGAGCAGCAAATGCTCTTAATGATTGAACCATGTCTCCAACCCCACAATTGTGTTCTCTGTGAAAAATCATCAAAATGCACTTAGGATCTGTTCCTTTCTCTGTGTGTTCTATTCCTCTATACAAATGGGCTTTTAAAAAATCTATTAATATACTTTGTCTTCAAAAATTTTAAGAAGCAGGTGATCTAGTCTTTGGAAAATCCGCCTTGAGCTGCATTTCCCAAATACGGTATTCACACTACATGGGGTTTTGAGTACTAAAAGTGTGGCTAGATATTAAGTTGTGCTGAAGGCATAATATACACATTGGATTTTAAAGACACAAAACAGCTGGGATACTCTTAGCCCCAAAGAAAGCCAGTGCAATGGAAAGGATGAGCCAGTTAAGTCATAGTGCAAAACACATTATTGATAACTTTATGTTCACACGTTTAAATAATAAATGTTAGGTATATTGGGTTAAGTGAAATACATCATTAACAATTATCTCAACTATTTCTTTTACCTCATTGAGCATAGTAACTATGACATTAGAAGTCATATGGGAGGCTCTCACTGTCAACTCTTAAAGAAAACAACCCTAGGGGCTAGAGGGCAGGTATGAGGTCAGTCACTATAGATCCTGTCCCCATTGCTCACATCTATCAATACTTACAATTCCCACTGAGATTTCACAAACTATTCTCTATTCTGGATTTGTAAACCTGACTTAAATTTACATATATATATATATGTATCTCCACATATATACATACATATGCTATTTGATCTTTTGTGATTGGACTTTACGTTAGCTTCCTGCCACTTTGACAAAATGCCTGAAGTGATTTGTCCTATAAGAAAGAAAGGCTTAGTTTAGTTCATGGGTTTAGAATTTGGGGTTCATATTATCTCCACCCTGTTGTGTTGTATCTCTGGAAGCACAGGCCAGAGTTCATAGTAGAGGAATATTATTCAACAAGAAGGTCTCATTATGTCTTTAAAATGTGCATGCCCAATGACCTATCTCCCTAAATGTTCCACTACCTGCCAATAGTATGCAGTCTGTGGAGCAAGCCTGTAGCATATGGACCTTTGGAGGACATTTAACATCCAAGCTATGGCCAACACTGCAGTGAACTGTGATTAATAACAGTGAATAGTGTGAACGGTTTCCAGATTAAAAATAGCAAAAGGAACAGTGGCCAAATAGACATATCTGAAATGTTTCTATTCAATTATAATCCATCCTTTCTTGTGTTTATGGTCTTCCCCCTCATCTAATATTTCTGCCTTCACTTGGCTCTCTTTTCAAGACAGATAGTAAGGCTGGGCCTAACACTTGTCTATCAGCAGAGTCTGGCACCACAGCCATCTCTGTGTGCAGCAAGCTGGCACTGTTCAAATTCACCCTGGGCTTGGTAAGTGCTCTGCAGCTGAGTAGTGACAAGTGCTGACTTCCCACTGAACGCATTTGGAAAACACTCACAGGCAAGCATTTCCTTGCAAATTACAATATTCTGTGGGTCATATAATTAGTACATTATAAAATATATGCTCCCTTGTATATTATAGTAATTTAAAATTTGATAATCATGTAATAGCACACTAACGCAAACATAATTACAGAAAAGCACTATTCAATGCACATTCCAGCTATTGGCAAACCCAGAAACTAGTTATAAATTATTTCTGGAAAAATAAAAATGTGTCCCCAAAGCGCTCAGCTCAGTCAAGGTTAGAAGTGCTTAAGTAGGCTTAGGAAAATTACAATTTTCTTCCATGACAGTCACCAGGAAACATCTATCACTGGAAATTTGAGAAAATAGTATGCAAGAAGGAGGTGGGAATCACAGCAATTTACAGACTTGTGTTTGCAGAAGCTTTGGATCCCTTCTCTCTTAAACAGCCCCTTTCAGGCAATAGACTTTCAGTGAGTATTCAAAACATTAACTGCCTTTACATCTAACAGTTGTTGGAAAATACAGAAGAAGCATTGCTACAACCAACTCATTGTGTGTGTGTGTGTGTGTGTGTGTGTGTGTGTGTGTGTGTGTGTGTGTGTGTTCATGTATTCATTCATACGGGTACCAGAGGTTTATATTGAGTGATTTCCTCAATTGCTTTTCACCTTCTTTTGTGAGACAGAGTCTTCCAGCAAATGTGATGCTTACTGATTTGGCTTGGTCCACTGACCAGTGAGCCCTGGGGTTACAGAGATGGGCCACCACACCTGCTTTTTACATGAATACTGGGGACTTGAACTCGGGCTCCCATGTCTGCGCAGCAAGCACTTTACCAACTAAGACACGTTTCCAAACCCAAACATGTATATTTTTGGATTTTGTTTGTTTTTGTTTTAATTTTTCTTTCATACATTATATCCCCACTGCAGTTTCCCCTCCCCCCCATTCTCCCACCCACCTCCCATCTACCCCAGATCTACACACCCCCTGTCTCCCCTCAGAAAAGAACAGGCCTCCCAGGGATACCAATCAAACATGGCATAACACGCTACAATAAGACCAGGCACATGCCATCATATCAAGGCTGGAAGAGGTGGTGACCCAATAGGAGGAAAAGGATCCTACAAGCAGGCAAAATAGTCACTGACACACACACACACACACACACACACACACACACACACACTGTTAGGAACCTCCCAAAAACACCAAGCTACTCAGTTATAACATATATGTAGAGGATCTAGGTCAGACCCCTATAGGCTCCCTGATCTCTGTGAGCTCCCGTGAGTGCCAGTCAGTTGATTCTGTGAGTCATGTTCTCATGGTGTTTCTGTCCCTTCTGATTTTTCTGATTCTTCCTTCCTATCATCCGCAGGACTCCCTGAGCCAACATCAAACTAAATAGAGAGAAACTCAAAGCAATTCCACTAAAATCAAGAACAAAACAAGGCTGTCCACTCTCTCCATATCTATTCAGTATAGTACTGGAAGTTCTAGCTAGAGCAATAAAACAACAAAAGGAGATGAAGGGGATACAAATTGAAAAGGAAGAAGTCAAAGTATTGCTATTTGCAGATAATATGATAGTGACCCCAGAAATTCTATCCGTGAACTCCTACAGCTGATAAATACGTTCAGCATAGTGGGTGGATACAAGATTAATTTTTTAAAAAAACTCAATAGTCCTCCTATATATAAATGACAGATGAGCTGAGAAAGAAATCAGGAAAACAACTCCCTTCACAATAGCTACAAATAATATAAAATATCTTGGGGTAACCCTGACCAAACAAGTGAAAGACTTGTATAATAATAATAATAATAATAACTTCAAGTCTTTGATGCAGGAAATTGAAGAAGGTATCAGAAGACAGAAAGATCTCCCATTTTCATGGATTAGTAGGATTAACATAGTAAAAATGGTCATCCTAACAAAAGCAATCTACAGATTCAATACAATCCCTGTCAAAATTCCAACAAAATTCTTTACAGACCTTGAAAGAACAGTACTCAACTTCATATGAAAAAATAACAAGAAAACCCCCAAAATAAAAACAAACAAAACCAAAACAGAATAGCTAAAACAATCCTACACAATAAAATCCTATACAAGGGGGATACAGTTCTGGAGGTATCATCATCCCTAGTTTCAAGCTGTACTACAGAACTATAGTATAAAAAACACATGATATTGGCATAAATCAGACACATTGATCAATGGAATTAAATTGAAGACCCAGAAATAAATTCACACACCTATGGACACCTGATTTTTGATAAAGAAGCTAGACATACACAGTGGAAAAAAGACAGCATCTTCAACAAATGGTGCCAGTCTGACTTGATGTCAGCATGTAGAAGAATGCAAATAGATAAACATAACCATCACCCTACACAAGACTCAAGTCCAAGTGGATCAAAGACCTCAACAACAACAACAACAACAACAAAATGATACACTGAATCTGATAAGAGAGAAAGTGGGGGAAAGCCTTGAATGCTTTGGCACAGGCGACAACTTCCTTAACAGAAAGAACGTCCATAGTGTAGGCATTAAGATCAACAATTAGTAAATGGCACCTCATGAAACGGAAAAGCTTCTGTAAGGCAAAGGACACCATCAACAGGACAAAATGGCAGCCCATAGAATGGAAAAAGATTTTCAGCAACTCCACATAGGACAGATAATATCCAAAATATATAAAGAACACATGACACTAGATAGCAACAAACTAAATAATCCAATTAAAAAATGGGTTACAGATCTAAACAGAGAATTCTCAACGGAGGACACCAAAATGCTGAAAAACACCCAAAGAACTGTTCAATATCCTTAACCATCAGGAAAACACAAATCTAAACTACTTTCAGATTCCATCTTACACCTGTCAGAATGGCTAAGATCAATAACACAGATGACAGCTTATGTTGGTGAGGATGTGGAACAAGGGGAACACTCCTCTACTGCTGGTGAGAGTACAGCCACTTTGGAAATCAATATGGCGGTTTCTCTGAAAGTTGGGAATAGATCTACCTCAAGATACAGCTATACCATTCCTGAGCATACACCCAAAGGACACTCCATCATATCACAAAGACACTTGCTCAACTATGTTCATAGCAGCTTTATTCATAATAGCCAGAAACTGAAAACAACCTACCTGTCCCTCAACCTAAGAATGGATAAAAAAAAGTATGGTACGTCTACACAGCGGAGTACTACTCAGCTGTTAAAAATGATGACATCATGAAATTTGCAGGCAAATGGATGGAATTTGAAAAAATCATCTTGAGTGAGGTAACCCAGACCCAGAAGGACAAACATGGTATGTACTCACTTATAAGTAGATATTAGCTATAAAGTAAATGATAATCATACTACAGCCCACAGAACCAGAGAGGCTAAGTTACAAGGAGGGCTTAAAGGGGGACACAAGGAACTCCCAGGGAAGGGTAATACAATAGATTTTGCTGGTGGACTGGAGTGGGAGGGGTTGGGAATAGGAGGGCTCAAGTGAAGGGGAGAAAATACCAGGGGAAACGACTGGAATTGGGGACAAGGTGGAAATCTAGTGCAATAGAAACTCCACGGAATTTACAAGAGTAATCTTAGCAAAGGAGTTTTGGGGGACACCAAGCCTGAACTGCCATCTTCTATAACCAGGCAAGGCCTCAAGTGGAGGGACTGGGACACTAATTGGGCCTCAAAACCTTCGACCTACACTTTGTTCTGGCTGCAGGGTGTTCTGGGACCGGAGCCTAGCAGAATCATCATCAGAGAGACCAGAGAGACTTCATCCAGCAACTCAGGGGAGCAGATGCAGAGTCCCACAGCCACACATTAGGGGAACTTGGGAAGTCCAATATTTTTTTTGACATCTCTTTCCATATCATTTTATACAAATGAGTGTATGCTGGATTTATTATCACAGAAAGTGTTCACATATTCCCTGACCAAAGTTACCTTTCCATAGAGAATCTCCAAGTTGAAATCATTTTTTCATAGACAAATAAAAAGATGAGATTAATGAACCCAGAAAGCAATTTCAGTTTATTAAT
Source organism: Onychomys torridus (assembly GCF_903995425.1). NCBI lineage: Eukaryota > Metazoa > Chordata > Mammalia > Rodentia > Cricetidae > Onychomys > Onychomys torridus. The sequence goes on along the minus strand of NC_050447.1, from coordinate 78,200,662 downwards.
GTTTTTCCCAACATGTGCACAATCTTACCTAAAGGGTGAGCCACCTTGAGCTTGGGACTTTCCCATGTGACTTGCAGGACCCTCCCTCTCACATTTGTTTTCCAACATCATTCTATGATAAGCATTCTGTTAGTGACAGTCTGTAACAAGCCCTGTTACTGTATACTCGTGTTCTAAGAAACTAGAGATGGGATCCTTAATTACTCCATTTTTCTTTTACTTCCTCTTATTCAGCAACACACTAATCTCTTCAGATCTGATTGTTCTTCAGAGGAAACCAACTGTTAGCTAGAGTGATGTTTCCCTGTGTATCTTTCTGCGTTTATCTTTGTAAGCTGCTATGGTTTGTCTGTAAAAATCTGTTGCCTCACTATTAAAGTTTAGAAATGAAGAACCCACCTCTAATACTCATCACTTGTTCTCAAGGCTGCTATTTTCTTGAACACACACACACACACACACACACACACACACACACACACACACACATGATAGCTAGCCTACTCTCTGGTTAGCTTCAAACCCTTAAATGATTTGTCTTTTTTTAATTTAAAGGGAAATGATTTATCTGAGAGGAATTGTCAACAAATAAATGATCACAGGCCAAGTGCAATCAAGTTCACAGAGAGTCAGAGTAATGTGCTGTTCAAGTGCACAGAACTAAGGGTGGAAGAAACTAGTGTGGAATCCTGCCTCTTAAACTTAATGGATGTGTGATTCTGGCAGAGCATCAGTCTCTCTGACCCAATTCTTCATCTGTGCAAGGCAAGGTTAACATCTAACATATGTTTGCCAGGAGCAGGTGGGATGAGATTTGCATGCACCTGGTATTCATTCACTCAACTCATCATTTTTTTCACTTTTGTGGTTACCTTTTTTTGTTTATCACTTCCAAGACACTATTTCAAAGAGCTACCTTACACAAATTCTTGTAATGATTAATTTTCTTCCTTTTGAGAAATTAAGTTGATGAAAAGTTGAAATAAAAATGTTCAATATAGAATTTAAAACTAACTTTATCATTTATCATGTTGAAGTGAATAATCTATATTAGACAGATAGATGCTTATAAAATACACATTACCTGAATAAATACATGAGATAGTGTTTTGAATAAGTTTTATTACAAATTTTTGTTGTTCATAATATAATAAATAAACATGAAAAGAAGTCTCCTCCTTCATAAATGCTTGCCCAGGAACCTCAACATTTAGAACAATAACAAAGGGCTTCATCACTTTTGTGTAATATCTTTAGCATTGACTTCAATTTTAATATCCAGAAAACAACTCATATCTGTTCTTCAATTCTGTTCTAGACACACTCTAAAGTTCATAACTCCTGGTGTTTCAGGTTGATTGAGAGTAAATCATTACAATAGCAGAGAGGTTGAAATAGACTTTACTACATACACATCCCAAATGTCTGAATCTGAAAAGGACTCTTGTGTGCTAACATGGGAGATTTTTACCTCTCTGGTGTTAAATGGTAAACAACCCTTACCCTTGTAGACGCTTGTGTTAGATGAAGCCCTTTGTGTGAAAAGGGGATGTTGGAAATCATGTAGATCTGTTTTTGCTCCATTTATATAAAATTATATTGGAGAGTACATGAGGAAAGTCCCTGTTTTTATTATGGAAGAGAATATTATGGGCAGGCACAAAAATGGAGTGAGTTTTTAACATACACGTTTTTATATCATTTTTGCTTTTTAGACTACAGTAGAGTAACTAAAACCATAGACTTAAAGAGTCATGAGAATGCCACATAAAGTATACTATTTTGTGGAAAGGCAGGTTATTGAATAGTATATACAGCATGATGCTGGGGTTTTGTTATTATTGTTTATTGCTGTTGTTGTTTTGATTTCTAGTGTGTGACTTGAGTACATAGTGATATCCAGTGTCGTTTTTACTAAAATTGAAGTCAATGGAAAAATGTTAGGGCATTTTGGTTTTCTTATTTATACTGCCCTGAATTTTTTTTTTTTAACATCTGTGTTTAGAAACACAAAGCACTTAGAAATACTGATGACCAAAAAATAAGGGGCATGGAGCCAAACAAGGGGCTCAGCTGTTAAGAACACTGGCTGCTCTTCCAGAGGACCCTGGTACGATTCCCAGCACCCACAAGGTGGCTCACAACCATCTGTAACTCCAGTTCCAGGGGATCCAATGCCCTCTTCCGGCCTCCAGGGGCACCAGGCACACATGTGGTACACACAAGCATACATGCAGACAAAACACCCATGCACATAAAATAAAATAAACTTTTTTAAAAGTCAGCAGCATGTGAACAGAAGAAAAGAGAAAGGGAGAGAAAGGAGATCGAGGAAGGAAGAAAGGGAAGGAAGCAATATAGCAGAGGAAGGAAATAAGAAAGTTGTAGCTATTGAAACAGTAAACAGTTGCTAACTCTACTTTCCCATCCACTTGTTTCTCCTCAGCCTCTGCCTTCAGTTACCATTTCTCCTCCACAAAGGCAAGATGGCCTCCGGATGCCTCAGGCTCACATTCTTCAAGTTTAGCAATCCCCCACGGAGAGAATCCATCCTCATTAGTTGATGAGGAAGGGCTCTGGGGGGACTGTGCCCGGCTTAGCTGGTGTCACACCCATTCCTCAGTCAATTAATGACTGAGGTGACGAGGACAGGACACTTTGACTGGCCAACTCCCTTCCGCCCCTGTCTTCCCACATCTACTGGCTGAATCGGGATCCACGCCTCTGCCTTAACGGGTTTATCCTTAACTGTATTTCTCCATAGCACTATGGCCCTTGAGTGCCCTGCATTTTTAATCAAATTTTTAATACATAGAAAAACTCCTTACGGTGAACAGGTGCTCAATATATGTTTGTTGAATAAATAAATGAGCTAATAATTGAGGACACAGAAAATCAATACACCACAAAACTGTATGACAGAACTTGTTTTATTGACTAGCTACACTCCGGTGGCCAAATACAGTTTATCTGAGTTTGAGCTTCAGTTGTTTTTGCAGAAAACCATGCTTTGCTCTTTTGGAATGGATCACTGGTGGAGGAGTCTGTAAATGAATTCTGGAGGTTATCACGTCACTGAGGAAACAGTTGTAGGGCTCTGAGCCCCTTGCTTCCCCTTCTTTGTATCTCCTCTGCTCTCACCACCTTCCTCTTGTTTCATTTATCTCGACACTCTTGATACTTGTGACTTACATGGGAGTTGCATGTAACTTATTCCATTTGTATGTGGACATCAGCAATGTCAGTCACAGGACAGGGAAGGATGTAGAACCAGATGTGTTTGGAGCTGAAACTAAAGCTTTGGGGGCCAAAGGGGCAGAGCCAAGTCCAGCCTGACTCAAGCGATGTCCAGAGAGAGAGAGCAGGGTGTGTTCTGAGATGTATGCTGCAGAATCCCAACCCTAGGCAGGGATTAGTGTAATAGCATAATGTAGAATCCAGCTGCCTTTTCTCTGTCACAGATACAACAGGCACCTACTGAGAGAGACTACACCAGAAGAGCGAGTGAGTCTACATCAAAGGGGCTATTGGTAGCCACACTACCTGCTCCCCACTCAGGCCTGGAATCAAGAGAGCCCGACTGTAGGTTTATACTGTCAAACTTCCCCACTAGAAAGCTATAAGAAGAGACCTCTGGTTCTGCACTGTGGGGCTTGATTTGCTCTCTTCACAACTCCCTGCTCCCATACCCTCTGGCTAGTGCTGATGCCTGAACTCTCCTCAGAATCTCCAATATGCTATTGCTTATCTGTCTGTCTGTCTGTCCATGATGTTAATAACTCTTCCAAGAAACTCACTCCCTAACAACTTGTCCCAGTGCCCTCTTGGGCTCCGACCCAGACCTTTTAGCTAGCAGATTTAATGGAACAGAAAGACCTTCACACTACCCAATGCACAAACACCAGGGTGGGTACTGCCTCCCTACTGCACAGGCCTCTTCTGAGCTGTTGGGATTCTACTGTGATGTCTGAATCTTTGAGGGTGGTTTTCACGGCATCAGATTCTAGTTGGTCTGTCCCCCAGAACCTCTTTCCCTAAGGAATATTGGCAGTATCTATCATTCTCCCACCAAGTACATCTTGGGTAAATACAAAGATGGGTGGTGAGAAATGAGTAGAGCCTCACATTTTGACAACCATTTTAAAATCCAAGTCCGTACTCTAGTGCCCCAAGGCCCAAGGTGGCAGCCCTGTTTTCCATGTATGGCGCTGGGCCAGGGATTAAGGAACAGGTGTGTCTAGCCTAGCGTTCAAGCTCCACAGTTTTCTGACAGGGTGAGTTTTAAGCAAGTCATTTATTCCTTCCCAATCTAGGGTTTGCCCGACCTTAAAATGAGGGCAATAATAACCCCCAGAGTGTGGTGGTACAGAATGCAAAGAAATCTTACATTGTTTTCACACTTAGCATAATCTCTAACATAAAGAAAAGTGCTAATAAGTGGTGGTCACTGTGTTTAGTACTTGGAAAGGATTTATATTGCATTAGTAATGATACTGTTCAGCCGGGTACCATCCTCCAAGGGATACAGATGAACCCAGTTCTGTGGCCACCCACCTTCCAAAGTTCCCTTTAGAGTTGTTGCATCTGTTATTGAAGAAATCATGTCAAACCCAACCAGGCCATGGGTTCAAGCTATTACTGTCTTCTTTGGTTGAGTGGAGAAGCCTAGCATCTAGGTGGACCAGTCCTGGTGAGTGTCCATGTTGAAGGCCGTGTCGAAGAGGCTGCAGGAGGCCATGACTCTGAAGCTTTTATTCTTATTCTGTTCTTTTGCATTTCCCATAGTATCAAGAGCACTATCCAGAGGATGCTGTCTGTCAGGTTAGGAAGTGAATGCACTTGGAATTAACTAAGAAATTTTATAAGCTCTGAACAGAAAATGCCAAGATAGATATGAAGAATCCTATAATTCTGTTAACCCTTTGGGGCACAGTATACTAGACCAACTGGTCCTCCAAAGATTACTTATTAATAGGAACAAATAGTTCGGAAGACGTTCCTGATGGTAACAGCTTTCCCAGCCTGCTCTAGATAATGAAGTGTAGTGACAGTGTACAAACTATCAACTATGCATGTGAATCAAGGCAACTTTTCCTGAGTAGTCTTGTTTATTTTTAGTATGTGCTTTGTCCTTAAGTACTGTCTTGCATGTTTTGTTTTGTTTTCCTGCACTCATAAGACTGCTTAGAAGTACTTAAAAGGAGGCAGGCATCCAAGCATGTGATCCTCTCTGACCTGGTATAATCACATAAGGATTTATTGAAACTGCCCAGCAGTCATTTCAACATTCAGTCCAGATCTGAGATAGGAATGTAGATGCATGACTCCCAGACTATCCCACTACTTTCTAAAGGAAATATACGAGGCTTCCTCTACTCACCAAATCATCCTAATGTCTAGATTTACCAAATGATTTTGATCTTTAAAATTTTTAAATAAAAGGTTTTACTTATAAAGGAACACAAGTTCAATTAGCACCAAATTATTTTCCCCAACAGAAATCCAACTTGGTGATGGACTTTGCTCCGTTCTAAGTGCCCCTCCATTGTTCATGCAGTCTACAAATATCCATTGAGCAAATATTTATTTGCAAATAAATATTGAGCAAAATAATATTTTGTAAGATAGATAAGATACTGTGGGAGAACTAAAGATAAGTTGGTCGGCATCCCTTCCTTCAGTGGGGCTGGGGTCTCTTATGGTAAAGAGGGTTTACAAGTGAATGCCTGTCACAGCATTTAGAAATGACTCCCAAGGAGAGAGCAGCCATTGGATCTTGGACAGGAAGACTTCCATCCTTCTCAACCTTGCCTACAGGCTTTCCTTCACTATTTAGTGATACTCATGTTCAGTGCCAATTACCCCAACACCTCACAGGCTCCTAGATGGGAAGTTAGAGCCTATGTGTTAATTACTTTCCTCATTTTGAGCGTAGACATGACAGAAACAACTCAAGGTCAGAAAGTTTCCTTTGGGTCATAGTTTTAGGGGTGTCAGTCTATTGGGGGGGCATGACAGAACAGAGCAGCTCACTTCCTATCATGGCAGTTAGGAAATGGGGACAAACAGGAAAAAGGGAAACCAGAAGAAACAGGAAGAAACCAGAAAGGCAAGAAATAGGCCCTAACTGCATAGCCCTAAGTGGCATGCTTCTTCCAACTAGCCCTCATGTCCAATCTTTAATCAAGGCCTGAAACACCCCATACTCTGAATCTGTCAAGGGTTGACCCACTTAACGAGAGACAGCCTTATGACCCAGTGGTCTCTGGAAATGGTATCATAACACACACAGGTGTGCTTTGTTAATCTCCCAGGAATTTTTCCAGATCATCAAATTGACAATCATGCTTCTCCAGCACACCCTGAGACATCATTTCATACAAAATTTAAAAGAAAGAATGGGTTCTGAGATATTAAATCTTTATTGTTTATACATATTAACTTGATGATATCCCTCTTGAGCAGAAACATCTACACGTCTAAAATAAAATCTGAAGCATTCAAGAATTGGTTCTCTGAATTCTGGCAAGGGCCAGCCACCGTTACAGTGTCCTCACACAAAGAATCAGCCAGCCTGGCAGACCAGCCATGAAGCTGGAGATATCTGCAGACGTGTTCTCCTGCATAGCTCTGGCATAAAGGGAGCTCAGAGCACCTGGTGGGAAGGAAGGCCAACTCCCTGCTGACACAGAGAACTTTAAAATAACCGCCACTGAAAAAGAAGGGTGCCCAGGACACTTTCTCAAGATAAATGCAGAGTCTGTTAGTCTGTTTAAGAGAGGCATGAGCTGTGCAAATAGCTATGAGAGGCTGTGGCATGTTAAAAGAGGCGCGCACCCCAAAACAAGCTGGATTCGGTCCGGACACCTTTTTAAAATTTGCATTATGTTGAGTGTGTCTAGGTCTAGAAGAAAGGTGAGTACTCCAGCTATGATGCTTGAAAGTCGTCACATGTTTCCTGGAGTACTGAGGCCACTTCTGAGTTCTGTACTTAAAGGGAAACAAAGAACTTGGAGAAGATTGTACCTCTCTAAATTCAACCAGAATCAGAAAATGGCACCTGTGTAAAACAATAAAAAGTGAGGGACTTGGAGTTCTGTTTGAAGAGAAAAAGGTGCTAAACTTGGCATTTATATTTGCAAACTCTCTCTCTCTCTCCCTCCCCCTCCTTTCTCTCTCTCCCTCCCCCTCCTTTCTCTCTCTCCCTCCTTCCTCCTCTTCTCCCCCTTTCTGTTCGTGTGTGTGTGTGTGTGTGTGTGTGTGTGTGTGTGTGTGTGTCTGTGTCTGTGTCTGTGTCTGTGTTGGTGCACACACCTACACCTAGTGAGGCCAGAGGAAGACATCAGGTCTCCATCTCATTCTTTTGAAGCAAGGTCTCTCCCTAACCCAGAACTTGGAACTCATGATCCTTTAGCTAGGTTGCCATCCAGCAAGCCCCAACAATCTTCCTGTCTCTACTCCTCTCAGTCCTGGGTTGCAGGCGTGTATATGACCATGCCTGGATTTTTAGGTGGAGGCTGGAATAGCCTAGCTACTTAATCATTTCTCCAGCCCAGCAAAGCCCATTGATTAATGTTTATTCTCTCTCTCTCTCTCTCTCTCTCTCTCTCTCTCTCTCTCTCTCTCTCTCTCTCTCTTTCTCTTCTACTGGTGTACCAACTTTTTAAAGTACAATGTGAATGTTCGGAAAGAAATATTAAAAGTATATAAAATGGCACTTCCGCCCTAGTTTAAGCATATTACCCTCCAGGTAAGGCTGTTCTTGGCTTAACACTGGTCTGCTTAAGCTCATTCTGTTAGGTTTTACTATATGTGTGCTGTACTGAGGATTGAATTCAGGGCTGGTGTACAGAAGGCAAATGTTCTACCACCAAGCTAAATTCCCAACCCTCTGCAATTTTTAATCTTGTGCCAGGATCTCACTAAGTTACCAGTTGTAGTGTTGAGTTCACTGTGTAGCCTGGATTACCCACCCTGAACTTGAGACCCTCCTGCCTCAGCCTCATGAGTAGCTGTGATGACAGGCCTGTGCCCCCATGACGGATTTCCCCTGCAGTCTAGAGGCTGCTCTCTTCTGTCTGTGTTTATAACAGTAATGTCCTGGACTTCTGGGTTTGCTTCCTGGGTCATTTTCTGCCATAAAAGAATCCCTCCCTGCCTTCTTGGTTCTCCTGAGTGTCATCCATGCCTCAAAGGTAACTGCCTCCTCTCCATGACACTTCTTGGTTCTCCTGAGTGTCATCCATGCCTCAAAGGTAACTACCTCCTCTCCATGACACTTCTTGCTGTTGCCTTCATGTTCTATGCCTTCCCATCTGGGTCTCTGTACCGAGGACCTAGAACTCCGGTCCTCCTTGCTCTCGGTTTCTGCTTCTGCCCAAGGCTGCTGTTCTTTCCTATAAAACTCTGACTTCTTCAGCACTGTCATGCCTCTTGCCATTGTCTTTTACGTAATTCCCAATCATTCCTGTTCCTTAGCATCTGGCCTCTTTGCACTGCCATCACCCCCTCCCCCCAGGACTTCCCTGCACACATGGCAGTGCCCATGGCAGTAGCTCCAGGCTGCTCAGGTTCTCATCAGAATTGGTTCCTCCACCTCTTCCAGCCATCCCTTGCTGTGGATATCGCTCTGTATAAATAAAATGCTGTTTGGCCAGTAGCCAGGCAGGAAGAATAGGTGGGACAAGAGAGAAGAGAATTCTGGGAATTGGAAGGCTGGGCGAGAGACACTGCCAGCTGATGCCATGAGAAGCAACATGTAAAGACACCGGTAAGCCACAAGCCATGTGGCAAAGTATAGACTAACAGAAATGGGTTCATTTAAGATAGAAGAAGTAGATAACAAGAAGCCTGCCATGGCCATAAGTTTGTAAGCAATATAAGTTTTTGTGTGCTTACTTGGTTGGTTCTGAGCGTCTATGGGCCTGGCAGGTGAGAGAGATTTGTCCTGACTGTGGGCCAGACAGGAAAACTCTAACTACAATCCCTGAGAGCACATGCCCTGGATCTGACTCTCATTTCCATCTCCACATCCAGTGGTACTGATGCTGACCATTCTCTCAGCCCTGCTTCTTCCTCTTGCCTGCCTGACTCAGATCCTCCTGCCTGAGGTCATTCTTCAGCCCTGTCAAAACATCAGGGTCATGGTGTTCTGGCCTTGTCTTGACCCCTTTTTCCCTGCTTCCCAGCAGAGCTCGGAGTTCAGCAACATTACATATAGCCCCTTGACAATACTTGAATTTCCCTTGCCCTTCATGGTTTTTTGTTTCTCTTTTCTGGAAAAAAAAAGTCTCACCCATGATGGATCCAACTGTATGCATTCCACTGTCTCCATTACCCAAAGAAAGGCACACAGCCACTCAGACTGGCTTCACCATTAGAGCATAAATTAAGCAAAGCACAAATTCAACCATGTGCTTCAGACAACATATGTGTTTATATCATATATCAGCATACATTATGGTTCCCTTAGCTCATGGAATTATATGCTGTGATGTGGCTGCTATCATTCGAACCTTAAGCGTCCCCTGAAGGTGTATGTGACAAAAGCCTTACCTCCAGAGAGGCACTTCTAGGCAGTGGCAGTGGAGACGGAGTCCTCAAGAGGGAAGGACTTTCTGTCAATGGGGCTGTGCCCTTGACGGGGATGGCACAGCCCCAGCCATATCTGTCTCCCCTTCTCTCCCTGGCCACAGAGTGAATGGTTTTTCTTGGCCACACTCTCCTGCCTCAAAGCACAGGCTCACCACAGCCCCTGAAACACTTAGGGTCAATTGGTTATGGGCTGGCTCAAGCCTACGAAACTGAGAAAGCCAACTTTTCTTCTTTCTTTGTGGATCAGCTCAGGTGTTTGTTGGAGTCATGGAAAAGTGACTGATACAGCGATGAAACCGCCCGGAGACAACTTCTCAGAATGCATCCCCATCACTGAGCGATGTGAGACCATGTTTTTTGTGTAGCAATTTTGTTTCGGAACTCTCTAGTGTTACATCCTATTATTCCACTGCTGCACAATTTGAAGTTAAAGGGATAGCTGGGTTTTCCATTTGCACCACTTGTTTATCTTATTTTTTCCACTCTTGTTGATTTGCGTCTAAACTTATTTCCCCCGAATTTCCAGGCTTTGATACAAAGGCCACTGGTGGTCGGAGCCCAGCCAGGCCAGTGGCACACCATCACAGTGGCTGCATTGTCTCGGGTATCTCTTGTTGCTGTCTGAAGCCTGCTGTCCCCTGTCCCAGCTCGGGTACAGAGTGTTCCCGTTGCTGTTTGTCCAATTTGTTCTTTCTCTGATTCTAAATTCGGCTTTAGAGTCTGAGTCCTTGTCTGGTTTAAGCTCACACCTGTCCAAAAAGCCTAAGAAGGCTTGTCACCGCTGTACAAGCTGACCTATGCTTAGCTCCCCGCATGTGGGCCACACCCTCTCAGCTCTGTGCTCCAAGACAGAAAGAGATGCTCCTTGGGCGTTTTCCGGGGCAGGCGCGCAGGCTGGCTTGAACTTACTATCCCTCCACAGGATGTGCTCACACTGACTTCCTTCTCTTCCTCCTAGTGGCCGCCTCTCCTGGACTCTAACCCTGCAGCAGCAGCAGCAGCAGCAGCAGCAGCAGCAGCAGCCGCATCTCCTCCCCAGTGGCTTCTGTGGGGAGCAACTCTGAGTCCTTCCCTGCACAGTTACAAGCGATTCTGTGGCAACCTCTTCCTCCCCCTGTACCACCCTTCCAGCCCACCACCTAACCCACTGCGTTTGCCCTCTACTTCCTCTCCTTGGGAAATCTTTCCTCCGAATTTTTTTAGCACCAACTCAGGCCCCCATCCTAACTTTCAGACAATGGACACCTGGTGCCTAACAAAGGGCCGGCCCACTGGTGAATTTTCAATTTGAGGATAGTATTCGATGCACCCCCACTGCCGTTCTGTTCTTGGTTTCAGTGTGGCCATCCATCAGTGATTTACATGAGATTACCAACACTTTATCATGAAGCAGCCTTTGTAGTAAGTGATTTTGCTCAAATGTGACTGATGTAGCTTCTCTGAGCATATTCAAGGTGGACCAAGCTATGATATGGAATTACATAAATTTTTATCTTAAGAGATTTTGTTTTCCTTATAATACTTTTATTAGAACATAACCTCACTGTAAAGTGCAGGCTATCTGTAATCAACACCCACTTGCAGAGTGAACTATTCACTACTGCTTTTGTTGAACATCAAGGTATACCAAGAAAAACAGGTTGCCAGTTCTATAGGAAGCTGGTAGCAAAGATGCCTCTGAGGCAGAATCTTGTAGTGGGTTCAAGTCCCACCACCTCTGATCAGTTCACCTGTAATACCAGGTCCAGGGATGCTTCCTCTGCCAAAGGGACAGCTGCAATCACCGTCCTCTTGTGTGATGACATCTATCAGAAGGGGCAAGTGACATTCTTGTCACACCAGCAGCATGACCAGGATATTAGTATGCATGGCTCACTCATCAGTGTATTGCTCTTTTGAGATTTAGGAAGATAGAGGCAACATCTTATGACTGAAGAAAAAAAATCTTCATAGATAAGATCCTCAAGGAAACCACCACATGAAAATCAAATAGAAATGTTCAGGTACTAATATACAAGTCCATTTGGTATTTAATGTTGTTTTATGAATTTACCCTTAAAGTCAGGATCTATAATTAAACAGACAACTGCAATCTAATTATTAATTACGCGATGCCTATTTGCTTTACCAAAGAAATCTGATCCCCAGAAGCCTTTGGTTTCGGATTTAATTTAATTAGTGAATTTAATGCTTGTCCTCTAGATGGCTCATCTTGTACTTTTGCTAAAGGAAGGTGGCTAGCTTGTCAGAAGGAATTACTCATAAATTGGCTAATTAATCGCTTCAATCCTTATATGATGAGATTCACATGGAAATAGAAAAGGACATTCTAAGGACAGACCAAAAAAAAAAAAAAAAATACTGCCCTAGCACCGTGCTTGTCACAGCTCTGAAGTCACATAACTGTGAAGATCCCATCAACACAGGGGCTCTTCATTAAGAAGGATTGGGTTAAGGAAAGAAAAGGTATACAGAGAGATATGTGGTGGCCCAGGTGGCTTCTGTCTAAGTAGACAGCAAACACTATACAACAAAAAGCTGAAGTCTGAGCAATTTCACTCTTCCCGGGCTAGAAGGATACAGAAAGCCCTGGTGCTAACCCAATCTGCCGTCTCGCTAAACACCATCCCTTGCACTGTACTGAACTTGGCTTGCCATCATAAATCCTAGACTAAAAGGTCATACCAGTGTTTCTAAAGCTCACAATGATGTCACCATATTCCATAATACAGGTCCACTACATCTCCATTCAAGTCCTCTTTAATTCACTGCCAAGTAGCTAAAACATTCACCTGTTAATATGATAGTATTAATGAAACATATAATATCAATATGATAATAAACTTGTGTCCATTAACTGATAAATAGATAAAGACAATGTGCCTTATGCATAGCATGAAACACTACTCAGCCATTAAAATGAAGTTTTGCCATTTGTTAGAATAAAACTGGAGGTGATTCTATTAAGTGAAATAAGCCAGAGACACACATACTGCATGATCTCATTCATGTGAGGAATATAAAAATGTTGATCTCAAATAAATTAATTACAGAACAGTAGTTGCCAGAGGTTGCGGAGTTTAGGAGGAAAGAAAATTACCTTAGTTACTTTTTCCTCTTGCTATGATAAAATATCCTGACAAAAGCAACTTCAGGAAAGAAAAGCTTATTATTAAAAAGGCTCATAGTTTAAGAATACAGTCCATCATGATGGAGAAGGCAAGACATCCTATCTTGAAGCAGCTGGTCACACTGTGTCCACAGCCAGGAAGCAGCATGGTGAATGCTTGGCTTGGCTTGATTCCTCCTGTTTATGCAGTCCAGGACCTCAGCCTAAGAAATACTGTCACCTCAACTAACCTAGTCTAGATATCCCCTCATTAGGGTGGCTGGACTCTTGTCTCCCAGGTAATTCCAGACCCTATAAAGTTGACAGTCAACACTAATCAGTATGGAGGATGGGATGAGATTGGTTAGTGGGTACTAAGGTACAATTTGATAAGACTAAAACATCCTGGTGTACAATAGTACAGTATGGAAACTATAGACATTCATTGTTACTGTTTATTTCGAAAAGCTAGAAGAATTTGGAATATTTCACTGTAAAGTGATAGGCTGTTTAACCTGACTACCCAATATATTCATGTATCAAAACATCCTATGTATCAATATGCATGATTTTCAATGTATCCGTTAAAATATATTTAACTTCATCTAATGTAAACTAAAATAAGTCCAAGTTTATTATACAGGTAGGCAGAATAACCCGCGTGCCATCTGGAACCCCACTGGATCCCAGTTCTGAGGGCCTTGACATTCTCTTGAAATTCAAGTTTGCTAAGACCTTGCTGTCAGAGGGTGACAACTCCCTGGTTTGCCAAGCAAGAGCTTCTGCGCTCCAGATCTGTTGGCATCCTGCCTGTCCTCCAAGCACCTGAACAATGGTGGAATGGATGCAATAGATTCGATCATTCATGGAAGAGATGTCAGGGGATGCCATGGACCCTGTATCTGCCTGTGGATTCTAGAAATGATCTCCCAGAAATCAGCTAACCTCACAATTTTGTGTGGCCTAGGCAGAGGATCCTGCTCTGGAAATTTATAGCATGTCCCTAAGAATGAAGGTACTTCCTCCATAGTCACTCAAGCTGGTTGAAGACCGAAATGCAGAGAACGTGTCCAGTGGACAGTTCCAGGTGATTCTGGGTTCCTGTGCTTTTCTCCTTCTCACAGACCGAAGATGTTGTGACCTGCCCTAGGTTTTTGTTTTTGTTTGTTGGAAGAAGAACCATTTGTAGTCTTTTAATTGTGTGTGTGTGTGTGTGTGTGTGTGTGTGTGTGTGTGTGTGTGTGTGATCAGCATCTGCCATGAGATTCATGTGAAAACCTATATAAAGCCAATGTTCTCTTCCATGTTTGTGTGGATTCAGGGGATTGAACTCAGGCTACCAAGTTTGCCTAGGGAATACCTTTACCCAACATGCCAACTCCTGCTCTCGTTTTTAATTCAACATTCCCACACCAAGTCACCTTGTGAGACCAAAGTGGGGAAGAGTCAAAAGGTGACTCCCATGATCAGGTCACTAGAATACAAGCTTTGTGGTATGAATGTGGGCTCAGGAGTGCTGGGTGTGGGCTTATGCAGCATAACAGGTGTAATTCTTGTTGGCTCTAGGGATTTCATTTGCTTCTTTGTTATCACAAAGTGGCATAGAAATGCACATTTAGCCATTATAATTCTGAGAACAATTAACTCCCTTGTAACATCTATAGATGTTGGAACCATTCCAAAATGTAATGCCAGTGAACAAAATCATTCTTAGTGACCAGATAAACAATGCAGACACACAATGGGATGCTGTTAATATGCCGGTTTAAACACCAAATTAAGGCTGGAGGTGGTGACACATACCTGTGATCCCAGCTAGCACTCAGAAGGGGAAGGAGGTGAATCAGGAGTTCAAAGTCAGCTTCAGCGCTGGGTTTAATCCTGAACACCAAGGAAAATAAGTAAAATTGAGTAAAACAAAGGAAGGACAAGATACTCAGGTGTCTTTAGCTCTCGTCATGTTGCGTGGAAACAGAATCTATGTACAGAGGGTGCCCTGGTCTCCACTTGGACACCATCTCCACTCTCCCACCTGCTAGTACCTGCTCAGGACTTCCAGCTGGTTCTCTCCCTGGTAACTACCATCATCAGCTGTGCTTTCTCACTCCTAGGACGCAGAGACAGACAGCCTGCCTCTCAGGCTGGCCACTGCAGGGCTCCAAATCCTAGTTGTGGGCTGGGAGTGTAGCTCAGCCGCAAAGAGCTTGCCTAATTGTGTCCAAGGCTCTTGGCTTGATCCCTAACTCGGGGAGGGGGGATTCCCAAGTACCCAGTTGTCCCTAAACTCCTCCACTTTCTCTCTCTTACACCTCACTTTGGAACATTTTAAAAGATCTATGCCAATTTCAGAGGGCCACAGAAGTTTGGTACTGTCTGTGCTGTGTCCTGCACCCCTTTGTAGACAGATGCCATTCCTTAGGGCACCTTCGGCCACAAATCTCCATCTTTTCCTTAGGGATCCTGATAAACATACAGCAATATGTGATGATGTGCTGATTTGAAAGAAAATGGCCCCCAAAGGGAGTGGCACTATTAGGAGGTGTGGCCTTGTTGGAGGAAATGTGTGACTGTGGGGGCAGGCTTTGAGATCCCCTTTGCTCAAGCTTCCCTCAATCAGTGTGACAGTCAGCTGACTTCCTGTTCTGCAAGATGTAAGACTCTCAGCTACTCCAGCACCACATCTGCCTGCATGCTGCCATGCTCCCCATCATGATGATAATGGATTGAACCTCTGAACTGTAATGAACCACCCCAAATAAATGTTTTCTCTATAAGAATTGTCATGGTCATGATGTCTCTTCACAGCAATAGAACCCCAAACTAAGACAGATGATATGTTATTTCCAAAGCACTCATATGAGGAGTGGACAGAAATTTTCTATCTAAAGCAAACTAGAAAGAACGAAGTAAAGCTCATAACTTCAGTTTAAAGAGTAGGGGAGAATTTTTTGTAACTGACAGCATGGAGCAGAATGATGGGTGTACATGAAAAATCTCTATTGTTAAAAGGCAAAGATTCTCCAGTGAGTAAAAAACCCAAATCTAACTTTGTGCTATTTTTTTCCAGTGTTATTTATTTCATAGATGTCAGCTGAGGTCATCTTGACCTTTTAAAATGAAAATAAATGGGCTCCAGCCCTGAGCAATCCATCCCGAGGGAAGCGTGGTGCCCTCTCTGGTGTTTCCTGGGCACTTGAGTCCCCTGTCACTTCTCTTCATGTCTGGACACTTGATCTCACTCTTACTGGTGGCCCTTCTTCTCCTCTTGGATTTGCCTCTGACTCAAACCCTTGTCTGGATTCCCCCAGAAGCCTCTCACAGAGACAAAGGGGTGCAGGTTGGTGCTCTAGACTGACTGGGGGAGATTACTGTAAGTCACAGCAACACAAAAACTAAAATTGGATTTGCTATTTATTTTTTAAATGCCTTTGGCCACTGAAAACAGCTCATCAAGGTCATTTCCGTAAAGTCAATTTCCTCTTCAAACAGTTCTCTGAGACCAGCTAATAAATACTTTTCATATTATTGTTGTTCTTATTTTTGAAACAGCCTTGTATGTGTCAGGCTGGCCTGGAATTCTCCATGTCCCTAAGACGACCTTAAAGTTCTGATCCTCCTGCATCCACCTCCCAAGTGCTGTGATTACAGGCTTGCACCAACTTACAGTCTTACACAGTGCTGGGGACTGAACCTAGAACCTTGGTGTGCTAGGCAAGCCCCCTCCAACTGAGCTATGCCCTCAGCCCCTCATCCTAATTTCTATTAGAAAATATTACAGAAATCAGTAAGTCCAACTTTAGTAAGTCCATGGTGGAGGCTAGGGGAGAAGGATAGACAGTGTGAGGTCAGCCTAACTATCTAATGAGATCATGTCAAGCTGTAAAAGGGGCATTACCTAAATTACAACAACTCTCTCCATAAGATAGAAGATAGAGAACACAGTTAAAAGTCATTTTCAAGGAATGTTTAATGGCTTGCTAAAATGCTGTTAATGTTACAAGTGAGAACAGTTTTTAAAAACTCTCATTACATATTCATAACCACACACATTTTATAGTTCAAAAAGATCTAATTTCATGTATGTTAATGGAAAGAGTGGTAGGAAACAAACCAAATTATTAACTGTAACGTTTAGGAAATGAGATTAACAATGGCAATGATTTTACCTCTTATTCTTTCTGAATGTGTGTGTATGTGTGTTGTGCTCATGTGTGCATACATATGTGGGTGCATTCACACATGTCATGCATATCTGGAGGTCAGAGGTCTTTGATGTCTTCCTCAGTCACTCTCCACCTTATTTTTCTGAGGCAGGGTCTCTCACTAACCTGGAGCTCCTGTTTCAGCTAGACTGGCCAGTCAGTGGGATTTGCCTGTCTCTACACCCCACTTTCCACACTGGAGTCACAGGTGTGTATCGTTATACCTTGCTTTTTACACAAGTGCTAGGGGTCCAGACAAAAGCCCTCCTGCTTGTGTGGCAAGCACCGAACCCACAAAGCCATCTCCACATCCCTCTTTCCTGAAATTTTAAATTTTAAACAAGAGCACATACTGCTGTCAATACAAAGCAGGTACAAATTAGCAATGCCATTATGAAATCTCACTGACTAAAGAGGCTGGAAAGATCTGTGATCTGGCTCAGCAGGCAAAGTGCCTGCTGCCCAAGCCTGAGGACCCAAGCATGGCTCTCCAATGCTCATTGAAAAGCTGGGTATGTTGGCACAAGTCTGTAACTCCATTGCCAACGAACAGGGTCTGGGAAGGGGAGGCAAATGTCAGAGGGTCCTTGGGCTCGCTGGGCAGCCAATATTCACAAATCAATGTGCTCCAGTTTCAGTGAGAAACCCTGTCTCAAAAATAATATTAACAATAATAGTAAGAAGATAGTGATTGATGTCAACATCTGGCCTCCCCACAAATCTGCACATATGTGCATGAACACCCACATGAGTGAGAGCTCTCAAGCACACATGAGCGTGCGTGTACATGCACACACACACACACACACACATGAGCGTGCACATACAAACATGTACACATACAAACAAAACAGGAAGAAACACTTGGTTACTTGGGAAGAATAAAAAAGCAATCACTTATTTTATTATATCTCAACATCTTTTAATTTTATGAGAATGAGAGATCAAGGCTTCTGAAAAGGATGATATTATTTTATGCTAATTTATTGAGAAAATTGTTGAGACAGATGCACTACACAAGAAACTAATAAAATGTTATTGATAGATTTAATGTTCTGAAATTCACAAATGGCAGAATTATATATTAAATATAATTATTCTGTAATGTAATATAATAGTGGCAAGTGCAATTTTACAATTAAGTCAAAGTATTTCTCTTATCAAGTACTCAATTGCCTAGTATTTTTTTATACATTATCAAATTTGATGTAAAAAGACAAATCTGTTCTTTCTGGTTTTGTCCTGCAGGAAATGGAACCAGAGTTTTGCACTCAGTAGATGAATGCTGTGCCACTGAGCCACACCCTTGGTCCCTGCAAACTACAGACCCCAGATATCACATTTCTAACAAATTGTGGCAATTTAAAATAGAGACTAGGCACCGTAAGGGGGCTAGTGGTTTCCTCTATGAAAGGGCAACAGTGGAGCTCAACTCATTAATCATTATTAGCCTAGGTCCAAGAAGGCCAAGTATTTTCCCTTTGGTAACAGGGGTTCCCTCATATCACCCATCTGACCCATCATCATCCACAGTGAGAATGGATTCACTGTGATGTCAACACCTGAGTGTGGGCTGAGATGAACGTCCCACTGCCCCAGAACTATGAAGGGACCTGGTCAGCTCCCATAGTGATGCAATTCAGTTGTCTATGATTAATAAACCAGTGTTAACCAAGAAACAAGACCGTAATAGTTGATACAGCTCTTTCGGAGACATCTTGTCATGTGTAAGACATGAGGAAAGTAAAGGGAAGAGCAATTTTTAGCATTTAGCTTTGGATTCTCCTTGTATCCACTAATCAAAACCCTTCAGGAAGGAAAGGGAGGAATTCCTGGTTGAGCACTCAGTGCCTCCCAAGCCATCACTCTTTGTCAAAGTAGAAGTTGACTGCTTGAATCCGGAGGAGATGCACCTCCTAAGTGAGATCCAAGACATGACCACCAAAGATCTTGTTAACATGGAGATCTTAGGCTTCCCACCCCCCAGAAATTCCCATCAAGGAGATCCAGCATTGAACTTGGGAACCCACACACTCCACATCACACTGCACCCCTCCCCCACCAGGGATCTTCATGTACATGAAATTTAAGGCCCACTGCGCTGAAGAGTAGAATAGTTCTGATATATATGCTGCAGCTTTGAAAGTGAAAGTCTGATCTTGGTAATTCACTGGGTCATTATTCTAGAATGCACTTCCACTTACAAAATGTCAAAAAGTGTGCTACAGAACTGAGTCCTGTGGCATGAGGCAGCCTCATTCACCCCTTGTTTCCCACATTTCTCATAGTAATACATTCTTTTGTGCTTGATTTAATTTCATGCTGTTATGCTCATCACAGCTCTAAGAGCACAAAATCTTAGAGGGCTAACATTGCCAGCTAGAGGCCACAGCCAATGATCTGGAAACAAAACTGGAAATGATTAAGATCTGTGAAAGTAGGAAATAAGTTATTGTCATTAGTCACCAATCAGGCGTGTCACATCCCACCATAGCTGCCCCTTTGAAGTACTCTGATGTCTAGACAGTGAAACCACCTCATGACATCTTCCTCAGAATCTACCCATCCTTAAAAAATGTGATTATATGGCGATAGGGAAATGGATAGATGGATCAATGATAGATGGTAGACAAATTATTGATAGATGATAGATAAGTGGTTGGTAGATGATAGAGATAGGATAGATAATTGGTTGTTTGATGATATGGATAGGTGATAGATAACTTATAGATGATAGATTGGTATTTGATAGATGGATGATAGGTGGCTGATAGGTAAATAATACATAGATGATAGATAACAGATTGATAGACGATTGATAGAGGACAGACAAATAGACTGTGAATGAATCACACACATATTTATCAAGGAAATGTTAGTGGAGTGTGGTCTGGAGCAGAGGTAGGGGCTGTCAATCAATGTCTCATATCAGCTACCCCAAGGATTTGAAATTGGGTTTCTGGCTGAATTTATGATTCATTATATGTCTTCATATTTTCTTAATGAATCAGTGTCTTCGTTAATTGATTATACTATCACCTTTAAAAATTCAGTAAATTTTAATAAGTTTATTGATCCCTCTAAAGTGTCTCTGCTGGTGAGTGGCCAGTCCCCAGTGGGTAAAGAAGAGCCTCACTCACAGTGTCTCATCCACCAGGATCTACTCAAAGGTGAAAAGGCTAAGCTGGGACCCACAGTGGCTCCTCCCTT
The DNA here is from genome assembly GCF_903995425.1 of Onychomys torridus. Classification (NCBI taxonomy): domain Eukaryota; kingdom Metazoa; phylum Chordata; class Mammalia; order Rodentia; family Cricetidae; genus Onychomys; species Onychomys torridus. Next base: position 78,180,547 of record NC_050447.1, on the reverse strand, counting down.
GTTCTTTTTGCATTGTAGGTACAATGACATCACCTTCACATGAGAGTTAGAGTGAGGTTTGCTAAGTCTTTTCTTCATCCTTATCCTGACTAGAAAACTCCCTGCCACAAAATTCCTCAAATTTGCTCGCTCCTGGGATCCAGAGGAGAGTGGCATTAAGAAGGTTTCTAGTTCTTACATCTGCCCACCTTCCAGCTTTTGATCACTAGTATTTTTAAAGGCTTTATATCCTATTAAACTGTATGTGCTGATATGTACATATCTGCCAGTGTGCCATTCTATCTGATTCTCTTGGCTTTCTTATCCCCACATGAACTAGAAAAAGCAAACTAGCTAGCCACATTCATGCTTAGAAGAGAGGGCTGACTTGTTCAGCCATGGGTTTCTGGCTTCAATATTTCTAACCCCCACATTAAATTTCAAATAACCGTGCTGGTTGGGTCTGTTTCTGATAGCAGAATGTGTAGCTTTTTTTAACTTAATATTTCAGAAGAGAGGCCCGGGGAGATGGTTCAGCAGGTAAAATGCTCACTGTACAAGCATGGGGTGCTGAGTTTATATCCCCACCATCCATGTACAAAATCTGGTAGTGGTACACAACTGTAACCCAGCACTGGGGGCTGGGGGTAGGCTGAGACAGGTGGATTTGGGGAGCTCACTGACTAGCCAGTCTAGCTGAAATATTGAGTTCCAGATTCGGCGAGAGACTCTGCCTCAAAAAATAAGGTGGGAGCAATGTATGTCTAAGCTCAACTTCTTGCCTCACACATGCACACACATGTGCATGCACACACAAGGAGCACTCCTGTACACATGTGTATTCCCATGTGCATACACCCCACACACACATACACCACACACACACACACCACACACACACCACACACACCACACACACACACCACACACACACCACACACCACACACACACACACCACACACACACACCACACTACACACCACACACACACACACACACACACTACACACACACACCACACACACACACACACCACACACACACACATCACACACACACACACACACAATAAACCAGTCCTGTCATTAATCTCATTACATAAAAGTTACAGTTTGTAATTGATTCTATTTCTCACTGATGTTGTTAATAAACATGAAATTAAACCGTCTTGCATAAAAATGCACAAAATTATGTGTGTAATTATAATCTTTAAAATTATTCACACTTATAACATTAATGACATTTTTTAAGCCTTTAAATACTCATCTATGAACTCCCTAACTGCAGTTTTTACATTTTTGTGTTTGTTTGTGGGCTTTTTTTTTTTTTTTTAAAAACAGGGCCAAATTGGCCCTGGAATTTGCTATGTAGCCCATGTCACCCTCAAACTCATGATAATCCTCCTGCTTCTGCCTCCTGAGTGCTGGAACACAACCAAGACCCACCACACCTGGCATAATCTGCACCTTTTAAAACCACTTAAAGGACACTGTTTAAATGGCCTGTTATCGCCAACACATTAAATAATCTTCTGATTAAATAGAAGTCTATTCAAAACTACTAGAGTTTCATTTTTAAGCAGAAACCTGTTTCACAAGCCTCTGAAACAAAACCACAAACTAATTTCTTGTCTATCCTTGCTATCACATTCAACAGTATTAAATGTTATGTGCAGCCCCGCTCTAATGATCCCACAAGCAGTCTGTGCTCCTCCATTCATCCTTCATTCAGTGGTCCAGTGCTCGCTGACATTGGCTGTGTGCCAAGCATTATAGAGATGTTACATGGAGCGGTACAGAAGTTCTCAGCAGAAACTCATCCCTGGTAACTTCTTGCCCAACAAATATTCTGTTCCACCGTTTTCTTTAGAAGATCATGGCAGGGCATACACGTCATGGGTGTCACTAACTCCCTGGGTATGGTCTGTCCAAACTCTGGCCCACTGGCCACATGCACTCCAGGGTAGCTAGGAATACAGCCTAACACCCAATCATAAACTTAGTTGAAACATTAGGGGGGAAATTGTAACTCCATTATGTGGCTCCTGAGTGTGACCTTTGTAGGTAGCAATATGGCATGTGACAATGTCAAAAGGCTAGACACATCTGACAACATCTATGTATCTCAGCACCTAATTCCCTAACTTTTTATTTAAGACAGTTTATATAGAGAAAAATTGATTCTATTGTAATCTTTCTTTTTTTCTTTTATTTTGGTTTTTCAGGACAGAGTTTCTCTATATAGCCCTGGCTGTCCTGGAACTAGGTCTATAGACCAAGCTGGCCTTGAATTCAAGACATCCTCCTACTTCTGCCTCTCAAGAGCTGGAATTAAAGGCATGTGCCACCACTGCCTGGTGTAATATTTCTAAATGTTATAATGTTCTTTTATTTTTAAAAAATTTGACTGATGCTTAAAAAATGAACATATTTATAAAAAACATATATATATATATAGTATATTAATGTTGAAACTGAGAGAAATGAGTTCCTCCTTATTTATAGTAAAAACATTCAAAATCCATCATTTTAGCTTAAAAAAATACAGAGGATATTATTGTCAGCTAGTCACCCAGCCTCACAACAGAACATTGGAACTTCCTTCTGCCATCTAGAACTTAGCAGCATCAGTCAGCTTCTCTCCATCCATCCCTCTCCTCTCCCAGGCTCTGGTAACCACCGTCCTACTCTCCAGTACTGGGAAGTCAGCTGTTTTAGTTCTACAAAGGATGGAGAACCTTTGGAGCTTGTCTTTCTGTACCTAGCTTATTTTCCTTAACATGCTGTCCTCTGGTCCCATTCACAGAAAAAGTATACACAAAAATAACAAACTATCAACAAAAAAGACTTCACTCTTTCATGGTTGAGTAGTATTCTTTCACAGATATGTACCACGTTCTATATCACCCATCCATAAGAGGCCTAGTTTGTTTCTATTGTTATGATAAAGACCGTGACATTTTGGGAGGAAAAAGTTTATTGGCTTACACATGCCAATCACAGTCCATTATTGAGGGGAGCCAAGGCAGGAACAAGGACTGAATCCACGTAATATATCTCAGTTGAAATTATATTGACTTAAACCATGTGGATTCACAAAAGTTAGGGTTTTGTTGTTTTTTGGTTTTGGTTTTATTTCATTTGGTTTTTGCTTTTATTCAGTAGATGAGACACACTTTAGCACAGTTTTTAGAAAAAGGGGAAAGTTGACTGAACCAACAAAATTTCTTAGATGTGTAAAACTGTGTGAGATACCTGGAGAAGTTTATATACACAAAAATAACAAACTATCAACAACAACAAAAGATTTCACAGCAAGAAAGAGGAAACTAGGACCACATAGGCACTGATGAGAGAACTCTATCAAGGTTTAGAAGCATCCATGTGCTCATTTATACTGCTGGGAATTTAATTTGAGCCCTTTTTTGGGGGAGCAATGACCTAAAAAGAAACCTAGGATGAAAATATCCTCCAGGAGACATCAGCAGAAGTAATAGGCAACTGACAATTTCTCAATAGGCAAAAAGTACCTATGGAAAAGACACGGCAGTAACCAAGTAGCTGTTATCTGATGACACCTGACTCCTGTAGGAGAGGCCTTCAGGACTGTATTCTCTGCGGTCACTAAGGTATTCACAGTACATCTAAAAGGGAGCTTCCTGCCTTAATATATATATATATATATATATATATGGTGCCTGCTGGGTGGTGGTGGCACACGCCATTAATCCCAGCACTCAGGAGGCAGAGGCAGGTGGATCTCTGTGAGTTTGAGGCCAGCCTGGTCTACAGAGTGAGATCCAGGAAAGGCTCAAAGCTATACAGAGAAACCCTGTTTCAAAAAACAAACAAACAAAAAAAAAGTGCCTAAGCTGGGCCATGGTGATGCACACCTTGAATCCCAGCATTTGGGAGGCAGAGGATGCAGATCTCTAAATTCAAAGTCATCCTGGTCTACAAAGTGAGTTCTAGGACAGCTAAGGCTACACAGAGGGGAAAAAAAGTCCTCTGTTTCCATTTGTGTTAGCTATCTTTCTCCCTGCTGTGACCCCATCACTGACAAGAAGCTACTTAAGGGAGGGAGTGGTTCTCTTGGCTTAAAGGATATGAAGGGATACAGCCTACCATGGTAGGGAAGACAGGCAGTAAGAGGATGAGGCAGCTAATCCCATGGCACCTGTTGTCAGGAAACAGAGGACCAAGGACAGGACAGGCTCTACAATCTCAAGGATTTCCTCTTAGTAACAAACTTCATCCAGTGAGGTTCCACAATGTCCTCAATCAGTGACACAAGTCAGGGAAGAAGTATTCAAACAGGGGATACTCTCCCTTTCAGGCCACAACACAGTAATCCACAGCATCACCGTTCTTCTGTGGCCGCAATGTTAAAGCAATCCATGGTTATTTCATATAGCGAGTTGTAATTGGTGAAAGATCACCTGTCTGTCTGACTGAGCCATAAGACAATGCCCCCCTCCACTTTTGGAGCCCAATACCTACCAAGTAGGTAGGTATTTATCAGGTGTTCAGTAAATGCTGGCTGACTTGCATTTGAGAGGTGCTATAATCCAGAGACTTCCATGAAACCTTTGTGTCAGGTGGAGATTCTATGATGAAGAAAGATCGCTTTGTGCCAAAGCAAGAAAATGTGAAAAGCTCTTGGTCAAGGAAAAAAAACAAGATTACTCAGATATACTATAGATTTCTATAGTTGGGCATTTTGTTTTCTTTTTGGAATGTGTTATATGACTAATAATCATGTTTCCAAAATTCTAGAGGATTAAGTGTCTATAACCTTGCAATGATTGTGACAAGGGAAGGCTAACTCCCACCAGGAACAGTGTATCATTGTATCTTTGGTTCACTGCTTTACTGAGCTACAATCCCAGATGACTTTAGACAAGCCACACAGAAGATGTGTCCTCTCGGATTTTACAAAGCCCTTCCAAATAGTTTGATTCGCAATGATGCCGGTATACAGAAAGATATGGGATTTTTTAAAATCTCATGTCAAACGTATGGAATTATTGTTTCTATCTCTATTCTAGACTTAAGAAACCACGGTACATCTGTCTGCAGGTTTGGTCAGGGTGAAGCTTTGATCCTAAGGAAAGAGGTTAAGTCCAAGTGCATCACATTCCTCCCAGAACGTGCACCACCGTGGTGACAGAAGCTGAAGTCTGTTTTGTATCCGTATGATTATTCTAATTTCCTTCCTGGTCTCCTGCCTTCCACATCTTTGTCTTTCTCTACTTACCACATGGCTAGGATTTTCATGACACAGCCTCCAGGTGCTCTCATGCCAACCACATGGGAAGTCCATAAATTTTACAGAAAAGAAACATCATATTGTAATATCCATCTCTGTGAAGTATCAAAGCCCAGAGAGTGTGTCATGTGTGTGTGTGTGTGTGTGTGTGTGTGTGTGTTTTCTTGTGTCCTTACACCCAGAGCACATTCTAGAAATTTTTCTTTTAATCATATGTGATTAATAGTGTGCTCACCTCAGTGTCTACAGGATTTTATTTGCTTCACCAGGACAATCAATGCTAGACCCATTTCCATCCCTTTGTCTTTTTCTATGATAAATTCTTCCAATAAGAACCAAAAAAATGTTGTGGAGGAGCTGTCTTTACTTTATCCAATCTAATACACCTTGAATCAGCCAGTTAAGGAGAAAATTTAGGCATTTGGGATACATACACTCACACTTACTCAGCTTCCTTGACAAATACCTTAGTCTTTCTCCTGGACTATTTTCTATCAATGCAAGTAAAATGGTATGTGGCTATGTTAAAAAAAAAAGTAATAGAAATATTAGCAAAACACTAACAAATAACACTGTTGAATAAATTTTGACTTTTTTCCCCTTAAAAAATCAACAAAGGTTTTTTTTTCATTATGAACAATAAAACCATTAGAAGGCATTTATTCTATTTTCAGGATGTCATTTTTCCAAGGATGGCAACCATAAAAACAAGGGCCATTACAACCTTGACTGTGACAATGCTAGTCATATGAAAATGGCTTTTGCATCCAAATGTCCAGGCCTTTGGAAACAATCATTATGGCTGCCTGTTCAGCAATCACACACAGTAACACTTTTCGATTGGTCTACAGAGTCCAAGGGATTCATCCATTGTAACAGCTACAGGCAAAGCAAAGAGCTAGACCAAGGTAAACATCCTTTATGGTTTCTCCTGGGGAAATGCAAAAATAGCACAGGCACAATGTGATGGGTTATTGCAGGCTATTTTGGGCATGCTGGAGACGTAGGTGGCACTCTCCCGAAAATTAAGATCAAATGCAATAGCTTCTTTCCCTCAAGAGCCTGACGTCTACGTTGCTGGAGCACATGTTAATTCAGTCACACTCTAAACCTCACATCTGGAGTTTGTCTCCCAACACAAGCAGGAGCACTAAGATGACTCTGTTCCCAAGGGAACTAAGTGGACTGTTTCAAACCCTTTGTGCCTTGATAACAGTTCAAATGCTGCTTTGCTTCACAATGCTTCTCTGTGTCCCCTGGCCCTTCATGGGGAGGATGGATGTGGGATTTGACCTCCTCTCCCTCTTCAGTTCTGCACTTGATTAAATCAATATGAGAAAGAGAGATATCCTGGGTGAAGACATAGACTAGTGACACAAAGTACCTTTGTCTCTACAGTCATAGCCTGAGTCAACCAAGTGTGGCTGCAAAGGCTACAAGATGTCACCTCTCCTGTTGTCATTGAGACATGAAATGCGTTTAGCCAGTCATAGCTAAGACTCTGTTTTCTAGTCCCATCTCTGACCAACAAAAACAAACAACAAGGAGAGTAGTCACAGGTGGTGTTTGGGCATCCTTTCCCTGTCAGCTTCTGCATGGTTGTTAGTTCTGTTCTGCTCCCATTAGCCCAAAGAACGTGCTTGGCACAGCTTGACAGCTCAACCAGGTTCAGACAAGGATGACGTGGCAAGGAATAAGTGTGCTGGATTTCATTTTCTTTCTCTTTATCTAATTATTTCTTTTCTTCAGATTGTATCCACAATATGTGCTCACTTTCTTAAAAAGTATAAATAATTACTAAAAGAAACAAAAAAAGGATTGCCATAAGGCAAAAAAGTATTTTCCTGGCTCATGAGTTTACCTACAATGGGAATGGGAGTGCTTTCACCTAGACAGCACAGGAGTCCTATGGCATTTATTGCCCTCTGGGGTGAACACTGGCCCCTCTGCTTGCATAACATGCCTGCCTGGAGGTTCCTTAAGGAAGTGTCTATCACACAATAGTTGAATGAACAGTTTCTCTCTTGAAGTAAATCCCATTCACTTGACCAGCTAGCAATGGACTTATATACAGAAATAGAGACCCGATTTGAAAGTTGTGTTTCAAAGCTCTGGGAAGATGGCTTGGTGTGCAGAAAAGGGTGCTGGGCAAGAGTGAGTACCTGAGTTTGAATCTCCAAGAACCCATGTGAAAGTCAGACTCGTAAAGCAAGCATCTGAAATCCCAGCATTCCTTTGGGGAGGTAGGAGACTGAGAAGGCCAATCCCTGAAAGCTCACAGCTGACCTGAGGTGAGTAGCACCAAAACAACAAAGAGAGCCTATCAGGCAAGGACCAGCACCCAAGGTCATCCTCTGACCTCACATGCTTGCCATGGATGGAGCCTATCAGGCAAGGACCAGCACCCAAGGTCGTCCTCTGACCTCACATGCTTGCCATGGCTGGAGCATATCCACACTCACACAAGTAACATGTTTACACATGCATACAACTATCATCACACACACACACACACACACACACACACACACACACACACATGCACACACACATGCACACACACATGCACATACACACACACATACACACACATGCACACACATACACACACATACACCCACACATACACATACACACACATGCACACACATACACATATACACACACATATACACACATACACATACACACACATACACACACACATACACACACACATACACACACACATGCACACACATACACACACACATGCACATACACACACATACACACACATGCACACACATACACACACATACACCCACACATACACATACACACACACATACACACACATGCACACACATACACACATACACACACACACACACACACACACAGCAACAACCAAGTGTTATCTGCTGTAAAGTAGGTTTTCCTTTTAAAACGTAGCTTATGCCATCTGCATTTAATAAACTCTAGAGTTTTTCTATCTCTGATAACTCTGACATTTTATAATTATCCAGAGACAGGTTAAAGAGGCTAGATAGCATGGGCTGGCCTTGAACTTTCTATCCTCCGGCCACAGCCTTCGGAGTGCTAGGATTACAGGGATGTACCGCCGCACTCAGTGTGACCATTTCTGACTAGGCGATTTCCCAGTGTTAACACAGATACCTTATATTTAAACTTTGTTCATAACTCTCGAACAAATACCAAAGACAGTGCAATATTGGAGCCTGTGATCTAGGTTTAGTGGCGGAGAATATGTAGCTTTAAGTTTTTCTACTCCTTACCTGTAGAAACCAGGAAAAGGGCCATTGGTGGGAGGGAGACAGGATAGTAGAATACAGGTAATATACAGGGGAAAGAGAGGATAATGGGGAAGGAGGTTGACTGGAGAGAGACATGGGGGGAGAGAAGGAGGTGGGCAGGAATAACAGAAAACTGAAAAAGCCGTATGAAAACCTAATATTTATAAACTTCATATACACACATGTATGTATGTATACACACACATATAACAGTTTAATTGGAGTTACTTATGTACTGGCTAGTTTTATGTCAACTTGACACAAGCTAGAATCATTTTGGAAGAGACAACCTCAAACTGAGAAAATCCCCCAACTAGATTATCCTGTGGGAAAGCCTGTGGTGCATTTTATTGACTGACTATTGATATGTGAGGGCCTAGATCGCCATGGGCAGTGCCAGCCCTGGGCTGGTGGTCCTCAGTACTATAATAAAGCAGGCTGAGCAGGCCATGAGGAACAACCCTCGAGGTAGCATCCCCTCCATGGCTCTGCTTCAGTTCCTGTCCCCAGGTTCCTGCCCTGTCTTTTTGCAGGGATGGACTGTTACCCAGAGTTGTAAGATAAAATAAACTCTTTCCTCTCCAAGTTGCTTTTGGTCAAGGTGTTTTACCACAACAATAGGAACCCTAACTAAGATATCATACACAGGGACTATAATCCTGCCAGAAGTCATAGGTTACCAAATAAAAAAGCCAGTATCAGGTATGAGATATCTCCCCTTGGGTTGTTGATCAGAGGTGTCCTGGAGATCTCCAAAACAAGGAAAGCCCTTGCTATTGTTCTCAGTTAGACACAGAGTGATAAGATCATGAGACCCTATTGTTAAGACCCTATTGGTAAAATATCACACATTTTAGACACAGAAAAACCAAGTCGGTACTGAGCAGGGAGCTTCCCACCTGCCTAGTAGCTTTTCTGACTATACAAACAGCTGAGGAAGAAAAATAATCAGCAGTCTTCCCCAACTGTGAACCCTGTGAACTATAGGAACGACCAATGTGACAAGACCTGTCCATGGATGCAGTAGAGCCACAAGTATTATGGTGGTAACCAACAGCTCTCTAATTGGATTTAAGGTCTGGTCCACAGTGAGGAAAACATGTATCTGATATTATAAATCTAGCCGGGAGCCCGTGGTTGGGGAGTTCATAGGCCCTAGGACTGAACCAACTACTATTATTATGCTAAATAGTCATAGTGTTAAATTGCCTCTAAACTTATATCTCTATATCCATAAGTTACTGCAGCTCTCGGAACTCATCAAAGAAATTTCTTTGTGCAATGTATGGTGGTTACCCCTGAAACTCACGACTGGTCAGAATGTAAAGAATAAGTATCTGTGGAATGCTCATCCCCAAATGGGATGTTTATACCCCACTCCTTCCCTTTAAGGCTCAGAAACCATTGGATAAGAAGGGGCAGAAAGCATGTAAGAGGTTAGGAAGGACCAGTGTCTCTGCGCGTGTCCAGACCACCGCACTCACAAACTCACAGTGACTACAGTTGCCTGCACAGGACCTAAGCAAGACCAACATTCCAGCTTGGAGCAGGAAAGCATTCAAAGCTCCCATCCCTGCTAAGGAGGGAAACTCAGTTTTCTTGATGATGTGGCCCCTGGTAGGGTGACCATGCTCTAGTGGACATGAGTATATGGGCAGCGCAAACTGGACTTGACAAGTTATTAAAAAACAAAAAGGAGACATGGGGTTGGGAGGGGCTGGGGAGAGGATGAATCTGGGAAGCGTTAGAGGGGTGACTATGATCAAAATACGTTCTATACATGTATGAAATTCTCAAAGAATTAACAAAAATATATTGGGTTTTTTTTTTCTATTTCTGATCTGAATCGACTTTCTACAGCATCCAAAAGGAAGACACCGCCCTTCATTTCTTCATTAGCCAAACAGAGATAATGGTCACTGCATTCAGCAATTCAAAGTAAGCCAAGGCCCTAGCAGAGCACCTCCACGCATGACGGGCTTCAAAGCACGTTCACTCTCTCCGTTGGTACGTGACACATTTCTTCCTGGGATTATTCACCACATGGAATGAAACAATTTTAGATATAATGAGTAGTTTGGGTAATTATGTTCCTTTTTATTTTATAAATGGAACAATATTCAGACTAGGTGATTAGGGTTGTGTCTCCTGAAGACAGCCATGCCAATCACGCACTATAATTTGTGTTAAGACAGTTCCCCGTTTCTTTTAATATATCTTTATGAGGAATTTGCGTAAGATGATTGTCTGCTTACCCAAATAACTGGCTGAGTCACACAGTCTGGTAGGGTGAATCAGGGAACGACACACAATTCCCAGTCAAAGCCTCGGTGTAAAAGTTCAAACAGACGTGAGCAGTCTTACCCAGCTGTCTCCTGGAGGCAGGAAGGCACCTCCAGAGACACAAGTTCAGTTCCCCATGACCTCGCTGCACATCCCCCAGCTTGTTCTATCAGGGCTCTAGGCTCAGGAGGCCAGATAGCCCTGTCCAACATCACCAGGAGACCAACTGGTTCATTTTGATAAAAGACATTACATATGGGTATGCCACAGTAGTGTTCCCACCCCACCCCCATCAGAGAGCAATATGCAAACGCAGCTTGTGAAAGTTTCTATAAGCCTAGAATTGGATGCGGAGGAATTAGTTGTACTATTGGAACGTTCAATAGCATCAGCTGTTTGCATTCTGTCTACTTTGCTTACTCCTTTTGTTCCCTCCCAGTTTCCCAGGGAAAAAGAAACCGCTTCCTGTTTCAATAGCACCCTGACCTGGGCATACTATGGCTGAATGTTTCAGCCAGGATTTTGGAGCCTGAAGCAGTCAGTCAGTTAATACCTCAAAGAAATGCTCAGCTCTTTGACCACATTCCTAGAATAATAATTTTTAAAAACTTATTACTAACTAAAACATAAAAATATTTTCTTTCATTTAAATGGAGGTGGGATATAGATCTAAATCCTCCAGCTGAGCTGCTGTGATCCTTCATTAGATGCATGATAGCCTACCCTGGCCCATCAAGGATGAGTTACTGTGTATTACTCACCTCCCCTTTCTTGCAAGCCTACACCTGTGACTGAGAAACAGCCTGCGAAAGGAGAAAGAGAGAGAAGGTAAGAGGCTACAGACAAGTTAGTCAAGTGTAGGAGCTGGGGCCACCTGGCCTCATTAACTGGGGGGGGGGGGGGCGGGAATCAAATGTTAGCAACTTTTGATTCACTTAATTTGCTTTGGTTTTCATCTTTCAGTTAGTGTTTCAGTCTTCAAGCAAAAGCACCTATGGGATCCGTGGAAACACTTGCAGAGATCATGTTTTTGTTTAGCTAGTGTCTTGGTATTGTAGCCCAGGCCCTGAACTCACCATCTTCTACGTCCAGTGTGGAGATCACAGCTGTGAGTCACTCCCAGCTCCCAATGCCAATTTTAACCACCATGCAATGTCTCCAAGCTTTCCAAATACTGCAAGCCCACAACTGTAAGAGGAGCTAGTCAGATAGAATGAGCTCTCTCTTCACAGAGACCAAGCAGGAGCCAGGATCCCAATTTAAACAGACCACAAGCCAGGTTTGAGAGCAACTCGATTTAATTCCAGGACTCAGGAGGTTGAGGCAGGAGAATAGAGACTTTGAGGCCACCCCATTCTACAGAGCAAGTAAACATTTAACTGACTTCTTACTTGGGTTGTTTTTTTTTTTTTTTTCAAGCCTGTGAAATGCTTCTTCGTACAATTGTAACGAAGGCTAAGCAAATGCTGAGGACAGTGTCTGTCGTATAGAAAGTCATCATTAAGTGGACACTATGCTACAACCAGCTAACTCTAAATTCACCATCTCTTTCACTCACACAGGTCACAGTCATTTATGGGGGGAAAAAAACACCTATGTATCCCCTTTTCAAAACTCTAACTCTGTTAGCATTTTCCCTTGGCATATTTCTAAACACATATGTTAAAGTTGTCCAGACAACTGAGCTGTTAGTTTTTTTAAATTGGTTTGATTTCTTGGGGAAATTAGAACACTTTGAAAAGAGAGTTCAAGGCTTTCGTTCAGATGACAGAGCTAAAATAATTACACATTTTAGGCAGGAGTTCACATTATTGTTTTAAAAAGAAATATGTAGTAGGAAACACATTCATTTGAAGCCAAGGGCCAACCAAAGCCTGAACCATAGATATGGACATAGTGAGGGGCAACAAAAGGCTGTGTGGAGAGTAGCAGGAAGTCCAAGAGGGACCTACAGACACTGAAATACGCTGTTGTTTCCTAATTACGGCAGGGCTTCTGCTGTAGCACCAGTAAGGAAAGCTGGTAGGAGAACCTTAGATGTAGGCGGAGCTTAGATACTTTGAGAGAATGAGGGGCATTCAAGGGGGCGGGGAAAGCGCCAGTGAGTGACAGCTGTTCTAGTGTAAAGTTCTAAGCTTCTCCCATTTTATGCCCCAGAACTTACCTAATCATCAGTGCTCTAAGAATGTGGTTTCATATAAACACACAGAGCAAATGGCAGAAGTGTGTCCGGGGCCATTCAGAAACTGACGGAAATTCTACCCTAATCTCAAACCAATATTAATTAAACACTTTTTTAAAATGCATTTAAGTCAGTAACTCAAATAGTAATTTTAAAAAGTCAAACATTGTAATGAGATACACTCCAAAGACAGACTTATTTGATATTCTGAAGGATGGAGGTACGAAAATATTAAAGTCCTCTATTAATCCATCATTTTTCTACAAGAGCAGAAACCTTTGTCCAGTAACAGCATTCAGTTCACAGCATACAGTCATCTCAAATCGCAAGTGTTTGGTTCAGCCTGGGCCCACTGGTGCTGGGTGGATAGGGACTGTGTGTTCAAAACAAGGCAACTGTGAAGCCTCGGATCAACACCCAGCACAACCAGAAACACTGCTGGTTCATTGTACATTTATTTTGAGTTAATTTCTGATCATTGCACATTCACAAGTGGGTCCCTCACTCCACATTTAGTCACATATCCCCAAAGGGAGTCGCAGGCCAGAGTTGTAAATGCTGCCTTCTAGAGAATTCCAGAAAGATCCAGAAGATGGGAACTGCTGCAGTTGCAATGGTCACAGCAGATACTCAATATGTAGTCACACCACATGCCAACATCATGATAAAAGACTGTCATGTAAAATAACATCTATAATATGTAAAAGTTAGATGTATTTCATGGTCCTTCTTAGGATCCAGACATCAAGGACTTTTTATAACAATCAAAGGAAGAACATTTATGGAGTGAAAAAGTAAGACTTTTAACTCATAAAAGTAACTAACAAGCAAACCCAGTATGATCTCAAAGAAAAGATTCAAATTATTTGCTCTATGAGTTAATAATAACAACCAATGGGGAATGAATGTGAGTTTTTTATCATCTTATTTTGTGCTCCTCTGCATCTTCTACTGTTCTACAATCTTCATATACTGTATGCATAATAATAATAACAGGGTTTTTTTTAGTATAGAGAGAAATCTCCTGTATCTGAGCTCTCCTGTCTGCTTCATACATGATCATTCATCATAGTGCATGTGAAATTCACCACCATACAGCCAGGACCCCAGACAGAGGTGTACAGAAAGGACAACTTTCCTCCACCCACGTCACAGTTCACCCCTGAAACATATCTCCAGTCTGTCCACTTCTGCCTTTTCTTCTTGTTTGCTCACTCAGGGGAAAGCAACTCTTTTCCAGCCAATTTGCATCTTGCTTGGGTCTTCTTCTCCACCAGCCTCTAGAGCGAGCTATCTGTAGATGGAAGCATGGCAGCAGCATTCTCAGTGGTTCCACAGTCCGCCAAGGATTTGGTCTAAATGAGTGTGATCGACAGTTCCACGGGGCATGACCACCACAAGTATCTCCATCATCCTTTGCCTCCCAACTTCACGTTTTATGTCTAACCTTTTCATTCTCTGTCTCTGTCTCCCTTCCCTCTCCCTCCTCCCTTCCTCTCCTCCTCCTCCTCCCTCTCATCCGCCCCCTCTCTCATCCCTCTCTTCTTACGTTAATTCCTATATCCCTTCAAGTATTATTTCCCCAGTAATCTTTCCTCCAATAGGCCCTGTTTAAGAATGAGTGTCCCCCTTAATGCACTTGGCATACTTGGTAATTTTCTGCTTTTACACTTACCATTTAGTTCATATAGATGATAGAGAAACCATCTCTTGGTGTGTCTATATCTCCCATAAAATTACAATCTATCTTCATGAGGGCTGTTAAAAGTCTTACTGACAGATGAGGTAGGTGGTTCTTCATGTTTGAATAGTGAATCTGAGGGATATAATTACTCAGTGAGGAAATTCAGTAGTAGGCTGCTTTGGTGTGTTACAAGCTGTCGAGAGTCTGCCCCAAAAAACATCACCAGGATTTCAGTCTGGAAGGTGCCCCCCAAACGAGTGACTCACACCAAAGAAATGAGAACAGTCGCTTCTGTTTTTCACTTGATACCCAAGTGATTGGAAAGCCACCAAACCACTAGGTTCTAGATGCCTGACCTAGAAAACCCCTGGACTATAATTGTTTCTACCTGGTTTTCCACCTTGCCGTTGTTGGCATAGATAGAAGCATATTTTCTAGAGCCTTCCAGACAGCATCTCCTTTAGAACTTGCCCCTTGATTCTTGCTGCCTATACGCCATCTTAGACCTTGAGATGGGCTCCTGGACAGCATGGAAGCTGCTGCTTAGCCCCTTTTTTGTCATCATCCAAACCCATCAAGCACTGTAAGCCTTGTCTTTCCAGCTGTGCCATAAGTTCCAGGAGACAGGACCTATGCTTCTTCTCTGTCTTGTCATGACCAGCTCAGCACTCAATATGGAGGAAGCTCTCAGCTGCCTATCTTCTTCCCTTGTCCATAACTTGCCCAGCAAACCTGGCCTTTGTCCCATCAGTGATTAATATCTTTGCCATTTTTGCATCTTTGAATAGTCTTATAATTTCCCCCCATCATTTTTGTCTACATATTCCCCATTAATTCAATTCTTCTCTACCCTGTCCCTTAGAATTTGGAGCATTTTAAACCAACTTCTACAGAAATCAAAATGGGAGTACAGATATTCTGGGTGTATGGATATTTGTGGGGTTTTCTGAAAGTCTTTTTCCTCATGCAAGGTCTTTAGATGCTGCCCCTGTGTTCTTGTGGAGAGATGAAGTCTTCAGCTACGCTGGCTTTAGTTCTTGGGGAAGTAATAGATGTGAAAGCTTTTCCCATCTCCCTCCTGGGAGGATGGACTAAGTGTCAGCCAGTGCCCAGGCTGGGATCTGGATTTCTCAAGTTATTGTCCTCTGAGATCTGGTGGACCAGCAGGATGATGATAAGAGATGATTCACAACACTAGGGATGGATGAGCTAAGGCTGGGTTCTGGGAGCCAAATGTCTTAGGGTCCAGAACAGGAGGGTACATAGAAAAGCAGGACAGAAACCTTGTTGGTGTCCAGAAGGTGTCCTGGTCCCTTGTTCCTGGAGCCAGCAGGTGTGACCCAAGAGCCCATGAGTTGCATAACTACAAGCATAAGGGCCTTTCTAAGTTTAAGCCTGTACTACACAGTCTGTGCTTTGGCTTTTGCCTGTCTTTGGGGTGTGTCTGGTCTATTTCCTGTTCCACCACTCACTTCCTCTGTTCCTCCTGGTTAGTCATCTGAGATTTTAAGTCTTAATTTTGTTTTAGGTTTAAATTTTATATGTCTTTAAATTTAAAAAGTTCTCTCTAAAGATATACCTTTTCATTTCTTATTTCTAAAACTACTTGTTCTGATTATCATTTTCATAGCAGCAGTTTATAGAACCTATTTTCTATCTCTACCACTTTACTGAATATATCAGCATCCCAAGAAAATCCAGAAGGGTCCCATGAGGCTGTGATTAAGACAAAGAATGCTTACAAGGAAGCTAAAAAGCACCAAGTACAAAAAGAGAACAATGCTAAACTGAAATTAATACCAACAACGTTTGTACCTTAATAGGAATCACTAAGCCACAGAAAGAAGCAGTGCATTAAACTGGGTGTGTGTGTGTGTGTGTGTGTGTGTGTGTGTGTACATGTGTATATATGTGTATCTATACAATGTTATGTATGTGCCTATGTATACATGTATATCTCTTGTGTATCACACATCTGACCAAAAAACTTGCACATAAATACCTTTTTTAAAAAAAAAACTCCTGAAAATCAATAATTATACAAATAATCCAACTGAGAAAATGGGCAAATGTTTTGACTAGACATTTACAAGAGAAGGAAAATGAATGGTCAGGAGGCACACACAAAGTTATATAGCACAACTTGGTCAGCAAGGACATACAAATTCAATCCACAATGAGATACCCTTCCATATTTGATGGAATGGCTATGATTAAAATGAAAAAAAAAAAAAAAAAAAAAGTTGGGGTTGGGGATTTAGCTCAGTGGTAGAGCGCTTGCCTAGCAAGCACTAGGCCCTGGGTTTGGTCCTCAGCTCCAGTGGGGGAGGGGGAGGAACAACAGTAAGATATTGTACAGTTGGAACACTTCTTTGCTGCTGGTGAGAATATGAAATGTTAGTGCCCCTATTAAAGATAAGCATCACAAGTTTCATATATATATATGTATATATATGCACCAATACTCTAATGTACCAATATGTCATCCCTGAAATCCATTCAAAAGAAATGAACATAGGGGCTGGAGAGATGATCCACCAGTTAAGAGCTCATGCTTCCCTTCCAGAAGACCCTGGTTCAATTCAAGGACTCACATCAGGCAGCTGACAACTGCCTGGAGTTCCAGGGGATCCAACACCCTCTTCTGGCCTCCTTGAGCACTGCATGCCTGGGGTGTACATACATACATACACTTTGATGTGTGTGCACATGCACACGCACACACACACATATGTATATGCCCACATGAAACTTGATGTGGGCGCTTATATAACATTGTCTATCATAAGCCCCCAATGAAAGTCCAAATGTTTGTCTGTGGATAAACAAAGTGCAGGGTATGTCCATGCCAGGCACCTGGCAACTACAGAAATGAATGACTGAAACATGCAAGAACACGACTATGTCTCAACAAGTCTGTACTAAATGAAAGAAGCCAGACCCAAACACGGCCACGCTGCGTGATCTCACAGCTAAACACCTTTAATGAAATCAAAACTATCATGACAGAAGACAGAGCTGTGTTTGCCCGGGCTTAGGGCCTGAGTGGGAAAGCTGGAGGCTGACAACATGGGACACAGAGGAAGGTCTCTGAAGTGACATGAGTGTTCTAGCTCTAAAGGTAGGTGATGACACAACCGTGTACACTGGTCAAATCTCAGCAAGGTCTATGACTAAAAACGGGAAACTGTAAGTAAACTAAACCTCAGTGGAGCTATGAAAACTCCTTTATGTTCTGAATCATTTTCTTAAGAGGGTCATCTACACATGGTTCCATTTGCTAGTGTTAGGTCAGCTTTATATTGCTTTCAATTAAAGTTTATGTGTGATTCTGCCTGCACATGTGTGCATTTATCCCAAATATCCTCTTTGTCTGAGATCTAAGGGCACATTTAGCTGCATTGCTCTCCGGCTTCTCGGGAATTATTTCATCGGGCAGGGAGGTTCCCAGGTTATTTATCAATGTGCTGGTGAGTGTTTTAGGGTTCCACTTGTTTATTCTTATCTAAGGTTTGATTCCCTGCTTTTATCAAAGAACTTACAAGGCTGGCCGGGGAGGCTGGATGTAGAGGAAAGGGTGTATGGAGCATAGAATGAAGGGTGCCCAATGGCCATCACAGACAGCACAGACCACAGGCTGCTTGCCACAAGAGCACTCAGCCAGAGAAAGAAGAGGAAGGAATGAAGTCGTAAGATGCCAGGATGCCAGGACCGCCTCAGATGGACCACATCCCAGCCCCATCTAGGGACTCCAAGAAGTGTATATACACATAGATATTGGATTTTGTCTCTGTACAAAAGTGTAAGTCTCTAAAAATATTTCCCTTTGATTCTCTTCAGAGCAGAACTTATACCCTTAATAGATAGATAATGAAAGACAGGTGGGACATCCCTCACTCAAGATTCCAAAATGTTCCAAAATCTGAAACTTTTTAAACACCATTAGGATGCCACAAGTGGGGGAAAAATGTGTTTCGTGCACAGAATTATTTTTAAAATATGATAAAAGTGACCTTCAGACTGTATTACTAAGGTATGCATGAAACATAAGTATAACTCATGTTTAGATATGAGTCCTGAGATATGTCATTATGTGTGCACAGATATTCTAAACCTAGAAATAATCCAAAACCTGCACCACTTCGGCCCAGGTATTTCACGAAGGGATACTACACTTGTAAGTGAATTTCAGAGTTGTACCTGAGAAGAAAGTTGTGCCTGCTGGGAAAAAAGTGTTTGTAAAACTCCAATCCTTAGCCAGGCATGGTGGTAGCAGGAGGGTGGAGTGGGGTGGTTTCCAGGCCACCCTTGTCTCAACAGAAAACAACCCAATCTTTACCTTCTAAACTCTGTTTTCATGTACCCCCTCAGTAATTCTCTCTTAAGTCCTTGAGACAGGGCCTCTCTCTCTCTGAACCTGGTGCTAAGCTGGAAACCACAATCCCCATTAATCCTCCTGCCTCTGTCTCCCACACAAGACACAGTCCTGGAGTTACGTCGTGCACTACTGTACCCAACTTCTCACCTGGCTGGTGGTGATTCGAACTCCAGTCCCCTTGCGTTTGTTGCAAGCCATCTCCACAGCCCCTGTTCTAATTTCTTCTAGAAAGTAATTTCCCACTTCACTTCACCCTGATACAGGTCCTCTCATTGAGAGAGTGGAGCTCTGGAAGATAAAGACTACATTCAAGAGTGTCTGTGTTTCCAGGGGCCCCTGACCAGAAGCCAGCACTGTGGTCCTGAGCCAGGGGCCACGAATCTCTGGTTCGGATCCTCAGAGTTCTGCTAAAGCATAGATCATATGTGTGCAGAGAACGTGTTCTTTCTCTGCATTTGAGATGACAGACGACAATATCACATGATATTCCTTCCTCCACCAGAGCCCCAGTTAGGCAATAGACCAAGTCATCACCCTGTCTCTCTCAACCATGTGGTTTCCCTAGCCAGCCCAACAAAATATTGTCAGAGTGTGGGATGTAAACAAGGCCCTCACTGTTAGTAACTCTGTGTCATTGACTTGTGTTTTATTTTATTTTTATTTTAAGTCACATTTAAATTCAAAAGATTGCCAGCCTGCAAGACACATGTACACAAATCAGAGCTATAGATTAGAGCTGGAGCTGATTAGTTTGCTGTGAAGGTATTTGTGTAGATGGAAGGAAGGGAGAAAAATCTATTACACTCCTGGGATATTGCCTCTCCACAGGAAATGCAATTGTGAAAAGGGCTTTAAAAGCAATGGCTTTCATCATGTGCATCTCATCGAGTGTGTCTTCTACACGCTGGTGGCCGTAAATGCTGACAGAATACCTAAGCAGAGCCTCAGCCTGGGTCCACATGATACTGCTTCCCAAAGCAAAACAAGGAAAAGATGGGGGGGGCAGAGAGAGGGGGAACCTACACAGTCACACATCAGCAGCCCGAGATCGCAAAATGTGTGTCACTCACACTATTGTAGATATAGTTTAAGGAACACAGTTTTTCAGATCCAGTATTTCCTAGGGCTTAAAAGGAACTGTCAGGACTGTGAGGCTAGGGCTTGGTGGTTAAAAGCACTAGTCACAAAAGCTGGATGACCTGAGTTCAATCCTAGAGATCCAGAGTGGAAAAAAGAACTTACTCCCAAAGTACATACACCCATCTGCACATGTGCATGCGCACACACACACTAATAATTATTATTTTATAATGATAATTTTAAAATCTGAGTTTTTTTAATTAAAGAAAAGGAAATGTCTTAGTTGCAAGGTGCTAAGTGATGAAGGTTGCTTCTGCCCTCTGGGTATTGACTGAAAACCCAAATCAAGACTTGCTTTTCTTTGTTCATTTCTTGAAAAACACAATCTATCTTCCCAGTCAACAGGAAACCCAAGTAGGAATAAAAATCTCATATTTATCCCTGAGCCTAGACAGTGTTTTCCCAGAACAGTTTCACAATTTGTACATTTTCTAAAATGTTCCCAGTTGCATTGCCTGTCTTTTAGACTATTTAGAAGTCAGTGGGGTTAAATTGGAATCAACTGTTACACATTTCTTGGACCGTCTCATGCTATCTTCTGTATTTAGGTCAAGTAGCAATCCCAGAATCCCTAAGGAGCACTGTGGATGTATCCCGTGAGCTCACAGCAGTGCTCATTCCTTACCACTTCTCTCCAAAGTAATCGGTTTCCAACGCTCAATTAGTCCCATCTCCTGTTCTCAAGTGAGGCCAGCTGCATCGTGATTGGTCAAAGACTTCTCAGAAGAAAGCCCGGTGGAATAAGGTTAGACGCCCTCCCCGCAAGCCTGGGCTCCTGGGGGTCCCACAAACAGTCACCTCAAACCACAAATTAGCTGGATCGGTCAGCAAAAGGGAAAATAACTTCCTCTAACAGGTGGGAATTCAAGACTCTTCACATGAGAAGAGAACCTGATAGCTTGGGAAGACTTGGGGCCTGCCCAGAGCAGAGGGAAGCTAATCCATATTGTGAGTTGAGAGACTCTGTGGGGAGATTTTGGTTACACAGCTGGGCACTCTGACAAAGAGTGAAATTTCTGAAACCACAGAGAACCACCACCACTACCGCACAACCACCCCACCCACCATTACACCCCACGCCACCACTACACCACACCACCAGCCCACTACTACACCACACCACCACCACACCACCAACCCACCACCACCATACCAAACCACCAACCCACCACTACACCACACCACCAACCCACCACTACAGCACACCACCACCACACCACTACAGCACACCACCACCACACCACTACCACAGCACACCACTACCATACCACACCACCAACCCATCACTACAGCACCCCACCACCCCACCACCCCACCACCCCACCACCCCACCACTCCACCACCACTACTCTACAACCACCCCATCTCACCCCCACCTGCCACCCTACCACCATCCCATCACTAACAACAAGCATGACAGCACAGATTCCACTTTCCCACATATTTCTTGATTGTTTTTATTGACATAAATTACTCAGCCTCTCACATATTTGGTGTGAAAACATCATTCATGATGGATCATGAACTATTTCCTGTCAAGCTCAATGCTTATCTTCCTGCCTCTCCGTTTCTAGAACCGTCTATCTGCCTAGTTCCCCTCTCTCTCTCCACTCCCTCTGGTCCACATGGGAACCATAGGAAAGCTGACTTTGATTAGGCATCAGCTTGTGAGCCACATATCTCCAGCACTTGGGTGACAACTGTTTTCATTGCGAATAATTCTTCCTGAGGGAAGGATCATTCTGAGATCTAACGTGAATCTCCTTGATCTTAATGAAAACCATGCTTGTCTGTTTCACTGTAAGGAGTATGTCTTCCTCCAACTCACAATTCCAGCCCAGTCCTTGGAGGAAAGGGCCTCTACCTTCACCCCTCATTAAGGTGCCTAAACAGGAAATATTGAAGAGCTTAGTTGCACTGGGCCACATTTCTCACAGCTGGAGGGCCACTGAGTCTGCCTTGCACCAACCTTTCTTGATAGGGCAAAACAGGGCTTTTGGCTGCTTTCTGCCCTCCTAGCATCAAAATGTGTGTCAAAATGTGTGCTGAACTCCATCCTGTCTTTTCCCTTCACGGGTGCTCTAGAACCGGGGAAGTAACGAATGACCCAGGAGCTTCACTTTAGACCCCAGTTAGAATTATATTTATTCTCTAGCACAGCTTTCCTACATGGAAGGTAGGGAAGAGAGAGTGTCCAGCCATTTGGACTAGCCATTTGAAGAGTGTCTGCTAGTCCCCCTAAGGTAATTCTTTATTTAAAATATTTATTGTTATTTTATGTGTATAGGTGTTTTGCTTGTGTGTATCATGTGCACCATGAGCATGCTATACCCAGGAAGGTCAGAAGAGGGCATCAGATCTCCTGAAACTGACATTGTGCAAAGTTTTTAGCTGCCACGTGAATGCTGGAAATGGAACCTGGGTTCTTTGCAAGGGCAGCAGTGCTCTTAACCACTGGGCATCTGTCCAGCCCATCCCCCACGAGGTAATTCTCCGGTCCTTTATTACTTTCCTCATTACTATGTCAAAATACCCAGAGAGATCAGTTTTGGACAGGGAGGCAGGGTTATTTTAGTTCTCTATTGGTGCATTGTAATCCATCACGGGAAGAAAAGTGTGGCAGCTTGTGACTGCATCTGCTTAACCATGACAGGCCCTCACACCTCCCATCAGTATCCTCCTGACCACAGGACCCAGCACCTCCCATCAGTATCCTCCTGACCACAGGACCCAACACCTCCCATCAGTATCCTCCTGACCACAGGACCCAACACCTCCCATCAGTATCCTCCTGACCATAAGACCCAATACCTCCCATCAGTATCCTCCTGACCATAAGACCCAACACCTCCCATCAGTATCCTCCTGACCATAAGACCCAACACCTCCCATCAGTATCCTCCTGACCATAAGACCCAACACCTCCCATCAGTATCCTCCTGACCACAGGCCCTCACACCTCCCATCAGTATCCTCCTGACCACAGGCCCTCACACCTCCCATCATTATCCTCCTGACCATAAGACCCAACACCTCCCATCAGTATCCTCCTGAAGAAGTGTTTGTCCTTTTTATGGTTTTGCAGAATAAGGCTGCCTGCCATTGGCAGACCTCAGGACAATCTTGCTGCTGTCCCTATGGTGTGGACACTCTGAGGGATCAGAAGAAAACAAGCTTGTTTCTCTCTTCCCAGGAAGTTTTCAGTGTTATCTCTGCTTTCAGAATGACTGGAGTGACCTGCTCTTAGGCAGTGTTTTCTAAACTAGTAATAACTTAGTCTTCCTTCTAGATACTCCTGGCCACTGGGATGTGGCTGAGCTGCACAGAGTATATTGTGTGGTCTCATCCAAATGAAATTCTGCTTCCCATCTTACAGAATCCCAGATGTCCATTTTTTCAGCTACAAAAATAACTTCTTTGTCTAAACAACAGGCACCATTCTGGCTGGTCAGAGAGCATGTGTCACTGTGCTCAGGCTTTCTGCCTGTGTCATACATTGAGCGCGACCCAGCTGAGAGTCCTGCTCCCACGTCCAAGCACAGATGTGACATGCATTTTGCGATTTAGGCCATCTTTTCTTATTGTTTAGATAAAGAAAAGTGTTCAGGTTATGGGGCCCGGCTGACAAGGAAGTTACGTCCAATGGCTTCAACTTTATTTCCTGCTGTACAGAATTTGGGGTATGACTACAATCTAGATTTCTTATAGTAAAAGTGGCTTGCAGTTCTGTTTATAACACATTGCCAAGATTATCTTGTCCCAGATTTTTGAAGTCTTTTAAAATAAATGTATTTATCTGTATATTTACTTACTTGTTATTTTTATTTTATGTGCATGAATATCTTGCCTGCGTGCATGTATATGCACCACATGCACATCTGGTGCCCTCAGAGGCTAAAAGAGTGATACAAAACAGGAAGTGGAAAAATGGGGTGGGGTGCCAGCTGAGGAGTGGGGAGGAGACATCAAGACAGAAAGAGGAGGAAGGAAGAGGGACAAATCATACTGAGGTTGTTTGAAAAAACCCTCAAGGAATCTTGTTATATTGTATTTACCTAAAATCATATACAATGCATTTAAGTGTAAGTATGTACATGTATGTGCATAGGAAATTGTACCACTTGAGCTGAAAATACACCTCATCAGAACCATTGACTAACAAAACCCAGTACCAGGCATGAGAAGTCTCCTTTAGATCTGGCCACGGTAGTATAATAAACCCCAGAACAATATAAACTGTGGCTGCCGCCCCCAGAGGCTGAAGCTCCTATTGCTGAAGACACTGCACATTCAGAACCCAGGACTTAGATTATTTGAGCTGGATCTAACCTGAAAGTCTCCTTCCTACAGTCTAGCATCTATGAAACCAGAAAATACTATGCAAGCTGCCTAGGCAGGGAACCATAACATGACCAGCATGGCAAGATATGCACAAAGGTTCAATACGCAGCGCTCACATGTTGATAGTAACCAACAGCTGTCTGACTGGACTTAAGACCCACTCAACAGGAAGGAAATCAAGCCTGGTACTAGAGACCTAGCTGACTTCTCTGGGCTAGTGAGGTCAGGGGTGTTAGAAGAGAATCCACTACTACCAATTCGCTAGATCAGTGTAATCCCTGACTACATTTAAACCTCATTTTTATATCCACCCATAGATATGTGTAGCTTTCCACCCCGTCATCAAAGAAGCTTCTCTTTGCAATGAGTGGAGACCATCCCAGAAAGCCACAACAGGACACAATGCAGAGCTCCACACATCCTGGGGAGCCCATCCCCAAGGACAGCATCTACATTGCAGTTCCTGCATCTGTAACTCACAGACATTGTGGAAGAGGGGACAGTCTTTCTGTGATACCAGGAGGTGTGCTGTGAAATACTCTCTCATAGAAACAGCTGCATAAACAAGATCCAAGCAATGGCAATATCAATAGACCTGCTAATAAGTAATGGAGGAAGTCTCACTGCAGCGTCACACCTTTAGACAAGGGACTACAGGCAATTCATGATTGCTGAGAGAGGGAAGATTAGCCTCTCCTAGGGATGAAACCCCTAATTGGTTGTCCAAAACAAAGTGGTCATCCATGAAACACACACACATAAACAACAAAGATGGGTTCAGTGGACTGTATTTTTATATACTTGTGTGTATATGCTTTATATACACATACATGTAGCAAAAAATCAGGTTAGAAGAGGCTATTCATTTGAGAGTGGCAGACAAAGAAGGAGTTGAAGGGAGGGGATTTGGGAGGGACTTGAGGGAGGGAAAAAAGTGTGATTGATGTATTGTGCACCCCAATAAACTTATCTGGGGGGTCACAGAACAGAAGAGCCACTAGGTAGACATAGAGGCCAGAAAATGGTAGCACACACACTGGTGACACACACACCTTTAATCCTATCGCTCAGGAGGCAGAGATCCATCTGGATCTCTGTGAATTCAAAGTCACACTGTGGCACACACCTCTAATCCCAGCACTTGAGAGCTCATTCTTGCTTGGGAAAGACACGTCTTTAATCCCAGGAAGTGATGGCAGGAAGCAGAAAATTATATAAGGCACAAGGACCAGGAAATAGAGGCTTTTAAGCTTTTAGCTTTTTAGCAGCAGTTCAGCTGAGATCCTTTTGGGTGAGGACTCAGAGGTTTTCAGTCTGATGATTCGTGGAAACAGGATCAGATGAGGAGTTGGTGGGTTGAGGTTAGCTGTGGCTTGTTCTGCTTCTCTGATCTTTCTATCCGCATTCTCCCCAATACCTGGCTCCAGGTTTGTTTTTTATTAATAAGACCATTTAACCATTCATATTACAGGAAAGTGATGTAATTACAGCTTAATTAAACTATAAAACATTTGTTATTTCAATTTTATATGTATAAGTAGCTTGCCTGCATGTGGATGTGTGCACCATACGGTACACACCTGGCACCGCTGCAGGCCAGAAGAGGGCATCAGAGACCCTGAAATAGGAGTGAGAGTTGGGAGTCACAGTTGTGAGCTATGTGGGTTCTGGGAACCAAGCCTAGGTCCTCTGCAAGAGCTTTGGGTGCTCTTAACTGCTGAACCATCTCTCCGGTCCCTCATAGCATTCTTAAAATTTCTTTTTCCTTTACCAGCTACACTCCTGACAGAGGATTGGCACGTTTCTCAATCTTCACCGAAGAAGTTTATTTTTTGCAGTAATGGCGATTAGCACAGATACACACACAACTGATCAATGTGTAGAGACTAAGAGGCCATGGAGTGTTCAATTCTAAGAGTAGCAGTTCTATCCCACCTCACCATCTCAAGGTCCAGGGATCATTGTGGAAGAGGAGGACCGAGAGATTACAAGAGCCAGAAGTGGTAGGTGTCTACAGCCAAACAATATTTGCTGAGCATGACAGGGCCATTGCCTGTGTGATCTCACAACAGTCATGATTCCAGCACAAGATAAGCCAGCCAGAATCCCAGCAGGGGTAGGGGAGGGGTTCGTGAAGTCCCAACACTAGCTGGGGAACTGTTGGCAATTGATGGCTGCTAGGAAAGGTGGAGTCAGTTTTCTTCAGTGATGTGGGCCCTGGGAGGCTCCCCAAGCTCCAGCAGATTGTCCTACACCCATGCATGCCCAGGCTGCACTACAGTGTGATTTAAAACAGAATGCACAAAGTTGAGAAAGCAGAGTAGCGGGGAAGACAGGGGAGGGGTCGGAGGGGAAGGAATAGGAAGTAGGTGTTATCAAAAGACAGATGTACAAATGAAAATCTCAAACAACAATTAAATTCAGTCTTTTCTGTCTAGTTTGTCAATCAAGTAGTGCTTTCTCAGGCTAAACTAAACAATTATTTGGGGTTGATGTAGAAAGATTATTTTTCTCTTTCTCAGACAGTTGACAGTCCCTCCAAAAGTGAACCAAGGGACTCAGAAGTAAAGATGTATGCCACCTCTTATTAGAAGGAAAACACATACTATTCACATAGGATTTAAATAAAAGACATGACTATTAATAAAAAGCAACACATAAAATACATATATTAGTTCTAGATTGTGGACTAGTTGAAAGACACACAGAGGGACTGGAGAAGTGGATCAGTGGTTATGATTGTGTGCCATTCCTCCAGAGGACCCAGGTTTAATCCCCAGTACTCATATGGTGATTCACAACCATCCAGAACGCCAGTTCCGGGGACTCTAATACCTTCTTATGGCCCCTGAAGGTAGTACATGGTACACAAACATGTGCAGCCAAAATACTCATACACATAAAATAAAAATAAAACTTTTTTAAATGTTGTAAAAGGAATTTTAAAAATAAATAAATATAAGACACACAGAGAAAGCTCTCTGAAGTTAGAGAAGGGAAAATTAAAAGACCAGATGGAGACAGAGAGAATATGAAACACACACACACACACACACACACACACACACACACACACACACACACAGAAAAGAGAGAGGAGGAAGCTTAGCTGAGTCAAGGACATAAACTTTAGAAAATATCAAACCCAAACTATGTCTTAATTCATACTAACTGTGAGGACCAGTAATTAATGTATAGAAATTAATTAATTAATATGAAAGGTAGTAGATACAGAAAATGCATAATTTATTTACATTTCCGACCTGAGACTACCTATGCTCTTGTATTACTTTCTTTATTGTCCCTTCTTAGTAGACATTTCTCTTTTTTATTAAGAAAACTTTTTTTTATTCATTTTACATACCAGTCATAGATCCCCCTCTTCCCTCCTCCTGCCCCTTTTAGTAGACATTCTCAAAAACAACCTCTGTCCTCATACCAGGGACATAAGATTGGTGGCTTGGAACTAGCCTCATTATTTACACCACAGAATCAGTTTAGTTTCTCAGAAAACAAGTGGTTAAACATTAGCTTGCCATGGCAGGGAGAGGGGAAACAAATCTACCACTGGTAGATTTCTCAGAGACTATACGCTTCTGTCACCACAGGGAGGCAGTGGAATGGCCGACAGTCTATTAAATATTAAATAGTCACTGAGAGGGCCTGTGTCCCAGCCTGCACCCATGGCTTCTCCACCATCTGTTGGTTTCCAGCCCTTTGGTCAAAACAAGTCCCATGGCCAGTCCAGAGTGCACACAGGGTCTTGTGACCAAGCTGGCACCAATCCTAAAATCGTCAAACAAAAACTGCCCCACTTGCCACAAAAACTAACCCTGCCGTACTCCCTGTACCACGCTTCTCAAATGTCCTGCACCAGTATAATTGCCTGGCTGTGGCTTTGGATAAAGAAGTCAATAATGAAAATTTAATAGTGTGTGTGTAAAAGTAACGTATTGAAGTGCTCATTTCAAACGGGCACGATACAATAAAAAACTCATTCTGTCACCTACATCTGTCCACAACTTATGTCCACTTCCTAGATGTATTTTATCCTTCAATTTTATCCGTTTAAACATCACTCAGCATTTAACTCTCTCTATAGAGAGACACAGTTGGCCAGACAGGCTAGAGAGATGGTTGATAAATTGGTGCTAGATTGATAGGTGGATATTTGTCTGATTAAAATATATGTTTACTCATTTTATCCCAATAGACTCTGTGCTCTTAGGAAGTATTTTATTGTGTCATAGAAAGGAAAAACAACAACAAAGACCCCTAGACCTAGTAGCTCATACACACAAGTACTTCATAAGAGCTGAGTCTGTGGAAAATTAGTCTATATGAAGTTTTTAAGGACTGCCCAGAAAACCTTTCACTGGCAACTATTCCTTCATTCACTTGAAGCATATAAAGTGTGTGTATGTGCGTGTGTGTGTGTGTGTGTGTGTGTGTGTGTGTGTGTGTGTTTATATATGCTCTTGGATGCATGTTGTGTGCAGGAGTACAGGTATGCATGTATGAATGCACTGGGACATCAGAGGATCATGTTCTGTCTTATTTATTGAGACAGAGTTTCTTACAGAACCTGGAGAGAAGGATCATCTGCTAGACTGTCTGGCTACCCAGCCCCTGTCTGCTTCCCCAGTGCCAGGAGTAGAGACTTGTGCCCCTTGCTGGTTTTTACATGAATACTGAGGGTCACTTCAGTTCCTCAGCTTGCACAAGTTGAGCTATTCAAGAAAAACAGTTTTCCTTATAGTTTCGATGTTTTTATTTGAGTGTATTGTATGTGTATATATCATCTATGTTGGTGTTTCTCTCTGGGTGTATATTTACATGCACAAGTGTGGCATGCACGCATATGGAGGCCAGGTTTCTTTCTTGATCACTGTCCACCTTATATGTTGAGACAAGGTCTCTGCTGAGCCTACAGATCACTGATTGGATAGACTGATTGGCCTGTAGGCTTTGAGGATCTACCTATCTCTGCACCCACTCCCCACTGGAGTTAGAGTGTACTCCATGCTCAGCTTTTACCTGGGTGCCATATATCTGAATTCAGGTTCTCATGCTTGCATAGTGAGCTCTTTACTGACTGAGTCACCTTTCTAGCTCCCTATTATTCTCATTTTTACTAACATATATTAATCATTAAAATAGTAGTTTTGTTATAACCTACACTTATATGCATATGTGTTAATAAGTGCCAACACTAATTCATGGGATGTCATGGAGTCAGGGAGTAATTAGTATCATTTTATTATAATCAATTCTTATCACTTATGAAGTGGTTGAATGTTACATGAACATAGATTTGAATTCATTGAAATACAGCCACTCAAAAAAAGTTGAACACAAAAGTATACTTTATGCACTAAGAAAGGAAAGAAAATTGAATTACATAAGACGCTCAATTAAAAACAAACACAAGCTAAGGAAGTGGCTCAGTGGCTAATGTGCTAGCTGTGTGCAAGCCTGAGGACCTGAGTTCAGATCCCAGAACCTACATGAAAGCCAGGTGTGGTGGTGCCCATGTGTAAGCCCAGAACTGGGAGAGAAACAGATCCCTCGGGTTCATCACCAAGCCAGTCTTGAAAAACAGAAGCTTCAGGGTCAGTGAGAGACCCTGCCTGAAAAGCCAAGATGGAGCCTCATAGAAGAAGACAGCTGAGGTTGACCTCTGGCCTCCACATGTGAGCACACACACTAGCAAACACAACCACATGAACACATGTGCACACATACATGCAACACACACAAAGATCGATTAATAATTAATTTTTTAAAAAGGCAGAAAAAAATGAAGATTACAGGAATCAAGAAAATCATAACAAATAACAAATAGAAAACAGTAACAAATTTGGTAGATAAACCAGTTATATCAATTATCCCTTTGAATATCAATAATCTCTAAGCTAAGATTTCTATTGTGATAAAGTCCATGATAAAAGCAACTTGGGGAGGAAAGGGTTTATTTCATCTTATATGTCCAGGTATTGTTCATCTCCAATGAAAGTCAGGGCAGGAACTCAAGCAGAGCAGGAATCTCGAGGCAGGAACTGAAGGAGAAGCCATGGAGGAGCACTGCTCACTGGCTTGCTTCCCCTTGGCTTGCTCTTTTTCTTTCTTATAGACCCCAGCACCACCTTCCCAGGACTGGCCCCTCCCACAGTGGGCTGAGCCCTTCCAGATCAATCTTGGATCGAAAAAGTGCCCTACAGACTTACCTGCTGGCAATCTGTTGGAGATAGATTTTTAGTTGAGTTCCTCTCCACAGATAGTTCTAAACTGAAAAAACAATTAGGAGACAAGTGTGTATATACACAAACATGTATATACTTGTCTGCATAACAATCCTCAGCACGATGTACCTCACAACAGTGTCAACATTTGTGATATAAAATCTAATAAAGAAAAAATAGACAAACTCTCTGTTCTAGTTGGAGACATCAACATTTCTCTAGCTGAAGTGGACACACCTGTTGGGCAAAATCAGTAAGGATGTAGATGGACTCAATACCATCAATCGACTGAAAGGAACTGACTCCAGAAACTGCTTTATTTGAGAACAGTAAAATGCTGCTTCTTCCCTTCTCACGTGAAACATTTACCAAGTTCAACCAATATGGGACCATAAAATACACTTTAGCAACTGCTGAAGCCTGGAAACCATGCAATGTCTCCTCTCAGACCACAGTAAAGCTCAAGCTAAAAGCCAATAACAGGAACACAGCCAGAAGGCCTCAAAATAGAAAGGAAATGATAACATTTTGTGCAACACCTGGGTCAAAGGAGAAATCTCAAAAGATTTCCAACTAAATTAAAAATAATTGTTTACAGGCTATAGCGAAAACAATGCTGAGAGAGAAATTCATAGTATCGAACACATCTATAAGAAAAAAAGAACCATCCAAAGTCAGCAATCCAAGCCTCTATCACAGGAAACCAGAAGAAAAAGAACCTATCAAATCCAAAGCAAGCAGAAGCTGTGTGTGCTGGTACACACCTGTCATCCCAGCACACAGCAGGAAGAAGCAGGAGCATCATGCTTGGGAGCCCAGCCTGGGCTACATGGCAAGTTGAAGGCTAGCCAGAAATATACAGGGAGAATCTGTCTCAAAATATCAAGGGTTGGGGAGTAGCTCAGTGATAGGGTGCTTGCCAGGTGCACACTGCCCTGGGTCTGGTCTGCAATGTTCCAAGAGGAAGTGGGGGATCAGGGAGGGGACAAGGGAGCGAGTCAAGTAACTAAAATAAAAGAAACGCTGCAAAGCAGAAGCAAAGTCAACCAGGCTGAAAATAAGAAGCTAATAGAGGAACTCAGCAGAACTAAAAGCTGGAGATCTTGATGACCTACATTTATTTTATTCAATTCTATTCTTCTTAAATTGACATAAAATTGTATATAGCTATGTATAAGGCATGAACATTTGAAATATGTATCCACTGTGGAATGGTTAAATTAAATCCATTAGCATATGCATTATCTCCTGTATATTTTGTGGTTAAAACACACACACACACACACACACACACACACACACACACACCCCATTCTCTTAACAATCTTCAAGCATAAAACTCCCTGTTATTAACTCCAGTTACCACGTTATACAATAGAGCACTTGAACTTAGGATTTTTGTCTAGCTGTAGTTTTATAGAATCTCACCAGAATCTCCCAAGTTCTTCTTCACTATATAAATTCTAGTTCTTTGGAAATTTTAGTATGTCCAACACAACCTTAGCCAGGCTAAATTAAACAACAAGAAGAGGACGTGGCCAGGTGTGGTGGTGCAAGTCTTTAATTCAAGCACTCATGAGGCAGAGGCAGGTGGGTGGCTGTAAATTCAAGGTCATTCTGGTCTACACAATGAGTTCTAGGCCAGGCAAGGCTACATAGTGAAACCCCTCTTAAAAGGAGGGTGAAAAATTACTTACATTAAAAACAAAAGGAAGGGTTGGGGATTTAGCTCAGTGGTAGAGTGCTTGCCTAGCAAGCGCAAGGCCCTGGGTTCGAGCCTCAGCTCAAAAAAACAAAAAAACAAAAAAAAAGGAAGAAATCCTCAATTTCTTTCTTCAAGGACATAAAGTTCTTGTCACACATGTCTTTTGGGAGACAGTTGTGTAGCTGGGTCTGTTGGAGCACTCTGCTCCCCCCCAACCCCCCCAACCCCCACCCCCGCCCCGGCAGTGTGATCAGGATCTATCCCTGGCTCATGAGCTGGCTTTCTGGATCCCATTACCTATGGTAGGACCCATTAATGCAGCAGGGAGGGGCTTTGTCCTGCCTCAACTGAACATACCAGGCTTTGCTGTCCCTACTAGGAGCCCTTACACTTTTGAAGGAGGGGATGAGGGGTAGGTGGGAGGGTAAGGTGGGGGGGGGGTTGGGAGGAGGAATGAAAGGGGGATCTGTTGTTGGTATATAAATTGAATTTTTAAAAAAATTTATTTTTAAAAAAAGGCAAAAAAAATTAAAGGAAGAATATCCCAACAAAGCTTATGGGAGGTAAAAGGGAAATAAAAGTTATGAATAAATCTCTGCCAATAGCTTTTATAAGCCAAGTAAAACTGACCATCTCTTTAAAAGACACAATCCATCAAAACTCACATGAGAGGAAATAGGCCTGCATCTCCTCAAGGAAATAAATCAGTGGTGCATAGGTTTTTTACTCTGAGGAAGAAATAATGCCAGCTCTTTCATCTTTTCAGAAGGTATACACAGAGACATGAACTCAACGTATGGGACCAGCATGCTGTTAGTAGCAAAGCCAGACCATGGCACAACAGAAAACAGAAGTGCACACCTACATCTTTTGAGTATATTGAGGAGCTGGGTAGATGGCTCAGTGGGTAGGCTAGCGTGTGTGGCAAGCTTGAGAACCTGAATTTAAATCCCAAATACCCACGGTAAAAAGCTACACACGTCTGTACATATCTACAACCCCAGCATCAGGGGGAGGATGCCGACTCATCTTGAGAGCGCTCTAGCTGGCCAGCCCAGCCAGGGTGATGTTTTTTCTTCAGCAAGAGACTTTGTCTCAAGGCAATAAGAAAAAGAACACCAGCGGAAAACACCCCACATCCCCTTCCCACTCCTGCAAATATGCAGGGTACATACACCTGCACATCTAAGTGTACACTACACACGTGTATACTACACACATACACCACACATATGCACAAAGAATACTGGTGCAAAAAAGCTAAAAAATATATTATTAGTAAATCAAACTCAACAATGTGAAAGAACTACAAAGTACAATGAATTGAGATTTATTTGATATGCAATTTGCCTGATCTGAGTATATAAAAGGCGACAGATGTACCACATCAAAAAATAAGGGGAAAAAATACTCACATGAACCTATCAATAGAGCTACAAAAAACAGTTTATCAAGATGCCATACTTAGTCATGCATGCAGACTTAGTAAAGTGAATGTAGATCATAAGAGGTCTCATCAATGTCCTACCATCAATGTCTTATCTAAGGTGAGAAACCAACCTCACTCCTTTTTGACCTTTCACTGGACATCTAAGCAAACACAATGAGGTAGGAGAAACGACTGGATGCAGACTGATGGTGGAGAAACGACTGGATGCAGACTGATGGTGGAGGAAGAGACCGGATGCAGACTGATGGTGGAGGAAGCACTGGATGCAGACTGATGGTGGAGGAAGCGACCGGATGCAGACTGATGGTGGAGCAAGAGACCGGATGCAGACTGATGGTGGAGCAAGAGACCGGATGCAGACTGATGGTGGAGGAAGAGACCGGATGCAGACTGATGGTGGAGCAAGAGACCGGATGCAGACTGATGGTGGAGGAAGAGACCGGATGCAGACTGATGGTGGAGGAAGCACTGGATGCAGACTGATGGTGGAGGAAGCGACCGGATGCAGACTGATGGTGGAGGAAGCGACCGGATGCAGACTGATGGTGGAGCAAGAGACCGGATGCAGACTGATGGTGGAGGAAGAGACCGGATGCAGACTGATGGTGGAGGAAGCACGGGATGCAAACTGATAGAGGAGGAAGCACTGGATGCAGACTGATGGTGGAGGAAGGCCAGAAGTGCCTTTGTTTACAGGTGCCACAACAGACTGTGGACACCAGGAACACGGACCCCGAAAACCTTCATGGACTGAAAAGGTAATAAGCAAGGATGCAGGAGTTGGAAACACTGAACTGTTCTAAAAGTGGGGTGTATTTTTAAACAACACTAGACTGACTACCTTACTTTCTACTGAGATGTCAGTCATCCTTATCTTCCTCTTTCCTGCGGGTTCTCCGGAATCCACACAGCCTGCGGTCCTCAAGTGTGCTACGACACAGTGTTTGTGCTATGGATTTACTGCCTGCAGGTTCAGTCAAATTTCAGGGAACTATGGTTTTCTGTCCTTTAGAACATTTTGAACATGTTCCTACACTTCCCCCTTGTGATGTCAATTCTTTAAGATCAAAATTCATTGAATTTTAGTTAACAGTTTTATAGTCATTTTCAGTTCACAGCGAAACTGGATGGTGCACAGAGTTCCTGTGTCCACCACAGCTGTCTGAGCTTTTCCAGAACTTCTGTTGGGATGGTCTCTTGACGGCTTTTCTGGGGTGTTTATCCTCCTTCCCAAGATTCCCTTGTCTCAATTTCTCCTACTCTTTCTTTCAGTTCTAAATCTAAAAAAAGAATAGCTTTTATAATAAAAAGGTGGAGAGCAGAATTGCAACATGTAAGTCAAAATAGAATTTTTTTAGTACAACCCAACCAAACCCAACAAAAGAAAATATATGTTGGATCATAATGAGACATTTGAAGAACTATTGTTTATAAAAATAAATAAAAGAGAAAAGAATGGCTGGATGAAACGGTGCATACCTTTAATCCTAGAACAAGGGAGCCAGAGTGAACAATCAGATTGTAAATCCAAGGCCAACCTGTTCTACATATCAAGTTCAAGATCTACTCTCAGAGAGCAAAGGGATTAAGAAGTCCACACACTTAGTTGTTTGTATTATAGGTGTCCAATAAAAAAACATGAAACCAGAATACAACCTACAGATTAAAATAGAACAAGAAAACCTATGTTTAAAAGGTGAAAAACTTAATGGGCCATACATAAAACCTCATCTAATGGTCAACAACAATATGAAAAGATGTTTCATATCCTTATAGTTAAGAAAATAGTGGTTAGAATCATGCTGAAATGCCATTGTGTATAACATTAGCTTGACCAAAAGTTATAATAAAGTAGTATCATGGCCTGACTGTCTAAGAAGCAATCAGACAGTTCATATCCATGTGGTAGAGTTTAAATTGGCGTGACCACACTGGAAAACTGGCAGAATCTACTAAGGCCCTGTGCACAGCTAGCCTGCCTCCTCTATACAAACATCTACAGCAAATATGTGTTTAGCACCACAAATCCTAATAGCCCCAGGCGGGGAAACTACCCAAATTCCCATTAAGAGCAAAATGGATCTATGCTGTGGTGTCTGCACACAGTGTATACTGTGTGCAAGAATAAGGATGCACAAACCACAGCTCACAGAACACAACCAGGAAAGCTCACAAACAGAAACCACACTGAAGATGTCCAGGATATGCAGTTCTGTTTGTGCAGAACACAAAATTGTCCAAACAAATCTGTGGTGCAATTGAATGGTTTGGAGGAGAGTGTGTTTATAATATGTTATATATTTTTAAAAGAGAAAGGACAAACTCAAGACTGAAGGAGGTGTGAAACCTAGAATCAGTTCCCAGTGAAAGCTTTGCATCTAGCACAAGAGAGGAGAAAGCTAATATTAATATTAACTAATTTATTAATACTAGTAGGTCCATTAATAGAACTAATTGGTTAACTAATAAACAGAATACAAATGGTAAGTTAGTGGAAGAGTGTTGTTGCAAACACTGAAGCTATGGAATTATCCTAGATGTACA
Organism: Onychomys torridus; assembly: GCF_903995425.1. NCBI lineage: Eukaryota > Metazoa > Chordata > Mammalia > Rodentia > Cricetidae > Onychomys > Onychomys torridus. Next base: position 78,144,054 of record NC_050447.1, on the reverse strand, counting down.
GAGACAGATGAGCATATAAAGAAGACATTAAGTTTATTCAGTGTTTCCTAAGGAAACATAGAACTATGTCATGTGCAGAAAAATGAATGGAAGTGGAAGCCATCATGCTAAGTGAAATCAGCCAGACTCAGAAAGATGAATGTCACATGTTTTCTAGCACATGCAGGATCTGGGTTTTAAGATATGTAAGCCATGAGGGTAGAAAGGGCATGGGAAAAAGAGGACAGCAGGTTTGGCAAAGCACGTGATCTGCATCAAGCACTGGACAAAATTAAAACTCTTTCACGATAAAACAGTTTTCTTCAAAAACTATTTGTAGACAGAATTCACCTTAACAATTAAAGGAGAGCCATATATGATGAGCCCATGGCTAATACCATGCTTGAGGTGAAGGACTGTGCTGCCACTAACATAAAAAGCAAGACAAAAATATCAGTCTCACCATAGCAGTTCAGCACTGCACTGAAGTCTTAGCCAGAAAACTGGGCAAGAAAAGAGATTTTTAAAAAATCATCCAATTTGGAAAGAGAAAAATCCTGCTTGCTGATGACATGATCTTAAATATAGATAGATAGATAGATAGATAGATAGATAACATATATATGTATATATATGAAACCTTAAAGATTCCACCAAAAACTGAATAATAATGCAACAAAGTTACATAATAAAAAAAATCAATGCAAGAAGTTTTTAAAAAAGAAGTTAATAGTTTGTTAACGCTGACAATAAACTATCCAAAAGAGAAATTAAGAAAACAACCCAATTTACAATAGGAACAAAATTAACCAAGGAGTTTAAAGAGCTATACATTAAAGCCTGTAACACATTGATTAAAAACAAGTTGAAGAAGACACAAATAAATGGAAAATGTGTTCAGGGTTGGGGATTTAGCTTAGTGGTAGAGCGCTGTAAGGCCCTGGGTTCGGTCTTCAGCTTCAAAAAAAATTGTGTTCATAAACCATCAGAATAAACACTGTCAACCTATCTTACTATCTCAAGTTAAAGTCATCTATCCAAGAGGAGGGAACCTCAATTAAGAAAATGCCTCTATAAGATTACACAGTGAACAGGCCTGTAGGGCATTTTCTTAATTACTGATTGATGGGGGAGGGCCCAGCCCATTGTGGATGATGCCATCCCTGGGCTGGTGGTCCTGGGTTCTATAAGAAAGCAGGCTGAGCAAGCCATGAGAAACAAACAAACCAGTAAGCAGCACTCCTCCATGGCCTCTGCATCAGCTCCTGTCTCCAGGTTCCTGCTCTGTTTGAGTTCCTCTCTTGATGTCCTTCAATGATGAACAGTGATGTGGAAGTGTAAGCCAAATAAACTCTTTCCTTCCCAACTTGCTCTTTGGTCATGGTGTTTTATCAAAGCAATATGAACCCTAACTAAGACACCATCCAAAGGAATCTATGAATTTTATTTCAATCCCTATCAAAAGTTCAATAACAACTTTCATAAAAATAGAACAAATTTTAAATGCATACAGAACTGCAAAACATCAAATATTCAAAGCCATCTTAAGCAAAAAGAACAAAACCGGCCGGCGGTGGTGGCGCACACCTTTAATCCCAGCACTCGGGAGGCAGAGGCAGAGGCAGGTGGATCTCTGTGCGTTCCAGGCCAGCCTGGTCTACAGAGCGAGATCCAGGAAAGGCACAAAGCTACACAGAGAAACCCTGTCTCGAAAAACAAAACAAAACAAAACAAAACAAAAAAAGCAAGGGTACATACTACCTGATTTCAGAATCTGCTGCAGAACAATGGTGGTACCCTAAGTAACACGGTACCAGAATAACAAAATACACAACTCAGAAAAACCGAATACTAAGCCCAGAAACAAGCAATGGGATTATGCTCAACTGATTTTTAACAAAGATGCTAGGAGCAGGCAATAATTCAAGGACACTCTATTCCAGTTACTTCGGAAAAACTAATCACATTTAGAATGAAATAAGATCTTCATTTCATTCCACACATAAAAGTCATCTCAAAATGAATTAAAGAGTCAACTTTAAGTTCTGAAACTATAAAACTACTAGAAGAAAATATAAGGGGAATGTTCCATGATCTTGTCCTGGACAATAACTTTCGGGATTATGACCCCAAAACACAGGCAACAAATGAAAAAAAGTACAGATTGTGTCAAACTAAAAAGCTTCGGCATAGCAAAGTGAGTAGGGACTGGAAAGGGAGTGGCCACTTTGCCATCTGATAGAGAAGAAGACTCCACAAAGAGGCCAGGCACAGTGGTTCGTGCCTGTACTCCTAGCACCAGAGAGGCAAAGACAGGAGGATCTCTGTGAGGTCAGGGCCAGCCTGGTCCACAGAGCAAAAAGAGGAGAAAAGAAAAGAAAATTCACAGTGAACTCAATAATGAGAAAATGTTTTTTAAAAACCACTTGAATAGATATTTTTCAGTGGGAGAAATGTAGGTGGCCAACAGGAATAGGAAAAATATTCAATATCACTAATTTTCAGGGAGATGTAGATCAATACTCCAATGAGATGTCATATGCACTGGGTTAGAGTGGCTGTTATCAGGGGTTGGGAGGTGTGGCTATCACATCAGCATCCCCAAGTGACAGCTGTATTTCTATGCTCATCTCAGAATTCTTGATACCTAAGATACAGGAACAAGCTAAATGCCTGTTGACATGTCTATGAACAAAGAAAATATACAGAAAGAGACAGGACAAGAGTGTTGTGAATTCCTGCCAGTGTTGTGAACATGATGAACCCAGACAGAGAACATTACATCAAGTGAAATAAGTCAGTGACCAGTGTAAAAACCACAGACGAAATAAGTATTCCTTAGGACACAGACACAAGAGCCCCTAAAGAAATTTTAGTGAGCCCAATCAAGCTCCATATTTAAAAATTCATCAGTACTAAGTTGCATTTATCCTAAAAACATAAAATCGATTCAGTATGCAAATAAATAAATAGAATTTACATGTTAACAGATTGAAAAGGAGAGTTGAATCAAAGATTGTCTTCATAGGAAGAAAAATCTTGGCATATTTCAATAGCCATTCATGATTTTGAAGATAAACTCCCCCATAACCAGGAAGAGCAGAAACTCTTTTAAATCTGATAAAGAAAATCAACCTGAAACCTGGTTAATGCTGTAACTTTGTCCTGACCTGTTTTCCCCTAAGACTTTGGAAAATAAAAATAAAAAATAAAGGATGTCTTCTCTTGCTGTTTTCCATGGGAGCCCCCAGTTATTGTGATAAGACAAGAAAGCAAAATCCAAGTCATGACATTTGGAAAGGCCCATCTAAGCTCTGCATACTGGCAGTGCACCCATTCGTGTGGAAAATCTGACGGCACCTTCCAAAGTGCCACGACTACAAACGAACTTACCAAGGCCATGGAGTGTAATGTCAACCAACAAAACCCAACTGGGAATGGACATCATACACATTTGTGTTATAAAATATGAATTATGTGGGACTCCGCGGTATATTTCCATGATAATATGTTCGTAGAAGAGCCCTAAGAGTTTGATGAAAGAAATTTTTAAAACGCTCTAGGGACCGCAAGTGTGACTCGGTGGTAGACCACCCGCCGAGCATGAGTTCCACCCACAGCACTGTGAAAAGATAGGAAGCCTCACAGCAACGGTGTAGCCCACAGTGTTCAAACCTGGGCTGACTAGGTAGTATTAAGGAGCAGAGGTAAGTGGATGTTAGGGCTGGCCTACATAGTGAGTTCCAGGCAAGCTAGGGTCTTATCTCAAAAAAATAAAATCTCTAAATTAGCTTAGTAATTCAGTATTGTCTCAATCAAAATTCAAGATTGATTTATCTTGTTCTTTGTTTTAGAAGTATATATAAAAACACATCATCCATCCGCCGGGCAGGAGGTGGTGCACACCTTTAATCCCAGCACTCAGGAAGCAGAGGCAGGTGGATCTTTTTGAGTTCGAGGCCAGCCTGGTCTACCAAGCAAGATCCAGGAAAGGTGCAAAGCTACACAGAGAAACCCTGTCTCAAAAAACCAAAAAACAAACAAACAAACAAACACATCATCCTAAAACAGCCCAAACAGTTTTGGAAAAATCATCAGTCGCTACTTGATTTCAAGAATTAGTGTAGTAGTGTAAAACCAAAATAGTTAAGGAATCATGCTACTAAAGTAGACAGAAACACTCAGATCCCCAAAACCGACCCAAGACAGCAGGACTGGGGGTTGCTCCGTGTGGTGCCCTCCGTGTGGTGCCCTCCATGTGGTGCCCTCCGTGTGGGCTCCACCAGCTCCGCTAAAGGAAGAGAAGCCGGGCTGACTCAGGAGTGCAGAGATAGGCCCACACCTAGATGGCCATTTGGGTTGCAATAAAAGTTACAGAAGTTACTGGGGCTGGGGGAGATTGCCTCTTTTGGAAATATGGAGAAATCACTTTGGAAAAAAAAATCTTTTCCATAAGAGGGAACATGAAAAGAAAGAGGAGGAGGAGGAGGAGGCTACCACTACCAGCTCAACACTCAAGGCAAATGCCCTAAAAACCTGTTCTAGACCAAAACAGAAAAGCAAAAAAACATAAAACTTCAGCAACCAAAAGGGAAGAAGAATCATTCTGATTTGGGGTGTGGTGAGGATGTCTTAGAATACAAAGCACAACATAAACTTATGAAAGGCAGATATCAAAATTTAGAAGTTCTGTTCCTGAGAATACTACAGTTATGAAAACGGAAGAGGGAAGACACGGTTGGGAGCAAAGAGCTGCAAACCACCTCGTGTTTTCAAAAGGAGAGAAGACTGGAAAAGGCCCCTCACCAGAAATTCGTCAGTAGCCACAGAGCACATTTCAATATTCAGGATTGTCAACCATTAGGAAAATGTAAATAAAAACACAACAGCCCACTATAGCCTCCCACAATGGCTAAAACATAACTAGCAATGTGAGGTGGTGAAGAGAACTGATATGTGCCACACACCTCTGGGAGGAAAGAAAACCCAGCAGTGTGGGGAACAGTTGACTGGTTTCCTGGTAGAGCTAACTGGGCACTTACCAGAGGACCAGACATTCCATTTCTCGTTACCAATCCCAGATAAATAGAAATGAAGGACTGCCCAAAACATAAATACTCACTTTCCTGGTTAGTCTTTTTGTTACTTTGTCACCAGCTAGAGTCACCCAGTAAGAGGGAACACTGGAGGAATTGCTCCCATCAGATGGGCCTGTGGGCAAGCCTATGGAGCATCTTTTCCATGCATGATTGTGGGAGCACCCAGACTACTGTGGCTGGTGCTACCCTTGGGCAGGTGGACCTGGGGTGTATTTGAAAGCAGGCTGAGCTGGCCACGAGGAGTAGGCTAGTAAGCAGTGTTCCTCCATGGCCTCTGCGTCAGTTCCTGCCTCCTCCTTGAGTTCTTACCCTGACTTCCTGAATAATGGACAAATGGACCCTTTCCTCTCCAAGTGGCATTTGTTAATGGTGTTTTATTGCTGCGATAGAAACCTAAGACATTCACCACAGGATTTTATTTATCTATTTTTGCATGTGATAAATATTCATTCATAATAACCAGACATTGAATAAACATTTTCAAGATCCTCTTAACTCCATGTAGTATTACAGTATTGTAAAATATGGCATGTTTTTTTCTACTGTGGAACAATAGATTTGCTTTCTCCAATGCTTCCCATGGACTAACTGGAGCATTCAGCTATTATCTCTATCATCACAGCTTTCTTCATAATGTTCCCAAACTGTACACACAATAAATATCTATCATCAGCAAGTCAATGGAAAAAGAAAGTGTATTTATGCCTTGACAATACAGAAGAACAAATTGACATGTGAGACAACATACCCTACTGAAATTATATCTTTCATAATTCTTCCATAGCTTCCTACTTGTGACACACACCTCCACCACTGCAGAGGCTCTTTCCTTTCCTCTGTCCTATTTGTGGAGGCCCACAAAGGTTTCCTAGTGAGATCTGAGCTTGCTTTACCCAGCAGAGCTGCATTAGAGAACTACTTGACCCATGTGCATGGTTTCTAGGTGATTGGAAGGGTCTATACTTGGCTGAGCTAGGGGGAGGTCTTTTGCTCCACCCCTTGGCATTCCTATAAACAGCCCTTTAGAAGAGACAGGAAGGGCCAGTGGATAAGGATCCAGGCCCTCCTGAGGCCATCCTGTGCTTCTATCTGTTTCTCCTCTGTCTTCTATCTAAATCTCTTATCCCTTACTCCTCAAGAGTGCCCTGGTGTAAAATGTGGGAGCCAGTCTCCCAGCTAGCCTCCCACACCTATTCCCTACTGTTTAGCCCAGAGTCTGGCACACAGTACATGGTCAATTAATAACATAATGAACCAAAGACTTGTATTGGTTTTTGATGTTCATAAAGTTCCAGTTTATGCCTACCATATTCATCCCCCTGGGTTCTTTCTCATGAACTCTATTTTGATGGAGAAAGTTCTTCACTCTGACTCTGGTAGACTGGCTGAGTTACAAGAACATTAAAGAAAGCTGTTGGATTTGGCCATACTCTTTTATTCCTTCCTCTTGATCTCAGAGAGGTTTAAGCTGAGGACTCTCTCAGCCCTCCTGTAGGCTCAGGCTCAGTGCCAGCGCCAACCCCAGAATCCAGTTCATTGCTAGTTGAGCCAAGCTGTAGGTGCCAACATGCAGTTTGGCTTTTGCAGTAAGTCCTGGCTCTTTCATACAGTTTTGGCTCATTACTATTCAAAAACTCATGAAGAGGAGGCTGTTGTCACTCCTGGGCACCAGAAGGGCTTTCCCCCTGGCCCCACGACTATGTCAGTATGATTAGGACACCATCACCACTGACATCAGCCCTGATGCTTGCCATACAGTCCAGGCTGGTCTCAAACTCTCCAACCTCTTTCGACAGCCTCCAGAGAGCAGGGATTAGGGTGTACATCACCTGCTCTGCCATGATATTCTTGAGGTGTTCCTAGCTTTCTTCTGCATGGGCACCGTTTCATTCCTGGGTATGGGTATTTGTTCTCCAAAGATGCACACCTAGAACCCATGCCACCCTGGAAGACAGGAAGTTTTCAGTAGGACCATAATGTAGTTTTCATTTGGTTAAAGGTCTGTTTCCAGATCTAACAGCCCACAGCAGTTACAAAGGAGGACAAGTCAGAGAGTAATGTCCTTGTTGGCAGAGGATGTTGTGGTTCAGTGGGACAGGAATATGCAGACCATCACTTCTCAGGAAAGATTACTGTTTCTGCTTGTGTTTTGTTTTTGTTTTTTCCATTTAGGTCAGAGACTCATAATATAAATAAGCCCTTGTTTTTCCCAATTCAGTTCATCCATTTTTCAGGATAAGCACTCTAGTTTTTTGTTGATCTTTGAGATGACATTAACTGGTGTGTGTGTGTATGTTTGTGTGTGTGTGTGTGTGTGTGTGTGTGTGTGTGTGTGTACATGTGTGAACATAAGCAAAGGATGGTGGGTAATCTGTATGGGACACACATTTAAAGGGTTCCAATATCAGAGGTTCTTGGGCTAGCTACAGTAAAATTCTAATACCAGAATGTTCTAGAATAATCCAAAATATCTCACAATTTTTGTGCACATTACATGATATAGAGTGTATTAAATACTTTCCAAGGCTTATCTCCCTTAATATTATAATACCCATGTGAGACCAACTAACATGAACCCCATGACACAGAAAAATGAGCTGAGATTCACTAGCACTAAATCACACCTCTGGGAGTGATAGGGCTCTCTTTTGATCTCAGTAATCTGATACCAGAAGTGGGGTTTTTATCCCTGTATGTTGGGACTAGTGGTTGAGTCCTAGAGCTGAGACTATCAGATGAAAAGGGGCAATAGCGACCTCTAATTTCATACTGTTGACTATGGACAAGCCATTGGCCTCCGGGAAGGGCCAGAGTATGCACTCTGACTTAAGGTAGTGGCTAATTGCTTGTAGAAGCAACTGTTTTGTCTTTTTTCAAACACCTTCTAACATGGACGCACAAGAACTTGACTGCAATTCCTATAGGGTGAGAAGGACATTGGTGATTTTCAAGGCACCTGTGAAGAATGGTAACTCTGCTGGGAACAGAGCCTGCCTTCATTTCTGATGATGCAAAAGCCATTCCTCCAGAACACTGAAGCATCTCTTAAATGGAGTTAGCGAGACAAACTCTACCGCTTGTAGCTCCTTGTGGAGGAAAAGAGAGGCTATGAAGTCAGCAACTTCAGCAAGATGTAATGAGAGAGAGGAACAGGGGAATCCTGGGTATCACACAAATACTGCATCTTAGGACACTGTGGGCCAGATAACATGACACTGGGGTAGGAAGACATAGAGAGCAGCACAGAACCAAACACCAGGCTCAGTCCTAATAACTAAAAGAGGTTGAGAAAGACTCAGGGTGCCAAGGAGGGAATCACTGTCCCAAGACCATAGAAGCTCTCTGGACACTGCCAGAGGAAAACACCGTGTGGGCAGTCAGGATTCTGGGGTTTCTCTGACAGACAGGCAGAACCAAAACATTTGCTCTTCTCATTGCAGATATCAACCATCCTGCCAGCTGCTTTGTGGAAATGAGTGCATGCATAGCATCCAGCTATTTCTAAAAAGGATCCTCTTCACTTTTTTTTTTATATGGGCTCTGCTATCTTGCTGGGAAGGGGGTTTCATTTCCAAAGCTGGTTTTTCTAAGAAGTAAACACTCTCTTTGAAACGCGGCCACTCAGTGACTTGGCAAATCAGGGAAATACTGTGATAATTAAAACAAGCCTCTCAGTGCTGTCCAACTATCTCTCTAGCACTCCAACGACAGAAGGGGGCAAACCCATGCCCTCACAGACTCTGGAAGATCACTGCAAGTGCTCAGAAATTGCTTTGTAATATCTCTTTCCAAAGCATGACGTGAATTGGGCATGAAGGGTACAATCTTCCAGGGACTGTTTTATGTTTTAATATAAAAACAGAACATTGCATCCAAATCTTAAAGTGATTGCTGATCCAGGAAAATGAGCAGGCTGTGTATATGAGGGTGAAAAAGCTTTCTTCTTCACCATAAAATACACATTGCCTTAAAAGAAACACACACACACACACACACACACACACACACACACACAAAGTACCCAAAATTCACAGTAAAATTTGACAGTATTCCACAGAACACTTTATGATTACTCCTCCCTTTGGCATAATGATCCCAAATTTCAACCAAAAACTTGGTGTTCATCCTAGATCTCTTTGGACCATTGTCTTTGTTTTTTTGTTTGTTTGTTTTGATTTGTTTCTTCTCATGATTTATAAATTAGAGGCAGCAACATTTGCCACACAAGCTTGTTGTGAGAGTTCCATTGAATGAATGTGCCTCCTCGAGCGTGCATTGCAGGACAATTTAGGTAAATGGCAAAAAAAAAAAAAAAAAAAAAAAAAAAACCATAGTCAGTCTTCTAAATCCAGACAGTTTCTCATCAAGTAACAGCATTTAAAGAGGATGATCTGAGGGTGTAGTTGACGATGGTATAGCTCAACAGTACAGTACTGGCCTCACAGGCAGAACGTGCTAGGCTCAAACCTAAGCGCAATCTCAGCACTTCAAAAGCAAAATCAGAATACTTCATTTAAAGTAAGTGATTAGATGGCAGGTTTTCATCTCTGTTTTCAACTTGGTGATGTTAGCAAATCACAGATGCAGGGGGCGGAGGGAGGCAGAAGTTGTGGGTCTGTGCAAGAGACTGTGCATGTGTCATGCATGGATTGTTTCTGGAGGACAACCTCAAGCATCAATCCTCATCTTCTATCTTGCTTGAGACACAGTCTCCTTGTTCACCAATCTAGCTGTCCTGCAAGCTTACGGGTACTCTTCTGCTGGCTCCATCTCACTTAAGAGCACTGAGATTACAGACATGAATTACCACACCTGGCTTTATGTGAGTTCTGGGGATTTGAACTCAAGTCCTCACATTTGCACAGCAAAGACTTTACCCACTGAAACATCTCCTCACTCCTTAGAAAATAAGTTCTTGCTATGCTGTGTTCTTTTGAAACAAAAATTGCACTAATGGTCCTGACCTGCATGGAAAGTAAGATTAAAAACAAACTAACTAGGCAGAGCCAGGTGGATCTCTGTGAGTTCGAGGCCAGCCTGGTCTACAAAGCGAGTTCCAGGAAAGGCGCAAAGCTACTCAGAGAAACCCCTGTCTTGAAAAAACAAACAAACAAACAAAAAAAACAAAAACAAAAAAACAACAACAAAAAAAAACCCTAACTAACAAGGAAAAACACTTACAGCATACAATGTTGCGAAATCCTTGACCATGGTCTTCTAAGTCCCTTTGAGAAAGTTGATGAATTCTGTTTTGATAAAATGATACAATGGAATTCCTCATCTCTTGGAACATGTCAGAACTATGAGACAGGATGGCATGGTAGCCACTGAGCTGGCCAACTGGAGAACATCAATGTCTCTGCAACTACTCCTCACTAATTAGTGTATCTCTGTAAAAGGAAAGAGAAGAATACAGTATTAGACCTCAAATCCATAGTGTTTCTTCTTATTACAATGTAGAATTCTCTATCAACAAATAAAATATAAATGGGGACTCACTTTAATAGCTGCTATTAAAGTACATAAATATTTATTCTATTTTTAAAGTATAATAAGAGCTTTAAAAGCTATGAAATGCAAAAATAGAATGCATTATGAATGTGAATGAATTAAATTAAAAGTTCAATTTTGTATTGTAAATCAAAATTTGTCACTCTTTTCTTATACAAGGAGAAAGAGATTTAAATATTTAGTTATAAGTTATTAATAGTAGTATAGCCATGATATGCTAAGGAACCATTTTAAATAAAGGAACATTCCAAAGGGTTTATTAGGCAGTATTAGAGAAAATAAAACTCTGCTACTAACACAAAACACTTCCCCTTTTTGGCCTTGTTAAAGAGCATGAATTACTATAATACCTTGAAGGGTTATTTCACTTCTTCAATAGCGTTGCTAGATTGGAATGTTCCAGCAAACAATAGGCTGGATACACAGGGTGACATTTCCTGGTGTTCACTGGATTCTCATCAGTTATGTGTTAGCTGCATTTGTACCATACAAAAATCGCCAGTGTGTTCTCTAATCCAGTTTCTTCATTTGCTGCTTTTATAATGGCTCCTATGCCCTGCAAGTGGAGTCTCACAAATTAAATCTTTTAATATTAGATTGTATTTTCATATTTACTGGGCTACAGGGGAGAAAGACCAGAGGAAAACTTGATGCCAGATTGTCACATGAAATTAAATCTGTGTCCTTAAAAAGTGAAATGGCATGCTCAACGCTTGCCTGTGTTCTTGTGGAATTAGATATAATGGGGCCTCTGTTTTTGTTTGTTTGTTGTTGTTGTTGTTGTTATTTTTCATGCAGATAAGAATTACTTTTTGTTGCCTGGAAAAATTCCTTTCTGAAATTTTCTATGCACTGTTTAATTTCAATTGCAAGACAAGATGATCTTCCACACCTCACTAACACATCTAGAACTACTATGTAAATAGGCAGACTTAGGGCAGACCGTGAGTTTCTATGCGCAGTAACAGAGATGCAGATGAGAAAGCACCATGTATCTGCTCAGCCATCTATTTCTAGTGCCAATTTCAAGATCAGCTTCTGCCTGATGAGAGCTCCTCACAACTGAAAATGTATTTCCTGAAATTGGCTCCTGATCACGAATATTAGGGCGTTTGAATGTCAAATAAGCCTGCAAGGAATAGCTGTTGGATTCCATCGTCCTGGCTTTTTATTTGTTTTATCTTGCTCTGATTTACTTTGCTTTTTTTTTTTTTTTGCTGTGGTTTGTTTTTGAGGCAAGGTCTGACTATATCTCATGTTGGCCTGTATGTAAATCAGGCCGGCCTCATGCTTCCTGCCGATGCCTTCTGAGTGTTGAAAACATCGGTGTATATCACCACATCCATCGACTGTTTTAATTTTATAAGAATTAAAATCAGGTTTTCTCCACATCTGTGTTTTATATTGTATTTCCTACTATGAACATAAAATAATATTGGTTTCCATGGTGGCATCTGTCACGTGCTCTAAGTGCCAGGCCACCAACTCAAACTTTACATGACTTACTGTTCTGGTGGAAGCTCCATCTCGGCCCCTGGGGCCCTGGCATCCGTATACCCAAAGAGTCTAGAATGTCCCGGTGGAAGCCCCACCTCTCTGCCCAAACCCCGCCCCTCAGAAAGTCCCGCCAAACATGGCTCCTCCTCTAGAGATGCTCAAGACCACTCCCACAGGGTATTTTAAACTGCACCCCAGAAAACAGACATGTGGTTTTTCAGTCTCTCTCCCCATCTCCTCTCCAAGAACCAGAGAATCACTCAGGGATGCTTTATCCATTAAACTGGGGCTTTTTCTAATTTGGTCTGATTTGGATTGCTGTGTCAGCAGAGAAACTTATTGGGGTACACAAACTTATCACTTACCTCCTTTAATCCTTATAAAATTCTATGAGCCAACATCTATCATACCCACTTTGCAGATGAGAAAACTGAGGCTCAGTGCTATTAACTGAGATGTTAGTCAGCTTTCCAATGCTGTAACAAATACCTAGACAAGTCAAGTCATAAGAAAGAAAAATGGATTTTTGACTCATAGATGCTTGGCCCGGTTGCCTTTGACTCTGTGGCAAGGTGGTACATCAAGACATGGCAGCCATGGCAGAGGAAATCCATGGCATCCAGGAATCAAAGAAAGAGAAGAAAACACCAGAGTGTCCACATCCTCTTCAAGGTCATGCCCTCAATGACATAATTTCCTTCCTCTAGCTCCTACCTTCTGAAGACTCCACCATCTGCAAACACTATAAGGAACTGGGAGCCAAGTTCTCAACATGTCGCGCTTAGAAAGACTCTCCAGCTCCAAATCATTGCACACAGTCACAGTTGTGCAGTCAATAATTGTGCAGTCTGAAAGGAAACCCTACGATTCCAGGTCTCATGTTCCCATGCCACCAGTCTACATCAAAATGTCTTAAGGGCAGGGAGATGTCTCAGCAGGGAAAGCACTTTCTGTGCAAGTGTGACAAGCTGAGTTGAGTCCCCAGAATCCACATAAAAGCTGGCATGGTGTAGCAGTAATCCTGGTGTCTCGGGGGAGTCATCAGAAGTGGAGAAGGGAGACTTCTAGATGATCTCGGGCCAGCGAGTCTTAAGTGTTCAGTAGCTAACAACAACGAGAACCCTTCTCAAGCAAGATGGCAGGTGGGGACAGGCCAATGGTGCACTATGGCACATGTATACATGATTCACACACACACACACACACACACACACACACACACACACACACAAATGCATCTTGCACACACATGCATATATACACATTTTTTTAAAAGAATTGAAGATGGCTTGGAAAGACATGTTATAAATTAGAAGGGCATTAGCTACGGACGCATAAGAAAAGCAATAGGTAATGGGAGTTTAAATAGGGCCTGGGATTACCTGCTACCTGAAATGCATGTGCCTGCTTAGGCTGAGCTCTGAATTTATTCTAAGCTCTTCAGCAATCATTTCCAGGGCCCAGCGAGAATACGGTGCCTACATTATAAAATAAAGCCATTGGGCCCGGTGAAGTGCAATACTCTTCACATAAATTAACAGTATGAAGACAGTCTCATAAGGATCTTCATAAACAGAACACGGTGCCATATAATGAAGGCCATTTCCACCAGTGTCCTTACAGTAAATGGATGATGAATTACACCAGGCCATTTCTTACTGATCCGCTGACATGGGCAAATGGTCCAATTTAGTTAAGTCACAATGTAGTTAAAGCAATTGTCCAGGAGGCCACGATGACATGCCAGATATGCAAGGGCCATAAGAAAGAATGAAGGTGTTAGTGAAGCCCAGCAAATTGCTTGGGAAATAGGAAGCTAAGCCAAAAACACATCATAAATATACCCTCGTGTTTCCTCCCGTTGAAGATAATAACTGACTTTTGACTGCAGTCATGACCTAGGTCACAATATTTTTCAAGAAGTAAAGGTAATGAAACACAGACTTGCACCTCAAAAGTCTATGTATTAGTGCAGGGTCTTTTCAAATGTCTGGCAGGTGTTAACCAAACTCGCTCTCTGTTTTCGCATTCACTTCTGTATGATTTTGCTTACTTTTCAATGAGGCTTTCTTTCTTTCTTTCTCTCTTTCTTTCTTCCTTCCTTCCTTCCTTCCTTCCTTTCTTCCTTCCTTCCTTCCTTCCTCTCTCTCTCTCTCTCTCTCTCTCTCTCTCTCTCTCTCTCTTCCTCCTTCCTTCCTGTTTTCTTCTCTTCTTCTTTTGATTCAGTTCCATGAACCCTGCACCAAGTGTGAAGTTCTGCTCCCTCACGGCAAGGGTCAGGTCTTGTACTGTGTTTCCATGGCACTTGAAAATAGAGTGATGCAGGCCAGTGCCCATGAACATGCACATGGGCACATGTGCTTTAATCCTCATGATGTCTGAGCTGAGAAGACACTTGTAGTGTCTCCACTTTACAAATGAAGGGGTTAGGATACTCAAGGTAAAATCACACACCACAAGTGGCAGAGTCTGCTTTCGTAGACAGGCACCCTGGCTCCAGAGCCCCCAGAGGCCAGCCTGTGCTCTCAGCAGTACACTCAGCTGGTTGTCATGTGGCACGTGGTATTTGGTCCTCTATTCTCATCTCTCCCCATTCTCCACAGGCAGAGTTGCCCTCTGCTAGCCCTGCTGTGTCTCCATCACCTACACATTTACCGTGGTGACTTGACTGGGAAATGTCCCCATAGGTTCACTGAAGCCTTGGTCCCCAGTTGGTGGTGCTGTTTGGGGGAACTGTGGAACCTTCAGGAGTTGGAGCCTAGCTGGAGGAAGTACACTGCTGTGAGGGTGTATAGGCTTGCCCTACTTCCTGTTCTCTTCTCTGTTTCCTGTGTGTGATGAAAATGTGATCAGCCAACTGCTATGTCATGTCTTCCCTGGCATGGAAGACTAACTCTCTGCAACCATAAACCAAAACGAACTCTTCCTTGATTTGCTTTGGGTCATGGTATGTTATTGCACTAATATAAAAGTAGTAAATAAAATTGTCCTTCCACTAGGACCAGCTTCTGCACCCACAGCAACCACAGAAGCACCGTCACAATGACCACCTGCCATGACCTCAGAGCGGCCTGACTCATCTCTCTCTGTGCCAATATCCCGACCCTGGATCTTGACCCTGTTTCTCTTTCTCCATGAGTCTGTTGTTTCTCAGTCTCCTTGGTTCTTCTTTTGGTGCCTGTCTTAAATTGTGACCCCGCCCCTCTTCCTTTCACAGTCCAGTGGCCAGCACACTTTCCTCCCCTCTGTGCACTTTCTCTGGAATACCCCTGCCTCCCAAGTCACTTCTTTTCAGCCCTGACCTTCCTCCTGACAACAGCAGGTTGCCCCCTGGTTTCCCAGGATCACTGTCATCCTATATAACACATCTTCATTTTTCTCCTCGGCACCTGACACAAAGGTAGACACAAAATAAATACTTATAAAAAATTGATTAGAGTAAGCCAGATTGTAGGATATTGGGGTCAGTTGGGGCAAGCAGATGATACTGTGAGAGAGGAAACTTTCCAAAGACTGTGTTGGCATTGGGGTCTGACTAAACATGTGGCAGAGAACAAGTTAAATGTCATTCATAGGCATCAGGGTCAAAGGCCAGTGAGCAATGAATGGAAAAAAATGAGGATATGATTGATTGATCCATGCTATGGTTTGTGGAGAAGGTTTATTGTAGATATGAGGGTGAAAACATCCAGAGACATCTGGAAGGGTCTGGACTGAACCAGGCCATGAAGGGGGTGGAGACTGAGAGAGGGAGAGGAAAGAGGGCAGGAAGGGGTCCAGGAGCCTAGAGACCAGGAGAGAGCCATGAGACCAAGAGATCCCTGTAGCCAGAATGGCTGAGGTGATATAGGAGCCAGAGAAGCTGGAGAAGGGAAGGGAGCTGATGGTTGGGGAGGGTTCAGGGTAGGAGGTGGTGGGAGGAGCCACGACTGTAATGGGTATTGGCAATGCCGAGAGACCAGTGGCCAGCATCCACTTGGATATGTTAAATAGGTGCCTCAGTTAGCCAGTTGTCCCAGGTTTCTTTGAAACCTAACAGGTATAATACGTGCAAGGAGAGGGATGGTATTTTCTGTTGATCACTTTATTAGGTAACTATAATTGGTATGTATTATATCTTTGTATATATCAATGTATCTTTGTGTACATAGAGACAGTCCTCTGTGTCAGATGGACACCAAGGAAGAAGATAGTCCTCCTAAGCCAAGTTAACTGTGCCAATACCATGAGCCCACAAGCTCCAGGCATGGCTTTGTTCAAGACAGATCCCAGAAAGGATGATATTCTCCCTAACACATGAGTCAGCCACGCCTCCCCTGAGCCAGCCACTCCTAAGCCAGCCACACTGCCCCTGGGCCAGCCCCTCCTGAGCCAGCCACGCCTCCCCTGGGCCAGCCACGCCTCCCCTGAGCCAGCCACGCCTCCCCTGGGCCAGCCACTCCTGAGCCAGCCACACTGCCCCTGGGCCAGCCATGCAGCTCCTGCCAGTTCACCAGCACAAGCACCAAGGTCCTGCTGGCTGTGACTAGGATATCACAGGCACCCAGTGTGACGGCACGCACAGATCGTCTCTCATCGAGAGCCACCCACTGTACTACGTGTTTGGTACACACTCTTTTTGCTTAACATTTGCCCCAAACGATGCTTGTTCTAGAGCCCAGGTTTGTGCCGCAGAAGTAGGTAAGGCAAAAATTAAACCTAAATTAGTCTGATCGCTAAGGCTGCCCTTTCAGAAGATGCTGTATGGATTTCTAACAAACATTTAGATTTTTTTTTCCTGGAAAGTAAGTGGGTATTAGGTAAATCAGGCAGTAGCACGAGAAAGTCTGTCTCCTTTGAGGGATATAGTCTCAGGGCTTGAGTGGAAGACTTTTTTTTCCCTCTATGAATTCTTACATATGACCACTCAAAGCAGGAATGTTTCCATGTCTGATTTTAGTGCTTTGGCCCAGTTTGGGGTGCTGTTTGACATTAAAATCCCATAGATGGAGTCGAGTCTTCGTGATGTGGCTGGTGGGCGGCTGTTTTCATTGCTGTTCTTTGTTTCCTTCTAGGGAGTTTATCTGCTTTGACCAAAACCACCACTTCCCTCCTGGGGCAAGTCTCCAAGCCCTAACTCAGGAGCCTCAGCATGGGGAGAGCTTGCAGGGGCTTTCTGTGACCACAGAAGAGAGATGAAGACAACGCATGGGAGAAGATTCAGAAATGCCCCTCAAGAGAGTGGAAAGAAAGTAGAGGCAAGAACAGTATTCAGTATGTGATCTGAATTCTGATCCAGTGAGAGATCTGACGTCAAGGGCAGGCGAGACAAGGTGGAACTGAAAAGCTCCTCTGCATTCTTGACGAATCCTAAGCTGGGAGAGCATCTGCCGCCGCTGGGAGATCTGGATTCAGCCCCCAGCACTAAAAACCAAAAACAAAAGGGTATGAGGAGAGAGTCTCTGAGGACTCGGTGTGGCTGAGCCTGTCTGTGGGAAGGAGATCAGAAATTACATCCTGCTAGAACGTCCTTCCTCAGTCAGGAGCCTGCTTCATTTCAGCCAGCCAGCACCCTACACCAACACACACACACACACACACACACACACACACACACACACACACACATACACGGACTCACACACACACACACACACGGACACACACACACACACACGGACTCACACTCTGCCTGGTGCACTGCTGTGGGGAACCTCTCAGCCACAGTATCATGTGGGCCCCAGACAAGGGCAGAAAAGCGAACTGGAAGATGCCGTGGCTTCCTGTTGCTACCTGCTGTTTCTAATAGATCCCAGGTGATAAAGAAGAAATGAGATCTTACTGTCCAAGAATGAAGAGTGACAGGAGAGAGTTTTAGCCTAAACGGAGTGAATCAGAGGGCATCCTGGGCTGCTTCTTTGTTAAATGGCTTCCTTTCTTTGGAAAGAGGGGGCGGGGGGAGACAGAGAGACAGACAGAGACAGAGAGTCAGAGAGGGAGAATGTTTAATGTCTCTGGTAGTTTCTTGAAATAAGCTGTTTGTTCCTTTGTCTAAGCATAAAGCCAAAAATAGGAACGACTTGGCTTTCTCTTCCACAGCAAATCTGGGTAAGCCTTGTACAAGAAAATCCTCCTTGACTGTTCACTTAAAGAACCTGCAAGAAGGAATTCTGGGATCGAGAGGTGCATGTATACAGAATGTCTAAATGGGCAACAAAGCTTGACCTGTGTTTGCTTGTTTGTTTGTTTGTTTGTTTTCTAGCATGACGCCCCCCCACCCCACTCAGTACATCGTCTCCCATGCCTGATTTCCCAGCTCTTAGGAGACTGATACAGGAGTATCCAGAGTTTGAGGGCAGTCTGGGATACATAGAGAGACTTTGCCACCAAACAGATAGGTCAGAGAAATCAGCTTGTAAGATTCACACTGCTCCCACCCAGCCCCTAAATGCTCTGGCAACTGGAGTCACTAAAAAAGAACACGCCCTGGTTTATGGTTGGAAGTGATGACAAGTCTTCTGCCCTTGGTTAGAGTAGAAGCATCTTCCTTATCAAAATGGCAACCTCAGTAACTCAGCTGATCTAGGCTGTAGCTCAGTGACAGAGCTAAGCATGCACAAGGTCTTGGAATTGATCCTAGTTCTGCAAATAATAAGAATGATGGTGATGAAGAAAAAGAGGAAGAAGAAGAAGAGATGATGGTGGAGATGGAGACAGAGATGATAGTGAAGCTAAATTTTACTATGTGCTTTCGCTGGGATTGGCATGCTTTCTAAATACGCTGCATGTTCTGATTCAATCTTCACAGCAATTCTACAAGGAAATACTAGGGTGACCCACATTCTAGAGATGCTTAGGCAGAGTCTTAGAGACATCAATATGGTAGCTACGTAGTTAGCAGAGGGGGGAAAGCCCATTGTTAATCTAGGCAATGGGACTACAATTGATGCTCTTGACCACTCAACTCTGAGTTTACAAGGCAGAGCAGGAGTCTACAGATGTATGACACAGTGAAATGAACCAGTATAGAGAGCACAGGTAAAAGATGCCTTCAATGCAGTGGATACCAGAGAAGAGGAGCTGGCGTCCAGGAAGAACCACACCTAGCAGGGAAGAAATTATGACTCCTGAACACTTTAAGTTGTTGCCTACTTTGAAGCCAGCTGTCTGAGCATGGGAGAGGTCCTTGAAGACCTGCACAGAAGAGCCCTGAGTCAGTTAGGTGTGATCATTAACTCTTGCTTGGTGTCCCCCTTCTTGGGAGCCACCTTCTACCAAGTCCAACAGCTGTCTGGGCTGTCCATTTCTAATGAGGGCACCCCCAAATAAACACAACTGTTCACATGCCCTAATCTTAAACAAGGTGGAAAGATAAGTTTTCCCCCACCCTCCAGCACACCTTCACTTAAACTGGCCAAACCTCCTCTGATGGTTTTGGCAGACATTTCCAGAAATACTAAGTTAGGCTAAAAATTTAGATGGCCTAGTAACGTTCTGAACTAATTTCAAACAGCCAGTCTACTACAAATACAACCAAAACATAATTTAAACATCGATGCTTCTTATTTTAGAAAGACAACAGCTGCTTAAAATATGAATTGAGAGCAATAACTAAGAAAACAGACAAATTTTCACAGGAGCTAAAAGAAAAACATCTTGTGACAGATATATATATCTCCACAAAGCACCTTGTCCACTCTAATCCTATCTTCAAAAAGATAGTGAAAATAATGAAATGTGTTATGGCCTCCTCCCTGACTTCCCACACTAAATGCAAGACTCAACCCCAGCACTCTTGGTCAGGAAATGCTTAACATCGCCTGCTGTGGTC
The DNA here is from genome assembly GCF_903995425.1 of Onychomys torridus. NCBI lineage: Eukaryota > Metazoa > Chordata > Mammalia > Rodentia > Cricetidae > Onychomys > Onychomys torridus. Next base: position 78,124,158 of record NC_050447.1, on the reverse strand, counting down.
TGGCCTGCAAATACAAGCTCCCTCTTCATGTGCATTTAGCCTGTCTTCAGAGAATAGATTAGAAACAAAAACAAAAACAAATTTAAAAAAGGAAGTGAATGAAGACAGCTAGCTTTATCTTCAGATGTAGCCACGAACAGCACACCACTGGAATGGAACCTGGGAGCTTTAGTACTGGACACAGAATAATACCCTTTGGTGGTTGGAGGTTTTATTTTTAAATTATTTCTTCATCCCTCCCTACCTTCATGCAAAGATACTGTGACATCAGAATGGTCAGGTCAGCAGACGTTTGGAGACTAAGGAACTCTCTCAGGCTTGCACTCACATCCATGCAAACCATCGGCTTCTCTTTGACCTCTCCATTGAGTATGTGGTGGTTTGAATGGAAATGGCCCCAGAGGCTCACAGGGAGGAGCATTATTTGAAAGGACTAGGAGGTGAGGCCTTGTTGGAGGAAGCATGTCACTGTGGGTGGGCTTTGAGGTTTCAGAAGTTCAAACCAAGCCCAGTGGCTCACTCCCTCTGCCTGCTGCCTTCCAATCCAGTTAGAGAACTCTCAGCTCCTTCTCGAGCACCACGTCTGCCTGTGGGCTGCCATGCTTCCTGCCGTGACCATAACGAATGAAACCTCTGAACTGTAAGCCGACCCCAACTAAATGTTTTCCTTTTACAAGGGTTGCCATGACCATGGTGTCTCTTCACAGCAACAGAAACCCTAACTAAGACAGCGCACTTTGCACGTCACTAAGGTGACAAAAATGCTCACTGATGCTACATGGAAGCATTTCCTAAAGGAACCCCAAATACTCACACAGTATTTTCAGACAGTATCCATAGAACTATTGAAAACTCATTACTCTCCTCATCTTTGCTGGAAGTTGGAAAGCAAGCACCATCATTCATACTACTGCCCCAGAGACATTAGAAGTCTGGGTCCGGAAGATGTTTACGTTTAAGGCGTGCTGTGCAGCATCAGGTATGACCTTTTCTAGTCCCCTACTGGCTTGGTCATCTTTTGGCAGCAATTCTAATTCTGTTGCACTATGTAAACCAGGCTGGCCTCTAACTCGTAATCCTCCTGCTTCAGCCTCCCAAGTGTTGGGACTATAGGTGTCTGCCACCCAGCCCGGCTTTCTAGTTATTTCTTCTATAGAGTGGTGTAGAGAAAAATAGATCCTGTCCTCAATGATTGGTATCACAAAGTGTTTGGTGCTTTGAAGTGACAGCAAGACAGTTTCTGGAAAAGGTTGAGTGACATTTCCCGTCTCCACTAAACTGAGCCAGCAGAAAAAGAGACCCCAGGAGAAAAACTATCCTGGACATTTTCTCTTCTGCTAAAAAGTCTTGGATTTGCCCTCCTATGTAGAATAGGAAGCAAATATATTAAAGTTGATGCACATACACACATGCCACAGAGACAAAGATCCTTGGTTATCAAAAAGCCCCCAGATATATGTGCACCAGCTGTAAGCACCAACTGATATACACATTTTCATTTCTAGTGGTTAACTTCAAGTGGAGATACTCTTTCACTGTGTGTGTGTGTGTGTGTGTGTGTGTGTGTGTGTGTGCCCAAGCGTATGTGTGTGTTATTTTGTTTGATTCTTCCTCCTCAGAACCAGATTCTTAGGTTACTGCCTGTCATAGTCTGCTTTCTCTCTGTGATAAAGACCATAACTGAAAGAAACTCGGGGGAAGAAGGGAGTTTATTTGGATTACATGTCCCATGAATGGTAGCCCATCATGAAGGGTAGTCAAGGCAGAAACTCAAAGTAGGAACCAAAACAGAGAAATGCTGCTTGTTAGCTTGCTCTCATGACTTGCTCAGCCTGTTTTCTTATACAAACCAGAACCACCTGCCCAGTGGTGGCATCACTCACACTCAGCTTGGCCTTCCCATATCAACCATTGAGCAAGAAAATGCCAACCAACATACCTGCAGGCCAATTTGTTGGAGGCATTTTCTCAATGGGGATCCCCTCTTCCCAGGTCACCCTAATTTGTATCAAGTTGATTTAAAAAACAAACAACAAACAAAAAACCAAAAGCAATAACAACAAAAACCTAACCAGTACACTGACTGAACCCACCACCTTTCACATCTTTAAAACAGAACTGCCTGTGTTACTATTTTGGCTTACTAAATTTTGGGGGTGTTTTGGTTCCCTCCCGCAACACACACACAGAGAACCTCCCTGACACACAGCCCCAGAGCAGGCATACATGTGGAGCAATGGAAAGTTGGTGAGACTAACTCAGAATATTTCTCATAAGGGAGACATGTCATCACTGCCCCCAGATGAAGGCAAAGATTTCAAAGAGCAGGGACTTTTGACTATAATTCTAGAGTTAAAAATACTCTTTCTGCTCCAACAAATGATACGAATGAGTCTTGTAACATCTTTCCAGTATATTCTGGCAGTCTTTTAGCTCTCCCTCTCCTCTCTCTTCCTAATGACCACAAAACAAGAATGTGTGGAAGAAAAAAAAACTTTTATTACCCCATCTTCAAACAAAACCCCAGATTTATGTATATGACCCAGCCACAATCGCAGCTTTATATGGTCAAAATGAGTTCCCTAGCAGCCAGAGACCTGTTCCCCAGATTAACAGGCAATTGACATCCACACTCCCCATTGGACTGAAAGGCACCAGAGGAGCTGTGCTTGGAGTTAGGACACTGAGAAGAAATGTGGATTTGGAGAGACAGCGGCTGTCACTTTCTTCTCTTGCCCTCCAAGGACTTGGCTGCAGCTCTTCCTCCACAGTCCTCATCCTTCCCTCTCCATTTCCACCAGAAAACAATGAGGAGCAGTGAAGAGCAAACACATGAATCTTTGTAGAAAGATGAAGAGAACAGCAAGAGGTGCAGTCAGCTGGGGTGGAAGAAAGGATAGAAAAACTTCAGGTTTGCATTTCTGGCCCCAAGGATGAAGGTCAATGGAGGGCCATGTGACTGCTCCTAGGTGTTTGGAAAAGGCTTACCTCTTCCAGATGTCACCCCATTCCAGTCCAGAGCCATTCTTGAAGTGCCTTAGGGTTCCCCCTCTGGTATCTTTTTTAAAACCAATATGCCATTGTTAAAGCGACACTTCAGAAAGAGAGAATGGTAGGTAGGTATTTGAGGAATATGGAAAAGATCTCACTCTTCTTTTCTTTTTAAAATCTCAAGATGAATCAGGCATAAATCCATGCCCATAGTTCCAGCCACCCAGGAACTTAAGGCAGGAAGATCTCTTGAGCCCAGGAATTTAGGACTAGCCTGAGCGACATAGTCAGACCCTCAAATTAAATAACAAAATATGAGATACCAACCTCTACACCCGAGGCTCAGGGAACATCTCAGAAGTGGGGGTAGAAAGACCATAAGAGCCAGAGGACCAAGAAATCTCTGTGAAATAGTGTTTCTAGACGTAACAGGGAGCTACATGCATGAAATCTCAACAATATGGCTGTGAAGACAAGACCTGAGTACTAACACCAGTTGGCATGCCAGTGTGACATGGCCCCACCCCTAGAGGAAGAGCACGGATGGACTGCTGAGAGAGGAAAAACAGTCTTCCCCCAAAATGAACCCCCTAAATGGTTACTCAATACCAGGAGGTCAACCCTAACAACATATACACACCAGCAACAACAAACGGGCTCAGCAGGTCACATTTACGTATTTACTCAGAAATATGGACAACAATAATCAAAGGAAAAGAGGGCATGAACTTGAAAGAGAAAGGAGGATGATAGACGCTGGAGGGAGAAAAGAGAGAAGGAAAAATAATGTAATAACATTTTAATTAAGTAAAAAAATCTATAAGCAAAAATAAGGTGTGAGAAATAAATGCAAATGGATAAACACTCCTGTAATCACAGAAAAATGACCACATGCAACACACATATGCACATACACACATACATGCACACACACACACACACCCCACTGGAGCCAAGCTGCCCATTACTGATCTTAGTACCTCCTTCACTCCTGGCAGCTTTGTGATCCTAGGAGTTGCTGTGCCTCAGTTTCCTCATCTTTAAAAGGAAGGTAAAAATCAGCCAATCTTCCAGAACTACTTTATGGGTCATGTGATTTATGACCAAGCAAGCACTCTGAAGATTAAGTCTCAATAAATGTTAGCTATCCCTATATTATGCAAGTTACTTATTTTATGCCTTGGTTTATTAATCTATAAAAATGAAAAAGCATCTGATTAGCTATATAGTTTTTAGAAAAGGTAGGAAGACACAATGAGAAGGCTTAGACAATAAATCTGACAAGGCAAGCAAGTCAGTTTGGAAGAACTATTTAGAAAAATACATTAAAGCATCAAACAGACAAGAAGTCACCCTGTCCATGTCTTTCAAATGTGTCTCTCTAGAAGCATCTTTAACTCTGACTATTCTTTGCATTGGCAGGTTGAGAAAGGAGGGGAAAATCATTTTTCCCTACAACCTTCCAAATTCCCATGAAAGCCAAGTCCAGGAAAGAGGTTGAGTTTATCACAATTAATTCAAAAACTTTAAATGCATACTCTATACCAAATTATGTGCTAGATATTTTCATACCTCTTGACAGGACCCCTGAGAAGAAGAACTATCATCCCGTTCACAGAGAAGGAAAGGACTGGCAGGGGAGAGGATGCAGCCAGGCATGTCTGACCCTAGATTTTGTTGGTTCAACAACCGCATTGTGCCCCTATTTCCACTCTAGGAACACAGATGCTATCTGTCACTATGTAGACACAACAACTTTTAATGCAAATTTGAAAGTAGTCCTCGGTTGTTAAAACTGTATTATAAGAATAGTACTAACTATCCTTTCCTACGAGAACCTGCCATTGTAAAATGAAATTTCCCCAACTTTGGGGGGAAAATAGCATGAAAAAATAGATGGTACATGCTTGTTCTTTTCAAGGAGAAAACAACAACAAAGTTTGATGGATCTTGCCAGCTTTTCTTTGAATTGGTGAATTCTAGAATTCAAGCATGTACAGACATCACCATGTGTTGAACAATCTCTGCTAGGTATTATGACTGACATTTTCATCAACATCATGGCTTCGTCACCTGGAGCTGCAGGTATATGCTTCACCATCTTGCTCAGTCATAAGTTGATTTTAACAAAGTGGAAAAAAATTCTAAAGCAACTGGAATTAGAATTGAGTCATATGATGTCAAGAAATCACTATTATCTTATTAGGTGTGAGAATGTCATTACTATTTTAATGTAAGGTTTTAGTGATGGATACTAGCTTGAATAGGAATTAAATGATACATTTTGCACTTGATCTCAAGACCAGTAAATGTCAAAAGCTGGAGGATGAAAGAAGGATGAAGAGAATATTTGGAGTTTTAAATCCAGGTGATGGAGAGAAATGAATTGCTTGGAGTTTCTAGTAATGAAGAGACGCGAGTGTAATATTGATGCTCTGCCACTACACGCTGGCATGTTTTCTCCCCGCTTGCTGTGGGAGCTCCAACAATTTGCTCTCTTGTAAAATGAGAGAAGAACATCTTATTTGTGGGGTGTTTGTTTGGAGGGGGGATGTGAATAACATGAGACCCTAAAGAAGTGTCCAGGCACCAGGCAGTGGTGGCACACGCCTTTAATTCCAGCACTCAGGAGGCACAGCCAGGTGAATCTCTGTGAGTTCAAGGCCAGCATGGTCTACAGAGTGAGATCCAGGACAGGCACCAAAACTACACAGAGAAACCCTGTCTTGAAAAAAAAAAAAAAAAAAAAAAAAGAGGTGCCCAGTCATGTCAGTGACTTTCCCTCTGGGTTTCTTCCCTTTTTAAGTGGCATATGCACATTTAAATGGTAAGATGGCATTTGGGTGGTAGTTAATCATATTCTACCAAATGTGCTTCAGTGGCATCTTAAAGGAACCGGATTTCTGTAGTGCAATTATATGATTCCTTTTATAGCAATAAAACATATAGAAACATGTTCAGAGACCTCGTTTTTTGTGGAGTGAGGTACAATTGGAATAGGAAATGATGGTCATTTGAAAGTGTTTCTTAAAATGCTGCTCATCAATTAATTTTTAATGTATCATTTCAAAGCTTTGAAATATATTTCATTAATTAATGTGTTTGTGCCAATACAATACAATTTGCACAACACTATCAAAATACCTCAGCCCTCATCATAGATACATTGCTTAAATTTCTGCGTAATATGGTGATCTTTTAAAGTCAGAACTGATGCTGAAATAAAAGTTTCAGGCACTTTGTAACTGAAACACCGTATTTCTCTGTTAATATAAATAACAGTGTCCATGGGCAGACACACTCTTTTTACTTGTTTAACGCTGAGAGTTATTAATGAAATAACAAAGAATTATGTCTAAACCAGACAGTCTTTGAAGTTAGATGAATCTCAGCCGTGAGGGATACTTTAAGAAAAATAATGACCCAGAGGCATCTCTCCCCTAACCTGCCTCTCAGGTCACCCCATTATCGCTTATGGAGACTAAATGTGGTGCTTTAGAAGGCAGTTATTTTTTGAAACTTTTACAAAAGAGCAAATTCTGTGCCACATGGACAGTTTAAATTTTCAATTAAGAACACACATTTATCATCTTCACTAGCACAAACCTGTGCCCAGACGGTTCTAAAGGGCAGTGGAACAATTTCATACATTAAATCCTGTCAAAAATAACCTGTGCAGGGATGACAAGAAGAATGCCAGCTTTGAAGCTGGGAAGGAAAAAATGTATTTCTCTATGAAAAACCATCCGTCTTTAGGATCTGTTTCATGTTTCTTCAAACGTTCCATGTCAACCCTTCCCCCAAAGCAAGATTTGAGATGGCGTTACGTAATTTATGGTCATGCTTTAAGCATATTATAGTAGTCTTTGATAGTTTGGGGCTTTTTTTTTTTTTTGGTTTTTTTTTTTTGTTTTGGTTTTTTTGTTTTGTTTTGTTTTGTTTTGTTTTTTTCTTCACAGGTCTCTGGAAACAGTGAGCTGACTCTGAACTGACTCTTGCTGTGGAGAATAGAATGGTGGCAGGATGTCCAGAAACGAGAGGCTATTGAGAGTGATAGAGTGGGGGTGGGGATGTTGCAGGAAGAACATTTTGCTAATTTGAAAGCTGCAACCTAAAGAATTTGTGCTCTGAGCACAGAAACAGGATGGGCGCTCGTGGCTACCTACAAATATCAATAGGGCCATGAACTTTGTGTCTAGTACGGCGTTGCTAAGTCCAACAGCTGTATGCAAGAAGGAAAGTTGTATCTATTGGGTGTCTCCTTGCTGGCAGGAAGAATGGCAAGGAGATCCTTTGCACATTTCATCTTATGTCGTATGCTGCGTGAGGCAGCTGCTCTTTCCCAATGTGCATGTAGATCAGGAAATGGAGACTCAAAGGAATTGAGGAATCTATCTCAAGTGGCCTCTCAGGTGGAGCTGAGCCCCAGTGTGTTCATCCCGAAGCTTGTGATTTTCCCACAGCAGAAGTTGATTCACCACAAGGTTCTGCATTCTCTGTGGCTCCTCAGTTCACCAAAGGCGAATAAAGGACTTGTGGAGCGATCCTGTCAGTGCAAAACTTTTCAGCCATAAATTAATGAAAATCAGTGAGGAAATGTATCTAAATGACACAGACAGTGAAGTCAGGAACTGGGTGAGACAGCTTCAACCATGTGTCCATCATCTGAATCCACTGTTCTTCATCTCTGTGTGGCTCATGGCATCCTTTGAGACTCTGACACCAGCTAAGAAGTTGAATAGGTACACAAACCTACAGAGAGATGAAGGACTGCCCCCCATACATGCTGGTTTAGAGGTTCTTAAACTATTCCTCATCTTATTCTGTATAAAATGCATATAGACATGAAAATATTTGTGCATGCCAGTGAAGGACTCTCCGGATACTCTTAGGTACTTGGTGAACACAAATTGTCTCAAACTTGACCACTATGGCGGCACAACTTTTGAATGGATCCATCAATGGCAGGGATTGTGTAGGACCTTGGATAGTGAATTCACTCATCTCAAGCAAATCCATCAGAAGGGAACCACACAAGAAAAACACAATGGTTTATAAAACCTGTGACATTATCCCACCTCTTGGAGCTCTGAATAATGCATGGGAAAGTTAGTTTTATTTTCACCCATCAGATGAAATTTTGTCCTAATTATTGCATGTAAATCAGTGCCAGACCAGACTATAGGACTCAAAACCTGACAGAATCGAACCCTTCATCCACAAGTCAGCCTCCTATTAAAGAGGAAGGAAGTCATAAGAGGAATCGGAACCTCGCTGCCCACCACCAAAACTCTTTCCCCCCCAAAATGAGAAGGTTCAGGAAAAGCCCAAAAGAAAAGTGAAGCAGTAGATGACGCAAGATTGCCATCATGAGAATTTATAGGGGTGCTTGTATATGGAAGGGTGTGTCTGTGTATAAGGCTGGGCACTTCAGCCAGCTAAGCAGGGATAATGTACAGTTAGGGGTTAGAAAATCAAAAGAAAAGAAAGAAAGGAAGGAAGGAAGGAAGGAAGGAAGGAAGGAAGGAAGGAAGGAAGGAAGGGTAAAAGAAAGTTGGCATAGACAGGGCATTTCAGGACACTGGCATCATGATAAATTAGTGTACTCTGCCCATTGTTATTACTTCCTTTCTATATTTTTGTATGCAGTGTTTATTAGTTAATATCACAGACTCAGCAAGGTAATTTCTGGCTTGGGAATTAGCTCTGAAAATTCAAGAATGTCTCTATGGGACTTAATGAGATTTCCTCAGTCTTTTGAACAGTATGGAAGACTGTAAGGCACAGCAGACATGCATGAAAAACCATTCAGTGGTACAACAGAATCAGGAAAGAGGAAAATCCAGTGAGTGAGGTCACTCTCTGCCTCTTCTAGGATGAGGGGAGTGTTAGTATTTAAGCGGCGCTAGGAACATGTCCTGAACATGACAAAACCACAGAAGAGTTTTATTAAAGAGAACAGAGGTGACAAGGCCTGTGTGAAACACATGTGGGGGGAGAGAGAGACTGAGAGACTCATGCAAGATGGCACCGGCTTTTTAAAGGTTGGGCCGCGCATGTGTACAGGAACTCCTGTGGGTACTCCACGCATGCACATAGATTACATGGCTGCGTGTGCGTGCACGTGCTTTACACAACCACGTAAAGCCACAGAGTCCTGGTCCCGAGAGATGTCTGACCCGGAGATGGCTATTCTGAACTGGAAATAGTTAGGCGGTCCGCCGGGCAAGCCCAACTGTGTGGACATGTAATCTCTATCAGGGAGATAGTTGAAAACTTGGATAGATCAAACTTTTTTTTTTCCTTCTAAACTAAACTGAAAACCTGAAGACATGGCCAGAGAGGGACCAATAAACAAAGGAAGCAGTCCATTCCCAGCACCACCCAATCTCTATATCGGCCTCGGCACCTCGACTCTGTTCTTTTCTCCCATCCTCTCTGCTACCTGCAGAAGTTTGGCTGCTGTTCTGCAGGCCCATCTTCTGAATTGCGCCTCACTTCAGAAGGAGTCTGTGACTGCACTGGGTTGAAAGGAAGCTCAGTCACCTCTCAGTTTCTCATCAGAGGCTCAGCAGGGCTGTTGGGAGCAGCAAACAATGCGCATGTATTGTTCCGTACCACACTAAACTTGGGCCTCTTCCAGTCTTTTAGGTACTTTTAAGGAAAGTAGCTGTATTGAGCCAATTCACACTAAGCTTCGGCGAGTGACCCATAATTCTTGCATATCCTAAAGTCATTTGCATTTTAAATAACATCTTTCAGAGAGGGGAGAGAGAGAGAAATCATCACTTTTGATGAACTGGTAGAAAGGGAAAATGAACACAGCAAAATCAATTGTTTAAGCAAGCCTTTAGTATGAGGAAATACGTAAGTATAGGTAGGTCAGAATGATGAAGTTAGATTCCTGCACCCATTTTACACAATTCCTTCCATTCCTCCAGTTTTGAATCCAGAGAGGAACTTGGAATGCTCTTGCTGGCCCTCCCCTCTGGCCAGACAGATTCCCAGGCTAGGATTGGCTGAGACTCCGGCAGCTGGGACAGGGATAAACATTTGTAACTGTCTGTTATTTATAAGTTGGAAGCTGTTTATGTTAATAAGATTTCTGAAATTCCACCACTACATTTGTGACAAATAACACAACCACCAAGTTAATGCCTAAAACCAAACCGAGAAGTGAAACATGTCCTTTTTGAGCTGTTCTCGCTGTTCAGAAACCATCTGGGAAGGGGTGGAATGGGAAGCTGTGTGTCTTTGGTGGTCCTGAGGGTGGCACTCAGCATTTGGGCAGGCAGGGCTAGCACTCTGCCACTGAGCACCATCGCCAGTCCTGAAGGGGGTATTTTGCTTATTTATTTGTTTTATTTTTTTTTAGACAGGACTCACTACGTATCACTGCTAGCCTACAACTCTCTGTTGTAGACAAATGATCAAACATCTGCCTGCTTCTGCCTCTTCGATGCTAGGATTAAAAGTTTGTCCCACCATGCCCAGCCTGAAAGAGATTCCTGGTGATTGCCTACTTAAAGGTTTACAAGCACGTAATTTGGGAAGTCACAAATACTGTGATGTCTCTATGTCCTTTGAGCTTTATAAAAGTGACTTAGAAATAATGAAAGCAAGGTCTGAAACCATTCGGTATCTATGGAAGTTTGTGCATGCACATATATGAACATGTGACTATAAACACAAATACATATGTATCTATGCATGTACATAGCTACACATACCTATATATTTACATAGTAGGATTTTGTTTAACATCTACATACTTGGTCACTCAATTGACATGCTTATGTTAATATTTTAAAATTTACATTACCTTTTAGTGTGTGTGTGTGTGTGTGTGTGTGTGTGTGTGTGTGTGTGTGTATAAATGCCACAGTGTTTATGTAGCGATCAGAGGAAAACTTGTGGGAATCATTTCTTTCCTTGCATCATGTGGGGTCTCAGGAGACACACCAAGTTATCAGGGTTGGCAGTGTCTTCATCCACCTAGCCATCTCTCTGGCGCAAGAAGATCATTTTTTACTTTCCCACATTAGAATATTAACAATTTGCTCCTGGACACAGGTGATCCAAAACAGCTAATGTGGCTAGCACTGCTGAAACCAAAAGCAAGGGCGTTCATGGTGGGGCCTGCAGCTCCACAAACCTACCGCCTTAACCAGCTTAACTTTTCAAAGGATGCATTCCGTTACTACTTCTCAGGGCCTGATTTCAGAGCTAAGTCAACCAGGGACTTGACAAAGCCTGTTTCAACTACAGGCTTGGCAGCAGTGACTAGATAGATGTATAACCCCCATTGTTCCAAATATCTAGAATCATCCTAATCTAAACTGCAAAATATCCCGAGGTAGGAGGAAGGTCAAGTTGCCAGATGATTAGGATGAGAGCGACAGCTTGACAGATTTGAAGACTATGTAGTGTCTTTTCCTGCTGGTATTTATTGGGGGAAGGGAGTCGCCTCCTCAGTGATAGATGCTACATTAATGAGATTAGGAAAATGACTGGTAGGCAAAAATGTATACAAGAGGAATGGGAAGTAGAAGGCACGCCCTGTAAAATCCAAGGTTCTGACCTTTTCCCTCGTCTACATAATGAGTGTAACAGAGCCCACCCCCTGGGTGGTCTGTGAGCCATTGGTATGCTATGTTTCTGGTACAGCAGTAACAATAGCTGTAGATCTTACTAGATGGCCATAATATGGAAGAATAATTCTGATCCACCCTGGTCTATCTTCTCCAGTCTATATGGACTTGGAACTTATATTTGGGACTGTTCTTCTGGACAAACTGTCATACAATGGAATAAACAACATTCTTATCAAAGACACTTAAACAAGCAGGAGTTCTGAATAGACATGGGGTCCTTTCAGGTTATAGCTCGGTGGTCAAACCCCTATGTGCATGTGGGTTCAGTACTACCCGATACATACATACATACATATTTGTGTGTGTGTGTGTGTGTGTGTGTGTGTGTGTGTGAGAGAGAGAGAGAGAGAGAGAGAGAGAGAGAGAGAGAGAGAGAGAGTGTGTGTTAATGAGGAAATGAAGAATAAAGCTTGAACTTTTACCTAATACGCTAACATTTATAATGTGAGCAAAACAACTTAGTGAGGAAGATGGGATTTGGTTCCTCTTAATTAACCCCCTTTGTAGAAGCAAGTTTAAGCTTAGTTCCTCCAGTGACTAGAAATGTGGCCAAAGAGGTTCGAACATCCCCTCCAAAACTCGTGTTGAAGCTTGTCATCATACACGGGGGGGCGGGGGGGGGGGGGGGGTGGGGGTAGGGGTGCCGGGCCTTTGAGAGCTGAGCTGGTTGATGGCTTCTTCATGGTGGCGGACTGGCTACCACAGAACTGATTATACTGCTTCGTGCTCACTCCCTGTCCCCCCTACCCTCCTCTCGCCATCCTGTCTTTCTTCTTTTCTCCATCTTCCCTCCTCAGAATGAAATGAACCGCATCTCTTTGTAAATTCTCCAGCCTATGGCATTCTACCTCAGTATAGAAGGGACTCGGCTTAAAAACAAGGTCACTTACATTTCGAAACCTCCTTCTACAATAATGTCATGCTCATCTTCCAGGGCTATCGTGAGCGTCAACATAAGATAATGTATATAAAGGAGCTTGGTAAACTGCACGTTCGAGATAAATATGACTGCATCTATTACAAAAATTAAAGTTGTTCAACAATGATGCCCAAGCTTTGCTGTAAAATTGCTTCCCTGTCATCGAACTTAATACAAAGCAGACCTTTCTCAGAGCTCATCAAGGACCATTTACATAATGCAATATCTCTGTAATGTCATTTTAAGGGGATGCAGAATGTGGATCGGGCCCATTATCCAGGGAAGCTCCAATTCTCAGCTTTGCCCTGCCATACAGAAAGAAGGCTTTCTCATATTTATACTTTAATGAATCCAACAGTCTCACCAGGGAACTCACAGGACTGTTGAAATGGTTGCTTTTTAACAATGTGTTTATTTTCTTATTTCAAAACACATACAGGTTACGTGAACTTTGCTTCTCAGTGGTAACTGCTATCAATATTTTAGGTCTCAAATTCCCGCTTTTTAAAATATGATGATGTGAGGCTGAGGAGACGGCTCTGTGGACAAGGTGTCTCTCCTGGAAATGGGCAGCAGAACTGAGGTCACCAGCATAGTGGTGTGTGTCTGGAACTCTAACACTAAGCAGGCAAAGACAGGCAGGTCAACGAACGTGCCGACCAAGCAGCCTAGTCAAGTGCTCTCGGTTCCGTGAGAGACCCTGTCTCAAAAAATCAAGTGGCAAGTGATAAAGGAAGGGACCTAACATTGCCACTGGCATCTGCATGTGCATAAGCACACAAACCCACACTCACACATACAACACACACAACAATAGCAATAAGTAAAATTATGTCACTATAAACCTCGAGACATAGATATTAACTACAGAGTTACCTAGAAGCTCTCTGGACTACAGGTTTCGTAGTTCATCTTTTTGTTCAATAGCATATCCCAGAGGCCTTCCCGCCATCACAAAAGCAGTAATTTAAAGACTTTGTAACATTACACTGAACACACCTCCTGCTATTTATTCTTCTAGCCTGGGCTGTCAGCTATGTTGTCTGTCCCCTAGTTTTCTATTTTGAATGATGTTAAGAGCATTCTTGTTGCCACATCATTGGTTCAGAACAAATTGCACATCACCTAAGGGATATGGGAAGTAACAAAGCTTGTGGCAATGATGGCTGAGTTTCCTTTCAGACAATATGCCAGCTGGTGCTTATTAGAGTAGTTATTTTCTGCTGTTGTTTATACTGATACTACATGTTTTTTATTATTACATATTTGCTAAAGAACACTTTAAGGGCTGGAAAGATGGCTTAACAGTTAAGAGCACTGGCTGTTCTTCCAGAAGACCCTCGTTACATTCCTGGCACCCACAGAGTGACTCACAACCGCTTGTACCTCTAGTTCCAGGGGATCTGATGCCCCTGCTTGGCTGCTGAGAGGGCCCCAGGCAAGCATGTAGTACACAGATGTACATGCAGGCAAAATGACCGTACACATGGCATAATTTGAAAAGAGTGCTTTAAAAACATAAACAGCCCCCAGATCACCAAATCTCCATTACTCCTCTACCTGATTGATCAGTTTAATTATCAATACTTTGCCTTACATCTTTCTGGTGTTTGTAAGAATTTATATTGTGTTTTATTGTACATTTTTATTTTAGTGCTTTGGTGTATTTACCTTATCAATTTCTAAACAGTTATTTTCTGAAATGCACATTGCAAATATTTCCTTGTGTTTTAATGATCATTTCTGAGTTCTTGGTGCTGGGAGTCAAAGTCAACCCATTAAATCTTCATTCTCTGACTCTTGTTTGGGGTGAATTTTGATGTGGAGTTCATTTTTTACTTTCTGACCCTCCGCCTTCTGTGTCGGCTTGAGCAGGGCCTGTCCACTTAGCTAGTTCATCCATCCCACTGGAATCAGTTTGATGCCTAGTGCATGGGTGAAATCTTAGTTTTTCCCTCAAACAGTTAACCAGTTTTCATAAGACATTGATTTTTGGAAAAAAAAAATTATCCGTTTATGCTTGATGGAAGTCTTGGTTCTCCTGGGCCTCAATTATCTCTCCGTACCATACTGAACAGATTACTTTGGTTTCCTTAGAAAATTTTTCCTACTCATGACTGAGAAATTTCATTTCCTTTAAAAAAAAATTATAATTACCAAAACAATAGCTGTTTTGGCTGTTTGGTTTTTTTTTAATATATCATAACAATATACTTAAATTATAATTGGCTTCCATGTATACAAGTATGTGCATACACACACAGGCACACACACAAACACAAACACACACACACACACACACACACACACACATACTTCAGGGCTGGCAGACTATATAAATTATCATCTAATCATCACATATCACTTTTAATATTTAATAAATAAGATCTAGCTTTTCCTAATATCACTTTTATTTGTTAAATATTTAAACAAATATTGCACCTATTCCTTACTCTTAATAGAAACACACGTATATACTTCACCCAAACAGAGAATCAGGCTGGGGGGGAGGGGTGCACACGCCTTTAATTCTAGCACTTGGGAGGCACAGCCAGGTGGATCGCTGTGAGTTCAAGGCCAGCCTGGTCTACCGAGCGAGATCCAGGACAGGCACCAAAACTGCACAGAGAAACCCTGTCTCAGAAAAGAAGAAGAAGAAGAAGAAGAAGAAGAAGAAGAAGAAGAAGAAGAAGAAGAAAAGAAAAACCAAAAAACGAGAATCAGGAGTGCATGTGCATAGGGCAGGAGGCAGGCACTCCAACTTCCCTAAAGTAAAACACTGTATCAGTCAAATGCAAAAAGAATTCCCACTTGCAGACAAATCGACGGTGTGTGGAAAATGAGGCAAGTTTCTAAAGTTTCTAGGCTTATTGACACCATTCCTTTTCATACTGTTTCTCCATCGCAGCAGAGCTGTGGAGGGCATGTTGATTTTCTTCATGCTGCCCAGGGTTGTTTGATGACCCAAAAATTCATGCTGGTTTGTGCCAGCGTGTAGGGCTTGGTATTGCTCGGCTTGCAGCCTTCCTAATATTCTCTGGTTATTCTTTTGATTTCTAGTAAGTTTAATTTTTAAAGTCAGCACTACATTGCCATTCTAGCTGTTTCTAATACTTTCTATTCTACATTTTTCTCCTGTTTCCTCTGCCCATTGCTGGTCAGGTGGAATCTGCCTTGCCTTCGGCTGGTTTTTTTGTTTGTTTGGTTGGTTTTTGTTGTCCCCCCCCACCCCTCCCCCGTTGCCGTGATAAAACACTCTGGCAACACTAGGGACAAAGGTCACTCTGCCCCACAGTTCAAGGGTACAGAGTCTGTCATGGCAGGAAAGTTAGAGCTTGAAGCAGCGGCCACGCTGGATCTGGAATCGGGAAGCGCTGGAAGAGGGCTGAATGCTGGTTGCGCTCAGTTCCCTTTCTCCATCTCCACAGCCCGGATCCCCTCCAGGACATGGTATCTCTCCCAGTGCCTGGATCTTCACAACTCAATTCAGTCAAGCCAATTCACCACAGCCATGCCCAGAGGCCCATCTCCCAGGAGATTCTAGACCCAGTCAAACTGACAATTGAGACTATCACTAATCCCCAAAAGAAACAGCAGAAAATACCAAGCATTATGTGATTTTAATTATGTAATGTATGCATATGTCCTAGCCATAGTTTGAAATCCACTAAAACAAGTGAAATCATATTGAACAAAAATTACCTTCAGGTGCAAAGGGGTTCCAATGATTTAAAAAGTTTTACAAAACTTCCATATTTTGATCTCTATGTTTAAAACACAATACAATGCGTGAAGCCAATGTTAGATAGTCCTTGTCATGTGCCAGGACTTAGTCAGGACTTCTCAAACTTGATCTTCAGGGTGAATGCTAAGAATGAATCCTAAGATGTATTACTATTATTATCCTTACTTGATAAATTAAAAAATGGAAGCACAGAGAAGTTAAGCCATCTGTTTGGAGGCACACGGCCAGGAAGCACAGAGCTAGGTAGCCAGAGTTACCAAAGACAGGCATCATTATACTGAGCATTGAACGTGGCCTTAATTTCAGAAACCATGAAGGTGATGGATTTTGTTTCAGAGTATTGACCTGTAGGCTTCAAGATCAGTCAGCAATGAAACATGACTGATACATTTGGAGCTTAAAGTGTCTGAAGCTCAGACCTGAACACATTTTACAACTGCTTTTAACTGCTGTGAAAACTATCTTAGTCTGTTCAGTGTTTCCATAGCAAAAGGCCAGAGGCTGGGAACGTTATAAAGAAGAGAAAAACCTTCAGTAGCAGGTTTGGTTGTCTGGTGAGGGGTACTTTTTGCTCCTGAGATAGTTGCAATATTAGTAAACTTTCCATCCCAATAACTATCTGAAATTCATCAATGTATGAAGAGAAAAGGTTTACTCCACCACCACCCCCGGACCACATTCTGGAGGTTTCATTCTGTCAACTGTGGCGAGGCAGCTCAGCAAAGCAGAAGCTCAGAGCTAGGCAGAGCACAGCTGCTCAACACCTGGCCAGAAAACAAAAGGGAAGGGGGAGGGGCAAGGTCCCACAATCCCATTCGAGGGCACACACCCATGGATCCAAATACCTTTTATTAGGCCTAGAGTCTTAAAGCCTCAGCTGGGAAGAGTCTTTATCACAAGGGTTTTGGGTTTTATTCCACGTTTTAATCATACTAGGCACATTGTTTCCACACCTGCAGGAGGAAACAACAGGGTGGAAGATGGTAAATACATGAAACATCACAGGAAGCGTCTTTATTATACAAAGAACTCACTGGCAAGGAGGGGAACCCTCAGGCCTCATCACCTCCTCAAGGCCCTACCTCTTAAGGCTGTCCCAAGGAACTTAACATTGTGAAGCTTATCCAAAGACATGAGACCGGGCAATGTTAGAGGAATGGAGAAGCAGTTGTTGGTCAATACTGTGCAAACCCAGAGCATTCCAAGCTACTAGTAATGCGGTGCAGCCGCTGGGCTCATCACAGTGTGGCTGGCTTAGGAGGCTTTAGGTCTTCTACAGCAAACAGGACAGGATTTGAATTACAACAGATGGCTGCCTAATGAACGCACCAGAAAGGGGAAGGAATCGTCCAAGAGTTAAGTGTAAGAAGAAGAGCCAAGATTTTAAATAAACATTGTCAAGCACATACTTTGGATCTCATCATGCCAAGGGCTTGAAAGGGTATTCTAAAGCTTAAAAATGTTCTTCATGCGACCAGCTCCATACAAACAATACTGGCCCATCTACAAGAACATGACTGATTTTAAAATGAATGTGAAATTTGGATATAAAAAATTGG